>NC_090922.1:7500000-8750000 GCF_040938575.1 Ambystoma mexicanum | reverse complement strand
ACCTGAGACCCTTCCTATGGCCTGGGATGTCATATACAACTCCTTCCCATTCCAATCCTGAGACCCTTCCTATAGCATGAGATGTGATATCTCAATGCCTATACCAAATCTGAGACCCTTCTTATAGCATGAGATGTGATATCCAATTCCTTCCCATTCCAATCCTGAGACCCTTCTTATAGCATGAGATGTGATATCTCAATGCTTATACCAAACCTGAGAGCCTACCTATAGCATGAGATGTGATAACCAAGTCCATCCCATTCCAATCCTTAGACCCTTCCTACAGCATGCGATGTGATATCTCAATGATTCTAATACCAAACCAGAGACTCGTCCTATAACATGAGATGGGATATCCAACTCCTTCCCATTCCAATCCTGAGCCACTTCCGATAGCAGAGATGTGATATCTCAATGCTTATACCAAACCTGAGACCCTTCCTATAACATGAGATGTGATATCCAACTCCTTCCCGTTCCAAACCTGAGACACTAACTATAGCATATGTGATATCCAACTTCTTCCCATTCCAAACATGAGACCCTTCCTATAGCAAGAAAGTAATATCCAACTCCTACCCATTCCAATCCGGAGACCCTTCCTATAGCAAGAGATGTGATATCCAAATCCTTCCCATTCCAATCCTGAGACCCTTCCTATAACATGAGATGTGATATCCAACTCCTTCTCATTCCAACCTGAGACACTTCCTATAGCATGAGAAGGGATATCCAACTCCTTCCCAATCCAATCCTGAGACCCTTCCGATAGCAGAGATGTGATATCTCAATGCTTATACCAAACCTGAGACCCTTCCTATAGCATGAGAAGGGATATCCAACTCCTTCCCAATCCAATCCTGAGACCCTTCCGATAGCAGAGACGTGATATCTCAATGCTTCTACCAAACCTGAGACCCTTCCTTTAGCATGAGATGTGATATCCAAATCCTTCACATTCCAATCCTGAGACCCTTCCTATAGCATGAGAAGGGATATCTCAATGCTTCTAATACCAAACCTGAGATCCTTCCTATAACATGAGATGTGATATCCAATTCCTTCCCATTCCAATCCTGAGACCCTTCCGATAGCAGAGATGTGATATCTCAATGCTTATACCAAACCTGAGACCCTTCCTATGGCCTGAGATGTCATATACAACTCCTTCCCATTCCAATCCTGAGACCCTTCCTATAGCATGAGATGTGATATCTCAATGCTTATACCAAATCTGAGACTCTTCCTATAGCATGAGATGTGATATCCAACTCCTTCCCATTCCAATCCTGAGACCCTTCCTATAGCATGAGATGTGATGTCTCAATGCTTCTAATACCAAACCTGAGATCCTTCCTATAACATGAGATGTGATATCCAACTCCTTCCCATTCCAATCCTGAGACCCTTATGAAAGCATGAGATGTGATATCTCAATGCTTCTAATACCAAACCTGAGATCCTTCCTACAACATGAGATGTGATTTCCAAATCCTTCCCCTTCCAAACCTGAGACCCTCCCTTTAGCATGAGATGTGATATCCAACTCCTTCCCATTCCAATCCTGAGACCCTTCCTATAGCATGAGATGTGATATCCAACTCCTTCCCATTCCAATCCTGAGACCCTTCCTATAGCCTGAGATCTGATATCTCAATGGCTCTAATACCAAACTTGAGATCCTTCCTCTAACATGAAATGTGATATCCAACTCCTTCCCTTTCCAAACCTGAGAGCCTATCTATAGCATGAGATGTGATATCCAAGTCCTTCCCATTCCAATCCTGAGACACTTCCGATAGCAAAGATGTGATATCTCAATGCTTATACCAAACCTGAGACCCTTCCTATAACATGAGATGTGATATCCAACTCCTTCCCGTTCCAAACCTGAGACCCTTCCTTTAGCATGAGATGTGATATCCAGCTCCTTCCCATTCCAATCCTGAGACACTTCCGATAGCATGCGATGTGATATCTCAATGCTTCTAATATCAAAACTGAGACCCTCCCTATAGCATGATATGAGATATCTAAGTCCTTCCCATTCCAATCCTGAGACCCTTCCTATAGCATGAGATGTGATATCTCAATGCTTCTACCAAACCTGAGACCCTTCCTTTAGCATGAGATGTGATAACCAACTCCTTCCCATTCCAATCCTGAGACCCTTCCTATAGCATGAGATGTGATATCTCAATACTTCTAATACCAAACCTGAGATCCTTCCGATAACATGAGATGTGATATCCAAATCCTTCCCCTTCCAAACCTGAGACCCTCCCTTTAGCATGAGATGTGATATCCAACTCCTTCCCATTCCAATCCTGAGAACCTTCTGATAGCATGAGATGTGATATCTCAATGCTTCTATACCAAACCTGAGATCCTTCCGATAGCATGAGATGTGATATCTCAATGCTTCTAATACCAAACCTGAGATCCTTCCTATAACATGAGATGTGATATCCAAATCCTTCCCCTTCCAAACCTGAGACCCTCCCTTTAGCATGAGATGTGATATCCAACTCCTTCCCATTCCAAACCTGAGAGCCTTCCTATAGCATGAGATGTGATATCCAAGTCCTTCTAATTCCAATAATGAGTTGGATATCACATCTCATATTATAGGAAGGGTCTTAGGATTGGAATGGGAAGAAGTTGGATATCACATCTCATGCTATAGGAAGGGTCTCAGGTTTGGTATAAGCATTGAGATATCACATCTCATGCTATAGGAAGGGTCTCAGGATTGGAATGGGAAGGAGTTGTATATGACATCTCATGCCATAGGAAGGGTCTCAGGTTTGGTATAAGTATTGAGATATCACATCACATGCTATAGGAAGGGTCTCAGGATTGGAATGGGAAGGACTTGAATATCACATCTCATGCTATAGGCAGGGTCTCAGGTTTGGAAAGGGAAGGAGATGGATATCACATTTCATGTTAGAGGTAGGATCTCAGGTTTGGTATTAGAGGCATTGAGATATCACATCTCATGCTATCAGAAGGGTCTCAGGATTGGAATGGGAAGGAGTTGTATATCACATCTCATGCTAAAGGGATGGTCTCAGGTTTGGTAGGGGAAGGATTTGGAAATCACATCTCATGTTATAGGAAGGATCTCAGGTTTGGTATTAGAAGCATTGAGATATCACATCTCATGCTATCGGAAGTATCTCAGGTTTGGTATTAGTGGCATTGAGATATCACATCTCATGCTATCATAAGGGTCTCAGGATTGGAATGGGAAGGAGTTGGATATCACATCTCATGTTATAGGAAGGATCTCAGGTTTGGTATTAGAAGCATTGAGATATCACATCTCATGCTATAGGAAGGGTCTCAGGATTGGAATGGGAAGGAGTTGGATATCACATCTCATGCTATAGGAAGGGTCTCAGATTTGGTATAAGCATTGAGATATCACATCTCATGCTATAGGAAGGGTCTCAGGATTGGAATGGGAAGGAGTTGGATATCACATCTCATGCTATAGGAAGGGTCTCAGGTTTGGAACGGGAAGGAGTTAGATATCACATCTCATGTTATAGGAAGAGTCTCAGGTTTGGTATAAGCATTGAGATATCACATCTCTGCTATCGGAGGTGTCTCAGGATTGGGATGGGAAGGAATTGGATATCACATCTCATGCTATAGGAAGGGTATCAGGTTTGGAACGGGAAGGAGTTGGATATCCCATCTCATGTTATAGGACAGGTCTCAGGTTTGATATTAGAAGCATTGAGATATCACATCTCTGCTATTGGAAGGGTCTCAGGATTGGAATGGGAAGGACTTGGATATCAGAATTCATGTTATAGGAAGGGTCTCAGGTTTGGTATTAGAAGCATTGAGATATCACATCTCATGCTATAGGAAGGGTCTCAGGATTGAAATGGGAAGGACTTGGATATCACATCTCATGTTATAGGAAGGGTCTCAGGTTTGGTATTAGAAGCATTGAGATATCACATCTCATGCTATAGGAAGGGTCTCAGGAATGGAATGGGAAGGACTTGGATATCACATCTCATGATAAAGGAAGGGTCTAAGGTTTGGAAGGGGAAGGATTTGGATATCACATCTCATGTTATTGGACCGGTCTCAGGTTTGGTATTAGAAGCATTGAGATATCAAGTCTCATGGTACAGGACGGGAGTTTGATATCACATCTCATGCCATGGTATGGGTCTCAGGTTTTGTAGAAGCATTGGGATATCACATCTCATGCTATCGGAAGGGTATCAGGATTGGTTTTGGAAGGAGTTGGATATCCCATCTCATGCTATAGGAAGGGTCTCAGGTTGGAATGGGAAGGAGTTGGATATGACATCTCATGTTATCGGAAGGGTTTTAGGATTGGAATGGGAAGGACTTGGATATCACATCTCATGCTGTAGGAAGGCTCTCAGGTTTGGAAAGGGAAGGAGTTGGATATCACATTTCATGTTAGAGGTAGGATCTCAGGTTTGGTATTAGAGGCATTGAGATATCACATCTCATGCTATCAGAAGGGTATCAGGATTGGAATGGGAAGGAGTTGGATATCACATCTCATGCTAAAGGGAGGGTCTCAGGTTCAGAAGGGGAAGGATTTGGATATCACATCTCATGTTATAGGAAGGATCTCAGGTTTGGTATTAGAAGCATTGAGATATCACATCTCATGCTATCGGAAGGATCTCAGGTTTGGTATTAGAAGCATTGAGATATCACATCTCATGCTATAGGAAGGGTCTCAGGATTGGAATGGGAAGGAGTTGGATATCACATCTCATGATAAAGGAAGGGTCTAAGGTTTGGAAGGGGAAGGATTTGTATATCACATCTCATGTTATAGGACGGGTCTCAGGTTTGGTATTAGAAGCATTGAGATATCAAGTCTCATGGTATAGGAGGGGTCTCAGAATTGGAATGGGAAGGAGGTGGATATCACATCTCAAGCTATAGGAAGGGTCTCAGGATTGGAATGGGAAGGAGTTTGATGTCACATCTTATGCCATAGTATGGGTCTCAGGTTTGGTAGAAGCATTGGGATATCACATCTCATGCTATTGGAAGGGTATCAGTATTGGATTTGGAAGGAGTTGGATATCCCATCTCATGCTATAGGAAGGGTCTCAGGTTGGAATGGGAAGGAGTTGGATATCACATTTCATGTTATAGGAAGGGTCTCAGGATTGGAATGGGAAGGACTTGGATATCATATCTCATGCTATAGGAAGGCTCTCAGGTTTGGAAGGGGAAGGAGTTGGATATCACATTTCATGTTAGAGGAAGGATCTCAGGTTTGGTATTAGAGGCCTTGAGATATCACATCTCATGCTATAGGAAGGGTCTCAGGATTGGAATGGGAAGGAGTTGGATATCACATCTCAAGCTATAGGAAGGGTCTCAGGTTTGGTATAAACATTGAGATATCACATCTCATGCTATAGGAAGGGTCTCAGGATTGGAATGGGAAGGAGTTGGATATCACATCTCATGTTATAGGAAAGATCTCAGGTTTGGTATTAGAAGCATTGAGACATCACATCTCATGTTATAGGAAGGGTCTTAGGATTGGAATGGGAAGAAGTTGGATATCACATCTCATGCTATAGGAAGGGTCTCAGGTTTGGTATAAGCATTGAGATATCACATCTCATGCTATAGGAAGGGTCTCATGATTGGAATGGGAAGGAGTTGTATATGACATCTCATGCCATAGGAAGGGTCTCAGGTTTGGTATAAGCATTGAGATATCACATCACATTCTATATGAAGGGTCTCAGGATTGGAATGGGAAGGACTTGGATATCACATCTCATGCTATAGGCAGGGTCTCAGGTTTGGAAAGGGAAGGAGATGGATATCACATTTCATGTTAGAGGTAGGATCTCAGGTTTGGTATTATAGGCATTGAGATATCACATCTCATGCTATCAGAAGGGTCTCAGGATTGGAATGGGAAGGAGTTGTATATCACATCTCATGCTAAAGGGAGGGTCTCAGGTTTGGAAGGGGAAGGATTTGGAAATCACATTTCATGTTATAGGAAGGATCTCAGGTTTGGTATTAGAAGCATTGAGATATCACATCTCATGCTATCGGAAGTATCTCAGGTTTGGTATTAGAGGCATTGAGATATCACATCTCATGCTATCATAAGGGTCTCAGGATTGGAATGGGAAGGAGTTGGATATCACATCTCTTGTTATAGGAAGGATCTCAGGTTTGGTATTAGAAGCATTGATATATCACATCTCATGCTATAGGAAGGGTCTCAGGATTGGAATGGGAAGGAGTTGGATATCACATCTCATGCTATAGGAAGGGTCTCAGATTTGGTATAAGCATTGAGATATCACATCTCATGCTATAGGAAGGGTCTCAGGATTGGAATGGGAAGGAGTTGGATATCACATCTCATGCTATAGGAAGGGTCTCAGGTTTGGAAAGGAAAGGAGTTAGATATCACATCTCATGTTATAGGAAGAGTCTCAGGTTTGGTATAAGCATTGAGATATCACATCTCTGCTATCGGAGGTGTCTCAGGATTGGGATGTGAAGGAATTGGATATCACATCTCATGCTATAGGAAGGGTATCAGGTTTGGAACGGGAAGGAGTTGGATATCCCATCTCATGTTATAGGACAGGTCTCAGGTTTGATATTAGAAGCATTGAGATATCACATCTCTGCTATTGGAAGGGTCTCAGGATTGGAATGGGAAGGACTTGGATATCAGAATTCATGTTATAGGAAGGGTCTCAGGTTTGGTATTAGAAGCATTGAGATATCACATCTCATGCTATAGGAAGGGTCTCAGGATTGAAATGGGAAGGACTTGGATATCACATCTCATGTTATAGGAAGGGTCTCAGGTTTGTTATTAGAAGCATTGAGATATCACATCTCATGCTATAGGAAGGGTCTCGGGAATGGAATGGGAAGGACTTGGATATCACATCTCATGATAAAGGAAGGGTCTAACGTTTGGAAGGGGAAGGATTTGGATATCACATCTCATGTTATTGGACCGGTCTCAGGTTTGGTATTAGAAGCATTGAGATATCAAGTCTCATGGTATGGGACGGGAGTTTGATATCACATCTCATGCCATGGTATGGGTATCAGGTTTTGTAGAAGCATTGGGATATCACATCTCATGCTATCGGAAGGGTATCAGGATTGGATTTGGAAGGAGTTGGATATCCCATCTCATGCTATAGGAAGGGTATCAGGTTGGAATGGGAAGGAGTTGGATATGACATCTCATGTTATAGGAAGGGTCTCAGGATTGGAATGGGAAGGACTTGGATATCACATCTCATGCTGTGGGAAGGCTCTCAGGTTTGGAAAGGGAAGGAGTTGGATATCACATTTCATGTTAGAGGTAGGATCTCAGGTTTGGTATTAGAGGCATTGAGATATCACACCTCATGCTATCAGAAGGGTATCAGGATTGGAATGAGAAGGAGTTGGATATCACATCTCATGCAAAAGGGAGGGTCTCAGGTTCGGAAGGGGAAGGATTTGGATATCACATCTCATGTTATAGGAAGTATCTCAGGTTTGGTATTAGAAGCATTGAGATATCACATCTCATGCTATCGGAAGGATCTCAGGTTTGGTATTAGAAGCATTGAGATATCACATCTCATGCTATAGGAAGGGTCTCAGGATTGGAATGGGAAGGAGTTGGATATCACATCTCATGTTATAGGAAGGATCTCAGGTTTGGTATTAGAAGCATTGAGATATCACATCTCATGCTATAGGACTGGTCTCAGGATTGGAATGGGAAGGAGTTGGATATCACATCTCATGCTAAAGGAAGGGTCTCAGTTTTGGTAGAAGCATTGAGATTTCACATATCATGCTATAGGAAGGGTCTCAGGATTGGAATGGGAAGGAATTGTATATCACATCTCATGCTAAAGGGAGGGTCTCAGGTTTGGAAGGGGAAGGATTTGGAAATCACATCTCATGTTATAGGAAGGATCTCAGGTTTGGTATTAGAAGCATTGAGATATCACATCTCATGCTATCGGAAGTATCTCAGGTTTGGTATTAGAGGCATTGAGATATCACATCTCATGCTATCATAAGGGTCTCAGGATTGGAATGGGAAGGAGTTGGATATCACATCTCTTGTTATAGGAAGGATCTCAGGTTTGGTATTAGAAGCATTGATATATCACATCTCATGCTATAGGAAGGGTCTCAGGATTGGAATGGGAAGGAGTTGGATATCACATCTCATGCTATAGGAAGGGTCTCAGATTTGGTATAAGCATTGAGATATCACATCTCATGCTATAGGAAGGGTCTCAGGATTGGAACGGAAAGGAGTTAGATATCACATCTCATGTTATAGGAAGAGTCTCAGGTTTGGTATAAGCATTGAGATATCACATCTCTGCTATCGGAGGTGACTCAGGATTGGGATGGGAAGGAATTGGATATCACATCTCATGCTATAGGAAGGGTATCAGGTTTGGAACGGGAAGGAGTTGGATATCACATCTTATGCTATAGGAAGGGTCTCAGGTTTGGAACGGAAAGGAGTTAGATATCACATCTCATGTTATAGGAAGAGTCTCAGGTTTGGTATAAGCATTGAGATATCACATCTCTGCTATCGGAGGTGTCTCAGGATTGGGATGGGAAGGAATTGGATATCACATCTCATGCTATAGGAAGGGTATCAGGTTTGGAACGGGAAGGAGTTGGATATCCCATCTCATGTTATAGGACAGGTCTCAGGTTTGATATTAGAAGCATTGAGATATCACATCTCTGCTATTGGAAGGGTCTCAGGATTGGAATGGGAAGGACTTGGATATCAGAATTCATGTTATAGGAAGGGTCTCAGGTTTGGTATTAGAAGCATTGAGATATCACATCTCATGCTATAGGAAGGGTCTCAGGATTGAAATGGGAAGGACTTGGATATCACATCTCATGTTATAGGAAGGGTCTCAGGTTTGGTATTAGAAGCATTGAGATATCACATCTCATGCTATAGGAAGGGTCTCAGGAATGGAATGGGAAGGACTTGGATATCACATCTCATGATAAAGGAAGGGTCTAAGGTTTGGAAGGGGAAGGATTTGGATATCACATCTCATGTTATTGGACCGGTCTCAGGTTTGGTATTAGAAGCATTGAGATATCAAGTCTCATGGTATGGGACGGGAGTTTGATATCACATCTCATGCCATGGTATGGGTATCAGGTTTTGTAGAAGCATTGGGATATCACATCTCATGCTATCGGAAGGGTATCAGGATTGGATTTGGAAGGAGTTGGATATCCCATCTCATGCTATAGGAAGGGTATCAGGTTGGAATGGGAAGGAGTTGGATATGACATCTCATGTTATAGGAAGGGTCTCAGGATTGGAATGGGAAGGACTTGGATATCACATCTCATGCTGTAGGAAGGCTCTCAGGTTTGGAAAGGGAAGGATTTGGATATCACATTTCATGTTAGAGGTAGGATCTCAGGTTTGGTATTAGAGGCATTGAGATATCACATCTCATGCTATCAGAATGGTATCAGGAATGGAATGAGAAGGAGTTGGATATCACATCTCATGCTAAAGGGAGGGTCTCAGGTTCGGAAGGGGAAGGATTTGGATATCACATCTCATGTTATAGGAAGTATCTCAGGTTTGGTATTAGAAGCATTGAGATATCACATCTCATGCTATCGGAAGGATCTCAGGTTTGGTATTAGAAGCATTGAGATATCACATCTCATGCTATAGAAAGGGTCTCAGGATTGGAATGGGAAGGAGTTGGATATCACATCTCATGTTATAGGAAGGATCTCAGGTTTGGTATTAGAAGCATTGAGATATCACATCTCATGCTATAGGACTGGTCTCAGGATTGGAATGGGAAGGAGTTGGATATCACATCTCATGCTAAAGGAAGGGTCTCAGTTTTGGTAGAAGCATTGAGATTTCACATATCATGCTATAGGAAGGGTCTCAGGATTGGAATGGGAAGGAGTTGGATATCACATCTCATGCTATAGGAAGGGTCTCAGGTTTGGTATAAGCATTGAGATATCACGTCTCATGCTAAAGGGAGGGTCTCAGGTTCGGAAGGGGAAGGATTTGGATATCACATCTCATGTTATAGGAAGTATCTCAGGTTTGGTATTAGAAGCATTGAGATATCACATCTCATGCTATCGGAAGGATCTCAGGTTTGGTATTAGAAGCATTGAGATATCACATCTCATGCTATAGGAAGTGTCTCAGGATTGGAATGGGAAGGAGTTGGATATCACATCTCATGTTATAGGAAGGATCTCAGGTTTGGTATTAGAAGCATTGAGATATCACATCTCATGCTATAGGACTGGTCTCAGGATTGGAATGGGAAGGAGTTGGATATCACATCTCATGCTAAAGGAAGGGTCTCAGTTTTGGTAGAAGCATTGAGATTTCACATATCATGCTATAGGAAGGGTCTCAGGATTGGAATGGGAAGGAGTTGGATATCACATCTCATGCTATAGGAAGGGTCTCAGGTTTGGTATAAGCATTGAGATATCACATCTCTGCTATCGGAAGGGTCTCAGGATTGGAATGGGAAGGACTTAGATATCACATCTCATGCTATAGGGAGGGTCTCAGTATTGATATTAGAAGCATTGAGATATCACATCTCAAGCTATCGGAAGGGTCTCAGGATTGGAATGGGAAGGAGTTGGATATCACATCTCATGCTATAGGAAGGGTCTCAGGTTAGGAACGGGAAGGAGTTGGATATCACATCTCATGTTATAGGAAGAGTCTCATGCTAAGACCTGATAGACCCTTCCTATAACATGAGATGGGAATATCCAACTCCTTCCCATTCCAATCCTGAGACCCTTCCGATAGCAGAGATGTGATATCTCAATGCTTATACCAAACCTGAGACCCTTCCTATAGCATGAGATGTGATATCCAACTCCTTCCCATTCCAATACTGAGACCCTTCCTATAGCATGAGATGTGATATCTCAATGCTTCTAATATCAAACTTGAGACCCTCCCTATAGCATGAGATGTGATATCCAAGTCCTTCCCATTCCAATCCTGAGACACTTCCTATAGCATGAGATGTGATATCTCAATGCTTCTAATACCAAACCTGAGACTCTTCCTATAACATGAGATGGGATATCCAACTCCTTCCCATTACAATCCTGAGACCCTTCCGAAAGCAGAGATGTGATATCTCAATGCTTATACCAAACCTGAGACCCTTCCTATGGCATGAGATGTCATATACAGATCCTTCCCATTCCAATCCTGAGACCCTTCCTATAGCATGAGATGTGATATCTCAATGCTTATACCAAACCTAAAACCCTTCCTATAGCATGAGATGTGATATCCAACTCCTTCCCATTCCAATCCTGAGACCATTCCTATAGCATGAGATGTGATATCCAATGGCTCTAATATCAAACCTGAGATTCTTCCTCTAACATTAAATGTGATATCCAACTCCTTCCCTTTCCAAACCTGAGAGCCTACCTATAGCATGAGATGTGATATCCAAGTCCTTCCCATTCCAATCCTTAGACCCTTCCTACAGCATGCAATATGATATCTCAATGATTCTAATAACAAACCTGAGACCCTTCCTATAACATGAGATGGGAATATCCAACTCCTTCTCATTCCAATCCTGAGACCCTTCCGATGGCAAACATGTGATATCTCAATGCTTATACCAAACCTGAGATCCTTCTTATAACATGAGATGTGATATCCAACTCCTTCCCATTCCAATCCTGAGACACTTCCTATAGCATGAGATGTGATATCTCACTGCTTATACCAAACCTGAGACCCTTCCTATAGCATGAGATGTGATATCCAAGTCCTTCCCATTCCAATCCTGAGACACTTCCTATAGCATGAGATGTGATATCTCAATGCTTCTAATACCAAACCTGAGACTCTTCCTATAACATGAGATGGGATATCCAACTCCTTCCCATTACAATCCTGAGACCCTTCCGAAAGCAGAGATGTGATATCTCAATGCTTATACCAAACCTGAGACCCTTCCTATGGCATGAGATGTCATATACAGATCCTTCCCATTCCAATCCTGAGACCCTTCCTATAGCATGAGATGTGATATCTCAATGCTTATACCAAACCTAAAACCCTTCCTATAGCATGAGATGTGATATCCAACTCCTTCCCATTCCAATCCTGAGACCCTTCCTATAGATTGAGATGTGATATCCAATGGCTCTAATATCAAACCTGAGATCCTTCCTCTAACATTAAATGTGATATCCAACTCCTTCCCTTTCCAAACCTGAGAGCCTACCTATAGCATGAGATGTGATATCCAAGTCCTTCCATTCCAATCCTTAGACCCTTCCTACAGCATGCAATATGATATCTCAATGATTCTAATAACAAACCTGAGACCCGTCCTATAACAAGAGATGTGATATCCAACTCCTTCCCATTCCAATCCTGAGACACTTCCGATAGCAGAGATGTGATATCTCAATGCTTCTAATACCAAACATGAGACCAGTCCTATAACATGAGATGGGATATCCAACTCCTTCCCGTTCCAAACCTGAGACCCTTCCTATAGCATGAGATGTGATATCCAACTCCTTCCCATCCCAATCCTGAGACACTTCCGATTGCAGAGATTTGATATCTCAATGCTTATACCAAACCTGAGACTCTTCCTATAACATGAGATGTGATATCCAACTCCTTCCCGTTCCAAACCTGAGACCCTTCCTATAGCATGAGATGTGATATCCAACTCCTTCCCATTCCAATCCTGAGACCCTTATGATAGCATGAGATGTGATATCTCAATGCCTCTAATACCAAATCTGAGATTCTTCCGATAGCATCAGATGTGATATCTCAATGCTTCTTATACCAAACCTGAGATCCTTCCTATAACATGAGATGTGATATACAAATCCTTCCCCTTCCAAACCTGAGACCCTCCCTTTAGCATGAGATGTGATATCCAACTCCTTCCCATTCCAACCTGAGACCCTTCCTATAGCATGAGATGGGATATCCAACTCCTTGGAATTCCAATCCTGATACCCTTCCGATAGCATGAGATTTGATATCCCAATGCTTATACCAAACCTGAGACCCATACTATGGCATGAGATGTGATATCAAACTCCTTCCCATTACAATCCTGAGACCCTTCCTATAGCTTGAGATGTGATATCCAACTCCTTCCCATTCCAATTCTGAGACCCTTCCTATACCATGAGACTTGATATCTCAATGCTTCTAATACCAAACCTGAGACCCGTCCTATAACATGAGATGTGATATCCAAATCCTTCCCCTTCCAAACCTTAGACCCTTCCTTTATCATGAGATGTGATATCCAACTCCTTCCCATTCCAATCCTGAGACCCTTCCGATATCATGAGATGTGATATCTCAATGCTTCTAATATCAAACTCGAGACCCTCCCTATAGCATGAGATGTGATATCCAAGTCCTTCCCATTCCAATCCTGAGACCCTTCCTATAGCATGAGATGTGATGTCTCAATGCTTCTAATACCAAACCTGAGACCCTTCCTATAACATGAGATGGGAATATCCAACTCCTTCCCATTCCAATCCTGAGACCCTTCCGATAGCAAACATGTGATATCTCAATGCTTATACCAAACCTGAGATCCTTCCTATAACATGAGATGTGATATCCAACTCCTTCCCATTCCAATCCTGAGACACTTCCTATAGCATGAGATGTGATATCTCACTGCTTATACCAAACCTGAGACCCTTCCTATAGCATGAGATGTGATATCCAACTCCTTCCCATTCCAATCCTGAGACCCTTCCTATAGCATGAGATGTGATATCTCAATGCTTCTAATATCAAACTTGAGACCCTCCCTATAGCATGAGATGTGATATCCAAGTCCTTCCCATTCCAATCTTGAGACACTTCCTATAGCATGAGATGTGATATCTCAATGCTTCTAATACCAAACCTGAGACTCTTCCTACAACATGAGATGGGATATCCAACTCCTTCCCATTGCAATCCGGAGACCCTTCCTATAGCAAGAGATGTGATATCCAAATCCTTCCCATTCCAATCCTGAGACCCTTCCTATAACATGAGATGTGATATCCAACTCCTTCTCATTCCAACCTGAGACACTTCCTATAGCATGAGAAGGGATATCCAACTCCTTCCCAATCCAATCCTGAGACCCTTCCGATAGCAGAGATGTGATATCTCAATGCTTATACCAAACCTGAGACCCTTCCTATAGCATGAGAAGGGATATCCAACTCCTTCCCAATCCAATCCTGAGACCCTTCCGATAGCAGAGACGTGATATCTCAATGCTTCTACCAAACCTGAGACCCTTCCTTTAGCATGAGATGTGATATCCAAATCCTTCACATTCCAATCCTGAGACCCTTCCTATAGCATGAGAAGGGATATCTCAATGCTTCTAATACCAAACCTGAGATCCTTCCTATAACATGAGATGTGATATCCAATTCCTTCCCATTCCAATCCTGAGACCCTTCCGATAGCAGAGATGTGATATCTCAATGCTTATACCAAACCTGAGACCCTTCCTATGGCCTGAGATGTCATATACAACTCCTTCCCATTCCAATCCTGAGACCCTTCCTATAGCATGAGATGTGATATCTCAATGCTTATACCAAATCTGAGACTCTTCCTATAGCATGAGATGTGATATCCAACTCCTTCCCATTCCAATCCTGAGACCCTTCCTATAGCATGAGATGTGATGTCTCAATGCTTCTAATACCAAACCTGAGATCCTTCCTATAACATGAGATGTGATATCCAACTCCTTCCCATTCCAATCCTGAGACCCTTATGAAAGCATGAGATGTGATATCTCAATGCTTCTAATACCAAACCTGAGATCCTTCCTACAACATGAGATGTGATTTCCAAATCCTTCCCCTTCCAAACCTGAGACCCTCCCTTTAGCATGAGATGTGATATCCAACTCCTTCCCATTCCAATCCTGAGACCCTTCCTATAGCATGAGATGTGATATCCAACTCCTTCCCATTCCAATCCTGAGACCCTTCCTATAGCCTGAGATCTGATATCTCAATGGCTCTAATACCAAACTTGAGATCCTTCCTCTAACATGAAATGTGATATCCAACTCCTTCCCTTTCCAAACCTGAGAGCCTATCTATAGCATGAGATGTGATATCCAAGTCCTTCCCATTCCAATCCTGAGACACTTCCGATAGCAAAGATGTGATATCTCAATGCTTATACCAAACCTGAGACCCTTCCTATAACATGAGATGTGATATCCAACTCCTTCCCGTTCCAAACCTGAGACCCTTCCTTTAGCATGAGATGTGATATCCAGCTCCTTCCCATTCCAATCCTGAGACACTTCCGATAGCATGCGATGTGATATCTCAATGCTTCTAATATCAAAACTGAGACCCTCCCTATAGCATGATATGAGATATCTAAGTCCTTCCCATTCCAATCCTGAGACCCTTCCTATAGCATGAGATGTGATATCTCAATGCTTCTACCAAACCTGAGACCCTTCCTTTAGCATGAGATGTGATAACCAACTCCTTCCCATTCCAATCCTGAGACCCTTCCTATAGCATGAGATGTGATATCTCAATACTTCTAATACCAAACCTGAGATCCTTCCGATAACATGAGATGTGATATCCAAATCCTTCCCCTTCCAAACCTGAGACCCTCCCTTTAGCATGAGATGTGATATCCAACTCCTTCCCATTCCAATCCTGAGAACCTTCTGATAGCATGAGATGTGATATCTCAATGCTTCTATACCAAACCTGAGATCCTTCCGATAGCATGAGATGTGATATCTCAATGCTTCTAATACCAAACCTGAGATCCTTCCTATAACATGAGATGTGATATCCAAATCCTTCCCCTTCCAAACCTGAGACCCTCCCTTTAGCATGAGATGTGATATCCAACTCCTTCCCATTCCAAACCTGAGAGCCTTCCTATAGCATGAGATGTGATATCCAAGTCCTTCTAATTCCAATAATGAGTTGGATATCACATCTCATATTATAGGAAGGGTCTTAGGATTGGAATGGGAAGAAGTTGGATATCACATCTCATGCTATAGGAAGGGTCTCAGGTTTGGTATAAGCATTGAGATATCACATCTCATGCTATAGGAAGGGTCTCAGGATTGGAATGGGAAGGAGTTGTATATGACATCTCATGCCATAGGAAGGGTCTCAGGTTTGGTATAAGTATTGAGATATCACATCACATGCTATAGGAAGGGTCTCAGGATTGGAATGGGAAGGACTTGAATATCACATCTCATGCTATAGGCAGGGTCTCAGGTTTGGAAAGGGAAGGAGATGGATATCACATTTCATGTTAGAGGTAGGATCTCAGGTTTGGTATTAGAGGCATTGAGATATCACATCTCATGCTATCAGAAGGGTCTCAGGATTGGAATGGGAAGGAGTTGTATATCACATCTCATGCTAAAGGGATGGTCTCAGGTTTGGTAGGGGAAGGATTTGGAAATCACATCTCATGTTATAGGAAGGATCTCAGGTTTGGTATTAGAAGCATTGAGATATCACATCTCATGCTATCGGAAGTATCTCAGGTTTGGTATTAGTGGCATTGAGATATCACATCTCATGCTATCATAAGGGTCTCAGGATTGGAATGGGAAGGAGTTGGATATCACATCTCATGTTATAGGAAGGATCTCAGGTTTGGTATTAGAAGCATTGAGATATCACATCTCATGCTATAGGAAGGGTCTCAGGATTGGAATGGGAAGGAGTTGGATATCACATCTCATGCTATAGGAAGGGTCTCAGATTTGGTATAAGCATTGAGATATCACATCTCATGCTATAGGAAGGGTCTCAGGATTGGAATGGGAAGGAGTTGGATATCACATCTCATGCTATAGGAAGGGTCTCAGGTTTGGAACGGGAAGGAGTTAGATATCACATCTCATGTTATAGGAAGAGTCTCAGGTTTGGTATAAGCATTGAGATATCACATCTCTGCTATCGGAGGTGTCTCAGGATTGGGATGGGAAGGAATTGGATATCACATCTCATGCTATAGGAAGGGTATCAGGTTTGGAACGGGAAGGAGTTGGATATCCCATCTCATGTTATAGGACAGGTCTCAGGTTTGATATTAGAAGCATTGAGATATCACATCTCTGCTATTGGAAGGGTCTCAGGATTGGAATGGGAAGGACTTGGATATCAGAATTCATGTTATAGGAAGGGTCTCAGGTTTGGTATTAGAAGCATTGAGATATCACATCTCATGCTATAGGAAGGGTCTCAGGATTGAAATGGGAAGGACTTGGATATCACATCTCATGTTATAGGAAGGGTCTCAGGTTTGGTATTAGAAGCATTGAGATATCACATCTCATGCTATAGGAAGGGTCTCAGGAATGGAATGGGAAGGACTTGGATATCACATCTCATGATAAAGGAAGGGTCTAAGGTTTGGAAGGGGAAGGATTTGGATATCACATCTCATGTTATTGGACCGGTCTCAGGTTTGGTATTAGAAGCATTGAGATATCAAGTCTCATGGTACAGGACGGGAGTTTGATATCACATCTCATGCCATGGTATGGGTCTCAGGTTTTGTAGAAGCATTGGGATATCACATCTCATGCTATCGGAAGGGTATCAGGATTGGTTTTGGAAGGAGTTGGATATCCCATCTCATGCTATAGGAAGGGTCTCAGGTTGGAATGGGAAGGAGTTGGATATGACATCTCATGTTATCGGAAGGGTTTTAGGATTGGAATGGGAAGGACTTGGATATCACATCTCATGCTGTAGGAAGGCTCTCAGGTTTGGAAAGGGAAGGAGTTGGATATCACATTTCATGTTAGAGGTAGGATCTCAGGTTTGGTATTAGAGGCATTGAGATATCACATCTCATGCTATCAGAAGGGTATCAGGATTGGAATGGGAAGGAGTTGGATATCACATCTCATGCTAAAGGGAGGGTCTCAGGTTCAGAAGGGGAAGGATTTGGATATCACATCTCATGTTATAGGAAGGATCTCAGGTTTGGTATTAGAAGCATTGAGATATCACATCTCATGCTATCGGAAGGATCTCAGGTTTGGTATTAGAAGCATTGAGATATCACATCTCATGCTATAGGAAGGGTCTCAGGATTGGAATGGGAAGGAGTTGGATATCACATCTCATGATAAAGGAAGGGTCTAAGGTTTGGAAGGGGAAGGATTTGTATATCACATCTCATGTTATAGGACGGGTCTCAGGTTTGGTATTAGAAGCATTGAGATATCAAGTCTCATGGTATAGGAGGGGTCTCAGAATTGGAATGGGAAGGAGGTGGATATCACATCTCAAGCTATAGGAAGGGTCTCAGGATTGGAATGGGAAGGAGTTTGATGTCACATCTTATGCCATAGTATGGGTCTCAGGTTTGGTAGAAGCATTGGGATATCACATCTCATGCTATTGGAAGGGTATCAGTATTGGATTTGGAAGGAGTTGGATATCCCATCTCATGCTATAGGAAGGGTCTCAGGTTGGAATGGGAAGGAGTTGGATATCACATTTCATGTTATAGGAAGGGTCTCAGGATTGGAATGGGAAGGACTTGGATATCATATCTCATGCTATAGGAAGGCTCTCAGGTTTGGAAGGGGAAGGAGTTGGATATCACATTTCATGTTAGAGGAAGGATCTCAGGTTTGGTATTAGAGGCCTTGAGATATCACATCTCATGCTATAGGAAGGGTCTCAGGATTGGAATGGGAAGGAGTTGGATATCACATCTCAAGCTATAGGAAGGGTCTCAGGTTTGGTATAAACATTGAGATATCACATCTCATGCTATAGGAAGGGTCTCAGGATTGGAATGGGAAGGAGTTGGATATCACATCTCATGTTATAGGAAAGATCTCAGGTTTGGTATTAGAAGCATTGAGACATCACATCTCATGTTATAGGAAGGGTCTTAGGATTGGAATGGGAAGAAGTTGGATATCACATCTCATGCTATAGGAAGGGTCTCAGGTTTGGTATAAGCATTGAGATATCACATCTCATGCTATAGGAAGGGTCTCATGATTGGAATGGGAAGGAGTTGTATATGACATCTCATGCCATAGGAAGGGTCTCAGGTTTGGTATAAGCATTGAGATATCACATCACATTCTATATGAAGGGTCTCAGGATTGGAATGGGAAGGACTTGGATATCACATCTCATGCTATAGGCAGGGTCTCAGGTTTGGAAAGGGAAGGAGATGGATATCACATTTCATGTTAGAGGTAGGATCTCAGGTTTGGTATTATAGGCATTGAGATATCACATCTCATGCTATCAGAAGGGTCTCAGGATTGGAATGGGAAGGAGTTGTATATCACATCTCATGCTAAAGGGAGGGTCTCAGGTTTGGAAGGGGAAGGATTTGGAAATCACATTTCATGTTATAGGAAGGATCTCAGGTTTGGTATTAGAAGCATTGAGATATCACATCTCATGCTATCGGAAGTATCTCAGGTTTGGTATTAGAGGCATTGAGATATCACATCTCATGCTATCATAAGGGTCTCAGGATTGGAATGGGAAGGAGTTGGATATCACATCTCTTGTTATAGGAAGGATCTCAGGTTTGGTATTAGAAGCATTGATATATCACATCTCATGCTATAGGAAGGGTCTCAGGATTGGAATGGGAAGGAGTTGGATATCACATCTCATGCTATAGGAAGGGTCTCAGATTTGGTATAAGCATTGAGATATCACATCTCATGCTATAGGAAGGGTCTCAGGATTGGAATGGGAAGGAGTTGGATATCACATCTCATGCTATAGGAAGGGTCTCAGGTTTGGAAAGGAAAGGAGTTAGATATCACATCTCATGTTATAGGAAGAGTCTCAGGTTTGGTATAAGCATTGAGATATCACATCTCTGCTATCGGAG
Organism: Ambystoma mexicanum; assembly: GCF_040938575.1. Lineage (NCBI taxonomy): Eukaryota > Metazoa > Chordata > Amphibia > Caudata > Ambystomatidae > Ambystoma > Ambystoma mexicanum. Next base: position 8,729,977 of record NC_090922.1, on the reverse strand, counting down.
GTGTCTCAGGATTGGGATGTGAAGGAATTGGATATCACATCTCATGCTATAGGAAGGGTATCAGGTTTGGAACGGGAAGGAGTTGGATATCCCATCTCATGTTATAGGACAGGTCTCAGGTTTGATATTAGAAGCATTGAGATATCACATCTCTGCTATTGGAAGGGTCTCAGGATTGGAATGGGAAGGACTTGGATATCAGAATTCATGTTATAGGAAGGGTCTCAGGTTTGGTATTAGAAGCATTGAGATATCACATCTCATGCTATAGGAAGGGTCTCAGGATTGAAATGGGAAGGACTTGGATATCACATCTCATGTTATAGGAAGGGTCTCAGGTTTGTTATTAGAAGCATTGAGATATCACATCTCATGCTATAGGAAGGGTCTCGGGAATGGAATGGGAAGGACTTGGATATCACATCTCATGATAAAGGAAGGGTCTAACGTTTGGAAGGGGAAGGATTTGGATATCACATCTCATGTTATTGGACCGGTCTCAGGTTTGGTATTAGAAGCATTGAGATATCAAGTCTCATGGTATGGGACGGGAGTTTGATATCACATCTCATGCCATGGTATGGGTATCAGGTTTTGTAGAAGCATTGGGATATCACATCTCATGCTATCGGAAGGGTATCAGGATTGGATTTGGAAGGAGTTGGATATCCCATCTCATGCTATAGGAAGGGTATCAGGTTGGAATGGGAAGGAGTTGGATATGACATCTCATGTTATAGGAAGGGTCTCAGGATTGGAATGGGAAGGACTTGGATATCACATCTCATGCTGTGGGAAGGCTCTCAGGTTTGGAAAGGGAAGGAGTTGGATATCACATTTCATGTTAGAGGTAGGATCTCAGGTTTGGTATTAGAGGCATTGAGATATCACACCTCATGCTATCAGAAGGGTATCAGGATTGGAATGAGAAGGAGTTGGATATCACATCTCATGCAAAAGGGAGGGTCTCAGGTTCGGAAGGGGAAGGATTTGGATATCACATCTCATGTTATAGGAAGTATCTCAGGTTTGGTATTAGAAGCATTGAGATATCACATCTCATGCTATCGGAAGGATCTCAGGTTTGGTATTAGAAGCATTGAGATATCACATCTCATGCTATAGGAAGGGTCTCAGGATTGGAATGGGAAGGAGTTGGATATCACATCTCATGTTATAGGAAGGATCTCAGGTTTGGTATTAGAAGCATTGAGATATCACATCTCATGCTATAGGACTGGTCTCAGGATTGGAATGGGAAGGAGTTGGATATCACATCTCATGCTAAAGGAAGGGTCTCAGTTTTGGTAGAAGCATTGAGATTTCACATATCATGCTATAGGAAGGGTCTCAGGATTGGAATGGGAAGGAATTGTATATCACATCTCATGCTAAAGGGAGGGTCTCAGGTTTGGAAGGGGAAGGATTTGGAAATCACATCTCATGTTATAGGAAGGATCTCAGGTTTGGTATTAGAAGCATTGAGATATCACATCTCATGCTATCGGAAGTATCTCAGGTTTGGTATTAGAGGCATTGAGATATCACATCTCATGCTATCATAAGGGTCTCAGGATTGGAATGGGAAGGAGTTGGATATCACATCTCTTGTTATAGGAAGGATCTCAGGTTTGGTATTAGAAGCATTGATATATCACATCTCATGCTATAGGAAGGGTCTCAGGATTGGAATGGGAAGGAGTTGGATATCACATCTCATGCTATAGGAAGGGTCTCAGATTTGGTATAAGCATTGAGATATCACATCTCATGCTATAGGAAGGGTCTCAGGATTGGAACGGAAAGGAGTTAGATATCACATCTCATGTTATAGGAAGAGTCTCAGGTTTGGTATAAGCATTGAGATATCACATCTCTGCTATCGGAGGTGACTCAGGATTGGGATGGGAAGGAATTGGATATCACATCTCATGCTATAGGAAGGGTATCAGGTTTGGAACGGGAAGGAGTTGGATATCACATCTTATGCTATAGGAAGGGTCTCAGGTTTGGAACGGAAAGGAGTTAGATATCACATCTCATGTTATAGGAAGAGTCTCAGGTTTGGTATAAGCATTGAGATATCACATCTCTGCTATCGGAGGTGTCTCAGGATTGGGATGGGAAGGAATTGGATATCACATCTCATGCTATAGGAAGGGTATCAGGTTTGGAACGGGAAGGAGTTGGATATCCCATCTCATGTTATAGGACAGGTCTCAGGTTTGATATTAGAAGCATTGAGATATCACATCTCTGCTATTGGAAGGGTCTCAGGATTGGAATGGGAAGGACTTGGATATCAGAATTCATGTTATAGGAAGGGTCTCAGGTTTGGTATTAGAAGCATTGAGATATCACATCTCATGCTATAGGAAGGGTCTCAGGATTGAAATGGGAAGGACTTGGATATCACATCTCATGTTATAGGAAGGGTCTCAGGTTTGGTATTAGAAGCATTGAGATATCACATCTCATGCTATAGGAAGGGTCTCAGGAATGGAATGGGAAGGACTTGGATATCACATCTCATGATAAAGGAAGGGTCTAAGGTTTGGAAGGGGAAGGATTTGGATATCACATCTCATGTTATTGGACCGGTCTCAGGTTTGGTATTAGAAGCATTGAGATATCAAGTCTCATGGTATGGGACGGGAGTTTGATATCACATCTCATGCCATGGTATGGGTATCAGGTTTTGTAGAAGCATTGGGATATCACATCTCATGCTATCGGAAGGGTATCAGGATTGGATTTGGAAGGAGTTGGATATCCCATCTCATGCTATAGGAAGGGTATCAGGTTGGAATGGGAAGGAGTTGGATATGACATCTCATGTTATAGGAAGGGTCTCAGGATTGGAATGGGAAGGACTTGGATATCACATCTCATGCTGTAGGAAGGCTCTCAGGTTTGGAAAGGGAAGGATTTGGATATCACATTTCATGTTAGAGGTAGGATCTCAGGTTTGGTATTAGAGGCATTGAGATATCACATCTCATGCTATCAGAATGGTATCAGGAATGGAATGAGAAGGAGTTGGATATCACATCTCATGCTAAAGGGAGGGTCTCAGGTTCGGAAGGGGAAGGATTTGGATATCACATCTCATGTTATAGGAAGTATCTCAGGTTTGGTATTAGAAGCATTGAGATATCACATCTCATGCTATCGGAAGGATCTCAGGTTTGGTATTAGAAGCATTGAGATATCACATCTCATGCTATAGAAAGGGTCTCAGGATTGGAATGGGAAGGAGTTGGATATCACATCTCATGTTATAGGAAGGATCTCAGGTTTGGTATTAGAAGCATTGAGATATCACATCTCATGCTATAGGACTGGTCTCAGGATTGGAATGGGAAGGAGTTGGATATCACATCTCATGCTAAAGGAAGGGTCTCAGTTTTGGTAGAAGCATTGAGATTTCACATATCATGCTATAGGAAGGGTCTCAGGATTGGAATGGGAAGGAGTTGGATATCACATCTCATGCTATAGGAAGGGTCTCAGGTTTGGTATAAGCATTGAGATATCACGTCTCATGCTAAAGGGAGGGTCTCAGGTTCGGAAGGGGAAGGATTTGGATATCACATCTCATGTTATAGGAAGTATCTCAGGTTTGGTATTAGAAGCATTGAGATATCACATCTCATGCTATCGGAAGGATCTCAGGTTTGGTATTAGAAGCATTGAGATATCACATCTCATGCTATAGGAAGTGTCTCAGGATTGGAATGGGAAGGAGTTGGATATCACATCTCATGTTATAGGAAGGATCTCAGGTTTGGTATTAGAAGCATTGAGATATCACATCTCATGCTAAAGGACTGGTCTCAGGATTGGAATGGGAAGGAGTTGGATATCACATCTCATGCTAAAGGAAGGGTCTCAGTTTTGGTAGAAGCATTGAGATTTCACATATCATGCTATAGGAAGGGTCTCAGGATTGGAATGGGAAGGAGTTGGATATCACATCTCATGCTATAGGAAGGGTCTCAGGTTTGGTATAAGCATTGAGATATCACATCTCTGCTATCGGAAGGGTCTCAGGATTGGAATGGGAAGGACTTAGATATCACATCTCATGCTATAGGGAGGGTCTCAGTATTGATATTAGAAGCATTGAGATATCACATCTCAAGCTATCGGAAGGGTCTCAGGATTGGAATGGGAAGGAGTTGGATATCACATCTCATGCTATAGGAAGGGTCTCAGGTTAGGAACGGGAAGGAGTTGGATATCACATCTCATGTTATAGGAAGAGTCTCATGCTAAGACCTGATAGACCCTTCCTATAACATGAGATGGGAATATCCAACTCCTTCCCATTCCAATCCTGAGACCCTTCCGATAGCAGAGATGTGATATCTCAATGCTTATACCAAACCTGAGACCCTTCCTATAGCATGAGATGTGATATCCAACTCCTTCCCATTCCAATACTGAGACCCTTCCTATAGCATGAGATGTGATATCTCAATGCTTCTAATATCAAACTTGAGACCCTCCCTATAGCATGAGATGTGATATCCAAGTCCTTCCCATTCCAATCCTGAGACACTTCCTATAGCATGAGATGTGATATCTCAATGCTTCTAATACCAAACCTGAGACTCTTCCTATAACATGAGATGGGATATCCAACTCCTTCCCATTACAATCCTGAGACCCTTCCGAAAGCAGAGATGTGATATCTCAATGCTTATACCAAACCTGAGACCCTTCCTATGGCATGAGATGTCATATACAGATCCTTCCCATTCCAATCCTGAGACCCTTCCTATAGCATGAGATGTGATATCTCAATGCTTATACCAAACCTAAAACCCTTCCTATAGCATGAGATGTGATATCCAACTCCTTCCCATTCCAATCCTGAGACCATTCCTATAGCATGAGATGTGATATCCAATGGCTCTAATATCAAACCTGAGATTCTTCCTCTAACATTAAATGTGATATCCAACTCCTTCCCTTTCCAAACCTGAGAGCCTACCTATAGCATGAGATGTGATATCCAAGTCCTTCCCATTCCAATCCTTAGACCCTTCCTACAGCATGCAATATGATATCTCAATGATTCTAATAACAAACCTGAGACCCTTCCTATAACATGAGATGGGAATATCCAACTCCTTCTCATTCCAATCCTGAGACCCTTCCGATGGCAAACATGTGATATCTCAATGCTTATACCAAACCTGAGATCCTTCTTATAACATGAGATGTGATATCCAACTCCTTCCCATTCCAATCCTGAGACACTTCCTATAGCATGAGATGTGATATCTCACTGCTTATACCAAACCTGAGACCCTTCCTATAGCATGAGATGTGATATCCAAGTCCTTCCCATTCCAATCCTGAGACACTTCCTATAGCATGAGATGTGATATCTCAATGCTTCTAATACCAAACCTGAGACTCTTCCTATAACATGAGATGGGATATCCAACTCCTTCCCATTACAATCCTGAGACCCTTCCGAAAGCAGAGATGTGATATCTCAATGCTTATACCAAACCTGAGACCCTTCCTATGGCATGAGATGTCATATACAGATCCTTCCCATTCCAATCCTGAGACCCTTCCTATAGCATGAGATGTGATATCTCAATGCTTATACCAAACCTAAAACCCTTCCTATAGCATGAGATGTGATATCCAACTCCTTCCCATTCCAATCCTGAGACCCTTCCTATAGATTGAGATGTGATATCCAATGGCTCTAATATCAAACCTGAGATCCTTCCTCTAACATTAAATGTGATATCCAACTCCTTCCCTTTCCAAACCTGAGAGCCTACCTATAGCATGAGATGTGATATCCAAGTCCTTCCATTCCAATCCTTAGACCCTTCCTACAGCATGCAATATGATATCTCAATGATTCTAATAACAAACCTGAGACCCGTCCTATAACAAGAGATGTGATATCCAACTCCTTCCCATTCCAATCCTGAGACACTTCCGATAGCAGAGATGTGATATCTCAATGCTTCTAATACCAAACATGAGACCAGTCCTATAACATGAGATGGGATATCCAACTCCTTCCCGTTCCAAACCTGAGACCCTTCCTATAGCATGAGATGTGATATCCAACTCCTTCCCATCCCAATCCTGAGACACTTCCGATTGCAGAGATTTGATATCTCAATGCTTATACCAAACCTGAGACTCTTCCTATAACATGAGATGTGATATCCAACTCCTTCCCGTTCCAAACCTGAGACCCTTCCTATAGCATGAGATGTGATATCCAACTCCTTCCCATTCCAATCCTGAGACCCTTATGATAGCATGAGATGTGATATCTCAATGCCTCTAATACCAAATCTGAGATTCTTCCGATAGCATCAGATGTGATATCTCAATGCTTCTTATACCAAACCTGAGATCCTTCCTATAACATGAGATGTGATATACAAATCCTTCCCCTTCCAAACCTGAGACCCTCCCTTTAGCATGAGATGTGATATCCAACTCCTTCCCATTCCAACCTGAGACCCTTCCTATAGCATGAGATGGGATATCCAACTCCTTGGAATTCCAATCCTGATACCCTTCCGATAGCATGAGATTTGATATCCCAATGCTTATACCAAACCTGAGACCCATACTATGGCATGAGATGTGATATCAAACTCCTTCCCATTACAATCCTGAGACCCTTCCTATAGCTTGAGATGTGATATCCAACTCCTTCCCATTCCAATTCTGAGACCCTTCCTATACCATGAGACTTGATATCTCAATGCTTCTAATACCAAACCTGAGACCCGTCCTATAACATGAGATGTGATATCCAAATCCTTCCCCTTCCAAACCTTAGACCCTTCCTTTATCATGAGATGTGATATCCAACTCCTTCCCATTCCAATCCTGAGACCCTTCCGATATCATGAGATGTGATATCTCAATGCTTCTAATATCAAACTCGAGACCCTCCCTATAGCATGAGATGTGATATCCAAGTCCTTCCCATTCCAATCCTGAGACCCTTCCTATAGCATGAGATGTGATGTCTCAATGCTTCTAATACCAAACCTGAGACCCTTCCTATAACATGAGATGGGAATATCCAACTCCTTCCCATTCCAATCCTGAGACCCTTCCGATAGCAAACATGTGATATCTCAATGCTTATACCAAACCTGAGATCCTTCCTATAACATGAGATGTGATATCCAACTCCTTCCCATTCCAATCCTGAGACACTTCCTATAGCATGAGATGTGATATCTCACTGCTTATACCAAACCTGAGACCCTTCCTATAGCATGAGATGTGATATCCAACTCCTTCCCATTCCAATCCTGAGACCCTTCCTATAGCATGAGATGTGATATCTCAATGCTTCTAATATCAAACTTGAGACCCTCCCTATAGCATGAGATGTGATATCCAAGTCCTTCCCATTCCAATCTTGAGACACTTCCTATAGCATGAGATGTGATATCTCAATGCTTCTAATACCAAACCTGAGACTCTTCCTACAACATGAGATGGGATATCCAACTCCTTCCCATTGCAATCCTGAGACCCTTCCGATAGCAGAGATGTGATATCTCAATGCTTATACCAAACCTGAGACCCTTCCTATGGCCTGAGATGTCATATACAACTCCTTCCCATTCCAATCCTGAGACCCTTCCTTTAGCATGAGATGTGATATCTCAATGCTTATACCAAATCTGAGACCCTTCCTATAGCATGAGATGTGATATCCAAATCCTTCCCATTCCAATCCTGAGACCCTTCCTATAGCATGAGATGTGATATCTCAATGCTTATACCAAACCTGAGAGCCTACCTATAGCATGAGATGTGATATCCAAGTCCATCCCATTCCAATCCTTAGACCCTTCCTACAGCATGCGATGTGATATCTCAATGATTCTAATACCAAACCAGAGACTCTTACTATAACATGAGATGGGATATCCAACTCCTTCCCATTCCAATCCTGAGCCGCTTTCGATAGCAGAGATGTCATATCTCAATGCTTATACCAAACCTGAGACCCTTCCTATAACATGAGATGTGATATCCAACTCCTTCCCGTTCCAAACCTGAGACACTAACTATAGCATATGTGATATCCAACTCCTTCCCATTCCTTCCCATTCGTCCCGGGAGGATAGCTCAGCGGCAGCGTGCGCGTCTTGGAAGCAGGACGACACGAAGCAACAACAGGTTCGATCCCCGGGTCCGCGCTTAAAAACCTCTGGGTGTTTAAGCGCGTTATAAATACGCAACTAAGAGAAAAAAAAAAAAAAAAAACAATTACGCAACTAAGAAAAAACAAACAATCCCTGTAACAGCGCCTCGATGCCTGCGGGCTGTGTGAGCGCTTTATAAATGTTAAATAAATAAATAAATAAATAAATAAACATGAGACCCTTCCTATAGCAAGAAAGTAATATCCAACTCCTACCCATTCCAATCCTGAGACCCTTCCTATAGCAAGAGATGTGATATCCAAATCCTTCCCATTCCAATCCTGAGACGCTTCCTATAACATGAGATGTGATATCCAACTCCTTCCCATTCCAACCTGAGACACTTCCTATAGCATGAGAAGGGATATCCAACTCCTTCCCAATCCAATCCTGAGACCCTTCCGATAGCAGAGATGTGATATTTCAATGCTTATACCAAACCTGAGACCCTTCCTATGGCATGAGATGTGATATCCAACTCCTTGCCATTCAAATCCTGAGACCCTTCCTATAGCATGAGAAGGGATATCCAACTCCTTCCCAATCCAATCCTGCGACCCTTCCGATAGCAGAGACGTGATATCTCAATGCTTCTACCAAACCTGAGACCCTTCCTTTAGCATGAGATGTGATATCCAAATCCTTCACATTCCAATCCTGAGACCCTTCCTATAGCATGAGATGTGATATCTCAATGCTTCTAATACCAAACCTGAGATCCTTCCTATAACATGAGATGTGATATCCAATTCCTTCCCATTCCAAACCTGAGACCCTTCCTATTGGATGAGATGTGATATCCAACTCCTTCCCATTCCAACCCTGAGACCCTTCCTATAGCATGAGATGTGATGTCTCAATGCTTCTAATACCAAACCTGAGATCCTTCCTATAACATGAGATGTGATATCCAACTCCTTCCATTCCAATCCTGAGACCTGACCTGAGATCCTGAGATGTGATATCTCAATGCTTATACTAAACCTGAGACCCTTCCTATAGCATGAGATGTGATATCCAACTACTTCCCATTCCAATCCTGAGACCCTTCCTATAGCATTAGATGTGATATCTCAATGCTTCTAATACCAAACCTGAGATCCTTCCTCTAACATGAAATGTGATATCCAACTCCTTCCCTTTCCAAACCTAAGAGCCTATCTATAGCATGAGATGTGATATCCAAGTCCTTCCCATTCCAACCCTTAGACCCTTCCTACAGCATGCAATATGATATCTCAATGATTCTAATAACAAACCTGAGACCCGTCCTATAACATGAGATGTGATATCCAACTCCTTCCCATTCCAATCCTGAGACACTTCCGATAGCAGAGATGTGATATCTCAATGCTTATACCAAACCTGAGACCCTTCCTATAACATGAGATGTGATATCCAAATCCTTCCCGTTCCAAACCTGAGACCCTTCCTTTAGCATGAGATGTGATATCCAGCTCCTTCCCATTCCAATCCTGAGACACTTCCGATAGCATGAGATGTGATATCTCAATGCTTCTAATATCAAAACTGAGACCCTCCCTATAGCATGATATGTGATATCTAAGTCCTTCCCATTCCAATCCTGAGACACTCCCTATAGCATGAGATGTGATATCCAACTCTTTCCCATTCCAATCCTGAGACCCTTCCTATAGCATGAGATATGATATCTCAATACTTATAATACCAAACATGAGATCCTTCCGATAACATGAGATGTGATATCCAAATCCTTCCCCTTCCAAACCTGAGACCCTCCCTTTAGCATGAGATGTGATATCCAACTCCTTCCCATTCCAATCCTGAGACCCTTCTGATAGCATGAGATGTGATATCTCAATGCTTCTAATACCAAACCTGAGATCCTTCCGATAGCATGAGATGTGATATCTCAATGCTTCTAATACCAAACCTGAGATCCTTCCTATAACATGAGATGTGATATCCAAATCCTTCCCCTTCCAAACCTGAGACCCTCCCTTTAGCATGAGATGTGATATCCAACTCCTTCCCATTCCATTCCTGAGACCCTTCTGATAGCATGAGATGTGATATCTCAATGCCTCTAATACCAAACCTGAGATCCTACCTCTAACATGAAATGTGATATCCAACTCTTTCCCCTTCCAAACCTGAGAGCCTTCCTATAGCATGAGATGTGATATCCAAGTCCTTCCCATTCCAATCCTGAGACCCTTCCTATAGCTTGAGATGTGATATCCAACTCCTTCCCATTCCAATTCTGAGACCCTTCCTATACTCTGAGACTTGATATCTCAATGCTTCTAATACCAAACCTGAGACCCGTAATATAACATGAGATGTGATATCCAAATCCTTCCCCTTCCAAACCTTAGACCCTTCCTTTATCATGAGATGTGATATCCAACTCCTTCCCATTCCAATCCTGAGACCCTTCCGATATCATGAGATGTGATATCTCAAAGCTTCTAATATCAAACTTGAGACCCTCCCTATAGCATGAGATGTGATATCCAAGTCCTTCCCATTCCAATCCTGAGACCCTTCCTATAGCATGAGATGTGATATCTCAATGCTTCTAATACCAAACCTGAGACCCTTCCTATAACATGAGATGGGAATATCCAACTCCTTCCCATTCCAATCCTGAGACCCTTCCGATAGCAGAGATGTGATATCTCAATGCTTATACCAAACCTGAGACCCTTCCTATGGCATGAGATGTGATATCCAACTCCTTGCCATTCAAATCCTGAGACCCTTCCTATAGCATGAGAAGGGATATCCAACTCCTTCCCAATCCAATCCTGAGACCCTTCCGATAGCAGAGACGTGATATCTCAATGCTTCTACCAAACCTGAGACCCTTCCTTTAGCATGAGATGTGATATCCAAATCCTTCACATTCCAATCCTGAGACCCTTCCTATAGCATGAGATGTGATATCTCAATGCTTCTAATACCAAACCTGAGATCCTTCCTATAACATGAGATGTGATATCCAATTCCTTCCCATTCCAAACCTGAGACCCTTCCTATTGGATGAGATGTGATATCCAACTCCTTCCCATTCCAACCCTGAGACCCTTCCTATAGCATGAGATGTGATGTCTCAATGCTTCTAATACCAAACCTGAGATCCTTCCTATAACATGAGATGTGATATCCAACTCCTTCCATTCCAATCCTGAGACCTGTCCTATAGCATGAGATGTGATATCTCAATGCTTATACCAAACGTGAGACCCTTCCTATAGCATGAGATGTGATATCCAACTACTTCCCATTCCAATCCTGAGACCCTTCATATAGCATGAGATGTGATATCTCAATGCTTCTGATACCAAACCTGAGATCCTTCCTCTAACATGAAATGTGATATCCAACTCCTTCCCTTTCCAAACCTAAGAGCCTATCTATAGCATGAGATGTGATATCCAAGTCCTTCCCATTCCAATCCTTAGACCCTTCCTACAGCATGCAATATGATATCTCAATGATTCTAATAACAAACCTGAGACCCGTCCTATAGCATGAGATATGATATCCAAGTCCTTCCCATTCCAATCCTGAGACCCTTCCTATAACATGAAATGTGATATCCAACTCCTTCACATTCCAACCTGAGACCCTTCCTATAGCATGAGATGGGATATCCAACTTCTTCCAAATCCAATACTGATACCCTTCCGATAGCATGAGATGTGATATCCCAATGCTTCTACCAAACCTGAGACCCATACTATGGCATGAGATGTGATATCAAACTCCTTCCCATTCCAATCCTGAGACCCTTCCTATAGCTTGAGGTGTGATATCCAACTCCTTCCCATTCCAATTCTGAGACCCTTCTTATACCATGAGACTTGATATCTCAATGCTTCTAATACCAAACCTGAGACCCGTCCTATAACATGAGATGTGATATCCAAACCCTTCCCCTTCCAAACCTGAGACCCTTCCTTTATCATGAGATGTGATATCCAACTCCTTCCCATTCCAATCCTGAGACCCTTCCGATATCATGAGATTTGTTATCTCAATGCTTCTAATATCAAACTTGAGACCCTCCCTATAGCATGAGATGTGACATCCAAGTCCTTCCCATTCCAATCCTGAGACCCTTCCTATAACATGAGATGTGATATCCAACTCCTTCCCATTCCAACCTGAGACACTTCCTATAGCATGAGAAGGGATATCTAACTCCTTCCCAATCCAATCCTGAGACCCTTCCGATAGCAGAGATGTGATATCTCAATGCTTATACCAAACCTGAGACCCTTCCTATGGCATGAGATGTGATATCCAACTCCTTGCATTCAAATCCTGAGACCCTTCCTATAGCATGAGATTTGATATCTCTATGCTTCTAATACCAAACCTGAGACCCTTCCTATAACATGAGATGGGATATCCAACTCCTTCCCATTCCAATCCTGAGACCCTTCCGATAGCAGAGATGTGATATCTCAATGCTTATACCAAACCTGAGAACCTTCCTATGGCCTGAGATGTCATATACAACTCCTTCCCATTCCAATCCTGAGACCCTTCCTTTAGCATGAGATGTGATATCTCAATGCTTATACCAAATCTGAGACAGTTCCTATAGCATGAGATGTGATATCCAATTCCTTCCCATTCCAATCCTGAGACCCTTCCTATAGCATGAGATGTGATATCTCAATGCTTATACCAAACCTGAGAGCCTACCTATAGCATGAGATGTGATATCCAAGTCCATCCCATTCCAATCCTTAGACCCTTCCTACAGCATGCGATGTGATATCTCAATGATTCTAATACCAAACCAGAGACTCTTCCTATAACATGAGATGGGATATCCAACTCCTTCCCATTCCAATCCTGAGCCGCTTCCGATAGCAGAGATGTGATATCTCAATGCTTATACCAAACCTGAGACCCTTCCTATAACATGAGATGTGATATCCAACTCCTTCCCGTTCCAAACCTGAGACACTAACTATAGCATATGTGATATCCAACTCCTTCCCATTCCAAACATGAGACCCTTCCTATAGCAAGAAAGTAATATCCAACTCCTACCCATTCCAATCCTGAGACCCTTCCTATAGCAAGAGATGTGATATCCAAATCCTTCCCATTCCAATCCTGAGACCCTTCCTATAACATGAGATGTGATATCCAACTCCTTCCCATTCCAACCTGAGACACTTCCTATAGCATGAGAAGGGATATCCAACTCCTTCCCAATCCAATCCTGAGACCCTTCCGATAGCAGAGATGTGATATCTCAATGCTTATACCAAACCTGAGCCCCTTCCTATGGCATGAGGTGTGATATCCAACTCCTTCCCAATCCAATCCTGAGACCCTTCCGATAGCAGAGACGTGATATCTCAATGCTTCTACCAAACCTGAGACCCTTCCTTTAGCATGAGATGTGATATCCAAATCCTTCACATTCCAATCCTGAGACCCTTCCTATAGCATGAGATGTGATATCTCAATGCTTCTAATACCAAACCTGAGATCCTTCCTATAACATGAGATGTGATATCCAATTCCTTCCCATTCCAAACCTGAGACCCTTCCTATTGGATGAGATGTGATATCCAACTCCTTCCCATTCCAACCCTGAGACCCTTCCTATAGCATGAGATGTGATGTCTCAATGCTTCTAATACCAAACCTGAGATCCTTCCTATAACATGAGATGTGATATCCAACTCCTTCCATTCCAATCCTGAGACCCGTCCTATAGCATGAGATGTGATATCTCAATGCTTATACCAAACCTGAGACCCTTCCTATAGCATGAGATGTGATATCCAACTGCTTCCCATTCCAATCCTGAGACCCTTCCTATAGCATGAGATGTGATATCTCAATGCTTCTAATACCAAACCTGAGATCCTTCCTCTAACATGAAATGTGATATCCAACTCCTTCCCTTTCCAAACCTAAGAGCCTATCTATAGCATGAGATGTGATATCCAAGTCCTTCCCATTCCAACCCTTAGACCCTTCCTACAGCATGCAATATGATATCTCAATGATTCTAATAACAAACCTGAGACCCGTCCTATAACATGAGATGGGATATGCAACTCCTTCCCATTCCAATCCTGAGACACTTCCGATAGCAGAGATGTGATATCTCAATGCTTATACCAAACCTGAGACCCTTCCTATAACATGAGATGTGATATCCAAATCCTTCCCGTTCCAAACCTGAGACCCTTCCTTTAGCATGAGATGTGATATCCAGCACCTTCCCATTCCAATCCTGAGACACTTCCTATAGCATGAGATGTGATATCTCAATGCTTATACCAAACCTGAGAACCTTCCTATGGCCTGAGATGTCATATACAACTCCTTCCCATTCCAATCCTGAGACCCTTCCTTTAGCATGAGATGTGATATCTCAATGCTTATACCAAATCTGAGACCCTTCCTATAGCATGAGATGTGATATCCAAATCCTTCCCATTCCAATCCTGAGACCCTTCCTATAGCATGAGATGTGATATCTCAATGCTTATACCAAACCTGAGAGCCTACCTATAGCATGAGATGGGATATCCAACTCCTTCCCATTCCAATCCTGAGCCGCTTTCGATAGCAGAGATGTGATATCTCAATGCTTATACCAAACCTGAGACCCTTCCTATAACATGAGATGTGATATCCAACTCCTTCCCGTTCCAAACCTGAGACACTAACTATAGCATATGTGATATCCAACTCCTTCCCATTCCAAACATGAGACCCTTCCTATAGCAAGAAAGTAATATCCAACTCCTACCCATTCCAATCCTGAGACCCTTCCTATAGCAAGAGATGTGATATCCAAATCCTTCCCATTCCAATCCTGAGACCCTTCCTATAACATGAGATGTGATATCCAACTCCTTCCCATTCCAACCTGAGACACTTCCTATAGCATGAGAAGGGATATCCAACTCCTTCCCAATCCAATCCTGAGACCCTTCCGATAGCAGAGATGTGATATTTCAATGCTTATACCAAACCTGAGACCCTTCCTATGGCATGAGATGTGATAACCAACTCCTTGCCATTCAAATCCTGAGACCCTTCCTATAGCATGAGAAGGGATATCCAACTCCTTCCCAATCCAATCCTGCGACCCTTCCGATAGCAGAGACGTGATATCTCAATGCTTCTACCAAACCTGAGACCCTTCCTTTAGCATGAGATGTGATATCCAACTCCTTGCCATTCAAATCCTGAGACCCTTCCTATAGCATGAGATGTGATATCTCTATGCTTCTAATACCAAACCTGAGACCCTTCCTATAACATGAGATGGGATATCCAACTCCTTCCCATTCCAATCCTGAGACCCTTCCGATAGCAGAGATGTGATATCTCAAAGCTTATACCAAACCTGAGAACCTTCCTATGGCCTGAGATGTCATATACAACTCCTTCCCATTCCAATCCTGAGACCCTTCCTTTAGCATGAGATGTGATATCTCAATGCTTATACCAAATCTGAGACCCTTCCTATAGCATGAGATGTGATATCCAATTCCTTCCCATTCCAATCCTGAGACCCTTCCTATAGCATGAGATGTGATATCTCAATGCTTATACCAAACCTGAGAGCCTACCTATAGCATGAGATGTGATATCCAAGTCCATCCCATTCCAATCCTTAGACCCTTCCTACAGCATGCAATGTGATATCTCAATGATTCTAATACCAATCCAGAGACTCTTCCTATAACATGAGATGGGATATCCAACTCCTTCCCATTCCAATCCTGAGCCGCTTCCGATAGCAGAGATGTGATATCTCAATGCTTATACCAAACCTGAGACCCTTCCTATAACATGAGATGTGATATCCAACTCCTTCCCGTTCCAAACCTGAGACACTAACTATAGCATATGTGATATCCAACTCCTTCCCATTCCAAACATGAGACCCTTCCTATAGCAAGAAAGTAATATCCATCTCCTACCCATTCCAATCCTGAGACCCTTCCTATGGCAAGAGATGTGATATCCAAATTCTTCCCATTCCAATCCTGAGACCCTTCCTATAACATGAGATGTGATATCCAAATCCTTCCCATTCCAACCTGAGACACTTCCTATAGCATGAGAAGGGATATCCAACTCCTTCCCAATCCAATCCTGAGACCCTTCCGATAGCAGAGATGTGATATCTCAATGCTTATACCAAACCTGAGACCCTTCCTATGGCATGAGATGTGATATCCAACTCCTTCCCAATCCAATCCTGAGACCCTTCCGATAGCAGAGACGTGATATCTCAATGCTTCTACCAAACCTGAGACCCTTCCTTTAGCATGAGATGTGATATCCAAATCCTTCACATTCCAATCCTGAGACCCTTCCTATAGCATGAGATGTGATATCTCAATGCTTCTAATACCAAACCTGAGATCCTTCCTATAACATGAGATTTGATATCCAATTCCTTCCCATTCCAAACCTGAGACCCTTCCTATTGGATGAGATGTGATATCCAACTCCTTCCCATTCCAACCCTGAGACCCTTCCTATAGCATGAGATGTGATGTCTCAATGCTTCTAATACCAAACCTGAGATCCTTCCTATAACATGAGATGTGATATCCAACTCCTTCCATTCCAATCCTGAGACCCGTCCTATAGCATGCGATGTGATATCTCAATGCTTATACCAAACCTGAGACCCTTCCTATAGCATGAGATGTGATATCCAACTGCTTCCCATTCCAATCCTGAGACCCTTCCTATAGCATGAGATGTGATATCTCAATGCTTCTAATACCAAACCTGAGATCCTTCCTCTAACATGAAATGTGATATCCAACTCCTTCCCTTTCCAAACCTAAGAGCCTATCTATAGCATGAGATGTGATATCCAAGTCCTTCCCATTCCAACCCTTAGACCCTTCCTACAGCATGCAATATGATATCTCAATGATTCTAATAACAAACCTGAGACCCGTCCTATAACATGAGATGGGATATCCAACTCCTTCCCATTCCAATCCTGAGACACTTCCGATAGCAGAGATGTGATATCTCAATGCTTATACCAAACCTGAGACCCTTCCTATAACATGAGATGTGATATCCAAATTCTTCCTGTTCCAAACCTGAGACCCTTCCTTTAGCATGAGATGTGATATCCAGCACCTTCCCATTCCAATCCTGAGACACTTCCTATAGCATGAGATGTGATATCTCAATGCTTCTAATATCAAAACTGAGACCCTCCCTATAGCATGATATGTGATATCTAAGTCCTTCCCATTCCAATCCTGAGACCCTCCCTATAGCATGAGATGTGATATCCAACTCCTTCCCATTCCAATCCTGAGACCCTTCCTATAGCATGAGATATGATATCTCAATACTTCTAATACCAAACGTGAGATCCTTCCGATAACATGAGATGTGATATCCAAATCCTTCCCCTTCCAATCCTGAGACCCTCCCTTTAGCATGAGATGTGATATCCAACTCCTTCCTATTCCAATCCTGAGACTCTTCTGATAGCATGAGATGTGATATCTCAATGCTTCTAATACCAAACCTGAGATCCTTCCGATAGCATGAGATGTGATATCTCAATGCTTCTAATACCAAACCTGAGATCCTTCCTATAACATGAGATGTGATATCCAAATCCTTCCCCTTCCAAACCTGAGACCCTCCCTTTAGCATGAGATGTGATATCCAACTCCTTCCCATTCCATTCCTGAGACCCTTCTGATAGCATGAGATGTGATATCTCAATGCCTCTAATACCAAACCTGAGATCCTACCTCTAACATGAAATGTGATATCCAACTCTTTCCCCTTCCAAACCTGGGAGCCTTCCTATAGCATGAGATGTGATATCCAAGTCCTTCCCATTCCAATCCTGAGACCCTTCTGATAGCATGAGATGTGATATCTCAATGCCTCTAATACCAAACCTGAGATCCTACCTCTAACATGAAATGTGATATCCAAGTCCTTCCCATTCCAATCCTGAGACCCTTCCTATAGCATGAGATGTGATATCTCAATGCTTCTAATACCAAACCTGAGACCCTTCCTATAACATGAGATGGGAATATCCAACTCCTTCCCATTCCAATCCTGAGACCCTTCCGATAGCAGAGATGTGATATCTCAATGCTTATACCAAACCTGAGATCCTTCCTATAACATGAGATGTGATATCCAACTCCTTCCCATTCCAATCCTGAGACACTTCCTATAGCATGAGATGTGATATCTCACTGCTTATACCAAATCTGAGACCCTTCCCATAGCATGAGATGTGATATCCAATTCCTTCCCATTCCAATCCTCAGACCCTTCCTATAGCATGAGATGTGATATCCAACTGCTTCCCATTCCAATCCTGAGACCCTTCCTATAGCATGAGATATGATATCTCAATACTTCTAATACCAAACGTGAGATCCTTCTGATAACATGAGATGTGATATCCAAATCCTTCCCCTTCCAAACCTGAGACCCTCCCTTTAGCATGAGATGTGATATCCAACTCCTTCCCATTCCAATCCTGAGACCCTTCTGATAGCATGAGATGTGATATCTCAATGCTTCTAATACCAAACCTGAGATCCTTCCGATAGCATGAGATGTGATATCTCAATGCTTCTAATACCAAACCTGAGATCCTTCCGATAGCATGAGATGTGATATCTCAATGCTTCTAATACCAAACCTGAGATCCTTCCTATAACATGAGATGTGATATCCAAATCCTTCCCCTTCCAAACCTGAGACCCTCCCTTTAGCATGAGATGTGATATCCAACTCCTTCCCATTCCATTCCTGAGACCCTTCTGATAGCATGAGATGTGATATCTCAATGCCTCTAATACCAAACCTGAGATCCTACCTCTAACATGAAATGTGATATCCAACTCTTTCCCCTTCCAAACCTGAGAGCCTTCCTATAGCATGGGATGTGATATCCAAGTCCTTCCCATTCCAATCCTGAGACCCTTCCTATAGCTTGAGATGTGATATCCAACTCCTTCCCATTCCAATTCTGAGACCCTTCCTATACTATGAGACTTGATATCTCAATGCTTCTAATACAAACGTGAGACGCGTAATATAACATGAGATGTGATATCCAAATCCTTCCCCTTCCAAACCTTAGACCCTTCCTTTATCATGAGATGTGATATCCAACTCCTTCCCATTCCAATCCTGAGACCCTTCCGATATCATGAGATGTGATATCTCAAAGCTTCTAATATCAAACTTGAGACCCTCCCTATAGCATGAGATGTGATATCCAAGTCCTTCCCATTCCAATCCTGAGACCCTTCCTATAGCATGAGATGTGATATCTCAATGCTTCTAATACCAAACCTGAGACCCTTCCTATTACATGAGATGGGAATATCCAACTCCTTCCCATTCCAATCCTGAGACCCTTCCGATAGCAGAGATGTGATATCTCAATGCGTATACCAAACCTGAGACCCTTCGTATGGCATGAGATGTGATATCCAACTCCTTGCCATTCAAATCCTGAGACCCTTCCTATAGCATGAGAAGGGATATCCAACTCCTTCCCAATCCAATCCTGAGACCCTTCCGATAGCAGAGACGTGATATCTCAATGCTTCTACCAAACCTGAGACCCTTCCTTTAGCATGAGATGTGATATCCAAATCCTTCACATTCCAATCCTGAGACCCTTCCTATAGCATGAGATGTGATATCTCAATGCTTCTAATACCAAACCTGAGATCCTTCCTATAACATGAGATGTGATATCCAATTCCTTCCCATTCCAAACCTGAGACCCTTCCTATTGGATGAGTTGTGATATCCAACTCCTTCCCATTCCAACCCTGAGACCCTTCCTATAGCATGAGATGTGATGTCTCAATGATTCTAATACCAAACCTGAGATCCTTCCTATAACATGAGATGTGATATCCAACTCCTTCCATTCCAATCCTGAGACCCGTCCTATAGCATGAGATGTGATATCTCAATGCTTATACCAAACCTGAGACCCTTCCTATAGCATGAGATGTGATATCCAACTACTTCCCATTCCAATCCTGAGACCCTTCCTATAGCATGAGATGTGATATCTCAATGCTTCTAATACCAAACCTGAGATCCTTCCTCTAACATGAAATGTGATATCCAACTCCTTCCCTTTCCAAACCTAAGAGCCTATCTATAGCATGAGATGTGATATCCAGGTCCTTCCTATTCCAATCCTTAGACCCTTCCTACAGCATGCAATATGATATCTCAATGATTCTAATAACAAACCTGAGACCCGTCCTATAGCATGAGATATGATATCCAAGTCCTTCCCATTCCAATCCTGAGACCCTTCCTATAACATGAAATGTGATATCCAACTCCTTCCCATTCCAACCTGAGACCCTTCCTATAGCATGAGATGGGATATCCAACTTCTTCAAAATCCAATACTGATACCCTTCCGATAGCATGAGATGTGATATCCCAATGCTTCTACCAAACCTGAGACCCATACTATGGCATGAGATGTGATATCAAACTCCTTCCCATTCCAATCCTGAGACCCTTCTTATACCATGAGACTTGATATCTCAATGCTTCTAATACCAAACCTGAGACCCGTCCTATAACATGAGATGTGATATCCAAATCCTTCCCCTTCCAAACCTTAGACCCTTCCTTTATCATGAGATGTGGTATCCAACTCCTTCCCATTCCAATCCTGAGACCCTTCCGATATCATGAGATTTGTTATCTCAATGCTTTTATATCAAACTTGAGATCCTCCCTATAGCATGAGATGTGACATCCAAGTCCTTCCCATTCCAATCCTGAGACCCTTCCGATAGCAGAGATGTGATATCTCAATGCTTATACCAAACCTGAGAACCTTCCTATGGCCTGAGATGTCATATACAACTCCTTCCCATTCCAATCCTGAGACCCTTCCTTTAGCATGAGATGTGATATCTCAATGCTTATACCAAATCTGAGACCCTTCCTATAGCATGAGATGTGATATCCAATTCCTTCCCATTCCAATCCTGAGACCCTTCCTATAGCATGAGATGTGATATCTCAATGCTTATACCAAACCTGAGAGCCTACCTATAGCATGAGATGTGATATCCAAGTCCATCCCATTCCAATCCTTAGACCCTTCCTACAGCATGCGATGTGATATCTCAATGATTCTAATACCAAACCAGAGACTCTTCCTATAACATGAGATGGGATATCCAACTCCTTCCCATTCCAATCCTGAGCCGCTTCCGATAGCAGAGATGTGATATCTCAATGCTTATACCAAACCTGAGACCCTTCCTATAACATGAGATGTGATATCCAACTCCTTCCCGTTCCAAACCTGAGACACTAACTATAGCATATGTGATATCCAACTCCTTCCCATTCCAAACATGAGACCCTTCCTATAGCAAGAAAGTAATATCCAACTCCTACCCATTCCAATCCTGAGACCCTTCCTATAGCAAGAGATGTGATATCCAAATCCTTCCCATTCCAATCCTGAGACCCTTCCTATAACATGAGATGTGATATCCAACTCCTTCCCATTCCAACCTGAGACACTTCCTATAGCATGAGAAGGGATATCCAACTCCTTCCCAATCCAATCCTGAGACCCTTCCGATAGCAGAGATGTGATATCTCAATGCTTATACCAAACCTGAGCCCCTTCCTATGGCATGAGGTGTGATATCCAACTCCTTCCCAATCCAATCCTGAGACCCTTCCGATAGCAGAGACGTGATATCTCAATGCTTCTACCAAACCTGAGACCCTTCCTTTAGCATGAGATGTGATATCCAAATCCTTCACATTCCAATCCTGAGACCCTTCCTATAGCATGAGATGTGATATCTCAATGCTTCTAATACCAAACCTGAGATCCTTCCTATAACATGAGATGTGATATCCAATTCCTTCCCATTCCAAACCTGAGACCCTTCCTATTGGATGAGATGTGATATCCAACTCCTTCCCATTCCAACCCTGAGACCCTTCCTATAGCATGAGATGTGATGTCTCAATGCTTCTAATACCAAACCTGAGATCCTTCCTATAACATGAGATGTGATATCCAACTCCTTCCATTCCAATCCTGAGACCCGTCCTATAGCAAGAGATGTGATATCTCAATGCTTATACCAAACCTGAGACCCTTCCTATAGCATGAGATGTGATATCCAACTGCTTCCCATTCCAATCCTGAGACCCTTCCTATAGCATGAGATGTGATATCTCAATGCTTCTAATACCAAACCTGAGATCCTTCCTCTAACATGAAATGTGATATCCAACTCCTTCCCTTTCCAAACCTAAGAGCCTATCTATAGCATGAGATGTGATATCCAAGTCCTTCCCATTCCAACCCTTAGACCCTTCCTACAGCATGCAATATGATATCTCAATGATTCTAATAACAAACCTGAGACCCGTCCTATAACATGAGATGGGATATGCAACTCCTTCCCATTCCAATCCTGAGACACTTCCGATAGCAGAGATGTGATATCTCAATGCTTATACCAAACCTGAGACCCTTCCTATAACATGAGATGTGATATCCAAATCCTTCCCGTTCCAAACCTGAGACCCTTCCTTTAGCATGAGATGTGATATCCAGCACCTTCCCATTCCAATCCTGAGACACTTCCTATAGCATGAGATGTGATATCTCAATGCTTATACCAAACCTGAGAACCTTCCTATGGCCTGAGATGTCATATACAACTCCTTCCCATTCCAATCCTGAGACCCTTCCTTTAGCATGAGATGTGATATCTCAATGCTTATACCAAATCTGAGACCCTTCCTATAGCATGAGATGTGATATCCAAATCCTTCCCATTCCAATCCTGAGACCCTTCCTATAGCATGAGATGTGATATCTCAATGCTTATACCAAACCTGAGAGCCTACCTATAGCATGAGATGGGATATCCAACTCCTTCCCATTCCAATCCTGAGCCGCTTTCGATAGCAGAGATGTGATATCTCAATGCTTATACCAAACCTGAGACCCTTCCTATAACATGAGATGTGATATCCAACTCCTTCCCGTTCCAAACCTGAGACACTAACTATAGCATATGTGATATCCAACTCCTTCCCATTCCAAACATGAGACCCTTCCTATAGCAAGAAAGTAATATCCAACTCCTACCCATTCCAATCCTGAGACCCTTCCTATAGCAAGAGATGTGATATCCAAATCCTTCCCATTCCAATCCTGAGACCCTTCCTATAACATGAGATGTGATATCCAACTCCTTCCCATTCCAACCTGAGACACTTCCTATAGCATGAGAAGGGATATCCAACTCCTTCCCAATCCAATCCTGAGACCCTTCCGATAGCAGAGATGTGATATTTCAATGCTTATACCAAACCTGAGACCCTTCCTATGGCATGAGATGTGATATCCAACTCCTTGCCATTCAAATCCTGAGACCCTTCCTATAGCATGAGAAGGGATATCCAACTCCTTCCCAATCCAATCCTGCGACCCTTCCGATAGCAGAGACGTGATATCTCAATGCTTCTACCAAACCTGAGACCCTTCCTTTAGCATGAGATGTGATATCCAACTCCTTGCCATTCAAATCCTGAGACCCTTCCTATAGCATGAGATGTGATATCTCTATGCTTCTAATACCAAACCTGAGACCCTTCCTATAACATGAGATGGGATATCCAACTCCTTCCCATTCCAATCCTGAGACCCTTCCGATAGCAGAGATGTGATATCTCAAAGCTTATACCAAACCTGAGAACCTTCCTATGGCCTGAGATGTCATATACAACTCCTTCCCATTCCAATCCTGAGACCCTTCCTTTAGCATGAGATGTGATATCTCAATGCTTATACCAAATCTGAGACCCTTCCTATAGCATGAGATGTGATATCCAATTCCTTCCCATTCCAATCCTGAGACCCTTCCTATAGCATGAGATGTGATATCTCAATGCTTATACCAAACCTGAGAGCCTACCTATAGCATGAGATGTGATATCCAAGTCCATCCCATTCCAATCCTTAGACCCTTCCTACAGCATGCAATGTGATATCTCAATGATTCTAATACCAATCCAGAGACTCTTCCTATAACATGAGATGGGATATCCAACTCCTTCCCATTCCAATCCTGAGCCGCTTCCGATAGCAGAGATGTGATATCTCAATGCTTATACCAAACCTGAGACCCTTCCTATAACATGAGATGTGATATCCAACTCCTTCCCGTTCCAAACCTGAGACACTAACTATAGCATATGTGATATCCAACTCCTTCCCATTCCAAACATGAGACCCTTCCTATAGCAAGAAAGTAATATCCATCTCCTACCCATTCCAATCCTGAGACCCTTCCTATGGCAAGAGATGTGATATCCAAATTCTTCCCATTCCAATCCTGAGACCCTTCCTATAACATGAGATGTGATATCCAAATCCTTCCCATTCCAACCTGAGACACTTCCTATAGCATGAGAAGGGATATCCAACTCCTTCCCAATCCAATCCTGAGACCCTTCCGATAGCAGAGATGTGATATCTCAATGCTTATACCAAACCTGAGACCCTTCCTATGGCATGAGATGTGATATCCAACTCCTTCCCAATCCAATCCTGAGACCCTTCCGATAGCAGAGACGTGATATCTCAATGCTTCTACCAAACCTGAGACCCTTCCTTTAGCATGAGATGTGATATCCAAATCCTTCACATTCCAATCCTGAGACCCTTCCTATAGCATGAGATGTGATATCTCAATGCTTCTAATACCAAACCTGAGATCCTTCCTATAACATGAGATGTGATATCCAATTCCTTCCCATTCCAAACCTGAGACCCTTCCTATTGGATGAGATGTGATATCCAACTCCTTCCCATTCCAACCCTGAGACCCTTCCTATAGCATGAGATGTGATGTCTCAATGCTTCTAATACCAAACCTGAGATCCTTCCTATAACATGAGATGTGATATCCAACTCCTTCCATTCCAATCCTGAGACCCGTCCTATAGCATGCGATGTGATATCTCAATGCTTATACCAAACCTGAGACCCTTCCTATAGCATGAGATGTGATATCCAACTGCTTCCCATTCCAATCCTGAGACCCTTCCTATAGCATGAGATGTGATATCTCAATGCTTCTAATACCAAACCTCAGATCCTTCCTCTAACATGAAATGTGATATCCAACTCCTTCCCTTTCCAAACCTAAGAGCCTATCTATAGCATGAGATGTGATATCCAAGTCCTTCCCATTCCAACCCTTAGACCCTTCCTACAGCATGCAATATGATATCTCAATGATTCTAATAACAAACCTGAGACCCGTCCTATAACATGAGATGGGATATCCAACTCCTTCCCATTCCAATCCTGAGACACTTCCGATAGCAGAGATGTGATATCTCATTGCTTATACCAAACCTGAGACCCTTCCTATAACATGAGATGTGATATCCAAATTCTTCCTGTTCCAAACCTGAGACCCTTCCTTTAGCATGAGATGTGATATCCAGCACCTTCCCATTCCAATCCTGAGACACTTCCTATAGCATGAGATGTGATATCTCAATGCTTCTAATATCAAAACTGAGACCCTCCCTATAGCATGATATGTGATATCTAAGTCCTTCCCATTCCAATCCTGAGACCCTCCCTATAGCATGAGATGTGATATCCAACTCCTTCCCATTCCAATCCTGAGACCCTTCCTATAGCATGAGATATGATATCTCAATACTTCTAATACCAAACGTGAGATCCTTCCGATAACATGAGATGTGATATCCAAATCCTTCCCCTTCCAATCCTGAGACCCTCCCTTTAGCATGAGATGTGATATCCAACTCCTTCCTATTCCAATCCTGAGACCCTTCCTATAGCATGAGATGTTATATCTCAATGCTTCTAATACCAAACCTGAGATCCTTCCTCTAACATGAAATGTGATATCCAACTCCTTCCCTTTCCAAACCTAAGAGCCTATCTATAGCATGAGATGTGATATCCAAGTCCTTCCCATTCCAACCCTTAGACCCTTCCTACAGCATGCAATATGATATCTCAATGATTCTAATAACAAACCTGAGACCCGTCCTATAACATGAGATGGGATATCCAAATCCTTCCCATTCCAATCCTGAGACACTTCCGATAGCAGAGATGTGATATCTCAATGCTTATACCAAACCTGAGACCCTTCCTATAACATGAGATGTGATATCCAAATCCTTCCCGTTCCAAACCTGAGACCCTTCCTTTAGCATGAGATGTGATATCCAGCACCTTCCCATTCCAATCCTGAGGCACTTCCTATAGCATGAGATGTGATATCTCAATGCTTCTAATATCAAAACTGAGACCCTCCCTATAGCATGATATGTGATATCTAAGTCCTTCCCATTCCAATCCTGAGACCCTCCCTATAGCATGAGATGTAATATCCAACTCCTTCCCATTCCAATCCTGAGACCCTTCCTATAGCATGAGATATGATATCTCAATACTTCTAATACCAAACGTGAGATCCTTCCGATAACATGAGATGTGATATGCAAATCCTTCCCCTTCCAATCCTGAGACCCTCCCTTTAGCATGAGATGTGATATCCAACTCCTTCCTATTCCAATCCTGAGACTCTTCTGATAGCATGAGATGTGATATCTCAATGCTTCTAATACCAAACCTGAGATCCTTCCGATAGCATGAGATGTGATATCTCAATGCTTCTAATACCAAACCTGAGATCCTTCCTATAACATGAGATGTGATATCCAAATCCTTCCCCTTCCAAACCTGAGACCCTCCCTTTAGCATGAGATGTGATATCCAACTCCTTCCCATTCCATTCCTGAGACCCTTCTGATAGCATGAGATGTGATATCTCAATGCCTCTAATACCAAACCTGAGATCCTACCTCTAACATGAAATGTGATATCCAACTCTTTCCCCTTCCAAACCTGGGAGCCTTCCTATAGCATGAGATGTGATATCCAAGTCCTTCCCATTCCAATCCTGAGACCCTTCTGATAGCATGAGATGTGATATCTCAATGCCTCTAATACCAAACCTGAGATCCTACCTCTAACATGAAATGTGATATCCAAGTCCTTCCCATTCCAATCCTGAGACCCTTCCTATAGCATGAGATGTGATATCTCAATGCTTCTAATACCAAACCTGAGACCCTTCCTATAACATGAGATGGGAATATCCAACTCCTTCCCATTCCAATCCTGAGACCCTTCCGATAGCAGAGATGTGATATCTCAATGCTTATACCAAACCTGAGATCCTTCCTATAACATGAGATGTGATATCCAACTCCTTCCCATTCCAATCCTGAGACACTTCCTATAGCATGAGATGTGATATCTCACTGCTTATACCAAATCTGAGACCCTTCCCATAGCATGAGATGTGATATCCAACTCCTTCCCATTCCAATCCTCAGACCCTTCCTATAGCATGAGATGTGATATCCAACTGCTTCCCATTCCAATCCTGAGACCCTTCCTATAGCATGAGATATGATATCTCAATACTTCTAATACCAAACGTGAGATCCTTCTGATAACATGAGATGTGATATCCAAATCCTTCCCCTTCCAAACCTGAGACCCTCCCTTTAGCATGAGATGTGATATCCAACTCCTTCCCATTCCAATCCTGAGACCCTTCTGATAGCATGAGATGTGATATCTCAATGCTTCTAATACCAAACCTGAGATCCTTCCGATAGCATGAGATGTGATATCTCAATGCTTCTAATACCAAACCTGAGATCCTTCCGATAGCATGAGATGTGATATCTCAATGCTTCTAATACCAAACCTGAGATCCTTCCTATAACATGAGATGTGATATCCAAATCCTTCCCCTTCCAAACCTGAGACCCTCCCTTTAGCATGAGATGTGATATCCAACTCCTTCCCATTCCATTCCTGAGACCCTTCTGATAGCATGAGATGTGATATCTCAATGCCTCTAATACCAAACCTGAGATCCTACCTCTAACATGAAATGTGATATCCAACTCTTTCCCCTTCCAAACCTGAGAGCCTTCCTATAGCATGGGATGTGATATCCAAGTCCTTCCCATTCCAATCCTGAGACCCTTCCTATAGCTTGAGATGTGATATCCAACTCCTTCCCATTCCAATTCTGAGACCCTTCCTATACTATGAGACTTGATATCTCAATGCTTCTAATACAAACGTGAGACGCGTAATATAACATGAGATGTGATATCCAAATCCTTCCCCTTCCAAACCTTAGACCCTTCCTTTATCATGAGATGTGATATCCAACTCCTTCCCATTCCAATCCTGAGACCCTTCCGATATCATGAGATGTGATATCTCAAAGCTTCTAATATCAAACTTGAGACCCTCCCTATAGCATGAGATGTGATATCCAAGTCCTTCCCATTCCAATCCTGAGACCCTTCCTATAGCATGAGATGTGATATCTCAATGCTTCTAATACCAAACCTGAGACCCTTCCTATTACATGAGATGGGAATATCCAACTCCTTCCCATTCCAATCCTGAGACCCTTCCGATAGCAGAGATGTGATATCTCAATGCGTATACCAAACCTGAGACCCTTCGTATGGCATGAGATGTGATATCCAACTCCTTGCCATTCAAATCCTGAGACCCTTCCTATAGCATGAGAAGGGATATCCAACTCCTTCCCAATCCAATCCTGAGACCCTTCCGATAGCAGAGACGTGATATCTCAATGCTTCTACCAAACCTGAGACCCTTCCTTTAGCATGAGATGTGATATCCAAATCCTTCACATTCCAATCCTGAGACCCTTCCTATAGCATGAGATGTGATATCTCAATGCTTCTAATACCAAACCTGAGATCCTTCCTATAACATGAGATGTGATATCCAATTCCTTCCCATTCCAAACCTGAGACCCTTCCTATTGGATGAGTTGTGATATCCAACTCCTTCCCATTCCAACCCTGAGACCCTTCCTATAGCATGAGATGTGATGTCTCAATGATTCTAATACCAAACCTGAGATCCTTCCTATAACATGAGATGTGATATCCAACTCCTTCCATTCCAATCCTGAGACCCGTCCTATAGCATGAGATGTGATATCTCAATGCTTATACCAAACCTGAGACCCTTCCTATAGCATGAGATGTGATATCCAACTACTTCCCATTCCAATCCTGAGACCCTTCCTATAGCATGAGATGTGATATCTCAATGCTTCTAATACCAAACCTGAGATCCTTCCTCTAACATGAAATGTGATATCCAACTCCTTCCCTTTCCAAACCTAAGAGCCTATCTATAGCATGAGATGTGATATCCAGGTCCTTCCTATTCCAATCCTTAGACCCTTCCTACAGCATGCAATATGATATCTCAATGATTCTAATAACAAACCTGAGACCCGTCCTATAGCATGAGATATGATATCCAAGTCCTTCCCATTCCAATCCTGAGACCCTTCCTATAACATGAAATGTGATATCCAACTCCTTCCCATTCCAACCTGAGACCCTTCCTATAGCATGAGATGGGATATCCAACTTCTTCAAAATCCAATACTGATACCCTTCCGATAGCATGAGATGTGATATCCCAATGCTTCTACCAAACCTGAGACCCATACTATGGCATGAGATGTGATATCAAACTCCTTCCCATTCCAATCCTGAGACCCTTCTTATACCATGAGACTTGATATCTCAATGCTTCTAATACCAAACCTGAGACCCGTCCTATAACATGAGATGTGATATCCAAATCCTTCCCCTTCCAAACCTTAGACCCTTCCTTTATCATGAGATGTGGTATCCAACTCCTTCCCATTCCAATCCTGAGACCCTTCCGATATCATGAGATTTGTTATCTCAATGCTTTTATATCAAACTTGAGATCCTCCCTATAGCATGAGATGTGACATCCAAGTCCTTCCCATTCCAATCCTGAGACCCTTCCTATAGCATGAGATGTGATATCTCTATGCTTCTAATACCAAACCTGAGACCCTTCCTATAACATGAGATGGGATATCCAACTCCTTCCCATTCCAATCCTGAGACCCTTCCGATAGCATGAGATGTGATATCTCAATGCTTATACCAAATCTGAGACCCTTCCTATAGCATGAGATGTGATATCCAAATCCTTCCCATTCCAATCCTGAGACCCTTCCTATAGCATGAGATGTGATATCTCAATGCTTATACCAAACCTGAGAGCCTACCTATAGCATGAGATGTGATATCCAAGTCCATCCCATTCCAATCCTTAGACCCTTCCTACAGCATGCGATGTGATATCTCAATGATTCTAATACCAAACCAGAGACTCTTACTATAACATGAGATGGGATATCCAACTCCTTCCCATTCCAATCCTGAGCCGCTTCCGATAGCAGAGATGTGATATCTCAATGCTTATACCAAACCTGAGACCCTTCCTATAACATGAGATGTGATATCCAACTCCTTCCCATTCCAAACATGAGACCCTTCCTCTAGCAAGAAAGTAATATCCAACTCCTACCCATTCCAATCCTGAGACCCTTCCTATAGCAAGAGATGTGATATCCAAATCCTTCCCATTCCAATCCTGAGACCCTTCCTATAACATGAGATGTGATATCCAACTCCTTCCCATTCCAACCTGAGACACTTCCTATAGCATGAGAAGGGATATCCAACTCCTTCCCAATCCAATCCTGAGACCCTTCCGATAGCAGAGATGTGATATCTCAATGCTTATACCAAACCTGAGACCCTTCCTATGGCATGAGATGTGATATCCAACTCCTTGCCATTCAAATCCTGAGACCCTTCCTATAGCATGAGAAGGGATATCCAACTCCTTCCCAATCCAATCCTGCGACCCTTCCGATAGCAGAGACGTGATATCTCAATGCTTCTACCAAACCTGAGACCCTTCCTTTAGCATGAGATGTGATATCCAAATCCTTCACATTCCAATCCTGAGACCCTTCCTATAGCATGAGATGTGATATCTCAATGCTTCTAATACCAAACCTGAGATCCTTCCTATAACATGAGATGTGATATCCAATTCCTTCCCATTCCAAACCTGAGACCCTTCCTATTGGATGAGATGTGATATCCAACTCCTTCCCATTCCAACCCTGAGACCCTTCCTATAGCATGAGATGTGATGTCTCAATGCTTCTAATACCAAACCTGAGATCCTTCCTATAACATGAGATGTGATATCCAACTCCTTCCATTCCAATCCTGAGACCCGTCCTATAGCATGAGGTGTGATATCTCAATGCTTATACTAAACCTGAGACCCTTCCTATAGCATGAGATGTGATATCCAACTACTTCCCATTCCAATCCTGAGACCCTTCATATAGCATGAGATGTGATATCTCAATGCTTCTAATACCAAACCTGAGATCCTTCCTCTAACATGAAATGTGATATCCAACTCCTTCCCTTTCCAAACCTAAGAGCCTATCTATAGCATGAGATGTGATATCCAAGTCCTTCCCATTCCAACCCTTAGACCCTTCCTACAGCATGCAATATGATATCTCAATGATTCTAATAACAAACCTGAGACCCATCCTATAACATGAGATGTGATATCCAACTCCTTCCCATTCCAATCCTGAGACACTTCGGATAGCAGAGATGTGATATCTCAATGCTTATACCAAACCTGAGACCCTTCCTATAACATGAGATGTGATATCCAAATCCTTCCCGTTCCAAACCTGAGACCCTTCCTTTAGCATGAGATGTGATATCCAGCTCCTTCCCATTCCAATCCTGAGACACTTCCGATAGCATGAGATGTGATATCTCAATGCTTCTAATATCAAAACTGAGACCCTCCCTATAGCATGATATGTGATATCTAAGTCCTTCCCATTCCAATCCTGAGACACTCCCTATAGCATGAGATGTGATATCCAACTCTTTCCCATTCCAATCCTGAGACCCTTCCTATAGCATGAGATATGATATCTCAATACTTCTAATACCAAACGTGAGATCCTTCCGATAACATGAGATGTGATATCCAAATCCTTCCCCTTCCAAACCTGAGACCCTCCCTTTAGCATGAGATGTGATATCCAACTCCTTCCCATTCCAATCCTGAGACCCTTCTGATAGCATGAGATTTGATATCTCAATGCTTCTAATACCAAACCTGAGATCCTTCCGATAGCATGAGATGTGATATCTCAATGCTTCTAATACCAAACCTGAGATCCTTCCTATAACATGAGATGTGATATCCAAATCCTTCCCCTTCCAAACCTGAGACCCTCCCTTTAGCATGAGATGTGATATCCAACTCCTTCCCATTCCATTCCTGAGACCCTTCTGATAGCATGAGATGTGATATCTCAATGCCTCTAATACCAAACCTGAGATCCTACCTCTAACATGAAATGTGATATCCAACACTTTCCCCTTCCAAACCTGAGAGCCTTCCTATAGCATGAGATGTGATATCCAAGTCCTTCCCATTCCAATCCTGAGACCCTTCCTATAGCTTGAGATGTGATATCCAACTCCTTCCCATTCCAATTCTGAGACCCTTCCTATACTCTGAGACTTGATATCTCAATGCTTCTAATACCAAACCTGAGACCCGTAATATAACATGAGATGTGATATCCAAATCCTTCCCCTTCCAAACCTTAGACCCTTCCTTTATCATGAGATGTGATATCCAACTCCTTCCCATTCCAATCCTGAGACCCTTCCGATATCATGAGATGTGATATCTCAAAGCTTCTAATATCAAACTTGAGACCCTCCCTATAGCATGAGATGTGATATCCAAGTCCTTCCCATTCCAATCCTGAGACCCTTCCTATAGCATGAGATGTGATATCTCAATGCTTCTAATACCAAACCTGAGACCCTTCCTATAACATGAGATGGGAATATCCAACTCCTTCCCATTCCAATCCTGAGACCCTTCCGATAGCAGAGATGTGATATCTCAATGCTTATACCAAACCTGAGACCCTTCCTATGGCATGAGATGTGATATCCAACTCCTTGCCATTCAAATCCTGAGACCCTTCCTATAGCATGAGAAGGGATATCCAACTCCTTCCCAATCCAATCCTGAGACCCTTCCGATAGCAGAGACGTGATATCTCAATGCTTCTACCAAACCTGAGACCCTTCCTTTAGCATGAGATGTGATATCCAAATCCTTCACATTCCAATCCTGAGACCCTTCCTATAGCATGAGATGTGATATCTCAATGCTTCTAATACCAAACCTGAGATCCTTCCTATAACATGAGATGTGATATCCAATTCCTTCCCATTCCAAACCTGAGACCCTTCCTATTGGATGAGATGTGATATCCAACTCCTTCCCATTCCAACCCTGAGACCCTTCCTATAGCATGAGATGTGATGTCTCAATGCTTCTAATACCAAACCTGAGATCCTTCCTATAACATGAGATGTGATATCCAACTCCTTCCATTCCAATCCTGAGACCTGTCCTATAGCATGAGATGTGATATCTCAATGCTTATACCAAACCTGAGACCCTTCCTATAGCATGAGATGTGATATCCAACTACTTCCCATTCCAATCCTGAGACCCTTCATATAGCATGAGATGTGATATCTCAATGCTTCTAATACCAAACCTGAGATCCTTCCTCTAACATGAAATGTGATATCCAACTCCTTCCCTTTCCAAACCTAAGAGCCTATCTATAGCATGAGATGTGATATCCAAGTCCTTCCCATTCCAATCCTTAGACCCTTCCTACAGCATGCAATATGATATCTCAATGATTCTAATAACAAACCTGAGACCCGTCCTATAGCATGAGATATGATATCCAAGTCCTTCCCATTCCAATCCTGAGACCCTTCCTATAACATGAAATGTGATATCCAACTCCTTCCCATTCCAACCTGAGACCCTTCCTATAGCATGAGATGGGATATCCAACTTCTTCCAAATCCAATACTGATACCCTTCCGATAGCATGAGATGTGATATCCCAATGCTTCTACCAAACCTGAGACCCATACTATGGCATGAGATGTGATATCAAACTCCTTCCCATTCCAATCCTGAGACCCTTCCTATAGCTTGAGGTGTGATATCCAACTCCTTCCCATTCCAATTCTGAGACCCTTCTTATACCATGAGACTTGATATCTCAATGCTTTTAATACCAAACCTGAGACCCGTCCTATAACATGAGATGTGATATCCAAATCCTTCCCCTTCCAAACCTTAGACCCTTCCTTTATCATGAGATGTGATATCCAACTCCTTCCCATTCCAATCCTGAGACCCTTCCGATATCATGAGATTTGTTATCTCAATGCTTCTAATATCAAACTTGAGACCCTCCCTATAGCATGAGATGTGACATCCAAGTCCTTCCCATTCCAATCCTGAGACCCTTCCTATAACATGAGATGTGATATCCAACTCCTTCCCATTCCAACCTGAGACACTTCCTATAGCATGAGAAGGGATATCTAACTCCTTCCCAATCCAATCCTGAGACCCTTCCGATAGCAGAGATGTGATATCTCAATGCTTATACCAAACCTGAGACCCTTCCTATGGCATGAGATGTGATATCCAACTCCTTGCCATTCAAATCCTGAGACCCTTCCTATAGCATGAGATGTGATATCTCTATGCTTCTAATACCAAACCTGAGACCCTTCCTATAACATGAGATGGGATATCCAACTCCTTCCCATTCCAATCCTGAGACCCTTCCGATAGCAGAGATGTGATATCTCAATGCTTATACCAAACCTGAGAACCTTCCTATGGCCTGAGATGTCATATACAACTCCTTCCCATTCCAATCCTGAGACCCTTCCTTTAGCATGAGATGTGATATCTCAATGCTTATACCAAATCTGAGACCCTTCCTATAGCATGAGATGTGATATCCAATTCCTTCCCATTCCAATCCTGAGACCCTTCCTATAGCATGAGATGTGATATCTCAATGCTTATACCAAACCTGAGAGCCTACCTATAGCATGAGATGTGATATCCAAGTCCATCCCATTCCAATCCTTAGACCCTTCCTACAGCATGCGATGTGATATCTCAATGATTCTAATACCAAACCAGAGACTCTTCCTATAACATGAGATGGGATATCCAACTCCTTCCCATTCCAATCCTGAGCCGCTTCCGATAGCAGAGATGTGATATCTCAATGCTTATACCAAACCTGAGACCCTTCCTATAACATGAGATGTGATATCCAACTCCTTCCCGTTCCAAACCTGAGACACTAACTATAGCATATGTGATATCCAACTCCTTCCCATTCCAAACATGAGACCCTTCCTATAGCATGAAAGTAATATCCAACTCCTACCCATTCCAATCCTGAGACCCTTCCTATAGCAAGAGATGTGATATCCAAATCCTTCCCATTCCAATCCTGAGACCCTTCCTATAACATGAGATGTGATATCCAACTCCTTCCCATTCCAACCTGAGACACTTCCTATAGCATGAGAAGGGATATCCAACTCCTTCCCAATCCAATCCTGAGACCCTTCCGATAGCAGAGATGTGACATCTCAATGCTTATACCAAACCTGAGACCCTTCCTATGGCATGAGATGTGATATCCAACTCCTTCCCAATCCAATCCTGAGACCCTTCCGATAGCAGAGACGTGATATCTCAATGCTTCTACCAAACCTGAGACCCTTCCTTTAGCATGAGATGTGATATCCAAATCCTTCACATTCCAATCCTGAGACCCTTCCTATAGCATGAGATGTGATATCTCAATGCTTCTAATACCAAACCTGAGATCCTTCCTATAACATGAGATGTGATATCCAATTCCTTCCCATTCCAAACCTGAGACCCTTCCTATTGGATGAGATGTGATATCCAACTCCTTCCCATTCCAACCCTGAGACCCTTCCTATAGCATGAGATGTGATGTCTCAATGCTTCTAATACCAAACCTGAGATCCTTCCTATAACATGAGATGTGATATCCAACTCCTTCCATTCCAATCCTGAGACCCGTCCTATAGCATGAGATGTGATATCTCAATGCTTATACCAAACCTGAGACCCTTCCTATCGCATGAGATGTGATATCCAACTGCTTCCCATTCCAATCCTGAGACCCTTCCTATAGCATGAGATGTGATATCTCAATGCTTCTAATACCAAACCTGAGATCCTTCCTCTAACATGAAATGTGATATCCAACTCCTTCCCTTTCCAAACCTAAGAGCCTATCTATAGCATGAGATGTGATATCCAAGTCCTTCCCATTCCAACCCTTAGACCCTTCCTACAGCATGCAATATGATATCTCAATGATTCTAATAACAAACCTGAGACCCGTCCTATAACATGAGATGTGATATCCAAATCCTTCCCGTTCCAAACCTGAGATCCTTCCTTTAGCATGAGATGTGATATCCAGCACCTTCCCATTCCAATCCTGAGACACTTCCTATAGCATGAGATGTGATATCTCAATGCTTCTAATATCAAAACTGAGACCCTCCCTATAGCATGATATGTGATATCTAAGTCCTTCCCATTCCAATCCTGAGACCCTCCCTATAGCATGAGATGCGATATCCAACTCCTTCCCATTCCAATCCTGAGACCCTTCCTATAGCATGAGATATGATATCTCAATACTTCTAATACCAAACGTGAGATCCTTCCGATAACATGAGATGTGATATCCAAATCCTTCCCCTTCCAATCCTGAGACCCTCCCTTTAGCATGAGATGTGATATCCCGCTCCTTCCTATTCCAATCCTGAGACTCTTCTGATAGCATGAGATGTGATATCTCAATGCTTCTAATACCAAACCTGAGATCCTTCCGATAGCATGAGATGTGATATCTCAATGCTTCTAATACCAAACCTGAGATCCTTCCTATAACATGAGATGTGATATCCAAATCCTTCCCCTTCCAAACCTGAGACCCTCCCTTTAGCATGAGATGTGATATCCAACTCCTTCCCATTCCATTCCTGAGACCCTTCTGATAGCATGAGATGTGATATCTCAATGCCTCTAATACCAAACCTGAGATCCTACCTCTAACATGAAATGTGATATCCAACTCTTTCCCCTTCCAAACCTGAGAGCCTTCCTATAGCATGAGATGTGATATCCAAGTCCTTCCCATTCCAATCCTGAGACCCTTCCTATAGCTTGAGATGTGATATCCAACTCCTTCCCATTCCAATTCTGAGACCCTTCCTATACTATGAGACTTGATATCTCAATGCTTCTAATACAAACGTGAGACCCGTAATATAACATGAGATGTGATATCCAAATCCTTCCCCTTCCAAACCTTAGACCCTTCCTTTATCATGAGATGTGATATCCAACTCCTTCCCATTCCAATCCTGAGACCCTTCCGATATCATGAGATGTGATATCTCAAAGCTTCTAATATCAAACTTGAGACCCTCCCTATAGCATGAGATGTGATATCCAAGTCCTTCCCATTCCAATCCTGAGACCCTTCCTATAGCATGAGATGTGATATCTCAATGCTTCTAATACCAAACCTGAGACCCTTCCTATAACATGAGATGGGAATATCCAACTCCTTCCCATTCCAATCCTGAGACCCTTCCGATAGCAGAGATGTGATATCTCAATACTTATACCAAACCTGAGATCCTTCCTATAACATGAGATGTGATATCCAACTCCTTCCCATTCCAATCCTGAGACACTTCCTATAGCATGAGATGTGATATCTCACTGCTTATACCAAACCTGAGACCCTTCCCATAGCATGAGATGTGATATCCAACTCCTTCCCATTCCAATCCTCAGACCCTTCCTATAGCATGAGATGTGATATCTCAATGCTTCTAATATAAAACTTGAGACCCTACCTATAGCATGAGATGTGATATCCAAGTCCTTCCCATTACAATCCTGAGACACTTCCTATAGCATGAGATGTGATATCCAACTCCTTCCCATTCCAATCCTGAGACCCTTCCTATAGCATGAGATATGATATCTCAATACTTCTAATACCAAACGTGAGATCCTTCCGATAACATGAGATGTGATATCCAAATCCTTCCCCTTCCAAACCTGAGACCCTCCCTTTAGCATGAGATGTGATATCCAACTCCTTCCCATTCCAATCCTGAGACCCTTCTGATAGCATGAGATGTGATATCTCAATGCTTCTAATACCAAACCTGAGATCCTTCCGATAGCATGAGATGTGATATCTCAATGCTTCTAATACCAAACCTGAGATCCTTCCTATAACATGAGATGTGATATCCAAATCCTTCCCCTTCCAAACCTGAGACCCTCCCTTTAGCATGAGATGTGATATCCAACTCCTTCCCATTCCATTCCCGAGACCCTTCTGATAGCATGAGATGTGATATCTCAATGCCTCTAATACCAAACCTGAGATCCTACCTCTAACATGAAATGTGATATCCAACTCTTTCCCCTTCCAAACCTGAGAGCCTTCCTATAGCATGAGATGTGATATCCAAGTCCTTCCCATTCCAATCCTGAGACCCTTCCTATAGCTTGAGATGTGATATCCACCTCCTTCCCATTCCAATTCTGAGACCCTTCCTATACTCTGAGACTTGCTATCTCAATGCTTCTAATACCAAACCTGAGACCCGTAATATAACATGAGATGTGATATCCAAATCCTTCCCCTTCCAAACCTTAGACCCTTCCTTTATCATGAGATGTGATATCCAACTCCTTCCCATTCCAATCCTGAGACCCTTCCGATATCATGAGATGTGATATCTCAAAGCTTCTAATATCAAACTTGAGACCCTCCCTATAGCATGAGATGTGATATCCAAGTCCTTCCCATTCCAATCCTGAGACCCTTCCTATAGCATGAGATGTGATATCTCAATGCTTCTAATACCAAACCTGAGACCCTTCCTATTACATGAGATGGGAATATCCAACTCCTTCGCATACCAATCCTGAGACCCTTCCGATAGCAGAGATGTGATATCTCAATGCTTATACCAAACCTGAGACCCTTCCTACGGCATGAGATGTCATATACAACTCCTTCCCATTCCAATCCTGAGACCCCTCCTATAGCATGAGATGTGATATCTCAATGCTTATACCAAACCTGAGACCCTTCCTATAGCATGAGATGTGATATTCAACTTCTTCCCATTCCAATCCTAAGACCCTTCCTATAACATGAGATGTGATGTCTCAATGCTTCTAATACCAAACCTGAGATCTTTCCTATAACATGAGATGTGATATCCAACTCCTTCCCATTCCAATCCTGAGACCGTTCCTATAGCATGAGATGTGATATCTCAATGCTTATACCAAACCTGAGACACTTCCTATAGCTTGAGATGTGATATCCAACTCCTTCCCATTCCAATCCTGAGACCCTTCCTATAGCATGAGATGTGATATCTCAAGGCCTCTAATATCAAACCTGAGATCCTTCCTCTAACATGAAATGTGATATCCAACTCCTTCCCCTTCCAAACCTGAGAGCCTTCCTATAGCATGAGATATGATATCCAAGTCCTTCCCATTCCAATCCTGAGACCCTTCCTATAACATGAAATGTGATATCCAACTCCTTCCCATTCCAACCTGAGACACTTCCTATAGCATGAGATGTGATATCTCAATGCTTCTAATATCAAAACTGAGACCCTCCCTATAGCATGATATGTGATATCTAAGTCCTTCCCATTCCAATCCTGAGACCCTCCCTATAGCATGAGATGTGATATCCAACTCCTTCCCATTCCAATCCTGAGACCCTTCCTATAGCATGAGATATGATATCTCAATACTTCTAATACCAAACGTGAGATCCTTCCGATAACATGAGATGTGATATCCAAATCCTTCCCCTTCCAATCCTGAGACCCTCCCTTTAGCATGAGATGTGATATCCCGCTCCTTCCTATTCCAATCCTGAGACTCTTCTGATAGCATGAGATGTGATATCTCAATGCTTCTAATACCAAACCTGAGATCCTTCCGATAGCATGAGATGTGATATCTCAATGCTTCTAATACCAAACCTGAGATCCTTCCTATAACATGAGATGTGATATCCAAATCCTTCCCCTTCCAAACCTGAGACCCTCCCTTTAGCATGAGATGTGATATCCAACTCCTTCCCATTCCATTCCTGAGACCCTTCTGATAGCATGAGATGTGATATCTCAATGCCTCTAATACCAAACCTGAGATCCTACCTCTAACATGAAATGTGATATCCAACTCTTTCCCCTTCCAAACCTGAGAGCCTTCCTATAGCATGAGATGTGATATCCAAGTCCTTCCCATTCCAATCCTGAGACCCTTCCTATAGCTTGAGATGTGATATCCACCTCCTTCCCATTCCAATTCTGAGACCCTTCCTATACTCTGAGACTTGCTATCTCAATGCTTCTAATACCAAACCTGAGACCCGTAATATAACATGAGATGTGATATCCAAATCCTTCCCCTTCCAAACCTTAGACCCTTCCTTTATCATGAGATGTGATATCCAACTCCTTCCCATTCCAATCCTGAGACCCTTCCTATAACATGAGATGTGATGTCTCAATGCTTCTAATACCAAACCTGAGATCTTTCCTATAACATGAGATGTGATATCCAACTCCTTCCCATTCCAATCCTGAGACCGTTCCTATAGCATGAGATGTGATATCTCAATGCTTATACCAAACCTGAGACCCTTCCTATAGCTT
The DNA here is from genome assembly GCF_040938575.1 of Ambystoma mexicanum. Lineage (NCBI taxonomy): Eukaryota > Metazoa > Chordata > Amphibia > Caudata > Ambystomatidae > Ambystoma > Ambystoma mexicanum. The sequence goes on along the minus strand of NC_090922.1, from coordinate 8,688,935 downwards.
GAGATGTGACATCAAACTCCTTCCCATTCCAATCCTGAGACCCTTCCTATAGCTTGAGATGTGATATCCAACTCCTTCCCATTCCAATTCTGAGACCCTTCCTATACCATGAGACTTGATATCTCAATGCTTCTAATACCAAACCTGAGACCCGTCCTATAACATGAGATGTGATATCCAAATCCTTCCCCTTCCAAACCTTAGACCCTTCCTTTATCATGAGATGTGATATCCAACTCCTTCCCATTCCAATCCTGAGACCCTTCCTATAGCATGAGATGTGATATCTCAATGCTTCTAATACCAAACCTGAGATCCTTCCGATAGCATGAGATGTGATATCTCAATGCTTCTAATACCAAACCTGAGATCCTTCCTATAACATGAGATGTGATATCCAAATCCTTCCCCTTCCGAACCTGAGACCCTCCCTTTAGCATGAGATGTGATATCCAACTCCTTCCCATTCCAATCCTGATACCCTTCTGATAGCATGAGATGTGATATCTCAATGCCTCTAATACCAAACCTGAGATCCTACCTCTAACATGAAATGTGATATCCAACTCCTTCCCTTTCCAAACCTGAGAGCCTTCCTACAGCATGAGATGTGATATCCAAGTCCTTCCCATTCCAATCCTAAAACCCTTCCTATAACATGAGATGTCATATCCAACTCCTTCCCATTCCAACCTGAGACCCTTCCTATAGCATGAGATGGGATATCCAACTCCTTCCAAAACCGATCCTGATACCCATACCATGGCATGAGATGTGATATCAAACTCCCGTCCTATACCATGAGACTTGATATCTCAATGCTTCTAATACCAAACCTGAGACCGGTCCAATAACATGAGATGTGATATCCAAATCCTTCCCCTTCCAAACCTTAGACCCTTCCTTTATCATGAGATGTGATATCCAAGTCCTTCCCATTCCATTCCTGAGACCCTTCCTATAGCATGAGATGTGATATCTCAATGCTTCTAATACCAAACCTGAGACCCTTCCTATAACATGAGATGTGATATCCAAGTCCTTCCCATTTCAATCCTGAGACCCTTCCTATAGCATGAGATGTGATATCTCAATGCTTCTAATACCAAACCTGAGACCCTTCCTATAACATGAATTCTGATATCCAAGTCCTTCCCATTCCAATCCTGAGACCCTTCCAATAGCAGAGATGTGATATCTCAATGCTTCTAATATCAAACCTGAGACCTGTCCTATAACATGAGATGAGATATCCAACTCCTTCCCATTCCAAACCTGATACCCTTCCTATAGCATGAGATGTGATATCCAATTCCTTCCCATCCCAATCCTGAGACACCTCCGATAGCAGAGATGTGATATCTCAATGCTTATACCAAACCTGAGACTCTTCCTATAACATGAGATGTGATATCTAACTCCTTCCCGTTCCAAACCTGAGACCCTTCCTATAGCATGAGATGTGATATCCAACTCCTTCCCATTCCAATCCTGAGACCCTTCCTATAGCATGAGATGTGATATCTCAATGCTTATACTGAATCTGAGACCCTTCCTATAGCATGAGATGTGATATCCAACTCCTTCCCATTCCAATCCTGAGACCCTTATGATAGCATGAGATGTGATATCTCAATGCCTCTAATACCAAACCTGAGATACTTCCGATAGCATGAGATGTGATATCTCAATGCTTCTAATACCAAACCTGAGATCCTTCCTATAACATGAGATGTGATTTCCAAATCCTTCCCCTACCAAACCTGAGACCATCCCTTTAGCATGAGATGTGATATACAACTCCTTCCCATTCCAATCCTGAGACCCTTCTGATAGCATGAGATGTGATATCTCAATGCCTCTAATACCAAACCTGAGATCCTACCTCTAACATGAAATGTGATATCCATCTCCTTCCCTTTCCAAACCTGAGACCCTGCCTATAGCATGAGATGTGATATTCAAGTCCTTCCCATTCCAATCCTGAGACCCTTCCTATAGCATGTGATGTGATACCTCAATACTTATACCAAACCTGAGACCCTTCCTATGGCATGAGATGTCATATACAACTCCTTCCCATTCCAATCCTGAGACCCTTCCTATAGCATGAGATGTGATATCTCAATGCTTATACCAAACCTGAGACCCTTCCTATAGCTTGAGATGTGATATCGAACTCCTTCCCATTCCAATCCCGAGACCCTTCCTATAGCATGAGATGTGATATCTCAAGGCCTCTAATACCAAACCTGAGATCCTTCCTCTAACATGAAATGTGATATCCAACTCCTTCCCCTTCCAAACCTGAGAGCCTTCCTATAGCATGAGATATGATATCCAAGTCCTTCCCATTCCAATCCTGAGACCCTTCCTATAACATGAAATGTGATATCCAACTCCTCCCCATTCCAACCTGAGACCCTTCCTATAGCATGAGATGGGATATCCAACTCCTTCCAAATCCAATACTGATACCCTTCCAATAGCATGAGATGTGATATCCCAATGCTTCTACCAAACCTGAGACCCATACTATGGCATAAGATGTGATATCAAACGCCTTCCCTTTCCAATCCTGAGACCCTTCCTATAGCTTGAGATGTGATATCCAACTCCTTCCTATTCCAATTCTGAGACCCTTCCTATACCATGAGACTTGATATCTCAATGCTTCTAATACCAAACCTGAGACCCGTCCTATAACATGAGATGTGATATCCAAATCCTTCCCCTTCCAAACCTTAGACCCTTCCTTTATCATGAGATGTGATATCCAACTCCTTCCCATTCCAATCCTGAGACCCTTCCGATATCATGAGATTTGTTATCTCAATGCTTCTAATATCAAACTTGAGACCCTCCCTATAGCATGAGATGTGACATCCAAGTCCTCCCCATTCCAATCCTGAGACCCTTCCTATAGCATAAGATGTGATATCTCAATGCTTCTAATACCAAACCTGAGACCCTTCCTATAACATGAGATGGGATATCCAACTCCTTCCCATTCCAATCCTGAGACCCTTCCGATAGCAGAGATGTGATATCTCAATGCGTATACCAACCTGAGACCCTTCCTATAACATGAGATGTGATATCCAACTCCTTCCCATTCCAAACCTGAGACCCTTCCTATAGCATATGTGATATCCAACTCCTTCCAATTCCAAACATGAGACCCTTCTGTCTTGATATTGGGCAAAATCTTCCTCGGGGCCAGCCCTTTGAGAGCAAAAATACCCAATTCAGCCCAAAATACAGGTTCTATTGTGCTGAGCAGTGATCTCATGCAAGTGACAAATGACACCCTCAAAGTGTTATTAGCATATTTATTCTAAGCAGTGAATTTCATATACATTTGGGATTCAAGTTACAGAATATTACAAAGCATAACACTTAGAGCAATGCAAAATATAGTGAAACATGGAACTTAGATAAACATAGAGAAACATAGAGAAATATAGAGAAACATAGAGAAATATAGAGAAACATAGAGAAACACAGTCTTACGTCCCTTAATCTCAGCACTGGGGAGACCTTGGGCCCTCATAAGCTAGCTGTAAACAAGCCCCGCTCAGAGGACAATGCTGAAGGACACCGTATGAGCCAATGCCGGGCACCTGTTTCTGCACGAATCAAGTCCACAGGCGATCTCCCCCTGATCCCATGTGTGCATGGATACTTTATACTCTCTTGCTGTCAGTCACCATGACGCATAGTTCCAGAACTTTCTCTGTGAGGCTGGTTCATGGAAAAAACCCAGCTCTCTCTGAGATGCTCCCTGCTCGCTCCTACCCCCTCCCTTGTTCCCATCTGCGCTGGCTGAGGAATGTCTTATCAGTACCTTCCCAGAGAAAAGGAAGATTAGCTTGGAGCCAGGGCTAACGTTAGTGAGGCTGAATATTCTAAGGGAAGCAGGGATGTATTAACCCCATCTGCAAGCTCTAAAAGGCATGCACTCATAGCTTAGTGTTTATAGCGCTTAAGACTGGCTATCTAAGCGCTATATAGGTGCCATGATGTTCCAAACACTCCAAAAACCTATTAGCTACATGGCTAGGGGCCCTCCCTGCCTGTCTATCAACAATGTTTAATTTGACCTATCTCATACTAGGCCTGCATATTCCTTGTAGCTCACTACTGCATAATGGAAGTGCTACAACAGACTACTGTCAGCATTTTTAGCACATACTTTGAATACACTATTGGCTTTCAGCGGCTAATGCTGTCATCTAAAGCCCTGATTGGCAAGGTTGCAATTTCGTGTATCACTACATTCCACCCCTATTCAACGTTTGTGCGACAAATGCTGACTAATACCTATCAACATAGTATTTAGTGCAGTGATAAAGACCTAGGGGCTTTGCAAGAGGTTTAAGCAAACTATCTTCTAGCGGTTAGTCAGCGTGGCATGCAAGGTAAAACACTACCTAAACAAAAATGTACACAAAGTGAACAGTGACATATACCCTTGCCAGAACCTGGCCTACACAAAAATACCTACGCCAAGTGAACATGGACATTTACTCTAGCCAAAACCTGGCCTACACAAAAATACCTAAATCAATTTTGTATAACTGATTGTCAGTTAAAAAGCAGCATGCAGTTAAAATGTCAAGGCAATCCAGTGTAGTCTAATCTACAATGCACTATTGCATTTATGTATGGTTACCAATTCTAAAACCTGGCAGCCTTTCACCCTAAGGGCCTACCCTCCCCCTGATCCCAGGGCATTCAAGCGTGACTATGGGCTGTGTGACTAGACACTTCCCCCAGGTAGGTGGAACCCAACCAGAAACCATCTAATTTCTTGAACAAGGTGAACCCATGGGCACCAGGTTGTCTAAATAAAAACAATTCTACTAATTTACATCAAAGCATGGCATGTGTTATTCATGCAATCAAAAGCAAGCAATTCAATCCATATGTATGCTGGTAACTGTAGCTCTGCGTGCCAGTGTGTGGAGGATGGTCGCCCCCACCCAGTAAAAAGCCAACACCTGCTGATTTAACAATGTTTGCCATACAATGCATTGTGTGTACTTAGCAGTCTTGTTGACCTGCCCTATGGCAGACAAAAATGTCTTCATGTCTAAAATTCTGTTATCTTCAATTGGCTGTCAATACTTGTAGCAGTGCTGGGCATATCAATGGGCCCCACTAGGCCAGAAGTTCTATAGCAGAGCTGGCATCAGAACCCATAGTGGCTAGCTTATAGTGCACAGTTTCTATGTCACAAGCATATAAAGCTCCTGCAATTAATGAATCTAGCTCCCTAGCTACGCGCACTCTAGTGATGGGCCATAGAAATGGACTCCATTTGTAGCAGCTTGGTAGTATTAAGGAAACATTGCATCATAATAAATCTATGTCTAAGTGTAGCACTGTAATAATGAAGGTGTGCATTACCAGTCTACAATTTACATGTTGTCTTACTACTGGAAAATCTAACAGGTTCACAGTGTCTACCTTCTGTGACTTGGAGAATACCCTTCTTCAAGTGGGATATCTACCATATACAATAATAACTTTAGCCACAAACACCATACTACTATCCGGCAGTGGCTGTTTCATCACACCATGGAAAAAATTCATTTAGTCAAGTTATAGTTCATTAAATCTTGGCGAGAACACTCGCTGCAGTTCTTGGTCAGAAAAACATCACATTAGACAAATTAAACAAATGGTATCCATTCAGTGACAAAAGATGCCTGACAATGTGCCAGGCCAGTACTCTAGCAATTCCATGTGGATACTCATTTGCAGCGCTTTTCCAAAGAATTATTCCATATGTTTACAATCAAAAGGTGACTCTTTGCATTAGTGTGCTGGAGACAGCTGTCCCCACAAAAACATGAAACTGGTTGGTTTAACAAAAAACCGTGTCACACTCTGTGTCATAAAATCAAACATCAAGTCAGTCATGGTTTCATTTACCTGCCTTAAGCTGGCTGTAAAAGTATCCAGTGTTTCAAAGATTACCATTTCAAATTATAGCTCATACACTTGGCAGCATTACTTCAATTAAGAATCTTAACCTACGCACAGGTGACTTTGATGTGCGCACCCATCTTATCTCAAAATAAATTATGCTCCTGCTTGCATAATTCTGCTGCCCCAACAGTTCATAAATCATTCTCCTGCCTACGTGCAATGTAGAATATTTTTTTTTTCAAAAAACAAAACATCTCTGGTTAAAGCCATTCAGTTGGAAGAGTAAAACCATTTGGTTTTTTCAGATTCATCTCAACAGTGCATTTAAAAACCATTTTTCAATGTGTTAGCATTCAATTGCTGTGTCACACAGCTGTATGTGGTGCCTGATGTTACAGTCCACAATTCATTGTCCATAGTCCTTTAAACAAGAAAGGGCAAAACATGTCATTTAAATGTGTAGCATCAAATACTTGATAATTAGCCAAGTCTGCACCGTGCCAGTTCAGCAAAAGTTATTACTCTGTTGGACACTATTCGCAGGTTACAGCATTGAGTGCGGTGCAGGGCACGTTAAAGTTGAAATAGCATGTCGCAGTGGCTCGCTTTCTCTGAGAATGCGTCTGACCCTTCTTTGATCAGTGTCACCCACAAACTGCACATTATCTTCCTATATTATGAAATGTCTTGTCGTGCTTTGCCTAGGCAAAATACAAACAGAAATGTTAGGATGTCATCAAAACTTCAATATCAGCGTTATCCACCCCTTCCCATAATACCACCCCCATCTTCAAAAAGTCTCATCAGGTAACTACACACTTTGTCATTGCTACTGCAATTATTTATCACCTTTCTGCATGTTTCTGGGGGCTTATTTACACTCAACCATACGGGGTGTAACTGCCTAATCACAAACTCATTTGTGCAATGCAATCATAGCTGGTCAATGGTACCTCAGACTGATCTGTGCTTTTACAAAGCCATATAGTAAGTACCCAGGTCGCACAATGCTTTTCTTTTTCACCAAAGCGATCACCAATGCCAGGCGCCAACTTGCTTCCAGTGTCCCATGATCTTGGTTTAGGTTGCCCTGCTGGCATCACTCCATTTTTCAAAGGTAAAGTCTTTCAGTATTTATCTTTCTTTTCTTAGCAGTGTCTTTTCAAGCCTCTGGTTTTTTCACTTGTCATCATTTTTTTTCAAAGGGCGTTTGCTGTTTTTGAACCACTCCTTTGAGTGCGATAGTCTGAGTCAGTTTCTTTTGTTGCTTCAACAAATCATTCATTCTTGCACTAAGCCGTGTGGCTTCTGGATCATGGCTAATGTGCAGTGTTCATGTTGTACTTCAAAGCCCCGCTCTGCATGTTGTCTCTTGCAAAACGGCTAAGCACTTTTGTCAGTTTTGCTTCCATCTGGAAGGCCATAATGTCTTTGTCAGTTACTCCATCCCCTGGCAATGTAGCTTGCAGTTTGCCAGATGTGTATTTTCTCTTCTCAAAGCGCCTAGAGGTTTCTTCTCCAGTGCACAGCGCTTTACTTCAGTTCACATCACATGGAGCATTGGAATGCAGCTTGCACAGCAATAGCGCTTTACTTCACTTCACATCACATCACATGGGAATGCGGTTTGCACAGTAATATCTGTTGGAATGGGCAGCTGTCTTTTCTTGGCCCATTCACAGATGCATAGGTAAATGTTCAGATGTGATGTGCCCGTCTGCCATCCTGCATGAAGCCTTTGCTCCGTACCACAGTTTACTAGGCAAATTCTTTACTTTTTGAACAGCTCTCTGTTTTTGCTCCCCCTTCCTCAGGAATGCAGGCATGTTTATCTTTCGTGTGCACCTGGCAGCGCCATTAGCACGCAGCTTATCTCTTTTGCCTATAACTCTTATACTGTGGCGGCTTCACTCGTTTCAGACAATTCATCCAGATTAACTCTTTCTTGTACTGTTTCTGCTTTTGTTTGCCTTCACGCACCTCGCCCAAGACAGCTTCAAGGCACAAGCTCTACACACACAGCAAGACTCTTGTTTTCAAAAGCGGCACTTTTCTTGTCATTTTTCTACTCCATGTAATTTTGCAAAATGTCAAAGCGTCTTTTTTTCTTGTAATGTGCGATCTTTCAAGAGAACTCACAACCCATTAAATCTTTGTGCTATCTTATCACACACAGATGTTTCATTCTGTTGTACCATTGCCAAACTATAACCACTCAGTTCAGTGCATTTAAAAAATAAAAATGCCATATTTAGTGCAGCTCCCTGCACGTTTTTTTTCTGCAAGAACAACCCACACTCTATTGCTTGTGGGCTGTTTAATGTGTCAACAACATTTTTTCCCCATGTATCACAGTCAACAGGTCACTATTTCCAAAGCATACATCACTAATGAGGCAACAGCACAAATCCATGGCATAGCATGGGGACAGTCAAAAATACTCCAGGGGCAATTTAGAAAAATATAAATTGTTTTTCCCCCCAACCATTGCAAACTGGTTCTGCAATTTCAAATCAGTACACAAAAATCGAAAATCCAAATAACATTCACTCACTTTCCTTTTAAGTGAGTCTCTCACCCAATATAAGCATGGCACAGCCTAAAATGCAATATAACCATTTTAGTGTGTTTCCTTTAAACAGAATTTGCCACCATTAGCACATGGAATTTTACAGTTGCCAAAAGAAAGAAAAAACTCTTTAGGCTCTCAGCACAGATGTTACTCATTCTCCTAAGCATGGCTCATTCCCCTTCCTCATTATTCAGGAATGCCAACCCTTCAAAAGCATATATCAAAAAAGACGAACCTTCGCCTCCGAACATTACAGCCCCCACTCGCTAGCACACTGGGGCTGAGTCAATGGTTAAATCACTATTCACAATTTGCATGTCAAATTCCTGCAATTATTTTTCCCGCCCTCATGACAGAATAGAGATGAGAACTCCGTCTCATTATGCATTCCAAATTACAACTTTAAACTTGGGAAACCACATGATAAAATTCTTTTTCTAATTGAGCATACATCTTTCTTAACCATTCATCGGAGTGCTTTAAACAAAGCCATTTCCCGCTCGTTTATTGCCTTGTACTCCCTGGCACCAATCCCATGAAGGGAGTCTTAACCACACAAGCTATCGGCCACGGCAAGCCGACACAACATTGCTGCCTTTTGAAGTCTCAGAGCTGCAGTGAGACCATCAAGGAAATGCGACAGCCTGCTCCCCACTCTACACTGTGTTCTCTCACACCATTTGTCATGTCAGCATGGCACTGCTCTTCACAATCCCACCGCTGCCACCAAATGTCTTGATATTGGGCAAAATCTTCCTCGGGGCCAGCCCTTTGAGAGCAAAAATACCCAATTCAGCCCAAAATACAGGTTCTATTGTGCTGAGCAGTGATCTCATGCAAGTGACAAATGACACCCTCAAAGTGTTATTAGCATATTTATTCTAAGCAGTGAATTTCATATACATTTGGGATTCAAGTTACAGAATATTACAAAGCATAACACTTAGAGCAATGCAAAATATAGTGAAACATGGAACTTAGATAAACATAGAGAAACATAGAGAAATATAGAGAAACATAGAGAAATATAGAGAAACATAGAGAAACACAGTCTTACGTCCCTTAATCTCAGCACTGGGGAGACCTTGGGCCCTCATAAGCTAGCTGTAAACAAGCCCCGCTCAGAGGACAATGCTGAAGGACACCGTATGAGCCAATGCCGGGCACCTGTTTCTGCACGAATCAAGTCCACAGGCGATCTCCCCCTGATCCCATGTGTGCATGGATACTTTATACTCTCTTGCTGTCAGTCACTCTCTTGCTGTCAGTCACCATGACGCATAGTTCCAGAACTTTCTCTGTGAGGCTGGTTCATGGAAAAAACCCAGCTCTCTCTGAGATGCTCCCTGCTCGCTCCTACCCCCTCCCTTGTTCCCATCTGCGCTGGCTGAGGAATGTCTTATCAGTACCTTCCCAGAGAAAAGGAAGATTAGCTTGGAGCCAGGGCTAACGTTAGTGAGGCTGAATATTCTAAGGGAAGCAGGGATGTATTAACCCCATCTGCAAGCTCTAAAAGGCATGCACTCATAGCTTAGTGTTTATAGCGCTTAAGACTGGCTATCTAAGCGCTATATAGGTGCCATGATGTTCCAAACACTCCAAAAACCTATTAGCTACATGGCTAGGGGCCCTCCCTGCCTGTCTATCAACAATGTTTAATTTGACCTATCTCATACTAGGCCTGCATATTCCTTGTAGCTCACTACTGCATAATGGAAGTGCTACAACAGACTACTGTCAGCATTTTTAGCACATACTTTGAATACACTATTGGCTTTCAGCGGCTAATGCTGTCATCTAAAGCCCTGATTGGCAAGGTTGCAATTTCGTGTATCACTACACCTTCCCATAGCAAGAATGTAATATCCAACTCCTTCCCATTCCAATCCTGAGACCATTCCTATAGCATGAGATGTGATATCTCAATGCTTCTAATACCAAACCTGAGATCCTTCCTATGACATGAGATGTGCTATCCAATTCCTTCCCATTCCAAACCTGAGACCCTTCCTAGAGCATGCAATGTGATATCTCAATGCTTCTAATACCAAACCTGAGACCAGTCCTATAACATGAGATGGGATATCCAACTCCTTCCCGTTCCAATCCTGAGACACTTCCGATTGCAGAGATTTGATATCTCAATGCTTATACCAAACCTGAGACTCTTCCTATAACATGAGATGTGATATCCAACTCCTTCCCGTTCCAAACCTGAGACCCTTCCTATAGCATGAGATGTGATATCCAAATCCTTCCCATCCCAATCCTGAGACACTTCCAATTGCAGAGATGTGATATCTCAATGCTTATACCAAACCTGAGACTCTTCCTATAACACGAGATGTGATATCCAACTCCTTCCCGTTCCAAACCTGAGACCCTTCCTATAGCATGAGATGTGATATCCAACTCCTTCCCATTCCAATCCTGAGACCTTTCCAATAGCATGAGATGTGATATCTCAATGCCTCTAATACCAAACCTGAGATCCTTCCTATAACATGTGATGTGATATTCAAATCCTTCCCCTTCCAAACCTGAGACCCTCCCTTTAGCATGAGATGTGATATACAACTCCTTCCCATTCCAATCCTGAGACCCTTCTGATAGCATGAGATGTGATATCTCAATGCCTCTAATACCAAACCTGAGATCCTACCTCTAACATGAAATGTGATATCCATCTCCTTCCCTTTCCAAACCTGAGACCCTGCCTTTAGCATGAGCTGTGATATCCAAGTCCTTCCCATTCCAATCATGAGACCCTTCCTATAGCATGTGATGTGATATCTCAATGCTTATACCAAACCTGAGACCCTTCTTATGGCATGAGATGTCATATACAACTCCTTCCCATTCCAATCCTGGGACCCTTCCTATAGCATGAGATGTGATATCTCAATGCTTATACCAAACCTGAGACCCTTCCTATAGCATGAGATGTGATATCTCAAGGCCTCTAATACCAAACCTGAGATCCTTCCTCTAACATGAGATGTGATATCCAACTCCTTCCCGTTCCAAACCTGAGACACTTCCTATAGCATATGTGATATCCAACTCCTTCCATTCCAAACATGAGACCCTTCCTATAGCAAGAATGTAATATCCAACTCCTACCCATTCCAATCCTGAGACCCTTCCTATAGCAAGAGATGTGATATCCAAATCCTTCCCATTCCAATCCTGAGACCCTTCCTATAACATGAGATGTGATATCCAACTCCTTCCCATTCCAACCTGAGACACTTCCTATAGCATGAGAAGGGATATCCAACTCCTTCGCAATCCAATCCGGAGACCCTTCCGATAGCAGAGATGTGATATCTCAATGCTTATACCAAACCTGAGACCCTTCCTATGGCATGATATGTGATATCCAACTCCTTGCCATTCAAATCCTGAGACCCTTTTATAGCATGGGAAGGGATATCCAACTCCTTCCCAATCCAATCCTGAGACCCTTCCGATAGCAGAGATGTGATATCTCAACGCTTCTACCAAACCTGAGACCCTTCCTTTAGCATGAGATGTGATATCCAAATCCTTCGCATTCCAATCCTGAGACCCTTCCTATAGCATGAGATGTGATATCTCAATGGTTCTAATACCAAACCTGAGATCCTTCCTATAACATGAGATGTGATATCCAATTCCTTTCCATTCCAAACCTGAGACCCTTCCTATAACATGAAATGTGATATCTCAAGGCCTCTAATACCAAACCTGAGATCCTTCCTCTAACATGAAATGTGATATCCAACTCCTTCCCATTCCAAACCTGAGACCCTTCCTATAACATGAAATGTGATATCCAACTCCATCCCATTCCAACCTGAGACCTTTCCTATAGCATGAGATGGGATATCCAACTCCTTCCAAATCCAATACTGATACCATTCCGATAGCATGAGATGTGATATCCCAATGCTTCTACCAAATCTGAGACCCATACTATGGCATGAGATGTGATATCAAACTCCTTCCCATTCCAATCCTGAGACCCTTCCTAAAGCTTGAGATGTGATATCCAATTTCTTCCCATTCCAATTCTGAGACCCTTCCTATACCATGAGACTTGATATCTCAATGCTTCTAATACCAAACCTGAGACCCGTCCTATAACATGAGATGTGATATCCAAATCCTTCCCCTTCCAAACCTTAGACCCTTCCTTTATCATGAGATGTGATATCCAACTCCTTCAAATTCCAATCCTGAGACCCTTCCGATATCATGAGATTTGTTATCTCAATGCTTCTAATATCAAACCTGAGACCCTCCCTATAGCATGAGATGTGACATCCAAGTCCTCCCCATTCCAATCCTGAGACCCTTCCTATAGCATGAGATGTGATATCTCAATGCTTCTAATACCAAACCTGAGACCCTTCCTATAACATGAGATGGGATATCCAACTCAGATGGGATATCCAACTCCTTCCCATTCCAATCCTGAGACCCTTCCGATAGCAGAGATGTGATATCTCAATGCTTATATCAAACCTGAGACCCTTCCTATGGCCTGAGATGTCATATACAACTCCTTCCCATTCCAATCCTGAGACCCTTCCTATAGCATGAGATGTGATATCTCAATGCTTATACCAAATCTGAGACCCTTCCTGTAGCATGAGATGTGATATCCAACTCCTTCCCATTTCAATCCTGAGACCCTTCCTATAGCATGAGATGTGATGTCTCAATGCTTCTAGTACCAAACCTGAGATCCTTCCTATAACATGAGATGTGATATCCAACTCCTTCCCATTCCAATCCTGAGACCCTTATGATAGCATGAGATGTGATATCTCAATGCCTCTTATACCAAACCTGAGATCCTTCCGATAGCATGAGATGTGATATCTCAATGCTTCTAATACCAAACCTGAGATCCTTCCTATAATATGAGATGTGATTTCCAAATCCTTCCCCTTCCAAACCTGAGACCCTCCCTTTAGCATGAGATGTGATATCCAACTCCTTCCCATTCCAATCCTGAGACCCTGCTGATAGCATGAGATGTGATATCTCAATGCCTCTAATACCAAACCTGAGATCCTACCTCTAACATGAAATGTGATATCCATCTCCTTCCCTTTCCAAACCTGAGACCCTGCCTATAGCATGAGATGTGATATCCAAGTCCTTCCCATTCCAATCCTGAGACCCTTCCTATAGCATGTGATGTGATATCTCAATGCTTATACCAAACCTGAGACCCTTCCTATGGCATGAGATGTCATATACAACTCCTTCCCATTCCAATCCTGAGACCCTTCCTATAGCATCAGATGTGATATCTCAATGCTTATACCAAACCTGAGACCCTTCCTATAGCATGAGATGTGATATCCAACTTCTTCCCATTCCAATCCAGAGACCCTTCCTATAGCATGAGATGTGATATCTCAATGCTTATACCAAACCTGAGACCCTTCCTATAGCTTGAGATGTGATATCCAACTCCTTCCCATTCCAATCCTGTGACCCTTCCGATAGCATGAGATGTGATATCTCAAGGCCTCTAATACCAAACCTGAGATCCTTCCTCTAACATGAAATGTGATATCCAACTCCTTCCCTTTCCAAACCTGAGAACCTTCCTATAGCATGAGATATGATATCCAACTCCTTCCCATTCCAACCTGAGACCCTTCCTATAGCATGAGATGGGATATCCAACTCCTTCCAAATCCAATACTGATACCCTTCCGATAGCATGAGATGTGATATCCCAATGCTGCTACCAAACCTGAGAACCATACTATGGCATGAGATGTGATATCAAACTCCTTCCCATTCCAATCCTGAGATGCTTCCTATAGCTTGAGATGTGATATCCAACTCCTTCCCATTCCAATTCTGAGACCCTTCTTATACCATGAGACTTGATATCTCAATGCTTCTAATACCAAACCTGAGACCCGTCCTATAACATGAGATGTGATATCCAAATCCTTCCCCTTCCAAACCTTAGACTCTTCCTTTATCATGAGATGTGATATCCAACTCCTTCCCATTCCAATCCTGAGACCCTTCCGATATCATGAGATTTGTTATCTCAATGCTTCTAATATCAAACTTGAGACCCTCCCTATAGCATGAGATGTGACATCCAAGTCCTTCCCATTCCAATCCTGAGACCCTTCCTATAGCATGAGATGTGATATCTCAATGCTTCTAATACCAAACCTGAGACCTCATGCTAAAGGGAGGGTCTCAGGTTTGAAAGGGGAAGGATTTGGATATCACATCTCATGTTATAGGAAGGATCTCAGGATTGGTATTAGAAGCATTGAGATATCACATCTCATGCTATCGGAAGGATCTCAGGTTTGGTATTAGAAGCATTGAGATATCACATCTCATGCTATCGGAAGGATCTCAGGTTTGGCATTAGAAGCATTGAGATATCACATCTCATGCTATAGCAAGGGTCTCAGGTTTTGAACGGGAAGGAGTTGGATATCCCATCTCATGTTATAGGACTGGTCTCAGGTTTGGTATTAGAAGCATTGAGATATCACATTGCATGTTGTAGGAAGGGTCTCAGGTTTAGAATGGGATGGAATTGGATATCACATCTCATGTCATAGGAAGGATCTCAGGTTTGGTATTAGAAGCATTGAGATATCACATCTCATGCTATAGGAATGGTCTCAGGATTGGAATGGGAAGGAGTTGGATATTACATTCTTGCTATAGGAAGGGTCTCATGTTTGGAATGGGAAGGAGTTGGATATCACATATGGTATAGGAAGCGTCTCAGGTTTGGAACGGGAAGGAGTTGGATATCACATCTCATGTTGTAGGAAGCGTCTCAGGTTTGATATAAGCATTGAGATATCACATCTCTGCTATCGGAAGTGTCTCAGGATTGGAATGGGAAGAAGTTGGATATCCCATCTCATGTTATAGGATGGGTCTCAGGTTTGTTATTAGAATCATTGAGATATCATATTGCATGCTGTAGGAAGGGTCTAAGGATTGGAATGGGAAGGACTTGGATATCACATCTCATGCTATAGGTAGGCTCTCAGGTTTGGAAAGGGAAGGCGTTGGATATCACATCTCATGCTATAGGAAGGGTCTCAGGATTGGAATGGGAAGGAGTTGGATATCACATCTCATGCTATAGGAAGGGTCTCAGGTTTGGTATAAGCATTGAGATATCACATCTCTGCTATCGGAAGGGTCTCAGGATTGGAATGGGAAGGAGTTGGATATCACATCTCATGCTATAGGAAGGGTCTCAGGTTAGGAACGGGAAGGAGTTGGATATCACATCTCATGTTATAGGAAGAGTCTCATGCTAAGACCTGATAGACCCTTCCTATAACATGAGATGGGAATATCCAACTCCTTCTCATTCCAATCCTGAGACCCTTCCCATAGCAGAGATGTGATATCTCAATGCTTATACCAAACCTGAGACCCTTCCTAAAGCATGAGATGTGATATCCAACTCCTTCCCATTCCAATACTGAGACCCTTCCTATAGCATGAGATGTGATATCTCAATGCTTCTAATATCAAACTTGAGACCCTCCCTATAGCATGAGATGTGATATCCAAGTCCTTCCCATTCCAATCCTGAGACACTTCCTATAGCATGAGATGTGATATCTCAATGCTTCTAATACCAAACCTGAGACTCTTCCTATAACATGAGATGGGATATCCAACTCCTTCCCATTACAATCCTGAGACCCTTCCGAAAGCAGAGATGTGATATCTCAATGCTTATACCAAACCTGAGACCCTTCCTATGGCATGAGATGTCATATACAGATCCTTCCCATTCCAATCCTGAGACCCTTCCTATAGCATGAGATGTGATATCTCAATGCGTATACCAAACCTAAAACCCTTCCTATAGCATGAGATGTGATATCCAACTCCTTCCCATTCCAATCCTGAGACCATTCCTATAGCATGAGATGTGATATCCAATGGCTCTAATATCAAACCTGAGATCCTTCCTCTAACATTAAATGTGATATCCAACTCCTTCCCTTTCCAAACCTGAGAGCCTACCTATAGCATGAGATGTGATATCCAAGTCCTTCCCATTCCAATCCTTAGACCCTTCCTACAGCATGCAATATGATATCTCAATGATTCTAATAACAAACCTGAGACCCGTCCTATAACATGAGATGTGATATCCAACTCCTTCCCATTCCAATCCTGAGACACTTCCGATAGCAGAGATGTGATATCTCAATGCTTCTAATACCAAACCTGAGACCAGTCCTATAACATGAGATGGGATATCCAACTCCTTCCCGTTCCAAACCTGAGACCCTTCCTATAGCATGAGATGTGATATCCAACTCCTTCCCATCCCAATCCTGAGACACTTCCGATTGCAGAGATTTGATATCTCAATGCTTATACCAAACCTGAGACTCTTCCTATAACATGAAATGTGATATCCAACTCCTTCCCATTCCAAACCTGAGACCCTTCCTATAGCATGTGATGTGATATCCAACTCCTTCCCATTCCAATCCTGAGACCCTTATGATAGCATGAGATGTGATATCTCAATGCTTCTAATACCAAATCTGAGATTTTTCCGATAGCATGAGATGTGATATCTCAATGCTTCTTATACCAAACCTGAGATCCTTCCTATAACATGAGATGTGATATCCAAATCCTTCCCCTTCCAAACCTGAGACCCTCCCTTTAGCATGAGATGTGATATCCAACTCCTTCCCATTCCAACCTGAGACCCTTCCTATAGCATGAGATGGGATATCCAACTCCTTGGAATTCCAATCCTGATACCCTTCCGATAGCATGAGATTTGATATCCCAATGCTTATACCAAACCTGAGACCCTTCCTACGGCATGAGATGTCATATACAACTCCTTCCCATTCCAATCCTGAGACCCTTCCTATAGCATGAGATGTGATATCTCAATGCTTATACCAAACCTGAGACCCTTCCTATAGCATGAGATGTGATATCCAACTCCTTCCCATTCCAATCCTGAGACCCTTCCTATAGCATGAGATGTGATGTCTAAATGCTTCTAATACCAAACCTGAGATCCTTCCTATAACATGAGATGTGAAATCCAACTCCTTCCATTCCAATCCTGAGACCCTTCCTATAGCATGAGATGTGATATCTCAATGCTTATACTAAACCTGAGACCCTTCCTTTAGCATGAGATGTGATATCCAACTCCTTCCCATTCCAATCCTGAGACCCTTCCTATAGCATGAGATGTGATATCTCAATGCCTCTAATACCAAACCTGAGATCCTTCCTCTAACATGAAATGTGATATCCAACTCCTTCCCTTTCCAAACCTGAGAGCCTATCCATAGCATGAGATGTGATATCCAAGTCCTTCCCATTCCAATCCTTAGACCCTTCCTACAGCATGCAATAACACTACTCACTTCAGACCTGGGAACGCCAAGTGTACGAATCATGTGAGAGTGACAAGGACTCGATATACTACACAACCTGGCGGCGGTTACAGAGCAAGACTCCTGTGTAGGCTGGTCAGTCTGCTGGATGGCCCAGAGACGCTTCCGAAGGCTTACTAGCAGGAGATGGTGAAAATGCCGAGAATAGCTGTCCCCGCTATTCCAAGGGTCGAAGTACCAGTACAGGCCTTCTGGTTCGATCAAAGGTGAAAAGGGTTACACAAGGCGACAGCAGTGCAGAGGAGCAGTCCTTCAGCGGGTCACCAGCGATTCCTCGGTTCAGCCTCTTGGTTGCAGGATACTTGGCTCCTGTATTCCTTCGTTCGTGAGAACTCAGGAGATCGACATGGTAGTGGTGTTTCCAGCCCCCTCTTATCCACGGTTCCCTTCGCGCCAAAACGGAGGGGACCCAATGGGAGATCCGCTCATCAACACTCACACCATTCGTGGACCTATCACGGACCACGGTGGTCCCAGGCATTCACACCACTCTAGACTCTCTGGCACCCAGGATGTGTATTGGGACCAGACATCCCAGCCCACATCCTGGAGGCACACACAAGACATGTAGAAGCCTGCGAAAGCATCTGTGTTTCGCGGGAAAGCACATGCCCAAATAAGGAAGGCCCCAGGTCGGCTCGACCTGGGGAAGGTGAAGGGAGCAAGACGGTCAGCGGACAGGACAAAGGAGCCTCGTGGTCTGGCCATTTTGGGATCTAGGCCACCATTTTGGGTTAAGCGCGAGAAACGCGCTTAGCACGCCAAAAGGATCTCAAAACACAAGAAACGATCGCTGCCACCATTCCCGTCCGTGAATCACTTGCACCAATCAGTTACAATCCTGAAAGAGTATCTAGGGCCTGTAGAAGGCTAGAGACCCAAGAGAGCAGTAACTTAGCTTACAGTGCCCTCTTGTGTCATGTTGCACTAAAGCTGCAACATGATACAAGAAACTACGGAAACCAGCGTTTCCTGGTACTGACTGTCTTAAGGGCATGACAGTTTCCCCGTAAGAAAGGAGCGAAAGCCCAGAGGAGTGCGGCAGAAGGCTGCACTTCTCGGGCAAAGTCGAGAACAAGGTGAAAAACAACAGCAAAAAGTTTAGGGGTTGCCACATGGAAGGAAAATTACCTACAATTACGAAATCTTTCCTAACACTCGCCCCTCCCAGACTATGGACAGGGGGAACTAATCCACCCCTGGATGAGTCTCTTGTTCAGGTCGGTTAAACATTCTCCACAACCCATCAGCATTGCTATGTTGGACACCTGGCCTATGCTCAATAGTGAAGTCGAAGCCTTGTAGACTTATGGACCACCTAAGCAACTTTGGATTCTCCCCCTTCATGTTTATTAGCCACTTTAAGGGCTTATGGTCAGTTTGCACAGTGAAGTGGGTCCCATAGAGGTAGGGCCTCAGCTTCCTTAGGGCCCACACAACAGAGAAACATTCTTTCTCTACCGTGGACCATCTGAGCTCTCTGTCCTTAAACTGGCGACTAATAAAACCAATAGGGTGTTCCTTACCCTTCTCATCTACTTGCGATAGTACAGCTCCTATCCCAGTGTCAGAGGCGTCCGTCTGCACGATAAAAGGTCTTTGATAATCAGGGGCCCTGAGGACAGGGGCCTGGCACAAGGAGTCTTTTAAGCCATTGAAGGCCTTCTCACACTCGTCGGTCCAAGTTACCTTCTTGGGTTTCTTCAGAGTTGTGAGGGCAGTCAGAGGGGCAGCTATGGTGCCATAGTCTGCCACAAAATTGCGGTAATACCCCGTGAGTCCTAAGAAGGCTCTCACTTGGGTTTGTGTAGTGGGGGTAGGCCAGTCTTGTACTGCTTGTACTTTACTGGGTAGAGGCTGTATCCTCCCTCCACCTACTTCATGTCCAAGGTAAAACACTGAGCCTTGTCCAATCTGGCGTTTACTAGCCTTTATGGTCAAGTGTGCTTTCTGAAGAGCCTGGAGCACAATCCCGAGGTGTTTCACATGGTCAGGTGGCACTGAAAACTGCTATATCGTCCAGATATGCAAGACAGAATTCGTCCAACCCATTCAAAACATGATGCACAAGCCTCTGGAAAGTGGCAGGTGCATTCTTCAACCCGAACGGCATTACCCGGAATTGGTAAAGGCCGTCTGGAGTAGAAAACGCTGTCTTCTCCTTGGCATGTTCTGCTAAAGCTATTTGCCAATAGCCAGCAGTGAGGTCAAACGTGCTGAGGTACTTGGAGGCACCCAAAGTATCCACCAGCTCATCTGTTCGAGGCAAGGGGTGTGCATCTGTCTTGGTGACAGCATTCAGAGCCCTGTAATCCACACAGAACCTCAATTCAGAAGTGCCTGCCTTTGGAACGAAAACCACAGGGCTGGACCAAGGACTACTAGAGGGTTCAATCACCCCAAGGTCTAACATCTTGTTGACCTCGGTCTTAATATAAGACCGTACTTTGTCTGACATCCTGTATCCCCTACTTTTGGTAGGTACACTGTCTCCTGTGTCTATGTTATGTTTGCACCAAGGTGTCAAACCAGGTGACTGTGAAAACAGGGGGGAAAACTGCCTAAGCAAACTTTTCACCTCAGCCTGCTGATCAGAAGTCAGGTGAGGGGCCACTCGGACACCCTCAAAGGAGCTATCTGAAGGACCGCTTTGGAACAGGTCGGGGAGAGGTTCAGACTCCTCTTCCTCAACATCTGAAGCCAGTAACAGTGCTGCGATTTTGACTCTTGGGACGAAAGCCTTCAGCCTATTCACGTGAAACACTTTTGGAGCCTGTCCAGGCCTTCCAAGGTCCACTAAATAGCTAACCTCACCCAGGGGCTCCACCACTGTGTAAGGGCCTGACCATTTGTCCTGTAAAGCTCAAGGCCTTATGGGATTCATGATCAGGACTTGCTGACCAGGTGTAAAGTTGATGAGGGAAGCTTTCTGGTCGTACCAATGTTTCACCAGCGCTTGTACTGCCTTCAATTTATCACTAGCCAAGCCCATCAGAAGTACCATCCGTTTTCTGAGCCCTAGCACATAATCAACTACGTTGGTAGTAACAGGGGGAGTGGGCATCTCCCATCCCTCTTTGACTATGGCTAAGGGTCCCCGTACAGGATGACCAAACAGAAGTTTGAAGGGGCTGAAGCCAACACCCTCCTGTGGTACCTCTCGGTAGGCAAACAGTAAGCATAGTAAAAGAAGATAATACCAAACCTGAGATCCTACCTCTAACATGAAATGAGATATCCAACTCTTTCCCCTTCCAAACCTGAGAGCCTTCCTATAGCATGAGATGTGATATCCAAGTCCTTCCCATTCCAATACTGAGACCCTTCCTATAGCTTGAGATGTGATATCCAACTCCTTCCCATTCCAATTCTCAGACCCTTCCTATAGCATGAGATGTGATATCTCAATGCTTATACCAAACCTGAGAGCCTACCTATAGCATGAGATGTGATATCCAAGTCCATCCCATTCCAATCCTTAGACCCTTCCTACAGCATGCGATGTGATATCTCAATGATTCTAATACCAAACCAGAGACTCTTCCTATAACATGAGATGGGATATCCAACTCCTTCCCATTCCAATTCTGAGACCCTTCCTATACTATGAGACTTGATATCTCAATGCTTCTAATACCAAACCTGAGACCCGTAATATAACATGAGATGTGATATCCAAATCCTTCCCCTTCCAAACCTTAGACCCTTCCTTTATCATGAGATGTGATATCCAACTCCTTCCCATTCCAATCCTGAGACCCTTCCGATATCATGAGATGTGATATCTCAAAGCTTCTAATATCAAACTTGAGACCCTCCCTATAGCATGAGATGTGATATCCAAGTCCTTCCCATTCCAATCCTGAGACCCTTCCTATAGCATGAGATGTGATATCTCAATGCTTCTAATACCAAACCTGAGACCCTTCCTATAACATGAGATGGGAATATCCAACTCCTTCCCATTCCAATCTTGAGACCCTTCCGATAGCAGAGATGTGATATCTCAATGCTTATACCAAACCTGAGATCCTTCCTATAACATGAGATGTGATATCCAACTCCTTCCCATTCCAATCCTGAGACACTTCCTATAGCATGAGATGTGATATCTCACTGCTTATACCAAACCTGAGACCCTTCCCATAGCAGGAGATGTGATATCCACCTCCTTCCCATTCCAATCCTCAGACCCTTCCTATAGCATGAGATGTGATATCTCAATGCTTCTAATACCAAACTTGAGACTCTTCCTATAACATGAGATGGGATATCCAACTCCTTCCCATTCCAATCCTGAGACCCTTTTGATAGCAGAGATGTGATATCTCAATGTTTATACCAAACCTGAGACCCTTCCTACGGCATGAGATGTCATATTCAACTCCTTCCCATTCCAATCCTGAGACCCTTCCTATAGCATGAGATTTGATATCCAACTCCTTCCCATTCCAATCCTGAGACCCTTCCTATAGCATGAGATGTGATGTCTCAATGCTTCTAATACCAAACCTGAGATCCTTCCTATAACATGAGATGTGATATCCAACTCCTTCCATTCCAATCCTGAGACCCTTCCTATAGCATGAGATGTGATATCTCAATGCTTATACCAAACCTGAGACCCTTCCTATAGCATGAGATGTGATATCCAACTCCTTCCCATTCCAATCCTGAGACCCTTCCTATAGCATGAGATGTGATATCTCAATGCTTCTAATACCAAACCTGAGATCCTTCCTCTAACATGAAATGTGAGATCCAACTCCTTCCCTTTCCAAACCTAAGAGCCTATCTATAGCATGAGATGTGATATCCAAGTCCTTCACATTCCAACCCTTAGACCCTTCCTACAGCATGCAATATGATATCTCAATGATTCCAATAACAAACCTGAGACCCGTCCTATAACATGAGATGGGATATCCAACTCCTTCCCATTCCAATCCTGAGACACTTCCGATAGCAGAGATGTGATATCTCAATGTTTATACCAAACCTGAGACTCTTCCTATAACATGAGATGGGATATCCAACTCCTTCCCATTCCAATCCTGAGACCCTTTTGATAGCAGAGATGTGATATCTCAATGTTTATACCAAACCTGAGACCCTTCCTACGGCATGAGATGTCATATTCAACTCCTTCCCATTCCAATCCTGAGACCCTTCCTTTAGCATGAGATGTGATATCCAGCTCCTTCCCATTCCAATCCTGAGACACTTCCGATAGCATGAGATGTGATATCTCAATGCTTCTAATATCAAAACTGAGACCCTCCCTATAGCATGATATGTGATATCTAAGTCCTTCCCATTCCAATCCTGAGACCCTTCCTATAGCATGAGATGTGATATCTCAATGCTTATACCAAACCTGAGACCCTTCCTTTAGCATGAGATGTGATATCCAACTCCTTCCCATTCCAATCCTGAGACCCTTCCTATAGCATGAGATGTGATATCTCAATACTTCTAATACCAAACCTGAGATCCTTCCGATAACATGAGATGTGATATCTCAATACTTCTAATACCAAACCTGAGATCCATCCTATAACATGAGATGTGATATCCAACTCCTTCCCTTTCCAAACCTGAGAGCCGTTCTATAGCATGAGATGTAATATCCAGGTCCTTCCCATTCCAATCCTTAGACCCTTCCTACAGCATGCAATATGATATCTCAATGCTTATACCAAACCTGAGAACCTTCCTATGGCCTGAGATGTCATGGCCTGAGATGTCATATACAACTCCTTCCCATTCCAATCCTGAGACCCTTCCTTTAGCATGAGATGTGATATCTCAATGCTTATACCAAATCTGAGACCCTTCCTATAGCATGAGATGTGATATCCAATTCCTTCCCATTCCAATCCTGAGACCCTCCCTATAGCATGAGATGTGATATCTCAATGCTTATACCAAACCTGAGAGCCTACCTATAACATGAGATGTGATATCCAAGTCCATCCCATTCCAATCCTTAGACCCTTCCTACAGCATGCGATGTGATATCTCAATGATTCTAATACCAAACCAGAGACTCTTCCTATAACATGAGATGGGATATCCAACTCCTTCCCATTCCAATCCTGAGCCGCTTCCGATAGCAGAGATGTGATATCTCAATGCTTATACCAAACCTGAGACCCTTCCTATAACATGAGATGTGATATCCAACTCCTTCCCGTTCCAAACCTGAGACACTAACTATAGCATATGTGATATCCAACTCCTTCCCATTCCAAACATGAGACCCTTCCTATAGCAAGAAAGTAATATCCAACTCCTACCCATTCCAATCCTGAGACCCTTCCTATAGCAAGAGATGTGATATCCAAATCCTTCCCATTCCAATCCTGAGACCCTTCCTATAACATGAGATGTGATATCCAACTCCTTCCCATTCCAACCTGAGACACTTCCTAAAGCATGAGAAGGGATATCCAACTCCTTCCCAATCCAATCCTGAGACCCTTCCGATAGCAGAGATGTGATATCTCAATGCTTATACCAAACCTGAGACCCTTCCTATGGCATGAGATGTGATATCCAACTCCTTGCCATTCAAATCCTGAGACCCTTCCTATAGCATGAGAAGGGATATCCAACTCCTTCCCAATCCAATCCTGAGACCCTTCCGATAGCAGCGACGTGATATCTCAATGCTTCTACCAAACCTGAGACCCTTCCTTTAGCATGAGATGTGATATCCAAATCCTTCACATTCCAATCCTGAGACCCTTCCTATAGCATGAGAAGGGATATCCAACTCCTTCCCAATCCAATCTTGAGACCCTTCCGATAGCAGCGACGTGATATCTCAATGCTTCTAATACCAAACCTGAGATCCTTCCTATAACATGAGATGTGATATCCAATTCCTTCCCATTCCAAACCTGAGACCCTTCCTATTGGATGAGATGTGATATCCAACTCCTTCCCATTCCAACCCTGAGACCCTTCCTATAGCATGAGATGTGATGTCTCAATGCGTCTAATACCAAACCTGAGATCCTTCCTATAACATGAGATGTGATATCCAACTCCTTCCATTCCAATCCTGAGACCCGTCCTATAGCATGAGATGTGATATCTCAATGCTTATACCAAACCTGAGACCCTTCCTATAGCATGAGATGTGATATCCAACTGCTTCCCATTCCAATCCTGAGACCCTTCCTATAGCATGAGATGTGATATCTCAATGCTTCTAATACCAAACCTGAGATCCTTCCTCTAACATGAAATGTGATATCCAACTCCTTCCCTTTCCAAACCTAAGAGCCTATCTATAGCATGAGATGTGATATCCAAGTCCTTCACATTCCAACCCTTAGACCCTTCCTACAGCATGCAATATGATATCTCAATGATTCTAATAACAAACCTGAGACCCGTCCTATAACATGAGATGGGATATCCAACTCCTTCCCATTCCAATCCTGAGACACTTCCGATAGCAGAGATGTGATATCTCAATGCTTATACCAAACCTGAGACCCTTCCTATAACATGAGATGTGATATCCAAATCCTTCCCGTTCCAAACCTGAGACCCTTCCTTTAGCATGAGATGTGATATCCAGCTCCTTCCCATTCCAATCCTGAGACACTTCCGATAGCATGAGATGTGATATCTCAATGCTTCTAATATCAAAACTGAGACCCTCCCTATAGCATGATATGTGATATCTAAGTCCTTCCCATTCCAATCCTGAGACCCTCCCTATAGCATGAGATGTGATATCCAACTCCTTCCCATTCCAATCCTGAGACCCTTCCTATAGCATGAGATATGATATCTCAATACTTCTAATACCAAACGTGAGATCCTTCCGATAACATGAGATGTGATATCCAAATCCTTCCCCTTCCAAACCTGAGACCCTCCCTTTAGCATGAAATGTGATATCCAACTCCTTCCTATTCCAATCCTGAGACTCTTCTGATAGCATGAGATGTGATATCTCAATGCTTCTAATACCAAACCTGAGATCCTTCCGATAGCATGAGATGTGATATCTCAATGCTTCTAATACCAAACCTGAGATCCTTCCTATAACATGAGATGTGATATCCAAATCCTTCCCCTTCCAAACCTGAGACCCTCCCTTTAGCATGAGATGTGATATCTAACTCCTTCCCATTCCATTCCTGAGACCCTTCTGATAGCAAGAGATGTGATATCTCAATGCCTCTAATACCAAACCTGAGATCCTACCTCTAACATGAAATGAGATATCCAACTCTTTCCCCTTCCAAACCTGAGAGCCTTCCTATAGCATGAGATGTGATATCCAAGTCCTTCCCATTCCAATTCTGAGACCCTTCCTATAGCATGAGATGTGATATCTCAATGCTTATACCAAACCTGAGAGCCTACCTATAGCATGAGATGTGATATCCAAGTCCATCCCATTCCAATCCTTAGACCCTTCCTACAGCATGCGATGTGATATCTCAATGATTCTAATACCAAACCAGTGACTCTTCCTATAACATGAGATGGGATATCCAACTCCTTCCCATTCCAATTCTGAGACCCTTCCTATACTATGAGACTTGATATCTCAATGCTTCTAATACCAAACCTGAGACCCGTAATATAACATGAGATGTGATATCCAAATCCTTCCCCTTCCAAACCTTAGACCCTTCCTTTATCATGAGATGTGATATCCAACTCCTTCCCATTCCAATCCTGAGACCCTTCCGATATCATGAGATGTGATATCTCAAAGCTTCTAATATCAAACTTGAGACCCTCCCTATAGCATGAGATGTGATATCCAAGTCCTTCCCATTCCAATCCTGAGACCCTTCCTATAGCATGAGATGTGATATCTCAATGCTTCTAATACCAAACCTGAGACCCTTCCTATAACATGAGATGGGAATATCCAACTCCTTCCCATTCCAATCTTGAGACCCTTCCGATAGCAGAGATGTGATATCTCAATGCTTATACCACACCTGAGATCCTTCCTATAACATGAGATGTGATATCCAACTCCTTCCCATTCCAATCCTGAGACACTTCCTATAGCATGAGATGTGATATCTCACTGCTTATACCAAACCTGAGACCCTTCCCATAGCAGGAGATGTGATATCCAACTCCTTCCCATTCCAATCCTCAGACCCTTCCTATAGCATGAGATGTGATATCTCAATGCTTCTAATGTCAAACTTGAGACCCTACCTATAGCATGAGATGTGATATCCAAGTCCTTCCCATTCCAATCCTGAGACACTTCCTATAGCATGAGATGTGATATCTCAATGCTTCTAATACCAAACCTGAGACTCTTCCTATAACATGAGATGGGATATCCAACTCCTTCCAATTCCAATCCTGAGACCCTTTTGATAGCAGAGATGTGATATCTCAATGTTTATACCAAACCTGAGACCCTTCCTACGGCATGAGATGTCATATTCAACTCCTTCCCATTCCAATCCTGAGACCCTTCCTATAGCATGAGATTTGATACCCAACTCCTTCCCATTCCAATCCTGAGACCCTTCCTATAGCATGAGATGTGATGTCTCAATGCTTCTAATACCAAACCTGAGATCCTTCCTATAACATGAGATGTGATATCCAACTCCTTCCCGTTCCAAACCTGAGACCCTTCCTTTAGCATGAGATGTGATATCCAGCTCCTTCCCATTCCAATCCTGAGACACTTCCGATAGCATGAGATGTGATATCTCAATGCTTCTAATATCAAAACTGAGACCCTCCCTATAGCATGATATGTGATATCTAAATCCTTCCCATTCCAATCCTGAGACCCTTCCTATAGCATGAGATGTGATATCTCAATGCTTCTACCAAACCTGAGACCCTTCCTTTAGCATGAGATGTGATATCCAACTCCTTCCCATTCCAATCCTGAGACCCTTCCTATAGCATGAGATGTGATATCTAAATACTTCTAATACCAAACCTGAGATCCTTCCGATAACATGAGATGTGATATCTCAATACTTCTAATACCAAACCTGAGATCCATCCTATAACATGAGATGTGATATCCAAATCCTTCCCCTTCCAAACCTGAGACCCTCCCTTTAGCATGAGATGTGATATCCAACTCCTTCCCATTCCAATCCTGAGACCCTTCTGATAGCATAAGATATGATATCTCAATGCTTCTATACCAAACCTGAGATCCTTCCGATAGCATGAGATGTGATATCTCAATACTTCTAATACCAAACCTGAGATCCTTCCTATAACATGAGATGTGATATCCAAATCCTTATCTTCCAAACCTGAGACCCTCCCTTTACCATGAGATGTGATATCCAACTCCTTACCATTCCAATCCTGAGACTCTTCTGATAGCATAAGATATGATATCTCAATGCTTCTATACCAAACCTGAGATCCTTCTGATAGCATGAGATGTGATATCTCAATGCTTCTAATACCAAACCTGAGATCCTACCTCTAACATGAAATGTGATATCCAACTCTTTCCCCTTGCAAACCTGAGAGCCTTCCTATAGCATGAGATGTGATATCCAAGTCCTTCCCATTCCAATCCTGAGACCCTTCCTATAGCATGAGATGTGATGTCTCAATGCTTCTAATACCAAACCTGAGATCCTTCCTATAACATGAGATGTGATATCCAACTCCTTCCATTCCAATCCTGAGACCCTTCCTATAGCCTGAGATGTGATATCTCAATGCCTCTAATACCAAACCCGAGATCCTTCCTCTAACATGAAATGTGATATCCAACTCCTTCACTTTCCAAACCTGAGAGCCTATCTATAGCATGAGATGTGATATCCAAGTCCTTCGCATTCCAATCCTTAGACCCTTCCTACAGCATGCAATATGATATCTCAATGATTCTAATAAAAAACCTGAGACCCGTCCTATAACATGAGATGGGATATCCAACTCCTTCCCATTCCAATCCTGAGACACTTCCGATAGCAGAGATGTGATATCTCAATGTTTATACCAAACCTGAGACCCTTCCTATAACATGAGATGTGATATCCAACTCCTTCCCGTTCCAAACCTGAGACCCTTCCTTTAGCATGAGATGTGATATCCAGCTCCTTCCCATTCCAATCCTGAGACACTTCCGATAGCATGAGATGTGATATCTCAATGCTTCTAATATCAAAACTGAGACCCTCCCTATAGCATGATATGTGATATCTAAGTCCTTCCCATTCCAATCCTGAGACCCTTCCTATAGCATGAGATGTGATATCTCAATGCTTCTACCAAACCTGAGACCCTTCCTTTAGCATGAGATGTGATATCCAATTTCTTCCCATTCCAATCCTGAGACCCTTCCTATAGCATGAGATGTGATATCTAAATACTTCTAATACCAAACCTGAGATCCTTCCGATAACATGAGATGTGATATCTCAATACTTCTAATACCAAACCTGAGATCCATCCTATAACATGAGATGTGATATCCAAATCCTTCCCCTTCCAAACCTGAGACCCTCCCTTTAGCATGAGATGTGATATCCAACTCCTTCCCATTCCAATCCTGAGACCCTTCTGATAGCATAAGATATGATATCTCAATGCTTCTATACCAAACCTGAGATCCTTCCGATAGCATGAGATGTGATATCTCAATACTTCTAATACCAAACCTGAGATCCTTCCTATAACATGAGATGTGATATCCAAATCCTTATCTTCCAAACCTGAGACCCTCCCTTTACCATGAGATGTGATATCCAACTCCTTACCATTGCAATCCTGAGACTCTTCTGATAGCATAAGATATGATATCTCAATGCTTCTATACCAAACCTGAGATCCTTCTGATAGCATGAGATGTGATATCTCAATGCTTCTAATACCAAACCTGAGATCCTACCTCTAACATGAAATGTGATATCCAACTCTTTCCCCTTGCAAACCTGAGAGCCTTCCTATAGCATGAGATGTGATATCCAAGTCCTTCCCATTCCAATCCTGAGACCCTTCCTATAACATGAGATGTGATATCCAACTCCTTCCCATTCCAACCTGAGACCCTTCCTATAGCATGAGATGGGATATCTAACTCCTTCCAAATCCAATCCCGATACCCTTCCGATAGCATGAGATGTGATAACCCAATGCTTCTACCAAACCTGAGACCCATATTATGGCATGAGATGTGATATCAAACTCCTTCCCATTCTAATCCTGAGACCCTTCCTATAGCTTGAAATGTGATATCCAACTCCTTCCCATTCCAATTCTGAGACCCTTCCTATACCATGAGACTTGATATCTCAATGCTTCTAATACCAAACCTGAGACCCGTCCTATAACATGAGATGTGATATCCAAATCCTTCCCCTTCCAAACCTTAGACCCTTCCTTTATCATGAGATGTGATATCCAACTCCTTCCCATTCCAATCTTGAGACCCTTCCGATATCATGAAATGTGATATCTCAATGCTTCTATCAAACTTGAGACCCTCCCTATAGCATGAGATGTGATATCCAAATCCTTCCCATTCCAATCCTGAGACCCTTCTGATAGCATAAGATATGATATCTCAATGCTTCTATACCAAACCTGAGATCCTTCCGATAGCATGAGATGTGATATCTCAATACTTCTAATACCAAACCTGAGATCCTTCCTATGACATGAGATGTGATATCCAAATCCTTATCTTCCAAACCTGAGACCCTCCCTTTACCATGAGATGTGATATCCAACTCCTTCCCATTCCAATCCTGAGACTCTTCTGATAGCATGAGATATGATATCTCAATGCTTCTATACCAAACCTGAGATCCTTCTGATAGCATGAGATGTGATATCTCAATGCTTCTAATACCAAACCTGAGATCCTACCTCTAACATGAAATGTGATATCCAACTCTTTCCCCTTGCAAACCTGAGAGCCTTCCTATAGCATGAGATGTGATATCCAAGTCCTTCCCATTCCAATCCTGAGACCCTTCCTATAACATGAGATGTGATATCCAACTCCTTCCCATTCCAACCTGAGACCCTTCCTATAGCATGAGATGGGATATCCAACTCCTTCCAAATCCAATCCCGATACCCTTCCGATAGCATGAGATGTGATAACCCAATGCTTCTACCAAACCTGAGACCCATATTATGGCATGAGATGTGATATCAAACTCCTTCCCATTCCAATTCTGAGACCCTTCCTATACCATGAGACTTGATATCTCAATGCTTCTAATACCAAACCTGAGACCCGTCCTATAACATGAGATGTGATATCCAAATCCTTCCCCTTCCAAACCTTAGACCCTTCCTTTATCATGAGATGTGATATCCAACTCCTTCCCATTCCAATCTTGAGACCCTTGCGATATCATGAAATGTGATATCTCAATGCTTCTATCAAACTTGAGACCCTCCCTATAGCATGAGATGTGATATCCAAGTCCTTCCCATTCCAATCCTGAGACCCTTCCTATAGCATGAGATGTGATATCTCAATGCTTCTAATACCAAACCTGAGACCCTTCCTATAACATGAGATGGGAATATCCAACTCCTTCCCATTCCAATCCTTAGACCCTTCCTACAGCATGCAATATGATATCTCAATGATTTTAATAAAAAACCTGAGACCCGTCCTATAACATGAGATGGGATATCCAACTCCTTCCCATTCCAATCCTGAGACACTTCCGATAGCAGAGATGTGATATCTCAATGTTTATACCAAACCTGAGACCCTTCCTATAACATGAGATGTGATATCCAACTCCTTCCCATTCCAATCCTGAGACCCTTCCTATAGCATGAGATGTGATATCCAACTCCATCCCATTCCAATCCTGAGACCCTTCCTATAGCATGAGATGTGATGTCTCAATGCTTCTAATACCAAAACTGAGATCCTTCCTTTAACATGAGATGTGATATCCAACTCCTTCCATTCCAATCCTTAGACCCTTCCTACAGCATGCAATATGATATCTCAATGATTTTAATAAAAAACCTGAAACCCGTCCTATAACATGAGATGGGATATCCAACTCCTTCCCATTCCAATCCTGAGACACTTCCGATAGCAGAGATGTGATATCTCAATGTTTATACCAAACCTGAGACCCTTCCTATAACCTTCCCGTTCCAAACCTGAGACTCTTCCTTTAGCATGAGATGTGATATCCAGCTCCTTCCCATTCCAATCCTGAGACACTTCCGATAGCATGAGATGTGATATCTTAATGCTTCTAATATCAAAACTGAGACCCTCCCTATAGCATATGTGATATCTAAATCCTTCCCATTCCAATCCTGAGACCCTATAGCATGAGATGTGCTATCTCAATGCTTATCCTTGATTCCTGTAGTAAATTGATTTCCTTTGCAGGCCGACTCCTGTCACGAATGCCTTGTCTGCATGCATTCTCTCCTGGCCATTCGCTCACCGTGGCTATTTGCCTACCCCCTTCCTCTCTCAGTGGATGGACTTCTCCATCTTAGCCTCCTACCACTCAACTCCGCCTACTTGGAGAATTCAACATGAACCTGTATGCTTCCTGACCTGGACTTTTACGAGATCTGCAACTCTTCATGTCGCTGGCCCTACACACTGCAGGGAATACTCAGGATTTTCTGATCTCAGACCTCCCCCTCTGTAACCCTCTCAACAATCCTCTCCCGTGGTGATCAAGTTCTCATCTCCAAAGAAGGCTAACTGCCAGCTATTCCTCCTCAGAGGAGTTCTCCCTTTCTGTCCCCGCTCCCTGCACAGTTTCGCGTTGCAAACACTCGCTTTCCTGCTCTCTGGCTTAGACGCTTTTCCTTCTCAGAGGCCTTCTTCCTTTCTGCCCTTTTCGCGTTGCAAGTACTCGCTTCCCAGCTCTCTGGTTTATACGCGTGTTCCCTGCCTTCTCTCCTCTTCCCGCTGCCTTCAAATCAAAAAATGAGCTCCAAAAGATACACAGTGCTCAGAATGCTCTATAACACCCATTATTCAACATATAGCCGTAACCCGCTAGACGTATTGAAACGTGCTGTAAACTAGCAAAAACAGCTAGAAAATGTACTTTCCTCGCGTTTTTGTAAATGCTAATTCTGATGGGTTCCCATGTATGTACTGTCCGTGCGTTTGTTGTCGAATCCTGAAGTTTTTAACCACTGTTCTCCCATACAAGGGGGGGGTCAACGTCTACTGCTGTTCACAGGCTGAATGTATACGGCTGAAATCTTCAAGGCATTATCAGCTTTCCTGACTGTTTTGGAACGTGTATTTGCCATCTGTTAATGCAGTCGCCCTGTGTTCATCGTCCCTTCTACTTCACAGGCTGCACTCCCCTGGTGATCACATTCTCCTCTCAAGAGCAGGCTGACTACCAGCTGCTCCTCCTCATAGGCGTTCAGCCTTTCTGTCCCTGCTCCCTGCACCGTTTCGCGTTGCATGTACTCGCTTCCCAGCTCTCTGGTTTAGATGCGTGTTCCCTGCCTTCTCTCCTCTTCCTACAGCCTTCCAATGAGCTCCACAAGATACAGTGTTCAGAATGCTTTATAACCCCATTATTCAACATATAGCTGTAACCCGCTAGACGTATTGAAACGTGCTAAAAACGAGCAGAAACAGCTCGAAAATTTACTTTTCTCGCGTTTTGGTAAATGCGAATTCTGGTGGATTCCCATTTTGTACTCTGTTCGTGCGTTTGTTCAGTCGAATCCTGGTCTTTTGAACCACTCTTCTCCCATACAAAGGAGGGTCAAAATGTGTTGTTCACAGGCTGAATTTATACTGCTGAAATGCTCGCTTCCCTGCTCTCTGGTTTAGATGCGTGTTCCCTGCCTTCTCTCCTCTTCCTACAGCCTTCCAATGAGCTCCACTAGATAGTGTTCAGAATGCTTTATAACCCCATTATTCAACATATAGCTGTAACCCGCTAGACGTATTGAAACGTGCTAAAAACTAGCAAAAATAGCTAGAAAATGTACTTCCCTCGCGTTTTTGTAAATGCGAATTCTGGTGGGTTCCCATGTTGTATGTACTGTGTCCGTGCGTTTGTGTCGAATCCTGACGTTTTTAACCACTGTTCTCCCATACTAGGGAGGGGGGGGGGTCAACATCTGCTGTTCACAGGCTGAATGTATACGGCTGAAATCTTCAAGGCATTATCAGCTTTCCTGACTGTTTTGGAACGTGTATTTGCCATCTGTTAATGCAGTCGCCCTTTGTTCATCGTTCCTTCTAGTTTACAGGCTGCACTCCCCTAGTGATCACATTCTTCTCTCCTATGCAGGCTAACTACCAGCTGCTCCTCCTCATAGGTGTTCATCCTTTCTGTCCCTGCTCCCTGCACCGTTTCGCGTTGCATGTACTCGCTTCCCAGCTCTCTGGTTGAGATGCGTGTTCCCTGCCTTCTCTCCTCTTGCTACAGCCTTCCAATTTGCTCCACAAGATACAGTGTTCAGAATGCTTTATAACACCCATTATTCAACATATAGCTGTAACCCGATAGACGTATTGAAACCTGCTAAAAACTAGCAAAAACAGCTAGAAAATGTACTTCCCTCGCGTTTTGGTAAATGCAGGGTACACACGTCTAAACCAGAGAGCAGGGAAGCGAGCATTTCAGCAATATACATTCAGCCTGTCAACAACACATTTTGACCCTCCCTTGTATGGGAGAAGAGTGGTTCAAAAGACCAGGATTCGACTGAACAAATGCACGAACAGAGTACAAAATGGGAATCCACCAGAATTCGCATTTACCAAAACGCGAGGAAAGTACATGTTCTAGCTGTTTCTGCTCGTTTTTAGCACGTTTCAATACGTCTAGCGGGTTACAGCTATATGTTGAATAATGGGTGTTATAAAGCATTCTGAACACTGTATCTTGTGGAGCTCATTGGAAGGCTGTAGGAAGAGGAGAGAAGGCAGGGAACACGCATCTAAACCAGAGAGCTGGGAAGCGAGTACATGCAACGCGAAACGGTGCAGGGAGCAGGGACAGAAAGGATGAACGCCTATGAGGAGGAGCAGCTGGTAGTCAGCCTGCTCTGGAGAGGAGAATGTGATCACCAGGGGAGTGCAGCTTGTAAAGTAGAAGGGACTATGAACACAGGGCGACTGCATTAACAGATGGCAAATACACGTTCCAAAACAGTCAGGAAAGCTGATAATGCCTTGAAGATTTCAGGCGTATACATTCAGCCTATGAACAGCAGTAGACGTTGACCCCCCCCCCTTGCATGGGAGAACAGTGGTTAAAAACTTCAGCATTCGACAACAAACGCACGGACAGTATACATGGGAACCCATCAGAATTAGCATTTACAAAAACGCGAGGAAAGTACATTTTCTAGCTGTTTTTGCTAGTTTACAGCACGTATCAATACGTCTAGCGGGTTACGGCTATATGTTGAATAATGGGTGTTATAGAGCATTCTGAGCACTGTGTATCTTTTGGAGCTCATTTTTTGATTTGAAGGCAGCGGGAAGAGGAGAGAAGGCAGGGAACACGCGTCTAAACCAGAGAGCTGGGAAGCGAGTACTTGCAACGCGAAAAGGGCAGAAAGCAAGAAGGCCTCTGAGAAGGAAAAGCGTCTAAACAAGAGAGCAGGGAAGCGAGTGTTTGCAACGCGAAACTGTGCAGGGAGCAGGGACAGAAAGGGAGAACTCCTCTGAGGAGGAACAGCTGGCAGTTAGCCTTCTTTGAAGATGAGAACTTGATCACCACGGGAGAGGATTGTTGAGAGGGTT
Organism: Ambystoma mexicanum; assembly: GCF_040938575.1. Taxonomy (NCBI): domain Eukaryota; kingdom Metazoa; phylum Chordata; class Amphibia; order Caudata; family Ambystomatidae; genus Ambystoma; species Ambystoma mexicanum. Next base: position 8,653,237 of record NC_090922.1, on the reverse strand, counting down.
ACAGAGGGGGAGGTCTGAGATCAGAAAATCCTGAGTATTCCCTGCAGTGTGTAGGGCCAGCGACATGAAGAGTTGCAGATCTCGTAAAAGTCCATGTCAGGAAGCATACAGGTTCAGGTTGAATTCTCCAAGTAGGCGGAGTTGAGTGGTAGGAGGCTAGGACGGAGAAGTCCATCCACTGAGAGAGGAAGGGGGTAGGCAAATAGCCACGGTGAGAGAATGGCCAGGAGAGAATGCATGCAGACAAGGCATTCGTGACAGGAGTCGGCCTGCAAAGGAAATCAATTTACTACAGGAATCAAGGATAAGCATTGAGATATCACATCTCATGCTATAGGAAGGGTCTCAGGATTGGAATGGGAAGGACTTAGATATCACATATCATGCTATAGGGAGGGTCTCAGTTTAGATATTAGAAGCATTGAGATATCACATCTCATGCTATCGGAAGTGTCTCAGGATTGGAATGGGAAGGAGCTGGATATCACATCTCATGCTAAAGGAAGGGTCTCAGGTTTGGAACGGTAAGGAGTTGGATATCACATCTCATGTTATAGGAAGGGTCTCAGGTTTGGTATAATTATTGAGATATCACATCTCAGGCTATAGGAAGGGTCTCAGGATTGGAATGGGAAGGAGTTGGATATCACATCTCATGCTATAGGAAGGGTCTCAGGATTGGAATGGGAAGGAGTTGGATATCACATTGGATATTCCCATCTCATGTTATAGGAAGGATCTCAGGTTTGGTATTAGAAGCATTGAGATATCACATCTCATGCTATAGGAAGGGTCTCAGGATTGGAATGGGAAGGACTTGGATATCACATCTCATGCTATAAGGAGGGTCTCAAGTTTGATATTAGAAGCATTGAGATATCACATCTCATGCTATAGGAAGGGTCTCAGAATTGGAATGGGAAGGAGTTGGATATCACATCTCAAGCTATAGGAAGGGTCTCAGGATTAGAATGGGAAGGAGTTTGATATCACATCTCATGCCATAGTATGGGTCTCAGGTTTGGTAGAAGCATTGGGATATCACATCTCATGCTATCGGAAGGTTATCAGGATTGGATTTGGAAGGAGTTGGATATCCCATCTCATGCTATAGGAAGGGTCTCAGGTTGGAATGGGAAGGAGTTGGATATCACATCTCATGTTATAGGACGGGTCTCAGGATTGGAATGGGAAGGACTTGGATATCACATCTCATGCTATAGGAAGGCTCTCAGGTTTGCAAGGGGAAAGAGTTGGATATCACATTTCATGTTAGAGGTAGGATCTCAGGTTTGGTATTAGAAGTATTGAGATATCACATCTCATGCTATCAGAAGGATCTCAGGTTTGGTAAAGAAGCATTGAGATATCATATCTTATGCTATCAGAAGAGTCTCAGGATTGGAATGGGAAGGAGTTGGATATCACATCTCATGGTAAAGGAAGGGTCTCAGGTTTGGAAGATAAGGATTTGGATATCACATCTCATGTTATAGGAAGGATCTCAGGTTTGGTATTAGAAGTATTGAGATATCACATCTCATGCTATCGGAAGGATCTCAGGTTTGGTATAGAAGCATTGAGATATATCATGCTATCAGAAGGGTCTCAGGATTGGAATGGGAAGGAGTTGGATATCACATCTCATGCTAAAGGGAGGGTCTCAGGTTTGGAAGGGGAAGGATTTGGATATCACATCTCATGTTATAGGATGGATCTCAGGTTTGGTATTAGAAGTATTGAGATATCACATCTCATGTTATCGGAAGGATCTCAGGTGTGGTATTAGAAGTATTGAGATATCACATCTCATGCTATAGGAAGGGTCTCAGGATTGGAATGGGAAGGAGTTGGATATCACATCTCATGCTAAAGGAAGGGTCTCAGGTTTGGTAGAAGCATTGAGGTATCACATCTCATGCTATAGGAAGGCTCTCAGGATTGGAATGGGAAGGACTTAGATATCACATATCATGCTATAGGGAGGGTCTCGGTTTTGATATTAGAAGCATTGAGATATCACATCTCATGCTATCGGAAGTGTCTCAGGATTGGAATGGGAAGGAGCTGGATATAACATCTCATGCTAAAGGAAGGGTCTCAGGTTTGGAACGGGAAGGAGTTGGATATCACATCTCATGTTATAGGAAGGGTCTCAGGTTTGGTATAAACATTGAGATATCACATCTCTGCTATCGGAAGTGTCTCAGGATTGGAATGGGAAGGAGTTGAATATCCCATCTCATGTTATAGGACGGGTCTCAGGTTTTTTATTAGAATCATTGAGATATCATATTGCATGATGTAGGAAGGGTCTAAGGATTGGAATGGGAAGGACTTAGATCTCACATCTCATGCTATAGATAGGCTCTCAGGTTTGGAAAGTGAAGGAGTTGGATATCACATTTCATGTTAGAGGAAGGATCTCAGGTTTGGTATTAGGGGCATTGAGATATCACATCTCAGGCTATAGGAAGGGTCTCAGGATTGGAATGGGAAGGAGTTGGATATCACATCTCATGCTATAGGAAGGGTCTCAGGTTTGGTAGAACCATTGAGATATCACATCTCATGCTATAGGAAGGGTCTCAGGATTGGAATGGAAGGAGTTGGATATCACATCTCATGTTATAGGAAGGATATCAGGTTTGGTATAAACATTGAGATATCACATCTCTGCTATCAAAAGGGTCTCAGGATTGGAATGGGAAGGAGTTGGATTCCCCATCTCATGTTATAGGAAGGGTCTCAGGTTTGGTATAAGCAGTGAGATATCACATCTCATGCTATAGGAAGTGTCTCAGGACATCTCATGTTATAGGAAGGATCTCAGGTTTGGTATAAGCATTGAGATATCACATCTCTGCTATCGGAAGGGTCTCAGGATTGGAATGGGAAGGAGTTGGATATTCCCATCTCATGTTATAGGAAGGGTCTCAGGTTTGGTATTAGAAGCATTGAGATATCACATCTCATGCTATAGGAAGGGTCTCAGGATTGGAATGGGAAGGACTTGGATATCACATCTCACGCTATAGGGAGGGTCTCAAGTTTGATATTAGAAGCTTTGAGATATCACATCTCATGATATCGGAAGGGTCTCAGGATTGGAATGGGAAGGAGTTGGATATCACATCTCATGCTAAAGGGAGGGTCTCAGGTTTGGAAGGGGAAGGATTTGGATATCACATCTCATGTTATAGGAAGGATCTCAGGTTTGGTATTAGAAGCATTGAGATATCACATCTCATGCTATCGGAAGGATCTCAGGTTTGGTATTAGAAGCATTGAGATATCACATCTCATGCTATCAGAAGAGTCTCAGGATTGGAATAGGAAGGAGTTGGATATCACATCTCATGCTAAAGGGAGGGTCTCAGGTTTGGAAGGGGAAGGATTTGGATATCACATCTCATGTTATCGGAAGGATCTCACGTTTGGTATTAGAAGTATTGAGATATCATATCTCATGCTATAGGAAGGGTCTCAGGATTGGAATGGGAAGGAGTTGGATATCACATCTCATGCTATAGGGAGGGTCTCAGGATTGGAATGGGAAGGACTTAGATATCACATATCATGCTATAGGGAGGGTCTCAGTTTTGATATTAGAAGCATTGAGATATCACATCTCATGCTATCGGAAGTGTCTCAGGATTGGAATGGGAAGGAGCTGGATATCACATCTCATGCTAAAGGAAGGGTCTCAGGTTTGGAACGGGAAGGATTTGGATATCACATCTCATGTTATAGGAAGGGTCTCAGGTTTGGTATAAGCATTGAGATATCACATCTCTGCTATCGGAAGTGTCTCAGGATTGGAATGGGAAGGAGTTGGATATCCCATCTCATGTTATAGGACGGGTCTCAGGTTTGTTATTAGAATCATTGAGATATCATATTGCATGCTGTAGGAAGGGTCTAAGGGTTGGAATGTGAAGGACTTGGATATCACATCTCATGCTATAGATAGGCTCTTAGGTTTGGAAAGGGAAGGAATTGGATATCACATTTCATGTTAGAGGAAGGATCTCAGGTTTGGTATTAGAAGCATTGAGATATCACATCTCATGCTATAGGAAGGGTCTCAGGATTGGAATGGGAAGCAGTTGGATATCACATCTCATGCTATAGGAAGGGTCTCAGGTTTGGTATAAGCATTGAGATATCACATCTCATGCTATAGGACGGGTCTCAGGATTGGAATGGAAGGAGTTGGATATCACATCTCATGTTATAAGGAAGGATCTCAGGTTTGGTATTAGAAGCATTGAGACATCACATCTCATGCTATAGGAAGGGTCTCAGGGTTGGAATGGGAAGGAGTTGGATATCACATCTCATCCAATAGGAAGGGTCTCAGGTTTGGAATGGGAAGGAATTGGATATCACATCTCATGTTATAGGAATGATCTCAGGTTTGGTATTAGAAGCATTGAGATATCACATCTCATGCTATAGGAAGGGTCTCAGGATTGGAATGTGAAGGATTTGGATATCACATCTCATGCTAAAGGAAGGGTCTCATTTTTGGTAGAAGCATTGAGATATCACGTCTCTGCTATCGGAAGGGTCTCAGGATTGGATTGGGAAGGAGTTGGATATCCCTTCTCATGCTATAGGAAGAGTCTCAGGATTTGAATGGCAAGGAGTTGGATATCACATCTCATGCCATAGGAAGGGTCTCAGGTTTGTTATAAGCATTGAGATATCACATCTCTGCTATCGGAAGGGTCTCAGGATTGGATTGGGAAGGAGTTGGATATCCCTTCTCATGCTATAGGAAGTGTCTCAGGTTGGAATGGGAAGGAGTTGGATATCACATCTCATGTTATAGGAAGGGTCTCAGGATTGGAATGGGAAGGATGTGGATATCACATCCCTTGCTATAGGAAGGGTCTCAGGATTGGAATGGGTAGGAGTTGGATATTACTTTCTTGCTATTGGAAGGGTCTCATGTTTGGAATGGGAAGGAGTTGGATATCACATATGCTATAGTTAGTGTCTCAGGTTTGGAACGGGAAGGAGTTGGATATCACATCTCATGTTATAGGAAGGGTCTCAGGTTTGGTATAAGCATTGAGATATCACATCTCTGCTATCGGAAGCGGCTCAGGATTGGAATGGGAAGGAGTTGGATATCCCATCTAATGTTATAGGAAGAGTCTCTGGTTTGGTATTAGAATCATTGAGATATCACATCGCATGCTGTAGGAAGGGTCTAAGGATTGGAATGGGATGGACTTGGATATCACATCTCATGCTATAGGTAGGCTCTCAGGTTTGGTATAAGCATTGAGATATCACATCTCATGCTATAGGAAGGGTCTCAGGATTGGAATGGGAAGGAATTGGATATCACATCATGCTATAGGAAGGGTCTCAGATTTGGTATAAGCATTGAGATATCACATCTCATGCTAAAGGAAGGGTCTCAGGATTGGAATGGGAAGGAGTTGTATATGACATCTCAGGCCATAGGAAGGTTCTCAGGTTTGGTATAAGCATTGAGATATCACATCTCTGCTATCGGAAGTGTCTCAGGATTGGAATGGGAAGGAGTTGGATATCCCATCTCATGTTATAGGACGGGTCTCAGGTTTGTTATTAGAATCATTGAGATATCATATTGCATGCTGTTGGAAGGGTCTAAGGGTTGGAATGGGAAGGACTTGGATATCACATCTCATGCTATAGATAGGCTCTTAGGTTTGGAAAGGGAAGGAGTTGGATATCACATTTCATGTTAGAGGAAGGATCTCAGGTTTGGTATTAGAAGCATTGAGATATCACATCTCATGCTATAGGAAGGGTCTCAGGATTGGAATGGGAAGCAATTGGATATCACATCTCATGCTATAGGAAGGGTCTCAGGTTTGGTATAAGCATTGAGATATCACATCTCATGCTATAGGACGGGTCTCAGGATTGGAATGGAAGGAGTTGGATATCACATCTCATGTTATAGGAAGGATCTCAGGTTTGGTATTAGAAGCATTGAGACATCACATCTCATGCTATAGGAAGGGTCTCAGGGTTGGAATGGGAAGGAGTTGGATATCACATCTCATCCAATAGGAAGGGCCTCAGGTTTGGAATGGGAAGGAATTGGATATCACATCACATGTTATAGGAAGGATCTCAGGTTTGGTATTAGAAGCATTGAGATATCACATCTCATGCTATAGGAAGGGTCTCAGGATTGGAATGTGAAGGATTTGGATATCACATCTCATGCTAAAGGAAGGGTCTCAGGTTTGGTAGAAGCATTGAGATATCACGCCTCTGCTATCGGAAGGGTCTCAGGATTGGATTGGGAAGGAGTTGGATATCACATCTCATGCCATAGGAAGGGTCTCAGGTTTGGTATAAGCATTGAGATATCACATCTCTGCTATCGGAAGGGTCTCAGGTTTGGATTGGGAAGGAGTTGGATATCCCTTCTCATGCTATAGGAAGTGTCTCAGGTTGGAATGGGAAGGAGTTGGATATCACATCTCATTCATGTTATAGGAAGGGTCTCAGGATTGGAATGGGAAGGATTTGGATATCACATCTCTTGCTATAGGAAGGGTCTCAGGATTGGAATGGGTAGGAGTTGGATATTACTTTCTTGCTATAGGAGGGGTCTCATGTTTGGAATGGGAAGGAGTTGGATATCACATCCCTTGCTATAGAAAGGGTCTCAGGATTGGAATGGGTAGGAGTTGGATATTACTTTCTTGCTATTGGAAGGGTCTCATGTTTGGAATGGGAAGGAGTTGGATATCACATATGCTATAGTTAGTGTCTCAGGTTTGGAACGGGAAGGAGTTGGATATCACATCTCATGTTATAGGAAGGGTCTCAGGTTTGGTATAAGCATTGAGATATCACATCTCTGCTATCGGAAGCGGCTCAGGATTGGAATGGGAAGGAGTTGGATATCCCATCTAATGTTATAGGAAGAGTCTCTGGTTTGGTATTAGAATCATTGAGATATCACATCGCATGCTGTAGGAAGGGTCTAAGGATTGGAATGGGATGGACTTGGATATCACATCTCATGCTATAGGTAGGCTCTCAGGTTTGGTATAAGCATTGAGATATCACATCTCATGCTATAGGAAGGGTCTCAGGATTGGAATGGGAAGGAATTGGATATCACATCATGCTATAGGAAGGGTCTCAGATTTGGTATAAGCATTGAGATATCACATCTCATGCTAAAGGAAGGGTCTCAGGATTGGAATGGGAAGGAGTTGTATATGACATCTCAGGCCATAGGAAGGTTCTCAGGTTTGGTATAAGCATTGAGATATCACATCTCTGCTATCGGAAGTGTCTCAGGATTGGAATGGGAAGGAGTTGGATATCCCATCTCATGTTATAGGACGGGTCTCAGGTTTGTTATTAGAATCATTGAGATATCATATTGCATGCTGTTGGAAGGGTCTAAGGGTTGGAATCGGAAGGACTTGGATATCACATCTCATGCTATAGATAGGCTCTTAGGTTTGGAAAGGGAAGGAGTTGGATATCACATTTCATGTTAGAGGAAGGATCTCAGGTTTGGTATTAGAAGCATTGAGATATCACATCTCATGCTATAGGAAGGGTCTCAGGATTGGAATGGGAAGCAATTGGATATCACATCTCATGCTATAGGAAGGGTCTCAGGTTTGGTATAAGCATTGAGATATCACATCTCATGCTATAGGACGGGTCTCAGGATTGGAATGGAAGGAGTTGGATATCACATCTCATGTTATAGGAAGGATCTCAGGTTTGGTATTAGAAGCATTGAGACATCACATCTCATGCTATAGGAAGGGTCTCAGGGTTGGAATGGGAAGGAGTTGGATATCACATCTCATCCAATAGGAAGGGCCTCAGGTTTGGAATGGGAAGGAATTGGATATCACATCACATGTTATAGGAAGGATCTCAGGTTTGGTATTAGAAGCATTGAGATATCACATCTCATGCTATAGGAAGGGTCTCAGGATTGGAATGTGAAGGATTTGGATATCACATCTCATGCTAAAGGAAGGGTCTCAGGTTTGGTAGAAGCATTGAGATATCACGCCTCTGCTATCGGAAGGGTCTCAGGATTGGATTGGGAAGGAGTTGGATATCACATCTCATGCCATAGGAAGGGTCTCAGGTTTGGTATAAGCATTGAGATATCACATCTCTGCTATCGGAAGGGTCTCAGGTTTGGATTGGGAAGGAGTTGGATATCCCTTCTCATGCTATAGGAAGTGTCTCAGGTTGGAATGGGAAGGAGTTGGATATCACATCTCATTCATGTTATAGGAAGGGTCTCGGGATTGGAATGGGAAGGATTTGGATATCACATCTCTTGCTATAGGAAGGGTCTCAGGATTGGAATGGGTAGGAGTTGGATATTACTTTCTTGCTATAGGAGGGGTCTCATGTTTGGAATGGGAAGGAGTTGGATATCACATATGATATAGTTAGTGTCTCAGGTTTGCAACGGGAAGGAGTTGGATATCACATCTCATGTTATAGGAAGGGTCTCAGGTTTGGTATAAGCATTGAGATATCACATCTCTGCTATCGGAAGCGGCTCAGGATTGGAATGGGAAGGAGTTGGATATCCCATCTCATGTTATAGGAAGAGTCTCTGGTTTGGTATTAGAATCATTGAGATATCACATCGCATGCTGTAGGAAGGGTCTAAGGATTGGAATGGGATGGACTTGGATATCACATCTCATGCTATAGGTAGGCTCTCAGGTGGTTTGGTATAAGCATTGAGATATCACATCTCATGCTATAGGAAGGGTCTCAGGATTGGAATGGGAAGGAATTGGATATCACATCTCATGCTATAGGAAGGGTCTCAGATTTGGTATAAGCATTGAGATATCACATCTCATGCTAAAGGAAGGGTCTCAGGATTGGAATGGGAAGGAGTTGTATATGACATCTCAGGCCATAGGAAGGTTCTCAGGTTTGGTATAAGCATTGAGATATCACATCTCTGCTATCGGAAGGGTCTCAGGATTGGAATGGGAAGGAGTTGGATATCCCATCTCATGTTATAGGAAGGGTCTCAGGTTTGGTATTAGAAGCATAGAGATATCACATCTCATGCTATAGGAAGGGTCTCAGGATTTGAATGGCAAGGAGTTGGATATCACATCTCATGCCATAGGAAGGGTCTCAGGTTTGGTATAAGCATTGAGATATCACATCTCTGCTATCGGAAGGGTCTCAGGATTGGATTGGGAAGGAGTTGGATATCCCTTCTCATGCTATAGGAAGTGTCTCAGGTTGGAATGGGAAGGAGTTGGATATCACATCTCATGTTATAGGAAGGGTCTCAGGATTGGAATGGGAAGGATTTGGATATCACATCTCTTGCTATAGGAAGGGTCTCAGGATTGGAATGGGTAGGAGTTGGATATTACTTTCTTGCTATAGGAAGGGTCTCATGTTTGGAATGGGAAGGAGTTGGATATCACATATGCTATAGTTAGTGTCTCAGGTTTGGAACGGGAAGGAGTTGGATATCACATCTCATGTTATAGGAAGGGTCTCAGGTTTGGTATAAGCATTGAGATATCATATCTCTGCTATCAGAAGCGGCTCAGGATTGGAATGGGAAGGAGTTGGATATCCCATCTTATGTTATAGGAAGAGTCTCTGGTTTGGTATTAGAATCATTGAGATATCACATCGCATGCTGTAGGAAGGGTCTAAGGATTGGAATGGGATGGACTTGGATATCACATCTCATGCTATAGGTAGGCTCTCAGGTTTGGTATAAGCATTGAGATATCACATCTCATGCTATAGGAAGGGTCTCAGGATTGGAATGGGAAGGAATTGGATATCACATCTCATGCTATAGGAAGGGTCTCAGATTTGGTATAAGCATTGAGATATCACATCTCATGCTAAAGGAAGGGTCTCAGGATTGGAATGGGAAGGAGTTGTATATGACATCTCAGGCCATAGGAAGGTTCTCAGGTTTGGTATAAGCATTGAGATATCACATCTCTGCTATCGGAAGGGTCTCAGGATTGGAATGGGAAGGAGTTGGATATCCCATCTCATGTTATAGGAAGGGTCTCAGGTTTGGTATTAGAAGCATAGAGATATCACATCTCATGCTATAGGAAGGGTCTCAGGATTTGAATGGCAAGGAGTTGGATATCACATCTCATGCCATAGGAAGGGTCTCAGGTTTGGTATAAGCATTGAGATATCACATCTCTGCTATCGGAAGGGTCTCAGGATTGGATTGGGAAGGAGTTGGATATCCCTTCTCATGCTATAGGAAGTGTCTCAGGTTGGAATGGGAAGGAGTTGGATATCACATGTCATGTTATAGGAAGGGTCTCAGGATTGGAATGGGAAGGATTTGGATATCACATCTCTTGCTATAGGAAGGGTCTCAGGATTGGAATGGGTAGGAGTTGGATATTACTTTCTTGCTATAGGAAGGGTCTCATGTTTGGAATGGGAAGGAGTTGGATATCACATATGCTATAGTTAGTGTCTCAGGTTTGGAATGGGATGGACTTGGATATCACATCTCATGCTATAGGAAGGGTCTCAGATTTGGTATAAGCATTGAGATATCACATCTCATGCTAAAGGAAGGGTCTCATGATTGGAATGGGAAGGAGTTGTATATGACATCTCAGGCCATAGGAAGGTTCTCAGGTTTGGTATAAGCATTGAGATATCACATCTCTGCTATCGGAAGGGTCTCAGGATTGGAATGGGAAGGAGTTGGATATCCCATCTCATGTTATAGGAAGGGTCTCAGGTTTGGTATTAGAAGCATTGAGATATCACATCTCATGCTCTAGGAAGGGTCTCAGGATTGGAATGTGAAGGATTTGGATATTACATCTCATGCTAAAGGAAGGGTCTCAGGTTTGGTAGAAGCATTGAGATATCACGTCTCTGCTATCGGAAGGGTCTCAGGATTGGATTGGGAAGGAGTTGGATATCCCTTCTCATGCTATAGGAAGGGTCTCAGGATTTGAATGGCAAGGAGTTGGATATCACATCTCATGCCATAGGAAGGGTCTCAGGTTTGGTATAAGCATTGAGATATCACATCTCTGCTATCGGAAGGGTCTCAGGATTGGATTGGGAAGGAGTTGGATATCCCTTCTCATGCTATAGGAAGTGTCTCAGGTTGGAATGGGAAGGAGTTGGATATCACATCTCATGTTATAGGAAGGGTCTCAGGATTGGAATGGGAAGGATTTGGATATCACATCTCTTGCTATCGGAAGCGGCTCAGGATTGGAATGGGAAGGAGTTGGATATCCCATCTCATGTTATAGTAAGAGTCTCTGGTTTGGTATTAGAATCATTGAGATATCACATCGCATGCTGTAGGAAGGGTCTAAGGATTGGAATGGGATGGACTTGGATATCACATCTCATGGTAAAGGAAGGGTCTCAGGTTTGGAAGATAAGGATTTGGATATCACATCTCATGTTATAGGAAGGATCTCAGGTTTGGTATTAGAAGTATTGAGATATCACATCTCATGCTATCGGAAGGATCTCAGGTTTGGTATAGAAGCATTGAGATATATCATGCTATCAGAAGGGTCTCAGGATTGGAATGGGAAGGAGTTGGATATCACATCTCATGCTAAAGGGAGGGTCTCAGGTTTGGAAGGGGAAGGATTTGGATATCACATCTCATGTTATAGGATGGATCTCAGGTTTGGTATTAGAAGTATTGAGATATCACATCTCATGTTATCGGAAGGATCTCAGGTTTGGTATTAGAAGTATTGAGATATCACATCTCATGCTATAGGAAGGGTCTCAGGATTGGAATGGGAAGGAGTTGGATATCACATCTCATGCTAAAGGAAGGGTCTCAGGTTTGGTAGAAGCATTGAGGTATCACATCTCATGCTATAGGAAGGCTCTCAGGATTGGAATGGGAAGGACTTAGATATCACATATCATGCTATAGGGAGGGTCTCGGTTTTGATATTAGAAGCATTGAGATATCACATCTCATGCTATCGGAAGTGTCTCAGGATTGGAATGGGAAGGAGCTGGATATAACATCTCATGCTAAAGGAAGGGTCTCAGGTTTGGTACGGGAAGGAGTTGGATATCACATCTCATATTATAGGAAGGGTCTCAGGTTTGGTATAAACATTGAGATATCACATCTCTGCTATCGGAAGTGTCTCAGGATTGGAATGGGAAGGAGTTGAATATCCCATCTCATGTTATAGGACGGGTCTCAGGTTTTTTATTAGAATCATTGAGATATCATATTGCATGATGTAGGAAGGGTCTAAGGATTGGAATGGGAAGGACTTAGATCTCACATCTCATGCTATAGATAGGCTCTCAGGTTTGGAAAGTGAAGGAGTTGGATATCACATTTCATGTTAGAGGAAGGATCTCAGGTTTGGTATTAGGGGCATTGAGATATCACATCTCAGGCTATAGGAAGGGTCTCAGGATTGGAATGGGAAGGAGTTGGATATCACATCTCATGCTATAGGAAGGGTCTCAGGTTTGGTAGAACCATTGAGATATCACATCTCATGCTATAGGAAGGGTCTCAGGATTGGAATGGAAGGAGTTGGATATCACATCTCATGTTATAGGAAGGATATCAGGTTTGGTATAAACATTGAGATATCACATCTCTGCTATCAAAAGGGTCTCAGGATTGGAATGGGAAGGAGTTGGATTCCCCATCTCATGTTATAGGAAGGGTCTCAGGTTTGGTATAAGCAGTGAGATATCACATCTCATGCTATAGGAAGTGTCTCAGGACATCTCATGTTATAGGAAGGATCTCAGGTTTGGTATAAGCATTGAGATATCACATCTCTGCTATCGGAAGGGTCTCAGGATTGGAATGGGAAGGAGTTGGATATTCCCATCTCATGTTATAGGAAGGGTCTCAGGTTTGGTATTAGAAGCATTGAGATATCACATCTCATGCTATAGGAAGGGTCTCAGGATTGGAATGGGAAGGACTTGGATATCACATCTCACGCTATAGGGAGGGTCTCAAGTTTGATATTAGAAGCTTTGAGATATCACATCTCATGATATCGGAAGGGTCTCAGGATTGGAATGGGAAGGAGTTGGATATCACATCTCATGCTAAAGGGAGGGTCTCAGGTTTGGAAGGGGAAGGATTTGGATATCACATCTCATGTTATAGGAAGGATCTCAGGTTTGGTATTAGAAGCATTGAGATATCACATCTCATGCTATCGGAAGGATCTCAGGTTTGGTATTAGAAGCATTGAGATATCACATCTCATGCTATCAGAAGAGTCTCAGGATTGGAATAGGAAGGAGTTGGATATCACATCTCATGCTAAAGGGAGGGTCTCAGGTTTGGAAGGGGAAGGATTTGGATATCACATCTCATGTTATCGGAAGGATCTCACGTTTGGTATTAGAAGTATTGAGATATCATATCTCATGCTATAGGAAGGGTCTCAGGATTGGAATGGGAAGGAGTTGGATATCACATCTCATGCTATAGGGAGGGTCTCAGGATTGGAATGGGAAGGACTTAGATATCACATATCATGCTATAGGGAGGGTCTCAGTTTTGATATTAGAAGCATTGAGATATCACATCTCATGCTATCGGAAGTGTCTCAGGATTGGAATGGGAAGGAGCTGGATATCACATCTCATGCTAAAGGAAGGGTCTCAGGTTTGGAACGGGAAGGATTTGGATATCACATCTCATGTTATAGGAAGGGTCTCAGGTTTGGTATAAGCATTGAGATATCACATCTCTGCTATCGGAAGTGTCTCAGGATTGGAATGGGAAGGAGTTGGATATCCCATCTCATGTTATAGGACGGGTCTCAGGTTTGTTATTAGAATCATTGAGATATCATATTGCATGCTGTAGGAAGGGTCTAAGGGTTGGAATGTGAAGGACTTGGATATCACATCTCATGCTATAGATAGGCTCTTAGGTTTGGAAAGGGAAGGAATTGGATATCACATTTCATGTTAGAGGAAGGATCTCAGGTTTGGTATTAGAAGCATTGAGATATCACATCTCATGCTATAGGAAGGGTCTCAGGATTGGAATGGGAAGCAGTTGGATATCACATCTCATGCTATAGGAAGGGTCTCAGGTTTGGTATAAGCATTGAGATATCACATCTCATGCTATAGGACGGGTCTCAGGATTGGAATGGAAGGAGTTGGATATCACATCTCATGTTATAAGGAAGGATTTCAGGTTTGGTATTAGAAGCATTGAGACATCACATCTCATGCTATAGGAAGGGTCTCAGGGTTGGAATGGGAAGGAGTTGGATATCACATCTCATCCAATAGGAAGGGTCTCAGGTTTGGAATGGGAAGGAATTGGATATCACATCTCATGTTATAGGAAGGATCTCAGGTTTGGTATTAGAAGCATTGAGATATCACATCTCATGCTATAGGAAGGGTCTCAGGATTGGAATGTGAAGGATTTGGATATCACATCTCATGCTAAAGGAAGGGTCTCATTTTTGGTAGAAGCATTGAGATATCACGTCTCTGCTATCGGAAGGGTCTCAGGATTGGATTGGGAAGGAGTTGGATATCCCTTCTCATGCTATAGGAAGAGTCTCAGGATTTGAATGGCAAGGAGTTGGATATCACATCTCATGCCATAGGAAGGGTCTCAGGTTTGTTATAAGCATTGAGATATCACATCTCTGCTATCGGAAGGGTCTCAGGATTGGATTGGGAAGGAGTTGGATATCCCTTCTCATGCTATAGATAGGCTCTTAGGTTTGGAAAGGGAAGGAGTTGGATATCACATTTCATGTTAGAGGAAGGATCTCAGGTTTGGTATTAGAAGCATTGAGATATCACATCTCATGCTATAGGAAGGGTCTCAGGATTGGAATGGGAAGCAATTGGATATCACATCTCATGCTATAGGAAGGGTCTCAGGTTTGGTATAAGCATTGAGATATCACATCTCATGCTATAGGACGGGTCTCAGGATTGGAATGGAAGGAGTTGGATATCACATCTCATGTTATAGGAAGGATCTCAGGTTTGGTATTAGAAGCATTGAGACATCACATCTCATGCTATAGGAAGGGTCTCAGGGTTGGAATGGGAAGGAGTTGGATATCACATCTCATCCAATAGGAAGGGCCTCAGGTTTGGAATGGGAAGGAATTGGATATCACATCACATGTTATAGGAAGGATCTCAGGTTTGGTATTAGAAGCATTGAGATATCACATCTCATGCTATAGGAAGGGTCTCAGGATTGGAATGTGAAGGATTTGGATATCACATCTCATGCTAAAGGAAGGGTCTCAGGTTTGGTAGAAGCATTGAGATATCACGCCTCTGCTATCGGAAGGGTCTCAGGATTGGATTGGGAAGGAGTTGGATATCACATCTCATGCCATAGGAAGGGTCTCAGGTTTGGTATAAGCATTGAGATATCACATCTCTGCTATCGGAAGGGTCTCAGGTTTGGATTGGGAAGGAGTTGGATATCCCTTCTCATGCTATAGGAAGTGTCTCAGGTTGGAATGGGAAGGAGTTGGATATCACATCTCATTCATGTTATAGGAAGGGTCTCAGGATTGGAATGGGAAGGATTTGGATATCACATCTCTTGCTATAGGAAGGGTCTCAGGATTGGAATGGGTAGGAGTTGGATATTACTTTCTTGCTATAGGAGGGGTCTCATGTTTGGAATGGGAAGGAGTTGGATATCACATCTCATGTTATAGGAAGGGTCTCAGGATTGGAATGGGAAGGATTTGGATATCACATCCCTTGCTATAGGAAGGGTCTCAGGATTGGAATGGGTAGGAGTTGGATATTACTTTCTTGCTATTGGAAGGGTCTCATGTTTGGAATGGGAAGGAGTTGGATATCACATATGCTATAGTTAGTGTCTCAGGTTTGGAACGGGAAGGAGTTGGATATCACATCTCATGTTATAGGAAGGGTCTCAGGTTTGGTATAAGCATTGAGATATCACATCTCTGCTATCGGAAGCGGCTCAGGATTGGAATGGGAAGGAGTTGGATATCCCATCTAATGTTATAGGAAGAGTCTCTGGTTTGGTATTAGAATCATTGAGATATCACATCGCATGCTGTAGGAAGGGTCTAAGGATTGGAATGGGATGGACTTGGATATCACATCTCATGCTATAGGTAGGCTCTCAGGTTTGGTATAAGCATTGAGATATCACATCTCATGCTATAGGAAGGGTCTCAGGATTGGAATGGGAAGGAATTGGATATCACATCATGCTATAGGAAGGGTCTCAGATTTGGTATAAGCATTGAGATATCACATCTCATGCTAAAGGAAGGGTCTCAGGATTGGAATGGGAAGGAGTTGTATATGACATCTCAGGCCATAGGAAGGTTCTCAGGTTTGGTATAAGCATTGAGATATCACATCTCTGCTATCGGAAGTGTCTCAGGATTGGAATGGGAAGGAGTTGGATATCCCATCTCATGTTATAGGACGGGTCTCAGGTTTGTTATTAGAATCATTGAGATATCATATTGCATGCTGTTGGAAGGGTCTAAGGGTTGGAATGGGAAGGACTTGGATATCACATCTCATGCTATAGATAGGCTCTTAGGTTTGGAAAGGGAAGGAGTTGGATATCACATTTCATGTTAGAGGAAGGATCTCAGGTTTGGTATTAGAAGCATTGAGATATCACATCTCATGCTATAGGAAGGGTCTCAGGATTGGAATGGGAAGCAATTGGATATCACATCTCATGCTATAGGAAGGGTCTCAGGTTTGGTATAAGCATTGAGATATCACATCTCATGCTATAGGACGGGTCTCAGGATTGGAATGGAAGGAGTTGGATATCACATCTCATGTTATAGGAAGGATCTCAGGTTTGGTATTAGAAGCATTGAGACATCACATCTCATGCTATAGGAAGGGTCTCAGGGTTGGAATGGGAAGGAGTTGGATATCACATCTCATCCAATAGGAAGGGCCTCAGGTTTGGAATGGGAAGGAATTGGATATCACATCACATGTTATAGGAAGGATCTCAGGTTTGGTATTAGAAGCATTGAGATATCACATCTCATGCTATAGGAAGGGTCTCAGGATTGGAATGTGAAGGATTTGGATATCACATCTCATGCTAAAGGAAGGGTCTCAGGTTTGGTAGAAGCATTGAGATATCACGCCTCTGCTATCGGAAGGGTCTCAGGATTGGATTGGGAAGGAGTTGGATATCACATCTCATGCCATAGGAAGGGTCTCAGGTTTGGTATAAGCATTGAGATATCACATCTCTGCTATCGGAAGGGTCTCAGGTTTGGATTGGGAAGGAGTTGGATATCCCTTCTCATGCTATAGGAAGTGTCTCAGGTTGGAATGGGAAGGAGTTGGATATCACATCTCATTCATGTTATAGGAAGGGTCTCGGGATTGGAATGGGAAGGATTTGGATATCACATCTCTTGCTATAGGAAGGGTCTCAGGATTGGAATGGGTAGGAGTTGGATATTACTTTCTTGCTATAGGAGGGGTCTCATGTTTGGAATGGGAAGGAGTTGGATATCACATATGATATAGTTAGTGTCTCAGGTTTGCAACGGGAAGGAGTTGGATATCACATCTCATGTTACAGGAAGGGTCTCAGGTTTGGTATAAGCATTGAGATATCACATCTCTGCTATCGGAAGCGGCTCAGGATTGGAATGGGAAGGAGTTGGATATCCCATCTCATGTTATAGGAAGAGTCTCTGGTTTGGTATTAGAATCATTGAGATATCACATCGCATGCTGTAGGAAGGGTCTAAGGATTGGAATGGGATGGACTTGGATATCACATCTCATGCTATAGGTAGGCTCTCAGGTGGTTTGGTATAAGCATTGAGATATCACATCTCATGCTATAGGAAGGGTCTCAGGATTGGAATGGGAAGGAATTGGATATCACATCTCATGCTATAGGAAGGGTCTCAGATTTGGTATAAGCATTGAGATATCACATCTCATGCTAAAGGAAGGGTCTCAGGATTGGAATGGGAAGGAGTTGTATATGACATCTCAGGCCATAGGAAGGTTCTCAGGTTTGGTATAAGCATTGAGATATCACATCTCTGCTATCGGAAGGGTCTCAGGATTGGAATGGGAAGGAGTTGGATATCCCATCTCATGTTATAGGAAGGGTCTCAGGTTTGGTATTAGAAGCATAGAGATATCACATCTCATGCTATAGGAAGGGTCTCAGGATTTGAATGGCAAGGAGTTGGATATCACATCTCATGCCATAGGAAGGGTCTCAGGTTTGGTATAAGCATTGAGATATCACATCTCTGCTATCGGAAGGGTCTCAGGATTGGATTGGGAAGGAGTTGGATATCCCTTCTCATGCTATAGGAAGTGTCTCAGGTTGGAATGGGAAGGAGTTGGATATCACATCTCATGTTATAGGAAGGGTCTCAGGATTGGAATGGGAAGGATTTGGATATCACATCTCTTGCTATAGGAAGGGTCTCAGGATTGGAATGGGTAGGAGTTGGATATTACTTTCTTGCTATAGGAAGGGTCTCATGTTTGGAATGGGAAGGAGTTGGATATCACATATGCTATAGTTAGTGTCTCAGGTTTGGAACGGGAAGGAGTTGGATATCACATCTCATGTTATAGGAAGGGTCTCAGGTTTGGTATAAGCATTGAGATATCATATCTCTGCTATCAGAAGCGGCTCAGGATTGGAATGGGAAGGAGTTGGATATCCCATCTTATGTTATAGGAAGAGTCTCTGGTTTGGTATTAGAATCATTGAGATATCACATCGCATGCTGTAGGAAGGGTCTAAGGATTGGAATGGGATGGACTTGGATATCACATCTCATGCTATAGGTAGGCTCTCAGGTTTGGTATAAGCATTGAGATATCACATCTCATGCTATAGGAAGGGTCTCAGGATTGGAATGGGAAGGAATTGGATATCACATCTCATGCTATAGGAAGGGTCTCAGATTTGGTATAAGCATTGAGATATCACATCTCATGCTAAAGGAAGGGTCTCAGGATTGGAATGGGAAGGAGTTGTATATGACATCTCAGGCCATAGGAAGGTTCTCAGGTTTGGTATAAGCATTGAGATATCACATCTCTGCTATCGGAAGGGTCTCAGGATTGGAATGGGAAGGAGTTGGATATCCCATCTCATGTTATAGGAAGGGTCTCAGGTTTGGTATTAGAAGCATAGAGATATCACATCTCATGCTATAGGAAGGGTCTCAGGATTTGAATGGCAAGGAGTTGGATATCACATCTCATGCCATAGGAAGGGTCTCAGGTTTGGTATAAGCATTGAGATATCACATCTCTGCTATCGGAAGGGTCTCAGGATTGGATTGGGAAGGAGTTGGATATCCCTTCTCATGCTATAGGAAGTGTCTCAGGTTGGAATGGGAAGGAGTTGGATATCACATGTCATGTTATAGGAAGGGTCTCAGGATTGGAATGGGAAGGATTTGGATATCACATCTCTTGCTATAGGAAGGGTCTCAGGATTGGAATGGGTAGGAGTTGGATATTACTTTCTTGCTATAGGAAGGGTCTCATGTTTGGAATGGGAAGGAGTTGGATATCACATATGCTATAGTTAGTGTCTCAGGTTTGGAATGGGATGGACTTGGATATCACATCTCATGCTATAGGAAGGGTCTCAGATTTGGTATAAGCATTGAGATATCACATCTCATGCTAAAGAAAGGGTCTCATGATTGGAATGGGAAGGAGTTGTATATGACATCTCAGGCCATAGGAAGGTTCTCAGGTTTGGTATAAGCATTGAGATATCACATCTCTGCTATCGGAAGGGTCTCAGGATTGGAATGGGAAGGAGTTGGATATCCCATCTCATGTTATAGGAAGGGTCTCAGGTTTGGTATTAGAAGCATTGAGATATCACATCTCATGCTATAGGAAGGGTCTCAGGATTGGAATGTGAAGGATTTGGATATTACATCTCATGCTAAAGGAAGGGTCTCAGGTTTGGTAGAAGCATTGAGATATCACGTCTCTGCTATCGGAAGGGTCTCAGGATTGGATTGGGAAGGAGTTGGATATCCCTTCTCATGCTATAGGAAGGGTCTCAGGATTTGAATGGCAAGGAGTTGGATATCACATCTCATGCCATAGGAAGGGTCTCAGGTTTGGTATAAGCATTGAGATATCACATCTCTGCTATCGGAAGGGTCTCAGGATTGGATTGGGAAGGAGTTGGATATCCCTTCTCATGCTATAGGAAGTGTCTCAGGTTGGAATGGGAAGGAGTTGGATATCACATCTCATGTTATAGGAAGGGTCTCAGGATTGGAATGGGAAGGATTTGGATATCACATCTCTTGCTATCGGAAGCGGCTCAGGATTGGAATGGGAAGGAGTTGGATATCCCATCTCATGTTATAGTAAGAGTCTCTGGTTTGGTATTAGAATCATTGAGATATCACATCGCATGCTGTAGGAAGGGTCTAAGGATTGGAATGGGATGGACTTGGATATCACATCTCATGGTAAAGGAAGGGTCTCAGGTTTGGAAGATAAGGATTTGGATATCACATCTCATGTTATAGGAAGGATCTCAGGTTTGGTATTAGAAGTATTGAGATATCACATCTCATGCTATCGGAAGGATCTCAGGTTTGGTATAGAAGCATTGAGATATATCATGCTATCAGAAGGGTCTCAGGATTGGAATGGGAAGGAGTTGGATATCACATCTCATGCTAAAGGGAGGGTCTCAGGTTTGGAAGGGGAAGGATTTGGATATCACATCTCATGTTATAGGATGGATCTCAGGTTTGGTATTAGAAGTATTGAGATATCACATCTCATGTTATCGGAAGGATCTCAGGTTTGGTATTAGAAGTATTGAGATATCACATCTCATGCTATAGGAAGGGTCTCAGGATTGGAATGGGAAGGAGTTGGATATCACATCTCATGCTAAAGGAAGGGTCTCAGGTTTGGTAGAAGCATTGAGGTATCACATCTCATGCTATAGGAAGGCTCTCAGGATTGGAATGGGAAGGACTTAGATATCACATATCATGCTATAGGGAGGGTCTCGGTTTTGATATTAGAAGCATTGAGATATCACATCTCATGCTATCGGAAGTGTCTCAGGATTGGAATGGGAAGGAGCTGGATATAACATCTCATGCTAAAGGAAGGGTCTCAGGTTTGGAACGGGAAGGAGTTGGATATCACATCTCATGTTATAGGAAGGGTCTCAGGTTTGGTATAAACATTGAGATATCACATCTCTGCTATCGGAAGTGTCTCAGGATTGGAATGGGAAGGAGTTGAATATCCCATCTCATGTTATAGGACGGGTCTCAGGTTTTTTATTAGAATCATTGAGATATCATATTGCATGATGTAGGAAGGGTCTAAGGATTGGAATGGGAAGGACTTAGATCTCACATCTCATGCTATAGATAGGCTCTCAGGTTTGGAAAGTGAAGGAGTTGGATATCACATTTCATGTTAGAGGAAGGATCTCAGGTTTGGTATTAGGGGCATTGAGATATCACATCTCAGGCTATAGGAAGGGTCTCAGGATTGGAATGGGAAGGAGTTGGATATCACATCTCATGCTATAGGAAGGGTCTCAGGTTTGGTAGAACCATTGAGATATCACATCTCATGCTATAGGAAGGGTCTCAGGATTGGAATGGAAGGAGTTGGATATCACATCTCATGTTATAGGAAGGATATCAGGTTTGGTATAAACATTGAGATATCACATCTCTGCTATCAAAAGGGTCTCAGGATTGGAATGGGAAGGAGTTGGATTCCCCATCTCATGTTATAGGAAGGGTCTCAGGTTTGGTATAAGCAGTGAGATATCACATCTCATGCTATAGGAAGTGTCTCAGGACATCTCATGTTATAGGAAGGATCTCAGGTTTGGTATAAGCATTGAGATATCACATCTCTGCTATCGGAAGGGTCTCAGGATTGGAATGGGAAGGAGTTGGATATTCCCATCTCATGTTATAGGAAGGGTCTCAGGTTTGGTATTAGAAGCATTGAGATATCACATCTCATGCTATAGGAAGGGTCTCAGGATTGGAATGGGAAGGACTTGGATATCACATCTCACGCTATAGGGAGGGTCTCAAGTTTGATATTAGAAGCTTTGAGATATCACATCTCATGATATCGGAAGGGTCTCAGGATTGGAATGGGAAGGAGTTGGATATCACATCTCATGCTAAAGGGAGGGTCTCAGGTTTGGAAGGGGAAGGATTTGGATATCACATCTCATGTTATAGGAAGGATCTCAGGTTTGGTATTAGAAGCATTGAGATATCACATCTCATGCTATCGGAAGGATCTCAGGTTTGGTATTAGAAGCATTGAGATATCACATCTCATGCTATCAGAAGAGTCTCAGGATTGGAATAGGAAGGAGTTGGATATCACATCTCATGCTAAAGGGAGGGTCTCAGGTTTGGAAGGGGAAGGATTTGGATATCACATCTCATGTTATCGGAAGGATCTCACGTTTGGTATTAGAAGTATTGAGATATCATATCTCATGCTATAGGAAGGGTCTCAGGATTGGAATGGGAAGGAGTTGGATATCACATCTCATGCTATAGGGAGGGTCTCAGGATTGGAATGGGAAGGACTTAGATATCACATATCATGCTATAGGGAGGGTCTCAGTTTTGATATTAGAAGCATTGAGATATCACATCTCATGCTATCGGAAGTGTCTCAGGATTGGAATGGGAAGGAGCTGGATATCACATCTCATGCTAAAGGAAGGGTCTGAGGTTTGGAACGGGAAGGATTTGGATATCACATCTCATGTTATAGGAAGGGTCTCAGGTTTGGTATAAGCATTGAGATATCACATCTCTGCTATCGGAAGTGTCTCAGGATTGGAATGGGAAGGAGTTGGATATCCCATCTCATGTTATAGGACGGGTCTCAGGTTTGTTATTAGAATCATTGAGATATCATATTGCATGCTGTAGGAAGGGTCTAAGGGTTGGAATGTGAAGGACTTGGATATCACATCTCATGCTATAGATAGGCTCTTAGGTTTGGAAAGGGAAGGAATTGGATATCACATTTCATGTTAGAGGAAGGATCTCAGGTTTGGTATTAGAAGCATTGAGATATCACATCTCATGCTATAGGAAGGGTCTCAGGATTGGAATGGGAAGCAGTTGGATATCACATCTCATGCTATAGGAAGGGTCTCAGGTTTGGTATAAGCATTGAGATATCACATCTCATGCTATAGGACGGGTCTCAGGATTGGAATGGAAGGAGTTGGATATCACATCTCATGTTATAAGGAAGGATCTCAGGTTTGGTATTAGAAGCATTGAGACATCACATCTCATGCTATAGGAAGGGTCTCAGGGTTGGAATGGGAAGGAGTTGGATATCACATCTCATCCAATAGGAAGGGTCTCAGGTTTGGAATGGGAAGGAATTGGATATCACATCTCATGTTATAGGAAGGATCTCAGGTTTGGTATTAGAAGCATTGAGATATCACATCTCATGCTATAGGAAGGGTCTCAGGATTGGAATGTGAAGGATTTGGATATCACATCTCATGCTAAAGGAAGGGTCTCATTTTTGGTAGAAGCATTGAGATATCACGTCTCTGCTATCGGAAGGGTCTCAGGATTGGATTGGGAAGGAGTTGGATATCCCTTCTCATGCTATAGGAAGAGTCTCAGGATTTGAATGGCAAGGAGTTGGATATCACATCTCATGCCATAGGAAGGGTCTCAGGTTTGTTATAAGCATTGAGATATCACATCTCTGCTATCGGAAGGGTCTCAGGATTGGATTGGGAAGGAGTTGGATATCCCTTCTCATGCTATAGGAAGTGTCTCAGGTTGGAATGGGAAGGAGTTGGATATCACATCTCATGTTATAGGAAGGGTCTCAGGATTGGAATGGGAAGGATTTGGATATCACATCCCTTGCTATAGGAAGGGTCTCAGGATTGGAATGGGTAGGAGTTGGATATTACTTTCTTGCTATTGGAAGGGTCTCATGTTTGGAATGGGAAGGAGTTGGATATCACATATGCTATAGTTAGTGTCTCAGGTTTGGAACGGGAAGGAGTTGGATATCACATCTCATGTTATAGGAAGGGTCTCAGGTTTGGTATAAGCATTGAGATATCACATCTCTGCTATCGGAAGCGGCTCAGGATTGGAATGGGAAGGAGTTGGATATCCCATCTAATGTTATAGGAAGAGTCTCTGGTTTGGTATTAGAATCATTGAGATATCACATCGCATGCTGTAGGAAGGGTCTAAGGATTGGAATGGGATGGACTTGGATATCACATCTCATGCTATAGGTAGGCTCTCAGGTTTGGTATAAGCATTGAGATATCACATCTCATGCTATAGGAAGGGTCTCAGGATTGGAATGGGAAGGAATTGGATATCACATCATGCTATAGGAAGGGTCTCAGATTTGGTATAAGCATTGAGATATCACATCTCATGCTAAAGGAAGGGTCTCAGGATTGGAATGGGAAGGAGTTGTATATGACATCTCAGGCCATAGGAAGGTTCTCAGGTTTGGTATAAGCATTGAGATATCACATCTCTGCTATCGGAAGTGTCTCAGGATTGGAATGGGAAGGAGTTGGATATCCCATCTCATGTTATAGGACGGGTCTCAGGTTTGTTATTAGAATCATTGAGATATCATATTGCATGCTGTTGGAAGGGTCTAAGGGTTGGAATGGGAAGGACTTGGATATCACATCTCATGCTATAGATAGGCTCTTAGGTTTGGAAAGGGAAGGAGTTGGATATCACATTTCATGTTAGAGGAAGGATCTCAGGTTTGGTATTAGAAGCATTGAGATATCACATCTCATGCTATAGGAAGGGTCTCAGGATTGGAATGGGAAGCAATTGGATATCACATCTCATGCTATAGGAAGGGTCTCAGGTTTGGTATAAGCATTGAGATATCACATCTCATGCTATAGGACGGGTCTCAGGATTGGAATGGAAGGAGTTGGATATCACATCTCATGTTATAGGAAGGATCTCAGGTTTGGTATTAGAAGCATTGAGACATCACATCTCATGCTATAGGAAGGGTCTCAGGGTTGGAATGGGAAGGAGTTGGATATCACATCTCATCCAATAGGAAGGGCCTCAGGTTTGGAATGGGAAGGAATTGGATATCACATCACATGTTATAGGAAGGATCTCAGGTTTGGTATTAGAAGCATTGAGATATCACATCTCATGCTATAGGAAGGGTCTCAGGATTGGAATGTGAAGGATTTGGATATCACATCTCATGCTAAAGGAAGGGTCTCAGGTTTGGTAGAAGCATTGAGATATCATGCCTCTGCTATCGGAAGGGTCTCAGGATTGGATTGGGAAGGAGTTGGATATCACATCTCATGCCATAGGAAGGGTCTCAGGTTTGGTATAAGCATTGAGATATCACATCTCTGCTATCGGAAGGGTCTCAGGTTTGGATTGGGAAGGAGTTGGATATCCCTTCTCATGCTATAGGAAGTGTCTCAGGTTGGAATGGGAAGGAGTTGGATATCACATCTCATTCATGTTATAGGAAGGGTCTCAGGATTGGAATGGGAAGGATTTGGATATCACATCTCTTGCTATAGGAAGGGTCTCAGGATTGGAATGGGTAGGAGTTGGATATTACTTTCTTGCTATAGGAGGGGTCTCATGTTTGGAATGGGAAGGAGTTGGATATCACATCTCATGTTATAGGAAGGGTCTCAGGATTGGAATGGGAAGGATTTGGATATCACATCCCTTGCTATAGGAAGGGTCTCAGGATTGGAATGGGTAGGAGTTGGATATTACTTTCTTGCTATTGGAAGGGTCTCATGTTTGGAATGGGAAGGAGTTGGATATCACATATGCTATAGTTAGTGTCTCAGGTTTGGAACGGGAAGGAGTTGGATATCACATCTCATGTTATAGGAAGGGTCTCAGGTTTGGTATAAGCATTGAGATATCACATCTCTGCTATCGGAAGCGGCTCAGGATTGGAATGGGAAGGAGTTGGATATCCCATCTAATGTTATAGGAAGAGTCTCTGGTTTGGTATTAGAATCATTGAGATATCACATCGCATGCTGTAGGAAGGGTCTAAGGATTGGAATGGGATGGACTTGGATATCACATCTCATGCTATAGGTAGGCTCTCAGGTTTGGTATAAGCATTGAGATATCACATCTCATGCTATAGGAAGGGTCTCAGGATTGGAATGGGAAGGAATTGGATATCACATCATGCTATAGGAAGGGTCTCAGATTTGGTATAAGCATTGAGATATCACATCTCATGCTAAAGGAAGGGTCTCAGGATTGGAATGGGAAGGAGTTGTATATGACATCTCAGGCCATAGGAAGGTTCTCAGGTTTGGTATAAGCATTGAGATATCACATCTCTGCTATCGGAAGTGTCTCAGGATTGGAATGGGAAGGAGTTGGATATCCCATCTCATGTTATAGGACGGGTCTCAGGTTTGTTATTAGAATCATTGAGATATCATATTGCATGCTGTTGGAAGGGTCTAAGGGTTGGAATGGGAAGGACTTGGATATCACATCTCATGCTATAGATAGGCTCTTAGGTTTGGAAAGGGAAGGAGTTGGATATCACATTTCATGTTAGAGGAAGGATCTCAGGTTTGGTATTAGAAGCATTGAGATATCACATCTCATGCTATAGGAAGGGTCTCAGGATTGGAATGGGAAGCAATTGGATATCACATCTCATGCTATAGGAAGGGTCTCAGGTTTGGTATAAGCATTGAGATATCACATCTCATGCTATAGGACGGGTCTCAGGATTGGAATGGAAGGAGTTGGATATCACATCTCATGTTATAGGAAGGATCTCAGGTTTGGTATTAGAAGCATTGAGACATCACATCTCATGCTATAGGAAGGGTCTCAGGGTTGGAATGGGAAGGAGTTGGATATCACATCTCATCCAATAGGAAGGGCCTCAGGTTTGGAATGGGAAGGAATTGGATATCACATCACATGTTATAGGAAGGATCTCAGGTTTGGTATTAGAAGCATTGAGATATCACATCTCATGCTATAGGAAGGGTCTCAGGATTGGAATGTGAAGGATTTGGATATCACATCTCATGCTAAAGGAAGGGTCTCAGGTTTGGTAGAAGCATTGAGATATCACGCCTCTGCTATCGGAAGGGTCTCAGGATTGGATTGGGAAGGAGTTGGATATCACATCTCATGCCATAGGAAGGGTCTCAGGTTTGGTATAAGCATTGAGATATCACATCTCTGCTATCGGAAGGGTCTCAGGTTTAGATTGGGAAGGAGTTGGATATCCCTTCTCATGCTATAGGAAGTGTCTCAGGGTTGGAATGGGAAGGAGTTGGATATCACATCTCATCCAATAGGAAGGGCCTCAGGTTTGGAATGGGAAGGAATTGGATATCACATCACATGTTATAGGAAGGATCTCAGGTTTGGTATTAGAAGCATTGAGATATCACATCTCATGCTATAGGAAGGGTCTCAGGATTGGAATGTGAAGGATTTGGATATCACATCTCATGCTAAAGGAAGGGTCTCAGGTTTGGTAGAAGCATTGAGATATCACGCCTCTGCTATCGGAAGGGTCTCAGGATTGGATTGGGAAGGAGTTGGATATCACATCTCATGCTAAAGGAAGGGTCTCAGGTTTGGTAGAAGCATTGAGATATCACGCCTCTGCTATCGGAAGGGTCTCAGGATTGGATTGGGAAGGAGTTGGATATCACATCTCATGCTAAAGGAAGGGTCTCAGGTTTGGTAGAAGCATTGAGATATCACGCCTCTGCTATCGGAAGGGTCTCAGGATTGGATTGGGAAGGAGTTGGATATCACATCTCATGCCATAGGAAGGGTCTCAGGTTTGGTATAAGCATTGAGATATCACATCTCTGCTATCGGAAGGGTCTCAGGTTTAGATTGGGAAGGAGTTGGATATCCCTTCTCATGCTATAGGAAGTGTCTCAGGATTGGAATGGGAAGGAGTTGTATATGACATCTCAGGCCATAGGAAGGTTCTCAGGTTTGGTATAAGCATTGAGATATCACATCTCTGCTATCGGAAGTGTCTCAGGATTGGAATGGGAAGGAGTTGGATATCCCATCTCATGTTATAGGACGGGTCTCAGGTTTGTTATTAGAATCATTGAGATATCATATTGCATGCTGTTGGAAGGGTCTAAGGGTTGGAATGGGAAGGACTTGGATATCACATCTCATGCTATAGATAGGCTCTTAGGTTTGGAAAGGGAAGGAGTTGGATATCACATTTCATGTTAGAGGAAGGATCTCAGGTTTGGTATTAGAAGCATTGAGATATCACATCTCATGCTATAGGAAGGGTCTCAGGATTGGAATGGGAAGCAATTGGATATCACATCTCATGCTATAGGAAGGGTCTCAGGTTTGGTATAAGCATTGAGATATCACATCTCATGCTATAGGACGGGTCTCAGGATTGGAATGGAAGGAGTTGGATATCACATCTCATGTTATAGGAAGGATCTCAGGTTTGGTATTAGAAGCATTGAGACATCACATCTCATGCTATAGGAAGGGTCTCAGGGTTGGAATGGGAAGGAGTTGGATATCACATCTCATCCAATAGGAAGGGCCTCAGGTTTGGAATGGGAAGGAATTGGATATCACATCACATGTTATAGGAAGGATCTCAGGTTTGGTATTAGAAGCATTGAGATATCACATCTCATGCTATAGGAAGGGTCTCAGGATTGGAATGTGAAGGATTTGGATATCACATCTCATGCTAAAGGAAGGGTCTCAGGTTTGGTAGAAGCATTGAGATATCACGCCTCTGCTATCGGAAGGGTCTCAGGATTGGATTGGGAAGGAGTTGGATATCACATCTCATGCCATAGGAAGGGTCTCAGGTTTGGTATAAGCATTGAGATATCACATCTCTGCTATCGGAAGGGTCTCAGGTTTAGATTGGGAAGGAGTTGGATATCCCTTCTCATGCTATAGGAAGTGTCTCAGGTTGGAATGGGAAGGAGTTGGATATCACATCTCATTCATGTTATAGGAAGGGTCTCGGGATTGGAATGGGAAGGATTTGGATATCACATCTCTTGCTATAGGAAGGGTCTCAGGATTGGAATGGGTAGGAGTTGGATATTACTTTCTTGCTATAGGAGGGGTCTCATGTTTGGAATGGGAAGGAGTTGGATATCACATATGATATAGTTAGTGTCTCAGGTGTGCAACGGGAAGGAGTTGGATATCACATCTCATGTTATAGGAAGGGTCTCAGGTTTGGTATAAGCATTGAGATATCACATCTCTGCTATCGGAAGCGGCTCAGGATTGGAATGGGAAGGAGTTGGATATCCCATCTCATGTTATAGGAAGAGTCTCTGGTTTGGTATTAGAATCATTGAGATATCACATCGCATGCTGTAGGAAGGGTCTAAGGATTGGAATGGGATGGACTTGGATATCACATCTCATGCTATAGGTAGGCTCTCAGGTGGTTTGGTATAAGCATTGAGATATCACATCTCATGCTATAGGAAGGGTCTCAGGATTGGAATGGGAAGGAATTGGATATCACATCTCATGCTATAGGAAGGGTCTCAGATTTGGTATAAGCATTGAGATATCACATCTCATGCTAAAGGAAGGGTCTCAGGATTGGAATGGGAAGGAGTTGTATATGACATCTCAGGCCATAGGAAGGTTCTCAGGTTTGGTATAAGCATTGAGATATCACATCTCTGCTATCGGAAGGGTCTCAGGATTGGAATGGGAAGGAGTTGGATATCCCATCTCATGTTATAGGAAGGGTCTCAGGTTTGGTATTAGAAGCATAGAGATATCACATCTCATGCTATAGGAAGGGTCTCAGGATTTGAATGGCAAGGAGTTGGATATCACATCTCATGCCATAGGAAGGGTCTCAGGTTTGGTATAAGCATTGAGATATCACATCTCTGCTATCGGAAGGGTCTCAGGATTGGATTGGGAAGGAGTTGGATATCCCTTCTCATGCTATAGGAAGTGTCTCAGGTTGGAATGGGAAGGAGTTGGATATCACATCTCATGTTATAGGAAGGGTCTCAGGATTGGAATGGGAAGGATTTGGATATCACATCTCTTGCTATAGGAAGGGTCTCAGGATTGGAATGGGTAGGAGTTGGATATTACTTTCTTGCTATAGGAAGGGTCTCATGTTTGGAATGGGAAGGAGTTGGATATCACATATGCTATAGTTAGTGTCTCAGGTTTGGAACGGGAAGGAGTTGGATATCACATCTCATGTTATAGGAAGGGTCTCAGGTTTGGTATAAGCATTGAGATATCATATCTCTGCTATCAGAAGCGGCTCAGGATTGGAATGGGAAGGAGTTGGATATCCCATCTTATGTTATAGGAAGAGTCTCTGGTTTGGTATTAGAATCATTGAGATATCACATCGCATGCTGTAGGAAGGGTCTAAGGATTGGAATGGGATGGACTTGGATATCACATCTCATGCTATAGGTAGGCTCTCAGGTTTGGTATAAGCATTGAGATATCACATCTCATGCTATAGGAAGGGTCTCAGGATTGGAATGGGAAGGAATTGGATATCACATCTCATGCTATAGGAAGGGTCTCAGATTTGGTATAAGCATTGAGATATCACATCTCATGCTAAAGGAAGGGTCTCAGGATTGGAATGGGAAGGAGTTGTATATGACATCTCAGGCCATAGGAAGGTTCTCAGGTTTGGTATAAGCATTGAGATATCACATCTCTGCTATCGGAAGGGTCTCAGGATTGGAATGGGAAGGAGTTGGATATCCCATCTCATGTTATAGGAAGGGTCTCAAGTTTGGTATTAGAAGCATAGAGATATCACATCTCATGCTATAGGAAGGGTCTCAGGATTTGAATGGCAAGGAGTTGGATATCACATCTCATGCCATAGGAAGGGTCTCAGGTTTGGTATAAGCATTGAGATATCACATCTCTGCTATCGGAAGGGTCTCAGGATTGGATTGGGAAGGAGTTGGATATCCCTTCTCATGCTATAGGAAGTGTCTCAGGTTGGAATGGGAATGAGTTGGATATCACATGTCATGTTATAGGAAGGGTCTCAGGATTGGAATGGGAAGGATTTGGATATCACATCTCTTGCTATAGGAAGGGTCTCAGGATTGGAATGGGTAGGAGTTGGATATTACTTTCTTGCTATAGGAAGGGTCTCATGTTTGGAATGGGAAGGAGTTGGATATCACATATGCTATAGTTAGTGTCTCAGGTTTGGAATGGGATGGACTTGGATATCACATCTCATACTATAGGAAGGGTCTCAGATTTGGTATAAGCATTGAGATATCACATCTCATGCTAAAGGAAGGGTCTCATGATTGGAATGGGAAGGAGTTGTATATGACATCTCAGGCCATAGGAAGGTTCTCAGGTTTGGTATAAGCATTGAGATATCACATCTCTGCTATCGGAAGGGTCTCAGGATTGGAATGGGAAGGAGTTGGATATCCCATCTCATGTTATAGGAAGGGTCTCAGGTTTGGTATTAGAAGCATTGAGATATCACATCTCATGCTATAGGAAGGGTCTCAGGATTGGAATGTGAAGGATTTGGATATTACATCTCATGCTAAAGGAAGGGTCTCAGGTTTGGTAGAAGCATTGAGATATCACGTCTCTGCTATCGGAAGGGTCTCAGGATTGGATTGGGAAGGAGTTGGATATCCCTTCTCATGCTATAGGAAGGGTCTCAGGATTTGAATGGCAAGGAGTTGGATATCACATCTCATGCCATAGGAAGGGTCTCAGGTTTGGTATAAGCATTGAGATATCACATCTCTGCTATCGGAAGGGTCTCAGGATTGGATTGGGAAGGAGTTGGATATCCCTTCTCATGCTATAGGAAGTGTCTCAGGTTGGAATGGGAAGGAGTTGGATATCACATCTCATGTTATAGGAAGGGTCTCAGGATTGGAATGGGAAGGATTTGGATATCACATCTCTTGCTATCGGAAGCGGCTCAGGATTGGAATGGGATGGACTTGGATATCACATCTCATGCTATAGGAAGGGTCTCAGATTTGGTATAAGCATTGAGATATCACATCTCATGCTAAAGGAAGGGTCTCAGGATTGTAGGCTCTCAGGTTTGGTATAAGCATTGAGATATCACATCTCATGCTATAGGAAGGGTCTCAGGATTGGAATGGGAAGGATTTGGATATCACATCTCATGCTATAGGAAGGGTCTCAGATTTGGTATAAGCATTGAGATATCACATCTCATGCTAAAGGAAGGGTCTCAGGATTGGAATGGGAAGGAGTTGTATATGACATCTCAGGCCATAGGAAGGGTCTCAGGTTTGGTATAAGCATTGAGATATCACATCTCTGCTATCGGAAGGGTCTCAGGATTGGAATGGGAAGGAGTTGGATATCCCATCTCATGTTATAGGAAGGGTCTCAGGTTTGGTATTAGAAGTATAGAGATATCACATCTCATGCTATAGGAAGGGTCTCAGGATTGGAATGGGATGGACTTGGATGTCACATCTCATGCTATAGGGAGGGTCTCAAGTTTGATATTAGAAGCATTGAGATAACAAATCTCATGATATCGGAAGGGTCTCAGGATTGGAATGGGAAGGAGTTGGATACCACATCTCATGATAAAGGAAGGGTCTAAGGTTTGGAAGGGGAAGGATTTGGATATCACATCTCATGTTATAGGACGAGACTCAGGTTTGGTATTAGAAGCATTGAGATATCAAGTCTCATGGTATAAGAAGGGTCTCAGAATTGGAATGGGAAGGAGTTGGATATCACACCTCAAGCTATAGGAAGGGTCTCAGGATTGGAATGGGAAGGAGTTTGATATCACATCTCATGCCATAGTATGGGTCTCAGGTTTGGTAGAAGCATTGGGACATCACATCTCATGCTATCGGAAGGGTATCAGTATTGGATTTGGAAGAAGTTGGATATCCCATCTCATGCTATAGGAAGGGTCTCAGGTTGGAATGGGAAGGAGTTGGATATCACATTTCATGTTATAGGAAGGGTCTCAGGATTGGAATGGGAAGGACTTGGATATCATATCTCATGCTATAGGACGGGTCTCAGGTTTGTTATTAGAATCATTGAGATATCATATTGCATGCTGTAGGAAGGGTCTAAGGTTTGGAAAGGGAAGGAGTTGGATATCACATTTCATGTTAGAGGAAGGATCTCAGGTTTGGTATTAGAAGCATTGAGATATCACATCTCATGCTATAGGAAGGGTCTCAGGATTGGAATGGGAAGTAGTTGGATATCACATCTCATGCTATAGGAAGGGTCTCAGGTTTGGTATAAGCATTGAGATATCACATCTCATGCTATAGGACGGGTCTCAGGATTGGAATGGAAGGAGTTGGATATCACATCTCATGTTATAGGAAGGATCTCAGGTTTGGTATTAGAAGCATTGAGACATCACATCTCATGCTATAGGAAGGGTCTCAGGGTTGGAATGGGAAGGAGTTGGATATCGCATCTCATCCAATAGGAAGGGTCTCAGGTTTGGAATGGGAAGGAATTGGATATCACATCTCATGTTATAGGAAGGATCTCAGGTTTGGTATTAGAAGCATTGAGATATCACATCTCATGCTATAGGAAGGGTCTCAGGATTGGAATGTGAAGGATTTGGATATCACATCTCATGCTAAAGGAAGGGTCTCAGGTTTGGTAGAAGCATTGAGATATCAGATCTCTGCTATCGGAAGGGTCTCAGGATTGGATTGGGAAGGAGTTGGAGATCCCTTCTCATGCTATAGGAAGGGTCTCAGGATTTGAATGGGAAGGAGTTGGATATCACATCTCATGTTATAGGAAGGGTCTCAGGATTGGAATGGGAAGGATTTGGATATTACTTTCTTGCTATAGGAAGGGTCTCATGTTTGGAATGGGAAGGAGTTGGATATCACATATGCTATAGTTAGTGTCTCAGGTTTGGAACGGGAAGGAGTTGGATATCACATCTCATGTTATAGGAAGGGTCTCATGTTTGGTATAAGCATTGAGATATCACATCTCTGCTATCGGAAGCGGCTCAGGATTGGAATATGAAGGAGTTGGATATCCCATCTCATGTTATAGTAAGAGTCTCTGGTTTGGTATTAGAATCATTGAGATATCACATCGCATGCTGTAGGAAGGGTCTAAGGATTGGAATGGGATGGACTTGGATATCACATCTCATGCTATAGGTAGGCTCTCAGGTTTGATATAAGCATTGAGATATCACATCTCATGCTATAGGAAGGGTCTCAGGATTGGAATGGGAAGGATTTGGATATCACATCTCATGCTATAGGAAGGGTCTCAGATTTGGTATAAGCATTGAGATATCACATCTCATGCTAAAGGAAGGGTCTCAGGATTGGAATGGGAAGGAGTTGTATATGACATCTCAGGTCATAGGAAGGGTCTCATGTTTGGTATAAGCTTTGAGATATCACATCTCTGCTATCGGAAGGGTCTCAGGATTGGAATGGGAAGGAGTTGGATATCCCATCTCATGTTATAGGAAGGGTCTCAGGTTTGGTATTAGAAGCATAGAGATATCACATCTCATGCTATAGGAAGGGTCTCAGGATTGGAATGGGAAGGACTTGGATGTCACATCTCATGCTATAGGGAGGGTCTCAAGTTTGATATTAGAAGCATTGAGATAACAAATCTCATGATATCGGAAGGGTCTCAGGATTGGAATGGGAAGGTGTTGGATACCACATCTCATGATAAAGGAAGGGTCTAAGGTTTGGAAGGGGAAGGATTTGGATATCACATCTCATGTTATAGGACGGGTCTCAGGTTTGGTATTAGAAGCATTGAGATATCAAGTCTCATGGTATAAGAAGGGTCTCAGAATTGGAATGGGAAGGAGTTGGATATCACACCTCAAGCTATAGGAAGGGTCTCAGGATTGGAATGGGAAGGAGTTTGATATCACATCTCATGCCATAGTATGGGTCTCAGGTTTGGTAGAAGCATTGGGATATCACATCTCATGCTATCGGAAGGGTATCAGTATTGGATTTGGAAGAAGTTGGATATCCCATCTCATGCTATAGGAAGGGTCTCAGGTTGGAATGGGAAGGAGTTGGATATCACATTTCATGTTATAGGAAGGGTCTCAGGATTGGAATGGGAAGGACTTGGATATCATATCTCATGCTATAGGACAGGTCTCAGGTTTGTTATTAGAATCATTGTGATATCATATTGCATGCTGTAGGAAGGGTCTAAGGATTGGAACGGGAAGGACTTGGATATCACATCTCATGCTATAGATAGGCTCTTAGGTTTGGAAAGGGAAGGAGTTGGATATCACATTTCATGTTAGAGGAAGGATCTCAGGTTTGGTATTAGAAGCATTGAGATATCACATCTCATGCTATAGGAAGGTTCTCAGGATTGGAATGGGAAGTAGTTGGATATCACATCTCATGCTATAGGAAGGGTCTCAGGTTTGGTATAAGCATTGAGATATCACATCTCATGCTATAGGACGGGTCTCAGGATTGGAATGGAAGGAGTTGGATATCACATCTCATGTTATAGGAAGGATCTCAGGTTTGGTATTAGAAGCATTGAGACATCACATCTCATGCTATAGGAAGGGTCTCAGGGTTGGAATGGGAAGGAGTTGGATATCACATCTCATCCAATAGGAAGGGTCTCAGGTTTGGAATGGGAAGGAATTGGATATCACATCTCATGTTATAGGAAGGATCTCAGGTTTGGTATTAGAAGCATTGAGATATCACATCTCATGCTATAGGAAGGGTCTCAGGATTGGAATGTGAAGGATTTGGATATCACATCTCATGCTAAAGGAAGGGTCTCAGGATTGGTAGAAGCATTGAGATATCACGTCTCTGCTATCGGAGGGGTCTCAGGATTGGATTGGGAAGGAGTTGGATATAACTTCTCATGCTATAGGAAGGGTCTCAGGATTTGAATGGCAAGGAGTTGGATATCACATCTCATGCCATAGGAAGGGTCTCAGGTTTGGTATAAGCATTGAGATATCACATCTCTGCTATCGGAAGGGTCTCAGGATTGGAATGGGAAGGAGTTGGATATTCCCATCTCATGTTATAGGAAGGGTCTCATTTTGGTATTAGAAGCATTGAGATATCACATCTCATGCTATAGGAAGGGTCTCAGGATTGGAATGGGAAGGACTTGGATATCACATCTCATGCTATAGGGAGGGTCTCAAGTTTGATATTAGAAGCTTTGAGATATCACATCTCATGATATCGGAAGGGTCTCAGGATTGGAATGGGAAGGAGTTGGATATCACATCTCATGATAAAGGAAGGGTCTAAGGTTTGGAAGGGGAAGGATTTGGATATCACATCTCATGTTATATTACGGGTCTCAGGTTTGGTATTAGAAGCATTGAGATATCAAGTCTCAGAGTATAGGAAGGGTCTCAGAATTGGAATGGGAAGGAGTTGGATATCACATCTCAAGCTATAGGAAGGGTCTCAGGATTGGAATGGGAAGGACTTGGATATCACATCTCATGCTATAGGAAGGCTCTCAGGTTTGGAAGGGGAAAGAGTTGGATATCACATTTCATGTTAGAGGTAGGATCTCAGGTTTGGTATTAGAGGCTTTGAGATATCACATCTCATGCTATCAGAAGGGTCTCAGGAATGGAATGGGAAGGAGTTGGATATCACATCTCATGCTAAAGGGAGGGTCTCAGGTTTGGAAGGGGAAGGATTTGGATATCACATCTCATGTTATAGGAAGGATCTCAGGTTTGGTATTAGAACCATTGAGATATCACATCTCATGCTATCGGAAGGATCTCAGGTTTGGTATTAGAAGCATTGAGATATCACATCTCATGCTATCAGAAGGGTCTCAGGATTGGAATGGGAAGGAGTTGGATATCCCATCTCATGTTATAGGACGGGTCTCAGGTTTGTTATTAGAATCATTGAGATATCATATTGCATGCTGTAGGAAGGGTCTAAGGGTTGGAATGGGAAGGACTTGGATATCACATCTCATGCTATAGATAGGCTCTTAGGTTTGGAAAGGGAAGGAGTTGGATATCACATTTCATGTTAGAGGAAGGATCTCAGGTTTGGTATTAGAAGCATTGAGATATCACATCTCATGCTATAGGAAGGGTCTCAGGATTGGAATGGGAAGGGGTTGGATATCACATCTCATGCTAAAGGGAGGGTCTCAGGTTTGGAAGGGGAAGGATTTGGATATCACATCTCATGTTATAGGAAGGATCTCAGGTTTGGTATTAGAACCATTGAGATATCACATCTCATGCTATCGGAAGGATCTCAGGTTTGGTATTAGAAGCATTGAGATATCACATCTCATGCTATCAGAAGGGTCTCAGGATTGGAATGGGAAGGAGTTGGATATCACATCTCATGCTAAAGGGAGGGTCTCAGGTTTGGAAGGGGAAGGATTTGGATATCACATCTCATGTTATCGGAAGGATCTCACGTTTGGTATTAGAAGTATTGAGATATCATATCTCATGCTATAGGAAGGGTCTCAGGATTGGAATGGGAAGGACTTAGATATCACATATCATGCTATAGGGAGGGTCTCAGTTTTGATATTAGAAGCATTGAGATATCACATCTCATGCTATCGGAAGTGTCTCAGGATTGGAATGGGAAGGAGCTGGATATCACATCTCATGCTAAAGGAAGGGTCTCAGGTTTGGAACGGGAAGGATTTGGATATCACATCTCATGTTATAGGAAGGGTCTCAGGTTTGGTATAAGCATTGAGATATCACATCTCTGCTATCGGAAGTGTCTCAGGATTGGAATGGGAAGGAGTTGGATATCCCATCTCATGTTATAGGACGGGTCTCAGGTTTGTTATTAGAATCATTGAGATATCATATTGCATGCTGTAGGAAGGGTCTAAGGGTTGGAATGGGAAGGACTTGGATATCACATCTCATGCTATAGATAGGCTCTTAGGTTTGGAAAGGGAAGGAGTTGGATATCACATTTCATGTTAGAGGAAGGATCTCAGGTTTGGTATTAGAAGCATTGAGACATCACATCTCATGCTATAGGAAGGGTCTCAGGATTGGAATGGGAAGTAGTTGGATATCACATCTCATGCTATAGGAAGTGTCTCAGGTTTGGTATAAGCATTGAGATATCACATCTCATGCTATAGGACGGGTCTCAGGATTGGAATGGAAGGAGTTGGATATCACATCTCATGTTATAGGAAGGATCTCAGGTTTGCTATTAGAAGCATTGAGACATCACATCTCATGCTATAGGAAGGGTCTCAGGGTTGGAATGGGAAGGAGTTGGATATCACATCTCATCCAATAGGAAGGGTCTCAGGTTTGGAATGGGAAGGAATTGGATATCACATCTCATGTTATAGGAAGGATCTCAGGTTTGGTATTAGAAGCATTGAGATATCACATCTCATGCTATAGGAAGGGTCTCAGGATTGGAATGTGAAGGATTTGGATATCACATCTCATGCTAAAGGAAGGGTCTCAGGTTTGGTAGAAGCATTGAGATATCACGTCTCTGCTATCGGAAGGGTCTCAGGATTGGATTGGGAAGGAGTTGGATATCCCTTCTCATGCTATAGGAAGGGTCTCAGGATTTGAATGGCAAGGAGTTGGATATCACATCTCATGCCATAGGAAGGGTCTCAGGTTTGGTATAAGCATTGAGATATCACATCTCTGCTATCGGAAGGGTCTCAGGATTGGATTGGGAAGGAGTTGGATATCCCTTCTCATGCTGTAGGAAGTGTCTCAGGTTGGAATGGGAAGGAGTTGGATATCACATCTCATGTTATAGGAAGGGTCTCAGGATTGGAATGGGAAGGATTTGGATATCACATCTCTTGCTATAGGAAGGGTCTCAGGATTGGAATGGGTAGGAGTTGGATATTACTTTCTTGCTATAGGAAGGGTCTCATGTTTGGAATGGGAATGAGTTGGATATCACATATGCTATAGTTAGTGTCTCAGGTTTGGAACGGGAAGGAGTTGGATATCACATCTCATGTTATAGGAAGGGTCTCAGATTTGTTATAAGCATTGAGATATCACATCTCTGCTATCGGAAGCGGCTCAGGATTGGAATGGGAAGGAGTTGGATATCCCATCTCATGTTATAGTAAGAGTCTCTGGTTTGGTATTAGAATCATTGAGATATCACATCGCATGCTGTAGGAAGGGTCTAAGGATTGGAATGGGATGGACTTGGATATCACATCTCATGCTATAGGTAGGCTCTCAGGTTTGATATAAGCATTGAGATATCACATCTCATGCTATAGGAAGGGTCTCAGGATTGGAATGGGAAGGATTTGGATATCACATCTCATGCTATAGGAAGGGTCTCAGATTTGGTATAAGCATTGAGATATCACATCTCATGCTAAAGGAAGGGTCTCAGGATTGGAATGGGAAGGAGTTGTATGTGACATCTCAGGCCATAGGAAGGGTCTCATGTTTGGTATAAGCATTGAGATATCACATCTCTGCTATCGGAAGGGTCTCAGGATTGGAATGGGAAGGAGTTGGATATCCCATCTCATGTTATAGGAAGGGTCTCAGGTTTGGTATTAGAAGCATAGAGATATCACATCTCATGCTATAGGAAGGGTCTCAGGATTGGAATGGGAAGGACTTGGATGTCACATCTCATGCTATAGGGAGGGTCTCAAGTTTGATATTAGAAGCATTGAGATAACAAATCTCATGATATCGGAAGGGTCTCAGGATTGGAATGGGAAGGAGTTGGATACCACATCTCATGATAAAGGAAGGGTCTAAGGTTTGGAAGGGGAAGGATTTGGATATCACATCTCATGTTATAGGACGGGTCTCAGGTTTGGTATTAGAAGCATTGAGATATCAAGTCTCATGGTATAAGAAGGGTCTCAGAATTGGAATGGGAAGGAGTTGGATATCACACCTCAAGCTATAGGAAGGGTCTCAGGATTGGAATGGGAAGGAGTTTGATATCACATCTCATGCCATAGTATGGGTCTCAGGTTTGGTAGAAGCATTGGGATATCACATCTCATGCTATCGGAAGGGTATCAGTATTGGATTTGGAAGAAGTTGGATATCCCATCTCATGCTATAGGAAGGGTCTCAGGTTGGAATGGGAAGGAGTTGGATATCACATTTCATGTTATAGGAAGGGTCTCAGGATTG
Source organism: Ambystoma mexicanum (assembly GCF_040938575.1). Lineage (NCBI taxonomy): Eukaryota > Metazoa > Chordata > Amphibia > Caudata > Ambystomatidae > Ambystoma > Ambystoma mexicanum. The sequence continues at coordinate 8,612,902 of NC_090922.1, read as the reverse complement.
GAATGAGAAGGACTTGGATATCATATCTCATGCTATAGTACAGGTCTCAGGTTTGTTATTAGAATCATTGAGATATCATATTGCATGCTGTAGGAAGGGTCTAAGGATTGGAACGGGAAGGACTTGGATATCACATCTCATGCTATAGATAGGCTCTTAGGTTTGGAAAGGGAAGGAGTTGGATATCACATTTCATGTTAGAGGAAGGATCTCAGGTTTGATATTAGAAGCATTGAGATATCACATCTCATGCTATAGGAAGGGTCTCAGGATTGGAATGGGAAGTAGTTGGATATCACATCTCATGCTATAGGAAGGGTCTCAGGTTTGGTATAAGCATTGAGATATCACATCTCATGCTATAGGACGGGTCTCAGGATTGGAATGGAAGGAGTTGGATATCACATCTCATGTTATAGGAAGGATCTCAGGTTTGGTATTAGAAGCATTGAGACATCACATCTCATGGTATAGGAAGGGTCTCAGGGTTGGAATGGGAAGGAGTTGGATATCACATCTCATCCAATAGGAAGGGTCTCAGGTTTGGAATGGGAAGGAATTGGATATCACATCTCATGTTATAGGAAGGATCTCAGGTTTGGTATTAGAAGCATTGAGATATCACATCTCATGCTATAGGAAGGGTCTCAGGATTGGAATGTGAAGGATTTGGATATCACATCTCATGCTAAAGGAAGGGTCTCAGGATTGGTAGAAGCATTGAGATATCACGTCTCTGCTATCGGAGGGGTCTCAGGATTGGATTGGGAAGGAGTTGGATATCCCTTCTCATGCTATAGGAAGGGTCTCAGGATTTGAATGGCAAGGAGTTGGATATCACATCTCATGTCATAGGAAGGGTCTCAGGTTTGGTATAAGCATTGAGATATCACATCTCTGCTATCGGAAGGGTCTCAGGATTGGAATGGGAAGGAGTTGGATATTCCCATCTCATGTTATAGGAAGGGTCTCAGGTTTGGTATTAGAAGCATTGAGATATCACATCTCATGCTATAGGAAGGGTCTCAGGATTGGAATGGGAAGGACTTGGATATCACATCTCATGCTATAGGGAGGGTCTCAAGTTTGATATTAGAAGCTTTGAGATATCACATCTCATGATATCGGAAGGGTCTCAGGATTGGAATGGGAAGGAGTTGGATATCACATCTCATGATAAAGGAAGGGTCTAAGGTTTGGAAGGGGAAGGATTTGGATATCACATCTCATGTTATATTACGGGTCTCAGGTTTGGTATTAGAAGCATTGAGATATCAAGTCTCAGAGTATAGGAAGGGTCTCAGAATTGGAATGGGAAGGAGTTGGATATCACATCTCAAGCTATAGGAAGGGTCTCAGGATTGGAATGGGAAGGACTTGGATATCACATCTCATGCTATAGGAAGGCTCTCAGGTTTGGAAGGGGAAAGAGTTGGATATCACATTTCATGTTAGAGGTAGGATCTCAGGTTTGGTATTAGAGGCTTTGAGATATCACATCTCATGCTATCAGAAGGGTCTCAGGAATGGAATGGGAAGGAGTTGGATATCACATCTCATGCTAAAGGGAGGGTCTCAGGTTTGGAAGGGGAAGGATTTGGATATCACATCTCATGTTATAGGAAGGATCTCAGGTTTGGTATTAGAACCATTGAGATATCACATCTCATGCTATCGGAAGGATCTCAGGTTTGGTATTAGAAGCATTGAGATATCACATCTCATGCTATCAGAAGGGTCTCAGGATTGGAATGGGAAGGAGTTGGATATCCCATCTCATGTTATAGGACGGGTCTCAGGTTTGTTATTAGAATCATTGAGATATCATATTGCATGCTGTAGGAAGGGTCTAAGGGTTGGAATGGGAAGGACTTGGATATCACATCTCATGCTATAGATAGGCTCTTAGGTTTGGAAAGGGAAGGAGTTGGATATCACATTTCATGTTAGAGGAAGGATCTCAGGTTTGGTATTAGAAGCATTGAGATATCACATCTCATGCTATAGGAAGGGTCTCAGGATTGGAATGGGAAGGAGTTGGATATCACATCTCATGCTAAAGGGAGGGTCTCAGGTTTGGAAGGGGAAGGATTTGGATATCACATCTCATGTTATAGGAAGGATCTCAGGTTTGGTATTAGAACCATTGAGATATCACATCTCATGCTATCGGAAGGATCTCAGGTTTGGTATTAGAAGCATTGAGATATCACATCTCATGCTATCAGAAGGGTCTCAGGATTGGAATGGGAAGGAGTTGGATATCACATCTCATGCTAAAGGGAGGGTCTCAGGTTTGGAAGGGGAAGGATTTGGATATCACATCTCATGTTATCGGAAGGATCTCACGTTTGGTATTAGAAGTATTGAGATATCATATCTCATGCTATAGGAAGGGTCTCAGGATTGGAATGGGAAGGACTTAGATATCACATATCATGCTATAGGGAGGGTCTCAGTTTTGATATTAGAAGCATTGAGATATCACATCTCATGCTATCGGAAGTGTCTCAGGATTGGAATGGGAAGGAGCTGGATATCACATCTCATGCTAAAGGAAGGGTCTCAGGTTTGGAACGGGAAGGATTTGGATATCACATCTCATGTTATAGGAAGGGTCTCAGGTTTGGTATAAGCATTGAGATATCACATCTCTGCTATCGGAAGTGTCTCAGGATTGGAATGGGAAGGAGTTGGATATCCCATCTCATGTTATAGGACGGGTCTCAGGTTTGTTATTAGAATCATTGAGATATCATATTGCATGCTGTAGGAAGGGTCTAAGGGTTGGAATGGGAAGGACTTGGATATCACATCTCATGCTATAGATAGGCTCTTAGGTTTGGAAAGGGAAGGAGTTGGATATCACATTTCATGTTAGAGGAAGGATCTCAGGTTTGGTATTAGAAGCATTGAGACATCACATCTCATGCTATAGGAAGGGTCTCAGGATTGGAATGGGAAGTAGTTGGATATCACATCTCATGCTATAGGAAGTGTCTCAGGTTTGGTATAAGCATTGAGATATCACATCTCATGCTATAGGACGGGTCTCAGGATTGGAATGGAAGGAGTTGGATATCACATCTCATGTTATAGGAAGGATCTCAGGTTTGCTATTAGAAGCATTGAGACATCACATCTCATGCTATAGGAAGGGTCTCAGGGTTGGAATGGGAAGGAGTTGGATATCACATCTCATCCAATAGGAAGGGTCTCAGGTTTGGAATGGGAAGGAATTGGATATCACATCTCATGTTATAGGAAGGATCTCAGGTTTGGTATTAGAAGCATTGAGATATCACATCTCATGCTATAGGAAGGGTCTCAGGATTGGAATGTGAAGGATTTGGATATCACATCTCATGCTAAAGGAAGGGTCTCAGGTTTGGTAGAAGCATTGAGATATCACGTCTCTGCTATCGGAAGGGTCTCAGGATTGGATTGGGAAGGAGTTGGATATCCCTTCTCATGCTATAGGAAGGGTCTCAGGATTTGAATGGCAAGGAGTTGGATATCACATCTCATGCCATAGGAAGGGTCTCAGGTTTGGTATAAGCATTGAGATATCACATCTCTGCTATCGGAAGGGTCTCAGGATTGGATTGGGAAGGAGTTGGATATCCCTTCTCATGCTGTAGGAAGTGTCTCAGGTTGGAATGGGAAGGAGTTGGATATCACATCTCATGTTATAGGAAGGGTCTCAGGATTGGAATGGGAAGGATTTGGATATCACATCTCTTGCTATAGGAAGGGTCTCAGGATTGGAATGGGTAGGAGTTGGATATTACTTTCTTGCTATAGGAAGGGTCTCATGTTTGGAATGGGAATGAGTTGGATATCACATATGCTATAGTTAGTGTCTCAGGTTTGGAACGGGAAGGAGTTGGATATCACATCTCATGTTATAGGAAGGGTCTCAGATTTGTTATAAGCATTGAGATATCACATCTCTGCTATCGGAAGCGGCTCAGGATTGGAATGGGAAGGAGTTGGATATCCCATCTCATGTTATAGTAAGAGTCTCTGGTTTGGTATTAGAATCATTGAGATATCACATCGCATGCTGTAGGAAGGGTCTAAGGATTGGAATGGGATGGACTTGGATATCACATCTCATGCTATAGGTAGGCTCTCAGGTTTGATATAAGCATTGAGATATCACATCTCATGCTATAGGAAGGGTCTCAGGATTGGAATGGGAAGGATTTGGATATCACATCTCATGCTATAGGAAGGGTCTCAGATTTGGTATAAGCATTGAGATATCACATCTCATGCTAAAGGAAGGGTCTCAGGATTGGAATGGGAAGGAGTTGTATGTGACATCTCAGGCCATAGGAAGGGTCTCATGTTTGGTATAAGCATTGAGATATCACATCTCTGCTATCGGAAGGGTCTCAGGATTGGAATGGGAAGGAGTTGGATATCCCATCTCATGTTATAGGAAGGGTCTCAGGTTTGGTATTAGAAGCATAGAGATATCACATCTCATGCTATAGGAAGGGTCTCAGGATTGGAATGGGAAGGACTTGGATGTCACATCTCATGCTATAGGGAGGGTCTCAAGTTTGATATTAGAAGCATTGAGATAACAAATCTCATGATATCGGAAGGGTCTCAGGATTGGAATGGGAAGGAGTTGGATACCACATCTCATGATAAAGGAAGGGTCTAAGGTTTGGAAGGGGAAGGATTTGGATATCACATCTCATGTTATAGGACGGGTCTCAGGTTTGGTATTAGAAGCATTGAGATATCAAGTCTCATGGTATAAGAAGGGTCTCAGAATTGGAATGGGAAGGAGTTGGATATCACACCTCAAGCTATAGGAAGGGTCTCAGGATTGGAATGGGAAGGAGTTTGATATCACATCTCATGCCATAGTATGGGTCTCAGGTTTGGTAGAAGCATTGGGATATCACATCTCATGCTATCGGAAGGGTATCAGTATTGGATTTGGAAGAAGTTGGATATCCCATCTCATGCTATAGGAAGGGTCTCAGGTTGGAATGGGAAGGAGTTGGATATCACATTTCATGTTATAGGAAGGGTCTCAGGATTGGAATGAGAAGGACTTGGATATCATATCTCATGCTATAGTACAGGTCTCAGGTTTGTTATTAGAATCATTGAGATATCATATTGCATGCTGTAGGAAGGGTCTAAGGATTGGAACGGGAAGGACTTGGATATCACATCTCATGCTATAGATAGGCTCTTAGGTTTGGAAAGGGAAGGAGTTGGATATCACATTTCATGTTAGAGGAAGGATCTCAGGTTTGATATTAGAAGCATTGAGATATCACATCTCATGCTATAGGAAGGGTCTCAGGATTGGAATGGGAAGTAGTTGGATATCACATCTCATGCTATAGGAAGGGTCTCAGGTTTGGTATAAGCATTGAGATATCACATCTCATGCTATAGGACGGGTCTCAGGATTGGAATGGAAGGAGTTGGATATCACATCTCATGTTATAGGAAGGATCTCAGGTTTGGTATTAGAAGCATTGAGACATCACATCTCATGGTATAGGAAGGGTCTCAGGGTTGGAATGGGAAGGAGTTGGATATCACATCTCATCCAATAGGAAGGGTCTCAGGTTTGGAATGGGAAGGAATTGGATATCACATCTCATGTTATAGGAAGGATCTCAGGTTTGGTATTAGAAGCATTGAGATATCACATCTCATGCTATAGGAAGGGTCTCAGGATTGGAATGTGAAGGATTTGGATATCACATCTCATGCTAAAGGAAGGGTCTCAGGATTGGTAGAAGCATTGAGATATCACGTCTCTGCTATCGGAGGGGTCTCAGGATTGGATTGGGAAGGAGTTGGATATCCCTTCTCATGCTATAGGAAGGGTCTCAGGATTTGAATGGCAAGGAGTTGGATATCACATCTCATGTCATAGGAAGGGTCTCAGGTTTGGTATAAGCATTGAGATATCACATCTCTGCTATCGGAAGGGTCTCAGGATTGGAATGGGAAGGAGTTGGATATTCCCATCTCATGTTATAGGAAGGGTCTCAGGTTTGGTATTAGAAGCATTGAGATATCACATCTCATGCTATAGGAAGGGTCTCAGGATTGGAATGGGAAGGACTTGGATATCACATCTCATGCTATAGGGAGGGTCTCAAGTTTGATATTAGAAGCTTTGAGATATCACATCTCATGATATCGGAAGGGTCTCAGGATTGGAATGGGAAGGAGTTGGATATCACATCTCATGATAAAGGAAGGGTCTAAGGTTTGGAAGGGGAAGGATTTGGATATCACATCTCATGTTATATTACGGGTCTCAGGTTTGGTATTAGAAGCATTGAGATATCAAGTCTCAGAGTATAGGAAGGGTCTCAGAATTGGAATGGGAAGGAGTTGGATATCACATCTCAAGCTATAGGAAGGGTCTCAGGATTGGAATGGGAAGGACTTGGATATCACATCTCATGCTATAGGAAGGCTCTCAGGTTTGGAAGGGGAAAGAGTTGGATATCACATTTCATGTTAGAGGTAGGATCTCAGGTTTGGTATTAGAGGCATTGAGATATCACATCTCATGCTATCAGAAGGGTCTCAGGAATGGAATGGGAAGGAGTTGGATATCACATCTCATGCTAAAGGGAGGGTCTCAGGTTTGGAAGGGGAAGGATTTGGATATCACATCTCATGTTATAGGAAGGATCTCAGGTTTGGTATTAGAACCATTGAGATATCGCATCTCATGCTATCGAAAGGATCTCAGGTTTGGTATTAGAAGCATTGAGATATCACATCTCATGCTATCAGAAGGGTCTCAGGATTGGAATGGGAAGGAGTTGGATATCACATCTCATGCTAAAGGGAGGGTCTCAGGTTTGGAAGGGGAAGGATTTGGATATCACATCTCATGTTATAGGAAGGATCTCAGGTTTGGTATTAGAACCATTGAGATATCACATCTCATGCTATCGGAAGGATCTCAGGTTTGGTATTAGAAGCATTGAGATATCACATCTCATGCTATCAGAAGGGTCTCAGGATTGGAATGGGAAGGAGTTGGATATCACATCTCATGCTAAAGGGAGGGACTCAGGTTTGGAAGGGGAAGGATTTGGATATCACATCTCATGTTATCGGAAGGATCTCACGTTTGGTATTAGAAGTATTGAGATATCATATCTCATGCTATAGGAAGGGTCTCAGGATTGGAATGGGAAGGACTTAGATATCACATATCATGCTATAGAGAGGGTCTCAGTTTTGATATTAGAAGCATTGAGATATCACATCTCATGCTATCGGAAGTGTCTCAGGATTGGAATGGGAAGGAGCTGGATATCACATCTCATGCTAAAGGAAGGGTCTCAGGTTTGGAACGGGAAGGATTTGGATATCACATCTCATGTTATAGGAAGGGTCTCAGGTTTGGTATAAGCATTGAGATATCACATCTCTGCTATCGGAAGTGTCTCAGGATTGGAATGGGAAGGAGTTGGATATCCCATCTCATGTTATAGGACGGGTCTCAGGTTTGTTATTAGAATCATTGAGATATCATATTGCATGCTGTAGGAAGGGTCTAAGGGTTGGAATGGGAAGGACTTGGATATCACATCTCATGCTATAGATAGGCTCTTAGGTTTGGAAAGGGAAGGAGTTGGATATCACATTTCATGTTAGAGGAAGGATCTCAGGTTTGGTATTAGAAGCATTGAGATATCACATCTCATGCTATAGGAAGGGTCTCAGGATTGGAATGGGAAGTAGTTGGATATCACATCTCATGCTATAGGAAGTGTCTCAGGTTTGGTATAAGCATTGAGATATCACATCTCATGCTATAGGACGGGTCTCAGGATTGGAATGGAAGGAGTTGGATATCACATCTCATGTTATAGGAAGGATCTCAGGTTTGCTATTAGAAGCATTGAGACATCACATCTCATGCTATAGGAAGGGTCTCAGGGTTGGAATGGGAAGGAGTTGGATATCACATCTCATCAATAGGAAGGGTCTCAGGTTTGGAATGGGAAGGAATTGGATATCACATCTCATGTTATAGGAAGGATCTCAGGTTTGGTATTAGAAGCATTGAGATATCACATCTCATGCTATAGGAAGGGTCTCAGGATTGGAATGTGAAGGATTTGGATATCACATCTCATGCTAAAGGAAGGGTCTCAGGTTTGGTAGAAGCATTGAGATATCACGTCTCTGCTATCGGAAGGGTCTCAGGATTGGATTGGGAAGGAGTTGGATATCCCTTCTCATGCTATAGGAAGGGTCTCAGGATTTGAATGGCAAGGAGTTGGATATCACATCTCATGCCATAGGAAGGGTCTCAGGTTTGGTATAAGCATTGAGATATCACATCTCTGCTATCGGAAGGGTCTCAGGATTGGATTGGGAAGGAGTTGGATATCCCTTCTCATGCCATAGGAAGGGTCTCAGGTTGGAATGGGAAGGAGTTGGATATCACATCTCATGTTATAGGAAGGGTCTCAGGATTGGAATGGGAAGGATTTGGATATCACATCTCTTGCTATAGGAAGGGTCTCAGTATTGGAATGGGTAGGAGTTGGATATTACTTTCTTGCTATAGGAAGGGTCTCATGTTTGGAATGGGAATGAATTGGATATCACATATGCTATAGTTAGTGTCTCAGGTTTGGAACGGGAAGGAGTTGGATATCACATCTCATGTTATAGGAAGGGTCTCAGGTTTGTTATAAGCATTGAGATATCACATCTCTGCTATCGGAAGCGGCTGAGGATTGGAATGGGAAGGAGTTGGATATCCCATCTCATGTTATAGTAAGAGTCTCTAGTTTGGTATTAGAATCATTGAGATATCACATCGCATGCTGTAGGAAGGGTCTAAGGATTGGAATGGGATGGACTTGGATATCACATCTCATGCTATAGGTAGGCTCTCAGGTTTGGTATAAGCATTGAGATATCACATCTCATGCTATAGGAAGGGTCTCAGATTTGGTATAAGCATTGAGATATCACATCTCATGCTAAAGGAAGGGTCTCAGGATTGGAATGGGAAGGAGTTGTATATGACATCTCAGGCCATAGGAAGGGTCTCAGGTTTGGTATAAGCATTGAGATATCACATCTCTGCTATCGGAAGGGTCTCAGGATTGGAATGGGAAGGAGTTGGATATCCCATCTCATGTTATAGGAAGGGTCTCAGGTTTGGTATTAGAAGCATAGAGATATCACATCTCATGCTATAGGAAGGGTCTCAGGATTGGAATGGGAAGGACTTGGATGTCACATCTCATGCTATAGGGAGGGTCTCAAGTTTGATATTAGAAGCATTGAGATAACAAATCTCATGATATCGGAAGGGTCTCAGGATTGGAATGGGAAGGAGTTGGATACCACATCTCATGATAAAGGAAGGGTCTAAGGTTTGGAAGGGGAAGGATTTGGATATCACATCTCATGTTATAGGACGGGTCTCAGGTTTGGTATTAGAAGCATTGAGATATCAAGTCTCATGGTATAAGAAGGGTCTCAGAATTGGAATGGGAAGGAGTTGGATATCACACCTCAAGCTATAGGAAGGGTCTCAGGATTGGAATGGGAAGGACTTGGATATCACATCTCATGCTATAGGAAGGCTCTCAGGTTTGGTATTAGAAGCATTGAGATATCACATCTCATGCTATAGGAAGGGTCTCCGGATTGGAATGGGAAGTAGTTGGATATCACATCTCATGCTATAGGAAGTGTCTCAGGTTTGGTATAAGCATTGAGATATCACATCTCATGCTATAGGACGGGTCTCAGGATTGGAATGGAAGGAGTTGGATATCACATCTCATGTTATAGGAAGGATCTCAGGTTTGCTATTAGAAGCATTGAGACATCACATCTCATGCTATAGGAAGGGTCTCAGGGTTGGAATGGGAAGGAGTTGGATATCACATCTCATCCAATAGGAAGGGTCTCAGGTTTGGAATGGGAAGGAATTGGATATCACATCTCATGTTATAGGAAGGATCTCAGGTTTGGTATTAGAAGCATTGAGATATCACATCTCATGCTATAGGAAGGGTCTCAGGATTGGAATGTGAAGGATTTGGATATCACATCTCATGCTAAAGGAAGGGTCTCAGGTTTGGTAGAAGCATTGAGATATCACGTCTCTGCTATCGGAAGGGTCTCAGGATTGGATTGGGAAGGAGTTGGATATCCCTTCTCATGCTATAGGAAGGGTCTCAGGATTTGAATGGCAAGGAGTTGGATATCACATCTCATGCCATAGGAAGGGTCTCAGGTTTGGTATAAGCATTGAGATATCACATCTCTGCTATCGGAAGGGTCTCAGGATTGGATTGGGAAGGAGTTGGATATCCCTTCTCATGCTATAGGAAGTGTCTCAGGTTGGAATGGGAAGGAGTTGGATATCACATCTCATGTTATAGGAAGGGTCTCAGGATTGGAATGGGAAGGATTTGGATATCACATCTCTTGCTATAGGAAGGGTCTCAGGATTGGAATGGGAAGGAGTTGGATATCACATATGCTATAGTTAGTGTCTCGGGTTTGGAACGGGAAGGAGTTGGATATCACATCTCATGTTATAGGAAGGGTCTCAGGTTTGTTATAAGCATTGAGATATCACATCTCTGCTATCGGAAGCGGCTCAGGATTGGAATGGGAAGGAGTTGGATATCCCATCTCATGTTATAGTAAGAGTCTCTGGTTTGGTATTAGAATCATTGAGATATCACATCGCATGCTGTAGGAAGGGTCTAAGGATTGGAATGGGATGGACTTGGATATCACATCTCATGCTATAGGTAGGCTCTCAGGTTTGATATAAGCATTGAGATATCACATCTCATGCTATAGGAAGGGTCTCAGGATTGGAATGGGAGGGATTTGGATATCCCATCTCATGCTATAGGAAGGCTCTCAGGTTTGGAAGGGGAAGGAGTTGGATATCACATTTTATGTTAGAGGACGGATCTCAGGTTTGGTATTAGAGGCCTTGAGATATCACATCTCATGCTATAGGAAGGGTCTCAGGATTGGAATGGGAAGGAGTTGGATATCACATCTCAAGCTTTAGGAAGGGTCTCAGGTTTGGTATAAGCATTGAGATAGCACATCTCATTCTATAGGAAGGGTCTCAGGATTGGAATGGGAAGGAGTTGGATATCACATCTCATGTTATAGGAAAGATCTCAGGTTTGGTATTAGAAGCATTGAGACATCACATCTCATGTTATAGGAAGGGTCTCAGGATTGGAATGGGAAGAAGTTGGATATCACAGCTCATGCTATAGGAAGGGTCTCAGGTTTGGAAGGGGAAGGAGTTGGATATCCAATCTCATGTTATAGGACTGGTCTCAGGTTTGGTATTAGAAGCATTGAGATATCACATCGCATGCTGTAGGAAGGTTCTCAGGTTTGGTATTAGAAGCATTGAGACATCACATCTCATGCTATAGGAAGGGTCTCAGGATTGGAATGGGAAGGAGTTGGATATGACATCTCATGTTATAGGAAGGATCTCAGGTTTGGTATTAGAAGCATTGAGACATCACATCTCATGCTATAGGAAGGGTCTCAGGATTGGATTGGGAAGGAGTTGGATATCACATCTCATGCTATAGGAAGGGTCTCAGATTTGGTATAAGAATTGAGATATCACATCTCATGCTATAGGAAGGGTCTCAGGATTGGATTGGGAAGGAGTTGTATATGACATCTCAGGCCATAGGAAGGGTCTCAGGATTGGTATAAGCATTGAGATATCACATCTCTGCTATCGGAAGGGTCTCAGGATTGGAATGGGAAGGAGTTGGATATCCCATCTCATGTTAAAGGAAGGGTCTCAGGTTTGGTATTAGAAGCATTGAGATATCACATCTCATGCTATAGGAAGGGTCTCAGGATTGGAATGGGGAGGACTTGGATGTCACATCTCATGCTATAGTGAGGGTCTCAAGTTTGATATTAGAAGCGCATCTCATGTTATAGGAAGGATCTCAGGTTTGGTATTAGAAGCATTGCGATATCACATCTCATGCTATCGGAAGGATCTCAGGTTTGGTATTAGAAGTATTGAGATATCACATCTCATGCTATAGGAAGGGTCTCAGGATTGGAATGGGAAGGAGTTGGATATCACATCTCATGCTAAAGGAAGGGTCTCAGGTTTGGTAGAAGCATTGAGATATCACATCTCATGCTATAGGAAGGGTCTCAGGATTGGAATGGGAAGGACTTAGATATCACATATCATGCTATAGGGAGGGTCTCAGTTTTGATATTAGAAGCATTGAGATATCACATCTCATGCTATCGGAAGTGTCTCAGGATTGGAATGGGAAGGAGCTGGATATCACATCTCATGCTAAAGGAAGGGTCTCAGGTTTGGAACGGGAAGGAGTTGGATATCACATCTCATGTTATAGGAAGGGTCTCAGGTTTGGTATAAACATTGAGATATCACATCTCTGCTAAACCAGAGACTCTTACTATAACATGAGATGGGATATCCAACTCCTTCCCATTCCAATCCTGAGCCGCTTCCGATAGCAGAGATGTGATATCTCAATGCTTATACCAAACCTGAGACCCTTCCTATAACATGAGATGTGATATCCAACTCCTTCCCGTTCCAAACCTGAGACACTAATTATAGCATATGTGATATCCAACTCCTTCCCATTCCAAACATGAGACCCTTCCTATAGCAAGAAAGTAATATCCAACTCCTACCCATTCCAATCCTGAGACCCTTCCTATAGCAAGAGATGTGATATCCAAATCCTTCCCATTCCAATCCTGAGACCCTTCCTATAACATGATATGTGATATCCAACTCCTTCCCATTCCAACCTGAGACACTTCCTATAGCATGAGAAGGGATATCCAACTCCTTCCCAATCCAATCCTGAGACCCTTCCGATAGCAGAGATGTGATATCTCAATGCTTATACCAAACCTGAGACCCTTCCTATGGCATGAGATGTGATATCCAACTCCTTGCCATTCAAATCCTGAGACCCTTCCTATAGCATGAGAAGGGATATCCAACTCCTGCCCAATCCAATCCTGAGACACTTCCGATAGCAGAGACGTGATATCTCAATGCTTCTACCAAACCTGAGACCCTTCCTTTAGCATGAGATGTGATATCCAAATCCTTCACATTCCAATCCTGAGACCCTTCCTATAGCATGAGATGTGATATCTCAATGCTTCTAATACCAAACCTGAGATCCTTCCTATAACATAAGATGTGATATCCAATCCCTTCCCATTCCAAACCTGAGACCCTTCCTATTGGATGAGAGGTGATATCCAACTCCTTCCCATTCCAACCCTGAGACCCTTCCTATAGCATGAGATGTGATGTCTCAATGCTTCTAATACCAAACCTGAGATCCTTCCTATAACATGAGATGTGATATCCAACTCCTTCCATTCCAATCCTGAGACCCGTCCTATAGCATTAGATGTGATATCTCAATGCTTATACCAAACCTGAGACCCTTCCTATAGCATGAGATGTGATATCCAACTACTTCCCATTCCAATCCTGAGACCCTTCCTATAGCATGAGATGTGATATCTCAATGCTTCTAATACCAAACCTGAGATCCTTCCTCTAACATGAAATGTGATATCCAACTCCTTCCCTTTCCAAACCTAAGAGCATATCTATAGCATGAGATGTGATATCCAAGTCCTTCCCATTCCAACCCTTAGACCCTTCCTACAGCATGCAATATGATATCTCAATGATTCTAATAACAAACCTGAGACCCGTCCTATAACATGAGATGGGATATCCAACTCCTTCCCATTCCAATCCTGAGACACTTCCGATAGCAGAGATGTGATATCTCAATGCTTATACCAAACCTGAGACCCTTCCTATAACATGAGATGTGATATCCAAATCCTTCCCGTTCCAAACCTGAGACCCTTCCTTTAGCATGAGATGTGATATCCAGCTCCTTCCCATTCCAATCCTGAGACACTTCCGATAGCATGAGATGTGATATCTCAATGCTTCTAATATCAAAACTGAGACCCTCCCTATAGCATGATATGTGATATCTAAGTCCTTCCCATTCCAATCCTGAGACATTCCCTATAGCATGAGATGTGATATCCAACTCTTTCCCATTCCAATCCTGAGACCCTTCCTATAGCATGAGATATGATATCTCAATACTTCTAATACCAAACGTGAGATCCTTCCGATAACATGAGATGTGATATCCAAATCCTTCCCCTTCCAAACCTGAGACCCTCCCTTTAGCATGAGATGTGATATCCAACTCCTTCCCATTCCAATCCTGAGACCCTTCTTATAGCATGAGATGTGATATCTCAATGCTTCTAATACCAAACCTGAGATCCTTCCGATAGCATGAGATGTGATATCTCAATGCTTCTAATACCAAACCTGAGATCCTTCCTATAACATGAGATGTGATATCCAAATCCTTCCCCTTCCAAACCTGAGACCCTCCCTTTAGCATGAGATGTGATATCCAACTCCTTCCCATTCCATTCCTGAGACCCTTCTGATAGCATGAGATGTGATATCTCAATGCCTCTAATACCAAACCTGAGCTCCTACCTCTAACATGAAATGTGATATCCAACTCTTTCCCCTTCCAAACCTGAGAGCCTTCCTATAGCATGAGATGTGATATCCAAGTCCTTCCCATTCCAATCCTGAGACCCTTCCTATAGCTTGAGATGTGATATCCAACTCCTTCCCATTCCAATTCTGAGACCCTTCCTATACTCTGAGACTTGATATCTCAATGCTTCTAATACCAAACCTGAGACCCGTAATATAACATGAGATGTGATATCCAAATCCTTCCCCTTCCTAACCTTAGACCCTTCCTTTATCATGAGATGTGATATCCAACTCCTTCCCATTCCAATCCTGAGACCCTTCCGATATCATGAGATGTGATATCTCAAAGCTTCTAATATCAAACTTGAGACCCTCCCTATAGCATGAGATGTGATATCCAAGTCCTTCCCATTCCAATCCTGAGACCCTTCCTATAGCATGAGATGTGATATCTCAATGCTTCTAATACCAAACCTGAGACCCTTCCTATAACATGAGATGGGAATATCCAACTCCTTCCCATTCCAATCCTGAGACCCTTCCGATAGCAGAGATGTGATATCTCAATGCTTATACCAAACCTGAGACCCTTCCTATGGCATGAGATGTGATATCCAACTCCTTGCCATTCAAATCCTGAGACCCTTCCTATAGCATGAGAAGGGATATCCAACTCCTTCCCAATCCAATCCTGAGACCCTTCCGATAGCAGAGACGTGATATCTCAATGCTTCTACCAAACCTGAGACCCTTCCTTTAGCATGAGATGTGATATCCAAATCCTTCACATTCCAATCCTGAGACCCTTCCTATAGCATGAGATGTGATATCTCAATGCTTCTAATACCAAACCTGAGATCCTTCCTATAACATGAGATGTGATATCCAATTCCTTCCCATTCCAAACCTGAGACCCTTCCTATTGGATGAGATGTGATATCCAACTCCTTCCCATTCCAACCCTGAGACCCTTCCTATAGCATGAGATGTGATGTCTCAATGCTTCTAATACCAAACCTGAGATCCTTCCTATAACATGAGATGTGATATCCAATTCCTTCCATTCCAATCCTGAGACCCGTCCTATAGCATGAGATGTGATATCTCAATGCTTATACCAAACCTGAGACCCTTCCTATAGCATTAGATGTGATATCCAACTACTTCCCATTCCAATCCTGAGACCCTTCCTATAGCATGAGATGTGATATCCAAGTCCTTCCCATTCCAACCCTGAGACCCTTCCTATAGCATGAGATGTGATGTCTCAATGCTTCTAATACCAAACCTGAAATCCTTCCTATAACATGAGATGTGATATCCAACTCCTTCCATTCCAATCCTGAGACCCGTCCAATAGCATTAGATGTGATATCTCAATGCTTATACCAAACCTGAGACCCTTCCTATAGCATGAGATGTGATATCCAACTACTTCCCATTCCAATCCTGAGACCCTTCCTATAGCATGAGATGTGATATCTCAATGCTTCTAATACCAAACCTGAGATCCTTCCTCTAACATGAAATGTGATATCCAACTCCTTCCCTTTCCAAACCTAAGAGCCTATCTATAGCATGAGATGTGATATCCAAGTCCTTCCCATTCCAACCCTTAGACCCTTCCTACAGCATGCAATATGATATCTCAATGATTCTAATAACAAACCTGAGACCCGTCCTATAACATGAGATGGGATATCCAACTCCTTCCCATTCCAATCCTGAGACACTTCCGATAGCAGAGATGTGATATCTCAATGCTTATACCAAACCTGAGACCCTTCCTATAACATGAGATGTGATATCCAAATCCTTCCCGTTCCAAACCTGAGACCCTTCCTTTAGCATGAGATGTGATATCCAGTTCCTTCCCATTCCAATCCTGAGACACTTCCGATAGCATGAGATGTGATATCTCAATGCTTCTAATATCAAAACTGAGACCCCCCCTATAGCATGATATGTGATATCTAAGTCCTTCCCATTCCAATCCTGAGACACTCCCTATAGCATGAGATGTGATATCCAACTCTTTCCCATTCCAATCCTGAGACCCTTCCTATAGCATGAGATATGATATCTCAATACTTCTAATACCAAACGTGAGATCCTTCCGATAAAATGAGATGTGATATCCAAATCCTTCCCCTTCCAAACCTGAGACCCTCCCTTTAGCATGAGATGTGATATCCAACTCCTTCCCATTCCAATCCTGAGACCCTTCTGATAGCATGAGATGTGATATCTCAATGCTTCTAATACCAAACCTGAGATCCTTCCGATAGCATGAGATGTGATATCTCAATGCTTCTAATACCAAACCTGAGATCCTTCCTATAACATGAGATGTGATATCCAAATCCTTCCCCTTCCAAACCTGAGACCCTCCCTTTAGCATGAGATGTGATATCCAACTCCTTCCCATTCCATTCCTGAGACCCTTCTGATAGCATGAGATGTGATATCTCAATGCCTCTAATACCAAACCTGAGACCTCTAACATGAAATGTGATATCCAACTCTTTCCCCTTCCAAACCTGAGACCCGTCCTATAGCATGAGATATGATATACAAGTCCTTCCCATTCCAATCCTGAGACCCTTCCTATAACATGAAATGTGATATCCAACTCCTTCCCATTCCAACCTGAGACCCTTCCTATAGCATGAGATGGGATATCCAACTTCTTCCAAATCCAATACTGATACCCTTCCGATAGCATGAGATGTGATATCCCAATGCTTCTACCAAACCTGAGACCCATACTATGGCATGAGATGTGATATCAAACTCCTTTCCATTCCAATCCTGAGACCCTTCCTATAGCTTGAGGTGTGATATCCAACTCCTTCCCATTCCAATTCTGAGACCCTTCTTATACCATGAGACTTGATATCTCAATGCTTCTAATACCAAACCTGAGACCCGTCCTATAACATGAGATGTGATATCCAAATCCTTCCCCTTCCAAACCTTAGACCCTTCCTTTATCATGAGATGTGGTATCCAACTCTTTCCCATTCCAATCCTGAGACCCTTCTGATAGCATGAGATGTGATATCTCAATGCTTCTAATACCAAACCTGAAATCCTTCCGATAGCATGAGATGTGATATCTCAATGCTTCTAATACCAAACCTGAGATCCTTCCTATAACATGAGATGTGATATCCAAATCCTTCCCCTTCCAAACCTGAGACCCTCCCTTTAGCATGAGATGTGATATCCAACTCATTCCCATTCCATTCCTGAGACCCTTCTGATAGCATGAGATGTGATATCTCAATGCCTCTAACACCAAACCTGAGATCCTACCTCTAACATGAAATGTGATATCCAACTCTTTCCCCTTCCAAACCTGAGAGCCTTCCTATAGCATGAGATGTGATATCCAGGTCCTTCCCATTCCAATCCAGAGACCCTTCCTATAGCTTGAGATGTGATATCCAACTCCTTCCCATTCCAATTCTGAGACCCTTCCTATACTCTGAGACTTGATATCTCAATGCTTCTAATACCAAACCTGAGACCCGTAATATAACATGAGATGTGATATCCAAATCCTTCCCCTTCCAAACCTTAGACCCTTCCTTTATCATGAGATGTGATATCCAACTCCTTCCCATTCCAATCCTGAGACCCTTCCGATATCATGAGATGTGATATCTCAAAGCTTCTAATATCAAACTTGAGACCCTCCCTATAGCATGAGATGTGATATCCAAGTCCTTCCCATTCCAATCCTGAGACCCTTCCTATAGCATGAGATGTGATATCTCAATGCTTCTAATACCAAACCTGAGACCCTTCCTATAACATGAGATGGGAATATCCAACTCCTTCCCATTCCAATCCTGAGACCCTTCCGATAGCAGAGATGTGATATCTCAATGCTTATACCAAACCTGAGACCCTTCCTATGGCATGAGATGTGATATCCAACTCCTTGCCATTCAAATCCTGAGACCCTTCCTATAGCATGAGAAGGGATATCCAACTCCTTCCCAATCCAATCCTGAGACCCTTCCGATAGCAGAGACGTGATATCTCAATGCTTCTACCAAACCTGAGACCCTTCCTTTAGCATGAGATGTGATATCCAAATCCTTCACATTCCAATCCTGAGACCCTTCCTATAGCATGAGATGTGATATCTCAATGCTTCTAATACCAAACCTGAGATCCTTCCTATAACATGAGATGTGATATCCAATTCCTTCCCATTCCAAACCTGAGACCCTTCCTATTGGATGAGATGTGATATCCAACTTCTTCCCATTCCAACCCTGAGACCCTTCCTATAGCATGAGATGTGATGTCTCAATGCTTCTAATACCAAACCTGAGATCCTTCCTATAACATGAGATGTGATATCCAACTCCTTCCATTCCAATCCTGAGACCCGTCCTATAGCATGAGATGTGATATCTCAATGCTTATACCAAACCTGAGACCCTTCCTATAGCATGAGATGTGATATCCAACTACTTCCCATTCCAATCCTGAGACCCTTCCTATAGCATGAGATGTGATATCTCAATGCTTCTAATACCAAACCTGAGATCCTTCCTCTAACATGAAATGTGATATCCAACTCCTTCCCTTTCCAAACCTAAGAGCCTATCTATAGCATGAGATGTGATATCCAAGTCCTTCCCATTCCAATCCTTAGACCCTTCCTACAGCATGCAATATGATATCTCAATGATTCTAATAACAAACCTGAGACCCGTCCTATAGCATGAGATATGATATCCAAGTCCTTCCCATTCCAATCCTGAGACCCTTCCTATAACATGAAATGTGATATCCAACTCCTTCCCATTCCAACCTGAGACCCTTCCTATAGCATGAGATGGGATATCCAACTTCTTCCAAATCCAATACTGAAACCCTTCCGATAGCATGAGATGTGATATCCCAATGCTTCTACCAAACCTGAGACCCATACTATGGCATGAGATGTGATATCAAACTCCTTTCCATTCCAATCCTGAGACCCTTCCTATAGCTTGAGGTGTGATATCCAACTCCTTCCCATTCCAATTCTGAGACCCTTCTTATACCATGAGACTTGATATCTCAATGCTTCTAATACCAAACCTGAGACCCGTCCTATAACATGAGATGTGATATCCAAATCCTTCCCCTTCCAAACCTTAGACCCTTCCTTTATCATGAGATGTGGTATCCAACTCCTTCCCATTCCAATCCTGAGACCCTTCTGATAGCATGAGATGTGATATCTCAATGCTTCTAATACCAAACCTGAGATCCTTCCGATAGCATGAGATGTGATATCTCAATGCTTCTAATACCAAACCTGAGATCCTTCCTATAACATGAGATGTGATATCCAAATCCTTCCCCTTCCAAACCTGAGACCCTCCCTTTAGCATGAGATGTGATATCCAACTCCTTCCCATTCCATTCCTGAGACCCTTCTGATAGCATGAGATGTGATATCTCAATGCCTCTAACACCAAACCTGAGATCCTACCTCTAACATGAAATGTGATATCCAACTCTTTCCCCTTCCAAACCTGAGAGCCTTCCTATAGCATGAGATGTGATATCCAGGTCCTTCCCATTCCAATCCAGAGACCCTTCCTATAGCTTGAGATGTGATATCCAACTCCTTCCCATTCCAATTCTGAGACCCTTCCTATACTCTGAGACTTGATATCTCAATGCTTCTAATACCAAACCTGAGACCCGTAATATAACATGAGATGTGCTATCCAAATCCTTCCCCTTCCAAACCTTAGACCCTTCCTTTATCATGAGATGTGATATCCAACTCCTTCCCATTCCAATCCTGAGACCCTTCCGATATCATGAGATGTGATATCTCAAAGCTTCTAATATCAAACTTGAGACCCTCCCTATAGCATGAGATGTGATATCCAAGTCCTTCCCATTCCAATCCTGAGACCCTTCCTATAGCATGAGATGTGATATCTCAATGCTTCTAATACCAAACCTGAGACCCTTCCTATAACATGAGATGGGAATATCCAACTCCTTCCCATTCCAATCCTGAGACCCTTCCGATAGCAGAGATGTGATATCTCAATGCTTATACCAAACCTGAGACCCTTCCTATGGCATGAGATGTGATATCCAACTCCTTGCCATTCAAATCCTGAGACCCTTCCTATAGCATGAGAAGGGATATCCAACTCCTTCCCAATCCAATCCTGAGACCCTTCCGATAGCAGAGACGTGATATCTCAATGCTTCTACCAAACCTGAGACCCTTCCTTTAGCATAAGATGTGATATCCAAATCCTTCACATTCCAATCCTGAGACCCTTCCTATAGCATGAGATGTGATATCTCAATGCTTCTAATACCAAACCTGAGATCCTTCCTATAACATGAGATGTGATATCCAATTCCTTCCCATTCCAAACCTGAGACCCTTCCTATTGGATGAGATGTGATATCCAACTCCTTCCCATTCCAACCCTGAGACCCTTCCTATAGCATGAGATGTGATGTCTCAATGCTTCTAATACCAAACCTGAGATCCTTCCTATAACATGAGATGTGATATCCAACTCCTTCCATTCCAATCCTGAGACCCGTCCTATAGCATGAGATGTGATATCTCAATGCTTATACCAAACCTGAGACCCTTCCTATAGCATGAGATGTGATATCCAACTACTTCCCATTCCAATCCTGAGACCCTTCCTATAGCATGAGATGTGATATCTCAATGCTTCTAATACCAAACCTGACATCCTTCCTCTAACATGAAATGTGATATCCAACTCCTTCCCTTTCCAAACCTAAGAGCCTATCTATAGCATGAGATGTGATATCCAAGTCCTTCCCATTCCAATCCTTAGACCCTTCCTACAGCATGCAATATGATATCTCAATGATTCTAATAACAAACCTGAGACCCGTCCTATAGCATGAGATATGATATCCAAGTCCTTCCCATTCCAATCCTGAGACCCTTCCTATAACATGAAATGTGATATCCAACTCCTTCCCATTCCAACCTGAGACCCTTCCTATAGCATGAGATGGGATATCCAACTTCTTCCAAATCCAATACTGATACCCTTCCGATAGCATGAGATGTGATATCCCAATGCTTCTACCAAACCTGAGACCCATACTATGGCATGAGATGTGATATCAAACTCCTTTCCATTCCAATCCTGAGACCCTTCCTATAGCTTGAGGTGTGATATCCAACTCCTTCCCATTCCAATTCTGAGACCCTTCTTATACCATGAGACTTGATATCTCAATGCTTCTAATACCAAACCTGAGACCCGTCCTATAACATGAGATGTGATATCCAAATCCTTCCCCTTCCAAACCTTAGACCCTTCCTTTATCATGAGATGTGGTATCCAACTCCTTCCCATTCCAATCCTGAGACCCTTCCGATATCATGAGATTTGTTATCTCAATGCTTCTAATATCAAACTTGAGACCCTCCCTATAGCATGAGATGTGACATCCAAGTCCTTCCCATTCCAATCCTGAGACCCTTCCTATAGCATGAGATGTGATATCTCTATGCTTCTAATACCAAACCTGAGACCCTTCCTATAACATGAGATGGGATATCCAACTCCTTCCCATTCCAATCCTGAGACCCTTCCGATAGCAGAGATGTGATATCTCAATGCTTATACCAAACCTGAGACCCTTCCTATGGCCTGAGATGTCATATACAACTCCTTCCCATTCCAATCCTGAGACCCTTCCTTTAGCATGAGATGTGATATCTCAATGCTTATACCAAATCTGAGACCCTTCCTATAGCATGAGATGTGATATCCAAATCCTTCCCATTCCAATCCTGAGACCCTTCCTATAGCATGAGATGTGATATCTCAATGCTTATACCAAACCTGAGAGCCTACCTATAGCATGAGATGTGATATCCAAGTCCATCCCATTCCAATCCTTAGACCCTTCCTACAGCATGCAATGTGATATCTCAATGATTCTAATACCAAACCAGAGACTCTTACTATAACATGAGATGGGATATCCAACTCCTTCCCATTCCAATCCTGAGCCGCTTCCGATAGCAGAGATGTGATATCTCAATGCTTATACCAAACCTGAGACCCTTCCTATAACATGAGATGTGATATCCAACTCCTTCCCGTTCCAAACCTGAGACACTAACTATAGCATATGTGATATCCAACTCCTTCCCATTCCAAACATGAGACCCTTCCTATAGCAAGAAAGTAATATCCAACTCCTACCCATTCCAATCCTGAGACCCTTCCTATAGCAAGAGATGTGATATCCAAATCCTTCCCATTCCAATCCTGAGACCCTTCCTATAACATGAGATGTGATATCCAACTCCTTCCCATTCCAACCTGAGACACTTCCTATAGCATGAGAAGGGATATCCAACTCCTTCCCAATCCAATCCTGAGACCCTTCCGATAGCAGAGATGTGATATCTCAATGCTTATACCAAACCTGAGACCCTTCCTATGGCATGAGATGTGATATCCAACTCCTTGCCATTCAAATCCTGAGACCCTTCCTATAGCATGAGAAGGGATATCCAACTCCTTCCCAATCCAATCCTGAGACCCTTCTGTTAAGACAGATTTCTGAACTCTGTCCTGGTGGCGCAGAAGTTCAGAAGGCCAACCTAATTACTTGGAACAGGGTAACCTCTGGACAAGCCAGACCAATCAAGGTAGCGATCGCGGCGGTCAAGACTAGGTCTCAAGAGGGGTGAGGGTGACTGAAAGCCCGCAATGAGCACACAAAGCAAGAGCGCTTACAAACTACTCCAAACAGTTGTTATATGAAAAATAGATACACATTTATTTTAAGGCCTTTAAAATAATGACCGTAGCGAGAAAATCACAATATCACAATATTAAACCAACACATACCATATCAACACAATATATATACAAATACACAGTCGCAAGCGTTTAAAGCACGAAATATGTAGTCCCCCTGAAAGGAAAGGAAAACAGGCAGTGCGATAACGCTTTAGACTCAGTTCGCCTTCAGAGGCACCTAACTAAATGGAAGTCCGAGCCCTGCGAAGAGTGGAGCCTTGTGCTCAAAGTACCTGCCACGCCGGTGCCAACGGGCAAAAGGGGAAGCTCTTCGGAGGAAGTCAGGCAGTTCGGGTTAGTGCACAGCAGAAGGAGAACAGGTTCCGCAACTCAAGCGCAGCCTCCACAGCGGGCAGAAGCAGAGCGCGAGTACGGCCAAAAGGGGGCTGTTTTTACACAGCAGGGAAAAGCAATGGGATACTGCAGGAGGGCGACCAGATCCTAGCTAAACTACTCACCGGTCCCCGAAGCAAGCAGACCCAGGCTTCTCCACGTTAGTTTCAGCAGCTGGCAGGTTCAGAAGAGCAGGGAACGCCTCGTAGTCGTGTAGAGCAAAAAGACGTCCCAATCGACGAAACCAGCACAGTTTTGTTGCCGCAGCAGGACAACGGAGCGGCCGTGTGTATTCAAGCCAAATGTACACTCCTCCCTTCAGACTTGGGAACGCCAAGTGTACGAAGCGTGGGAGAGTGACAAGGACTCGAAATACAACACAACCTGGCGGCAGTTACAGAGCAGGACTCCCTTGTAAGCTGGTCAGTCAACTGGATGGCCCAGAGACACTTCCGAAGGCTTACTTGGCAGGAGAGGATGAAGTCGCCGGGAATAGCTGTTCCTGCTATTCCAAAGGTCGAAGCACCAGTACAGGCCTTCTGGTTCGATCCAAGGAGGAAAGGGCTTCACAGGACGACCGCAGTGCAAAGGAGGATTCCTTCAGCGGGTCACCAGCGATTCCTCGGTCCAGCCTCTTGGTTGCAGGATACTTGGCTCCTGTATTCCTTCATTCGTGAGAACTCAGGAGATCGACATGGTAGTGGTGTTTCCAGCTCCCTCTTATCCACGGTTCCCTTCGCGCCAAAACGGAGGGGAGCCAATGGGAGATCCGCTCATCAACACACATACCATACGTGGACCAATCACGGACCACGGTGGTCCCAGGCATTCACACCACCCTAGACTCTCTGGCACCCAGGATGTGTATTGGGACCAGACATCCCAGCCCACACCCTGGAGGCACACAAACGACATGTAGAAGCCCGCGAAAGCAACCACGTTTCGCGGGAAAGTACATGCCCAAATAAGGAAGGCCCCGGGTCGCCCGACCTGGGGAAGGTGAAGGGAGCAAGACGGTCAGTGGACAAGACAAAGGAGCCTCGTGGTCTGGCCATTTTGGGAGCCAGGCCACCATTTTGGGTTCAGTGCGAAAAACGTGCTCAGAACGCCAAAAGGAGCTCAAAATAAACAAAACGATCGCTGCCACCATTCGAGTCCCTGAATGACTTGCACCGATCAAATACCATCCTAAAAGAGTATCTAGGGTCTGTAGAAGGCTAGAGACCCAAGAGAGCTGTAACTTAGCTTACAGTGCCCTCTTGTGTCATGTTGCACTAAAGCCGCAACACGATAGAAGAAACTACGGGAAACAGCGTTCCCCGGTACTGACTGTCTTAAGGGCATGTCAGTTTCCCCGTAAGAAAAGAGCGAAAGCCCAGAGGAGTGCGGCAGAAGGCTGCACTTCTCTGGCAAAGTCAATAACAAGGTGAAAACAACAGCAAAAAGTTTAGGGGTTGTCACATGGAAGGAAAATTACCTGCAATCATGAAATCTTTCCTAACACTCGCCCCTCCCAGACTATGGACAGGGGGAACTAATCCACCCCTGGATGAGTCTCTTGTTCAGGTCGGTTAAACATTCTGGACAACCCATCAGCATTGCTATGTTGGACACCTGGCCTATGCTCAATAGTGAAGTTGAAGCCTTGTAGACTTATGGACCACCTAAGCAACTTTGGATTCTCCCCCTTCATGTTCATTAGCCACTTTAACGGCTTATGGTCAGTCTGCACAGTGAAGTGGGTCCCATAGAGGTAGGGCCTCAGCTTCCTTAGGGCCCACACAACAGAGAAACATTCTTTCTCTACCGTGGACCATCTGAGCTCTCTGTCCTTAAGCTGGCGACTAATAAAACCAATAGGGTGTTCCTTACCCTTCTCATCTACTTGTGATAGTAGAGCTCCTATCCCAGTGTCAGAGGCATCCGTCTGCACGATAAAAGGTCTTTGATAATCAGGGGCCCTAAGCACAGGCGCCTGGCACAAGGAGTCTTTTAAGCCATTGAAGGCCTTCTCACACTCGTCGGTCCAAGTTACCTTCTTGGGTTTCTTCGGAGTTGTGAGGGCAGTCAGAGGAGCAGCTATGGTGATATCCAACTCCTTCCCGTTCCAAACCTGAGACACTAACTATAGCATATGTGATATCCAACTGCTTCCCATTCCAAACATGAGACCCTTCCTATAGCAAGAAAGTAATATCCAACTCCTACCCATTCCAATCCTGAGACCCTTCCTATAGCAAGAGATGTGATATCCAACTCCTTCCCATTCAAATCCTGAGACCCTTCCTATAGCATGAGAAGGGATATCCAACTCCTTCCCAATCCAATCCTGAGACCCTTCCGATAGCAGAGACGTGATATCTCAATGCTTCTACCAAACCTGAGACCCTTCCTTTAGCATGAGATGTGATATCCAAATCCTTCACATTCCAATCCTGAGACCCTTCCTATAGCATGAGATGTGATATCTCAATGCTTCTAATACCAAACCTGAGATCCTTCCTATAACATGAGATGTGATATCCAATTCCTTCCCATTCCAATCCTGAGACCCTTCCTATTGGATGAGATGCGATATCCAACTCCTTCCCATTCCAACCCTGAGACCCTTCCTATAGCATGAGATGTGATGTCTCAATGCTTCTAATACCAAACCTGAGATCCTTCCTATAACATGAGATGTGATATCCAACTCCTTCCATTCCAATCCTGAGACCCGTCCTATAACATGAGATGTGATATCCAACTCCTTCCCATTCCAACCTGAGACACTTCCTATAGCATGAGAAGGGATATCCAACTCCTTCCCAATCCAATCCTGAGACCCTTCCGATAGTAGAGATGTGATATCTCAATGCTTATACCAAACCTGAGACCCTTCCTATGGCATGAGATGTGATATCCAACTCCTTGCCATTCAAATCCTGAGACCCTTCCTATAACATGAGATGTGATATCCAACTCCTTCCCATTCCAACCTGAGACACTTCCTATAGCATGAGAAGGGATATCCAACTCCTTCCCAATCCAATCCTGAGACCCTTCCGATAGTAGAGATGTGATATCTCAATGCTTATACCAAACCTGAGACCCTTCCTATGGCATGAGATGTGATATCCAACTCCTTGCCATTCAAATCCTGAGACCCTTCCTATAGCATGAGAAGGGATATCCAACTCCTTCCCAATCCAATCCTGAGACCCTTCTGATAGCAGAGACGTGATATTTCAATGCTTCTACCAAACCTGAGACCCTTCCTTTAGCATGAGATGTGATATCCAAATCCTTCACATTCCAATCCTGAGACCCTTCCTATAGCATGAGATGTGATATCTCAATGCTTCTAATACCAAACCTGAGATCCTTCCTATAACATGAAATGTGATATCCAATTCCTTCCCATTCCAAACCTGAGACCCTTCCTATTGGATGAGATGTGATATCCAACTCCTTCCCATTCCAACCCTGAGACCCTTCCTATAGCATGAGATGTGATGTCTCAATGATTCTAATACCAAACCTGAGATCCTTCCTATAACATGAGATGTGATATCCAACTCCTTCCATTCCAATCCTGAGACCCGTCCTATAGCATGAGATGTGATATCTCAATGCTTATACCAAACCTGAGACCCTTCCTATAGCATGAGATGTGATATTCAACTACTTCCCATTCCAATCCTGAGACCCTTCCTATAGCATGAGATGTGATATCTCAATGCTTCTAATACCAAACCTGAGATCCTTCCTCTAACATGAAATGTGATATCCAACTCCTTCCCTTTCCAAACCTAAGAGCCTATCTATAGCATGAGATGTGATATCCAAGTCCTTCCCATTCCAACCCTTAGACCATTCCTACAGCATGCAATATGATATCTCAATGATTCTAATAACAAACCTGAGACCCGTCCTATAACATGAGATGGGATATCCAACTCCTTCCCATTCCAATCCTGAGACACTTCCGATAGCAGAGATGTGATATCTCAATGCTTATACCAAACCTGAGACCCTTCCTATAACATGAGATGTGATATCCAAATCCTTCCCGTTCCAAACCTGAGACCCTTCCTATAACATGAGATGTGATATCCAGCTCCTTCCCATTCCAATCCTGAGACATTTCCGATAGCATGAGATGTGATATCTCAATGCTTCTAATATCAAAACTGAGACCCTCCCTATAGCATGATATGTGATATCTAAGTCCTTCCCATTCCAATCCTGAGACACTCCCTATAGCATGAGATGTGATATCCAACTCTTTCCCATTCCAATCCTGAGACCCTTCCTATAGCATGAGATATGATATCTCAATACTTCTAATACCAAACGTGAGATCCTTCCGATAGCATGAGATGAGATATCTCAATGCTTCTAATACCAAACCTGAGATCCTTCCTATAACATGAGATGTGATATCCAAATCCTTCCCCTTCCAAACCTGAGACCCTCCCTTTAGCATGAGATGTGATATCCAACTCCTTCCCATTCCATTCCTGAGACCCTTCTGATAGCATGAGATGTGATATCTCAATGCCTCTAATACCAAACCTGAGATCCTACCTCTAATATGAAATGTGATATCCAACTCTTTCCCCTTCCAAACCTGAGAGCCTTCCTATAGCATGAGATGTGATATCCAAGTCCTTCCCATTCCAATCCTGAGACCCTTCCTATAGCTTGAGTTGTGATATCCAACTCCTTCCCATTCCAATTCTGAGACCCTTCCTATACTCTGAGACTTGATATCTCAATGCTTCTAATACCAAACCTGAGACCCGTAATATAACATGAGATGTGATATCCAAATCCTTCCCCTTCCAAACCTTAGACCCTTCCTTTATCATGAGATGTGATATCCAACTCCTTCCCATTCCAATCCTGAGACCCTTCCGATATCATGAGATGTGATATCTCAAAGCTTCTAATATCAAACTTGAGACCCTCCCTATAGCATGAGATGTGATATCCAAGTCCTTCCCATTCCAATCCTGAGACCCTTCCTATAGCATGAGATGTGATATCTCAATGCTTCTAATACCAAACCTGAGACCCTTCCTATAACATGAGATGGGAATATCCAACTCCTTCCCATTCCAATCCTGAGACCCTTCCGATAGCAGAGATGTGATATCTCAATGCTTATACCAAACCTGAGACCCTTCCTATGGCATGAGATGTGATATCCAACTCCTTGCCATTCAAATCCTGAGACCCTTCCTATAGCATGAGAAGGGATATCCAACTCCTTCCCAATCCAATCCTGAGACCCTTCCGATAGCAGAGACGTGATATCTCAATGCTTCTACCAAACCTGAGACCCTTCCTTTAGCATGAGATGTGATATCCAAATCCTTCACATTCCAATCCTGAGACCCTTCCTATGGCATGAGATGTGATATCTCAATGCTTCTAATACCAAACCTGAGATCCTTCCTATAACATGAGATGTGAAATCCAATTCCTCCCCATTCCAAACCTGAGACCCTTCCTATTGGATGAGATGTGATATCCAACTCCTTCCCATTCCAACCCTGAGACCCTTCCTATAGCATGAGATGTGATGTCTCAATGCTTCTAATGCCAAACCTGAGATCCTTCCTATAACATGAGATGTGATATCCAACTCCTTCCATTCCAATCCTGAGACCCGTCCTATAGCATGAGATGTGATATCTCAATGCTTATACCAAACCTGAGACCCTTCCTATAGCATGAGATGTGATATCCAACTACTTCCCATTCCAATCCTGAGACCCTTCCTATAGCATGAGATGTGATATCTCAATGCTTCTAATACCAAACCTGAGATCCTTCCTCTAACATGAAATGTGATATCCAACTCCTTCCCTTTCCAAACCTAAGAGCCTATCTATAGCATGAGATGTGATATCCAAGTCCTTCCCATTCCAATCCTTAGACCCTTCCTACAGCATGCAATATGATATCTCAATGATTCTAATAACAAACCTGAGACCCGTCCTATAGCATGAGATATGATATCCATGTCCTTCCCATTCCAATCCTGAGACCCTTCCTATAACATGAAATGTGATATCCAACTCCTTCCCATTCCAACCTGAGACCCTTCCTATATCATGAGATGGGATATCCAACTTCTTCCAAATCCAATACTGATACCCTTCCGATAGCATGAGATGTGATATCCCAATGCTTCTACCAAACCTGAGACCCATACTATGGCATGAGATGTGATATCAAACTCCTTCCCATTCCAATCCTGAGACCCTTCCTATAGCTTGAGGTGTGATATCCAACTTCTTCCCATTCCAATTCTGAGATCCTTCTTATACCATGAGACTTGATATCTCAATGCTTCTAATACCAAACCTGAGACCCGTCCTATAACATGAGATGTGATATCCAAATCCTTCCCCTTCCAAACCTTAGACCCTTCCTTTATCATGAGATGTGGTATCCAACTCCTTCCCATTCCAATCCTGAGACCCTTCCGATATCATGAGATTTTTTATCTCAATGCTTCTAATATCAAACTTGAGACCCTCCCTATAGCATGAGATGTGACATCCAAGTCCTTCCCATTCCAATCCTGAGACCCTTCCTATAGCATGAGATGTGATATCTCTATGCTTCTAATACCAAACCTGAGACCCTTCCCATAACATGAGATGGGATATCCAACTCCTTCCCATTCCAATCCTGAGACCCTTCCGATAGCAGAGATGTGATATCTCAATGCTTATACCAAACCTGAGACCCTTCCTATGGCCTGAGATGTCATATACAACTCCTTCCCATTCCAATCCTGAGACCCTTCCTTTAGCATGAGATGTGATATCTCAATGCTTATACCAAATCTGAGACCCTTCCTATAGCATGAGATGTGATATCCAAATCCTTCCCATTCCAATCCTGAGACCCTTCCTATAGCATGAGATGTGATATCTCAATGCTTATACCAAACCTGAGAGCCTACCTATAGCATGAGATGTGATATCCAAATCCATCCCATTCCAATCCTTAGACCCTTCCTACAGCATGCGATGTGATATCTCAATGATTCTAATACCAAACCAGAGACTCTTACTATAACATGAGATGGGATATCCAACTCCTTCCCATTCCAATCCTGAGCCGCTTCCGATAGCAGAGATGTGATATCTCAATGCTTATGCCAAACCTGAGACCCTTCCTATAACATGAGATGTGATATCCAACTCCTTCCTGTTCCAAACCTGAGACACTAACTATAGCATATGTGATATCCAACTCCTTCCCATTCCAAACATGAGACCCTTCCTATAGCAAGAAAGTAATATCCAACTCCTTCCCAATCCAATCCTGAGACCCTTCCGATAGCAGAGATGTGATATCCCAATGCTTATACCAAACCTGAGACCCTTCCTATGGCATGAGATGTGATATCCAACTCCTTGCCATTCAAATCCTGAGACCCTTCCTATAGCATGAGAAGGGATATCCAACTCCTTCCCAATCCAATCCTGAGACCCTTCCGATAGCAGAGACGTGATATCTCAATGCTTCTACCAAACCTGAGACCCTTCCTTTAGCATGAGATGTGATATCCAAATCCTTCACATTCCAATCCTGAGACCCTGCCTATAGCATGAGATGTGATATCTCAATGCTTCTAATACCAAACCTGAGATCCTTCCTATAACATGAGATGTGATATCCAATTCCTTCCCATTCCAAACCTGAGACCCTTCCTATTGGATGAGATGTGATATCCAACTCCTTCCCATTCCAACCCTGAGACCCTTCCTATAGCATGAGATGTGATGTCTCAATGCTTCTAATACCAAACCTGAGATCCTTCCTATAACATGAGATGTGATATCCAACTCCTTCCATTCAAATCCTGAGACCCGTCCTATAGCATGAGATGTGATATCTCAATGCTTATACCAAACCTGAGACCCTTCCTATAGCATGAGATGTGATATCCAACTACTTCCCATTCCAATCCTGAGACCCTTCCTATAGCATGAGATGTGATATCTCAATGCTTCTAATACCAAACCTGAGATCCTTCCTCTAACATGAAATGTGATATCCAACTCCTTCCCTTTCCAAACCTAAGAGCCTATCTATAGCATGAGATGTGATATCCAAGTCCTTCCCATTCCAACCCTTAGACCCTTCCTACAGCATGCAATATGATATCTCAAAGATTCTAATAACAAACCTGAGACCCGTCCTATAACATGAGATGTGATATCCAACTCCTTCCCATTCCAATCCTGAGACACTTCCTATAGCATGAGATGTGATATCTCACTGCTTATACCAAACCTGAGACCCTTCCCATAGCATGAGATGTGATATCCAACTCCTTCCCATTCCAATCCTCAGACCCTTCCTATAGCATGAGATGTGATATCTCAATGCTTCTAATATCAAACTTGAGACCCTACCTATAGCATGAGATGTGATATCCAAGTCCTTCCCATTACAATCCTGAGACACTTCCTATAGCATGAGATGTGATATCCAACTCCTTCCCATTCCAATCCTGAGACCCTTCCTATAGCATGAGATATGATATCTCAATACTTCTAATACCAAACGTGAGATCCTTCCGATAAATTGAGATGTGATATCCAAATCCTTCCCCTTCCAAACCTGAGACCCTCCCTTTAGCATGAGATGTGATATCCAACTCCTTCCCATTCCAATCCTGAGACCCTTCTGATAGCATGAGATGTGATATCTCAATGCTTATACCAAACCTGAGAGCCTACCTATAGCATGAGATGTGATATCCAAATCCATCCCATTCCAATCCTTAGACCCTTCCTACAGCATGCGATGTGATATCTCAATGATTCTAATACCAAACCAGAGACTCTTACTATAACATGAGATGGGATATCCAACTCCTTCCCATTCCAATCCTGAGCCGCTTCCGATAGCAGAGATGTGATATCTCAATGCTTATGCCAAACCTGAGACCCTTCCTATAACATGAGATGTGATATCCAACTCCTTCCCGTTCCAAACCTGAGACACTAACTATAGCATATGTGATATCCAACTCCTTCCCATTCCAAACATGAGACCCTTCCTATAGCAAGAAAGTAATATCCAACTCCTTCCCAATCCAATCCTGAGACCCTTCCGATAGCAGAGATGTGATATCCCAATGCTTATACCAAACCTGAGACCCTTCCTATGGCATGAGATGTGATATCCAACTCCTTGCCATTCAAATCCTGAGACCCTTCCTATAGCATGAGAAGGGATATCCAACTCCTTCCCAATCCAATCCTGAGACCCTTCCGATAGCAGAGACGTGATATCTCAATGCTTCTACCAAACCTGAGACCCTTCCTTTAGCATGAGATGTGATATCCAAATCCTTCACATTCCAATCCTGAGACCCTGCCTATAGCATGAGATGTGATATCTCAATGCTTCTAATACCAAACCTGAGATCCTTCCTATAACATGAGATGTGATATCCAATTCCTTCCCATTCCAAACCTGAGACCCTTCCTATTGGATGAGATGTGATATCCAACTCCTTCCCATTCCAACCCTGAGACCCTTCCTATAGCATGAGATGTGATGTCTCAATGCTTCTAATACCAAACCTGAGATCCTTCCTATAACATGAGATGTGATATCCAACTCCTTCCATTCAAATCCTGAGACCCGTCCTATAGCATGAGATGTGATATCTCAATGCTTATACCAAACCTGAGACCCTTCCTATAGCATGAGATGTGATATCCAACTACTTCCCATTCCAATCCTGAGACCCTTCCTATAGCATGAGATGTGATATCTCAATGCTTCTAATACCAAACCTGAGATCCTTCCTCTAACATGAAATGTGATATCCAACTCCTTCCCTTTCCAAACCTAAGAGCCTATCTATAGCATGAGATGTGATATCCAAGTCCTTCCCATTCCAACCCTTAGACCCTTCCTACAGCATGCAATATGATATCTCAATGATTCTAATAACAAACCTGAGACCCGTCCTATAACATGAGATGGGATATCCAACTCCTTCCCATTCCAATCCTGAGACACTTCCGATAGCAGAGATGTGATATCTCAATGCTTATACCAAACCTGAGATCCTTCCTATAACATGAGATGTGATATCCAACTCCTTCCCATTCCAATCCTGAGACACTTCCTATAGCATGAGATGTGATATCTCACTGCTTATACCAAACCTGAGACCCTTCCCATAGCATGAGATGTGATATCCAACTCCTTCCCATTCCAATCCTCAGACCCTTCCTATAGCATGAGATGTGATATCTCAATGCTTCTAATATCAAACTTGAGACCCTACCTATAGCATGAGATGTGATATCCAAGTCCTTCCCATTACAATCCTGAGACACTTCCTATAGCATGAGATGTGATATCCAACTCCTTCCCATTCCAATCCTGAGACCCTTCCTATAGCATGAGATATGATATCTCAATACTTCTAATACCAAACGTGAGATCCTTCCGATAAATTGAGATGTGATATCCAAATCCTTCCCCTTCCAAACCTGAGACCCTCCCTTTAGCATGAGATGTGATATCCAACTCCTTCCCATTCCAATCCTGAGACCCTTCTGATAGCATGAGATGTGATATCTCAATGCTTCTAATACCAAACCTGAGATCCTTCCGATAGCATGAGATGTGATATCTCAATGCTTCTAATACCAAACCTGAGATCCTTCCTATAACATGAGATGTGATATCCAAATCCTTCCCCTTCCAAACCTGAGACCCTCCCTTTAGCATGAGATGTGATATCCAACTCCTTCCCATTCCATTCCCGAGACCCTTCTGATAGCATGAGATGTGATATCTCAATGCCTCTAATACCAAACCTGAGATCCTACCTCTAACATGAAATGTGATATCCAACTCTTTCCCCTTCCAAACCTGAGAGCCTTCCTATAGCATGAGATCTGATATCCAAGTCCTTCCCATTCCAATCCTGATACCCTTCCTATTGCTTGAGATGTGATATCCAACTCCTTCCCATTCCAATTCTGAGACCCTTCCTATACTCTGAGACTTGATATCTCAATGCTTCTAATACCAAACCTGAGACCCGTAATATAACATGAGATGTGATATCCAAATCCTTCCCCTTCCAAACCTTAGACCCTTCCTTTATCATGAGATGAGATATCCAACTCCTTCCCATTCCAATCCTGAGACCCTTCCGATATCATGAGATGTGATATCTCAAAGCTTCTAATATCAAACTTGAGACCCTCCCTATAGCATGAGATGTGATATCCAAGTCCTTCCCATTCCAATCCTGAGACCCTTCCTATAGCATGAGATGTGATATCTCAATGCTTCTAATACCAAACCTGAGACCCTTCCTATTACATGAGATGGGAATATCCAACTCCTTCCCATTCCAATCCTGAGACCCTTCCGATAGCAGAGATGTGATATCTCAATGCTTATACCAAACCTGAGACCCTTCGTATGGCATGAGATGTGATATCCAACTCCTTCCCATTCCAATCCTGAGACCCTTCCGATATCATGAGATGTGATATCTCAAAGCTTCTAATATCAAACTTGAGACCCTCCCTATAGCATGAGATGTGATATCCAAGTCCTTCCCATTCCAATCCTGAGACCCTTCCTATAGCATGAGATGTGATATCTCAATGCTTCTAATACCAAACCTGAGACCCTTCCTATTACATGAGATGGGAATATCCAACTCCTTCCCAATCCAATCCTGAGACCCTTCCGATAGCAGAGACGTGATATCTCAATGCTTCTACCAAACCTGAGACCCTTCCTTTAGCATGAGATGTGATATCCAAATCCTTCACATTCCAATCCTGAGACCCTTCCTATAGCATGAGATGTGATATCTCAATGCTTCTAATACCAAACCTGAGATCCTTCCTATAACATGAGATGTGATATCCAATTCCTTCCCATTCCAAACCTGAGACCCTTCCTATTGGATGAGTTGTGATATCCAACTCCTTCCCATTCCAACCCTGAGACCCTTCCTATAGCATGAGATGTGATGTCTCAATGATTCTAATACCAAACCTGAGATCCTTCCTATAACATGAGATGTGATATCCAACTCCTTCCATTCCAATCCTGAGACCCGTCCTATAGCATGAGATGTGATATCGCAATGCTTATACGAAACCTGAGACCCTTCCTATAGCATGAGATGTGATATCCAACTACTTCCCATTCCAATCCTGAGACCCTTCCTATAGCATGAGATGTGATATCTCAATGCTTCTAATACCAAACCTGAGATCCTTCCTCTAACATGAAATGTGATATCCAACTCCTTCCCTTTCCAAACCTAAGAGCCTATCTATAGCATGAGATGTGATATCCAGGTCCTTCCTATTCCAATCCTTAGACCCTTCCTACAGCATGCAATATGATATCTCAATGATTCTAATAACAAACCTGAGACCCGTCCTATAGCATGAGATATGATATCCAAGTCCTTCCCATTCCAATCCTGAGACCCTTCCTATAACATGAAATGTGATATCCAACTCCTTCCCATTCCAACCTGAGACCCTTCCTATAGCATGAGATGGGATATCCAACTTCTTCAAAATCCAATACTGATACCCTTCCGATAGCATGAGATGTGATATCCCAATGCTTCTACCAAACCTGAGACCCATACTATGGCATGAGATGTGATATCAAACTCCTTCCCATTCCAATCCTGAGACCCTTCCTATAGCTTGAGGTGTGATATCCAACTCCTTCCCATTCCAATTCTGAGACCCTTCTTATACCATGAGACTTGATATCTCAATGCTTCTAATACCAAACCTGAGACCCGTCCTATAACATGAGATGTGATATCCAAATCCTTCCCCTTCCAAACCTTAGACCCTTCCTTTATCATGAGATGTGGTATCCAACTCCTTCCCATTCCAATCCTGAGACCCTTCCGATATCATGAGATTTGTTATCTCAATGCTTCTAATATCAAACTTGAGATCCTCCCTATAGCATGAGATGTGACATCCAAGTCCTTCCCATTCCAATCCTGAGACCCTTCCTATAGCATGAGATGTGATATCTCAATGCTTCTAATACCAAACCTGAGACCCTTCCTATGGCCTGAGATGTCATACACAACTCTTTCCCATTCCAATCCTGAGACCCTTCCTTTAGCATGAGATGTGATATCTCAATGCTTATACCAAATCTGAGACCCTTCCTATAGCATGAGATGTGATATCCAAATCCTTCCCATTCCAATCCTGAGACCCTTCCTATAGCATGAGATGTGATATCTCAATGCTTATACCAAACCTGAGAGCCTACCTATAGCATGAGATGTGATATCCAAGTCCATCCCATTCCAATCCTTAGACCCTTCCTACAGCATGCGATGTGATATCTCAATGATTCTAATACCAAACCAGAGACTCTTACTATAACATGAGATGTGATATCCAACTCCTTCCCATTCCAATCCTGAGCCGCTTCCGATAGCAGAGATGTGATATCTCAATGCTTATACCAAACCTGAGACCCTTCCTATAACATGAGATGTGATATCCAACTCCTTCCCGTTCCAAACCTGAGACACTAACTATAGCATATGTGATATCCAACTCCTTCCCATTCCAAACATGAGACCCTTCCTATAGCAAGAAAGTAATATCCAACTCCTACCCATTCCAATCCTGAGACCCTTCCTATAGCAAGAGATGTGATATCCAAATCCTTCCCATTCCAATCCTGAGACCCTTCCTATAACATGAGATGTGATATCCAACTCCTTCCCATTCCAACCTGAGACACTTCCTATAGCATGAGAAGGGATATCCAACTCCTTCCCAATCCAATCCTGAGACCCTTCCGATAGCAGAGATGTGATATCTCAATGCTTATACCAAACCTGAGACCATTCCTATGGCATGAGATGTGATATCCAACTCCTTGCCATTCAAATCCTGAGACCCTTCCTATAGCATGAGAAGGGATATCCAACTCCTTCCCAATCCAATCCTGCGACCCTTCCGATAGCAGAGACGTGATATCTCAATGCTTCTACCAAACCTGAGACCCTTCCTTTAGCATGAGATGTGATATCCAAATCCTTCACATTCCAATCCTGAGACCCTTCCTATAGCATGAGATGTGATATCTCAATGCTTCTAATACCAAACCTGAGATCCTTCCTATAACATGAGATGTGATATCCAATTCCTTCCCATTCCAAACCTGAGACCCTTCCTATTGGATGAGATGTGATATCCAACTCCTTCCCATTCCAACCCTGAGACCCTTCCTATAGCATGAGATGTGATGTCTCAATGCTTCTAATACCAAACCTGAGATCCTTCCTATAACATGAGATGTGATATCCAACTCCTTCCATTCCAATCCTGAGACCCGTCCTATAGCATGAGATGTGATATCTCAATGCTTATACTAAATCTGAGACCCTTCCTATAGCATGAGATGTGATATCCAACTACTTCCCATTCCAATCCTGAGACCCTTCCTATAGCATGAGATGTGATATCTCAATGCTTCTAATACCAAACCTGAGATCCTTCCTCTAACATGAAATGTGATATCCAACTCCTTCCCTTTCCAAACCTAAGAGCCTATCTATAGCATGAGATGTGATATCCAAGTCCTTCCCATTCCAACCCTTAGACCCTTCCTACAGCATGCAATATGATATCTCAATGATTCTAATAACAAACCTGAGACCCGTCCTATAACATGAGATGTGATATCCAACTCCTTCCCATTCCAATCCTGAGACACTTCCGATAGCAGAGATGTGATATCTCAATGCTTATACCAAACCTGAGACCCTTCCTATAACATGAGATGTGATATCCAAATCCTTCCCGTTCCAAACCTGAGACCCTTCCTTTAGCATGAGATGTGATATCCAGCTCCTTCCCATTCCAATCCTGAGACACTTCCGATAGCATGAGATGTGATATCTCAATGCTTCCAATACCAAACCTGAGATCCTTCCGATAGCATGAGATGTGATATCTCAATGCTTCTAATACCAAACCTGAGATCCTTCCTATAACATGAGATGTGATATCCAAATCATTCCCCTTCCAAACCTGAGACCCTCCCTTTAGCATGAGATGTGATATCCAACTCCTTCCCATTCCATTCCTGAGACCCTTCTGATAGCATGAGATGTGATATCTCAATGCCTCTAATACCAAACCTGAGATCCTACCTCTAACATGAAATGTAATATCCAACTCTTTCCCCTTCCAAACCTGAGAGCCTTCCTATAGCATGAGATGTGATATCCAAGTCCTTCCCATTCCAATCCTGAGACCCTTCCTATAGCTTGAGATGTGATATCCAACTCCTTCCCATTCCAATTCTGAGACCCTTCCTATACTCTGAGACTTGATATCTCAATGCTTCTAATACCAAACCTGAGACCCGTAATATAACATGAGATGTGATATCCAAATCCTTCCCCTTCCAAACCTTAGACCCTTCCTTTATCATGAGATGTGATATCCAACTCCTTCCCATTCCAATCCTGAGACCCTTCCGATATCATGAGATGTGATATCTCAAAGCTTCTAATATCAAACTTGAGACCCTCCCTATAGCAGGGGATGTGATATCCAAGTCCTTCCCATTCCAATCCTGAGACCCTTCCTATAGCATGAGATGTGATATCTCAATGCTTCTAATACCAAACCAATGACCCTTCCTATAACATGAGATGGGAATATCCAACTCCTTCCGATTCCAATCCTGAGACCCTTCCGATAGCAGAGATGTGATATCTCAATGCTTATACCAAACCTGAGACCCTTCCTATGGCATGAGATGTGATATCCAACTCCTTGCCATTCAAATCCTGAGACCCTTCCTATAGCATGAGAAGGGATATCCAACTCCTTCCCAATCCAATCCTGAGACCCTTCCGATAGCAGAGACGTGATATCTCAATGCTTCTACCAAACCTGAGACCCTTCCTTTAGCATGAGATGTGATATCCAAATCCTTCACATTCCAATCCTGAGACCCTTCCTATAGCATGAGATGTGATATCTCAATGCTTCTAATACCAAACCTGAGATCTTTCCTATAACATGAGATGTGATATCCAATTCCTTCCCATTCCAAACCTGAGACCCTTCCTATTGGA
Organism: Ambystoma mexicanum; assembly: GCF_040938575.1. NCBI lineage: Eukaryota > Metazoa > Chordata > Amphibia > Caudata > Ambystomatidae > Ambystoma > Ambystoma mexicanum. The sequence continues at coordinate 8,572,923 of NC_090922.1, read as the reverse complement.
TGAGATGTGATATCCAACTCCTTCCCATTCCAACCCTGAGACCCTTCCTATAGCATGAGATGTGATGTCTCAATGCTTCCAATACCAAACCTGAGATCCTTCCTATAACATGATATGTGATATCCAACTCCTTCCATTCCAATCCTGAGACCTGTCCTATAGCATGAGATGTGATATCTCAATGCTTATACCAAACCTGAGACCCTTCCTATAGCATGAGATGTGATATCCAACTACTTCCCATTCCAATCCTGAGACCCTTCATATAGCATGAGATGTGATATCTCAATGCTTCTAATACCAAACCTGAGATCCTTCCTCTAACATGAAATGTGATATCCAACTCCTTCCCTTTCCAAACCTAAGAGCCTATCTATAGCATGAGATGTGATATCCAAGTCCTTCCCATTCCAATCCTTAGACCCTTCCTACAGCATGCAATATGATATCTCAATGATTCTAATAACAAACCTGAGACCCGTCCTATAGCATGAGATATGATATCCAAGTCCTTCCCATTCCAATCCTGAGACCCTTCCTATATCATGAAATGTGATATCCAACTCCTTCCCATTCCAACCTGAGACCCTTCCTATAGCATGAGATGTGATATCCAACTCCTTCCCATTCCAATCCTGAGACACTTCCTATAGCATGAGATGTGATATCTCACTGCTTATACCAAACCTGAGACCCTTCCCATAGCATGAGATGTGATATCCAACTCCTTCCCATTCCAATCCTCAGACCCTTCCTATAGCATGAGATGTGATATCTCAATGCTTCTAATATCAAACTTGAGACCCTACCTATAGCATGAGATGTGATATCCAAGTCCTTCCCATTACAATCCTGAGACACTTCCTATAGCATGAGATGTGATATCCAACTCCTTCCCATTCCAATCCTGAGACCCTTCCTATAGCATGAGATATGATATCTCAATACTTCTAATACCAAACGTGAGATCCTTCCGATAAATTGAGATGTGATATCCAAATCCTTCCCCTTCCAAACCTGAGACCCTCCCTTTAGCATGAGATGTGATATCCAACTCCTTCCCATTCCAATCCTGAGACCCTTCTGATAGCATGAGATGTGATATCTCAATGCTTCTAATACCAAACCTGAGATCCTTCCGATAGCATGAGATGTGATATCTCAATGCTTCTAATACCAAACCTGAGATCCTTCCTATAACATGAGATGTGATATCCAAATCCTTCCCCTTCCAAACCTGAGACCCTCCCTTTAGCATGAGATGTGATATCCAACTCCTTCCCATTCCATTCCCGAGACCCTTCTGATAGCATGAGATGTGATATCTCAATGCCTCTAATACCAAACCTGAGATCCTACCTCTAACATGAAATGTGATATCCAACTCTTTCCCCTTCCAAACCTGAGAGCCTTCCTATAGCATGAGATCTGATATCCAAGTCCTTCCCATTCCAATCCTGATACCCTTCCTATTGCTTGAGATGTGATATCCAACTCCTTCCCATTCCAATTCTGAGACCCTTCCTATACTCTGAGACTTGATATCTCAATGCTTCTAATACCAAACCTGAGACCCGTAATATAACATGAGATGTGATATCCAAATCCTTCCCCTTCCAAACCTTAGACCCTTCCTTTATCATGAGATGTGATATCCAACTCCTTCCCATTCCAATCCTGAGACCCTTCCGATATCATGAGATGTGATATCTCAAAGCTTCTAATATCAAACTTGAGACCCTCCCTATAGCATGAGATGTGATATCCAAGTCCTTCCCATTCCAATCCTGAGACCCTTCCTATAGCATGAGATGTGATATCTCAATGCTTCTAATACCAAACCTGAGACCCTTCCTATTACATGAGATGGGAATATCCAACTCCTTCCCATTCCAATCCTGAGACCCTTCCGATAGCAGAGATGTGATATCTCAATGCTTATACCAAACCTGAGACCCTTCGTATGGCATGAGATGTGATATCCAACTCCTTCCCATTCCAATCCTGAGACCCTTCCGATATCATGAGATGTGATATCTCAAAGCTTCTAATATCAAACTTGAGACCCTCCCTATAGCATGAGATGTGATATCCAAGTCCTTCCCATTCCAATCCTGAGACCCTTCCTATAGCATGAGATGTGATATCTCAATGCTTCTAATACCAAACCTGAGACCCTTCCTATTACATGAGATGGGAATATCCAACTCCTTCCCAATCCAATCCTGAGACCCTTCCGATAGCAGAGACGTGATATCTCAATGCTTCTACCAAACCTGAGACCCTTCCTTTAGCATGAGATGTGATATCCAAATCCTTCACATTCCAATCCTGAGACCCTTCCTATAGCATGAGATGTGATATCTCAATGCTTCTAATACCAAACCTGAGATCCTTCCTATAACATGAGATGTGATATCCAATTCCTTCCCATTCCAAACCTGAGACCCTTCCTATTGGATGAGTTGTGATATCCAACTCCTTCCCATTCCAACCCTGAGACCCTTCCTATAGCATGAGATGTGATGTCTCAATGATTCTAATACCAAACCTGAGATCCTTCCTATAACATGAGATGTGATATCCAACTCCTTCCATTCCAATCCTGAGACCCGTCCTATAGCATGAGATGTGATATCGCAATGCTTATACGAAACCTGAGACCCTTCCTATAGCATGAGATGTGATATCCAACTACTTCCCATTCCAATCCTGAGACCCTTCCTATAGCATGAGATGTGATATCTCAATGCTTCTAATACCAAACCTGAGATCCTTCCTCTAACATGAAATGTGATATCCAACTCCTTCCCTTTCCAAACCTAAGAGCCTATCTATAGCATGAGATGTGATATCCAGGTCCTTCCTATTCCAATCCTTAGACCCTTCCTACAGCATGCAATATGATATCTCAATGATTCTAATAACAAACCTGAGACCCGTCCTATAGCATGAGATATGATATCCAAGTCCTTCCCATTCCAATCCTGAGACCCTTCCTATAACATGAAATGTGATATCCAACTCCTTCCCATTCCAACCTGAGACCCTTCCTATAGCATGAGATGGGATATCCAACTTCTTCAAAATCCAATACTGATACCCTTCCGATAGCATGAGATGTGATATCCCAATGCTTCTACCAAACCTGAGACCCATACTATGGCATGAGATGTGATATCAAACTCCTTCCCATTCCAATCCTGAGACCCTTCCTATAGCTTGAGGTGTGATATCCAACTCCTTCCCATTCCAATTCTGAGACCCTTCTTATACCATGAGACTTGATATCTCAATGCTTCTAATACCAAACCTGAGACCCGTCCTATAACATGAGATGTGATATCCAAATCCTTCCCCTTCCAAACCTTAGACCCTTCCTTTATCATGAGATGTGGTATCCAACTCCTTCCCATTCCAATCCTGAGACCCTTCCGATATCATGAGATTTGTTATCTCAATGCTTCTAATATCAAACTTGAGATCCTCCCTATAGCATGAGATGTGACATCCAAGTCCTTCCCATTCCAATCCTGAGACCCTTCCTATAGCATGAGATGTGATATCTCTATGCTTCTAATACCAAACCTGAGACCCTTCCTATAACATGAGATGGGATATCCAACTCCTTCCCATTCCAATCCTGAGACCCTTCCGATAGCAGAGATGTGATATCTCAATGCTTATACCAAACCTGAGACCCTTCCTATGGCCTGAGATGTCATACACAACTCCTTCCCATTCCAATCCTGAGACCCTTCCTTTAGCATGAGATGTGATATCTCAATGCTTATACCAAATCTGAGACCCTTCCTATAGCATGAGATGTGATATCCAAATCCTTCCCATTCCAATCCTGAGACCCTTCCTATAGCATGAGATGTGATATCTCAATGCTTATACCAAACCTGAGAGCCTACCTATAGCATGAGATGTGATATCCAAGTCCATCCCATTCCAATCCTTAGACCCTTCCTACAGCATGCGATGTGATATCTCAATGATTCTAATACCAAACCAGAGACTCTTACTATAACATGAGATGTGATATCCAACTCCTTCCCATTCCAATCCTGAGCCGCTTCCGATAGCAGAGATGTGATATCTCAATGCTTATACCAAACCTGAGACCCTTCCTATAACATGAGATGTGATATCCAACTCCTTCCCGTTCCAAACATGAGACACTAACTATAGCATATGTGATATCCAACTCCTTCCCATTCCAAACATGAGACCCTTCCTATAGCAAGAAAGTAATATCCAACTCCTACCCATTCCAATCCTGAGACCCTTCCTATAGCAAGAGATGTGATATCCAAATCCTTCCCATTCCAATCCTGAGACCCTTCCTATAACATGAGATGTGATATCCAACTCCTTCCCATTCCAACCTGAGACACTTCCTATAGCATGAGAAGGGATATCCAACTCCTTCCCAATCCAATCCTGAGACCCTTCCGATAGCAGAGATGTGATATCTCAATGCTTATACCAAACCTGAGACCATTCCTATGGCATGAGATGTGATATCCAACTCCTTGCCATTCAAATCCTGAGACCCTTCCTATAGCATGAGAAGGGATATCCAACTCCTTCCCAATCCAATCCTGCGACCCTTCCGATAGCAGAGACGTGATATCTCAATGCTTCTACCAAACCTGAGACCCTTCCTTTAGCATGAGATGTGATATCCAAATCCTTCACATTCCAATCCTGAGACCCTTCCTATAGCATGAGATGTGATATCTCAATGCTTCTAATACCAAACCTGAGATCCTTCCTATAACATGAGATGTGATATCCAATTCCTTCCCATTCCAAACCTGAGACCCTTCCTATTGGATGAGATGTGATATCCAACTCCTTCCCATTCCAACCCTGAGACCCTTCCTATAGCATGAGATGTGATGTCTCAATGCTTCTAATACCAAACCTGAGATCCTTCCTATAACATGAGATGTGATATCCAACTCCTTCCATTCCAATCCTGAGACCCGTCCTATAGCATGAGATGTGATATCTCAATGCTTATACTAAATCTGAGACCCTTCCTATAGCATGAGATGTGATATCCAACTACTTCCCATTCCAATCCTGAGACCCTTCCTATAGCATGAGATGTGATATCTCAATGCTTCTAATACCAAACCTGAGACCCTTCCTATAACATGAGATGGGAATATCCAACTCCTTCCCATTCCAATCCTGAGACCCTTCCGATAGCAGAGATGTGATATCTCAATGCTTATACCAAACCTGAGACCCTTCCTATGGCATGAGATGTGATATCCAACTCCTTGCCATTCAAATCCTGAGACCCTTCCTATAGCATGAGAAGGGATATCCAACTCCTTCCCAATCCAATCCTGAGACCCTTCCGATAGCAGAGACGTGATATCTCAATGCTTCTACCAAACCTGAGACCCTTCCTTTAGCATGAGATGTGATATCCAAATCCTTCACATTCCAATCCTGAGACCCTTCCTATGGCATGAGATGTGATATCTCAATGCTTCTAATACCAAACCTGAGATCCTTCCTATAACATGAGATGTGAAATCCAATTCCTCCCCATTCCAAACCTGAGACCCTTCCTATTGGATGAGATGTGATATCCAACTCCTTCCCATTCCAACCCTGAGACCCTTCCTATAGCATGAGATGTGATGTCTCAATGCTTCTAATGCCAAACCTGAGATCCTTCCTATAACATGAGATGTGATATCCAACTCCTTCCATTCCAATCCTGAGACCCGTCCTATAGCATGAGATGTGATATCTCAATGCTTATACCAAACCTGAGACCCTTCCTATAGCATGAGATGTGATATCCAACTACTTCCCATTCCAATCCTGAGACCCTTCCTATAGCATGAGATGTGATATCTCAATGCTTCTAATACCAAACCTGAGATCCTTCCTCTAACATGAAATGTGATATCCAACTCCTTCCCTTTCCAAACCTAAGAGCCTATCTATAGCATGAGATGTGATATCCAAGTCCTTCCCATTCCAATCCTTAGACCCTTCCTACAGCATGCAATATGATATCTCAATGATTCTAATAACAAACCTGAGACCCGTCCTATAGCATGAGATATGATATCCATGTCCTTCCCATTCCAATCCTGAGACCCTTCCTATAACATGAAATGTGATATCCAACTCCTTCCCATTCCAACCTGAGACCCTTCCTATATCATGAGATGGGATATCCAACTTCTTCCAAATCCAATACTGATACCCTTCCGATAGCATGAGATGTGATATCCCAATGCTTCTACCAAACCTGAGACCCATACTATGGCATGAGATGTGATATCAAACTCCTTCCCATTCCAATCCTGAGACCCTTCCTATAGCTTGAGGTGTGATATCCAACTTCTTCCCATTCCAATTCTGAGATCCTTCTTATACCATGAGACTTGATATCTCAATGCTTCTAATACCAAACCTGAGACCCGTCCTATAACATGAGATGTGATATCCAAATCCTTCCCCTTCCAAACCTTAGACCCTTCCTTTATCATGAGATGTGGTATCCAACTCCTTCCCATTCCAATCCTGAGACCCTTCCGATATCATGAGATTTTTTATCTCAATGCTTCTAATATCAAACTTGAGACCCTCCCTATAGCATGAGATGTGACATCCAAGTCCTTCCCATTCCAATCCTGAGACCCTTCCTATAGCATGAGATGTGATATCTCTATGCTTCTAATACCAAACCTGAGACCCTTCCCATAACATGAGATGGGATATCCAACTCCTTCCCATTCCAATCCTGAGACCCTTCCGATAGCAGAGATGTGATATCTCAATGCTTATACCAAACCTGAGACCCTTCCTATGGCCTGAGATGTCATATACAACTCCTTCCCATTCCAATCCTGAGACCCTTCCTTTAGCATGAGATGTGATATCTCAATGCTTATACCAAATCTGAGACCCTTCCTATAGCATGAGATGTGATATCCAAATCCTTCCCATTCCAATCCTGAGACCCTTCCTATAGCATGAGATGTGATATCTCAATGCTTATACCAAACCTGAGAGCCTACCTATAGCATGAGATGTGATATCCAAATCCATCCCATTCCAATCCTTAGACCCTTCCTACAGCATGCGATGTGATATCTCAATGATTCTAATACCAAACCAGAGACTCTTACTATAACATGAGATGGGATATACAACTCCTTCCCATTCCAATCCTGAGCCGCTTCCGATAGCAGAGATGTGATATCTCAATGCTTATGCCAAACCTGAGACCCTTCCTATAACATGAGATGTGATATCCAACTCCTTCCCGTTCCAAACCTGAGACACTAACTATAGCATATGTGATATCCAACTCCTTCCCATTCCAAACATGAGACCCTTCCTATAGCAAGAAAGTAATATCCAACTCCTTCCCAATCCAATCCTGAGACCCTTCCGATAGCAGAGATGTGATATCCCAATGCTTATACCAAACCTGAGACCCTTCCTATGGCATGAGATGTGATATCCAACTCCTTGCCATTCAAATCCTGAGACCCTTCCTATAGCATGAGAAGGGATATCCAACTCCTTCCCAATCCAATCCTGAGACCCTTCCGATAGCAGAGACGTGATATCTCAATGCTTCTACCAAACCTGAGACCCTTCCTTTAGCATGAGATGTGATATCCAAATCCTTCACATTCCAATCCTGAGACCCTGCCTATAGCATGAGATGTGATATCTCAATGCTTCTAATACCAAACCTGAGATCCTTCCTATAACATGAGATGTGATATCCAATTCCTTCCCATTCCAAACCTGAGACCCTTCCTATTGGATGAGATGTGATATCCAACTCCTTCCCATTCCAACCCTGAGACCCTTCCTATAGCATGAGATGTGATGTCTCAATGCTTCTAATACCAAACCTGAGATCCTTCCTATAACATGAGATGTGATATCCAACTCCTTCCATTCAAATCCTGAGACCCGTCCTATAGCATGAGATGTGATATCTCAATGCTTATACCAAACCTGAGACCCTTCCTATAGCATGAGATGTGATATCCAACTACTTCCCATTCCAATCCTGAGACCCTTCCTATAGCATGAGATGTGATATCTCAATGCTTCTAATACCAAACCTGAGATCCTTCCTCTAACATGAAATGTGATATCCAACTCCTTCCCTTTCCAAACCTAAGAGGCTATCTATAGCATGAGATGTGATATCCAAGTCCTTCCCATTCCAACCCTTAGACCCTTCCTACAGCATGCAATATGATATCTCAATGATTCTAATAACAAACCTGAGACCCGTCCTATAACATGAGATGGGATATCCAACTCCTTCCCATTCCAATCCTGAGACACTTCCGATAGCAGATTTGTGATATCTCAATGCTTATACCAAACCTGAGATCCTTCCTATAACATGAGATGTGATATCCAACTCCTTCCCATTCCAATCCTGAGACACTTCCTATAGCATGAGATGTGATATCTCACTGCTTATACCAAACCTGAGACCCTTCCCATAGCATGAGATGTGATATCCAACTCCTTCCCATTCCAATCCTCAGACCCTTCCTATAGCATGAGATGTGATATCTCAATGCTTCTAATATCAAACTTGAGACCCTACCTATAGCATGAGATGTGATATCCAAGTCCTTCCCATTACAATCCTGAGACACTTCCTATAGCATGAGATGTGATATCCAACTCCTTCCCATTCCAATCCTGAGACCCTTCCTATAGCATGAGATATGATATCTCAATACTTCTAATACCAAACGTGAGATCCTTCCGATAAATTGAGATGTGATATCCAAATCCTTCCCCTTCCAAACCTGAGACCCTCCCTTTAGCATGAGATGTGATATCCAACTCCTTCCCATTCCAATCCTGAGACCCTTCTGATAGCATGAGATGTGATATCTCAATGCTTATACCAAACCTGAGAGCCTACCTATAGCATGAGATGTGATATCCAAATCCATCCCATTCCAATCCTTAGACCCTTCCTACAGCATGCGATGTGATATCTCAATGATTCTAATACCAAACCAGAGACTCTTACTATAACATGAGATGGGATATCCAACTCCTTCCCATTCCAATCCTGAGCCGCTTCCGATAGCAGAGATGTGATATCTCAATGCTTATGCCAAACCTGAGACCCTTCCTATAACATGAGATGTGATATCCAACTCCTTCCCGTTCCAAACCTGAGACACTAACTATAGCATATGTGATATCCAACTCCTTCCCATTCCAAACATGAGACCCTTCCTATAGCAAGAAAGTAATATCCAACTCCTTCCCAATCCAATCCTGAGACCCTTCCGATAGCAGAGATGTGATATCCCAATGCTTATACCAAACCTGAGACCCTTCCTATGGCATGAGATGTGATATCCAACTTCTTGCCATTCAAATCCTGAGACCCTTCCTATAGCATGAGAAGGGATATCCAACTCCTTCCCAATCCAATCCTGAGACCCTTCCGATAGCAGAGACGTGATATCTCAATGCTTCTACCAAACCTGAGACCCTTCCTTTAGCATGAGATGTGATATCCAAATCCTTCACATTCCAATCCTGAGACCCTGCCTATAGCATGAGATGTGATATCTCAATGCTTCTAATACCAAACCTGAGATCCTTCCTATAACATGAGATGTGATATCCAATTCCTTCCCATTCCAAACCTGAGACCCTTCCTATTGGATGAGATGTGATATCCAACTCCTTCCCATTCCAACCCTGAGACCCTTCCTATAGCATGAGATGTGATGTCTCAATGCTTCTAATACCAAACCTGAGATCCTTCCTATAACATGAGATGTGATATCCAACTCCTTCCATTCAAATCCTGAGACCCGTCCTATAGCATGAGATGTGATATCTCAATGCTTATACCAAACCTGAGACCCTTCCTATAGCATGAGATGTGATATCCAACTACTTCCCATTCCAATCCTGAGACCCTTCCTATAGCATGAGATGTGATATCTCAATGCTTCTAATACCAAACCTGAGATCCTTCCTCTAACATGAAATGTGATATCCAACTCCTTCCCTTTCCAAACCTAAGAGCCTATCTATAGCATGAGATGTGATATCCAAGTCCTTCCCATTCCAACCCTTAGACCCTTCCTACAGCATGCAATATGATATCTCAATGATTCTAATAACAAACCTGAGACCCGTCCTATAACATGAGATGGGATATCCAACTCCTTCCCATTCCAATCCTGAGACACTTCCGATAGCAGAGATGTGATATCTCAATGCTTATACCAAACCTGAGATCCTTCCTATAACATGAGATGTGATATCCAACTCCTTCCCATTCCAATCCTGAGACACTTCCTATAGCATGAGATGTGATATCTCACTGCTTATACCAAACCTGAGACCCTTCCCATAGCATGAGATGTGATATCCAACTCCTTCCCATTCCAATCCTCAGACCCTTCCTATAGCATGAGATGTGATATCTCAATGCTTCTAATATCAAACTTGAGACCCTACCTATAGCATGAGATGTGATATCCAAGTCCTTCCCATTACAATCCTGAGACACTTCCTATAGCATGAGATGTGATATCCAACTCCTTCCCATTCCAATCCTGAGACCCTTCCTATAGCATGAGATATGATATCTCAATACTTCTAATACCAAACGTGAGATCCTTCCGATAAATTGAGATGTGATATCCAAATCCTTCCCCTTCCAAACCTGAGATCCTCCCTTTAGCATGAGATGTGATATCCAACTCCTTCCCATTCCAATCCTGAGACCCTTCTGATAGCATGAGATGTGATATCTCAATGCTTCTAATACCAAACCTGAGATCCTTCCGATAGCATGAGATGTGATATCTCAATGCTTCTAATACCAAACCTGAGATCCTTCCTATAACATGAGATGTGATATCCAAATCCTTCCCCTTCCAAACCTGAGACCCTCCCTTTAGCATGAGATGTGATATCCAACTCCTTCCCATTCCATTCCCGAGACCCTTCTGATAGCATGAGATGTGATATCTCAATGCCTCTAATACCAAACCTGAGATCCTACCTCTAACATGAAATGTGATATCCAACTCTTTCCCCTTCCAAACCTGAGAGCCTTCCTATAGCATGAGATCTGATATCCAAGTCCTTCCCATTCCAATCCTGATACCCTTCCTATTGCTTGAGATGTGATATCCAACTCCTTCCCATTCCAATTCTGAGACCCTTCCTATACTCTGAGACTTGATATCTCAATGCTTCTAATACCAAACCTGAGACCCGTAATATAACATGAGATGTGATATCCAAATCCTTCCCCTTCCAAACCTTAGACCCTTCCTTTATCATGAGATGAGATATCCAACTCCTTCCCATTCCAATCCTGAGACCCTTCCGATATCATGAGATGTGATATCTCAAAGCTTCTAATATCAAACTTGAGACCCTCCCTATAGCATGAGATGTGATATCCAAGTCCTTCCCATTCCAATCCTGAGACCCTTCCTATAGCATGAGATGTGATATCTCAATGCTTCTAATACCAAACCTGAGACCCTTCCTATTACATGAGATGGGAATATCCAACTCCTTCCAATTCCAATCCTGAGACCCTTCCGATAGCAGAGATGTGATATCTCAATGCTTATACCAAACCTGAGACCCTTCGTATGGCATGAGATGTGATATCCAACTCCTTCCCATTCCAATCCTGAGACCCTTCCGATATCATGAGATGTGATATCTCAAAGCTTCTAATATCAAACTTGAGACCCTCCCTATAGCATGAGATGTGATATCCAAGTCCTTCCCATTCCAATCCTGAGACCCTTCCTATAGCATGAGATGTGATATCTCAATGCTTCTAATACCAAACCTGAGACCCTTCCTATTACATGAGATGGGAATATCCAACTCCTTCCCAATCCAATCCTGAGACCCTTCCGATAGCAGAGACGTGATATCTCAATGCTTCTACCAAACCTGAGACCCTTCCTTTAGCATGAGATGTGATATCCAAATCCTTCACATTCCAATCCTGAGACCCTTCCTATAGCATGAGATGTGATATCTCAATGCTTCTAATACCAAACCTGAGATCCTTCCTATAACATGAGATGTGATATCCAATTCCTTCCCATTCCAAACCTGAGACCCTTCCTATTGGATGAGTTGTGATATCCAACTCCTTCCCATTCCAACCCTGAGACCCTTCCTATAGCATGAGATGTGATGTCTCAATGATTCTAATACCAAACCTGAGATCCTTCCTATAACATGAGATGTGATATCCAACTCCTTCCATTCCAATCCTGAGACCCGTCCTATAGCATGAGATGTGATATCGCAATGCTTATACGAAACCTGAGACCCTTCCTATAGCATGAGATGTGATATCCAACTACTTCCCATTCCAATCCTGAGACCCTTCCTATAGCATGAGATGTGATATCTCAATGCTTCTAATACCAAACCTGAGATCCTTCCTCTAACATGAAATGTGATATCCAACTCCTTCCCTTTCCAAACCTAAGAGCCTATCTATAGCATGAGATGTGATATCCAGGTCCTTCCTATTCCAATCCTTAGACCCTTCCTACAGCATGCAATATGATATCTCAATGATTCTAATAACAAACCTGAGACCCGTCCTATAGCATGAGATATGATATCCAAGTCCTTCCCATTCCAATCCTGAGACCCTTCCTATAACATGAAATGTGATATCCAACTCCTTCCCATTCCAACCTGAGACCCTTCCTATAGCATGAGATGGGATATCCAACTTCTTCAAAATCCAATACTGATACCCTTCCGATAGCATGAGATGTGATATCCCAATGCTTCTACCAAACCTGAGACCCATACTATGGCATGAGATGTGATATCAAACTACTTCCCATTCCAATCCTGAGACCCTTCCTATAGCTTGAGGTGTGATATCCAACTCCTTCCCATTCCAATTCTGAGACCCTTCTTATACCATGAGACTTGATATCTCAATGCTTCTAATACCAAACCTGAGACCCGTCCTATAACATGAGATGTGATATCCAAATCCTTCCCCTTCCAAACCTTAGACCCTTCCTTTATCATGAGATGTGGTATCCAACTCCTTCCCATTCCAATCCTGAGACCCTTCCGATATCATGAGATTTGTTATCTCAATGCTTCTAATATCAAACTTGAGATCCTCCCTATAGCATGAGATGTGACATCCAAGTCCTTCCCATTCCAATCCTGAGACCCTTCCTATAGCATGAGATGTGATATCTCAATGCTTCTAATACCAAACCTGAGACCCTTCCTATGGCCTGAGATGTCATACACAACTCTTTCCCATTCCAATCCTGAGACCCTTCCTTTAGCATGAGATGTGATATCTCAATGCTTATACCAAATCTGAGACCCTTCCTATAGCATGAGATGTGATATCCAAATCCTTCCCATTCCAATCCTGAGACCCTTCCTATAGCATGAGATGTGATATCTCAATGCTTATACCAAACCTGAGAGCCTACCTATAGCATGAGATGTGATATCCAAGTCCATCCCATTCCAATCCTTAGACCCTTCCTACAGCATGCGATGTGATATCTCAATGATTCTAATACCAAACCAGAGACTCTTACTATAACATGAGATGTGATATCCAACTCCTTCCCATTCCAATCCTGAGCCGCTTCCGATAGCAGAGATGTGATATCTCAATGCTTATACCAAACCTGAGACCCTTCCTATAACATGAGATGTGATATCCAACTCCTTCCCGTTCCAAACCTGAGACACTAACTATAGCATATGTGATATCCAACTCCTTCCCATTCCAAACATGAGACCCTTCCTATAGCAAGAAAGTAATATCCAACTCCTACCCATTCCAATCCTGAGACCCTTCCTATAGCAAGAGATGTGATATCCAAATCCTTCCCATTCCAATCCTGAGACCCTTCCTATAACATGAGATGTGATATCCAACTCCTTCCCATTCCAACCTGAGACACTTCCTATAGCATGAGAAGGGATATCCAACTCCTTCCCAATCCAATCCTGAGACCCTTCCGATAGCAGAGATGTGATATCTCAATGCTTATACCAAACCTGAGACCATTCCTATGGCATGAGATGTGATATCCAACTCCTTGCCATTCAAATCCTGAGACCCTTCCTATAGCATGAGAAGGGATATCCAACTCCTTCCCAATCCAATCCTGCGACCCTTCCGATAGCAGAGACGTGATATCTCAATGCTTCTACCAAACCTGAGACCCTTCCTTTAGCATGAGATGTGATATCCAAATCCTTCACATTCCAATCCTGAGACCCTTCCTATAGCATGAGATGTGATATCTCAATGCTTCTAATACCAAACCTGAGATCCTTCCTATAACATGAGATGTGATATCCAATTCCTTCCCATTCCAAACCTGAGACCCTTCCTATTGGATGAGATGTGATATCCAACTCCTTCCCATTCCAACCCTGAGACCCTTCCTATAGCATGAGATGTGATGTCTCAATGCTTCTAATACCAAACCTGAGATCCTTCCTATAACATGAGATGTGATATCCAACTCCTTCCATTCCAATCCTGAGACCCGTCCTATAGCATGAGATGTGATATCTCAATGCTTATACTAAATCTGAGACCCTTCCTATAGCATGAGATGTGATATCCAACTACTTCCCATTCCAATCCTGAGACCCTTCCTATAGCATGAGATGTGATATCTCAATGCTTCTAATACCAAACCTGAGATCCTTCCTCTAACATGAAATGTGATATCCAACTCCTTCCCTTTCCAAACCTAAGAGCCTATCTATAGCATGAGATGTGATATCCAAGTCCTTCCCATTCCAACCCTTAGACCCTTCCTACAGCATGCAATATGATATCTCAATGATTCTAATAACAAACCTGAGACCCGTCCTATAACATGAGATGTGATATCCAACTCCTTCCCATTCCAATCCTGAGACACTTCCGATAGCAGAGATGTGATATCTCAATGCTTATACCAAACCTGAGACCCTTCCTATAACATGAGATGTGATATCCAAATCCTTCCCGTTCCAAACCTGAGACCCTTCCTTTAGCATGAGATGTGATATCCAGCTCCTTCCCATTCCAATCCTGAGACACTTCCGATAGCATGAGATGTGATATCTCAATGCTTCCAATACCAAACCTGAGATCCTTCCGATAGCATGAGATGTGATATCTCAATGCTTCTAATACCAAACCTGAGATCCTTCCTATAACATGAGATGTGATATCCAAATCATTCCCCTTCCAAACCTGAGACCCTCCCTTTAGCATGAGATGTGATATCCAACTCCTTCCCATTCCATTCCTGAGACCCTTCTGATAGCATGAGATGTGATATCTCAATGCCTCTAATACCAAACCTGAGATCCTACCTCTAACATGAAATGTAATATCCAACTCTTTCCCCTTCCAAACCTGAGAGCCTTCCTATAGCATGAGATGTGATATCCAAGTCCTTCCCATTCCAATCCTGAGACCCTTCCTATAGCTTGAGATGTGATATCCAACTCCTTCCCATTCCAATTCTGAGACCCTTCCTATACTCTGAGACTTGATATCTCAATGCTTCTAATACCAAACCTGAGACCCGTAATATAACATGAGATGTGATATCCAAATCCTTCCCCTTCCAAACCTTAGACCCTTCCTTTATCATGAGATGTGATATCCAACTCCTTCCCATTCCAATCCTGAGACCCTTCCGATATCATGAGATGTGATATCTCAAAGCTTCTAATATCAAACTTGAGACCCTCCCTATAGCAGGGGATGTGATATCCAAGTCCTTCCCATTCCAATCCTGAGACCCTTCCTATAGCATGAGATGTGATATCTCAATGCTTCTAATACCAAACCAATGACCCTTCCTATAACATGAGATGGGAATATCCAACTCCTTCCGATTCCAATCCTGAGACCCTTCCGATAGCAGAGATGTGATATCTCAATGCTTATACCAAACCTGAGACCCTTCCTATGGCATGAGATGTGATATCCAACTCCTTGCCATTCAAATCCTGAGACCCTTCCTATAGCATGAGAAGGGATATCCAACTCCTTCCCAATCCAATCCTGAGACCCTTCCGATAGCAGAGACGTGATATCTCAATGCTTCTACCAAACCTGAGACCCTTCCTTTAGCATGAGATGTGATATCCAAATCCTTCACATTCCAATCCTGAGACCCTTCCTATAGCATGAGATGTGATATCTCAATGCTTCTAATACCAAACCTGAGATCTTTCCTATAACATGAGATGTGATATCCAATTCCTTCCCATTCCAAACCTGAGACCCTTCCTATTGGATGAGATGTGATATCCAACTCCTTCCCATTCCAACCCTGAGACCCTTCCTATAGCATGAGATGTGATGTCTCAATGCTTCCAATACCAAACCTGAGATCCTTCCTATAACATGATATGTGATATCCAACTCCTTCCATTCCAATCCTGAGACCTGTCCTATAGCATGAGATGTGATATCTCAATGCTTATACCAAACCTGAGACCCTTCCTATAGCATGAGATGTGATATCCAACTACTTCCCATTCCAATCCTGAGACCCTTCATATAGCATGAGATGTGATATCTCAATGCTTCTAATACCAAACCTGAGATCCTTCCTCTAACATGAAATGTGATATCCAACTCCTTCCCTTTCCAAACCTAAGAGCCTATCTATAGCATGAGATGTGATATCCAAGTCCTTCCCATTCCAATCCTTAGACCCTTCCTACAGCATGCAATATGATATCTCAATGATTCTAATAACAAACCTGAGACCCGTCCTATAGCATGAGATATGATATCCAAGTCCTTCCCATTCCAATCCTGAGACCCTTCCTATATCATGAAATGTGATATCCAACTCCTTCCCATTCCAACCTGAGACCCTTCCTATAGCATGAGATGTGATATCCAACTCCTTCCCATTCCAATCCTGAGACACTTCCTATAGCATGAGATGTGATATCTCACTGCTTATACCAAACCTGAGACCCTTCCCATAGCATGAGATGTGATATCCAACTCCTTCCCATTCCAATCCTCAGACCCTTCCTATAGCATGAGATGTGATATCTCAATGCTTCTAATATCAAACTTGAGACCCTACCTATAGCATGAGATGTGATATCCAAGTCCTTCCCATTACAATCCTGAGACACTTCCTATAGCATGAGATGTGATATCCAACTCCTTCCCA
The DNA here is from genome assembly GCF_040938575.1 of Ambystoma mexicanum. Lineage (NCBI taxonomy): Eukaryota > Metazoa > Chordata > Amphibia > Caudata > Ambystomatidae > Ambystoma > Ambystoma mexicanum. The sequence goes on along the minus strand of NC_090922.1, from coordinate 8,555,656 downwards.
TTCCAATCCTGAGACCCTTCCTATAGCATGAGATATGATATCTCAATACTTCTAATACCAAACGTGAGATCCTTCCGATAAATTGAGATGTGATATCCAAATCCTTCCCCTTCCAAACCTGAGACCCTCCCTTTAGCATGAGATGTGATATCCAACTCCTTCCCATTCCAATCCTGAGACCCTTCTGATAGCATGAGATGTGATATCTCAATGCTTCTAATACCAAACCTGAGATCCTTCCGATAGCATGAGATGTGATATCTCAATGCTTCTAATACCAAACCTGAGATCCTTCCTATAACATGAGATGTGATATCCAAATCCTTCCCCTTCCAAACCTGAGACCCTCCCTTTAGCATGAGATGTGATATCCAACTCCTTCCCATTCCATTCCCGAGACCCTTCTGATAGCATGAGATGTGATATCTCAATGCCTCTAATACCAAACCTGAGATCCTACCTCTAACATGAAATGTGATATCCAACTCTTTCCCCTTCCAAACCTGAGAGCCTTCCTATAGCATGAGATCTGATATCCAAGTCCTTCCCATTCCAATCCTGATACCCTTCCTATTGCTTGAGATGTGATATCCAACTCCTTCCCATTCCTATTCTGAGACCCTTCCTATACTCTGAGACTTGATATCTCAATGCTTCTAATACCAAACCTGAGACCCGTAATATAACATGAGATGTGATATCCAAATCCTTCCCCTTCCAAACCTTAGACCCTTCCTTTATCATGAGATGTGATATCCAACTCCTTCCCATTCCAATCCTGAGACCCTTCCGATATCATGAGATGTGATATCTCAAAGCTTCTAATATCAAACTTGAGACCCTCCCTATAGCATGAGATGTGATATCCAAGTCCTTCCCATTCCAATCCTGAGACCCTTCCTATAGCATGAGATGTGATATCTCAATGCTTCTAATACCAAACCTGAGACCCTTCCTATTACATGAGATGGGAATATCCAACTCCTTCCCATTCCAATCCTGAGACCCTTCCGATAGCAGAGATGTGATATCTCAATGCTTATACCAAACCTGAGACCCTTCGTATGGCATGAGATGTGATATCCAACTCCTTCCCATTCCAATCCTGAGACCCTTCCGATATCATGAGATGTGATATCTCAAAGCTTCTAATATCAAACTTGAGACCCTCCCTATAGCATGAGATGTGATATCCAAGTCCTTCCCATTCCAATCCTGAGACCCTTCCTATAGCATGAGATGTGATATCTCAATGCTTCTAATACCAAACCTGAGACCCTTCCTATTACATGAGATGGGAATATCCAACTCCTTCCCAATCCAATCCTGAGACCCTTCCGATAGCAGAGACGTGATATCTCAATGCTTCTACCAAACCTGAGACCCTTCCTTTAGCATGAGATGTGATATCCAAATCCTTCACATTCCAATCCTGAGACCCTTCCTATAGCATGAGATGTGATATCTCAATGCTTCTAATACCAAACCTGAGATCCTTCCTATAACATGAGATGTGATATCCAATTCCTTCCCATTCCAAACCTGAGACCCTTCCTATTGGATGAGTTGTGATATCCAACTCCTTCCCATTCCAACCCTGAGACCCTTCCTATAGCATGAGATGTGATGTCTCAATGATTCTAATACCAAACCTGAGATCCTTCCTATAACATGAGATGTGATATCCAACTCCTTCCATTCCAATCCTGAGACCCGTCCTATAGCATGAGATGTGATATCGCAATGCTTATACGAAACCTGAGACCCTTCCTATAGCATGAGATGTGATATCCAACTACTTCCCATTCCAATCCTGAGACCCTTCCTATAGCATGAGATGTGATATCTCAATGCTTCTAATACCAAACCTGAGATCCTTCCTCTAACATGAAATGTGATATCCAACTCCTTCCCTTTCCAAACCTAAGAGCCTATCTATAGCATGAGATGTGATATCCAGGTCCTTCCTATTCCAATCCTTAGACCCTTCCTACAGCATGCAATATGATATCTCAATGATTCTAATAACAAACCTGAGACCCGTCCTATAGCATGAGATATGATATCCAAGTCCTTCCCATTCCAATCCTGAGACCCTTCCTATAACATGAAATGTGATATCCAACTCCTTCCCATTCCAACCTGAGACCCTTCCTATAGCATGAGATGGGATATCCAACTTCTTCAAAATCCAATACTGATACCCTTCCGATAGCATGAGATGTGATATCCCAATGCTTCTACCAAACCTGAGACCCATACTATGGCATGAGATGTGATATCAAACTCCTTCCCATTCCAATCCTGAGACCCTTCCTATAGCTTGAGGTGTGATATCCAACTCCTTCCCATTCCAATTCTGAGACCCTTCTTATACCATGAGACTTGATATCTCAATGCTTCTAATACCAAACCTGAGACCCGTCCTATAACATGAGATGTGATATCCAAATCCTTCCCCTTCCAAACCTTAGACCCTTCCTTTATCATGAGATGTGGTATCCAACTCCTTCCCATTCCAATCCTGAGACCCTTCCGATATCATGAGATTTGTTATCTCAATGCTTCTAATATCAAACTTGAGATCCTCCCTATAGCATGAGATGTGACATCCAAGTCCTTCCCATTCCAATCCTGAGACCCTTCCTATAGCATGAGATGTGATATCTCTATGCTTCTAATACCAAACCTGAGACCCTTCCTATAACATGAGATGGGATATCCAACTCCTTCCCATTCCAATCCTGAGACCCTTCCGATAGCAGAGATGTGATATCTCAATGCTTATACCAAACCTGAGACCCTTCCTATGGCCTGAGATGTCATACACAACTCCTTCCCATTCCAATCCTGAGACCCTTCCTTTAGCATGAGATGTGATATCTCAATGCTTATACCAAATCTGAGACCCTTCCTATAGCATGAGATGTGATATCCAAATCCTTCCCATTCCAATCCTGAGACCCTTCCTATAGCATGAGATGTGATATCTCAATGCTTATACCAAACCTGAGAGCCTACCTATAGCATGAGATGTGATATCCAAGTCCATCCCATTCCAATCCTTAGACCCTTCCTACAGCATGCGATGTGATATCTCAATGATTCTAATACCAAACCAGAGACTCTTACTATAACATGAGATGTGATATCCAACTCCTTCCCATTCCAATCCTGAGCCGCTTCCGATAGCAGAGATGTGATATCTCAATGCTTATACCAAACCTGAGACCCTTCCTATAACATGAGATGTGATATACAACTCCTTCCCGTTCCAAACATGAGACACTAACTATAGCATATGTGATATCCAACTCCTTCCCATTCCAAACATGAGACCCTTCCTATAGCAAGAAAGTAATATCCAACTCCTACCCATTCCAATCCTGAGACCCTTCCTATAGCAAGAGATGTGATATCCAAATCCTTCCCATTCCAATCCTGAGACCCTTCCTATAACATGAGATGTGATATCCAACTCCTTCCCATTCCAACCTGAGACACTTCCTATAGCATGAGAAGGGATATCCAACTCCTTCCCAATCCAATCCTGAGACCCTTCCGATAGCAGAGATGTGATATCTCAATGCTTATACCAAACCTGAGACCATTCCTATGGCATGAGATGTGATATCCAACTCCTTGCCATTCAAATCCTGAGACCCTTCCTATAGCATGAGAAGGGATATCCAACTCCTTCCCAATCCAATCCTGCGACCCTTCCGATAGCAGAGACGTGATATCTCAATGCTTCTACCAAACCTGAGACCCTTCCTTTAGCATGAGATGTGATATCCAAATCCTTCACATTCCAATCCTGAGACCCTTCCTATAGCATGAGATGTGATATCTCAATGCTTCTAATACCAAACCTGAGATCCTTCCTATAACATGAGATGTGATATCCAATTCCTTCCCATTCCAAACCTGAGACCCTTCCTATTGGATGAGATGTGATATCCAACTCCTTCCCATTCCAACCCTGAGACCCTTCCTATAGCATGAGATGTGATGTCTCAATGCTTCTAATACCAAACCTGAGATCCTTCCTATAACATGAGATGTGATATCCAACTCCTTCCATTCCAATCCTGAGACCCGTCCTATAGCATGAGATGTGATATCTCAATGCTTATACTAAATCTGAGACCCTTCCTATAGCATGAGATGTGATATCCAACTACTTCCCATTCCAATCCTGAGACCCTTCCTATAGCATGAGATGTGATATCTCAATGCTTCTAATACCAAACCTGAGATCCTTCCTCTAACATGAAATGTGATATCCAACTCCTTCCCTTTCCAAACCTAAGAGCCTATCTATAGCATGAGATGTGATATCCAAGTCCTTCCCATTCCAACCCTTAGACCCTTCCTACAGCATGCAATATGATATCTCAATGATTCTAATAACAAACCTGAGACCCGTCCTATAACATGAGATGTGATATCCAACTCCTTCCCATTCCAATCCTGAGACACTTCCGATAGCAGAGATGTGATATCTCAATGCTTATACCAAACCTGAGACCCTTCCTATAACATGAGATGTGATATCCAAATCCTTCCCGTTCCAAACCTGAGACCCTTCCTTTAGCATGAGATGTGATATCCAGCTCCTTCCCATTCCAATCCTGAGACACTTCCGATAGCATGAGATGTGATATCTCAATGCTTCCAATACCAAACCTGAGATCCTTCCGATAGCATGAGATGTGATATCTCAATGCTTCTAATACCAAACCTGAGATTCTTCCTATAACATGAGATGTGATATCCAAATCATTCCCCTTCCAAACCTGAGACCCTCCCTTTAGCATGAGATGTGATATCCAACTCCTTCCCATTCCATTCCTGAGACCCTTCTGATAGCATGAGATGTGATATCTCAATGCCTCTAATACCAAACCTGAGATCCTACCTCTAACATGAAATGTGATATCCAACTCTTTCCCCTTCCAAACCTGAGAGCCTTCCTATAGCATGAGATGTGATATCCAAGTCCTTCCCATTCCAATCCTGAGACCCTTCCTATAGCTTGAGATGTGATATCCAACTCCTTCCCATTCCAATTCTGAGACCCTTCCTATACTCTGAGACTTGATATCTCAATGCTTCTAATACCAAACCTGAGACCCGTAATATAACATGAGATGTGATATCCAAATCCTTCCCCTTCCAAACCTTAGACCCTTCCTTTATCATGAGATGTGATATCCAACTCCTTCCCATTCCAATCCTGAGACCCTTCCGATATCATGAGATGTGATATCTCAAAGCTTCTAATATCAAACTTGAGACCCTCCCTATAGCAGGGGATGTGATATCCAAGTCCTTCCCATTCCAATCCTGAGACCCTTCCTATAGCATGAGATGTGATATCTCAATGCTTCTAATACCAAACCAATGACCCTTCCTATAACATGAGATGGGAATATCCAACTCCTTCCCATTCCAATCCTGAGACCCTTCCGATAGCAGAGATGTGATATCTCAATGCTTATACCAAACCTGAGACCCTTCCTATGGCATGAGATGTGATATCCAACTCCTTGCCATTCAAATCCTGAGACCCTTCCTATAGCATGAGAAGGGATATCCAACTCCTTCCCAATCCAATCCTGAGACCCTTCCGATAGCAGAGACGTGATATCTCAATGCTTCTACCAAACCTGAGACCCTTCCTTTAGCATGAGATGTGATATCCAAATCCTTCACATTCCAATCCTGAGACCCTTCCTATAGCATGAGATGTGATATCTCAATGCTTCTAATACCAAACCTGAGATCTTTCCTATAACATGAGATGTGATATCCAATTCCTTCCCATTCCAAACCTGAGACCCTTCCTATTGGATGAGATGTGATATCCAACTCCTTCCCATTCCAACCCTGAGACCCTTCCTATAGCATGAGATGTGATGTCTCAATGCTTCCAATACCAAACCTGAGATCCTTTCTATAACATGATATGTGATATCCAACTCCTTCCATTCCAATCCTGAGACCTGTCCTATAGCATGAGATGTGATATCTCAATGCTTATACCAAACCTGAGACCCTTCCTATAGCATGAGATGTGATATCCAACTACTTCCCATTCCAATCCTGAGACCCTTCATATAGCATGAGATGTGATATCTCAATGCTTCTAATACCAAACCTGAGATCCTTCCTCTAACATGAAATGTGATATCCAACTCCTTCCCTTTCCAAACCTAAGAGCCTATCTATAGCATGAGATGTGATATCCAAGTCCTTCCCATTCCAATCCTTAGACCCTTCCTACAGCATGCAATATGATATCTCAATGATTCTAATAAAAAACCTGAGACCCGTCCTATAGCATGAGATATGATATCCAAGTCCTTCCCATTCCAATCCTGAGACCCTTCCTATATCATGAAATGTGATATCCAACTCCTTCCCATTCCAACCTGAGACCCTTCCTATAGCATGAGATGGGATATCCAACTTCTTCCAAATCCAATACTGATACCCTTCCGATAGCATGAGATGTGATATCCCAATGCTTCTACCAAACCTGAGACCCATACTATGGCATGAGATGTGATATCAAACTCCTTCCCATTCCAATCCTGAGACCCTTCCTATAGCTTGAGGTGTGATATCCAACTCCTTCCCATTCCAATTCTGAGACCCTTCTTATACCATGAGACTTGATATCTCAATGCATCTAATACCAAACCTGAGACCCGTCCTATAACATGAGATGTGATATCCAAATCCTTCCCCTTCCAAACCTTAGACCCTTCCTTTATCATGAGATGTGATATCCAACTCCTTCCCATTCCAATTCTGAGACCCTTCTTATATCATGAGATTTGTTATCTCAATGCTTCTAATATCAAACTTGAGACCCTCCCTATAGCATGAGATGTGACATCCAAGTCCTTCCCATTCCAATCCTGAGACCCTTCCTATAACATGAGATGTGATATCCAACTCCTTCCCATTCCAACCTGAGACACTTCCTATAGCATGAGAAGGGATATCTAACTCCTTCCCAATCCAATCCTGAGACCCTTCCGATAGCAGAGATGTGATATCTCAATGCTTATACCAAACCTGAGACCCTTCCTATGGCATGAGATGTGATATCCAACTCCTTGCCATTCAAATCCTGAGATCCTTCCTATAGCATGAGATGTGATATCTCTATGCTTCTAATACCAAACCTGAGACCCTTCCTATAACATGAGATGGGATATCCAACTGCTTCCCATTCCAATCCTGAGACCCTTCCGATAGCAGAGATGTGATATCTCAATGCTTATACCAAACCTGAGAACCTTCCTATGGCCTGAGATGTCATATACAACTCCTTCCCATTCCAATCCTGAGACCCTTCCTTTAGCATGAGATGTGATATCTCAATGCTTATACCAAATCTGAGACCCTTCCTATAGCATGAGATGTGATATCCAATTCCTTCCCATTCCAATCCTGAGACCCTTCCTATAGCATGAGATGTGATATCTCAATGCTTATACCAAACCTGAGAGCCTACCTATAGCATGAGATGTGATATCCAAGTCCATCCCATTCCAATCCTTAGACCTTTCCTGCAGCATGCGATGTGATATCTCAATGATTCTAATACCAAACCAGAGACTCTTCCTATAACATGAGATGGGATATCCAACTCCTTCCCATTCCAATCCTGAGCCGCTTCCGATAGCAGAGATGTGATATCTCAATGCTTATACCAAACCTGAGACCCTTCCTATAACATGAGATGTGATATCCAACTCCTTCCCGTTCCAAACCTGAGACACTAACTATAGCATATGTGATATCCAACTCCTTCCCATTCCAAACATGAGACCCTTCCTATAGCAAGAAAGTAATATCCAACTCCTACCCATTCCAATCCTGAGACCCTTCCTATAGCAAGAGATGTGATAACCAAATCTTTCCCATTCCAATCCTGAGACCCTTCCTATAACATGAGATGTGATATCCAACTCCTTCCCATTCCAACCTGAGACACTTCCTATAGCATGAGAAGGGATATCCAACTCCTTCCCAATCCAATCCTGAGATCCTTCCGATAGCAGAGATGTGACATCTCAATGCTTATACCAAACCTCAGACCCTTCCTATGGCATGAGATGTGATATCCAACTCCTTCCCAATCCAATCCTGAGACTCTTCCGATAGCAGAGACGTGATATCTCAATGCTTCTACCAAACCTGAGACCCTTCCTTTAGCATGAGATGTGATATCCAAATCCTTCACATTCCAATCCTGAGACCCTTCCTATAGCATGAGATGTGATATCTCAATGCTTCTAATACCAAACCTGAGATCCTTCCTATAACATGAGATGTGATATCCAATTCCTTCCCATTCCAAACCTGAGACCCTTCCTATTGGATGAGATGTGATATCCAACTCCTTCCCATTCCAACCCTGAGACCCTTCCTATAGCATGAGATGTGATGTCTCAATGCTTCTAATACCAAACCTGAGATCCTTCCTATAACATGAGATGTGATATCCAACTCCTTCCATTCCAATCCTGAGACCCGTCCTATAGCATGAGATGTGATATCTCAATGCTTATACCAAACCTGAGACCTTTCCTATAGCATGAGATGTGATATCCAACTGCTTCCCATTCCAATCCTGAGACCCTTCCTATAGCATGAGATGTGATATCTCAATGCTTCTAATACCAAACCTGAGATCCTTCCTCTAACATGAAATGTGATATCCAACTCCTTCCCTTTCCAAACCTAAGAGCCTATCTATACCATGAGATGTGATATCCAAGTCCTTCCCATTCCAACCCTTAGACCCTTCCTACAGCATGCAATATGATATCTCAATGATTCTAATAACAAACCTGAGACCCGTCCTATAACATGAGATGGGATATCCAACTCCTTACAATTCCAATCCTGAGACACTTCCGATAGCAGAGATGTGATATCTCAATGCTTATACCAAACCTGAGACCCTTCCTATAACATGAGATGTGATATCCAAATCCTTCCCGTTCCAAACCTGAGACCCTTCCTTTAGCATGAGATGTGATATCCAGCACCTTCCCATTCCAATCCTGAGACACTTCCTATAGCATGAGATGTGATATCTCAATGCTTCTAATATCAAAACTGAGACCCTCCCTATAGCATGATATGTGATATCTAAGTCCTTCCCATTCCAATCCTGAGACCCTCCCTATAGCATGAGATGTGATATCCAACTCCTTCCCATTCCAATCCTGAGACCCTTCCTATAGCATGAGATATGATATCTCAATACTTCTAATACCAAAAGTGAGATCCTTCCGATAACATGAGATGTGATATCCAAATCCTTCCCCTTCCAATCCTGAGACCCTCCCTTTAGCATGAGATGTGATATCCAACTCCTTCCTATTCCAATCCTGAGACTCTTCTGATAGCATGAGATGTGATATCTCAATGCTTCTAATACCAAACCTGAGATCCTTCCGATAGCATGAGATGTGATATCTCAATGCTTCTAATACCAAACCTGAGATCCTTCCTATAACATGAGATGTGATATCCAAATCCTTCCCCTTCCAAACCTGAGACCCTCCCTTTAGCATGAGATGTGATATCCAACTGCTTCCCATTCCAATCCTGAGACCCTTCCTATAGCATGAGATGTGATATCTCAATGCTTCTAATACCAAACCTGAGATCCTTCCTCTAACATGAAATGTGATATCCAACTCCTTCCCTTTCCAAACCTAAGAGCCTATCTATACCATGAGATGTGATATCCAAGTCCTTCCCATTCCAACCCTTAGACCCTTCCTACAGCTTGCAATATGATATCTCAATGATTCTAATAACAAACCTGAGACCCGTCCTATAACATGAGATGGGATATCCAACTCCTTCCCATTCCAATCCTGAGACACTTCCGATAGCAGAGATGTGATATCTCAATGCTTATACCAAACCTGAGACCCTTCCTATAACATGAGATGTGATATCCAAATCCTTCCCGTTCCAAACCTGAGAACCTTCCTTTAGCATGAGATGTGATATCCAGCACCTTCCCATTCCAATCCTGAGACACTTCCTATAGCATGAGATGTGATATCTCAATGCTTCTAATATCAAAACTGAGACCCTCCCTATAGCATGATATGTGATATCTAAGTCCTTCCCATTCCAATCCTGAGACCCTCCCTATAGCATGAGATGTGATATCCAACTCATTCCCATTCCAATCCTGAGACCCTTCCTATAGCATGAGATATGATATCTCAATACTTCTAATACCAAACGTGAGATCCTTCCGATAACATGAGATGTGATATCCAAATCCTTCCCCTTCCAATCCTGAGACCCTCCCTTTAGCATGAGATGTGATATCCAACTCCTTCCTATTCCAATCCTGAGACTCTTCTGATAGCATGAGATGTGATATCTCAATGCTTCTAATACCAAACCTGAGATCCTTCCGATAGCATGAGATGTGATATCTCAATGCTTCTAATACCAAACCTGAGATCCTTCCTATAACATGAGATGTGATATCCAAATCCTTCCCCTTCCAAACCTGAGACCCTCCCTTTAGCATGAGATGTGATATCCAACTCCTTCCCATTCCATTCCTGAGACCCTTCTGATAGCATGAGATGTGATATCTCAATGCCTCTAATACCAAACCTGAGATCCTACCTCTAACATGAAATGTGATATCCAACTCTTTCCCCTTCCAAACCTGAGAGCCTTCCTATAGCATGAGATGTGATATCCAAGTCCTTCCCATTCCAATCCTGAGACCCTTCCTATAGCTTGAGATGTGATATCCAACTCCTTCCCATTCCAATTCTGAGACCCTTCCTATACTATGAGACTTGATATCTCAATGCTTCTAATACAAACGTGAGACCCGTAATATAACATGAGATGTGATATCCAAATCCTTCCCCTTCCAAACCTTAGACCCTTCCTTTATCATGAGATGTGATATCCAACTCCTTCCCATTCCAATCCTGAGACCCTTCCGATATCATGAGATGTGATATCTCAAAGCTTCTAATATAAAACTTGAGACCTTCCCTATAGCATGAGATGTGATATCCAAGTCCTTCCCATTCCAATCCTGAGACCCTTCCTATAGCATGAGATGTGATATCTCAATGCTTCTAATACCAAACCTGAGACCCTTCCTATAACATGAGATGGGAATATCCAACTCCTTCCCATTCCAATCCTGAGACCCTTCCGGTAGCAGAGATGTGATATCTCAATGCTTATACCAAACCTGAGATCCTTCCTATAACATGAGATGTGATATCCAACTCCTTCCCATTCCAATCCTGAGACACTTCCTATAGCATGAGATACGATATCTCACTGCTTATACCAAACCTGAGACCCTTCCCATAGCATGAGATGTGATATCCAACTCCTTCCCATTCCAATCCTCAGACCCGTCCTATAGCATGAGATGTGATATCTCAATGCTTCTAATATCAAACTTGAGACCCTACCTATAGCATGAGATGTGATATCCAAGTCCTTCCCATTACAATCCTGAGACACTTCCTATAACATGAGATGTGATATCCAACTCCTTCCCATTCCAATCCTGAGACCCTTCCTATAGCATGAGATATGATATCTCAATACTTCTAATACCAAACGTGAGATCCTTCCGATAACATGAGATGTGATATCCAAATCCTTCCCCTTCCAAACCTGAGACCCTCCCTTTAGCATGAGATGTGATATCCAACTCCTTCCCATTCCAATCCTGAGACCCTTCTGATAGCATGAGATGTGATATCTCAATGCTTCTAATACCAAACCTGAGATCCTTCCTATAACATGAGATGTGATATCCAAATCCTTTCCCTTCCAAACCTGAGACACTCCCTTTAGCATGAGATGTGATATCCAACTCCTTCCCATTCCATTCCCGAGACCCTTCTGATAGCATGAGATGTGATATCTCAATGCCTCTAATACCAAACCTGAGATCCTACCTCTAACATGAAATGTGATATCCAACTCTTTCCCCTTCCAAACCTGAGAGCCTTCCTATAGCATGAGATGTGATATCCAAGTCCTTCCCATTCCAATCCTGAGACCCTTCCTATAGCTTGAGATGTGATATCCAACTCCTTCCCATTCCAATTCTGAGACCCTTCCTATACTCTGAGACTTGATATCTCAATGCTTCTAATACCAAACCTGAGACCCGTAATATAACATGAGATGTGATATCCAAATCCTTCCCCTTCCAAACCTTAGACCCTTCCTTTATCATGAGATGTGATATCCAACTCCTTCCCATTCCAATCCTGAGACCCTTCCGATATCATGAGATGTGATATCTCAAAGCTTCTAATATCAAACTTGAGACCCTCCCTATAGCATGAGATGTGATATCCAAGTCCTTCCCATTCCAATCCTGAGACCCTTCCTATAGCATGAGATGTGATATCTCAATGCTTCTAATACCAAACCTGAGACCCTTCCTATTACATGAGATGGGAATATCCAACTCCTTCCCATTCCAATCCTGAGACCCTTCCGATAGCAGAGATGTGATATCTCAATGCTTATACCAAACCTGAGACCCTTCGTATGGCATGAGATGTGATATCCAACTCCTTGCCATTCCAATCCTGAGACCCTTCCTATAGCATGAGAAGGGATATCCAACTCCTTCCCAATCCAATCCTGAGACCCTTCCGATAGCAGAGACGTGATATCTCAATGCTTCTACCAAACCTGAGACCCCTTCTTTAGCATGAGATGTGATATCCAAATCCTTCACATTCCAATCCTGAGACCCTTCCTATAGCATGAGATGTGATATCTCAATGCTTCTAATACCAAACCTGAGATCCTTCCTATAACATGAGATGTGATATCCAATTCCTTCCCATTCCAAACCTGAGACCCTTCCTATTGGATGAGTTGTGATATCCAACTCCTTCACATTCCAACCCTGAGACCCTTCCTATAGCATGAGATGTGATGTCTCAATGATTCTAATACCAAACCTGAGATCCTTCCTATAACATGAGATGTGATATCCAACTCCTTCCATTCCAATCCTGAGACCCGTCCTATAGCATGAGATGTGATATCTCAATGCTTATACCAAACCTGAGACCCTTCCTATAGCATGAGATGTGATATCCAACTACTTCCCATTCCAATCCTGAGACCCTTCCTATAGTATGAGATGTGATATCTCAGTGCTTCTAATACCAAACCTGAGATCCTTCCTCTAACATGAAATGTGATATCCAACTCCTTCCCTTTCCAAACCTAAGAGCCTATCTATAGCATGAGATGTGATATCCAGGTCCTTCCTATTCCAATCCTTAGACCCTTCCTACAGCATGCAATATGATATCTCAATGATTCTAATAACAAACCTGAGACCCGTCCTATAGCATGAGATATGATATCCAAGTCCTTCCCATTCCAATCCTGAGACCCTTCCTATAACATGAAATGTGATATCCAACTCCTTCCCATTCCAACCTGAGACCCTTCCTATAGCATGAGATGGGATATCCAACTTCTTCAAAATCCAATACTGATACCCTTCCGATAGCATGAGATGTGATATCCCAATGCTTCTACCAAACCTGAGACCCATACTATGGCATGAGATGTGATATCAAACTCCTTCCCATTCCAATCCTGAGACCCTTCCTATAGCTTGAGGTGTGATATCCAACTCCTTCCCATTCCAATTCTGAGACCCTTCTTATACCATGAGACTTGATATCTCAATGCTTCTAATACCAAACCTGAGACCCGTCCTATAACATGAGATGTGATATCCAAATCCTTCCCCTTCCAAACCTTAGACCCTTCCTTTATCATGAGATGTGATATCCAACTCCTTCCCATTCCAATCCTGAGACCCTTCCGATATCATGAGATTTGTTATCTCAATGCTTCTAATATCAAACTTGAGACCCTCCCTATAGCATGAGATGTGACATCCAAGTCCTTCCCATTCCAATCCTGAGACCCTTCCTATAGCATGAGATGTGATATCTCTATGCTTCTAATACCAAACCTGAGATCCTTTCTATAACATGAGATGGGATATCCAACTCCTTCCCATTCCAATCCTGAGACCTTTCCGATAGCAGAGATGTGATATCTCAATGCTTATACCAAACCTGAGAACCTTCCTATGGCCTGAGATGTCATATACAACTCCTTCCCATTCCAATCCTGAGACCCTTCCTTTAGCATGATATGTGATATCTCAATGCTTATACCAAATCTGAGACCCTTCCTATAGCATGAGATGTGATATCCAATTCCTTCCCATTCCAATCCTGAGACCCTTCCTATAGCATGAGATGTGATATCTCAATGCTTATACCAAACCTGAGAGCCTACCTATAGCATGAGATGTGATATCCAAGTCCATCCCATTCCAATCCTTAGACCCTTCCTACAACATGCAATGTGATATCTCAATTATTCTAATACCAAACCAGAGACTCTTCCTATAACATGAGATGGGATATCCAACTCCTTCCCATTCCAATCCTGAGCCGCTTCCGATAGCAGAGATGTGATATCTCAATGCTTATACCAAACCTGAGACCCTTCCTATAACATGAGATGTGATATCCAACTCCTTCCCGTTCCAAACCTGAGACACTAACTATAGCATATGTGATATCCAACTCCTTCCCATTCCAAACGTGAGACCCTTCCTATAGCAAGAAAGTAATATCCAACTCCTACCCATTCCAATCCTGAGACCCTTCCTATAGCAAGAGATGTGATATCCAAATCCTTCCCATTCCAATCCTGAGACCCTTCCTATAACATGAGATGTGATATCCAACTCCTTCCCATTCCAACCTGAGACACTTCCTATAGCATGAGAAGGGATATCCAACTCATTCCCAATCCAATCCTGAGACCCTTCCGATAGCAGAGATGTGATATCTCAATGCTTATACCAAACCTGAGACCCTTCCTATGGCATGAGATGTGATATCCAACTCCTTGCCATTCAAATCCTGAGACCCTTCCTATAGCATGAGAAGGGATATCCAACTCCTTCCCAATCCAATCCTGAGACCCTTCCGATAGCAGCGACGTGATATCTCAATGCTTCTACCAAACCTGAGACCCTTCCTTTAGCATGAGATGTGATATCCAAATCCTTCACATTCCAATCCTGAGACCCTTCCTATAGCATGAGATGTGATGTCTCAATGCTTATACCAAACCTGAGATCCTTCCTATAACATGAGATCTGATATCCAACTCCTTCCATTCCAATCCTGAGACCCTTCCTATAGCATGAGATGTGATATCTCAATGCTTATACCAAACCTGAGACCCTTCCTATAGCATGAGATGTGATATCCAACTCCTTCCCATTCCAATCCTGAGACCCTTCCTATAGCATGAGATGTGATATCTCAATGCTTCTAATACCAAACCTGAGATCCTTCCTCTAACATGAAATGTGAGATCCAACTCCTTCCCTTTCCAAACCTAAGAGCCTATCTATAGCATGAGATGTGATATCCAAGTCCTTCACATTCCAACCCTTAGACCCTTCCTACAGCATGCAATATGATATCTCAATGATTCCAATAACAAACCTGAGACCCGTCCTATAACATGAGATGGGATATCCAACTCCTTCATATTCCAATCCTGAGACTCTTCTGATAGCATGAGATGTGAAATCTCAATGCTTCTAATACCAAACCTGAGATCCTTCCGATAGCATGAGATGTGATATCTCAATGCTTCTAATACCAAACCTGAGATCCTTCCTATAACATGAGATGTGATATCCAAATCCTTCCCCTTCCAAACCTGAGACCCTCCCTTTAGCATGAGATGTGATATCCAACTGCTTCCCATTCCAATCCTGAGACCCTTCCTATAGCATGAGATGTGATATCTCAATGCTTCTAATACCAAACCTGAGATCCTTCCTCTAACATGAAATGTGATATCCAACTCCTTCCCTTTCCAAACCTAAGAGCCTATCTATACCATGAGATGTGATATCCAAGTCCTTCCCATTCCAACCCTTAGACCCTTCCTACAGCATGCAATATGATATCTCAATGATTCTAATAACAAACCTGAGACCCGTCCTATAACATGAGATGGGATATCCAACTCCTTCCCATTCCAATCCTGAGACACTTCCGATAGCAGAGATGTGATATCTCAATGCTTATACCAAACCTGAGACCCTTCCTATAACATGAGATGTGATATCCAAATCCTTCCCGTTCCAAACCTGAGACCCTTCCTTTAGCATGAGATGTGATATCCAGCACCTTCCCATTCCAATCCTGAGACACTTCCTATAGCATGAGATGTGTTATCTCAATGCTTCTAATATCAAAACTGAGACCCTCCCTATAGCATGATATGTGATATCTAAGTCCTTCCCATTCCAATCCTGAGACCCTCCCTATAGCATGAGATGTGATATCCAACTCCTTCCCATTCCAATCCTGAGACCCTTCCTATAGCATGAGATATGATATCTCAATACTTCTAATACCAAACGTGAGATCCTTCCGATAACATGAGATGTGATATCCAAATCCTTCCCCTTCCAATCCTGAGACCCTCCCTTTAGCATGAGATGTGATATCCAACTCCTTCCTATTCCAATCCTGAGACTCTTCTGATAGCATGAGATGTGATATCTCAATGCTTCTAATACCAAACCTGAGATCCTTCCGATAGCATGAGATGTGATATCTCAATGCTTCTAATACCAAACCTGAGATCCTTCCTATAACATGAGATGTGATATCCAAATCCTTCCCCTTCCAAACCTGAGACCCTCCCTTTAGCATGAGATGTGATATCCAACTCCTTCCCATTCCATTCCTGAGACCCTTCTGATAGCATGAGATGTGATATCTCAATGCCTCTAATACCAAACCTGAGATCCTACCTCTAACATGAAATGTGATATCCAACTCTTTCCCCTTCCAAACCTGAGAGCCTTCCTATAGCATGAGATGTGATATCCAAGTCCTTCCCATTCCAATCCTGAGACCCTTCCTATAGCTTGAGATGTGATATCCAACTCCTTCCCATTCCAATTCTGAGACCCTTCCTATACTATGAGACTTGATATCTCAATGCTTCTAATACAAACGTGAGACCCGTAATATAACATGAGATGTGATATCCAAATCCTTCCCCTTCCAAACCTTAGACCCTTCCTTTATCATGAGATGTGATATCCAACTCCTTCCCATTCCAATCCTGAGACCCTTCCGATATCACGAGATGTGATATCTCAAAGCTTCTAATATCAAACTTGAGACCCTCCCTATAGCATGAGATGTGATATCCAAGTCCTCCCCATTCCAATCCTGAGACCCTTCCTATAGCATGAGATGTGATATCTCAATGCTTCTAATACCAAACCTGAGACCCTTCCTATAACATGAGATGGGAATATCCAACTCCTTCCCATTCCAATCCTGAGACCCTTCCGGTAGCAGAGATGTGATATCTCAATGCTTATACCAAACCTGAGATCCTTCCTATAACATGAGATGTGATATCCAACTCCTTCCCATTCCAATCCTGAGACACTTCCTATAGCATGAGATGTGATATCTCACTGCTTATACCAAACCTGAGACCCTTCCCATAGCATGAGATGTGATATCCAACTCCTTCCCATTCCAATCCTCAGACCCTTCCTATAGCATGAGATGTGATATCTGAATGCTTCTAATATCAAACTTGAGACCCTACCTATAGCATGAGATGTGATATCCAAGTCCTTCCCATTACAATCCTGAGACACTTCCTATAACATGAGATGTGATATCCAACTCCTTCCCATTCCAATCCTGAGACCCTTCCTATAGCATGAGATATGATATCTCAATACTTCTAATACCAAACGTGAGATCCTTCCGATAACATGAGATGTGATATCCAAATCCTTCCCCTTCCAAACCTGAGACCCTCCCTTTAGCATGAGATGTGATATCCAACTCCTTCCCATTCCAATCCTGAGACCCTTCTGATAGCATGAGATGTGATATCTCAATGCTTCTAATACCAAACCTGAGATCCTTCCTATAACATGAGATGTGATATCCAAATCCTTTCCCTTCCAAACCTGAGACCCTCCCTTTAGCATGAGATGTGATATCCAACTCCTTCCCATTCCAATCCTGAGACCTGTCCTATAGCATGAGATGTGATATCTCAATGCTTATACCAAACCTGAGACCCTTCCTATAGCATGAGATGTGATATCCAACTACTTCCCATTCCAATCCTGAGACCCTTCATATAGCATGAGATGTGATATCTCAATGCTTCTAATACCAAACCTGAGATCCTTCCTCTAACATGAAATGTGATATCCAACTCCTTCCCTTTCCAAACCTAAGAGCCTATCTATAGCATGAGATGTGATATCCAAGTCCTTCCCATTCCAATCCTTAGACCCTTCCTACAGCATGCAATATGATATCTCAATGATTCTAATAACAAACCTGAGACCCGTCCTATAGCATGAGATATGATATCCAAGTCCTTCCCATTCCAATCCTGAGACCCTTCCTATATCATGAAATGTGATATCCAACTCCTTCCCATTCCAACCTGAGACCCTTCCTATAGCATGAGATGTGATATCCAACTCCTTCCCATTCCAATCCTGAGACACTTCCTATAGCATGAGATGTGATATCTCACTGCTTATACCAAACCTGAGACCCTTCCCATAGCATGAGATGTGATATCCAACTCCTTCCCATTCCAATCCTCAGACCCTTCCTATAGCATGAGATGTGATATCTCAATGCTTCTAATATCAAACTTGAGACCCTACCTATAGCATGAGATGTGATATCCAAGTCCTTCCCATTACAATCCTGAGACACTTCCTATAGCATGAGATGTGATATCCAACTCCTTCCCATTCCAATCCTGAGACCCTTCCTAATGCATGAGATATGATATCTCAATACTTCTAATACCAAACGTGAGATCCTTCCGATAAATTGAGATGTGATATCCAAATCCTTCCCCTTCCAAACCTGAGACCCTCCCTTTAGCATGAGATGTGATATCCAACTCCTTCCCATTTCAATCCTGAGACCCTTCTGATAGCATGAGATGTGATATCTCAATGCTTCTAATACCAAACCTGAGATCCTTCCGATAGCATGAGATGTGATATCTCAATGCTTCTAATACCAAACCTGAGATCCTTCCTATAACATGAGATGTGATATCCAAATCCTTCCCCTTCCAAACCTGAGACCCTCCCTTTAGCATGAGATGTGATATCCAACTCCTTCCCATTCCATTCCCGAGACCCTTCTGATAGCATGAGATGTGATATCTCAATGCCTCTAATACCAAACCTGAGATCCTACCTCTAACATGAAATGTGATATCCAACTCTTTCCCCTTCCAAACCTGAGAGCCTTCCTATAGCATGAGATCTGATATCCAAGTCCTTCCCATTCCAATCCTGATACCCTTCCTATTGCTTGAGATGTGATATCCAACTCCTTCCCATTCCAATTCTGAGACCCTTCCTATACTCTGAGACTTGATATCTCAATGCTTCTAATACCAAACCTGAGACCCGTAATATAACATGAGATGTGATATCCAAATCCTTCCCCTTCCAAACCTTAGACCCTTCCTTTATCATGAGATGTGATATCCAACTCCTTCCCATTCCAATCCTGAGACCCTTCCGATATCATGAGATGTGATATCTCAAAGCTTCTAATATCAAACTTGAGACCCTCCCTATAGCATGAGATGTGATATCCAAGTCCTTCCCATTCCAATCCTGAGACCCTTCCTATAGCATGAGATGTCATATCTCAATGCTTCTAATACCAAACCTGAGACCCTTCCTATTACATGAGATGGGAATATCCAACTCCTTCCCATTCCAATCCTGAGACCCTTCCGATAGCAGAGATGTGATATCTCAATGCTTATACCAAACCTGAGACCCTTCGTATGGCATGAGATGTGATATCCAACTCCTTCCCATTCCAATCCTGAGACCCTTCCGATATCATGAGATGTGATATCTCAAAGCTTCTAATATCAAACTTGAGACCCTCCCTATAGCATGAGATGTGATATCCAAGTCCTTCCCATTCCAATCCTGAGACCCTTCCTATAGCATGAGATGTGATATCTCAATGCTTCTAATACCAAACCTGAGACCCTTCCTATTACATGAGATGGGAATATCCAACTCCTTCCCAATCCAATCCTGAGACCCTTCCGATAGCAGAGACGTGATATCTCAATGCTTCTACCAAACCTGAGACCCTTCCTTTAGCATGAGATGTGATATCCAAATCCTTCACATTCCAATCCTGAGACCCTTCCTATAGCATGAGATGTGATATCTCAATGCTTCTAATACCAAACCTGAGATCCTTCCTATAACATGAGATGTGATATCCAATTCCTTCCCATTCCAAACCTGAGACCCTTCCTATTGGATGAGTTGTGATATCCAACTCCTTCCCATTCCAACCCTGAGACCCTTCCTATAGCATGAGATGTGATGTCTCAATGATTCTAATACCAAACCTGAGATCCTTCCTATAACATGAGATGTGATATCCAACTCCTTCCATTCCAATCCTGAGACCCGTCCTATAGCATGAGATGTGATATCGCAATGCTTATACGAAACCTGAGACCCTTCCTATAGCATGAGATGTGATATCCAACTACTTCCCATTCCAATCCTGAGACCCTTCCTATAGCATGAGATGTGATATCTCAATGCTTCTAATACCAAACCTGAGATCCTTCCTCTAACATGAAATGTGATATCCAACTCCTTCCCTTTCCAAACCTAAGAGCCTATCTATAGCATGAGATGTGATATCCAGGTCCTTCCTATTCCAATCCTTAGACCCTTCCTACAGCATGCAATATGATATCTCAATGATTCTAATAACAAACCTGAGACCCGTCCTATAGCATGAGATATGATATCCAAGTCCTTCCCATTCCAATCCTGAGACCCTTCCTATAACATGAAATGTGATATCCAACTCCTTCCCATTCCAACCTGAGACCCTTCCTATAGCATGAGATGGGATATCCAACTTCTTCAAAATCCAATACTGATACCCTTCCGATAGCATGAGATGTGATATCCCAATGCTTCTACCAAACCTGAGACCCATACTATGGCATGAGATGTGATATCAAACTCCTTCCCATTCCAATCCTGAGACCCTTCCTATAGCTTGAGGTGTGATATCCAACTCCTTCCCATTCCAATTCTGAGACCCTTCTTATACCATGAGACTTGATATCTCAATGCTTCTAATACCAAACCTGAGACCCGTCCTATAACATGAGATGTGATATCCAAATCCTTCCCCTTCCAAACCTTAGACCCTTCCTTTATCATGAGATGTGGTATCCAACTCCTTCCCATTCCAATCCTGAGACCCTTCCGATATCATGAGATTTGTTATCTCAATGCTTCTAATATCAAACTTGAGATCCTCCCTATAGCATGAGATGTGACATCCAAGTCCTTCCCATTCCAATCCTGAGACCCTTCCTATAGCATGAGATGTGATATCTCTATGCTTCTAATACCAAACCTGAGACCCTTCCTATAACATGAGATGGGATATCCAACTCCTTCCCATTCCAATCCTGAGACCCTTCCGATAGCAGAGATGTGATATCTCAATGCTTATACCAAACCTGAGACCCTTCCTATGGCCTGAGATGTCATACACAACTCCTTCCCATTCCAATCCTGAGACCCTTCCTTTAGCATGAGATGTGATATCTCAATGCTTATACCAAATCTGAGACCCTTCCTATAGCATGAGATGTGATATCCAAATCCTTCCCATTCCAATCCTGAGACCCTTCCTATAGCATGAGATGTGATATCTCAATGCTTATACCAAACCTGAGAGCCTACCTATAGCATGAGATGTGATATCCAAGTCCATCCCATTCCAATCCTTAGACCCTTCCTACAGCATGCGATGTGATATCTCAATGATTCTAATACCAAACCAGAGACTCTTACTATAACATGAGATGTGATATCCAACTCCTTCCCATTCCAATCCTGAGCCCCTTCCGATAGCAGAGATGTGATATCTCAATGCTTATACCAAACCTGAGACCCTTCCTATAACATGAGATGTGATATCCAACTCCTTCCCGTTCCAAACATGAGACACTAACTATAGCATATGTGATATCCAACTCCTTCCCATTCCAAACATGAGACCCTTCCTATAGCAAGAAAGTAATATCCAACTCCTACCCATTCCAATCCTGAGACCCTTCCTATAGCAAGAGATGTGATATCCAAATCCTTCCCATTCCAATCCTGAGACCCTTCCTATAACATGAGATGTGATATCCAACTCCTTCCCATTCCAACCTGAGACACTTCCTATAGCATGAGAAGGGATATCCAACTCCTTCCCAATCCAATCCTGAGACCCTTCCGATAGCAGAGATGTGATATCTCAATGCTTATACCAAACCTGAGACCATTCCTATGGCATGAGATGTGATATCCAACTCCTTGCCATTCAAATCCTGAGACCCTTCCTATAGCATGAGAAGGGATATCCAACTCCTTCCCAATCCAATCCTGCGACCCTTCCGATAGCAGAGACGTGATATCTCAATGCTTCTACCAAACCTGAGACCCTTCCTTTAGCATGAGATGTGATATCCAAATCCTTCACATTCCAATCCTGAGACCCTTCCTATAGCATGAGATGTGATATCTCAATGCTTCTAATACCAAACCTGAGATCCTTCCTATAACATGAGATGTGATATCCAATTCCTTCCCATTCCAAACCTGAGACCCTTCCTATTGGATGAGATGTGATATCCAACTCCTTCCCATTCCAACCCTGAGACCCTTCCTATAGCATGAGATGTGATGTCTCAATGCTTCTAATACCAAACCTGAGATCCTTCCTATAACATGAGATGTGATATCCAACTCCTTCCATTCCAATCCTGAGACCCGTCCTATAGCATGAGATGTGATATCTCAATGCTTATACTAAATCTGAGACCCTTCCTATAGCATGAGATGTGATATCCAACTACTTCCCATTCCAATCCTGAGACCCTTCCTATAGCATGAGATGTGATATCTCAATGCTTCTAATACCAAACCTGAGATCCTTCCTCTAACATGAAATGTGATATCCAACTCCTTCCCTTTCCAAACCTAAGAGCCTATCTATAGCATGAGATGTGATATCCAAGTCCTTCCCATTCCAACCCTTAGACCCTTCCTACAGCATGCAATATGATATCTCAATGATTCTAATAACAAACCTGAGACCCGTCCTATAACATGAGATGTGATATCCAACTCCTTCCCATTCCAATCCTGAGACACTTCCGATAGCAGAGATGTGATATCTCAATGCTTATACCAAACCTGAGACCCTTCCTATAACATGAGATGTGATATCCAAATCCTTCCCGTTCCAAACCTGAGACCCTTCCTTTAGCATGAGATGTGATATCCAGCTCCTTCCCATTCCAATCCTGAGACACTTCCGATAGCATGAGATGTGATATCTCAATGCTTCCAATACCAAACCTGAGATCCTTCCGATAGCATGAGATGTGATATCTCAATGCTTCTAATACCAAACCTGAGATTCTTCCTATAACATGAGATGTGATATCCAAATCATTCCCCTTCCAAACCTGAGACCCTCCCTTTAGCATGAGATGTGATATCCAACTCCTTCCCATTCCATTCCTGAGACCCTTCTGATAGCATGAGATGTGATATCTCAATGCCTCTAATACCAAACCTGAGATCCTACCTCTAACATGAAATGTGATATCCAACTCTTTCCCCTTCCAAACCTGAGAGCCTTCCTATAGCATGAGATGTGATATCCAAGTCCTTCCCATTCCAATCCTGAGACCCTTCCTATAGCTTGAGATGTGATATCCAACTCCTTCCCATTCCAATTCTGAGACCCTTCCTATACTCTGAGACTTGATATCTCAATGCTTCTAATACCAAACCTGAGACCCGTAATATAACATGAGATGTGATATCCAAATCCTTCCCCTTCCAAACCTTAGACCCTTCCTTTATCATGAGATGTGATATCCAACTCCTTCCCATTCCAATCCTGAGACCCTTCCGATATCATGAGATGTGATATCTCAAAGCTTCTAATATCAAACTTGAGACCCTCCCTATAGCAGGGGATGTGATATCCAAGTCCTTCCCATTCCAATCCTGAGACCCTTCCTATAGCATGAGATGTGATATCTCAATGCTTCTAATACCAAACCAATGACCCTTCCTATAACATGAGATGGGAATATCCAACTCCTTCCCATTCCAATCCTGAGACCCTTCCGATAGCAGAGATGTGATATCTCAATGCTTATACCAAACCTGAGACCCTTCCTATGGCATGAGATGTGATATCCAACTCCTTGCCATTCAAATCCTGAGACCCTTCCTATAGCATGAGAAGGGATATCCAACTCCTTCCCAATCCAATCCTGAGACCCTTCCGATAGCAGAGACGTGATATCTCAATGCTTCTACCAAACCTGAGACCCTTCCTTTAGCATGAGATGTGATATCCAAATCCTTCACATTCCAATCCTGAGACCCTTCCTATAGCATGAGATGTGATATCTCAATGCTTCTAATACCAAACCTGAGATCTTTCCTATAACATGAGATGTGATATCCAATTCCTTCCCATTCCAAACCTGAGACCCTTCCTATTGGATGAGATGTGATATCCAACTCCTTCCCATTCCAACCCTGAGACCCTTCCTATAGCATGAGATGTGATGTCTCAATGCTTCCAATACCAAACCTGAGATCCTTTCTATAACATGATATGTGATATCCAACTCCTTCCATTCCAATCCTGAGACCTGTCCTATAGCATGAGATGTGATATCTCAATGCTTATACCAAACCTGAGACCCTTCCTATAGCATGAGATGTGATATCCAACTACTTCCCATTCCAATCCTGAGACCCTTCATATAGCATGAGATGTGATATCTCAATGCTTCTAATACCAAACCTGAGATCCTTCCTCTAACATGAAATGTGATATCCAACTCCTTCCCTTTCCAAACCTAAGAGCCTATCTATAGCATGAGATGTGATATCCAAGTCCTTCCCATTCCAATCCTTAGACCCTTCCTACAGCATGCAATATGATATCTCAATGATTCTAATAAAAAACCTGAGACCCGTCCTATAGCATGAGATATGATATCCAAGTCCTTCCCATTCCAATCCTGAGACCCTTCCTATATCATGAAATGTGATATCCAACTCCTTCCCATTCCAACCTGAGACCCTTCCTATAGCATGAGATGGGATATCCAACTTCTTCCAAATCCAATACTGATACCCTTCCGATAGCATGAGATGTGATATCCCAATGCTTCTACCAAACCTGAGACCCATACTATGGCATGAGATGTGATATCAAACTCCTTCCCATTCCAATCCTGAGACCCTTCCTATAGCTTGAGGTGTGATATCCAACTCCTTCCCATTCCAATTCTGAGACCCTTCTTATACCATGAGACTTGATATCTCAATGCATCTAATACCAAACCTGAGACCCGTCCTATAACATGAGATGTGATATCCAAATCCTTCCCCTTCCAAACCTTAGACCCTTCCTTTATCATGAGATGTGATATCCAACTCCTTCCCATTCCAATTCTGAGACCCTTCTTATATCATGAGATTTGTTATCTCAATGCTTCTAATATCAAACTTGAGACCCTCCCTATAGCATGAGATGTGACATCCAAGTCCTTCCCATTCCAATCCTGAGACCCTTCCTATAACATGAGATGTGATATCCAACTCCTTCCCATTCCAACCTGAGACACTTCCTATAGCATGAGAAGGGATATCTAACTCCTTCCCAATCCAATCCTGAGACCCTTCCGATAGCAGAGATGTGATATCTCAATGCTTATACCAAACCTGAGACCCTTCCTATGGCATGAGATGTGATATCCAACTCCTTGCCATTCAAATCCTGAGATCCTTCCTATAGCATGAGATGTGATATCTCTATGCTTCTAATACCAAACCTGAGACCCTTCCTATAACATGAGATGGGATATCCAACTGCTTCCCATTCCAATCCTGAGACCCTTCCGATAGCAGAGATGTGATATCTCAATGCTTATACCAAACCTGAGAACCTTCCTATGGCCTGAGATGTCATATACAACTCCTTCCCATTCCAATCCTGAGACCCTTCCTTTAGCATGAGATGTGATATCTCAATGCTTATACCAAATCTGAGACCCTTCCTATAGCATGAGATGTGATATCCAATTCCTTCCCATTCCAATCCTGAGACCCTTCCTATAGCATGAGATGTGATATCTCAATGCTTATACCAAACCTGAGAGCCTACCTATAGCATGAGATGTGATATCCAAGTCCATCCCATTCCAATCCTTAGACCTTTCCTGCAGCATGCGATGTGATATCTCAATGATTCTAATACCAAACCAGAGACTCTTCCTATAACATGAGATGGGATATCCAACTCCTTCCCATTCCAATCCTGAGCCGCTTCCGATAGCAGAGATGTGATATCTCAATGCTTATACCAAACCTGAGACCCTTCCTATAACATGAGATGTGATATCCAACTCCTTCCCGTTCCAAACCTGAGACACTAACTATAGCATATGTGATATCCAACTCCTTCCCATTCCAAACATGAGACCCTTCCTATAGCAAGAAAGTAATATCCAACTCCTACCCATTCCAATCCTGAGACCCTTCCTATAGCAAGAGATGTGATAACCAAATCCTTCCCATTCCAATCCTGAGACCCTTCCTATAACATGAGATGTGATATCCAACTCCTTCCCATTCCAACCTGAGACACTTCCTATAGCATGAGAAGGGATATCCAACTCCTTCCCAATCCAATCCTGAGATCCTTCCGATAGCAGAGATGTGACATCTCAATGCTTATACCAAACCTGAGACCCTTCCTATGGCATGAGATGTGATATCCAACTCCTTCCCAATCCAATCCTGAGACTCTTCCGATAGCAGAGACGTGATATCTCAATGCTTCTACCAAACCTGAGACCCTTCCTTTAGCATGAGATGTGATATCCAAATCCTTCACATTCCAATCCTGAGACCCTTCCTATAGCATGAGATGTGATATCTCAATGCTTCTAATACCAAACCTGAGATCCTTCCTATAACATGAGATGTGATATCCAATTCCTTCCCATTCCAAACCTGAGACCCTTCCTATTGGATGAGATGTGATATCCAACTCCTTCCCATTCCAACCCTGAGACCCTTCCTATAGCATGAGATGTGATGTCTCAATGCTTCTAATACCAAACCTGAGATCCTTCCTATAACATGAGATGTGATATCCAACTCCTTCCATTCCAATCCTGAGACCCGTCCTATAGCATGAGATGTGATATCTCAATGCTTATACCAAACCTGAGACCTTTCCTATAGCATGAGATGTGATATCCAACTGCTTCCCATTCCAATCCTGAGACCCTTCCTATAGCATGAGATGTGATATCTCAATGCTTCTAATACCAAACCTGAGATCCTTCCTCTAACATGAAATGTGATATCCAACTCCTTCCCTTTCCAAACCTAAGAGCCTATCTATACCATGAGATGTGATATCCAAGTCCTTCCCATTCCAACCCTTAGACCCTTCCTACAGCATGCAATATGATATCTCAATGATTCTAATAACAAACCTGAGACCCGTCCTATAACATGAGATGGGATATCCAACTCCTTCCCATTCCAATCCTGAGACACTTCCGATAGCAGAGATGTGATATCTCAATGCTTATACCAAACCTGAGACCCTTCCTATAACATGAGATGTGATATCCAAATCCTTCCCGTTCCAAACCTGAGACCCTTCCTTTAGCATGAGATGTGATATCCAGCACCTTCCCATTCCAATCCTGAGACACTTCCTATAGCATGAGATGTGATATCTCAATGCTTCTAATATCAAAACTGAGACCCTCCCTATAGCATGATATGTGATATCTAAGTCCTTCCCATTCCAATCCTGAGACCCTCCCTATAGCATGAGATGTGATATCCAACTCCTTCCCATTCCAATCCTGAGACCCTTCCTATAGCATGAGATATGATATCTCAATACTTCTAATACCAAAAGTGAGATCCTTCCGATAACATGAGATGTGATATCCAAATCCTTCCCCTTCCAATCCTGAGACCCTCCCTTTAGCATGAGATGTGATATCCAACTCCTTCCTATTCCAATCCTGAGACTCTTCTGATAGCATGAGATGTGATATCTCAATGCTTCTAATACCAAACCTGAGATCCTTCCGATAGCATGAGATGTGATATCTCAATGCTTCTAATACCAAACCTGAGATCCTTCCTATAACATGAGATGTGATATCCAAATCCTTCCCCTTCGAAACCTGAGACCCTCCCTTTAGCATGAGATGTGATATCCAACTGCTTCCCATTCCAATCCTGAGACCCTTCCTATAGCATGAGATGTGATATCTCAATGCTTCTAATACCAAACCTGAGATCCTTCCTCTAACATGAAATGTGATATCCAACTCCTTCCCTTTCCAAACCTAAGAGCCTATCTATACCATGAGATGTGATATCCAAGTCCTTCCCATTCCAACCCTTAGACCCTTCCTACAGCTTGCAATATGATATCTCAATGATTCTAATAACAAACCTGAGACCCGTCCTATAACATGAGATGGGATATCCAACTCCTTCCCATTCCAATCCTGAGACACTTCCGATAGCAGAGATGTGATATCTCAATGCTTATACCAAACCTGAGACCCTTCCTATAACATGAGATGTGATATCCAAATCCTTCCCGTTCCAAACCTGAGACCCTTCCTTTAGCATGAGATGTGATATCCAGCACCTTCCCATTCCAATCCTGAGACACTTCCTATAGCATGAGATGTGATATCTCAATGCTTCTAATATCAAAACTGAGACCCTCCCTATAGCATGATATGTGATATCTAAGTCCTTCCCATTCCAATCCTGAGACCCTCCCTATAGCATGAGATGTGATATCCAACTCCTTCCCATTCCAATCCTGAGACCCTTCCTATAGCATGAGATATGATATCTCAATACTTCTAATACCAAACGTGAGATCCTTCCGATAACATGAGATGTGATATCCAAATCCTTCCCCTTCCAATCCTGAGACCCTCCCTTTAGCATGAGATGTGATATCCAACTCCTTCCTATTCCAATCCTGAGACTCTTCTGATAGCATGAGATGTGATATCTCAATGCTTCTAATACCAAACCTGAGATCCTTCCGATAGCATGAGATGTGATATCTCAATGCTTCTAATACCAAACCTGAGATCCTTCCTATAACATGAGATGTGATATCCAAATCCTTCCCCTTCCAAACCTGAGACCCTCCCTTTAGCATGAGATGTGATATCCAACTCCTTCCCATTCCATTCCTGAGACCCTTCTGATAGCATGAGATGTGATATCTCAATGCCTCTAATACCAAACCTGAGATCCTACCTCTAACATGAAATGTGATATCCAACTCTTTCCCCTTCCAAACCTGAGAGCCTTCCTATAGCATGAGATGTGATATCCAAGTCCTTCCCATTCCAATCCTGAGACCCTTCCTATAGCTTGAGATGTGATATCCAACTCCTTCCCATTCCAATTCTGAGACCCTTCCTATACTATGAGACTTGATATCTCAATGCTTCTAATACAAACGTGAGACCCGTAATATAACATGAGATGTGATATCCAAATCCTTCCCCTTCCAAACCTTAGACCCTTCCTTTATTATGAGATGTGATATCCAACTCCTTCCCATTCCAATCCTGAGACCCTTCCGATATCATGAGATGTGATATCTCAAAGCTTCTAATATAAAACTTGAGACCTTCCCTATAGCATGAGATGTGATATCCAAGTCCTTCCCATTCCAATCCTGAGACCCTTCCTATAGCATGAGATGTGATATCTCAATGCTTCTAATACCAAACCTGAGACCCTTCCTATAACATGAGATGGGAATATCCAACTCCTTCCCATTCCAATCCTGAGACCCTTCCGGTAGCAGAGATGTGATATCTCAATGCTTATACCAAACCTGAGATCCTTCCTATAACATGAGATGTGATATCCAACTCCTTCCCATTCCAATCCTGAGACACTTCCTATAGCATGAGATACGATATCTCACTGCTTATACCAAACCTGAGACCCTTCCCATAGCATGAGATGTGATATCCAACTCCTTCCCATTCCAATCCTCAGACCCGTCCTATAGCATGAGATGTGATATCTCAATGCTTCTAATATCAAACTTGAGACCCTACCTATAGCATGAGATGTGATATCCAAGTCCTTCCCATTACAATCCTGAGACACTTCCTATAACATGAGATGTGATATCCAACTCCTTCCCATTCCAATCCTGAGACCCTTCCTATAGCATGAGATATGATATCTCAATACTTCTAATACCAAACGTGAGATCCTTCCGATAACATGAGATGTGATATCCAAATCCTTCCCCTTCCAAACCTGAGACCCTCCCTTTAGCATGAGATGTGATATCCAACTCCTTCCCATTCCAATCCTGAGACCCTTCTGATAGCATGAGATGTGATATCTCAATGCTTCTAATACCAAACCTGAGATCCTTCCTATAACATGAGATGTGATATCCAAATCCTTTCCCTTCCAAACCTGAGACACTCCCTTTAGCATGAGATGTGATATCCAACTCCTTCCCATTCCATTCCCGAGACCCTTCTGATAGCATGAGATGTGATATCTCAATGCCTCTAATACCAAACCTGAGATCCTACCTCTAACATGAAATGTGATATCCAACTCTTTCCCCTTCCAAACCTGAGAGCCTTCCTATAGCATGAGATGTGATATCCAAGTCCTTCCCATTCCAATCCTGAGACCCTTCCTATAGCTTGAGATGTGATATCCAACTCCTTCCCATTCCAATTCTGAGACCCTTCCTATACTCTGAGACTTGATATCTCAATGCTTCTAATACCAAACCTGAGACCCGTAATATAACATGAGATGTGATATCCAAATCCTTCCCCTTCCAAACCTTAGACCCTTCCTTTATCATGAGATGTGATATCCAACTCCTTCCCATTCCAATCCTGAGACCCTTCCGATATCATGAGATGTGATATCTCAAAGCTTCTAATATCAAACTTGAGACCCTCCCTATAGCATGAGATGTGATATCCAAGTCCTTCCCATTCCAATCCTGAGACCCTTCCTATAGCATGAGATGTGATATCTCAATGCTTCTAATACCAAACCTGAGACCCTTCCTATTACATGAGATGGGAATATCCAACTCCTTCCCATTCCAATCCTGAGACCCTTCCGATAGCAGAGATGTGATATCTCAATGCTTATACCAAACCTGAGACCCTTCGTATGGCATGAGATGTGATATCCAACTCCTTGCCATTCCAATCCTGAGACCCTTCCTATAGCATGAGAAGGGATATCCAACTCCTTCCCAATCCAATCCTGAGACCCTTCCGATAGCAGAGACGTGATATCTCAATGCTTCTACCAAACCTGAGACTCCTTCTTTAGCATGAGATGTGATATCCAAATCCTTCACATTCCAATCCTGAGACCCTTCCTATAGCATGAGATGTGATATCTCAATGCTTCTAATACCAAACCTGAGATCCTTCCTATAACATGAGATGTGATATCCAATTCCTTCCCATTCCAAACCTGAGACCCTTCCTATTGGATGAGTTGTGATATCCAACTCCTTCACATTCCAACCCTGAGACCCTTCCTATAGCATGAGATGTGATGTCTCAATGATTCTAATACCAAACCTGAGATCCTTCCTATAACATGAGATGTGATATCCAACTCCTTCCATTCCAATCCTGAGACCCGTCCTATAGCATGAGATGTGATATCTCAATGCTTATACCAAACCTGAGACCCTTCCTATAGCATGAGATGTGATATCCAACTACTTCCCATTCCAATCCTGAGACCCTTCCTATAGTATGAGATGTGATATCTCAGTGCTTCTAATACCAAACCTGAGATCCTTCCTCTAACATGAAATGTGATATCCAACTCCTTCCCTTTCCAAACCTAAGAGCCTATCTATAGCATGAGATGTGATATCCAGGTCCTTCCTATTCCAATCCTTAGACCCTTCCTACAGCATGCAATATGATATCTCAATGATTCTAATAACAAACCTGAGACCCGTCCTATAGCATGAGATATGATATCCAAGTCCTTCCCATTCCAATCCTGAGACCCTTCCTATAACATGAAATGTGATATCCAACTCCTTCCCATTCCAACCTGAGACCCTTCCTATAGCATGAGATGGGATATCCAACTTCTTCAAAATCCAATACTGATACCCTTCCGATAGCATGAGATGTGATATCCCAATGCTTCTACCAAACCTGAGACCCATACTATGGCATGAGATGTGATATCAAACTCCTTCCCATTCCAATCCTGAGACCCTTCCTATAGCTTGAGGTGTGATATCCAACTCCTTCCCATTCCAATTCTGAGACCCTTCTTATACCATGAGACTTGATATCTCAATGCTTCTAATACCAAACCTGAGACCCGTCCTATAACATGAGATGTGATATCCAAATCCTTCCCCTTCCAAACCTTAGACCCTTCCTTTATCATGAGATGTGATATCCAACTCCTTCCCATTCCAATCCTGAGACCCTTCCGATATCATGAGATTTGTTATCTCAATGCTTCTAATATCAAACTTGAGACCCTCCCTATAGCATGAGATGTGACATCCAAGTCCTTCCCATTCCAATCCTGAGACCCTTCCTATAGCATGAGATGTGATATCTCTATGCTTCTAATACCAAACCTGAGATCCTTTCTATAACATGAGATGGGATATCCAACTCCTTCCCATTCCAATCCTGAGACCTTTCCGATAGCAGAGATGTGATATCTCAATGCTTATACCAAACCTGAGAACCTTCCTATGGCCTGAGATGTCATATACAACTCCTTCCCATTCCAATCCTGAGACCCTTCCTTTAGCATGATATGTGATATCTCAATGCTTATACCAAATCTGAGACCCTTCCTATAGCATGAGATGTGATATCCAATTCCTTCCCATTCCAATCCTGAGACCCTTCCTATAGCATGAGATGTGATATCTCAATGCTTATACCAAACCTGAGAGCCTACCTATAGCATGAGATGTGATATCCAAGTCCATCCCATTCCAATCCTTAGACCCTTCCTACAACATGCAATGTGATATCTCAATTATTCTAATACCAAACCAGAGACTCTTCCTATAACATGAGATGGGATATCCAACTCCTTCCCATTCCAATCCTGAGCCGCTTCCGATAGCAGAGATGTGATATCTCAATGCTTATACCAAACCTGAGACCCTTCCTATAACATGAGATGTGATATCCAACTCCTTCCCGTTCCAAACCTGAGACACTAACTATAGCATATGTGATATCCAACTCCTTCCCATTCCAAACGTGAGACCCTTCCTATAGCAAGAAAGTAATATCCAACTCCTACCCATTCCAATCCTGAGACCCTTCCTATAGCAAGAGATGTGATATCCAAATCCTTCCCATTCCAATCCTGAGACCCTTCCTATAACATGAGATGTGATATCCAACTCCTTCCCATTCCAACCTGAGACACTTCCTATAGCATGAGAAGGGATATCCAACTCATTCCCAATCCAATCCTGAGACCCTTCCGATAGCAGAGATGTGATATCTCAATGCTTATACCAAACCTGAGACCCTTCCTATGGCATGAGATGTGATATCCAACTCCTTGCCATTCAAATCCTGAGACCCTTCCTATAGCATGAGAAGGGATATCCAACTCCTTCCCAATCCAATCCTGAGACCCTTCCGATAGCAGCGACGTGATATCTCAATGCTTCTACCAAACCTGAGACCCTTCCTTTAGCATGAGATGTGATATCCAAATCCTTCACATTCCAATCCTGAGACCCTTCCTATAGCATGAGATGTGATGTCTCAATGCTTATACCAAACCTGAGATCCTTCCTATAACATGAGATCTGATATCCAACTCCTTCCATTCCAATCCTGAGACCCTTCCTATAGCATGAGATGTGATATCTCAATGCTTATACCAAACCTGAGACCCTTCCTATAGCATGAGATGTGATATCCAACTCCTTCCCATTCCAATCCTGAGACCCTTCCTATAGCATGAGATGTGATATCTCAATGCTTCTAATACCAAACCTGAGATCCTTCCTCTAACATGAAATGTGAGATCCAACTCCTTCCCTTTCCAAACCTAAGAGCCTATCTATAGCATGAGATGTGATATCCAAGTCCTTCACATTCCAACCCTTAGACCCTTCCTACAGCATGCAATATGATATCTCAATGATTCCAATAACAAACCTGAGACCCGTCCTATAACATGAGATGGGATATCCAACTCCTTCATATTCCAATCCTGAGACTCTTCTGATAGCATGAGATGTGAAATCTCAATGCTTCTAATACCAAACCTGAGATCCTTCCGATAGCATGAGATGTGATATCTCAATGCTTCTAATACCAAACCTGAGATCCTTCCTATAACATGAGATGTGATATCCAAATCCTTCCCCTTCCAAACCTGAGACCCTCCCTTTAGCATGAGATGTGATATCCAACTGCTTCCCATTCCAATCCTGAGACCCTTCCTATAGCATGAGATGTGATATCTCAATGCTTCTAATACCAAACCTGAGATCCTTCCTCTAACATGAAATGTGATATCCAACTCCTTCCCTTTCCAAACCTAAGAGCCTATCTATACCATGAGATGTGATATCCAAGTCCTTCCCATTCCAACCCTTAGACCCTTCCTACAGCATGCAATATGATATCTCAATGATTCTAATAACAAACCTGAGACCCGTCCTATAACATGAGATGGGATATCCAACTCCTTCCCATTCCAATCCTGAGACACTTCCGATAGCAGAGATGTGATATCTCAATGCTTATACCAAACCTGAGACCCTTCCTATAACATGAGATGTGATATCCAAATCCTTCCCGTTCCAAACCTGAGACCCTTCCTTTAGCATGAGATGTGATATCCAGCACCTTCCCATTCCAATCCTGAGACACTTCCTATAGCATGAGATGTGTTATCTCAATGCTTCTAATATCAAAACTGAGACCCTCCCTATAGCATGATATGTGATATCTAAGTCCTTCCCATTCCAATCCTGAGACCCTCCCTATAGCATGAGATGTGATATCCAACTCCTTCCCATTCCAATCCTGAGACCCTTCCTATAGCATGAGATATGATATCTCAATACTTCTAATACCAAACGTGAGATCCTTCCGATAACATGAGATGTGATATCCAAATCCTTCCCCTTCCAATCCTGAGACCCTCCCTTTAGCATGAGATGTGATATCCAACTCCTTCCTATTCCAATCCTGAGACTCTTCTGATAGCATGAGATGTGATATCTCAATGCTTCTAATACCAAACCTGAGATCCTTCCGATAGCATGAGATGTGATATCTCAATGCTTCTAATACCAAACCTGAGATCCTTCCTATAACATGAGATGTGATATCCAAATCCTTCCCCTTCCAAACCTGAGACCCTCCCTTTAGCATGAGATGTGATATCCAACTCCTTCCCATTCCATTCCTGAGACCCTTCTGATAGCATGAGATGTGATATCTCAATGCCTCTAATACCAAACCTGAGATCCTACCTCTAACATGAAATGTGATATCCAACTCTTTCCCCTTCCAAACCTGAGAGCCTTCCTATAGCATGAGATGTGATATCCAAGTCCTTCCCATTCCAATCCTGAGACCCTTCCTATAGCTTGAGATGTGATATCCAACTCCTTCCCATTCCAATTCTGAGACCCTTCCTATACTATGAGACTTGATATCTCAATGCTTCTAATACAAACATGAGACCCGTAATATAACATGAGATGTGATATCCAAATCCTTCCCCTTCCAAACCTTAGACCCTTCCTTTATCATGAGATGTGATATCCAACTCCTTCCCATTCCAATCCTGAGACCCTTCCGATATCACGAGATGTGATATCTCAAAGCTTCTAATATCAAACTTGAGACCCTCCCTATAGCATGAGATGTGATATCCAAGTCCTCCCCATTCCAATCCTGAGACCCTTCCTATAGCATGAGATGTGATATCTCAATGCTTCTAATACCAAACCTGAGACCCTTCCTATAACATGAGATGGGAATATCCAACTCCTTCCCATTCCAATCCTGAGACCCTTCCGGTAGCAGAGATGTGATATCTCAATGCTTATACCAAACCTGAGATCCTTCCTATAACATGAGATGTGATATCCAACTCCTTCCCATTCCAATCCTGAGACACTTCCTATAGCATGAGATGTGATATCTCACTGCTTATACCAAACCTGAGACCCTTCCCATAGCATGAGATGTGATATCCAACTCCTTCCCATTCCAATCCTCAGACCCTTCCTATAGCATGAGATGTGATATCTCAATGCTTCTAATATCAAACTTGAGACCCTACCTATAGCATGAGATGTGATATCCAAGTCCTTCCCATTACAATCCTGAGACACTTCCTATAACATGAGATGTGATATCCAACTCCTTCCCATTCCAATCCTGAGACCCTTCCTATAGCATGAGATATGATATCTCAATACTTCTAATACCAAACGTGAGATCCTTCCGATAACATGAGATGTGATATCCAAATCCTTCCCCTTCCAAACCTGAGACCCTCCCTTTAGCATGAGATGTGATATCCAACTCCTTCCCATTCCAATCCTGAGACCCTTCTGATAGCATGAGATGTGATATCTCAATGCTTCTAATACCAAACCTGAGATCCTTCCTATAACATGAGATGTGATATCCAAATCCTTTCCCTTCCAAACCTGAGACCCTCCCTTTAGCATGAGATGTGATATCCAACTCCTTCCCATTCCATTCCCGAGACCCTTCTGATAGCATGAGATGTGATATCTCAATGCCTCTAATACCAAACCTGAGATCCTACCTCTAACATGAAATGTGATATCCAACTCTTTCCCCTTCCAAACCTGAGAGCCTTCCTATAGCATGAGATGTGATATCCAAGTCCTTCCCATTCCAATCCTGAGACCCTTCCTATAGCTTGAGATGTGATATCCAACTCCTTCCCATTCCAATCCTGAGACCCTTCCTATAGCTTGAGGTGTGATATCCAACTCCTTCCCATTCCAATTCTGAGACCCTTCTTATACCATGAGACTTGATATCTCAATGCTTCTAATACCAAACCTGAGACCCGTCCTATAACATGAGATGTGATATCCAAATCCTTCCCCTTCCAAACCTTAGACCCTTCCTTTATCATGAGATGTGATATCCAACTCCTTCCCATTCCAATCCTGAGACCCTTCCGATATCATGAGATTTGTTATCTCAATGCTTCTAATATCAAACTTGAGACCCTCCCTATAGCATGAGATGTGACATCCAAGTCCTTCCCATTCCAATCCTGAGACCCTTCCTATAGCATGAGATGTGATATCTCTATGCTTCTAATACCAAACCTGAGATCCTTCCTATAACATGAGATGGGATATCCAACTCCTTCCCATTCCAATCCTGAGACCTTTCCGATAGCAGAGATGTGATATCTCAATGCTTATACCAAACCTGAGAACCTTCCTATGGCCTGAGATGTCATATACAACTCCTTCCCATTCCAATCCTGAGACCCTTCCTTTAGCATGATATGTGATATCTCAATGCTTATACCAAATCTGAGACCCTTCCTATAGCATGAGATGTGATATCCAATTCCTTCCCATTCCAATCCTGAGACCCTTCCTATAGCATGAGATGTGATATCTCAATGCTTATACCAAACCTGAGAGCCTACCTATAGCATGAGATGTGATATCCAAGTCCATCCCATTCCAATCCTTAGACCCTTCCTACAACATGCAATGTGATATCTCAATTATTCTAATACCAAACCAGAGACTCTTCCTATAACATGAGATGGGATATCCAACTCCTTCCCATTCCAATCCTGAGCCGCTTCCGATAGCAGAGATGTGATATCTCAATGCTTATACCAAACCTGAGACCCTTCCTATAACATGAGATGTGATATCCAACTCCTTCCCGTTCCAAACCTGAGACACTAACTATAGCATATGTGATATCCAACTCCTTCCCATTCCAAACGTGAGACCCTTCCTATAGCAAGAAAGTAATATCCAACTCCTACCCATTCCAATCCTGAGACCCTTCCTATAGCAAGAGATGTGATATCCAAATCCTTCCCATTCCAATCCTGAGACCCTTCCTATAACATGAGATGTGATATCCAACTCCTTCCCATTCCAACCTGAGACACTTCCTATAGCATGAGAAGGGATATCCAACTCATTCCCAATCCAATCCTGAGACCCTTCCGATAGCAGAGATGTGATATCTCAATGCTTATACCAAACCTGAGACCCTTCCTATGGCATGAGATGTGATATCCAACTCCTTGCCATTCAAATCCTGAGACCCTTCCTATAGCATGAGAAGGGATATCCAACTCCTTCCCAATCCAATCCTGAGACCCTTCCGATAGCAGCGACGTGATATCTCAATGCTTCTACCAAACCTGAGACCCTTCCTTTAGCATGAGATGTGATATCCAAATCCTTCACATTCCAATCCTGAGACCCTTCCTATAGCATGAGATGTGATGTCTCAATGCTTATACCAAACCTGAGATCCTTCCTATAACATGAGATCTGATATCCAACTCCTTCCATTCCAATCCTGAGACCCTTCCTATAGCATGAGATGTGATATCTCAATGCTTATACCAAACCTGGGACCCTTCCTATAGCATGAGATGTGATATCCAACTCCTTCCCATTCCAATCCTGAGACCCTTCCTATAGCATGAGATGTGATATCTCAATGCTTCTAATACCAAACCTGAGATCCTTCCTCTAACATGAAATGTGAGATCCAACTCCTTCCCTTTCCAAACCTAAGAGCCTATCTATAGCATGAGATGTGATATCCAAGTCCTTCACATTCCAACCCTTAGACCCTTCCTACAGCATGCAATATGATATCTCAATGATTCCAATAACAAACCTGAGACCCGTCCTATAACATGAGATGGGATATCCAACTCCTTCATATTCCAATCCTGAGACTCTTCTGATAGCATGAGATGTGAAATCTCAATGCTTCTAATACCAAACCTGAGATCCTTCCGATAGCATGAGATGTGATATCTCAATGCTTCTAATACCAAACCTGAGATCCTTCCTATAACATGAGATGTGAT
This sequence comes from Ambystoma mexicanum, assembly GCF_040938575.1. NCBI lineage: Eukaryota > Metazoa > Chordata > Amphibia > Caudata > Ambystomatidae > Ambystoma > Ambystoma mexicanum. Next base: position 8,516,133 of record NC_090922.1, on the reverse strand, counting down.
ATCCAAATCCTTCCCCTTCCAAACCTGAGACCCTCCCTTTAGCATGAGATGTGATATCCAACTGCTTCCCATTCCAATCCTGAGACCCTTCCTATAGCATGAGATGTGATATCTCAATGCTTCTAATACCAAACCTGAGATCCTTCCTCTAACATGAAATGTGATATCCAACTCCTTCCCTTTCCAAACCTAAGAGCCTATCTATACCATGAGATGTGATATCCAAGTCCTTCCCATTCCAACCCTTAGACCCTTCCTACAGCATGCAATATGATATCTCAATGATTCTAATAACAAACCTGAGACCCGTCCTATAACATGAGATGGGATATCCAACTCCTTCCCATTCCAATCCTGAGACACTTCCGATAGCAGAGATGTGATATCTCAATGCTTATACCAAACCTGAGACCCTTCCTATAACATGAGATGTGATATCCAAATCCTTCCCGTTCCAAACCTGAGACCCTTCCTTTAGCATGAGATGTGATATCCAGCACCTTCCCATTCCAATCCTGAGACACTTCCTATAGCATGAGATGTGTTATCTCAATGCTTCTAATATCAAAACTGAGACCCTCCCTATAGCATGATATGTGATATCTAAGTCCTTCCCATTCCAATCCTGAGACCCTCCCTATAGCATGAGATGTGATATCCAACTCCTTCCCATTCCAATCCTGAGACCCTTCCTATAGCATGAGATATGATATCTCAATACTTCTAATACCAAACGTGAGATCCTTCCGATAACATGAGATGTGATATCCAAATCCTTCCCCTTCCAATCCTGAGACCCTCCCTTTAGCATGAGATGTGATATCCAACTCCTTCCTATTCCAATCCTGAGACTCTTCTGATAGCATGAGATGTGATATCTCAATGCTTCTAATACCAAACCTGAGATCCTTCCGATAGCATGAGATGTGATATCTCAATGCTTCTAATACCAAACCTGAGATCCTTCCTATAACATGAGATGTGATATCCAAATCCTTCCCCTTCCAAACCTGAGACCCTCCCTTTAGCATGAGATGTGATATCCAACTCCTTCCCATTCCATTCCTGAGACCCTTCTGATAGCATGAGATGTGATATCTCAATGCCTCTAATACCAAACCTGAGATCCTACCTCTAACATGAAATGTGATATCCAACTCTTTCCCCTTCCAAACCTGAGAGCCTTCCTATAGCATGAGATGTGATATCCAAGTCCTTCCCATTCCAATCCTGAGACCCTTCCTATAGCTTGAGATGTGATATCCAACTCCTTCCCATTCCAATTCTGAGACCCTTCCTATACTATGAGACTTGATATCTCAATGCTTCTAATACAAACGTGAGACCCGTAATATAACATGAGATGTGATATCCAAATCCTTCCCCTTCCAAACCTTAGACCCTTCCTTTATCATGAGATGTGATATCCAACTCCTTCCCATTCCAATCCTGAGACCCTTCCGATATCACGAGATGTGATATCTCAAAGCTTCTAATATCAAACTTGAGACCCTCCCTATAGCATGAGATGTGATATCCAAGTCCTCCCCATTCCAATCCTGAGACCCTTCCTATAGCATGAGATGTGATATCTCAATGCTTCTAATACCAAACCTGAGACCCTTCCTATAACATGAGATGGGAATATCCAACTCCTTCCCATTCCAATCCTGAGACCCTTCCGGTAGCAGAGATGTGATATCTCAATGCTTATACCAAACCTGAGATCCTTCCTATAACATGAGATGTGATATCCAACTCCTTCCCATTCCAATCCTGAGACACTTCCTATAGCATGAGATGTGATATCTCACTGCTTATACCAAACCTGAGACCCTTCCCATAGCATGAGATGTGATATCCAACTCCTTCCCATTCCAATCCTCAGACCCTTCCTATAGCATGAGATGTGATATCTCAATGCTTCTAATATCAAACTTGAGACCCTACCTATAGCATGAGATGTGATATCCAAGTCCTTCCCATTACAATCCTGAGACACTTCCTATAACATGAGATGTGATATCCAACTCCTTCCCATTCCAATCCTGAGACCCTTCCTATAGCATGAGATATGATATCTCAATACTTCTAATACCAAACGTGAGATCCTTCCGATAACATGAGATGTGATATCCAAATCCTTCCCCTTCCAAACCTGAGACCCTCCCTTTAGCATGAGATGTGATATCCAACTCCTTCCCATTCCAATCCTGAGACCCTTCTGATAGCATGAGATGTGATATCTCAATGCTTCTAATACCAAACCTGAGATCCTTCCTATAACATGAGATGTGATATCCAAATCCTTTCCCTTCCAAACCTGAGACCCTCCCTTTAGCATGAGATGTGATATCCAACTCCTTCCCATTCCATTCCCGAGACCCTTCTGATAGCATGAGATGTGATATCTCAATGCCTCTAATACCAAACCTGAGATCCTACCTCTAACATGAAATGTGATATCCAACTCTTTCCCCTTCCAAACCTGAGAGCCTTCCTATAGCATGAGATGTGATATCCAAGTCCTTCCCATTCCAATCCTGAGACCCTTCCTATAGCTTGAGATGTGATATCCAACTCCTTCCCATTCCAATTCTGAGACCCTTCCTATACTCTGAGACTTGATATCTCAATGCTTCTAATACCAAACCTGAGACCCGTAATATAACATGAGATGTGATATCCAAATCCTTCCCCTTCCAAACCTTAGACCCTTCCTTTATCATGAGATGTGATATCCAACTCCTTCCCATTCCAATCCTGAGACCCTTCCGATATCATGAGATGTGATATCTCAAAGCTTCTAATATCAAACTTGAGACCCTCCCTATAGCATGAGATGTGATATCCAAGTCCTTCCCATTCCAATCCTGAGACCCTTCCTATAGCATGAGATGTGATATCTCAATGCTTCTAATACCAAACCTGAGACCCTTCCTATTACATGAGATGGGAATATCCAACTCCTTCCCATTCCAATCCTGAGACCCTTCCGATAGCAGAGATGTGATATCTCAATGCTTATACCAAACATGAGACCCTTCGTATGGCATGAGATGTGATATCCAACTCCTTGCCATTCAAATCCTGAGACCCTTCCTATAGCATGAGAAGGGATATCCAACTCCTTCCCAATCCAATCCTGAGACCCTTCCGATAGCAGAGACGTGATATCTCAATGCTTCTACCAAACCTGAGACCCTTCCTTTAGCATGAGATGTGATATCCAAATCCTTCACATTCCAATCCTGAGACCCTTCCTATAGCATGAGATGTGATATCTCAATGCTTCTAATACCAAACCTGAGATCCTTCCTATAACATGAGATGTGATATCCAATTCCTTCCCATTCCAAACCTGAGACCCTTCCTATTGGATGAGTTGTGATATCCAACTCCTTCCCATTCCAACCCTGAGACCCTTCCTATAGCATGAGATGTGATGTCTCAATGATTCTAATACCAAACCTGAGATCCTTCCTATAACATGAGATGTGATATCCAACTCCTTCCATTCCAATCCTGAGACCCGTCCTATAGCATGAGATGTGATATCTCAATGCTTATACCAAACCTGAGTCCCTTCCTATAGCATGAGATGTGATATCCAACTACTTCCCATTCCAATCCTGAGACCCTTCCTATAGCATGAGATGTGATATCTCAGTGCTTCTAATACCAAACCTGAGATCCTTCCTCTAACATGAAATGTGATATCCAACTCCTTCCCTTTCCAAACCTAAGAGCCTATCTATAGCATGAGATGTGATATCCAGGTCCTTCCTATTCCAATCCTTAGACCCTTCCTACAGCATGCAATATGATATCTCAATGATTCTAATAACAAACCTGAGACCCGTCCTATAGCATGAGATATGATATCCAAGTCCTTCCCATTCCAATCCTGAGACCCTTCCTATAACATGAAATGTGATATCCAACTCCTTCCCATTCCAACCTGAGACCCTTCCTATAGCATGAGATGGGATATCCAACTTCTTCGAAATCCAATACTGATACCCTTCCGATAGCATGAGATGTGATATCCCAATGCTTCTACCAAACCTGAGACCCATACTATGGCATGAGATGTGATATCAAACTCCTTCCCATTCCAATCCTGAGACCCTTCCTATAGCTTGAGGTGTGATATCCAACTCCTTCCCATTCCAATTCTGAGACCCTTCTTATACCATGAGACTTGATATCTCAATGCTTCTAATACCAAACCTGAGACCCGTCCTATAACATGAGATGTGATATCCAAATCCTTCCCCTTCCAAACCTTAGACCCTTCCTTTATCATGAGATGTGATATCCAACTCCTTCCCATTCCAATCCTGAGACCCTTCCGATATCATGAGATTTGTTATCTCAATGCTTCTAATATCAAACTTGAGACCCTCCCTATAGCATGAGATGTGACATCCAAGTCCTTCCCATTCCAATCCTGAGACCCTTCCTATAGCATGAGATGTGATATCTCTATGCTTCTAATACCAAACCTGAGATCCTTCCTATAACATGAGATGGGATATCCAACTCCTTCCCATTCCAATCCTGAGACCTTTCCGATAGCAGAGATGTGATATCTCAATGCTTATACCAAACCTGAGAACCTTCCTATGGCCTGAGATGTCATATACAACTCCTTCCCATTCCAATCCTGAGACCCTTCCTTTAGCATGATATGTGATATCTCAATGCTTATACCAAATCTGAGACCCTTCCTATAGCATGAGATGTGATATCCAATTCCTTCCCATTCCAATCCTGAGACCCTTCCTATAGCATGAGATGTGATATCTCAATGCTTATACCAAACCTGAGAGCCTACCTATAGCATGAGATGTGATATCCAAGTCCATCCCATTCCAATCCTTAGACCCTTCCTACAACATGCAATGTGATATCTCAATTATTCTAATACCAAACCAGAGACTCTTCCTATAACATGAGATGGGATATCCAACTCCTTCCCATTCCAATCCTGAGCCGCTTCCGATAGCAGAGTTGTGATATCTCAATGCTTATACCAAACCTGAGACCCTTCCTATAACATGAGATGTGATATCCAACTCCTTCCCGTTCCAAACCTGAGACACTAACTATAGCATATGTGATATCCAACTCCTTCCCATTTCAAACATGAGACCCTTCCTATAGCAAGAAAGTAATATCCAACTCCTACCCATTCCAATCCTGAGACCCTTCCTATAGCAAGAGATGTGATATCCAAATCCTTCCCATTCCAATCCTGAGACCCTTCCTATAACATGAGATGTGATATCCAACTCCTTCCCATTCCAACCTGAGACACTTCCTATAGCATGAGAAGGGATATCCAACTCCTTCCCAATCCAATCCTGAGACCCTTCCGATAGCAGAGATGTGATATCTCAATGCTTATACCAAACCTGAGACACTTCCTATAGCATGAAAAGGGATATCCAACTCCTTCCCAATCCAATCCTGAGACCCTTCCGATAGCAGAGACGTGATATCTCAATGCTTCTACCAAACCTGAGACCCTTCCTTTAGCATGAGATGTGATATCCAAATCCTTCACATTCCAATCCTGAGACCCTTCCTATAGCATGAGATTTGATATCTCAATGCTTCTAATACCAAACCTGAGATCCTTCCTATAACATGAGATGTGATATCCAATTACTTCCCATTCCAAACCTGAGACCCTTCCTATTGGATGAGATGTGATATCCAACTCCTTCCCATTCCAACCCTGAGACCCTTCCTATAGCATGAGATGTGATGTCTCAATGCTTCTAATACCAAACCTGAGATCCTTCCTATAACATGAGATGTGATATCCAACTCCTTCCATTCCAAACCTGAGACCCGTCCTATAGCATGAGATGTGATATCTCTATGCTTATACCAAACCTGAGACCCTTCCTATAGCATGAGATGTGATATCCAACTCCTTCCCATTCCAATCCTGAGACCCTTCCTATAGCATGAGATGTGATATCTCAATGCTTCTAATACCAAACCTGAGATCCTTCCTCTAACATGAAATGTGATATCCAACTCCTTCCCTTTCCAAACCTAAGAGCCTATCTATAGCATGAGATGTGATATCCAAGTCCTTCACATTCCAACCCTTAGACCCTTCCTACAGCATGCAATATGATATCTCAATGATTCTAATAACAAACCTGAGACCCGTCCTATAACATGAGATGGGATATCCAACTCCTTCCCATGCCAATCCTGAGACACTTCCGATAGCAGAGATGTGATATCTCAATGTTTATACCAAACCTGAGACCCTTCCTATAACATGAGATGTGAAATTTAACTCCTTCCCGTTCCAAACCTGAGACCCTTCCTTTAGCATGAGATGTGATATCCTTCCCATTCCAATCCTGAGACACTTCCGATAGCATGAGATGTGATATCTCAATGCTTCTAATATCAAAACTGAGACCCTCCCTATAGCATGATATGTGATATCTAAGTCCTTCCCATTCCAATCCTGAGACCCTTCCTATAGCATGAGATGTGATATCTCAATGCTTCTACCAAACCTGAGACCCTTCCTTTAGCATGAGATGTGATATCCAACTCCTTCCCATTCCAATCCTGAGACCCTTCCTATAGCATGAGATGTGATATCTCAATACTTCTAATACCAAACCTGAGATCCTTCCGATAACATGAGATGTGATATCTCAATACTTCTAATACCAAACCTGAGATCCATCCTATAACATGAGATGTGATATCCAACTCCTTCCCTTTCCAAACCTAAGAGCCTATCTATAGCATGAGATGTGATATCCAGGTCCTTCCCATTCCAATCCTTAGACCCTTCCTACAGCATGCAATATGATATCTCAATGATTCTAATAACAAACCTGAGACCCGTCCTATAGCATGAGATATGATATCCAAGTCCTTCCCATTCCAATCCTGAGACCCTTCCTATAACATGAAATGTGATATCCAACTCCTTCCCATTCCAACCTGAGACCCTTCCTATAGCATGAGATGGGATATCCAACTTCTTCCAAATCCAATACTGATACCCTTCCGATAGCATGAGATGTGATATCCCAATGCTTCTACCAAACCTGAGACCCATACTATGGCATGAGATGTAATATCAAACTCCTTCCCATTCCAATCCTGAGACCCTTCCTATAGCTTGAGGTGTGATATCCAACTCCTTCCCATTCCAATTCTGAGACCCTTCGTATACCATGAGACTTGATATCTCAATGCTTCTAATACCAAACCTGAGACCCGTCCTATAACATGAGATGTGATATCCAAATCCTTCCCCTTCCAAACCTTAGACCCTTCCTTTATCATGAGATGTGATATCCAACTCCTTCCCATTCCAATCCTGAGACCCTTCCGATATCATGAGATTTGTTATCTCAATGCTTCTAATATCAAACTTGAGACCCTCCCTATAGCATGAGATGTGACATCCAAGTCCTTCCCATTCCAATCCTGAGACCCTTCCTATAGCATGAGATGTGATATCTCTATGCTTCTAATACCAAACCTGAGACCCTTCCTATAACATGAGATGGGATATCCAACTCCTTCCCATTCCAATCCTGAGACCTTTCCGATAGCAGAGATGTGATATCTCAATGCTTATACCAAACCTGAGAACCTTCCTATGGCCTGAGATGTCATATACAACTCCTTCCCATTCCAATCCTGAGACCCTTCCTTTAGCATGAGATGTGATATCTCAATGCTTATACCAAATCTGAGACCCTTCCTATAGCATGAGATGTGATATCCAATTCCTTCCCATTCCAATCCTGAGACCCTTCCTATAGCATGAGATGTGATATCTCAATGCTTATACCAAACCTGAGACCCTTCCTATAACATGAGATGTGATATCCAAATCCTTCCCGTTCCAAACCTGAGACCCTTCCTTTAGCATGAGATGTGATATCCAGAACCTTCCCATTCCAATCCTGAGACACTTCCTATAGCATGAGATGTGATATCTCAATGCTTCTAATATCAAAACTGAGACCCTCCCTATAGCATGATATGTGATATCTAAGTCCTTCCCATTCCAATCCTGAGACCCTCCCTATAGTATGAGATGTGATATCCAACTCCTTCCCATTCCAATCCTGAGACCCTTCCTATAGCATGAGATATGATATCTCAATACTTCTAATACCAAACGTGAGATCCTTCCGATAACATGAGATGTGATATCCAAAACCTTCCCCTTCCAATCCTGAGACCCTCCCTTTAGCATGAGATGTGATATCCAACTCCTTCCTATTCCAATCCTGAGACTCTTCTGATAGCATGAGATGTGATATCTCAATGCTTCTAATACCAAACCTGAGATCCTTCCGATAGCATGAGATGTGATATCTCAATGCTTCTAATACCAAACCTGAGATCCTTCCTATAACATGAGATTATTTATTTATTTATTTATTCATATTTTTAAGGCGCACGCTCAGCCCGTGGGCATTGTGGCGCTGTTACATATAAGCAATTGGCTGGTTACAGAAGGAAGGTTGTTAAAGTTTACAGGCATTTTGAGTTACGGTATATGTATTAGAAATATACGTTTACAAGGCATTAGATTTACAGTAACATGTTTTAGTTACAAACTTAGCAGTGCAGACATCATGGCGTTTAAAAATATGTCAATCATGTCGGAGAGGAGGGTAGGAGGTGATTATGTGAAGAGCAGGGTTTTGAGGGATTTCCGAAAGGAAAGCAGTGAAGGTTCGGCTCTAAGAGAGTTAGGGAGGTTGTTCCAGAGCTTAGGTGCTATGTGTGGGAAGCCAATGCCTCCAGCTTTAGCTCTTCTTATGGTGGGGACTCGGAGTTGGTTGTCATGGGGGGTTCTTATAGGACGAAGGGAGGATTTCCTGGTGATGGTTTCTGCTAGGTAGGAGGGAGCGGTATGATTGATACATTTGTGTGTGAGGGAGAGTATTTTGAAGTTAATTCTTTCTTTAACTGGGAGCCAGTGAGCATTTCTTCTGGCCTGCGACACATGGTCGAATTTGGGGATGTGCAGGGCAGCGCGGAGCGCATTGTTTTGCACTGTTTGGAGTTTATTCAGGTTTGTGGTTGAAGTGCCAGCTAGGAGGGCGTTGCAATAGTCTAGCCTGGCTCCTATGGTGGCTCTAGCAATGGAGAGGCAGTTGGGAGTGGTAAGATAGGGTTTTATTGCGAGGATGAGTTTGGTGGTCAGTGCGGAGGAGGAGGAGATGGCGTTGACCTGTCTTGTCATGGAGAGAGTAGCGTCTAGATATACTCCTAGGGTCTTCACAGCAGTGGAGACGGGTATGTTGGTGTTGTCGATGGTTATGTGTGAATAGTCTTGGCTGAGCTTGGAGAGGATTTCGCTGGGGGCCAGGATGATGATCTCTGTTTTGTCTCCGTTAAGACAGAGGCCATTGATCGCCATCCATGCCTGTATCGTGGAGTAAATGGTAAGGAGGGCTTCTGTGTCTTGGGCATAGTCTCCAGTGAGGGGGAGGAGGACTTGTGTGTCATCGGCATAGTTGGTATAAGCTATGTCGAGAGAGTCCAGTAGGTCGAAGAGGGGTTTAGTGAAGAGGTTGTATAGGGTCGGTGCGGTGCATGACCCTTGTGGGACTCCACAATTTATGGTAGTCGGAGGAGCATTGGCCTGATCAGAGTACACCTTCATGGCTCGGCCTTCTAGAAAGGAGGTGATCCAAGAGGTTGCTTTAAGGGAGAAGTGGGCTGCATTAAATAGGTGAGATGTGAGGATGTCATGGTCCACTAAGTCAAATGCCGCAGAGAGGTCGAGTAGCAGGAGGAGAGCAGGTTTGCCTGTGTCCATTATTTTGGTGATTTGATTTTTTAAATCTAGTAGGGCAGTTTCGATCCCATGGCCTTTGCGAAAGCCCGATTGTCTTCTGCCTAGGATAGAGTGGGTCTCTATGTATTGCTGAATTTGGTTGAGATGTGATATCCAAATCCTTCCCCTTCCAAACCTGAGACCCTCCCTTTAGCATGAGATGTGATATCCAACTCCTTCCCATTCCATTCCTGAGACCCTTCTGATAGCATGAGATGTGATATCTCAATGCCTCTAATACCAAACCTGAGATCCTACCTCTAACATGAAATGTGATATCCAACTCTTTCCCCTTCCAAACCTGAGAGCCTTCCTATAGCATGAGATGTGATATCCAAGTCCTTCCCATTCCAATCCTGAGACCCTTCCTATAGCTTGAGATGTGATATCCAACTCCTTCCCATTCCAATTCTGAGACCCTTCCTATACTATGAGACTTGATATCTCAATGCTTCTAATACAAACGTGAGACCCGTAATATAACATGAGATGTGATATCCAAATCCTTCCCCTTCCAAACCTTAGACCCTTCCTTTATCATGAGATGTGATATCCAACTCCTTCCCATTCCAATCCTGAGACCCTTCCGATATCATGAGATGTGATATCTCAAAGCTTCTAATATCAAACTTGAGACCCTCCCTATAGCATGAGATGTGATATCCAAGTCCTTCCCATTCCAATCCTGAGACCCTTCCTATAGCATGAGATGTGATATCTCAATGCTTCTAATACCAAACCTGAGACCCTTCCTATAACATGAGATGGGAATATCCAACTCCTTCCCATTCCAATCCTGAGACCCTTCCGGTAGCAGAGATGTGATATCTCAATGCTTATACCAAACCTGAGATCCTTCCTATAACATGAGATGTGATATCCAGCTCCTTCCCATTCCAATCCTGAGACACTTCCTATAGCATGAGATGTGATATCTCACTGCTTATACCAAACCTGAGACCCTTCCCATAGCATGAGATGTGATATCCAACTCCTTCCCATTCCAATCCTCAGACCCTTCCTATAGCATGAGATGTGATATCTCAATGCTTCTAATATCAAACTTGAGACCCTACCTATAGCATGAGATGTGATATCCAAGTCCTTCCCATTACAATCCTGAGACACTTCCTATAACATGAGATGTGATATCCAACTCCTTCCCATTCCAATCCTGAGACCCTTCCTATAGCATGAGATATGATATCTCAATACTTCTAATACCAAACGTGAGATCCTTCCGATAACATGAGATGTGATATCCAAATCCTTCCCCTTCCAAACCTGAGACCCTCCCTTTAGCATGAGATGTGATATCCAACTCCTTCCCATTCCAATCCTGAGACCCTTCTGATAGCATGAGATGTGATATCTCAATGCTTCTAATACCAAACCTGAGATCCTTCCTATAACATGAGATGTGATATCCAAATCCTTTCCCTTCCAAACCTGAGACCCTCCCTTTAGCATGAGATGTGATATCCAACTCCTTCCCATTCTATTCCCGAGACCCTTCTGATAGCATGAGATGTGATATCTCAATGCCTCTAATACCAAACCTGAGATCCTACCTCTAACATGAAATGTGATATCCAACTCTTTCCCCTTCCAAACCTGAGAGCCTTCCTATAGCATGAGATGTGATATCCAAGTCCTTCCCATTCCAATCCTGAGACCCTTCCTATAGCTTGAGATGTGATATCCAACTCCTTCCCATTCCAATTCTGAGACCCTTCCTATACTCTGAGACTTGATATCTCAATGCTTCTAATACCAAACCTGAGACCCGTAATATAACATGAGATGTGATATCCAAATCCTTCCCCTTCCAAACCTTAGACCCTTCCTTTATCATGAGATGTGATATCCAACTCCTTCCCATTCCAATCCTGAGACCCTTCCGATATCATGAGATGTGATATCTCAAAGCTTCTAATATCAAACTTGAGACCCTCCCTATAGCATGAGATGTGATATCCAAGTCCTTCCCATTCCAATCCTGAGACCCTTCCTATAGCATGAGATGTGATATCTCAATGCTTCTAATACCAAACCTGAGACCCTTCCTATTACATGAGATGGGAATATCCAACTCCTTCCCATTCCAATCCTGAGACCCTTCCGATAGCAGAGATGTGATATCTCAATGCTTATACCAAACCTGAGACCCTTCGTATGGCATGAGATGTGATATCCAACTCCTTGCCATTCAAATCCTGAGACCCTTCCTATAGCATGAGAAGGGATATCCAACTCCTTCCCAATCCAATCCTGAGACCCTTCCGATAGCAGAGACGTGATATCTCAATGCTTCTACCAAACCTGAGACCCTTCCTTTAGCATGAGATGTGATATCCAAATCCTTCACATTCCAATCCTGAGACCCTTCCTATAGCATGAGATGTGATATCTCAATGCTTCTAATACCAAACCTGAGACCATTCCTATAGCATGAGATGTGATATCTCAATGCTTCTAATACCAAACCTGAGACCCTTCCTATTACATGAGATGGGAATATCCAACTCCTTCCCATTCCAATCCTGAGACCCTTCCGATAGCAGAGATGTGATATCTCAATGCTTATACCAAACCTGAGACCCTTTGTATGGCATGAGATGTGATATCCAACTCCTTGCCATTCAAATCCTGAGACCCTTCCTATAGCATGAGAAGGGATATCCAACTCCTTCCCAATCCAATCCTGAGACCCTTCCGATAGCAGAGACGTGATATCTCAATGCTTCTACCAAACCTGAGACCCTTCCTATTGGATGAGTTGTGATATCCAACTCCTTCCCATTCCAACCCTGAGACCCTTCCTATAGCATGAGATGTGATGTCTCAATGATTCTAATACCAAACCTGAGATCCTTCCTATAACATGAGATGTGATATCCAACTCCTTCCATTCCAATCCTGAGACCCGTCCTATAGCATGAGATGTGATATCTCAATGCTTATACCAAACCTGAGACCCTTCCTATAGCATGAGATGTGATATCCAACTACTTCCCATTCCAATCCTGAGACCCTTCCTATAGCATGAGATGTGATATCTCAGTGCTTCTAATACCAAACCTGAGATCCTTCCTCTAACATGAAATGTGATATCCAACTCCTTCCCTTTCCAAACCTAAGAGCCTATCTATAGCATGAGATGTGATATCCAGGTCCTTCCTATTCCAATCCTTAGACCCTTCCTACAGCATGCAATATGATATCTCAATGATTCTAATAACAAACCTGAGACCCGTCCTATAGCATGAGATATGATATCCAAGTCCTTCCCATTCCAATCCTGAGACCCTTCCTATAACATGAAATGTGATATCCAACTCCTTCCCATTCCAACCTGAGACCCTTCCTATAGCATGAGATGGGATATCCAACTTCTTCGAAATCCAATACTGATACCCTTCCGATAGCATGAGATGTGATATCCCAATGCTTCTACCAAACCTGAGACCCATACTATGGCATGAGATGTGATATCAAACTCCTTCCCATTCCAATCCTGAGACCCTTCCTATAGCTTGAGGTGTGATATCCAACTCCTTCCCATTCCAATTCTGAGACCCTTCTTATACCATGAGACTTGATATCTCAATGCTTCTAATACCAAACCTGAGACCCGTCCTATAACATGAGATGTGATATCCAAATCCTTCCCCTTCCAAACCTTAGATCCTTCCTTTATCATGAGATGTGATATCCAACTCCTTCCCATTCCAATCCTGAGACCCTTCCGATATCATGAGATTTGTTATCTCAATGCTTCTAATATCAAACTTGAGACCCTCCCTATAGCATGAGATGTGACATCCAAGTCCTTCCCATTCCAATCCTGAGACCCTTCCTATAGCATGAGATGTGATATCTCTATGCTTCTAATACCAAACCTGAGATCCTTCCTATAACATGAGATGGGATATCCAACTCCTTCCCATTCCAATCCTGAGACCTTTCCGATAGCAGAGATGTGATATCTCAATGCTTATACCAAACCTGAGAACCTTCCTATGGCCTGAGATGTCATATACAACTCCTTCCCATTCCAATCCTGAGACCCTTCCTTTAGCATGATATGTGATATCTCAATGCTTATACCAAATCTGAGACCCTTCCTATAGCATGAGATGTGATATCCAATTCCTTCCCATTCCAATCCTGAGACCCTTCCTATAGCATGAGATGTGATATCTCAATGCTTATACCAAACCTGAGAGCCTACCTATAGCATGAGATGTGATATCCAAGTCCATCCCATTCCAATCCTTAGACCCTTCCTACAACATGCAATGTGATATCTCAATTATTCTAATACCAAACCAGAGACTCTTCCTATAACATGAGATGGGATATCCAACTCCTTCCCATTCCAATCCTGAGCCGCTTCCGATAGCAGAGATGTGATATCTCAATGCTTATACCAAACCTGAGACCCTTCCTATAACATGAGATGTGATATCCAACTCCTTCCCGTTCCAAACCTGAGACACTAACTATAGCATATGTGATATCCAACTCCTTCCCATTCCAAACATGAGACCCTTCCTATAGCAAGAAAGTAATATCCAACTCCTACCCATTCCAATCCTGAGACCCTTCCTATAGCAAGAGATGTGATATCCAAATCCTTCCCATTCCAATCCTGAGACCCTTCCTATAACATGAGATGTGATATCCAACTCCTTCCCATTCCAACCTGAGACACTTCCTATAGCATGAGAAGGGATATCCAACTCCTTCCCAATCCAATCCTGAGACCCTTCCGATAGCAGAGATGTGATATCTCAATGCTTATACCAAACCTGAGACCCTTCCTATAGCATGAAAAGGGATATCCAACTCCTTCCCAATCCAATCCTGAGACCCTTCCGATAGCAGAGACGTGATATATCAATGCTTCTACCAAACCTGAGACCCTTCCTTTAGCATGAGATGTGATATCCAAATCCTTCACATTCCAATCCTGAGACCCTTCCTATAGCATGAGATTTGATATCTCAATGCTTCTAACACCAAACCTGAGATCCTTCCTATAACATGAGATGGGATATCCAACTCCTTCCCATTCCAATCCTGAGACCCTTCCGATAGCAGAGACGTGATATCTCAATGCTTCTACCAAACCTGAGACCCTTCCTATTGGATGAGTTGTGATATCCAACTCCTTCCCATTCCAATCCTGAGACCCTTCCTTTAGCATGATATGTGATATCTCAATGCTTATACCAAATCTGAGACCCTTCCTATAGCATGAGATGTGATATCCAATTCCTTCCCATTCCAATCCTGAGACCCTTCCTATAGCATGAGATGTGATATCTCAATGCTTATACCAAACCTGAGAGCCTACCTATAGCATGAGATGTGATATCCAAGTCCATCCCATTCCAATCCTTAGACCCTTCCTACAACATGCAATGTGATATCTCAATTATTCTAATACCAAACCAGAGACTCTTCCTATAACATGAGATGGGATATCCAACTCCTTCCCATTCCAATCCTGAGCCGCTTCCGATAGCAGAGATGTGATATCTCAATGCTTATACCAAACCTGAGACCCTTCCTATAACATGAGATGTGATATCCAACTCCTTCCCGTTCCAAACCTGAGACACTAACTATAGCATATGTGATATCCAACTCCTTCCCATTTCAAACATGAGACCCTTCCTATAGCAAGAAAGTAATATCCAACTCCTACCCATTCCAATCCTGAGACCCTTCCTATAGCAAGAGATGTGATATCCAAATCCTTCCCATTCCAATCCTGAGACCCTTCCTATAACATGAGATGTGATATCCAACTCCTTCCCATTCCAACCTGAGACACTTCCTATAGCATGAGAAGGGATATCCAACTCCTTCCCAATCCAATCCTGAGACCCTTCCGATAGCAGAGATGTGATATCTCAATGCTTATACCAAACCTGAGACACTTCCTATAGCATGAAAAGGGATATCCAACTCCTTCCCAATCCAATCCTGAGACCCTTCCGATAGCAGAGACGTGATATCTCAATGCTTCTACCAAACCTGAGACCCTTCCTATAGCATGAGAAGGGATATCCAACTCCTTCCCATTCCAATCCTGAGACCCTTCCTTTAGCATGATATGTGATATCTCAATGCTTATACCAAATCTGAGACCCTTCCTATAGCATGAGATGTGATATCCAATTCCTTCCCATTCCAATCCTGAGACCCTTCCTATAGCATGAGATGTGATATCTCAATGCTTATACCAAACCTGAGAGCCTACCTATAGCATGAGATGTGATATCCAAGTCCATCCCATTCCAATCCTTAGACCCTTCCTACAACATGCAATGTGATATCTCAATTATTCTAATACCAAACCAGAGACTCTTCCTATAACATGAGATGGGATATCCAACTCCTTCCCATTCCAATCCTGAGCCGCTTCCGATAGCAGAGATGTGATATCTCAATGCTTATACCAAACCTGAGACCCTTCCTATAACATGAGATGTGATATCCAACTCCTTCCCGTTCCAAACCTGAGACACTAACTATAGCATATGTGATATCCAACTCCTTCCCATTTCAAACATGAGACCCTTCCTATAGCAAGAAAGTAATATCCAACTCCTACCCATTCCAATCCTGAGACCCTTCCTATAGCAAGAGATGTGATATCCAAATCCTTCCCATTCCAATCCTGAGACCCTTCCTATAACATGAGATGTGATATCCAACTCCTTCCCATTCCAACCTGAGACACTTCCTATAGCATGAGAAGGGATATCCAACTCCTTCCCAATCCAATCCTGAGACCCTTCCGATAGCAGAGATGTGATATCTCAATGCTTATACCAAACCTGAGACACTTCCTATAGCATGAAAAGGGATATCCAACTCCTTCCCAATCCAATCCTGAGACCCTTCCGATAGCAGAGACGTGATATCTCAATGCTTCTACCAAACCTGAGACCCTTCCTATAGCATGAGATTTGATATCTCAATGCTTCTAATACCAAACCTGAGATCCTTCCTATAACATGAGATGTGATATCCAATTACTTCCCATTCCAAACCTGAGACCCTTCCTATTGGATGAGATGTGATATCCAACTCCTTCCCATTCCAACCCTGAGACCCTTCCTATAGCATGAGATGTGATGTCTCAATGCTTCTAATACCAAACCTGAGATCCTTCCTATAACATGAGATGTGATATCCAACTCCTTCCATTCCAAACCTGAGACCCGTCCTATAGCATGAGATGTGATATCTCAATGCTTATACCAAACCTGAGACCCTTCCTATAGCATGAGATGTGATATCCAACTCCTTCCCATTCCAATCCTGAGACCCTTCCTATAGCATGAGATGTGATATCTCAATGCTTCTAATACCAAACCTGAGATCCTTCCTCTAACATGAAATGTGATATCCAACTCCTTCCCTTTCCAAACCTAAGAGCCTATCTATAGCATGAGATGTGATATCCAAGTCCTTCACATTCCAACCCTTAGACCCTTCCTACAGCATGCAATATGATATCTCAATGATTCTAATAACAAACCTGAGACCCGTCCTATAACATGAGATGGGATATCCAACTCCTTCCCATGCCAATCCTGAGACACTTCCGATAGCAGAGATGTGATATCTCAATGTTTATACCAAACCTGAGACCCTTCCTATAACATGAGATGTGAAATTTAACTCCTTCCCGTTCCAAACCTGAGACCCTCCCTTTAGCATGAGATGTGATATCCTTCCCATTCCAATCCTGAGACACTTCCGATAGCATGAGATGTGATATCTCAATGCTTCTAATATCAAAACTGAGACCCTCCCTATAGCATGATATGTGATATCTAAGTCCTTCCCATTCCAATCCTGAGACCCTTCCTATAGCATGAGATGTGATATCTCAATGCTTCTACCAAACCTGAGACCCTTCCTTTAGCATGAGATGTGATATCCAACTCCTTCCCATTCCAATCCTGAGACCCTTCCTATAGCATGAGATGTGATATCTCAATACTTCTAATACCAAACCTGAGATCCTTCCGATAACATGAGATGTGATATCTCAATACTTCTAATACCAAACCTGAGATCCATCCTATAACATGAGATGTGATATCCAACTCCTTCCCTTTCCAAACCTAAGAGCCTATCTATAGCATGAGATGTGATATCCAGGTCCTTCCCATTCCAATCCTTAGACCCTTCCTACAGCATGCAATATGATATCTCAATGATTCTAATAACAAACCTGAGACCCGTCCTATAGCATGAGATATGATATCCAAGTCCTTCCCATTCCAATCCTGAGACCCTTCCTATAACATGAAATGTGATATCCAACTCCTTCCCATTCCAACCTGAGACCCTTCCTATAGCATGAGATGGGATATCCAACTTCTTCCAAATCCAATACTGATACCCTTCCGATAGCATGAGATGTGATATCCCAATGCTTCTACCAAACCTGAGACCCATACTATGGCATGAGATGTGATATCAAACTCCTTCCCATTCCAATCCTGAGACCCTTCCTATAGCTTGAGGTGTGATATCCAACTCCTTCCCATTCCAATTCTGAGACCCTTCGTATACCATGAGACTTGATATCTCAATGCTTCTAATACCAAACCTGAGACCCGTCCTATAACATGAGATGTGATATCCAAATCCTTCCCCTTCCAAACCTTAGACCCTTCCTTTATCATGAGATGTGATATCCAACTCCTTCCCATTCCAATCCTGAGACCCTTCCGATATCATGAGATTTGTTATCTCAATGCTTCTAATATCAAACTTGAGACCCTCCCTATAGCATGAGATGTGACATCCAAGTCCTTCCCATTCCAATCCTGAGACCCTTCCTATAGCATGAGATGTGATATCTCTATGCTTCTAATACCAAACCTGAGACCCTTCCTATAACATGAGATGGGATATCCAACTCCTTCCCATTCCAATCCTGAGACCTTTCCGATAGCAGAGATGTGATATCTCAATGCTTATACCAAACCTGAGAACCTTCCTATGGCCTGAGATGTCATATACAACTCCTTCCCATTCCAATCCTGAGACCCTTCCTTTAGCATGAGATGTGATATCTCAATGCTTATACCAAATCTGAGACCCTTCCTATAGCATGAGATGTGATATCCAATTCCTTCCCATTCCAATCCGGAGACCCTTCCTATAGCATGAGATGTGATATCTCAATGCTTATACCAAACCTGAGACCCTTCCTATAACATGAGATGTGATATCCAAATCCTTCCCGTTCCAAACCTGAGACCCTTCCTTTAGCATGAGATGTGATATCCAGAACCTTCCCATTCCAATCCTGAGACACTTCCTATAGCATGAGATGTGATATCTCAATGCTTCTAATATCAAAACTGAGACCCTCCCTATAGCATGATATGTGATATCTAAGTCCTTCCCATTCCAATCCTGAGACCCTCCCTATAGTATGAGATGTGATATCCAACTCCTTCCCATTCCAATCCTGAGACCCTTCCTATAGCATGAGATATGATATCTCAATACTTCTAATACCAAACGTGAGATCCTTCCGATAACATGAGATGTGATATCCAAATCCTTCCCCTTCCAATCCTGAGACCCTCCCTTTAGCATGAGATGTGATATCCAACTCCTTCCTATTCCAATCCTGAGACTCTTCTGATAGCATGAGATGTGATATCTCAATGCTTCTAATACCAAACCTGAGATCCTTCCGATAGCATGAGATGTGATATCTCAATGCTTCTAATACCAAACCTGAGATCCTTCCTATAACATGAGATTATTTATTTATTTATTTATTCATATTTTTAAGGCGCACGCTCAGCCCGTGGGCATCGTGGCGCTGTTACATATAAGCAATTGGCTGGTTACAGAAGGAAGGTTGTTAAAGTTTACAGGCATTTTGAGTTACGGTATATGTATTAGAAATATACGTTTACAAGGCATTAGATTTACAGTAACATGTTTTAGTTACAAACTTAGCAGTGCAGACATCATGGCGTTTAAAAATATGTCAATCATGTCGGAGAGGAGGGTAGGAGGTGATTATGTGAAGAGCAGGGTTTTGAGGGATTTCCGAAAGGAAAGCAGTGAAGGTTCGGCTCTAAGAGAGTTAGGGAGGTTGTTCCAGAGCTTAGGTGCTATGTGTGGGAAGCCAATGCCTCCAGCTTTAGCTCTTCTTATGGTGGGGACTCGGAGTTGGTTGTCATGGGGGGTTCTTATAGGACGAAGGGAGGATTTCCTGGTGATGGTTTCTGCTAGGTAGGAGGGAGCGGTATGATTGATACATTTGTGTGTGAGGGAGAGTACTTTGAAGTTAATTCTTTCTTTAACTGGGAGCCAATGAGCATTTCTTCTGGCCTGCGACACATGGTCGAATTTGGGGATGTGCAGGGCAGCGCGGAGCGCATTGTTTTGCACTGTTTGGAGTTTATTCAGGTTTGTGGTTGAAGTGCCAGCTAGGAGGGCGTTGCAATAGTCTAGCCTGGCTCCTATGGTGGCTCTAGCAATGGAGAGGCAGTTGGGAGTGGTAAGATAGGGTTTTATTGCGAGGATGAGTTTGGTGGTCAGTGCGGAGGAGGAGGAGATGGCGTTGACCTGTCTTGTCATGGAGAGAGTAGCGTCTAGATATACTCCTAGGGTCTTCACAGCAGTGGAGACGGGTATGTTGGTGTTGTCGATGGTTATGTGTGAATAGTCTTGGCTGAGCTTGGAGAGGATTTCGCTGGGGGCCAGGATGATGATCTCTGTTTTGTCTCCGTTAAGACAGAGGCCATTGATCGCCATCCATGCCTGTATCGTGGAGTAAATGGTAAGGAGGGCTTCTGTGTCTTGGGCATAGTCTCCAGTGAGGGGGAGGAGGACTTGTGTGTCATCGGCATAGTTGGTATAAGCTATGTCGAGAGAGTCCAGTAGGTCGAAGAGGGGTTTAGTGAAGAGGTTGTATAGGGTCGGTGCGGTGCATGACCCTTGTGGGACTCCACAATTTATGGTAGTCGGAGGAGCATTGGCCTGATCAGAGTACACCTTCATGGCTCGGCCTTCTAGAAAGGAGGTGATCCAAGAGGTTGCTTTAAGGGAGAAGTGGGCTGCATTAAATAGGTGAGATGTGAGGATGTCATGGTCCACTAAGTCAAATGCCGCAGAGAGGTCGAGTAGCAGGAGGAGAGCAGGTTTGCCTGTGTCCATTATTTTGGTGATTTGATTTTTTAAATCTAGTAGGGCAGTTTCGGTCCCATGGCCTTTGCAAAAGCCCGATTGTCTTCTGCCTAGGATAGAGTGGGTCTCTATGTATTGCTGAATTTGGTTGAGATGTGATATCCAAATCCTTCCCCTTCCAAACCTGAGACCCTCCCTTTAGCATGAGATGTGATATCCAACTCCTTCCCATTCCATTCCTGAGACCCTTCTGATAGCATGAGATGTGATATCTCAATGCCTCTAATACCAAACCTGAGATCCTACCTCTAACATGAAATGTGATATCCAACTCTTTCCCCTTCCAAACCTGAGAGCCTTCCTATAGCATGAGATGTGATATCCAAGTCCTTCCCATTCCAATCCTGAGACCCTTCCTATAGCTTGAGATGTGATATCCAACTCCTTCCCATTCCAATTCTGAGACCCTTCCTATACTATGAGACTTGATATCTCAATGCTTCTAATACAAACGTGAGACCCGTAATATAACATGAGATGTGATATCCAAATCCTTCCCCTTCCAAACCTTAGACCCTTCCTTTATCATGAGATGTGATATCCAACTCCTTCCCATTCCAATCCTGAGACCCTTCCGATATCATGAGATGTGATATCTCAAAGCTTCTAATATCAAACTTGAGACCCTCCCTATAGCATGAGATGTGATATCCAAGTCCTTCCCATTCCAATCCTGAGACCCTTCCTATAGCATGAGATGTGATATCTCAATGCTTCTAATACCAAACCTGAGACCCTTCCTATAACATGAGATGGGAATATCCAACTCCTTCCCATTCCAATCCTGAGACCCTTCCGGTAGCAGAGATGTGATATCTCAATGCTTATACCAAACCTGAGATCCTTCCTATAACATGAGATGTGATATCCAACTCCTTCCCATTCCAATCCTGAGACACTTCCTATAGCATGAGATGTGATATCTCACTGCTTATACCAAACCTGAGACCCTTCCCATAGCATGAGATGTGATATCCAACTCCTTCCCATTCCAATCCTCAGACCCTTCCTATAGCATGAGATGTGATATCTCAATGCTTCTAATATCAAACTTGAGACCCTACCTATAGCATGAGATGTGATATCCAAGTCCTTCCCATTACAATCCTGAGACACTTCCTATAACATGAGATGTGATATCCAACTCCTTCCCATTCCAATCCTGAGACCCTTCCTATAGCATGAGATATGATATCTCAATACTTCTAATACCAAACGTGAGATCCTTCCGATAACATGAGATGTGATATCCAAATCCTTCCCCTTCCAAACCTGAGACCCTCCCTTTAGCATGAGATGTGATATCCAACTCCTTCCCATTCCAATCCTGAGACCCTTCTGATAGCATGAGATGTGATATCTCAATGCTTCTAATACCAAACCTGAGATCCTTCCTATAACATGAGATGTGATATCCAAATCCTTTCCCTTCCAAACCTGAGACCCTCCCTTTAGCATGAGATGTGATATCCAACTCCTTCCCATTCTATTCCCGAGACCCTTCTGATAGCATGAGATGTGATATCTCAATGCCTCTAATACCAAACCTGAGATCCTACCTCTAACATGAAATGTGATATCCAACTCTTTCCCCTTCCAAACCTGAGAGCCTTCCTATAGCATGAGATGTGATATCCGAGTCCTTCCCATTCCAATCCTGAGACCCTTCCTATAGCTTGAGATGTGATATCCAACTCCTTCCCATTCCAATTCTGAGACCCTTCCTATACTCTGAGACTTGATATCTCAATGCTTCTAATACCAAACCTGAGACCCGTAATATAACATGAGATGTGATATCCAAATCCTTCCCCTTCCAAACCTTAGACCCTTCCTTTATCATGAGATGTGATATCCAACTCCTTCCCATTCCAATCCTGAGACCCTTCCGATATCATGAGATGTGATATCTCAAAGCTTCTAATATCAAACTTGACACCCTCCCTATAGCATGAGATGTGATATCCAAGTCCTTCCCATTCCAATCCTGAGACCCTTCCTATAGCATGAGATGTGATATCTCAATGCTTCTAATACCAAACCTGAGACCCTTCCTATTACATGAGATGGGAATATCCAACTCCTTCCCATTCCAATCCTGAGACCCTTCCGATAGCAGAGATGTGATATCTCAATGCTTATACCAAACCTGAGACCCTTCGTATGGCATGAGATGTGATATCCAACTCCTTGCCATTCAAATCCTGAGACCCTTCCTATAGCATGAGAAGGGATATCCAACTCCTTCCCAATCCAATCCTGAGACCCTTCCGATAGCAGAGACGTGATATCTCAATGCTTCTACCAAACCTGAGACCCTTCCTTTAGCATGAGATGTGATATCCAAATCCTTCACATTCCAATCCTGAGACCCTTCCTATAGCATGAGATGTGATATCTCAATGCTTCTAATACCAAACCTGAGACCATTCCTATAGCATGAGATGTGATATCTCAATGCTTCTAATACCAAACCTGAGACCCTTCCTATTACATGAGATGGGAATATCCAACTCCTTCCCATTCCAATCCTGAGACCCTTCCGATAGCAGAGATGTGATATCTCAATGCTTATACCAAACCTGAGACCCTTTGTATGGCATGAGATGTGATATCCAACTCCTTGCCATTCAAATCCTGAGACCCTTCCTATAGCATGAGAAGGGATATCCAACTCCTTCCCAATCCAATCCTGAGACCCTTCCGATAGCAGAGACGTGATATCTCAATGCTTCTACCAAACCTGAGACCCTTCCTATTGGATGAGTTGTGATATCCAACTCCTTCCCATTCCAACCCTGAGACCCTTCCTATAGCATGAGATGTGATGTCTCAATGATTCTAATACCAAACCTGAGATCCTTCCTATAACATGAGATGTGATATCCAACTCCTTCCATTCCAATCCTGAGACCCGTCCTATAGCATGAGATGTGATATCTCAATGCTTATACCAAACCTGAGACCCTTCCTATAGCATGAGATGTGATATCCAACTACTTCCCATTCCAATCCTGAGACCCTTCCTATAGCATGAGATGTGATATCTCAGTGCTTCTAATACCAAACCTGAGATCCTTCCTCTAACATGAAATGTGATATCCAACTCCTTCCCTTTCCAAACCTAAGAGCCTATCTATAGCATGAGATGTGATATCCAGGTCCTTCCTATTCCAATCCTTAGACCCTTCCTACAGCATGCAATATGATATCTCAATGATTCTAATAACAAACCTGAGACCCGTCCTATAGCATGAGATATGATATCCAAGTCCTTCCCATTCCAATCCTGAGACCCTTCCTATAACATGAAATGTGATATCCAACTCCTTCCCATTCCAACCTGAGACCCTTCCTATAGCATGAGATGGGATATCCAACTTCTTCGAAATCCAATACTGATACCCTTCCGATAGCATGAGATGTGATATCCCAATGCTTCTACCAAACCTGAGACCCATACTATGGCATGAGATGTGATATCAAACTCCTTCCCATTCCAATCCTGAGACCCTTCCTATAGCTTGAGGTGTGATATCCAACTCCTTCCCATTCCAATTCTGAGACCCTTCTTATACCATGAGACTTGATATCTCAATGCTTCTAATACCAAACCTGAGACCCGTCCTATAACATGAGATGTGATATCCAAATCCTTCCCCTTCCAAACCTTAGATCCTTCCTTTATCATGAGATGTGATATCCAACTCCTTCCCATTCCAATCCTGAGACCCTTCCGATATCATGAGATTTGTTATCTCAATGCTTCTAATATCAAACTTGAGACCCTCCCTATAGCATGAGATGTGACATCCAAGTCCTTCCCATTCCAATCCTGAGACCCTTCCTATAGCATGAGATGTGATATCTCTATGCTTCTAATACCAAACCTGAGATCCTTCCTATAACATGAGATGGGATATCCAACTCCTTCCCATTCCAATCCTGAGACCTTTCCGATAGCAGAGATGTGATATCTCAATGCTTATACCAAACCTGAGAACCTTCCTATGGCCTGAGATGTCATATACAACTCCTTCCCATTCCAATCCTGAGACCCTTCCTTTAGCATGATATGTGATATCTCAATGCTTATACCAAATCTGAGACCCTTCCTATAGCATGAGATGTGATATCCAATTCCTTCCCATTCCAATCCTGAGACCCTTCCTATAGCATGAGATGTGAT
The DNA here is from genome assembly GCF_040938575.1 of Ambystoma mexicanum. NCBI lineage: Eukaryota > Metazoa > Chordata > Amphibia > Caudata > Ambystomatidae > Ambystoma > Ambystoma mexicanum. The sequence goes on along the minus strand of NC_090922.1, from coordinate 8,490,829 downwards.
ATCTCAATGCTTATACCAAACCTGAGAGCCTACCTATAGCATGAGATGTGATATCCAAGTCCATCCCATTCCAATCCTTAGACCCTTCCTACAACATGCAATGTGATATCTCAATTATTCTAATACCAAACCAGAGACTCTTCCTATAACATGAGATGGGATATCCAACTCCTTCCCATTCCAATCCTGAGCCGCTTCCGATAGCAGAGATGTGATATCTCAATGCTTATACCAAACCTGAGACCCTTCCTATAACATGAGAACATGAGATGTGATATCCAACTCCTTCCCGTTCCAAACCTGAGACACTAACTATAGCATATGTGATATCCAACTCCTTCCCATTCCAAACATGAGACCCTTCCTATAGCAAGAAAGTAATATCCAACTCCTACCCATTCCAATCCTGAGACCCTTCCTATAGCAAGAGATGTGATATCCAAATCCTTCCCATTCCAATCCTGAGACCCTTCCTATAACATGAGATGTGATATCCAACTCCTTCCCATTCCAACCTGAGACACTTCCTATAGCATGAGAAGGGATATCCAACTCCTTCCCAATCCAATCCTGAGACCCTTCCGATAGCAGAGATGTGATATCTCAATGCTTATACCAAACCTGAGACCCTTCCTATAGCATGAAAAGGGATATCCAACTCCTTCCCAATCCAATCCTGAGACCCTTCCGATAGCAGAGACGTGATATATCAATGCTTCTACCAAACCTGAGACCCTTCCTTTAGCATGAGATGTGATATCCAAATCCTTCACATTCCAATCCTGAGACCCTTCCTATAGCATGAGATTTGATATCTCAATGCTTCTAACACCAAACCTGAGATCCTTCCTATAACATGAGATGTGATATCCAATTACTTCCCATTCCAAACCTGAGACCCTTCCTATTGGATGAGATGTGATATCCAACTCCTTCCCATTCCAACCCTGAGACCCTTCCTATAGCATGAAATGTGATGTCTCAATGCTTCTAATACCAAACCTGAGATCCTTCCTATAACATGAGATGTGATATCCAACTCCTTCCATTCCAATCCTGAGTCCCGTCCTATAGCATGAGATGTGATATCTCAATGCTTATACCAAACCTGAGACCCTTCCTATAGCATGAGATGTGATATCCAACTCCTTCCCATTCCAATCCTGAGACCCTTCCTATAGCATGAGATGTGATATCTCAATGCTTCTAATACCAAACCTGAGATCCTTCCTCTAACATGAAATGTGATATCCAACTCCTTCCCTTTCCAAACCTAAGAGCCTATCTATAGCATGAGATGTGATATCCAAGTCCTTCACATTCCAACCCTTAGACCCTTCCTACAGCATGCAATATGATATCTCAATGATTCTAATAACAAACCTGAGACCCGTCCTATAACATGAGATGGGATATCCAACTCCTTCCCATGCCAATCCTGAGACACTTCCGATAGCAGAGATGTGATATCTCAATGTTTATACCAAACCTGAGACCCTTCCTATAACATGAGATGTGAAATTTAACTCCTTCCCGTTCCAAACCTGAGACCCTTCCTTTAGCATGAGATGTGATATCCTTCCCATTCCAATCCTGAGACACTTCCGATAGCATGAGATGTGATATCTCAATGCTTCTAATATCAAAACTGAGACCCTCCCTATAGCATGATATGTGATATCTAAGTCCTTCCCATTCCAACCCTGAGACCCTTCCTATAGCATGAGATGTGATATCTCAATGCTTCTACCAAACCTGAGACCCTTCCTTTAGCATGAGATGTGATATCCAACTCCTTCCCATTCCAATCCTGAGACCCTTCCTATAGCATGAGATGTGATATCTCAATACTTCTAATACCAAACCTGAGATCCTTCCGATAACATGAGATGTGATATCTCAATACTTCTAATACCAAACCTGAGATCCATCCTATAACATGAGATGTGATATCCAACTCCTTCCCTTTCCAAACCTAAGAGCCTATCTATAGCATGAGATGTGATATCCAGGTCCTTCCCATTCCAATCCTTAGACCCTTCCTACAGCATGCAATATGATATCTCAATGATTCTAATAACAAACCTGAGACCCGTCCTATAGCATGAGATATGATATCCAACTCCTTCCCATTCCAACCTGAGACCCTTCCTATAGCATGAGATGGGATATCCAACTTCTTCCAAATCCAATACTGATACCCTTCCGATAGCATGAGATGTGATATCCCAATGCTTCTACCAAACCTGAGACCCATACTATGGCATGAGATGTGATATCAAACTCCTTCCCATTCCAATCCTGAGACCCTTCCTATAGCTTGAGGTGTGATATCCAACTCCTTCCCATTCCAATTCTGAGACCCTTCGTATACCATGAGACTTGATATCTCAATGCTTCTAATACCAAACCTGAGACCCGTCCTATAACATGAGATGTGATATCCAAATCCTTCCCCTTCCAAACCTTAGACCCTTCCTTTATCATGAGATGTGATATCCAACTCCTTCCCATTCCAATCCTGAGACCCTTCCGATATCATGAGATTTGTTATCTCAATGCTTCTAATATCAAACTTGAGACCCTCCCTATAGCATGAGATGTGACATCCAAGTCCTTCCCATTCCAATCCTGAGACCCTTCCTATAGCATGAGATGTGATATCTCTATGCTTCTAATACCAAACCTGAGACCCTTCCTATAACATGAGATGGGATATCCAACTCCTTCCCATTCCAATCCTGAGACCTTTCCGATAGCAGAGATGTGATATCTCAATGCTTATACCAAACCTGAGAACCTTCCTATGGCCTGAGATGTCATATACAACTCCTTCCCATTCCAATCCTGAGACCCTTCCTTTAGCATGAGATGTGATATCTCAATGCTTATACCAAATCTGAGACCCTTCCTATAGCATGAGATGTGATATCCAATTCCTTCCCATTCCAATCCGGAGACCCTTCCTATAGCATGAGATGTGATATCTCAATGCTTATACCAAACCTGAGACCCTTCCTATAACATGAGATGTGATATCCAAATCCTTCCCGTTCCAAACCTGAGACCCTTCCTTTAGCATGAGATGTGATATCCAGAACCTTCCCATTCCAATCCTGAGACACTTCCTATAGCATGAGATGTGATATCTCAATGCTTCTAATATCAAAACTGAGACCCTCCCTATAGCATGATATGTGATATCTAAGTCCTTCCCATTCCAATCCTGAGACCCTCCCTATAGTATGAGATGTGATATCCAACTCCTTCCCATTCCAATCCTGAGACCCTTCCTATAGCATGAGATATGATATCTCAATACTTCTAATACCAAACGTGAGATCCTTCCGATAACATGAGATGTGATATCCAAATCCTTCCCCTTCCAATCCTGAGACCCTCCCTTTAGCATGAGATGTGATATCCAACTCCTTCCTATTCCAATCCTGAGACTCTTCTGATAGCATGAGATGTGATATCTCAATGCTTCTAATACCAAACCTGAGATCCTTCCGATAGCATGAGATGTGATATCTCAATGCTTCTAATACCAAACCTGAGATCCTTCCTATAACATGAGATTATTTATTTATTTATTTATTCATATTTTTAAGGCGCACGCTCAGCCCGTGGGCATCGTGGCGCTGTTACATATAAGCAATTGGCTGGTTACAGAAGGAAGGTTGTTAAAGTTTACAGGCATTTTGAGTTACGGTATATGTATTAGAAATATACGTTTACAAGGCATTAGATTTACAGTAACATGTTTTAGTTACAAACTTAGCAGTGCAGACATCATGGCGTTTAAAAATATGTCAATCATGTCGGAGAGGAGGGTAGGAGGTGATTATGTGAAGAGCAGGGTTTTGAGGGATTTCCGAAAGGAAAGCAGTGAAGGTTCGGCTCTAAGAGAGTTAGGGAGGTTGTTCCAGAGCTTAGGTGCTATGTGTGGGAAGCCAATGCCTCCAGCTTTAGCTCTTCTTATGGTGGGGACTCGGAGTTGGTTGTCATGGGGGGTTCTTATAGGACGAAGGGAGGATTTCCTGGTGATGGTTTCTGCTAGGTAGGAGGGAGCGGTATGATTGATACATTTGTGTGTGAGGGAGAGTACTTTGAAGTTAATTCTTTCTTTAACTGGGAGCCAGTGAGCATTTCTTCTGGCCTGCGACACATGGTCGAATTTGGGGATGTGCAGGGCAGCGCGGAGCGCATTGTTTTGCACTGTTTGGAGTTTATTCAGGTTTGTGGTTGAAGTGCCAGCTAGGAGGGCGTTGCAATAGTCTAGCCAGGCTCCTATGGTGGCTCTAGCAATGGAGAGGCAGTTGGGAGTGGTAAGATAGGGTTTTATTGCGAGGATGAGTTTGGTGGTCAGTGCGGAGGAGGAGGAGATGGCGTTGACCTGTCTTGTCATGGAGAGAGTAGCGTCTAGATATACTCCTAGGGTCTTCACAGCAGTGGAGACGGGTATGTTGGTGTTGTCGATGGTTATGTGTGAATAGTCTTGGCTGAGCTTGGAGAGGATTTCGCTGGGGGCCAGGATGATGATCTCTGTTTTGTCTCCGTTAAGACAGAGGCCATTGATCGCCATCCATGCCTGTATCGTGGAGTAAATGGTAAGGAGGGCTTCTGTGTCTTGGGCATAGTCTCCAGTGAGGGGGAGGAGGACTTGTGTGTCATCGGCATAGTTGGTATAAGCTATGTCGAGAGAGTCCAGTAGGTCGAAGAGGGGTTTAGTGAAGAGGTTGTATAGGGTCGGTGCGGTGCATGACCCTTGTGGGACTCCACAATTTATGGTAGTCGGAGGAGCATTGGCCTGATCAGAGTACACCTTCATGGCTCGGCCTTCTAGAAAGGAGGTGATCCAAGAGGTTGCTTTAAGGGAGAAGTGGGCTGCATTAAATAGGTGAGATGTGAGGATGTCATGGTCCACTAAGTCAAATGCCGCAGAGAGGTCGAGTAGCAGGAGGAGAGCAGGTTTGCCTGTGTCCATTATTTTGGTGATTTGATTTTTTAAATCTAGTAGGGCAGTTTCGGTCCCATGGCCTTTGCGAAAGCCCGATTGTCTTCTGCCTAGGATAGAGTGGGTCTCTATGTATTGCTGAATTTGGTTGAGATGTGATATCCAAATCCTTCCCCTTCCAAACCTGAGACCCTCCCTTTAGCATGAGATGTGATATCCAACTCCTTCCCATTCCATTCCTGAGACCCTTCTGATAGCATGAGATGTGATATCTCAATGCCTCTAATACCAAACCTGAGATCCTACCTCTAACATGAAATGTGATATCCAACTCTTTCCCCTTCCAAACCTGAGAGCCTTCCTATAGCATGAGATGTGATATCCAAGTCCTTCCCATTCCAATCCTGAGACCCTTCCTATAGCTTGAGATGTGATATCCAACTCCTTCCCATTCCAATTCTGAGACCCTTCCTATACTATGAGACTTGATATCTCAATGCTTCTAATACAAACGTGAGACCCGTAATATAACATGAGATGTGATATCCAAATCCTTCCCCTTCCAAACCTTAGACCCTTCCTTTATCATGAGATGTGATATCCAACTCCTTCCCATTCCAATCCTGAGACCCTTCCGATATCATGAGATGTGATATCTCAAAGCTTCTAATATCAAACTTGAGACCCTCCCTATAGCATGAGATGTGATATCCAAGTCCTTCCCATTCCAATCCTGAGACCCTTCCTATAGCATGAGATGTGATATCTCAATGCTTCTAATACCAAACCTGAGACCCTTCCTATAACATGAGATGGGAATATCCAACTCCTTCCCATTCCAATCCTGAGACCCTTCCGGTAGCAGAGATGTGATATCTCAATGCTTATACCAAACCTGAGATCCTTCCTATAACATGAGATGTGATATCCAACTCCTTCCCATTCCAATCCTGAGACACTTCCTATAGCATGAGATGTGATATCTCACTGCTTATACCAAACCTGAGACCCTTCCCATAGCATGAGATGTGATATCCAACTCCTTCCCATTCCAATCCTCAGACCCTTCCTATAGCATGAGATGTGATATCTCAATGCTTCTAATATCAAACTTGAGACCCTACCTATAGCATGAGATGTGATATCCAAGTCCTTCCCATTACAATCCTGAGACACTTCCTATAACATGAGATGTGATATCCAACTCCTTCCCATTCCAATCCTGAGACCCTTCCTATAGCATGAGATATGATATCTCAATACTTCTAATACCAAACGTGAGATCCTTCCGATAACATGAGATGTGATATCCAAATCCTTCCCCTTCCAAACCTGAGACCCTCCCTTTAGCATGAGATGTGATATCCAACTCCTTCCCATTCCAATCCTGAGACCCTTCTGATAGCATGAGATGTGATATCTCAATGCTTCTAATACCAAACCTGAGATCCTTCCTATAACATGAGATGTGATATCCAAATCCTTTCCCTTCCAAACCTGAGACCCTCCCTTTAGCATGAGATGTGATATCCAACTCCTTCCCATTCTATTCCCGAGACCCTTCTGATAGCATGAGATGTGATATCTCAATGCCTCTAATACCAAACCTGAGATCCTACCTCTAACATGAAATGTGATATCCAACTCTTTCCCCTTCCAAACCTGAGAGCCTTCCTATAGCATGAGATGTGATATCCAAGTCCTTCCCATTCCAATCCTGAGACCCTTCCTATAGCTTGAGATGTGATATCCAACTCCTTCCCATTCCAATTCTGAGACCCTTCCTATACTCTGAGACTTGATATCTCAATGCTTCTAATACCAAACCTGAGACCCGTAATATAACATGAGATGTGATATCCAAATCCTTCCCCTTCCAAACCTTAGACCCTTCCTTTATCATGAGATGTGATATCCAACTCCTTCCCATTCCAATCCTGAGACCCTTCCGATATCATGAGATGTGATATCTCAAAGCTTCTAATATCAAACTTGAGACCCTCCCTATAGCATGAGATGTGATATCCAAGTCCTTCCCATTCCATTCCTGAGACCCTTCCTATAGCATGAGATGTGATATCTCAATGCTTCTAATACCAAACCTGAGACCCTTCCTATTACATGAGATGGGAATATCCAACTCCTTCCCATTCCAATCCTGAGACCCTTCCGATAGCAGAGATGTGATATCTCAATGCTTATACCAAACCTGAGACCCTTCGTATGGCATGAGATGTGATATCCAACTCCTTGCCATTCAAATCCTGAGACCCTTCCTATAGCATGAGAAGGGATATCCAACTCCTTCCCAATCCAATCCTGAGACCCTTCCGATAGCAGAGACGTGATATCTCAATGCTTCTACCAAACCTGAGACCCTTCCTTTAGCATGAGATGTGATATCCAAATCCTTCACATTCCAATCCTGAGACCCTTCCTATAGCATGAGATGTGATATCTCAATGCTTCTAATACCAAACCTGAGACCATTCCTATAGCATGAGATGTGATATCTCAATGCTTCTAATACCATACCTGAGACCCTTCCTATTACATGAGATGGGAATATCCAACTCCTTCCCATTCCAATCCTGAGACCCTTCCGATAGCAGAGATGTGATATCTCAATGCTTATACCAAACCTGAGACCCTTTGTATGGCATGAGATGTGATATCCAACTCCTTGCCATTCAAATCCTGAGACCCTTCCTATAGCATGAGAAGGGATATCCAACTCCTTCCCAATCCAATCCTGAGACCCTTCCGATAGCAGAGACGTGATATCTCAATGCTTCTACCAAACCTGAGACCCTTCCTATTGGATGAGTTGTGATATCCAACTCCTTCCCATTCCAACCCTGAGACCCTTCCTATAGCATGAGATGTGATGTCTCAATGATTCTAATACCAAACCTGAGATCCTTCCTATAACATGAGATGTGATATCCAACTCCTTCCATTCCAATCCTGAGACCCGTCCTATAGCATGAGATGTGATATCTCAATGCTTATACCAAACCTGAGACCCTTCCTATAGCATGAGATGTGATATCCAACTACTTCCCATTCCAATCCTGAGACCCTTCCTATAGCATGAGATGTGATATCTCAGTGCTTCTAATACCAAACCTGAGATCCTTCCTCTAACATGAAATGTGATATCCAACTCCTTCCCTTTCCAAACCTAAGAGCCTATCTATAGCATGAGATGTGATATCCAGGTCCTTCCTATTCCAATCCTTAGACCCTTCCTACAGCATGCAATATGATATCTCAATGATTCTAATAACAAACCTGAGACCCGTCCTATAGCATGAGATATGATATCCAAGTCCTTCCCATTCCAATCCTGAGACCCTTCCTATAACATGAAATGTGATATCCAACTCCTTCCCATTCCAACCTGAGACCCTTCCTATAGCATGAGATGGGATATCCAACTTCTTCGAAATCCAATACTGATACCCTTCCGATAGCATGAGATGTGATATCCCAATGCTTCTACCAAACCTGAGACCCATACTATGGCATGAGATGTGATATCAAACTCCTTCCCATTCCAATCCTGAGACCCTTCCTATAGCTTGAGGTGTGATATCCAACTCCTTCCCATTCCAATTCTGAGACCCTTCTTATACCATGAGACTTGATATCTCAATGCTTCTAATACCAAACCTGAGACCCGTCCTATAACATGAGATGTGATATCCAAATCCTTCCCCTTCCAAACCTTAGATCCTTCCTTTATCATGAGATGTGATATCCAACTCCTTCCCATTCCAATCCTGAGACCCTTCCGATATCATGAGATTTGTTATCTCAATGCTTCTAATATCAAACTTGAGACCCTCCCTATAGCATGAGATGTGACATCCAAGTCCTTCCCATTCCAATCCTGAGACCCTTCCTATAGCATGAGATGTGATATCTCTATGCTTCTAATACCAAACCTGAGATCCTTCCTATAACATGAGATGGGATATCCAACTCCTTCCCATTCCAATCCTGAGACCTTTCCGATAGCAGAGATGTGATATCTCAATGCTTATACCAAACCTGAGAACCTTCCTATGGCCTGAGATGTCATATACAACTCCTTCCCATTCCAATCCTGAGACCCTTCCTTTAGCATGATATGTGATATCTCAATGCTTATACCAAATCTGAGACCCTTCCTATAGCATGAGATGTGATATCCAATTCCTTCCCATTCCAATCCTGAGACCCTTCCTATAGCATGAGATGTGATATCTCAATGCTTATACCAAACCTGAGAGCCTACCTATAGCATGAGATGTGATATCCAAGTCCATCCCATTCCAATCCTTAGACCCTTCCTACAACATGCAATGTGATATCTCAATTATTCTAATACCAAACCAGAGACTCTTCCTATAACATGAGATGGGATATCCAACTCCTTCCCATTCCAATCCTGAGCCGCTTCCGATAGCAGAGATGTGATATCTCAATGCTTATACCAAACCTGAGACCCTTCCTATAACATGAGATGTGATATCCAACTCCTTCCCGTTCCAAACCTGAGACACTAACTATAGCATATGTGATATCCAACTCCTTCCCATTCCAAACATGAGACCCTTCCTATAGCAAGAAAGTAATATCCAACTCCTACCCATTCCAATCCTGAGACCCTTCCTATAGCAAGAGATGTGATATCCAATTCCTTCCCATTCCAATCCTGAGACCCTTCCTATAACATGAGATGTGATATCCAACTCCTTCCCATTCCAACCTGAGACACTTCCTATAGCATGAGAAGGGATATCCAACTCCTTCCCAATCCAATCCTGAGACCCTTCCGATAGCAGAGATGTGATATCTCAATGCTTATACCAAACCTGAGACCCTTCCTATAGCATGAAAAGGGATATCCAACTCCTTCCCAATCCAATCCTGAGACCCTTCCGATAGCAGAGACGTGATATATCAATGCTTCTACCAAACCTGAGACCCTTCCTTTAGCATGAGATGTGATATCCAAATCCTTCACATTCCAATCCTGAGACCCTTCCTATAGCATGAGATTTGATATCTCAATGCTTCTAACACCAAACCTGAGATCCTTCCTATAACATGAGATGTGATATCCAATTACTTCCCATTCCAAACCTGAGACCCTTCCTATTGGATGAGATGTGATATCCAACTCCTTCCCATTCCAACCCTGAGACCCTTCCTATAGCATGAAATGTGATGTCTCAATGCTTCTAATACCAAACCTGAGATCCTTCCTATAACATGAGATGTGATATCCAACTCCTTCCATTCCAATCCTGAGTCCCGTCCTATAGCATGAGATGTGATATCTCAATGCTTATACCAAACCTGAGACCCTTCCTATAGCATGAGATGTGATATCCAACTCCTTCCCATTCCAATCCTGAGACCCTTCCTATAGCATGAGATGTGATATCTCAATGCTTCTAATACCAAACCTGAGATCCTTCCTCTAACATGAAATGTGATATCCAACTCCTTCCCTTTCCAAACCTAAGAGCCTATCTATAGCATGAGATGTGATATCCAAGTCCTTCACATTCCAACCCTTAGACCCTTCCTACAGCATGCAATATGATATCTCAATGATTCTAATAACAAACCTGAGACCCGTCCTATAACATGAGATGGGATATCCAACTCCTTCCCATGCCAATCCTGAGACACTTCCGATAGCAGAGATGTGATATCTCAATGTTTATACCAAACCTGAGACCCTTCCTATAACATGAGATGTGAAATTTAACTCCTTCCCGTTCCAAACCTGAGACCCTTCCTTTAGCATGAGATGTGATATCCTTCCCATTCCAATCCTGAGACACTTCCGATAGCATGAGATGTGATATCTCAATGCTTCTAATATCAAAACTGAGACCCTCCCTATAGCATGATATGTGATATCTAAGTCCTTCCCATTCCAATCCTGAGACCCTTCCTATAGCATGAGATGTGATATCTCAATGCTTCTACCAAACCTGAGACCCTTCCTTTAGCATGAGATGTGATATCCAACTCCTTCCCATTCCAATCCTGAGACCCTTCCTATAGCATGAGATGTGATATCTCAATACTTCTAATACCAAACCTGAGATCCTTCCGATAACATGAGATGTGATATCTCAATACTTCTAATACCAAACCTGAGATCCATCCTATAACATGAGATGTGATATCCAACTCCTTCCCTTTCCAAACCTAAGAGCCTATCTATAGCATGAGATGTGATATCCAGGTCCTTCCCATTCCAATCCTTAGACCCTTCCTACAGCATGCAATATGATATCTCAATGATTCTAATAACAAACCTGAGACCCGTCCTATAGCATGAGATATGATATCCAAGTCCTTCCCATTCCAATCCTGAGACCCTTCCTATAACATGAAATGTGATATCCAACTCCTTCCCATTCCAACCTGAGACCCTTCCTATAGCATGAGATGGGATATCCAACTTCTTCCAAATCCAATACTGATACCCTTCCGATAGCATGAGATGTGATATCCCAATGCGTCTACCAAACCTGAGACCCATACTATGGCATGAGATGTGATATCAAACTCCTTCCCATTCCAATCCTGAGACCCTTCCTATAGCTTGAGGTGTGATATCCAACTCCTTCCCATTCCAATTCTGAGACCCTTCGTATACCATGAGACTTGATATCTCAATGCTTCTAATACCAAACCTGAGACCCGTCCTATAACATGAGATGTGATATCCAAATCCTTCCCCTTCCAAACCTTAGACCCTTCCTTTATCATGAGATGTGATATCCAACTCCTTCCCATTCCAATCCTGAGACCCTTCCGATATCATGAGATTTGTTATCTCAATGCTTCTAATATCAAACTTGAGACCCTCCCTATAGCATGAGATGTGACATCCAAGTCCTTCCCATTCCAATCCTGAGACCCTTCCTATAGCATGAGATGTGATATCTCTATGCTTCTAATACCAAACCTGAGACCCTTCCTATAACATGAGATGGGATATCCAACTCCTTCCCATTCCAATCCTGAGACCTTTCCGATAGCAGAGATGTGATATCTCAATGCTTATACCAAACCTGAGAACCTTCCTATGGCCTGAGATGTCATATACAACTCCTTCCCATTCCAATCCTGAGACCCTTCCTTTAGCATGAGATGTGATATCTCAATGCTTATACCAAATCTGAGACCCTTCCTATAGCATGAGATGTGATATCCAATTCCTTCCCATTCCAATCCTGAGACCCTTCCTATAGCATGAGATGTGATATCTCAATGCTTATACCAAACCTGAGACCCTTCCTATAACATGAGATGTGATATCCAAATCCTTCCCGTTCCAAACCTGAGACCCTTCCTTTAGCATGAGATGTGATATCCAGAACCTTCCCATTCCAATCCTGAGACACTTCCTATAGCATGAGATGTGATATCTCAATGCTTCTAATATCAAAACTGAGACCCTCCCTATAGCATGATATGTGATATCTAAGTCCTTCCCATTCCAATCCTGAGACCCTCCCTATAGCATGAGATGTGATATCCAACTCCTTCCCATTCCAATCCTGAGACCCTTCCTATAGCATGAGATATGATATCTCAATACTTCTAATACCAAACGTGAGATCCTTCCGATAACATGAGATGTGATATCCAAATCCTTCCCCTTCCAATCCTGAGACCCTCCCTTTAGCATGAGATGTGATATCCAACTCCTTCCTATTCCAATCCTGAGACTCTTCTGATAGCATGAGATGTGATATCTCAATGCTTCTAATACCAAACCTGAGATCCTTCCGATAGCATGAGATGTGATATCTCAATGCTTCTAATACCAAACCTGAGATCCTTCCTATAACATGAGATTATTTATTTATTTATTTATTCATATTTTTAAGGCGCACGCTCAGCCCGTGGGCATCGTGGCGCTGTTACATATAAGCAATTGGCTGGTTACAGAAGGAAGGTTGTTAAAGTTTACAGGCATTTTGAGTTACGGTATATGTATTAGAAATATACGTTTACAAGGCATTAGATTTACAGTAACATGTTTTAGTTACAAACTTAGCAGTGCAGACATCATGGCGTTTAAAAATATGTCAATCATGTCGGAGAGGAGGGTAGGAGGTGATTATGTGAAGAGCAGGGTTTTGAGGGATTTCCGAAAGGAAAGCAGTGAAGGTTCGGCTCTAAGAGAGTTAGGGAGGTTGTTCCAGAGCTTAGGTGCTATGTGTGGGAAGCCAATGCCTCCAGCTTTAGCTCTTCTTATGGTGGGGACTCGGAGTTGGTTGTCATGGGGGGTTCTTATAGGACGAAGGGAGGATTTCCTGGTGATGGTTTCTGCTAGGTAGGAGGGAGCGGTATGATTGATACATTTGTGTGTGAGGGAGAGTACTTTGAAGTTAATTCTTTCTTTAACTGGGAGCCAGTGAGCATTTCTTCTGGCCTGCGACACATGGTCGAATTTGGGGATGTGCAGGGCAGCGCGGAGCGCATTGTTTTGCACTGTTTGGAGTTTATTCAGGTTTGTGGTTGAAGTGCCAGCTAGGAGGGCGTTGCAATAGTCTAGCCTGGCTCCTATGGTGGCTCTAGCAATGGAGAGGCAGTTGGGAGTGGTAAGATAGGGTTTTATTGCGAGGATGAGTTTGGTGGTCAGTGCGGAGGAGGAGGAGATGGCGTTGACCTGTCTTGTCATGGAGAGAGTAGCGTCTAGATATACTCCTAGGGTCTTCACAGCAGTGGAGACGGGTATGTTGGTGTTGTCGATGGTTATGTGTGAATAGTCTTGGCTGAGCTTGGAGAGGATTTCGCTGGGGGCCAGGATGATGATCTCTGTTTTGTCTCCGTTAAGACAGAGGCCATTGATCGCCATCCATGCCTGTATCTTGGAGTAAATGGTAAGGAGGGCTTCTGTGTCTTGGGCATAGTCTCCAGTGAGGGGGAGGAGGACTTGTGTGTCATCGGCATAGTTGGTATAAGCTATGTCGAGAGAGTCCAGTAGGTCGAAGAGGGGTTTAGTGAAGAGGTTGTATAGGGTCGGTGCGGTGCATGACCCTTGTGGGACTCCACAATTTATGGTAGTCGGAGGAGCATTGGCCTGATCAGAGTACACCTTCATGGCTCGGCCTTCTAGAAAGGAGGTGATCCAAGAGGTTGCTTTAAGGGAGAAGTGGGCTGCATTAAATAGGTGAGATGTGAGGATGTCATGGTCCACTAAGTCAAATGCCGCAGAGAGGTCGAGTAGCAGGAGGAGAGCAGGTTTGCCTGTGTCCATTATTTTGGTGATTTGATTTTTTAAATCTAGTAGGGCAGTTTCGGTCCCATGGCCTTTGCAAAAGCCCGATTGTCTTCTGCCTAGGATAGAGTGGGTCTCTATGTATTGCTGAATTTGGTTGAGATGTGATATCCAAATCCTTCCCCTTCCAAACCTGAGACCCTCCCTTTAGCATGAGATGTGATATCCAACTCCTTCCCATTCCATTCCTGAGACCCTTCTGATAGCATGAGATGTGATATCTCAATGCCTCTAATACCAAACCTGAGATCCTACGTCTAACATGAAATGTGATATCCAACTCTTTCCCCTTCCAAACCTGAGAGCCTTCCTATAGCATGAGATGTGATATCCAAGTCCTTCCCATTCCAATCCTGAGACCCTTCCTATAGCTTGAGATGTGATATCCAACTCCTTCCCATTCCAATTCTGAGACCCTTCCTATACTATGAGACTTGATATCTCAATGCTTCTAATACAAACGTGAGACCCGTAATATAACATGAGATGTGATATCCAAATCCTTCCCCTTCCAAACCTTAGACCCTTCCTTTATCATGAGATGGGATATCCAACTCCTTCCCATTCCAATCCTGAGACCCTTCCGATATCATGAGATGTGATATCTCAAAGCTTCTAATATCAAACTTGAGACCCTCCCTATAGCATGAGATGTGATATCCAAGTCCTTCACATTCCAACCCTTAGACCCTTCCTACAGCATGCAATATGATATCTCAATGATTCTAATAACAAACCTGAGACCCGTCCTATAACTTGAGATGGGATATCCAACTCCTTCCCATGCCAATCCTGAGACACTTCCGATAGCAGAGATGTGATATCTCAATGTTTATACCAAACCTGAGACCCTTCCTATAACATGAGATGTGAAATTTAACTCCTTCCCGTTCCAAACCTGAGACCCTTCCTTTAGCATGAGATGTGATATCCTTCCCATTCCAATCCTGAGACACTTCCGATAGCATGAGATGTGATATCTCAATGCTTCTAATATCAAAACTGAGACCCTCCCTATAGCATGATATGTGATATCTAAGTCCTTCCCATTCCAATCCTGAGACCCTTCCTATAGCATGAGATGTGATATCTCAATGCTTCTACCAAACCTGAGACCCTTCCTTTAGCATGAGATGTGATATCCAACTCCTTCCCATTCCAATCCTGAGACCCTTCCTATAGCATGAGATGTGATATCTCAATACTTCTAATACCAAACCTGAGATCCTTCCGATAACATGAGATGTGATATCTCAATACTTCTAATACCAAACCTGAGATCCATCCTATAACATGAGATGTGATATCCAACTCCTTCCCTTTCCAAACCTAAGAGCCTATCTATAGCATGAGATGTGATATCCAGGTCCTTCCCATTCCAATCCTTAGACCCTTCCTACAGCATGCAATATGATATCTCAATGATTCTAATAACAAACCTGAGACCCGTCCTATAGCATGAGATATGATATCCAAGTCCTTCCCATTCCAATCCTGAGACCCTTCCTATAACATGAAATGTGATATCCAACTCCTTCCCATTCCAACCTGAGACCCTTCCTATAGCATGAGATGGGATATCCAACTTCTTCCAAATCCAATACTGATACCCTTCCGATAGCATGAGATGTGATATCCCAATGCGTCTACCAAACCTGAGACCCATACTATGGCATGAGATGTGATATCAAACTCCTTCCCATTCCAATCCTGAGACCCTTCCTAAAGCTTGTGGTGTGATATCCAACTCCTTCCCATTCCAATTCTGAGACCCTTCGTATACCATGAGACTTGATATCTCAATGCTTCTAATACCAAACCTGAGACCCGTCCTATAACATGAGATGTGATATCCAAATCCTTCCCCTTCCAAACCTTAGACCCTTCCTTTATCATGAGATGTGATATCCAACTCCTTCCCATTCCAATCCTGAGACCCTTCCGATATCATGAGATTTGTTATCTCAATGCTTCTAATATCAAACTTGAGACCCTCCCTATAGCATGAGATGTGACATCCAAGTCCTTCCCATTCCAATCCTGAGACCCTTCCTATAGCATGAGATGTGATATCTCTATGCTTCTAATACCAAACCTGAGACCCTTCCTATAACATGAGATGGGATATCCAACTCCTTCCCATTCCAATCCTGAGACCTTTCCGATAGCAGAGATGTGATATCTCAATGCTTATACCAAACCTGAGAACCTTCCTATGGCCTGAGATGTCATATACAACTCCTTCCCATTCCAATCCTGAGACCCTTCCTTTAGCATGAGATGTGATATCTCAATGCTTATACCAAATCTGAGACCCTTCCTATAGCATGAGATGTGATATCCAATTCCTTCCCATTCCAATCCTGAGACCCTTCCTATAGCATGAGATGTGATATCTCAATGCTTATACCAAACCTGAGACCCTTCCTATAACATGAGATGTGATATCCAAATCCTTCCCGTTCCAAACCTGAGACCCTTCCTTTAGCATGAGATGTGATATCCAGAACCTTCCCATTCCAATCCTGAGACACTTCCTATAGCATGAGATGTGATATCTCAATGCTTCTAATATCAAAACTGAGACCCTCCCTATAGCATGATATGTGATATCTAAGTCCTTCCCATTCCAATCCTGAGACCCTCCCTATAGCATGAGATGTGATATCCAACTCCTTCCCATTCCAATCCTGAGACCCTTCCTATAGCATGAGATATGATATCTCAATACTTCTAATACCAAACGTGAGATCCTTCCGATAACATGAGATGTGATATCCAAATCCTTCCCCTTCCAATCCTGAGACCCTCCCTTTAGCATGAGATGTGATATCCAACTCCTTCCTATTCCAATCCTGAGACTCTTCTGATAGCATGAGATGTGATATCTCAATGCTTCTAATACCAAACCTGAGATCCTTCCGATAGCATGAGATGTGATATCTCAATGCTTCTAATACCAAACCTGAGATCCTTCCTATAACATGAGATTATTTATTTATTTATTTATTCATATTTTTAAGGCGCACGCTCAGCCCGTGGGCATCGTGGCGCTGTTACATATAAGCAATTGGCTGGTTACAGAAGGAAGGTTGTTAAAGTTTACAGGCATTTTGAGTTACGGTATATGTATTAGAAATATACGTTTACAAGGCATTAGATTTACAGTAACATGTTTTAGTTACAAACTTAGCAGTGCAGACATCATGGCGTTTAAAAATATGTCAATCATGTCGGAGAGGAGGGTAGGAGGTGATTATGTGAAGAGCAGGGTTTTGAGGGATTTCCGAAAGGAAAGCAGTGAAGGTTCGGCTCTAAGAGAGTTAGGGAGGTTGTTCCAGAGCTTAGGTGCTATGTGTGGGAAGCCAATGCCTCCAGCTTTAGCTCTTCTTATGGTGGGGACTCGGAGTTGGTTGTCATGGGGGGTTCTTATAGGACGAAGGAGGATTTCCTGGTGATGGTTTCTGCTAGGTAGGAGGGAGCGGTATGATTGATACATTTGTGTGTGAGGGAGAGTGCTTTGAAGTTAATTCTTTCTTTAACTGGGAGCCAGTGAGCATTTCTTCTGGCCTGCGACACATGGTCGAATTTGGGGATGTGCAGGGCAGCGCGGAGAGCATTGTTTTGCACTGTTTGGAGTTTATTCAGGTTTGTGGTTGAAGTGCCAGCTAGGAGGGCGTTGCAATAGTCTAGCCTGGCTCCTATGGTGGCTCTAGCAATGGAGAGGCAGTTGGGAGTGGTAAGATAGGGTTTTATTGCGAGGATGAGTTTGGTGGTCAGTGCGGAGGAGGAGGAGATGGCGTTGACCTGTCTTGTCATGGAGAGAGTAGCGTCTAGATATACTCCTAGGGTCTTCACAGCAGTGGAGACGGGTATGTTGGTGTTGTCGATGGTTATGTGTGAATAGTCTTGGCTGAGCTTGGAGAGGATTTCGCTGGGGGCCAGGATGATGATCTCTGTTTTGTCTCCGTTAAGACAGAGGCCATTGATCGCCATCCATGCCTGTATCGTGGAGTAAATGGTAAGGAGGGCTTCTGTGTCTTGGGCATAGTCTCCAGTGAGGGGGAGGAGGACTTGTGTGTCATCGGCATAGTTGGTATAAGCTATGTCGAGAGAGTCCAGTAGGTCGAAGAGGGGTTTAGTGAAGAGGTTGTATAGGGTCGGTGCGGTGCATGACCCTTGTGGGACTCCACAATTTATGGTAGTCGGAGGAGCATTGGCCTGATCAGAGTACACCTTCATGGCTCGGCCTTCTAGAAAGGAGGTGATCCAAGAGGTTGCTTTAAGGGAGAAGTGGGCTGCATTAAATAGGTGAGATGTGAGGATGTCATGGTCCACTAAGTCAAATGCCGCAGAGAGGTCGAGTAGCAGGAGGAGAGCAGGTTTGCCTGTGTCCATTATTTTGGTGATTTGATTTTTTAAATCTAGTAGGGCAGTTTCGGTCCCATGGCCTTTGCAAAAGCCCGATTGTCTTCTGCCTAGGATAGAGTGGGTCTCTATGTATTGCTGAATTTGGTTGAGATGTGATATCCAAATCCTTCCCCTTCCAAACCTGAGACCCTCCCTTTAGCATGAGATGTGATATCCAACTCCTTCCCATTCCATTCCTGAGACCCTTCTGATAGCATGAGATGTGATATCTCAATGCCTCTAATACAAAACCTGAGATCCTACCTCTAACATGAAATGTGATATCCAACTCTTTCCCCTTCCAAACCTGAGAGCCTTCCTATAGCATGAGATGTGATATCCAAGTCCTTCCCATTCCAATCCTGAGACCCTTCCTATAGCTTGAGATGTGATATCCAACTCCTTCCCATTCCAATTCTGAGACCCTTCCTATACTATGAGACTTGATATCTCAATGCTTCTAATACAAACGTGAGACCCGTAATATAACATGAGATGTGATATCCAAATCCTTCCCCTTCCAAACCTTAGACCCTTCCTTTATCATGAGATGGGATATCCAACTCCTTCCCATTCCAATCCTGAGACCCTTCCGATATCATGAGATGTGATATCTCAAAGCTTCTAATATCAAACTTGAGACCCTCCCTATAGCATGAGATGTGATATCCAAGTCCTTCCCATTCCAATCCTGAGACCCTTCCTATAGCATGAGATGTGATATCTCAATGCTTCTAATACCAAACCTGAGACCCTTCCTATAACATGAGATGGGAATATCCAACTCCTTCCCATTCCAATCCTGAGACCCTTCCGGTAGCAGAGATGTGATATCTCAATGCTTATACCAAACCTGAGATCCTTCCTATAACATGAGATGTGATATCCAACTCCTTCCCATTCCAATCCTGAGACACTTCCTATAGCATGAGATGTGATATCTCACTGCTTATACCAAACCTGAGACCCTTCCCATAGCATGAGATGTGATATCCAACTCCTTCCCATTCCAATCCTCAGACCCTTCCTATAGCATGAGATGTGATATCTCAATGCTTCTAATATCAAACTTGAGACCCTACCTATAGCATGAGATGTGATATCCAAGTCCTTCCCATTACAATCCTGAGACACTTCCTATAACATGAGATGTGATATCATACTCCTTCCCATTCCAATCCTGAGACCCTTCCTATAGCATGAGATATGATATCTCAATACTTCTAATACCAAACGTGAGATCCTTCCGATAACATGAGATGTGATATCCAAATCCTTCCCCTTCCAAACCTGATACCCTCCCTTTAGCATGAGATGTGATATCCAACTCCTTCCCATTCCAATCCTGAGACCCTTCTGATAGCATGAGATGTGATATCTCAATGCTTCTAATACCAAACCTGAGATCCTTCCTATAACATGAGATGTGATATCCAAATCCTTTCCCTTCCAAACCTGAGACCGTCCCTTTAGCATGAGATGTGATATCCAACTCCTTCCCATTCCATTCCCGAGACCCTTCTGATAGCATGAGATGTGATATCTCAATGCCTCTAATACCAAACCTGAGATCCTACCTCTAACATGAAATGTGATATCCAACTCTTTCCCCTTCCAAACCTGAGAGCCTTCCTATAGCATGAGATGTGATATCCAAGTCCTTCCCATTCCAATCCTGAGACCCTTCCTATAGCTTGAGATGTGATATCCAACTCCTTCCCATTCCAATTCTGAGACCCTTCCTATACTCTGAGACTTGATATCTCAATGCTTCTAATACCAAACCTGAGACCCGTAATATAACATGAGATGTGATATCCAAATCCTTCCCCTTCCAAACCTTAGACCCTTCCTTTATCATGAGATGTGATATCCAACTCCTTCCCATTCCAATCCTGAGACCCTTCCGATATCATGAGATGTGATATCTCAAAGCTTCTAATATCAAACTTGAGACCCTCCCTATAGCATGAGATGTGATATCCAACTCCTTCCCATTCCAATCCTGAGACCCTTCCGATATCATGAGATGTGATATCTCAAAGCTTCTAATATCAAACTTGAGACCCTTCCTATAGCATGAGATGTGATATCTCAATGCTTCTAATACCAAACCTGAGACCCTTCCTATTACATGAGATGGGAATATCCAACTCCTTCCCATTCCAATCCTGAGACCCTTCCGATAGCAGAGATGTGATATCTCAATGCTTATACCAAACCTGAGACCCTTCGTATGGCATGAGATGTGAAATCCAACTCCTTGCCATTCAAATCCTGAGACCCTTCCTATAGCATGAGAAGGGATATCCAACTCCTTCCCAATCCAATCCTGAGACCCTTCCGATAGCAGAGACGTGATATCTCAATGCTTCTACCAAACCTGAGACCCTTCCTTTAGCATGAGATGTGATATCCAAATCCTTCACATTCCAATCCTGAGACCCTTCCTATAGCATGAGATGTGATATCTCAATGCTTCTAATACCACACCTGAGATCCTTCCTATAACATGAGATGTGATATCCAATTCCTTCCCATTCCAAACCTGAGACCCTTCCTATTGGATGAGTTGTGATATCCAACTCCTTCCCATTCCAACCCTGAGACCCTTCCTATAGCATGAGATGTGATGTCTCAATGATTCTAATACCAAACCTGAGATCCTTCCTATAACATGATATGTGATATCCAACTCCTTCCATTCCAATCCTGAGACCCGTCCTATAGCATGAGATGTGATATCTCAATGCTTATACCAAACCTGAGACCCTTCCTATAGCATGAGATGTGATATCCAACTACTTCCCATTCCAATCCTGAGACCCTTCCTATAGCATGAGATGTGATATCTCAGTGCTTCTAATACCAAACCTGAGATCCTTCCTCTAACATGAAATGTGATATCCAACTCCTTCCCTTTCCAAACCTAAGAGCCTATCTATAGCATGAGATGTGATATCCAGGTACTTCCTATTCCAATCCTTAGACCCTTCCTACAGCATGCAATATGATATCTCAATGATTCTAATAACAAACCTGAGACCCGTCCTATAGCATGAGATATGATATCCAAGTCCTTCACATTCCAATCCTGAGACCCTTCCTATAACATGAAATGTGATATCCAACTCCTTCCCATTCCAACCTGAGACCCTTCCTATAGCATGAGATGGGATATCCAACTTCTTCGAAATCCAATACTGATACCCTTCCGATAGCATGAGATGTGATATCCCAATGCTTCTACCAAACCTGAGACCCATACTATGGCATGAGATGTGATATCAAACTCCTTCCCATTCCAATCCTGAGACCCTTCCTATAGCTTGAGGTGTGATATCCAACTCCTTCCCATTCCAATTCTGAGACCCTTCTTATACCATGAGACTTGATATCTCAATGCTTCTAATACCAAACCTGAGACCCGTCCTATAACATGAGATGTGATATCCAAATCCTTCCCCTTCCAAACCTTAGACCCTTCCTTTATCATGAGATGTGATATCCAACTCCTTCCCATTCCAATCCTGAGACCCTTCCGATATCATGAGATTTGTTATCTCAATGCTTCTAATATCAAACTTGAGACCCTCCCTATAGCATGAGATGTGACATCCAAGTCCTTCCCATTCCAATCCTGAGACCCTTCCTATAGCATGAGATGTGATATCTCTATGCTTCTAATACCAAACCTGAGATCCTTCCAATAACATGAGATGGGATATCCAACTCCTTCCCATTCCAATCCTGAGACCTTTCCGATAGCAGAGATGTGATATCTCAATGCTTATACCAAACCTGAGAACCTTCCTATGGCCTGAGATGTCATATACAACTCCTTCCCATTCCAATCCTGAGACCCTTCCTTTAGCATGATATGTGATATCTCAATGCTTATACCAAATCTGAGACCCTTCCTATAGCATGAGATGTGATATCCAATTCCTTCCCATTCCAATCCTGAGACCCTTCCTATAGCATGAGATGTGATATCTCAATGCTTATACCAAACCTGAGAGCCTACCTATAGCATGAGATGTGATATCCAAGTCCATCCCATTCCAATCCTTAGACCCTTCCTACAACATGCAATGTGATATCTCAATTATTCTAATACCAAACCAGAGACTCTTCCTATAACATGAGATGGGATATCCAACTCCTTCCCATTCCAATCCTGAGCCGCTTCCGATAGCAGAGATGTGATATCTCAATGCTTATACCAAACCTGAGACCCTTCCTATAACATGAGATGTGATATCCAACTCCTTCCCGTTCCAAACCTGAGACACTAACTATAGCATATGTGATATCCAACTCCTTCCCATTCCAAACATGAGACCCTTCCTATAGCAAGAAAGTAATATCCAACTCCTACCCATTCCAATCCTGAGACCCTTCCTATAGCAAGAGATGTGATATCCAAATCCTTCCCATTCCAATCCTGAGACCCTTCCTATAACATGAGATGTGATATCCAACTCCTTCCCATTCCAACCTGAGACACTTCCTATAGCATGAGAAGGGATATCCAACTCCTTCCCAATCCAATCCTGAGACCCTTCCGATAGCAGAGATGTGATATCTCAATGCTTATACCAAACCTGAGACCCTTCCTATAGCATGAAAAGGGATATCCAACTCCTTCCAAATCCAATCCTGAGACCCTTCCGATAGCAGAGACGTGATATCTCAATGCTTCTACCAAACCTGAGACCCTTCCTTTAGCATGAGATGTGATATCCAAATCCTTCACATTCCAATCCTGAGACCCTTCCTATAGCATGAGATTTGATATCTCAATGCTTCTAACACCAAACCTGAGATCCTTCCTATAACATGAGATGTGATATCCAATTACTTCCCATTCCAAACCTGAGACCCTTCCTATTGGATGAGATGTGATATCCAACTCCTTCCCATTCCAACCCTGAGACCCTTCCTATAGCATGAGATGTGATGTCTCAATGCTTCTAATACCAAACCTGAGATCCTTCCTATAACATGAGATGTGATATCCAACTCCTTCCATTCCAATCCTGAGACCCGTCCTATAGCATGAGATGTGATATCTCAATGCTTATACCAAACCTGAGACCCTTCCTATAGCATGAGATGTGATATCCAACTCCTTCCCATTCCAATCCTGAGACCCTTCCTATAGCATGAGATGTGATATCTCAATGCTTCTAATACCAAACCTGAGATCCTTCCTCTAACATGAAATGTGATATCCAACTCCTTCCCTTTCCAAACCTAAGAGCCTATCTATAGCATGAGATGTGATATCCAAGTCCTTCACATTCCAACCCTTAGACCCTTCCTACAGCATGCAATATGATATCTCAATGATTCTAATAACAAACCTGAGACCCGTCCTATAACATGAGATGGGATATCCAACTCCTTCCCATGCCAATCCTGAGACACTTCCGATAGCAGAGATGTGATATCTCAATGTTTATACCAAACCTGAGACCCTTCCTATAACATGAGATGTGAAATTTAACTCCTTCCCGTTCCAAACCTGAGACCCTTCCTTTAGCATGAGATGTGATATCCTTCCCATTCCAATCCTGAGACACTTCCGATAGCATGAGATGTGATATCTCAATGCTTCTAATATCAAAACTGAGACCCTCCCTATAGCATGATATGTGATATCTAAGTCCTTCCCATTCCAATCCTGAGACCCTTCCTATAGCATGAGATGTGATATCTCAATGCTTCTACCAAACCTGAGACCCTTCCTTTAGCATGAGATGTGCTATCCAACTCCTTCCCATTCCAATCCTGAGACCCTTCCTATAGCATGAGATGTGATATCTCAATACTTCTAATACCAAACCTGAGATCCTTCCGATAACATGAGATGTGATATCTCAATACTTCTAATACCAAACCTGAGATCCATCCTATAACATGAGATGTGATATCCAACTCCTTCCCTTTCCAAACCTAAGAGCCTATCTATAGCATGAGATGTGATATCCAGGTCCTTCCCATTCCAATCCTTAGACCCTTCCTACAGCATGCAATATGATATCTCAATGATTCTAATAACAAACCTGAGACCCGTCCTATAGCATGAGATATGAAATCCAAGTCCTTCCCATTCCAATCCTGAGACCCTTCCTATAACATGAAATGTGATATCCAACTCCTTCCCATTCCAACCTGAGACCCTTCCTATAGCATGAGATGGGATATCCAACTTCTTCCAAATCCAATACTGATACCCTTCCGATAGCATGAGATGTGATATCCCAATGCTTCTACCAAACCTGAGACCCATACTATGGCATGAGATGTGATATCAAACTCCTTCCCATTCCAATCCTGAGACCCTTCCTATAGCTTGAGGTGTGATATCCAACTCCTTCCCATTCCAATTCTGAGACCCTTCGTATACCATGAGACTTGATATCTCAATGCTTCTAATACCAAACCTGAGACCCGTCCTATAACATGAGATGTGATATCCAAATCCTTCCCCTTCCAAACCTTAGACCCTTCCTTTATCATGAGATGTGATATCCAACTCCTTCCCATTCCAATCCTGAGACCCTTCCGATATCATGAGATTTGTTATCTCAATGCTTCTAATATCAAACTTGAGACCCTCCCTATAGCATGAGATGTGACATCCAAGTCCTTCCCATTCCAATCCTGAGACCCTTCCTATAGCATGAGATGTGATATCTCTATGCTTCTAATACCAAACCTGAGACCCTTCCTATAACATGAGATGGGATATCCAACTCCTTCCCATTCCAATCCTGAGACCTTTCCGATAGCAGAGATGTGATATCTCAATGCTTATACCAAACCTGAGAACCTTCCTATGGCCTGAGATGTCATATACAACTCCTTCCCATTCCAATCCTGAGACCCTTCCTTTAGCATGAGATGTGATATCTCAATGCTTATACCAAATCTGAGACCCTTCCTATAGCATGAGATGTGATATCCAATTCCTTCCCATTCCAATCCTGAGACCCTTCCTATAGCATGAGATGTGATATCTCAATGCTTATACCAAAACTGAGAGCCTACCTATAGCATGAGATGTGATATCCAAGTCCACCCCATTCCAATCCTTAGACCCTTCCTACAGCATGCGATGTGATATCTCAATGATTCTAATACCAAACCAGAGACTCTTCCTATAACATGAGATGGGATATCCAACTCCTTCCCATTCAAATCCTGAGCCGCTTCCGATAGCAGAGATGTGATATCTCAATGCTTATACCAAACCTGAGACCCTTCCTATAACATGAGATGTGATATCCAACTCCTTCCCGTTCCGAACCTGAGACACTAACTATAGCATATGTGATATCCAACTCCTTCCCATTCCAAACATGAGACCCTTCCTATAGCAAGAAAGTAATATCCAACTCCTACCCATTCCAATCCTGAGACCCTTCCTATAGCAAGAGATGTGATATCCAAATCCTTCCCATTCCAATCCTGAGACCCTTCCTATAACATGAGATGTGATATCCAACTCCTTCCCATTCCAACCTGAGACACTTCCTATAGCATGAGAAGGGATATCCAACTCCTTCCCAATCCAATCCTGAGACCCTTCCGATAGCAGAGATATGATATCTCAATGCTTAAACAAAACCTGAGACCCTTCCTGTGGCATGAGATGTGATATCCAACTCCTTGCCATTCAAATCCTGAGACCCTTCCTATAGCATGAAAAGGGATATCCAACTCCTTCCCAATCCAATCCTGAGACCCTTCCGATAGCAGAGACGTGATATCTCAATGCTTCTACCAAACCTGAGACCCTTCCTTTAGCATGAGATGTGATATCCAAATCCTTCACATTCCAATCCTGAGACCCTTCCTATAGCATGAGATGTGATATCTCAATGCTTCTAATACCAAACCTGAGATCCTTCCTATAACATGAGATGTGATATCCAATTCCTTCCCATTCCAAACCTGAGACCCTTCCTATTGGATGAGTTGTGATATCCAACTCCTTCCCATTCCAACCCTGAGACCCTTCCTATAGCATGAGATGTGATGTCTCAATGATTCTAATACCAAACCTGAGATCCTTCCTATAACATGAGATGTGATATCCAACTCCTTCCATTACAATCCTGAGACCCGTCCTATAGCATGAGATGTGATATCTCAATGCTTATACCAAACCTGAGACCCTTCCTATAGCATGAGATGTGATATCCAACTCCTTCCCATTCCAACCTGAGACACTTCCTATAGCATGAGAAGGGATATCCAACTCCTTCCCAATCCAATCCTGAGACCCTTCCGATAGCAGAGATGTGATATCTCAATGCTTATACCAAACCTGAGACCCTTCCTATGGCATGAGATGTGATATCCAACTCCTTGCCATTCAAATCGTGAGACCCTTCCTATAGCATGAGAAGGGATATCCAACTCCTTCCCAATCCAATCCTGAGACCCTTCCGATAGCAGCGACGTGATATCTCAATGCTTCTACCAAACCTGAGACCCTTCCTTTAGCATGAGATGTGATATCCAAATCCTTCACATTCCAATCCTGAGACTCTTCCTTTAGCATGAGATGTGATATCTCAATGCTTATACCAAATCTGAGACCCTTCCTATAGCATGAGATGTGATATCCAATTCCTTCCCATTCCAATCCTGAGACCCTTCCTATAGCATGAGATGTGATATCTCAATGCTTATACCAAACCTGAGGACCTACCTATAGCATGAGATGTGATATCCAAGTCCATCCCATTCCAATCCTTTGACCCTTCCTACAGCATGCGATGTGATATCTCAATGATTCTACCAAACCAGAGACTCTTCCTATAACATGAGATGGGATATCCAACTCCTTCCCATTCCAATCCTGAGCCGCTTCCGATAGCAGAGATGTGATATCTCAATGCTTATACCAAGCCTGAGACCCTTCCTATAACATGAGATGTGATATCCAACTCCTTCCCGTTCCAAACCTGAGACACCAACTATAGCATATGTGATATCCAACTCCTTCCCATTCCAAACATGAGACCCTTCCTATAGCAAGAAAGTAATATCCAACTCCTACCCATTCCAATCCTGAGACCCTTCCTATAGCAAGAGATGTGATATCCAAATCCTTCCCATTCCAATCCTGAGACCCTTCCTATAACATGAGATGTGATATCCAACTCCTTCCCATTCCAACCTGAGACACTTCCTATAGCATGAGAAGGGATATCCAACTCCTTCCCAATCCAATCCTGAGACCCTTCCGATAGCAGAGATGTGATATCTCAATGCTTATACCAAACCTGAGACCCTTCCTATGGCATGAGATGTGATATCCAACTCCTTCCCAATCCTGAGACCCTTCCGATAGCAGAGACGTGATATCTCAATGCTTCTACCAAACCTGAGACCCTTCCTTTAGCATGAGATGTGATATCCAAATCCTTCACATTCCAATCCTGAGACCCTTCCTATAGCATGAGATGTGATATCTCAATGCTTCTAATACCAAACCTGAGATCCTTCCTATAACATGAGATGTGATATCCAATTCCTTCCCATTCCAAACCTGAGACCCTTCCTATTGGATGAGATGTGATATCCAACTCCTTCCCATTCCAACCCTGAGACCCTTCCTATAGCATGAGATGTGATGTCTCAATGCTTCTAATACCAAACCTGAGATCCTTCCTATAACATGAGATGTGATATCCAACTCCTTCCATTCCAATCCTGAGACCCGTCCTATAGCATGAGATGTGATATCTCAATGCTTATACCAAACCTGAGACCCTTCCTATAGCATGAGATGTGATATCCAACTGCTTCCCATTCCAATCCTGAGACCCTTCCTATAGCATGAGATGTGATATCTCAATGCTTCTAATACCAAACCTGAGATCCTTCCTCTAACATGAAATGTGATATCCAACTCCTTCCCTTTCCAAACCTAAGAGCCTATCTATAGCATGAGATGTGATATCCAAGTCCTTCCCATTCCAACCCTTAGACCCTTCCTACAACATGCAATATGATATCTCAATGATTCTAATAACAAACCTGAGACCCGTCCTATAACATGAGATGGGATATCCAACTCCTTCCCATTCCAATCCTGAGACACTTCCGATAGCAGAGATGTGATATCTCAATGCTTATACCAAACCTGAGACCCTTCCTATAACATGAGATGTGATATCCAAATCCTTCCCGTTCCAAACCTGAGACCCTTCCTTTAGCATGAGATGTGATATCCAGCACCTTCCCATTCCAATCCTGAGACACTTCCTATAGCATGAGATGTGATATCTCAATGCTTCTAATATCAAAACTGAGACCCTCCCTATAGCATGATATGTGATATCTAAGTCCTTCCCATTCCAATCCTGAGACCCTCCCTATAGCATGAGATGTGATATCCAACTCCTTCCCATTCCAATCCTGAGACCCTTCCTATAGCATGAGATATGATATCTCAATACTTCTAATACCAAACGTGAGATCCTTCCGATAACATGAGATGTGATATCCAAATCCTTCCCCTTCCAATCCTGAGACCCTCCCTTTAGCATGAGATGTGATATCCAACTCCTTCCTATTCCAATCCTGAGTCTCTTCTGATAGCATGAGATGTGATATCTCAATGCTTCTAATACCAAACCTGAGATCCTTCCGATAGCATGAGATGTGATATCCAAATCCTTCCCCTTCCAAACCTGAGACCCTCCCTTTAGCATGAGATGTGATATCCAACTCCTTCCCATTCCATTCCTAAGACCCTTCTGATAGCATGAGATGTGATATCTCAATGCCTCTAATACCAAACCTGAGATCCTACCTCTAACATGAAATGTGATATCCAACTATTTCCCCTTCCAAACCTGAGAGCCTTCCTATAGCATGATATGTGATATCCAAGTCCTTCCCATTCCAATCCTGAGACCCTTCCTATAGCTTGAGATGTGATATCCAACTCCTTCCCATTCCAATTCTGAGACCCTTCCTATACTATGAGACTTGATATCTCAATGCTTCTAATACAAACGTGAGACCCGTAATATAACATGAGATGTGATATCCAAATCCTTCCCCTTCCAAACCTTAGACCCTTCCTTTATCATGAGATGTGATATCCAACTCCTTCCCATTCCAATCCTGAGACCCTTCCGATATCATGAGATGTGATATCTCAAAGCTTCTAATATCAAACTTGAGACCCTCCCTATAGCATGAGATGTGATATCCAAGTCCTTCCCATTCCAATCCTGAGACCCTTCCTATAGCTTGAGGTGTGATATCCAACTCCTTCCCATTCCAATTCTGAGACCCTTCTTATACCATGAGACTTGATATCTCAATGCTTCTAATACCAAACCTGAGACCCGTCCTATAACATGAGATGTGATATCCAAATCCTTCCCCTTCCAAACCTTAGACCCTTCCTTTATCATGAGATGTGATATCCAACTCCTTCCCATTCCAATCCTGAGACCCTTCCGATATCATGAGATTTGTTATCTCAATGCTTCTAATATCAAACTTGAGACCCTCCCTAAAGCATGAGATGTGACATCCAAGTCCTTCCCATTCCAATCCCGAGACCCTTCCTATAACATGAGATGTGATATCCAACTCCTTCCCATTCCAACCTGAGACACTTCCTATAGCATGAGAAGGGATATCTAACTCCTTCCCAATCCAATCCTGAGACCCTTCCGATAGCAGAGATGTGATATCTGAATGCTTATACCAAACCTGAGACCCTTCCTATGGCATGAGATGTGATATCCAACTCCTTGCCATTCAAATCCTGAGACCCTTCCTATAGCATGAGATGTGATATCTCTATGCTTCTAATACCAAACCTGAGACCCTTCCTATAACATGAGATGGGATATCCAACTCCTTCCCATTCCAATCCTGAGACCCTTCCGATAGCAGAGATGTGATATCTCAATGC
Source organism: Ambystoma mexicanum (assembly GCF_040938575.1). Lineage (NCBI taxonomy): Eukaryota > Metazoa > Chordata > Amphibia > Caudata > Ambystomatidae > Ambystoma > Ambystoma mexicanum. The sequence goes on along the minus strand of NC_090922.1, from coordinate 8,460,190 downwards.
TTATACCAAACCTGAGAACCTTCCTATGGCCTGAGATGTCATATACAACTCCTTCCCATTCCAATCCTGAGACCCTTCCTTTAGCATGAGATGTGATATCTCAATGCTTATACCAAATCTGAGACCCTTCCTATAGCATGAGATGTGATATCCAATTCCTTCCCATTCCAATCCTGAGACCCTTCCTATAGCATGAGATGTGATATCTCAATGCTTATACCAAACCTGAGAGCCTACCTATAGCATGAGATGTGATATCCAAGTCCATCCCATTCCAATCCTTAGACCCTTCCTACAGCATGCAATGTGATATCTCAATGATTCTAATACCAAACCAGAGACTCTTCCTATAACATGAGATGGGATATCCAACTCCTTCCCATTCCAATCCTGAGCCGCTTCCGATAGCAGAGATGTGATATCTCAATGCTTATACCAAACCTGAGACCCTTCCTATAACATGAGATGTGATATCCAACTCCTTCCGTTCCAAACCTGAGACACTAACTATAGCATATGTGATATCCAACTCCTTCCCATTCCAAACATGAGACCCTTCCTATAGCAAGAAAGTAATATCCAACTCCTACCCATTCCAATCCTGAGACCCTTCCTATAGCAAGAGATGTGATATCCAAATCCTTCCCATTCCAATCCTGAGACCCTTCCTATAACATGAGATGTGATATCCAACTCCTTCCCATTCCAACCTGAGACACTTCCTATAGCATGAGAAGGGATATCCAACTCCTTCCCAATCCAATCCTGAGACCCTCCCGATAGCAGAGATGTGATATCTCAATGCTTATACCAAACCTGAGACCCTTCCTATGGCATGAGATGTGATATCCAACTCCTTCCCAATCCAATCCTGAGACCCTTCCGATAGCAGAGACGTGATATCTCAATGCTTCTACCAAACCTGAGACCCTTCCTTTAGCATGAGATGTGATATCCAAATCCTTCACATTCCAATCCTGAGACCCTTCCTATAGCATGAGATGTGATATCTCAATGCTTCTAATACCAAACCTGAGATCCTTCCTATAACATGAGATGTGATATCCAATTCCTTCCCATTCCAAACCTGAGACCCTTCCTATTGGATGCGATGTGATATCCAACTCCTTCCCATTCCAACCCTGAGACCCTTCCTATAGCATGAGATGTGATGTCTCAATGCTTCTAATACCAAACCTGAGATCCTTCCTATAACATGAGATGTGATATCCAACTCCTTCCATTCAAATCCTGAGACCCGTCCTATAGCATGAGATGTGATATCTCAATGCTTATACCAAACCTGAGACCCTTCCTATAGCATGAGATGTGATATCCAACTGCTTCCCATTCCAATCCTGAGACCCTTCCTATAGCATGAGATGTGATATCTCAATGCTTCTAATACCAAACCTGAGATCCTTCCTCTAACATGAAATGTGATATCCAACTCCTTCCCTTTCCAAACCTAAGAGCCTATCTATAGCATGAGATGTGATATCCAAGTCCTTCCCATTCCAACCCTTAGACCCTTCCTACAGCATGCAATATGATATCTCAATGATTCTAATAACAAACCTGAGACCCGTCCTATAACATGAGATGGGATATCCAACTCCTTCCCATTCCAATCCTGAGACACTTCCGATAGCAGAGATGTGATATCTCAATGCTTATACCAAACCTGAGACCCTTCCTATAACATGAGATGTGATATCCAAATCCTTCCCGTTCCAAACCTGAGACCCTTCCTTTAGCATGAGATGTGATATCCAGCACCTTCCCATTCCAATCCTGAGACACTTCCTATAGCATGAGATGTGATATCTCAATGCTTCTAATATCAAAACTGAGACCCTCCCTATAGCATGATATGTGATATCTAAGTCCTTCCCATTCCAATCCTGAGACCCTCCCTATAGCATGAGATGTGATATCCAACTCCTTCCCATTCCAATCCTGAGACCCTTCCTATAGCATGAGATATGATATCTCAATACTTCTAATACCAAACGTGAGATCCTTCCGATAACATGAGATGTGATATCCAAATCCTTCCCCTTCCAATCCTGAGACCCTCCCTTTAGCATGAGATGTGATATCGAACTCCTTCCTATTCCAATCCTGAGACTCTTCTGATAGCATGAGATGTGATATCTCAATGCTTCTAATACCAAACCTGAGATCCTTCCGATAGCATGAGATGTGATATCTCAATGCTTCTAATACCAAACCTGAGATCCTTCCTATAACATGAGATGTGATATCCAAATCCTTCCCCTTCCAAACCTGAGACCCTCCCTTTAGCATGAGATGTGATATCCAACTCCTTCCCATTCCAATCCTGAGACCCTTCTGATAGCATGAGATGTGATATCTCAATGCTTCTAATACCAAACCTGAGATCCTTCCGATAGCATGAGATGTGATATCTCAATGCTTCTAATACCAAACCTGAGATCCTTCCTATAACATGAGATGTGATATCCAAATCCTTCCCCTTCCAAACCTGAGACCCTCCCTTTAGCATGAGATGTGATATCCAACTCCTTCCCATTCCAATCCTGAGACCCTTCTGATAGCATGAGATGTGATATCTCAATGCTTCTAATACCAAACCTGAGATCCTTCCGATAGCATGAGATGTGATATCTCAATGCTTCTAATACCAAACCTGAGATCCTTCCTATAACATGAGATGTGATATCCAAATCCTTCCCCTTCCAAACCTGAGACCCTCCCTTTAGCATGAGATCTGATATCCAACTCCTTCCCATTCCATTCCCGAGACCCTTCTGATAGCATGAGATGTGATATCTCAATGCCTCTAATACCAAACCTGAGATGCTACCTCTAACATGAAATGTGATATCCAACTCTTTCCCCTTCCAAACCTGAGAGCCTTCCTATAGCATGAGATGTGATATCCAAGTCCTTCCCATTCCAATCCTGAGACCCTTCCTATAGCTTGAGATGTGATATCCAACTCCTTCCCATTCCAATTCTGAGACCCTTCCTATACTCTGAGACTTGATATCTCAATGCTTCTAATACCAAACCTGAGACCCGTAATATAACATGAGATGTGATATCCAAATCCTTCCCCTTCCAAACCTTAGACCCTTCCTTTATCATGAGATGTGATATCCAACTCCTTCCCATTCCAATCCTGAGACCCTTCCGATATCATGAGATGTGATATCTCAAAGCTTCTAATATCAAACTTGAGACCCTCCCTATAGCATGAGATGTGATATCCAAGTCCTTCCCATTCCAATCCTGAGACCCTTCCGATAGCAGAGATGTGATATCTCAATGCTTATACCAAACCTGAGACCCTTCGTATGGCATGAGATATGATATCCAACTTCTTGCCATTCAAATCCTGAGACCCTTCCTATAGCATGAGAAGGGATATCCAACTCCTTCCCAATCCAATCCTGAGACCCTTCCGATAGTAGAGACGTGATATCTCAATGCTTCTACCAAACCTGAGACCCTTCCTTTAGCATGAGATGTGATATCCAAATCCTTCACATTCCAATCCTGAGACCCTTCCTATAGCATGAGATGTGATATCTCAATGCTTCTAATACCAAACCTGAGATCCTTCCTATAACATGAGATGTGATATCCAATTCCTTCCCATTCCAAACCTGAGACCCTTCCTATTGGATGAGTTGTGATATCCAACTCCTTCCCATTCCAACCCTGAGACCCTTCCTATAGCATGAGATGTGATGTCTCAATGATTCCAATACCAAACCTGAGATCCTTCCTATAACATGAGATGTGATATCCAACTCCTTCCATTCCAATCCTGAGACCCGTCCTATAGCATGAGATGTGATATCGCAATGCTTATACCAAACCTGAGACCCTTCCTATAGCATGAGATGTGATATCCAACTACTTCCCATTCCAATCCTGAGACCCTTCCTATAGCATGAGATGTGATATCTCAATGCTTCTAATACCAAACCTGAGATCCTTCCTCTAACATGAAATGTGATATCCAACTCCTTCCCTTTCCAAACCTAAGAGCCTATCTATAGCATGAGATGTGATATCCAGGTCCTTCCTATTCCAATCCTTAGACCCTTCCTACAGCATGCAATATGATATCTCAATGATTCTAATAACAAACCTGAGACCCGTCCTATAGCATGAGATATGATATCCAAGTCCTTCCCATTCCAATCCTGAGACCCTTCCTATAACATGAAATGTGATATCCAACTCCTTCCCATTCCAACCTGAGACCCTTCCTATAGCATGAGATGGGATATCCAACTTCTTCAAAATCCAATACTGATACCCTTCCGATAGCATGAGATGTGATATCCCAATGCTTCTACCAAACCTGAGACCCATACTATGGCATGAGATGTGATATCAAACTCCTTCCCATTCCAATTCTGAGACCCTTCTTATACCATGAGACTTGATATCTCAATGCTTCTAATACCAAACCTGAGACCCGTCCTATAACATGAGATGTGATATCCAAATCCTTCCCCTTCCAAACCTTAGACCCTTCCTTTATCATGAGATGTGGTATCCAACTCCTTCCCATTCCAATCCTGAGACCCTTCCGATATCATGAGATTTGTTATCTCAATGCTTCTAATATCAAACTTGAGATCCTCCCTATAGCATGAGATGTGACATCCAAGTCCTTCCCATTCCAATCCTGAGACCCTTCCTATAGCATGAGATGTGATATCTCTATGCTTCTAATACCAAACCTGAGACCCTTCCTATAACATGAGATGGGATATCCAACTCCTTCCCATTCCAATCCTGAGACCCTTCCGATAGCAGAGATGTGATATCTCAATGCTTATACCAAACCTGAGACCCTTCCTATGGCCTGAGATGTCATATACAACTCCTTCCCATTCCAATCCTGAGACCCTTCCTTTAGCATGAGATGTGATATCTCAATGCTTATACCAAATCTGAGACCCTTCCTATAGCATGAGATGTGATATCCAAATCCTTCCCATTCCAATCCTGAGACCCTTCCTATAGCATGAGATGTGATATCTCAATGCTTATACCAAACCTGAGAGCCTACCTATAGCATGAGATGTGATATCCAAGTCCATCCCATTCCAATCCTTAGACCCTTCCTACAGCATGCGATGTGATATCTCAATGATTCTAATACCAAACCAGAGACTCTTACTATAACATGAGATGTGATATCCAACTCCTTCCCATTCCAATCCTGAGCCGCTTCCGATAGCAGAGATGTGATATCTCAATGCTTATACCAAACCTGAGACCCTTCCTATAACATGAGATGTGATATCCAACTCCTTCCCGTTCCAAACCTGAGACACTAACTATAGCATATGTGATATCCAACTCCTTCCCATTCCAAACATGAGACCCTTCCTATAGCAAGAAAGTAATATCTAACTCCTACCCATTCCAATCCTGAGACCCTTCCTATAGCAAGAGATGTGATATCCAAATCCTTCCCATTCCAATCCTGAGACCCTTCCTATAACATGATATGTGATATCCAACTCCTTCCCATTCCAACCTGAGACACTTCCTATAGCATGAGAAGGGATATCCAACTCCTTCCCAATCCAATCCTGAGACCCTTCCGATAGCAGAGATGTGATATCTCAATGTTTATACCAAACCTGAGACCCTTCCTATGGCATGAGATGTGATATCCAACTCCTTGCCATTCAAATCCTGAGACCCTTCCTATAGCATGAGAAGGGATATCCAACTCCTTCCCAATCCAATCCTGCGACCCTTCCGATAGCAGAGACGTGATATCTCAATGCTTCTACCAAACCTGAGACCCTTCCTTTAGCATGAGATGTGATATCCAAATCCTTCACATTCCAATCCTGAGACCCTTCCTATAGCATGAGATGTGATATCTCAATGCTTCTAATACCAAACCTGAGATCCTTCCTATAACATGAGATGTGATATCCAATTCCTTCCCATTCCAAACCTAAGACCCTTCCTATTGGATGAGATGTGATATCCAACTCCTTCCCATTCCAACCCTGAGACCCTTCCTATAGCATGAGATGTGATGTCTCAATGCTTCTAATACCAAACCTGAGATCCTTCCTATAACATGAGATGTGATATCCAACTCCTTCCATTCCAATCCTGAGACCCGTCCTATAGCATGAGATGTGATATCTCAATGCTTATACTAAACCTGAGACCCTTCCTATAGCATGAGATGTGATATCCAACTACTTCCCATTCCAATCCTGAGACCCTTCCTATAGCATGAGATGTGATATCTCAATGCTTCTAATACCAAACCTGAGATCCTTCCTCTAACATGAAATGTGATATTCAACTCCTTCCCTTTCCAAACCTAAGAGCCTATCTATAGCATGAGATGTGATATCCAAGTCCTTCCCATTCCAACCCTTAGACCCTTCCTACAGCATGCAATATGATATCTCAATGATTCTAATAACAAACCTGAGACCCGTCCTATAACATGAGATGTGATATCCAACTCCTTCCCATTCCAATCCTGAGACACTTCCGATAGCAGAGATGTGATATCTCAATGCTTATACCAAACCTGAGACCTTTCCTATAACATGAGATGTGATATCCAAATCCTTCCCGTTCCAAACCTGAGACTCTTCCTTTAGCATGAGATGTGATATCCAGCTCCTTCCCATTCCAATCCTGAGACACTTCCGATAGCATGAGATGTGATATCTCAATGCTTCTAATATCAAAACTGAGACCCTCCCTATAGCATGATATGTGATATCTAAGTCCTTCCCATTCCAATCCTGAGACACTCCCTATAGCATGAGATGTGATATCCAACTCTTTCCCATTCCAATCCTGAGACCCTTCCTATAGCATGAGATAGGATATCTCAATACTTCTAATACCAAACGTGAGATCCTTCCGATAACATGAGATGTGATATCCAAATCCTTCCCCTTCCAAACCTGAGACCCTCCCTTTAGCGTGAGATGTGATATCCAACTCCTTCCCATTCCAATCCTTAGACCCTTCTGATAGCATGAGATGTGATATCTCAATGCTTCTAATACCAAACCTGAGATCCTTCCGATAGCATGAGATGTGATATCTCAATGCTTCTAATACCAAACCTGAGATCCTTCCTATAACATGAGATGTGATATCCAAATCCTTCCCCTTCCAAACCTGAGACCCTCCCTTTAGCATGAGATGTGATATCCAACTCCTTCCCATTCCATTCCTGAGACCCTTCTGATAGCATGAGATGTGATATCTCAATGCCTCTAATACCAAACCTGAGATCCTACCTCTAACATGAAATGTGATATCCAACTCTTTCCCCTTCCAAACCTGAGAGCCTTCCTATAGCATGAGATGTGATATCCAAGTCCTTCCCATTCCAATCCTGAGACCCTTCCTATAGCTTGAGATGTGATATCCAACTCCTTCCCATTCCAATTCTGAGACCCTTCCTATACTCTGAGACTTGATATCTCAATGCTTCTAATACCAAACCTGAGACCCGTAATATAACATGAGATGTGATATCCAAATCCTTCCCCTTCCAAACCTTAGACCCTTCCTTTATCATGAGATGTGATATCCAACTCCTTCCCATTCCAATCCTGAGACCCTTCCGATATCATGAGATGTGATATCTCAAAGCTTCTAATATCAAACTTGAGACCCTCCCTATAGCAGGGGATGTGATATCCAAGTCCTTCCCATTCCAATCCTGAGACCCTTCCTATAGCATGAGATGTGATATCTCAATGCTTCTAATACCAAACCAATGACCCTTCCTATAACATGAGATGGGAATATCCAACTCCTTCCCATTCCAATCCTGAGACCCTTCCGATAGCAGAGATGTGATATCTCAATGCTTATACCAAACCTGAGACCCTTCCTATGGCATGAGATGTGATATCCAACTCCTTGCCATTCTAATCCTGAGACCCTTCCTATAGCATGAGAAGGGATATCCAACTCCTTCCCAATCCAATCCTGAGACCCTTCCGATAGCAGAGACGTGATATCTCAATGCTTCTACCAAACCTGAGACCCTTCCTTTAGCATGAGATGTGATATCCAAATCCTTCACATTCCAATCCTGAGACCCTTCCTATAGCATGAGATGTGATATCTCAATGCTTCTAATACCAAACCTGAGATCCTTCCTATAACATGAGATGTGATATCCAATTCCTTCCCATTCCAAACCTGAGACCCTTCCTATTGGATGAGATGTGATATCCAACTCCTTCCCATTCCAACCCTGAGACCCTTCCTATAGCATGAGATGTGATGTCTCAATGCTTCTAATACCAAACCTGAGATCCCTCCTATAACATGATATGTGATATCCAACTCCTTCCATTCCAATCCTGAGACCTGTCCTATAGCATGAGATGTGATATCTCAATGCTTATACCAAACCTGAGACCCTTCCTATAGCATGAGATGTGATATCCAACTACTTCCCATTCCAATCCTGAGACCCTTCATATAGCATGAGATGCGATATCTCAATGCTTCTAATACCAAACCTGAGATCCTTCCTCTAACATGAAATGTGATATCCAACTCCTTCCCTTTCCAAACCTAAGAGCCTATCTATAGCACGAGATGTGATATCCAAGTCCTTCCCATTCCAATCCTTAGACCCTTCCTACAGCATGCAATATGATATCTCAATGATTCTAATAACAAACCTGAGACCCGTCCTATAGCATGAGATATGATATCCAAGTCCTTCCCATTCCAATCCTGAGACCCTTCCTATAACATGAAATGTGATATCCAACTCCTTCCCATTCCAACCTGAGACCCTTCCTATAGCATGAGATGGGATATCCAACTTCTTCCAAATCCAATACTGATACCCTTCCGATAGCATGAGATGTGATATCCCAATGCTTCTACCAAACCTGAGACCCATACTATGGCATGAGATGTGATATCAAACTCCTTCCCATTCCAATCCTGAGACCCTTCCTATAGCTTGAGGTGTGATATCCAACTCCTTCCCATTCCAATTCTGAGACCCTTCTTATACCATGAGACTTGATATCTCAATGCATCTAATACCAAACCTGAGACCCGTCCTATAACATGAGATGTGATATCCAAATCCTTCCCCTTCCAAACCTTAGACCCTTCCTTTATCATGAGATGTGATATCCAACTCCTTCCCATTCCAATCCTGAGACCCTTCCGATATCATGAGATTTGTTATCTCAATGCTTCTAATATCAAACCTGAGACCCTCCCTATAGCATGAGATGTGACATCCAAGTCCTTCCCATTCCAATCCTGAGACCCTTCCTATAACATGAGATGTGATATCCAACTCCTTCCCATTCCAACCTGAGACACTTCCTATAGCATGAGAAGGGATATCTAACTCCTTCCCAATCCAATCCTGAGACCCTTCCGATAGCAGAGATGTGATATCTCAATGCTTATACCAAACCTGAGACCCTTCCTATGGCATGAGATGTGATATCCAACTCCTTGCCATTCAAATCCTGAGATCCTTCCTATAGCATGAGATGTGATATCTCTATGCTTCTAATACCAAACCTGAGACCCTTCCTATAACATGAGATGGGATATCCAACTCCTTCCCATTCCAATCCTGAGACCCTTCCGATAGCAGAGATGTGATATCTCAATGCTTATACCAAACCTGAGAACCTTCCTATGGCCTGAGATGTCATATACAACTCCTTCCCATTCCAATCCTGAGACCCTTCCTTTAGCATGAGATTTGATATCTCAATGCTTATACCAAATCTGAGACCCTTCCTATAGCATGAAATGTGATATCCTCCTGAGACCCTTCCTATAGCATGAGATGTGATATCTCAATGCTTCTACCAAACCTGAGACCCTTCCTTTAGCATGAGATGTGATATCCAACTACTTCCCATATTCCAATCCTGAGACCCTTCCTATAGCATGAGATGTGATATCTCAATACTTCTAATACCAAACCTGAGATCCTTCCGATAACATGAGATGTGATATCCAAATCCTTCCCCTTCCAAACCTGAGACCCTCCCTTTAGCATGAGATGGGATATCCAACTCCTTCCCATTCCAATCCTTAGAACCTTCTGATAGCATGAGATGTGATATCTCAATGCTTCTAATACCAAACCTGAGATCCTTCCGATAGCATGAGATGTGATATCTCAATGCTTCTAATACCAAACCTGAGATCCTTCCTATAACATGAGATGTGATATCCAAATCCTTCCCCTTCCAAACCTGAGACCCTCCCTTTAGCATGAGATGTGATATCCAACTCCTTCCCATTCTAAATCTGAGACCCTTCTGATAGCATGACATGTGATATCTCATTGCCTCTAATACCAAACCTGAGATCCTACCTCTAACATGAAATGTGATATCCAACTCTTTCCCCTTCCAAACCTGAGAGCCTTCCTATAGCATGAGATGTGATATCCAAGTCCTTCCCATTCCAATCCTGAGACCCTTCCTATAACATGAGATGTGATATCCAACTCCTTCCAATTCCAACCTGAGACCCTTCCTATAGCATGAGATGTGATATCTCAATGCCTCTAATACCAAACCTGAGATCCTTCCTCTAACATGAAATGTGATATCCAACTCCTTCCCTTTCCAAACCTGAGAGCCTATCTATAGCATGAGATGTGATATCCAAGTCCTTCCCATTCCAATCCTTAGACCCTTCCTACAGCATGCAATATGATATCTCAATGATTCTAATAACAAACCTGAGACCCGTCCTATAACATGAGATGGGATATCCAACTCCTTCCCATTCCAATCCTGAGACACTTCCGATAGCAGAGATGTGATATATCAATGCTTATACCAACCTGAGACCCTTCCTATAACATGAGATGTGATATCCAACTCCTTCCCGTTCCAAACCTGAGACCCTTCCTTTAGCATGAGATGTGATATCCAGCTCCTTCCCATTCCAATCCTGAGACACTTCCGATAGCATGAGATGTGATATCTCAATGCTTCTAATATCAAAGCTGAGACCCTCCCTATAGCATGATATGTGATATCTAAGTCCTTCCCATTCCAATCCTGAGACCCTTCCTATAGCATAAGATGTGATATCTCAATGCTTCTACCAAACCTGAGACCCTTCCTTTAGCATGAGATGTGATATCCAACTCGTTCCCATTCCAATCCTGAGACCCTTCCTATAGCATGAGATGTGATATCTCAATACTTCTAATACCAAACCTGAGATCCTTCCGATAACATGAGATGTGATATCCAAATCCTTCCCCTTCCAAACCTGAGACCCTCCCTTTAGCATGAGATGTGATATCCAAATCCTTCCCATTCCTATCCTGAGACCCTTCTGATAGCATGAGATGTGATATCTCAATGCTTCTAATACCAAACTTGAGATCCTTCCTATAACATGAGATGTGATATCCAAATCCTTCCCCTTCCAAACCTGAGACCCTCCCTTTAGCATTAGATGTGATATCCAACTCCTTCCCATTCCAATCCTGAGACGCTTCTGATAGCATGAGATGTGATATCTCAATGCCTCTAATACCAAACCTGAGATCCTACCTCTAACATGAAATGTGATATCCAACTCTTTCCCCTTCCAAACCTAAGAGCCTTCCTATAGCATGAGATGTGATATCCAAGTCCTTCCCATTCCAATCATGAGACCCTTCCTATAACATGAGATGGGATATCCAACTCCTTCCCATTCCAATCCTGAGACCCTTCCGATAGCAGAGATGTGATATCTCAATGCTTATACCAAACCTGAGACCCTTCCTACGGCATGCGATGTCATATACAACTCCTTCCCATTCCAATCCTGAGACCCTTCCTATAGCATGATATGTGATATCTCAATGCTTCTACCAAACCTGAGACCCTTCCTTTAGCATGAGATGTGATATCCAACTCGTTCCCATTCCAATCCTGAGACCCTTCCTATAGCATGAGATGTGATATCTCAATACTTCTAATACCAAACCTGAGATCCTTCCAATAACATGAGATGTGATATCCAAATCCTTCCCCTTTCAAACCTAAGACCCTCCCTTTAGCATGAGATGTGATATCCAACTCCTTCCCATTCCTATCCTGAGACCCTTCTGATAGCATGAGATGTGATATCTCAATGCTTCTAATACCAAACTTGAGATCCTTCCTATAACATGAGATGTGATATCCAAATCCTTCCCCTTCCAAACCTGAGACCCTCCCTTTAGCATGAGATGTGATATCCAACTCCTTCCCATTCCAATCCTGAGACGCTTCTGATAGCATGAGATGTGATATCTCAATGCCTCTAATACCAAACCTGAGATCCTACCTCTAACATGAAATGTGATATCCAACTCTTTCCCCTTCCAAACCTAAGAGCCTTCCTATAGCATGAGATGTGATATCCAAGTCCTTCCCATTCCAATCATGAGACCCTTCCTATAACATGAGATGGGATATCCAACTCCTTCCCATTCCAATCCTGAGACCCTTCCGATAGCAGAGATGTGATATCTCAATGCTTATACCAAACCTGAGACCCTTCCTACGGCATGAGATGTCATATACAACTCCTTCCCATTCCAATCCTGAGACCCTTCCTATAGCATGAGATGTGATATCTCAATGCTTCTACCAAACCTGAGACCCTTCCTTTAGCATGAGATGTGATATCCAACTCGTTCCCATTCCAATCCTGAGACCCTTCCTATAGCATGAGATGTGATATCTCAATACTTCTAATACCAAACCTGAGATCCTTCCGATAACATGAGATGTGATATCCAAATCCTTCCCCTTCCAAACCTGAGACCCTCCCTTTAGCATGAGATGTGATATCCAACTCCTTCCCATTCCTATCCTGAGACCCTTCTGATAGCATGAGATGTGATATCTCAATGCTTCTAATACCAAACTTGAGATCCTTCCTATAACATGAGATGTGATATCCAAATCCTTCCCCTTCCAAACCTGAGACCCTCCCTTTAGCATGAGATGTGATATCCAACTCCTTCCCATTCCAATCCTGAGACCCTTCTGATAGCATGAGATGTGATATCTCAATGCCTCTAATACCAAACCTGAGATCCTACCTCTAACATGAAATGTGATATCCAACTCTTTCCCCTTCCAAATCTAAGAGCCTTCCTATAGCATGAGATGCGATATCCAAGTCCTTCCCATTCCAATCATGAGACCCCTCCTATAACATGAGATGGGATATCCAACTCCTTCCCATTCCAATCCTGAGACCCTTCCGATAGCAGAGATGTGATATCTCAATGCTTATACCAAACCTGAGACCCTTCCTACGGCATGAGATGTCATATACAACTCCTTCCCATTCCAATCCTGAGACCCTTCCTATAGCATGAGATGTGATGTCTCAATGCTTCTAATACCAAACCTGAGATCCTTCCTATAACATGAGATGTGATATCCAACTCCTTCCCATTCCAATCCTGAGACCCTTCCTATAGCTTGAGATGTGATATCTCAATGCTTATACCAAACCTGAGACCCTTCCTATAGCATGAGATGTGATATCCAACAGCTTCCCATTCCAATCCTGAGACCCTTCCTATAGCATGAGATGTGATATCTCAATGCTTCTAATACCAAACCTGAGACTCTTCCTATAACATGAGATGGGATATCCAACTCCTTCCCATTCCAATCCTGAGACCCTTACGATAGCAGAGATGTGATATCTCAATGCTTATACCAAACCTGAGTCCCTTCCTACGGCATGAGATGTCATATACAACTCCTTCCCATTCCAATCCTGAGACCCTTCCTATAGCATGAGATGTGATATCTCAATGCTTATACCAAACCTGAGACCCTTCATATAGCATGAGATGTGATATCCAACTCCTTCCCATTCCAATCCTGAGACCCTTCCTATAGCATGAGATGTGATGTCTCAATGCTTCTAATACCAAACCTGAGATCCTTCCTAAAACATGAGATGTGGTATCCAACTCCTTCCATTCCAATCCTGAGACCCTTCCTATAGCATGAGATGTGATATCTCAATGCTTCTAATATCAAACTTGAGACCCTCCCTATAGCATGAGATGTGATATCCAAGTCCTTCCCATTCCAATCCTGAGACACTTCCTATAGCATGAGATGTGATATCTCAATGCTTCTAATACCAAACCTGAGACTCTTCCTATAACATGAGATGGGATATCCAACTCCTTCCCATTCCAATCCTGAGACCCTTCCAAAAGCATAGATGTGATATCTCAATGCTTATACCAAACCTGAGACCCTTCCTATGGCATGAAATGTCATATACATATCCTTCCCATTCCAATCCTGAGACCCTTCCTATAGCATGAGATGTGATATCTCAATGCTTATACCAAACCTGAGACCCTTCCTATAGCATGAGATGTGATATCTAACTCCTTCCCATTCCAATCCTGAGACCCTTCCTATAGCATGAGATGTGATATCTCAATGCCTCTAATACCAAACCTGAGATCCTTCCTCTAACATGAAATGTGATATCCAACTCCTTCCCTTTCCAAACCTGAGAGCCTACCTATAGCATGAGATGTGATATCCAAGTCCTTCCAATTCCAATCCTTAGACCCTTCCTATAGCATGCAATATGATATCTCAATGATTCTAATAATAAACCTGAGACCCGTCCTATAACATGAGATGGGATATCCAACTCCTTCCCATTCCAATCCTGAGACCCTTCCGATAGCAGAGATGTGATATCTCAATGCTTATACCAAACCTGAGACCCTTCCTACGGCATGAGATGTCATATACAACTCCTTCCCATTCCAATCCTGAGACCCTTCCTATAGCATGAGATGTGATATCTGAATGCTTATACCAAACCTGAGACCCTTCATATAGCATGAGATGTGATATCCAACTCCTTCCCATTACAATCCTGAGACCCTTCCTATAGCATGAGATGTGATGTCTCAATGCTTCTAATACCAAACCTGAGATCCTTCCTATAACATGAGATGTGATATCCAACTCCTTCCATTCCAATCCTGAGACCCTTCCTATAGCATGAGATGTGATATCTCAATGCTTCTAATATCAAACTTGGGACCCTCCCTATAGCATGAGATGTGATATCCAATTCCTTCCCATTCCAATCCTGAGACCCTTCCGATAGCAGAGATGTGATATCTCAATGCTTATACCAAACCTGAGACCCTTCCTATGGCATGAGATGTCATATACATATCCTTCCCATTCCAATCCTGAGACCCTTCCTATAGCATGAGATGTGATATCTCAATGCTTATACCAAACCTGAGACCCTTCCTATAGCATGAGATGTGATATCCAAGTCCTTCCCATTTTAATCCTGAGACCCTTCCTATAGCATGAGATGTGATATCTCAATGCTTCTAATACCAAACCTGAGACCCTTCCTATAACATGAATTCTGATATCCAAGTCCTTCCCATTCCAATCCTGAGACCCTTCCAATAGCAGAGATGTGATATCTAATGCTTCTAATATCAAACCTGAGACCTGTCCTATAACATGAGATGGGATATCCAACTCCTTCCCGTTCCAAACCTGATACCCTTCCTATAGCATGAGATGTGATATCCAATTCCTTCCCATCCCAATCCTGAGACACCTCCGATAGCAGAGATGTGATATCTCAATGCTTATAACAAACCTGAGACTCTTCCTATAACATGAGATGTGATATCTAACTCCTTCCCGTTCCAAACCTGAGACCCTTCCTATAGCATGAGATGTGATATCCAACTCCTTCCCATTCCAATCCTGAGACCCTTCCTATAGCATGAGATGTGATATCTCAATGCTTATACCAAATCTGAGACCCTTCCTATAGCATGAGATGTGATATCCAACTCCTTCCCATTCCAATCCTGAGACCCTTCCTATAGCATGAGATGTGATATCTCAATGCTTCTAATACCAAACCTGAGATCCTTCCTATAACAAGAGATGTGATATCCAACTCCTTCCCATTCCAATCCTGAGACCCTTATGATAGCATGAGATGTGATATCTCAATGCCTCTAATACCAAACCTGAGATACTTCCGATAGCATGAGATGTGATATCTCAATGCTTCTAATACCAAACCTGAGATCCTTCCTATAACATGAGATGTGATTTCCAAATCCTTCTCCTTCCAAACCTGAGACCCTCCCTTTAGCATGAGATGTCATATACAACTCCTTCCCATTCCAATCCTGAGACCCTTCCTATTGCATGAGATGTGATATCTCAATGCTTATACCAAATCTGAGACCCTTCCTATAGCATGAGATGTGATATCCAACTCCTTCCCATTCCAATCCTGAGACCCTTCCTATAGCATGAGATGTGATGTCTCAATGCTTCTAATACCAAACCTGAGATCCTTCCTATAACATGAGATGTGATATCCAACTCCTTCCCATTCCAATCCTGAGACCCTTATGATAGCATGAGATGTGATATCTCAATGCTTCTAATACCAAACCTGAGATCCTTCCTATAATATGAGATGTGATTTCCAAATCCTTCCCCTTCCAAACCTGAGACCCTCCCTTTAGCATGAGATGTGATATCCAACTCCTTCCCATTCCAATCCTGAGACCCTTCTGATAGCATGAGATGTGATATCTCAATGCCTCTAATGCCAAACCTGAGATCCTACCTCTAACATGAAATGTGATATCCATCTCCTTCCCTTTCCAAACCTGAGACCCTGCCTATAGCATGAGATGTGATATCTAAGTCCTTCCCATTCCAATCCTGAGACCCTTCCTATACCATGTGATGTGATATCTCAATGCTTATACCAAACCTGAGACCCTTCCTATGGCATGAGATGTCATATACAACTCCTTCCCATTCCAATCCTGAGACCCTTCCTATAGCATGAGATGTGATATCTCAATGCTTATACCAAACCTGAGACCCTTCCTATAGCATGAGATGTGATATCCAACTTCTTCCCATTCCAATCCAGAGAACCTTCCTATAGCCTGAGATGTGATATCTCAATGCTTATACCAAACCTGAGACCCTTCCTATAGCTTGAGATGTGATATCCAACTCCTTCCCATTCCAATCCTGAGACCCTTCCGATAGCATGAGATGTGATATCTCAAGGCCTCTAATACCAAACCTGAGATCCTTCCTCTAACATGAAATGTGATATCCAACTCCTTCCCCTTCCAAACCTGAGAACCTTCCTATAGCATGAGATATGATATCCAACTCCTTCCCATTCCAACCTGAGACCCTTCCTATAGCATGAGATGGGATATCCAACTCCTTCCAAATCCAATACTGATACCCTTCCAATAGCATGGGATGTGATATCCCAATGCTTCTACCAAACCTGAGAACCATACTATGGCATGAGATGTGATATCAAACTCCTTCCCATTCCAATCCTGAGACGCTTCCTATAGCTTGAGGTGTGATATCCAACTCCTTCCCATTCCAATTCTGAGACCCTTCTTATACCATGAGACTTGATATCTCAATGCTTCTAATACCAAACCTGAGACCCGTCCTATAACATGAGATGTGATATCCAAATCCTTCCCCTTCCAAACCTTAGACCTTTCCTTTATCATGAGATGTGATATCCAACTCCTTCCCATTCCAATCCTGAGACCCTTCCGATATCATGAGATTTGTTATCTCAATGATTCTAATATCAAACTTGAGACCCTCCCTATAGCATGAGATGTGACATCCAAGTCCTTCCCATTCCAATCCTGAGACCCTTCCTATAGCATGAGATGTGATATCTCAATGCTTCTAATACCAAACCTGAGGCCTCATGCTAAAGGGAGGGTCTCAGGTTTGGAAGGGGAAGGATTTGGATATCACATCTCATGTTATAGGAAGGATCTCAGGATTGGTATTAGAAGCATTGAGATATCACATCTCATGCTATCGGAAGGATCTCAAGTTTGGTATTAGAAGCATTGAGATATCACATCTCATGCTATCGGAAGGATCTCAGGTTTGGCATTAGAAGCATTGAGATATCACATCTCATGCTATAGGAAGGGTCTCAGGTTTGGAACGGGAAGGAGTTGGATATCCCATCTCATGTTATAGGACTGGTCTCAGGTTTGGTATTAGAGGCATTGAGATATCACATTGCATGTTGTAGGAAGGGTCTCAGGTTTGGAATGGGAAGGAATTGGATATCACATCTCATGTCATAGGAAACATGAGATGTGACATCCAAGTCCTTCCCATTCCAATCCTGAGACCCTTCCTATAGCATGAGATGTGATATCTCTATGCTTCTAATACCAAACCTGAGACCCTTCCTATAACATGAGATGGGATATCCAACTCCTTCCCATTCCAATCCTGAGACCCTTCCGATAGCAGAGATGTGATATCTCAATGCTTATACCAAACCTGAGACCCTTCCTATGGCCTGAGATGTCATATACAACTCCTTCCCATTCCAATCCTGAGACCCTTCCTTTAGCAGGAGATGTGATATCTCAATGCTTATACCAAATCTGAGACCCGTCCTATAGCATGAGATGTGATATCCAAATCCTTCCCATTCCAATCCTGAGACCCTTCCTATAGCATGAGATGTGATATCTCAATGCTTATACCAAACCTGAGAGCCTACCTATAGCATGAGATGTGATATCCAAGTCCATCCCATTCCAATTCTTAGACCCTTCCTACAGCATGCGATGTGATATCTCAATGATTCTAATACCAAACCAGAGACTCTTACTATAACATGAGATGGGATATCCAACTCCTTCCCATTCCAATCCTGAGCCGCTTCCGATAGCAGAGATGTGATATCTCAATGCTTATACCAAACCTGAGACCCTTCCTATAACATGAGATGTGATATCCAACTCCTTCCCGTTCCAAACCTGAGACACTAACTATAGCATATGTGATATCCAACTCCTTCCCATTCCAAACATGAGACCCTTCCTATCGCAAGTAAGTAATATCCAACTCCTACCCATTCCAATCCTGAGACCCTTCCTATAGCAAGAGATGTGATATCCAAATCCTTCCCATTCCAATCCTGAGACCCTTCCTATAACATGAGATGTGATATCCAACTCCTTCCCATTCCAACCTGAGACACTTCCTATAGCATGAGAAGGGATATCCAACTCCTTCCCAATCCAATCCTGAGACCCTTCCGATAGCAGAGATGTGATATCTCAATGCTTATACCAAACCTGAGACCCTTCCTATGGCATGAGATGTGATATCCAACTCCTTGCCATTCAAATCCTGAGACCCTTCCTATAGCATGAGAAGGGATATCCAACTCCTTCCCAATCCAATCCTGCGACCCTTCCGATAGCAGAGACGTGATATCTCAATGCTTCTACCAAACCTGAGACCCTTCCTTTAGCATGAGATGTGATATCCAAATCCTTCACATTCCAATCCTGAGACCCTTCCTATAGCATGAGATGTGATATCTCAATGCTTCTAATACCAAACCTGAGATCCTTCCTATAACATGAGATGTGATATCCAATTCCTTCCCATTCCAAACCTGAGACCCTTCCTATTGGATGAGATGTGATATCCAACTCCTTCCCATTCCAACCCTGAGACCCTTCCTATAGCATGAGATGTGATGTCTCAATGCTTCTAATACCAAACCTGAGATCCTTCCTATAACATGAGATGTGATATCCAACTCCTTCCATTCCAATCCTGAGACCCGTCCTATAGCATGAGATGTGATATCTCAATGCTTATACTAAACCTGAGACCCTTCCTATAGCATGAGATGTGATATCCAACTACTTCCCATTCCAATCCTGAGACCCTTCCTATAGCATGAGATGTGATATCTCAATGCTTCTAATACCAAACCTGAGATCCTTCCTCTAACATGAAATGTGATATCCAACTCCTTCCCTTTCCAAACCTAAGAGCCTATCTATAGCATGAGATGTGATATCCAAGTCCTTCCCATTCCAACCCTTAGACCCTTCCTACAGCATGCAATATGATATCTCAATGATTCTAATAACAAACCTGAGACCCATCCTATAACATGAGATGTGATATCCAACTCCTTCCCATTCCAATCCTGAGACACTTCCGATAGCAGAGATGTGATATCTCAATGCTTATACCAAACCTGAGACCCTTCCTATAACATGAGATGTGATATCCAAATCCTTCCCGTTCCAAACCTGAGACCCTTCCTTTAGCATGAGATGTGATATCCAGCTCCTTCCCATTCCAATCCTGAGACACTTCCGATAGCATGAGATGTGATATCTCAATGCTTCTATCAAAACTGAGACCCTCCCTATAGCATGATATGTGATATCTAAGTCCTTCCCATTCCAATCCTGAGACACTCCCTATAGCATGAGATGTGATATCCAACTCTTTCCCATTCCAATCCTGAGACCCTTCCTATAGCATGAGATATGATATCTCAATACTTCTAATACCAAACGTGAGATCCTTCCGATAACATGAGATGTGATATCCAAATCCTTCCCCTTCCAAACCTGAGACCCTCCCTTTAGCATGAGATGTGATATCCAACTCCTTCCCATTCCAATCCTGAGACCCTTCTGATAGCATGAGATGTGATATCTCAATGCTTCTAATACCAAACCTGAGATCCTTCCGATAGCATGAGATGTGATATCTCAATGCTTCTAATACCAAACCTGATATCCTTCCTATAACATGAGATGTGATATCCAAATCCTTCCCCTTCCAAACCTGAGACCCTCCCTTTAGCATGAGATGTGATATCCAACTCCTTCCCATTCCATTCCTGAGACCCTTCTGATAGCATGAGATGTGATATCTCAATGCCTCTAATACCAAACCTGAGATCCTACCTCTAACATGAAATGTGATATCCAACTCTTTCCCCTTCCAAACCTGAGAGCCTTCCTATAGCATGAGATGTGATATCCAAGTCCTTCCCATTCCAATCCTGAGACCCTTCCTATAGCTTGAGATGTGATATCCAACTCCTTCCCATTCCAATTCTGAGACCCTTCCTATACTCTGAGACTTGATATCTCAATGCTTCTAATACCAAACCTGAGACCCGTAATATAACATGATATGTGATATCCAAATCCTTCCCCTTCCAAACCTTAGACCCGTCCTTTATCATGAGATGTGATATCCAACTCCTTCCCATTCCAATCCTGAGACCCTTCCGATATCATGAGATGTGATATCTCAAAGCTTCTAATATCAAACTTGAGACCCTCCCTATAGCATGAGATGTGATATCCAAGTCCTTCCCATTCCAATCCTGAGACCCTTCCTATAGCATGAGATGTGATATCTCAATGCTTCTAATACCAAACCTGAGACCCTTCCTATAACATGAGATGGGAATATCCAACTCCTTCCCATTCCAATCCTGAGACCCTTCCGAAAGCAGAGATGTGATATCTCAATGCTTATACCAAACCTGAGACCCTTCCTATGGCATGAGATGTGATATCCAACTCCTTGCCATTCAAATCCTGAGACCCTTCCTATAGCATGAGAAGGGATATCCAACTCCTTCCCAATCCAATCCTGAGACCCTTCCGATAGCAGAGACGTGATATCTCAATGCTTCTACCAAACCTGAGACCCTTCCTTTAGCATGAGATGTGATATCCAAATCCTTCACATTCCAATCCTTAGACCCTTCCTATAGCATAAGATGTGATATCTCAATGCTTCTAATACCAAACCTGAGATCCTTCCTATAACATGAGATGTGATATCCAATTCCTTCCCATTCCAAACCTGAGACCCTTCCTATTGGATGAGATGTGATATCCAACTCCTTCCCATTCCAACCCTGAGACCCTTCCTATAGCATGAGATGTGATGTCTCAATGCTTCTAATACCAAACCTGAGATCCTTCCTATAACATGAGATGTGATATCCAACTCCTTCCATTCCAATCCTGAGACCTGTCCTATAGCATGAGATGTGATATCTCAATGCTTATACCAAACCTGAGACCCTTCCTATAGCATGAGATGTGATATCCAACTCCTTCCCATTCCAATCCTGAGACCCTTCATATAGCATGAGATGTGATATCTCAATGCTTCTAATACCAAACCTGAGATCCTTCCTCTACCATGAAATGTGATATCCAACTCCTTCCCTTTCCAAACCTAAGAGCCTATCTATAGCATGAGATTTGATATCCAAGTCCTTCCCATTCCAATCCTTAGACCCTTCCTACAGCATGCAAAATGATATCTCAATGATTCTAATAACAAACCTGAGACCCGTCCTATAGCATGAGATATGATATCCAAGTCCTTCCCATTCCAATCCTGAGACCCTTCCTATAACATGAAATATGATATCCAACTCCTTCCCATTCCAACCTGAGACCCTTCCTATAGCATGAGATGGGATATCCAACTTCTTCCAAATCCAATACTGATACCCTTCCGATAGCATGAGATGTGATATCCCAATGCTTCTACCAAACCTGAGACCCATACTATGGCATGAGATGTGATATCAAACTACTTCCCATTCCAATCCTGAGACCCTTCCTATAGCTTGAGGTGTGATATCCAACTCCTTCCCATTCCAATTCTGAGACCCTTCTTATACCATGAGACTTGATATCTCAATGCTTCTAATACCAAACCTGAGACCCGTCCTATAACATGAGATGTGATATCCAAATCCTTCCCCTTCCAAACCTTAGACCCTTCCTTTATCATGAGATGTGATATCCAACTCCTTCCCATTCCAATCCTGAGACCCTTCCGATATCATGAGATTTGTTATCTCAATGCTTCTAATATCAAACTTGAGACCCTCCCTATAGCATGAGATGTGACATCCAAGTCCTTCCCATTCCAATCCTGAGACCCTTCCTATAACATGAGATGTGATATCCAACTCCTTCCCATTCCAACCTGAGACACTTCCTATAGCATGAGAAGGGATATCTAACTCCTTCCCAATCCAATCCTGAGACCCTTCCGATAGCAGAGATGTGATATCTCAATGCTTATACCAAACCTGAGACCCTTCCTATGGCATGAGATGTGATATCCAACTCCTTGCCATTCAAATCCTGAGACCCTTCCTATAGCATGAGATGTGATATCTCTATGCTTCTAATACCAAACCTGAGACCCTTCCTATAACATGAGATGGGATATCCAACTCCTTCCTATTCCAATCCTGAGACCCTTCCGATAGCAGAGATGTGATATCTCAATGTTTATACTAAACCTGAGAACCTTCCTATGGCCTGAGATGTCATATACAACTCCTTCCCATTCCAAACCTGAGACCCTTCCTTTAGCATGAGATGTGATATCTCAATGCTTATACCAAATCTGAGACCCTTCCTATAGCATGAGATGTGATATCCAATTCCTTCCCATTCCAATCCTGAGACCCTTCCTATAGCATGAGATGTGATATCTCAATGCTTATACCAAACCTGAGAGCCTACCTATAGCATGAGATGTGATATCCAAGTCCATCCCATTCCAATCCTTAGACCCTTCCTACAGCATGCGATGTGATATCTCAATGATTCTAATACCAAACCAGAGACTCTTCCTATAACATGAGATGGGATATCCAACTCCTTCCCATTCCAATCCTGAGCGCTTCCGATAGCAGAGATGTGATATCTCAATGCTTATACCAAACCTGAGACCCTTCCTATAACATGAAATGTGATATCCAATTCCTTCCCGTTCCAAACCTGAGACACTAACTATAGCATATGTGATATCCAACTCCTTCCCATTCCAAACATGAGACCCTTCCTATAGCAAGAAAGTAATATCCAACTCCTACCCATTCCAATCCTGAGACCCTTCCTATAGCAAGAGATGTGGTATCCAAATCCTTCCCATTCCAATCCTGAGACCCTTCCTATAACATGAGATGTGATATCCAACTCCTTCCCATTCCAACCTGAGACACTTCCTATAGCATGAGAAGGGATATCCAACTCCTTCCCAATCCAATCCTGAGACCCTTCCGATAGCAGAGATGTGATATCTCAATGCTTATACCAATCCTGAGACCCTTCCTATGGCATGAGATGTGATATCCAACTCCTTCCCAATCCAATCCTGAGACCCTTCCGATAGCAGAGACGTGATATCTCAATGCTTCTACCAAACCTGAGACCCTTCCTTTACCATGAGATGTGATATCCAAATCCTTCACATTCCAATCCTGAGACCCTTCCTATAGCATGAGATGTGATATCTCAATGCTTCTAATACCAAACCTGAGATCCTTCCTATAACATGAGATGTGATATCCAATTCCTTCCCATTTCAAACCTGAGACCCTTCCTATTGGATGAGATGTGATATCCAACTCCTTCCCATTCCAACCCTGAGACCCTTCCTATAGCATGAGATGTGATGTCTCAATGCTTCTAATACCAAACCTGAGATCCTTCCTATAACATGAGATGTGATATCCAACTCCTTCCATTCCAATCCTGAGACCCGTCCTATAGCATGAGATGTGATATCTCAATGCTTATACCAAACCTGAGACCCTTCCTATAGCATGAGATGTGATATCCAACTGCTTCCCATTCCAATCCTGAGACCCTTCCTATAGCATGAGATGTGATATCTCAATGTTTCTAATACCAAACCTGAGATCCTTCCTCTAACATGAAATGTGATATCCAACTCCTTCCCTTTCCAAACCTAAGAGCCTATCTATAGCATGAGATGTGATATCCAAGTCCTTCCCATCCCAACCCTTAGACCCTTCCTACAGCATGCAATATGATATCTCAATGATTCTAATAACAAACCTGAGACCCGTCCTATAACATGAGATGGGATATCCAACTCCTTCCCATTCCAATCCTGAGACACTTCCGATAGCAGAGATGTGATATCTCAATGCTTATACCAAACCTGAGACCCTTCCTATAACATGAGATGTGATATCCAAATCCTTCCCCTTCCAATCCTGAGACCCTCCCTTTAGCATGAGATGTGATATCCAACTCCTTCCTATTCCAATCCTGAGACTCTTCTGATAGCATGAGATGTGATATCTCAATGCTTCTAATACCAAACCTGAGATCCTTCCGATAGCATGAGATGTGATATCTCAATGCTTCTAATACCAAACCTGAGATCCTTCCTATAACATGAGATGTGATATCCAAATCCTTCCCCTTCCAAACCTGAGACCCTCCCTATAGCATGATATGTGATATCTAAGTCCTTCCCATTCCAATCCTGAGACCCTCCCTATAGCATGAGATGTGATATCCAACTCCTTCCCATTCCAATCCTGAGACCCTTCCTATAGCATGAGATATGATATCTCAATACTTCTAATACCAAACGTGAGATCCTTCCGATAACATGAGATGTGATATCCAAATCCTTCCCCTTCCAATCCTGAGACCCTCCCTTTAGCATGAGATGTGATATCCAACTCCTTCCTATTCCAATCCTGAGACTCTTCTGATAGCATGAGATGTGATATCTCAATGCTTCTAATACCAAACCTGAGATCCTTCCGATAGCATGAGATGTGATATCTCAATGCTTCTAATACCAAACCTGAGATCCTTCCTATAACATGAGATGTGATATCCAAATCCTTCCCCTTCCAAACCTGAGACCCTCCCTTTAGCATGAGATGTGATATCCAACTCCTTCCCATTCCATTCCTGAGACCCTTCTGATAGCATGAGATGTGATATCTCAATGCCTCTAATACCAAACCTGAGATCCTACCTCTAACATGAAATGTGATATCCAACTCTTTCCCCTTCCAAACCTGAGAGCCTTCCTATAGCATGAGATGTGATATCCAAGTCCTTCCCATTCCAATCCTGAGACCCTTCCTATAGCTTGAGATGTGATATCCAACTCCTTCCCATTCCAATTCTGAGACCCTTCCTATACTATGAGACTTGATATCTCAATGCTTCTAATACAAACGTGAGACCCGTAATATAACATGAGATGTGATATCCAAATCCTTCCCCTTCCAAACCTTAGACCCTTCCTATAACATGAAATATGATATCCAACTCCTTCCCATTCCAACCTGAGACCCTTCCTATAGCATGAGATGGGATATCCAACTTCTTCCAAATCCAATACTGATACCCTTCCGATAGCATGAGATGTGATATCCCAATGCTTCTACCAAACCTGAGACCCATACTATGGCATGAGATGTGATATCAAACTACTTCCCATTCCAATCCTGAGACCCTTCCTATAGCTTGAGGTGTGATATCCAACTCCTTCCCATTCCAATTCTGAGACCCTTCTTATACCATGAGACTTGATATCTCAATGCTTCTAATACCAAACCTGAGACCCGTCCTATAACATGAGATGTGATATCCAAATCCTTCCCCTTCCAAACCTTAGACCCTTCCTTTATCATGAGATGTGATATCCAACTCCTTCCCATTCCAATCCTGAGACCCTTCCGATATCATGAGATTTGTTATCTCAATGCTTCTAATATCAAACTTGAGACCCTCCCTATAGCATGAGATGTGACATCCAAGTCCTTCCCATTCCAATCCTGAGACCCTTCCTATAACATGAGATGTGATATCCAACTCCTTCCCATTCCAACCTGAGACACTTCCTATAGCATGAGAAGGGATATCTAACTCCTTCCCAATCCAATCCTGAGACCCTTCCGATAGCAGAGATGTGATATCTCAATGCTTATACCAAACCTGAGACCCTTCCTATGGCATGAGATGTGATATCCAACTCCTTGCCATTCAAATCCTGAGACCCTTCCTATAGCATGAGATGTGATATCTCTATGCTTCTAATACCAAACCTGAGACCCTTCCTATAACATGAGATGGGATATCCAACTTCTTCCCATTCCAATCCTGAGACCCTTCCGATAGCAGAGATGTGATATCTCAATGTTTATACTAAACCTGAGAACCTTCCTATGGCCTGAGATGTCATATACAACTCCTTCCCATTCCAAACCTGAGACCCTTCCTTTAGCATGAGATGTGATATCTCAATGCTTATACCAAATCTGAGACCCTTCCTATAGCATGAGATGTGATATCCAATTCCTTCCCATTCCAATCCTGAGACCCTTCCTATAGCATGAGATGTGATATCTCAATGCTTATACCAAACCTGAGAGCCTACCTATAGCATGAGATGTGATATCCAAGTCCATCCCATTCCAATCCTTAGACCCTTCCTACAGCATGCGATGTGATATCTCAATGATTCTAATACCAAACCAGAGACTCTTCCTATAACATGAGATGGGATATCCAACTCCTTCCCATTCCAATCCTGAGCGCTTCCGATAGCAGAGATGTGATATCTCAATGCTTATACCAAACCTGAGACCCTTCCTATAACATGAGATGTGATATCCAACTCCTTCCCGTTCCAAACCTGAGACACTAACTATAGCATATGTGATATCCAACTCCTTCCCATTCCAAACATGAGACCCTTCCTATAGCAAGAAAGTAATATCCAACTCCTACCCATTCCAATCCTGAGACCCTTCCTATAGCAAGAGATGTGGTATCCAAATCCTTCCCATTCCAATCCTGAGACCCTTCCTATAACATGAGATGTGATATCCAACTCCTTCCCATTCCAACCTGAGACACTTCCTATAGCATGAGAAGGGATATCCAACTCCTTCCCAATCCAATCCTGAGACCCTTCCGATAGCAGAGATGTGATATCTCAATGCTTATACCAATCCTGAGACCCTTCCTATGGCATGAGATGTGATATCCAACTCCTTCCCAATCCAATCCTGAGACCCTTCCGATAGCAGAGACGTGATATCTCAATGCTTCTACCAAACCTGAGACCCTTCCTTTACCATGAGATGTGATATCCAAATCCTTCACATTCCAATCCTGAGACCCTTCCTATAGCATGAGATGTGATATCTCAATGCTTCTAATACCAAACCTGAGATCCTTCCTATAACATGAGATGTGATATCCAATTCCTTCCCATTTCAAACCTGAGACCCTTCCTATTGGATGAGATGTGATATCCAACTCCTTCCCATTCCAACCCTGAGACCCTTCCTATAGCATGAGATGTGATGTCTCAATGCTTCTAATACCAAACCTGAGATCCTTCCTATAACATGAGATGTGATATCCAACTCCTTCCATTCCAATCCTGAGACCCGTCCTATAGCATGAGATGTGATATCTCAATGCTTATACCAAACCTGAGACCCTTCCTATAGCATGAGATGTGATATCCAACTGCTTCCCATTCCAATCCTGAGACCCTTCCTATAGCATGAGATGTGATATCTCAATGTTTCTAATACCAAACCTGAGATCCTTCCTCTAACATGAAATGTGATATCCAACTCCTTCCCTTTCCAAACCTAAGAGCCTATCTATAGCATGAGATGTGATATCCAAGTCCTTCCCATCCCAACCCTTAGACCCTTCCTACAGCATGCAATATGATATCTCAATGATTCTAATAACAAACCTGAGACCCGTCCTATAACATGAGATGGGATATCCAACTCCTTCCCATTCCAATCCTGAGACACTTCCGATAGCATGAGATGTGATATCTCAATGCTTCTAATACCAAACCTGAGATCCTTCCTATAACATGAGATGTGATATCCAAATCCTTCCCCTTCCAAACCTGAGACCCTCCCTATAGCATGATATGTGATATCTAAGTCCTTCCCATTCCAATCCTGAGACCCTCCCTATAGCATGAGATGTGATATCCAACTCCTTCCCATTCCAATCCTGAGACCCTTCCTATAGCATGAGATATGATATCTCAATACTTCTAATACCAAACGTGAGATCCTTCCGATAACATGAGATGTGATATCCAAATCCTTCCCCTTCCAATCCTGAGACCCTCCCTTTAGCATGAGATGTGATATCCAACTCCTTCCTATTCCAATCCTGAGACTCTTCTGATAGCATGAGATGTGATATCTCAATGCTTCTAATACCAAACCTGAGATCCTTCCGATAGCATGAGATGTGATATCTCAATGCTTCTAATACCAAACGTGAGATCCTTCCTATAACATGAGATGTGATATCCAAATCCTTCCCCTTCCAAACCTGAGACCCTCCCTTTAGCATGAGATGTGATATCCAACTCCTTCCCATTCCATTCCTGAGACCCTTCTGATAGCATGAGATGTGATATCTCAATGCCTCTAATACCAAACCTGAGATCCTACCTCTAACATGAAATGTGATATCCAACTCTTTCCCCTTCCAAACCTGAGAGCCTTCCTATAGCATGAGATGTGATATCCAAGTCCTTCCCATTCCAATCCTGAGACCCTTCCTATAGCTTGAGATGTGATATCCAACTCCTTCCCATTCCAATTCTGAGACCCTTCCTATACTATGAGACTTGATATCTCAATGCTTCTAATACAAACGTGAGACCCGTAATATAACATGAGATGTGATATCCAAATCCTTCCCCTTCCAAACCTTAGACCCTTCCTTTATCATGAGATGTGATATCCAACTCCTTCCCATTCCAATCCTGAGACCCTTCCGATATCATGAGATGTGATATCTCAAAGCTTCTAATATCAAACTTGAGACCCTCCTTATAGCATGAGATGTGATATCCAAGTCCTTCCCATTCCAATCCTGAGACCCTTCCTATAGCATGAGATGTGATATCTCAATGCTTCTAATACCAAACCTGAGAACCTTCCTATAACATGAGATGGGAATATCCAACTGCTTCCCATTCCAATCCTGAGACCCTTCCGATAGCAGAGATGTGATATCTCAATGCTTATACCAAACCTGAGATCCTTCCTATAACATGAGATGTGATATCCAACTCCTTCCCATTCCAATCCTGAGACACTTCCTATAGCATGAGATGTGATATCTCACTGCTTATACCAAACCTGAGACCCTTCCCATAGCATGAGATGTGATATCCAACTCCTTCCCATTCCAATCCTCAGACCCTTCCTATAGCATGAGATGTGATATCTCAATGCTTCTAATATCAAACTTGAGACCCTACCTATAGCATGAGATGTGATATCCAAGTCCTTCCCATTACAATCCTGAGACACTTCCTATAGCATGAGATCTGATATCCAACTCCTTCCCATTCCAATCCTGAGACCCTTCCTATAGCATGAGATATGATATCTCAATACTTCTAATACCAAACGTGAGATCCTTCCGATAACATGAGATGTGATATCCAAATCCTTCCCCTTCCAAACCTGAGACGCTCCCTTTAGCATGAGATGTGATATCCAACTGCTTCCCATTCCAATCCTGAGACCCTTCTGATAGCATGAGATGTGATATCTCAATGCTTCTAATACCAAACCTGAGATCCTTCCGATAGCATGAGATGTGATATCCCAATGCTTCTACCAAACCTGAGACCCATACTATGGCATGAGATGTGATATCAAACTACTTCCCATTCCAATCCTAAGACCCTTCCTATAGCTTGAGGTGTGATATCCAACTCCTTCCCATTCCAATTCTGAGACCCTTCTTATACAATGAGACTTGATATCTCAATGCTTCTAATACCAAACCTGAGACCCGTCCTATAACATGAGATGTGATATCCAAATCCTTCCCCTTCCAAACCTTAGACCCTTCCTTTATCATGAGATGTGATATCCAACTCCTTCCCATTCCAATCCTGAGACCCTTCCGATATCATGAGATTTGTTATCTCAATGCTTCTAATATCAAACTTGAGACCCTCCCTATAGCATGAGATGTGACATCCAAGTCCTTCCCATTCCAATCCTGAGACCCTTCCTATAACATGAGATGTGATATCCAACTCCTTCCCATTCCAACCTGAGACACTTCCTTTAGCATGAGAAGGGATATCTAACTCCTTCCCAATCCAATCCTGAGACCCTTCCGATATCAGAGATGTGATATCTCAATGCTTATACCAAACCTGAGACCCTTCCTATGGCATGAGATGTGATATCCAACTCCTTGCCATTCAAATCCTGAGACCCTTCCTATAGCATGAGATGTGATATCTCTATGCTTCTAATACCAAACCTGAGACCCTTCCTATAACATGAGATGGGATATCCAACTCCTTCCCATTCCAATCCTGAGACCCTTCCGATAGCAGAGATGTGATATCTCAATGTTTATACTAAACCTGAGAACCTTCCTATGGCCTGAGATGTCATATACAACTCCTTCCCATTCCAATCCTGATACCCTTCCTTTAGCATGAGATGTGATATCCAATTCCTTCCCATTCCAATCCTGAGACCCTTCCTATAGCATGAGATGTGATATCTCAATGCTTATACCAAACCTGAGAGCCTACCTATAGCATGAGATGTGATATCCAAGTCCATCCCATTCCAATCCTTAGACCCTTCCTACAGCATGCGATGTGATATCTCAATGATTCTAATACCAAACCAGAGACTCTTCCTATAACATGAGATGGGATATCCAACTCCTTCCCATTCCAATCCTGAGCGCTTCCGATAGCAGAGATGTGATATCTCAATGCTTATACCAAACCTGAGACCCTTCCTATAACATGAGATGTGATATCCAACTCCTTCCCGTTCCAAACCTGAGACACTAACTATAGCATATGTGATATCCAACTCCTTCCCATTCCAAACATGAGACCCTTCCTATAGCAAGAAAGTAATATCCAACTCCTACCCATTCCAATCCTGAGACCCTTCCTATAGCAAGAGATGTGGTATCCAAATCCTTCCCATTCCAATCCTGAGACCCTTCCTATAACATGAGATGTGATATCCAACTCCTTCCCATTCCAACCTGAGACACTTCCTATAGCATGAGAAGGGATATCCAACTCCTTCCCAATCCAATCCTGAGACCCTTCCGATAGCAGAGATGTGATATCTCAATGCTTATACCAATCCTGAGACCCTTCCTATGGCATGAGATGTGATATCCAACTCCTTCCCAATCCAATCCTGAGACCCTTCCGATAGCAGAGATGTGATATCTCAATGCTTATACCAATCCTGAGACCCTTCCTATAGCATGAGATGTGATATCCAACTGCTTCCCATTCCAATCCTGAGACCCTTCCTATAGCATGAGATGTGATATCTCAATGTTTCTAATACCAAACCTGAGATCCTTCCTCTAACATGAAATGTGATATCCAACTCCTTCCCTTTCCAAACCTAAGAGCCTATCTATAGCATGAGATGTGATATCCAAGTCCTTCCCATCCCAACCCTTAGACCCTTCCTACAGCATGCAATATGATATCTCAATGATTCTAATAACAAACCTGAGACCCGTCCTATAACATGAGATGGGATATCCAACTCCTTCCCATTCCAATCCTGAGACACTTCCGATAGCAGAGATGTGATATCTCAATGCTTATACCAAACCTGAGACCCTTCCTATAACATGAGATGTGATATCCAAATCCTTCCCCTTCCAATCCTGAGACCCTCCCTTTAGCATGAGATGTGATATCCAACTCCTTCCTATTCCAATCCTGAGACTCTTCTGATAGCATGAGATGTGATATCTCAATGCTTCTAATACCAAACCTGAGATCCTTCCGATAGCATGAGATGTGATATCTCAATGCTTCTAATACCAAACCTGAGATCCTTCCTATAACATGAGATGTGATATCCAAATCCTTCCCCTTCCAAACCTGAGACCCTCCCTATAGCATGATATGTGATATCTAAGTCCTTCCCATTCCAATCCTGAGACCCTCCCTATAGCATGAGATGTGATATCCAACTCCTTCCCATTCCAATCCTGAGACCCTTCCTATAGCATGAGATATGATATCTCAATACTTCTAATACCAAACGTGAGATCCTTCCGATAACATGAGATGTGATATCCAAATCCTTCCCCTTCCAATCCTGAGACCCTCCCTTTAGCATGAGATGTGATATCCAACTCCTTCCTATTCCAATCCTGAGACTCTTCTGATAGCATGAGATGTGATATCTCAATGCTTCTAATACCAAACCTGAGATCCTTCCGATAGCATGAGATGTGATATCTCAATGCTTCTAATACCAAACCTGAGATCCTTCCTATAACATGAGATGTGATATCCAAATCCTTCCCCTTCCAAACCTGAGACCCTCCCTTTAGCATGAGATGTGATATCCAACTCCTTCCCATTCCATTCCTGAGACCCTTCTGATAGCATGAGATGTGATATCTCAATGCCTCTAATACCAAACCTGAGATCCTACCTCTAACATGAAATGTGATATCCAACTCTTTCCCCTTCCAAACCTGAGAGCCTTCCTATAGCATGAGATGTGATATCCAAGTCCTTCCCATTCCAATCCTGAGACCCTTCCTATAGCTTGAGATGTGATATCCAACTCCTTCCCATTCCAATTCTGAGACCCTTCCTATACTATGAGACTTGATATCTCAATGCTTCTAATACAAACGTGAGACCCGTAATATAACATGAGATGTGATATCCAAATCCTTCCCCTTCCAAACCTTAGACCCTTCCTTTATCATGAGATGTGATATCCAACTCCTTCCCATTCCAATCCTGAGACCCTTCCGATATCATGAGATGTGATATCTCAAAGCTTCTAATATCAAACTTGAGACCCTCCCTATAGCATGAGATGTGATATCCAAGTCCTTCCCATTCCAATCCTGAGACCCTTCCTATAGCATGAGATGTGATATCTCAATGCTTCTAATACCAAACCTGAGAACCTTCCTATAACATGAGATGGGAATATCCAACTGCTTCCCATTCCAATCCTGAGACCCTTCCGATAGCAGAGATGTGATATCTCAATGCTTATACCAAACCTGAGATCCTTCCTATAACATGAGATGTGATATCCAACTCCTTCCCATTCCAATCCTGAGACACTTCCTATAGCATGAGATGTGATATCTCACTGCTTATACCAAACCTGAGACCCTTCCCATAGCATGAGATGTGATATCCAACTCCTTCCCATTCCAATCCTCAGACCCTTCCTATAGCATGAGATGTGATATCTCAATGCTTCTAATATCAAACTTGAGACCCTACCTATAGCATGAGATGTGATATCCAAGTCCTTCCCATTACAATCCTGAGACACTTCCTATAGCATGAGATCTGATATCCAACTCCTTCCCATTCCAATCCTGAGACCCTTCCTATAGCATGAGATATGATATCTCAATACTTCTAATACCAAACGTGAGATCCTTCCGATAACATGAGATGTGATATCCAAATCCTTCCCCTTCCAAACCTGAGACGCTCCCTTTAGCATGAGATGTGATATCCAACTGCTTCCCATTCCAATCCTGAGACCCTTCTGATAGCATGAGATGTGATATCTCAATGCTTCTAATACCAAACCTGAGATCCTTCCGATAGCATGAGATGTGATATCCCAATGCTTCTACCAAACCTGAGACCCATACTATGGCATGAGATGTGATATCAAACTACTTCCCATTCCAATCCTAAGACCCTTCCTATAGCTTGAGGTGTGATATCCAACTCCTTCCCATTCCAATTCTGAGACCCTTCTTATACAATGAGACTTGATATCTCAATGCTTCTAATACCAAACCTGAGACCCGTCCTATAACATGAGATGTGATATCCAAATCCTTCCCCTTCCAAACCTTAGACCCTTCCTTTATCATGAGATGTGATATCCAACTCCTTCCCATTCCAATCCTGAGACCCTTCCGATATCATGAGATTTGTTATCTCAATGCTTCTAATATCAAACTTGAGACCCTCCCTATAGCATGAGATGTGACATCCAAGTCCTTCCCATTCCAATCCTGAGACCCTTCCTATAACATGAGATGTGATATCCAACTCCTTCCCATTCCAACCTGAGACACTTCCTTTAGCATGAGAAGGGATATCTAACTCCTTCCCAATCCAATCCTGAGACCCTTCCGATATCAGAGATGTGATATCTCAATGCTTATACCAAACCTGAGACCCTTCCTATGGCATGAGATGTGATATCCAACTCCTTGCCATTCAAATCCTGAGACCCTTCCTATAGCATGAGATGTGATATCTCTATGCTTCTAATACCAAACCTGAGACCCTTCCTATAACATGAGATGGGATATCCAACTCCTTCCCATTCCAATCCTGAGACCCTTCCGATAGCAGAGATGTGATATCTCAATGTTTATACTAAACCTGAGAACCTTCCTATGGCCTGAGATGTCATATACAACTCCTTCCCATTCCAATCCTGATACCCTTCCTTTAGCATGAGATGTGATATCCAATTCCTTCCCATTCCAATCCTGAGACCCTTCCTATAGCATGAGATGTGATATCTCAATGCTTATACCAAACCTGAGAGCCTACCTATAGCATGAGATGTGATATCCAAGTCCATTCCATTCCAATCCTTAGACCCTTCCTACAGCATGCGATGTGATATCTCAATGATTCTAATACCAAACCAGAGACTCTTCCTATAACATGAGATGGGATATCCAACTCCTTCCCATTCCAATCCTGAGCGCTTCCGATAGCAGAGATGTGATATCTCAATGCTTATACCAAACCTGAGACCCTTCCTATAACATGAGATGTGATATCCAACTCCTTCCCGTTCCAAACCTGAGACACTAACTATAGCATATGTGATATCCAACTCCTTCCCATTCCAAACATGAGACCCTTCCTATAGCAAGAAAGTAATATCCAACTCCTACCCATTCCAATCCTGAGACCCTTCCTATAGCAAGAGATGTGGTATCCAAATCCTTCCCATTCCAATCCTGAGACCCTTCCTATAACATGAGATGTGATATCCAACTCCTTCCCATTCCAACCTGAGACACTTCCTATAGCATGAGAAGGGATATCCAACTCCTTCCCAATCCAATCCTGAGACCCTTCCGATAGCAGAGATGTGATATCTCAATGCTTATACCAATCCTGAGACCCTTCCTATGGCATGAGATGTGATATCCAACTCCTTCCCAATCCAATCCTGAGACCCTTCCGATAGCAGAGACGTGATATCTCAATGCTTCTACCAAACCTGAGACCCTTCCTTTAGCATGAGATGTGATATCCAAATCCTTCACATTCCAATCCTGAGACCCTTCCTATAGCATGAGATGTGATATCTCAATGCTTCTAATACCAAACCTGAGATCCTTCCTATAACATGAGATGTGATATCCAATTCCTTCCCATTCCAAACCTGAGACCCTTCCTATTGGATGAGATGTGATATCCAACTCCTTCCCATTCCAACCCTGAGACCCTTCCTATAGCATGAGATGTGATGTCTCAATGCTTCTAATACCAAACCTGAGATCCTTCCTATAACATGAGATGTGATATCCAACTCCTTCCATTCCAATCCTGAGACCCGTCCTATAGCATGAGATGTGATATCTCAATGCTTATACCAAACCTGAGACCCTTCCTATAGCATGAGATGTGATATCCAACTGCTTCCCATTCCAATCCTGAGACCCTTCCTATAGCATGAGATGTGATATCTCAATGTTTCTAATACCAAACCTGAGATCCTTCCTCTAACATGAAATGTGATATCCAACTCCTTCCCTTTCCAAACCTAAGAGCCTATCTATAGCATGAGATGTGATATCCAAGTCCTTCCCATCCCAACCCTTAGACCCTTCCTACAGCATGCAATATGATATCTCAATGATTCTAATAACAAACCTGAGACGTGTCCTATAACATGAGATGGGATATCCAACTCCTTCCCATTCCAATCCTGAGACACTTCCGATAGCAGAGATGTGATATCTCAATGCTTATACCAAACCTGAGACCCTTCCTATAACATGAGATGTGATATCCAAATCCTTCCCGTTCCAAACCTGAGTCCCTTCCTTTAGCATGAGATGTGATATCCAGAACCTTCCCATTCCAATCCTGAGACACTTCCTATAGCATGAGATGTGATATCTCAATGCTTCTAATATCAAAACTGAGACCCTCCCTATAGCATGATATGTGATATCTAAGTCCTTCCCATTCCAATCCTGAGACCCTCCCTATAGCATGAGATGTGATATCCAACTCCTTCCCATTCCAATCCTGAGACCCTTCCTATAGCATGAGATATGATATCTCAATACTTCTAATACCAAACGTGAGATCCTTCCGATAACATGAGATGTGATATCCAAATCCTTCCCCTTCCAATCCTGAGACCCTCCCTTTAGCATGAGATGTGATATCCAACTCTTTCCTATTCCAATCCTGAGACGCTTCTGATAGCATGAGATGTGATATCTCAATGCTTCTAATACCAAACCTGAGATCCTTCCGATAGCATGAGATGTGATATCTCAATGCTTCTAATACCAAACCTGAGATCCTTCCTATAACATGAGATGTGATATCCAAATCCTTCCCCTTCCAAACCTGAGACCCTCCCTTTAGCATGAGATGTGATATCCAACTCCTTCCCATTCCATTCCTGAGACCCTTCTGATAGCATGAGATGTGATATCTCAATGCCTCTAATACCAAACCTGAGATCCTACCTCTAACATGAAATGTGATATCCAACTCTTTCCCCTTCCAAACCTGAGAGCCTTCCTATAGCATGAGATGTGATATCCAAGTCCTTCCCATTCCAATCCTGAGACCCTTCCTATAGCTTGAGATGTGATATCCAACTCCTTCCCATTCCAATTCTGAGACCCTTCCTATACTATGAGACTTGATATCTCAATGCTTCTAATACAAACGTGAGACCCGTAATATAACATGAGATGTGATATCCAAATCCTTCCCCTTCCAAACCTTAGACCCTTCCTTTATCATGAGATGTGATATCCAACTCCTTCCCATTCCAATCCTGAGACCCTTCGGATATCATGAGATGTGATATCTCAAAGCTTCTAATATCAAACTTGAGACCCTCCCTATAGCATGAGATGTGATATCCAAGTCCTTCCCATTCCAATCCTGAGACCCTTCCTATAGCATGAGATGTGATATCTCAATGCTTCTAATACCAAACCTGAGAACCTTCCTATAACATGAGATGGGAATATCCAACTCCTTCCCATTCCAATCCTGAGACCCTTCCGATAGCAGAGATGTGATATCTCAATGCTTATACCAAACCTGAGATCCTTCCTATAACATGAGATGTGATATCCAACTCCTTCCCATTCCAATCCTGAGACACTTCCTATAGCATGAGATGTGATATCTCACTGCTTATACCAAACCTGAGACCCTTCCCATAGCATGAGATGTGATATCCAACTCCTTCCCATTCCAATCCTCAGACCCTTCCTATAGCATGAGATGTGATATCTCAATGCTTCTAATATCAAACTTGAGACCCTACCTATAGCATGAGATGTGATATCCAAGTCCTTCCCATTACAATCCTGAGACACTTCCTATAGCATGAGATGTGATATCCAACTCCTTCCCATTCCAATCCTGAGACCCTTCCTATAGCATGAGATATGATATCTCAATACTTCTAATACCAAACGTGAGATCCTTCCGATAACATGAGATGTGATATCTAAATCCTTCCCCTTCCAAACCTGAGACGCTCCCTTTAGCATGAGATGTGATATCCAACTCCTTCCCATTCCAATCCTGAGACCCTTCTGATAGCATGAGATGTGATATCTCAATGCTTCTAATACCAAACCTGAGATCCTTCCGATAGCATGAGATGTGATATCTCAATGCTTCTAATACCAAACCTGAGACCCTTCCTATAACATGAGATGTGATATCCAACTCCTTCCCGTTCCAAACCTGAGACACTAACTATAGCATATGTGATATCCAACTCCTTCCCATTCCAAACATGAGACCCTTCCTATAGCAAGAAAGTAATATCCAACTCCTACCCATTCCAATCCTGAGACCCTTCCTATAGCAAGAGATGTGGTATCCAAATCCTTCCCATTCCAATCCTGAGACCCTTCCTATAACATGAGATGTGATATCCAACTCCTTCCCATTCCAACCTGAGACACTTCCTATAGCATGAGAAGGGATATCCAACTCCTTCCCAATCCAATCCTGAGACCCTTCCGATAGCAGAGATGTGATATCTCAATGCTTATACCAATCCTGAGACCCTTCCTATGGCATGAGATGTGATATCCAACTCCTTCCCAATCCAATCCTGAGACCCTTCCGATAGCAGAGATGTGATATCTCAATGCTTATACCAATCCTGAGACCCTTCCTATAGCATGAGATGTGATATCCAACTGCTTCCCATTCCAATCCTGAGACCCTTCCTATAGCATGAGATGTGATATCTCAATGTTTCTAATACCAAACCTGAGATCCTTCCTCTAACATGAAATGTGATATCCAACTCCTTCCCTTTCCAAACCTAAGAGCCTATCTATAGCATGAGATGTGATATCCAAGTCCTTCCCATCCCAACCCTTAGACCCTTCCTACAGCATGCAAT
Source organism: Ambystoma mexicanum (assembly GCF_040938575.1). Taxonomy (NCBI): domain Eukaryota; kingdom Metazoa; phylum Chordata; class Amphibia; order Caudata; family Ambystomatidae; genus Ambystoma; species Ambystoma mexicanum. The sequence continues at coordinate 8,420,680 of NC_090922.1, read as the reverse complement.
ATGATATCTCAATGATTCTAATAACAAACCTGAGACCCGTCCTATAACATGAGATGGGATATCCAACTCCTTCCCATTCCAATCCTGAGACACTTCCGATAGCAGAGATGTGATATCTCAATGCTTATACCAAACCTGAGACCCTTCCTATAACATGAGATGTGATATCCAAATCCTTCCCCTTCCAATCCTGAGACCCTCCCTTTAGCATGAGATGTGATATCCAACTCCTTCCTATTCCAATCCTGAGACTCTTCTGATAGCATGAGATGTGATATCTCAATGCTTCTAATACCAAACCTGAGATCCTTCCGATAGCATGAGATGTGATATCTCAATGCTTCTAATACCAAACCTGAGATCCTTCCTATAACATGAGATGTGATATCCAAATCCTTCCCCTTCCAAACCTGAGACCCTCCCTATAGCATGATATGTGATATCTAAGTCCTTCCCATTCCAATCCTGAGACCCTCCCTATAGCATGAGATGTGATATCCAACTCCTTCCCATTCCAATCCTGAGACCCTTCCTATAGCATGAGATATGATATCTCAATACTTCTAATACCAAACGTGAGATCCTTCCGATAACATGAGATGTGATATCCAAATCCTTCCCCTTCCAATCCTGAGACCCTCCCTTTAGCATGAGATGTGATATCCAACTCCTTCCTATTCCAATCCTGAGACTCTTCTGATAGCATGAGATGTGATATCTCAATGCTTCTAATACCAAACCTGAGATCCTTCCGATAGCATGAGATGTGATATCTCAATGCTTCTAATACCAAACCTGAGATCCTTCCTATAACATGAGATGTGATATCCAAATCCTTCCCCTTCCAAACCTGAGACCCTCCCTTTAGCATGAGATGTGATATCCAACTCCTTCCCATTCCATTCCTGAGACCCTTCTGATAGCATGAGATGTGATATCTCAATGCCTCTAATACCAAACCTGAGATCCTACCTCTAACATGAAATGTGATATCCAACTCTTTCCCCTTCCAAACCTGAGAGCCTTCCTATAGCATGAGATGTGATATCCAAGTCCTTCCCATTCCAATCCTGAGACCCTTCCTATAGCTTGAGATGTGATATCCAACTCCTTCCCATTCCAATTCTGAGACCCTTCCTATACTATGAGACTTGATATCTCAATGCTTCTAATACAAACGTGAGACCCGTAATATAACATGAGATGTGATATCCAAATCCTTCCCCTTCCAAACCTTAGACCCTTCCTTTATCATGAGATGTGATATCCAACTCCTTCCCATTCCAATCCTGAGACCCTTCCGATATCATGAGATGTGATATCTCAAAGCTTCTAATATCAAACTTGAGACCCTCCCTATAGCATGAGATGTGATATCCAAGTCCTTCCCATTCCAATCCTGAGACCCTTCCTATAGCATGAGATGTGATATCTCAATGCTTCTAATACCAAACCTGAGAACCTTCCTATAACATGAGATGGGAATATCCAACTGCTTCCCATTCCAATCCTGAGACCCTTCCGATAGCAGAGATGTGATATCTCAATGCTTATACCAAACCTGAGATCCTTCCTATAACATGAGATGTGATATCCAACTCCTTCCCATTCCAATCCTGAGACACTTCCTATAGCATGAGATGTGATATCTCACTGCTTATACCAAACCTGAGACCCTTCCCATAGCATGAGATGTGATATCCAACTCCTTCCCATTCCAATCCTCAGACCCTTCCTATAGCATGAGATGTGATATCTCAATGCTTCTAATATCAAACTTGAGACCCTACCTATAGCATGAGATGTGATATCCAAGTCCTTCCCATTACAATCCTGAGACACTTCCTATAGCATGAGATCTGATATCCAACTCCTTCCCATTCCAATCCTGAGACCCTTCCTATAGCATGAGATATGATATCTCAATACTTCTAATACCAAACGTGAGATCCTTCCGATAACATGAGATGTGATATCCAAATCCTTCCCCTTCCAAACCTGAGACGCTCCCTTTAGCATGAGATGTGATATCCAACTGCTTCCCATTCCAATCCTGAGACCCTTCTGATAGCATGAGATGTGATATCTCAATGCTTCTAATACCAAACCTGAGATCCTTCCGATAGCATGAGATGTGATATCCCAATGCTTCTACCAAACCTGAGACCCATACTATGGCATGAGATGTGATATCAAACTACTTCCCATTCCAATCCTAAGACCCTTCCTATAGCTTGAGGTGTGATATCCAACTCCTTCCCATTCCAATTCTGAGACCCTTCTTATACAATGAGACTTGATATCTCAATGCTTCTAATACCAAACCTGAGACCCGTCCTATAACATGAGATGTGATATCCAAATCCTTCCCCTTCCAAACCTTAGACCCTTCCTTTATCATGAGATGTGATATCCAACTCCTTCCCATTCCAACCTGAGACACTTCCTTTAGCATGAGAAGGGATATCTAACTCCTTCCCAATCCAATCCTGAGACCCTTCCGATATCAGAGATGTGATATCTCAATGCTTATACCAAACCTGAGACCCTTCCTATGGCATGAGATGTGATATCCAACTCCTTGCCATTCAAATCCTGAGACCCTTCCTATAGCATGAGATGTGATATCTCTATGCTTCTAATACCAAACCTGAGACCCTTCCTATAACATGAGATGGGATATCCAACTCCTTCCCATTCCAATCCTGAGACCCTTCCGATAGCAGAGATGTGATATCTCAATGTTTATACTAAACCTGAGAACCTTCCTATGGCCTGAGATGTCATATACAACTCCTTCCCATTCCAATCCTGATACCCTTCCTTTAGCATGAGATGTGATATCCAATTCCTTCCCATTCCAATCCTGAGACCCTTCCTATAGCATGAGATGTGATATCTCAATGCTTATACCAAACCTGAGAGCCTACCTATAGCATGAGATGTGATATCCAAGTCCATCCCATTCCAATCCTTAGACCCTTCCTACAGCATGCGATGTGATATCTCAATGATTCTAATACCAAACCAGAGACTCTTCCTATAACATGAGATGGGATATCCAACTCCTTCCCATTCCAATCCTGAGCGCTTCCGATAGCAGAGATGTGATATCTCAATGCTTATACCAAACCTGAGACCCTTCCTATAACATGAGATGTGATATCCAACTCCTTCCCGTTCCAAACCTGAGACACTAACTATAGCATATGTGATATCCAACTCCTTCCCATTCCAAACATGAGACCCTTCCTATAGCAAGAAAGTAATATCCAACTCCTACCCATTCCAATCCTGAGACCCTTCCTATAGCAAGAGATGTGGTATCCAAATCCTTCCCATTCCAATCCTGAGACCCTTCCTATAACATGAGATGTGATATCCAACTCCTTCCCATTCCAACCTGAGACACTTCCTATAGCATGAGAAGGGATATCCAACTCCTTCCCAATCCAATCCTGAGACCCTTCCGATAGCAGAGATGTGATATCTCAATGCTTATACCAATCCTGAGACCCTTCCTATGGCATGAGATGTGATATCCAACTCCTTCCCAATCCAATCCTGAGACCCTTCCGATAGCAGAGACGTGATATCTCAATGCTTCTACCAAACCTGAGACCCTTCCTTTAGCATGAGATGTGATATCCAAATCCTTCACATTCCAATCCTGAGACCCTTCCTATAGCATGAGATGTGATATCTCAATGCTTCTAATACCAAACCTGAGATCCTTCCTATAACATGAGATGTGATATCCAATTCCTTCCCATTCCAAACCTGAGACCCTTCCTATTGGATGAGATGTGATATCCAACTCCTTCCCATTCCAACCCTGAGACCCTTCCTATAGCATGAGATGTGATGTCTCAATGCTTCTAATACCAAACCTGAGATCCTTCCTATAACATGAGATGTGATATCCAACTCCTTCCATTCCAATCCTGAGACCCGTCCTATAGCATGAGATGTGATATCTCAATGCTTATACCAAACCTGAGACCCTTCCTATAGCATGAGATGTGATATCCAACTGCTTCCCATTCCAATCCTGAGACCCTTCCTATAGCATGAGATGTGATATCTCAATGTTTCTAATACCAAACCTGAGATCCTTCCTCTAACATGAAATGTGATATCCAACTCCTTCCCTTTCCAAACCTAAGAGCCTATCTATAGCATGAGATGTGATATCCAAGTCCTTCCCATCCCAACCCTTAGACCCTTCCTACAGCATGCAATATGATATCTCAATGATTCTAATAACAAACCTGAGACGTGTCCTATAACATGAGATGGGATATCCAACTCCTTCCCATTCCAATCCTGAGACACTTCCGATAGCAGAGATGTGATATCTCAATGCTTATACCAAACCTGAGACCCTTCCTATAACATGAGATGTGATATCCAAATCCTTCCCGTTCCAAACCTGAGTCCCTTCCTTTAGCATGAGATGTGATATCCAGAACCTTCCCATTCCAATCCTGAGACACTTCCTATAGCATGAGATGTGATATCTCAATGCTTCTAATATCAAAACTGAGACCCTCCCTATAGCATGATATGTGATATCTAAGTCCTTCCCATTCCAATCCTGAGACCCTCCCTATAGCATGAGATGTGATATCCAACTCCTTCCCATTCCAATCCTGAGACCCTTCCTATAGCATGAGATATGATATCTCAATACTTCTAATACCAAACGTGAGATCCTTCCGATAACATGAGATGTGATATCCAAATCCTTCCCCTTCCAATCCTGAGACCCTCCCTTTAGCATGAGATGTGATATCCAACTCTTTCCTATTCCAATCCTGAGACGCTTCTGATAGCATGAGATGTGATATCTCAATGCTTCTAATACCAAACCTGAGATCCTTCCGATAGCATGAGATGTGATATCTCAATGCTTCTAATACCAAACCTGAGATCCTTCCTATAACATGAGATGTGATATCCAAATCCTTCCCCTTCCAAACCTGAGACCCTCCCTTTAGCATGAGATGTGATATCCAACTCCTTCCCATTCCATTCCTGAGACCCTTCTGATAGCATGAGATGTGATATCTCAATGCCTCTAATACCAAACCTGAGATCCTACCTCTAACATGAAATGTGATATCCAACTCTTTCCCCTTCCAAACCTGAGAGCCTTCCTATAGCATGAGATGTGATATCCAAGTCCTTCCCATTCCAATCCTGAGACCCTTCCTATAGCTTGAGATGTGATATCCAACTCCTTCCCATTCCAATTCTGAGACCCTTCCTATACTATGAGACTTGATATCTCAATGCTTCTAATACAAACGTGAGACCCGTAATATAACATGAGATGTGATATCCAAATCCTTCCCCTTCCAAACCTTAGACCCTTCCTTTATCATGAGATGTGATATCCAACTCCTTCCCATTCCAATCCTGAGACCCTTCGGATATCATGAGATGTGATATCTCAAAGCTTCTAATATCAAACTTGAGACCCTCCCTATAGCATGAGATGTGATATCCAAGTCCTTCCCATTCCAATCCTGAGACCCTTCCTATAGCATGAGATGTGATATCTCAATGCTTCTAATACCAAACCTGAGAACCTTCCTATAACATGAGATGGGAATATCCAACTCCTTCCCATTCCAATCCTGAGACCCTTCCGATAGCAGAGATGTGATATCTCAATGCTTATACCAAACCTGAGATCCTTCCTATAACATGAGATGTGATATCCAACTCCTTCCCATTCCAATCCTGAGACACTTCCTATAGCATGAGATGTGATATCTCACTGCTTATACCAAACCTGAGACCCTTCCCATAGCATGAGATGTGATATCCAACTCCTTCCCATTCCAATCCTCAGACCCTTCCTATAGCATGAGATGTGATATCTCAATGCTTCTAATATCAAACTTGAGACCCTACCTATAGCATGAGATGTGATATCCAAGTCCTTCCCATTACAATCCTGAGACACTTCCTATAGCATGAGATGTGATATCCAACTCCTTCCCATTCCAATCCTGAGACCCTTCCTATAGCATGAGATATGATATCTCAATACTTCTAATACCAAACGTGAGATCCTTCCGATAACATGAGATGTGATATCTAAATCCTTCCCCTTCCAAACCTGAGACGCTCCCTTTAGCATGAGATGTGATATCCAACTCCTTCCCATTCCAATCCTGAGACCCTTCTGATAGCATGAGATGTGATATCTCAATGCTTCTAATACCAAACCTGAGATCCTTCCGATAGCATGAGATGTGATATCTCAATGCTTCTAATACCAAACCTGAGATCCTTCCTATAACATGAGATGTGATATCCAAATCCTTCCCCTTCCAAACCTGAGACCCTCCCTTTAGCATGAGATGTGATATCCAACTCCTTCCCATTCCATTCCCGAGACCCTTCTGATAGCATGAGATGTGATATCTCAATGCCTCTAATACCAAACCTGAGATCCTACCTCTAACATGAAATGTGATATCCAACTCTTTCCCCTTCCAAACCTGAGAGCCTTCCTATAGCATGAGATGTGATATCCAAGTCCTTCCCATTCCAATCCTGAGACCCTTCCTATAGCTTGAGATGTGATATCCAACTCCTTCCCATTCCAATTCTGAGACCCTTCCTATACTCTGAGACTTGATATCTCAATGCTTCTAATACCAAACCTGAGACCCGTAATATAACATGAGATGTGATATCCAAATCCTTCCCCTTCCAAACCTTAGACCCTTCCTTTATCATGAGATGTGATATCCAACTCCTTCCCATTCCAATCCTGAGACCCTTCCGATATCATGAGATGTGATATCTCAAAGCTTCTAATATCAAACTTGAGACCCTCCCTATAGCATGAGATGTGATATCCAAGTCCTTCCCATTCCAATCCTGAGACCCTTCCTATAGCATGAGATGTGATATCTCAATGCTTCTAATACCAAACCCGAGACCCTTCCTATTACATGAGATGGGAACATCCAACTCCTTCCCATTCCAATCCTGAGACCCTTCCGATAGCAGAGATGTGATATCTCAATGCTTATACCAAACCTGAGACCCTTCGTATGGCATGAGATGTGATATCCAACTCCTTGCCATTCAAATCCTGAGACCCTTCCTATAGCATGAGAAGGGATATCCAACTCCTTCCCAATCCAATCCTGAGACCCTTCCGATAGCAGAGACGTGATATCTCAATGCTTCTACCAAACCTGAGACCCTTCCTTTAGCATGAGATGTGATATCCAAATCCTTCACATTCCAATCCTGAGACCCTTCCTATAGCATGAGATGTGATATCTCAATGCTTCTAATACCAAACCTGAGATCCTTCCTATAACATGAGATGTGATATCCAATTCCTTCCCATTCCAAACCTGAGACCCTTCCTATTGGATGAGTTGTGATATCCAACTCCTTCCCATTCCAACCCTGAGACCCTTCCTATAGCATGAGATGTGATGTCTCAATGATTCTAATACCAAACCTGAGATCCTTCCTATAACATAAGATGTGATATCCAACTCCTTCCATTCCAATCCTGAGACCCGTCCTATAGCATGAGATGTGATATCTCAATGCTTATACCAAACCTGAGACCCTTCCTATAGCATGAGATGTGATATCCAACTACTTCCCATTCCAATCCTGAGACCCTTCCTATAGCATGAGATGTGATATCTCAATGCTTCTAATACCAAACCTGAGATCCTTCCTCTAACATGAAATGTGATATCCAACTCCTTCCCTTTCCAAACCTAAGAGCCTATCTATAGCATGAGATGTGATATCCAGGTCCTTCCTATTCCAATCCTTAGACCCTTCCTACAGCATGCAATATGATATCTCAATGATTCTAATAACAAACCTGAGACCCGTCCTATAGCATGAGATATGATATCCAAGTCCTTCCCATTCCAATCCTGAGACCCTTCCTATAACATGAAATGTGATATCCAACTCCTTCCCATTCCAACCTGAGACCCTTCCTATAGCATGAGATGGGATATCCAACTTCTTCAAAATCCAATACTGATACCCTTCCGATAGCATGAGATGTGATATCCCAATGCTTCTACCAAACCTGAGACCCATACTATGGCATGAGATGTGATATCAAACTCCTTCCCATTCCAATCCTGAGACCCTTCCTATAGCTTGAGGTGTGATATCCAACTCCTTCCCATTCCAATTCTGAGACCCTTCTTATACCATGAGAATTGATATCTCAATGCTTCTAATACCAAACCTGAGACCAGTCCTATAACATGAGATGTGATATCCAAATCCTTCCCCTTCCAAACCTTAGACCCTTCCTTTATCATGAGATGTGATATCCAACTCCTTCCCATTCCAATCCTGAGACCCTTCCGATATCATGAGATTTGTTATCTCAATGCTTCTAATATCAAACTTGAGACCCTCCCTATAGCATGAGATGTGACATCCAAGTCCTTCCCATTGCAATCCTGAGACCCTTCCTATGGCATGAGATGTGATATCTCTATGCTTCTAATACCAAACCTGAGACCCTTCCTATAACATGAGATGGGAGATCCAACTCCTTCCCATTCCAATCCTGAGACCTTTCCGATAGCAGAGATGTGATATCTCAATGCTTATACCAAACCTGAGACCCTTCCTATGGCCTGAGATGTCATATACAACTCCTTCCCATTCCAATCCTGAGACCCTTCCTTTAGCATGAGATGTGATATCTCAATGCTTATACCAAATCTGAGACCCTTCCTATAGCATGAGATGTGATATCCAATTCCTTCCCATTCCAATCATGAGACCCTTCCTATAGCATGAGATGTGATATCTCAATGCTTATACCAAACCTGAGAGCCTACCTATAGCATGAGATGTGATATCCAAGTCCATCCCATTCCAATCCTTAGACCCTTCCTACAGCAAGCGATGTGATATCTCAATGATTCTAATACCAAACCAGAGACTCTTCCTATAACATGAGATGGGATATCCAACTCCTTCCCATTCCAATCCTGAGCCGCTTCAGATAGCAGAGATGTGATATCTCAATGCTTATACCAAACCTGAGACCCTTCCTATAACATGAGATGTGATATCCAACTCCTTCCCGCTCCAAACCTGAGACACTAACTATAGCATATGTGATATCCAACTCCTTCCCATTCCAAACATGAGACCCTTCCTATAGCAAGAAAGTAATATCCAACTCCTACCCATTCCAATCCTGAGACCCTTCCTATAGCAAGAGATGTGATATCCAAATCCTTCCCATTCCAATCCTGAGACCCTTCCTATAACATGAGATGTGATATCCAACTCCTTCCCATTCCAACCTGAGACACTTCCTATAGCATGAGAAGGGATATCCAACTCCTTCCCAATCCAATCCTGAGACCCTTCCGATAGCAGAGATGTGATATCTCAATGCTTATACCAAACCTGAGACCCTTCCTATGGCATGAGATGTGATATCCAACTCCTTGCCATTCAAATCCTGAGACCCTTCCTATAGCATGAGAAGGGATATCCAACTCCTTCCCAATCCAATCCTGAGACCCTTCCGATAGCAGCGACGTGATATCTCAATGCTTCTACCAAACCTGAGACCCTTCCTTTAGCATGAGATGTGATATCCAAATCCTTCACATTCCAATCCTGAGACCCTTCCTTTAGCATGAGATGTGATATCCAACTCCTTCCCATTCCAACCTGAGACACTTCCTATAGCATGAGAAGGGATATCCAACTCCTTCCCAATCCAATCCTGAGACCCTTCCGATAGCAGAGATGTGATATCTCAATGCTTATACCAAACCTGAGACCCTTCCTATGGCATGAAATGTGATATCCAACTCCTTGCCATTCAAATCCTGAGACCCTTCCTATAGCATGAAAAGGAATATCCAACTCCTTCCCAATCCAATCCTGAGACCCTTCCGATAGCAGAGACGTGAAATCTCAATGCTTCTACCAAACCTGAGACCCTTCCTTTAGCATGAGATGTGATATCCAAATCCTTCACATTCCAATCCTGAGACCCTTCCTATAGCATGAGATTTGATATCTCAATGCTTCTAATACCAAACGTGAGATCCTTCCTATAACATGAGATGTGATATCCAAATCCTTCCCCTTCCAAACCTGAGACCCTCCCTTTAGCATGAAATGTGATATCCAACTCCTTCCTATTCCAATCCTGAGACTCTTCTGATAGCATGAGATGTGATATCTCAATGCTTCTAATACCAAACCTGAGATCCTTCCGATAGCATGAGATGTGATATCTCAATGCTTCTACTACCAAACCTGAGATCCTTCCTATAACATGAGATGTGATATCCAAATCCTTCCCCTTCCAAACCTGAGACCCTCCCTTTAGCATTAGATGTGATATCTAACTCCTTCCCATTCCATTCCTGAGACCCTTCTGATAGCATGAGATGTGATATCTCAATGCCTCTAATACCAAACCTGAGATCCTACCTCTAACATGAAATGAGATATCCAACTCTTTCCCCTTCCAAACCTGAGAGCCTTCCTATAACATGAGATGTGATATCCAAGTCCATCCCATTCCAATCCTTAGACCCTTCCTACAGCATGCGATGTGATATCTCAATGATTCTAATACCAAACCAGAGACTCTTCCTATAACATGAGATGGGATATCCAACTCCTTCCCATTCCAATTCTGAGACCCTTCCTATACTATGAGACTTGATATCTCAATGCTTCTAATACCAAACCTGAGACCCGTAATATAACATGAGATGTGATATCCAAATCCTTCCCCTTCGAAACCTTAGACCCTTCCTTTATCATGAGATGTGATATCCAACTCCTTCCCATTCCAATCCTGAGACCCTTCCGATATCATGAGATGTGATATCTCAAAGCTTCTAATATCAAACTTGAGACCCTCCCTATAGCATAAGATGTGATATCCAAGTCCTTCCCATTCCAATCCTGAGACCCTTCCTATAGCGTGAGATGTGATATCTCAATGCTTCTAATACCAAACCTGAGACCCTTCCTATAACATGAGATGGGAATATCCAACTCCTTCCCATTCCAATCTTGAGACCCTTCCGATAGCAGAGATGTGATATCTCAATGCTTATACCAAACCTGAGATCCTTCCTATAACATGAGATGTGATATCCAACTCCTTCCCATTCCAATCCTGAGACACTTCCTATAGCATGAGATGTGATATCTCACTGCTTATACCAAACCTGAGACCCTTCCCATAGCAGGAGATGTGATATCCAACTCCTTCCCATTCCAATCCTCAGACCCTTCCTATAGCATGAGATGTGATATCTCAATGCTTCTAATGTCAAACTTGAGACCCTACCTATAGCATGAGATGTGATATCCAAGTCCTTCCCATTCCAATCCTGAGACACTTCCTATAGCATGAGATGTGATATCTCAATGCTTCTAATACCAAACCTGAGACTCTTCCTATAACATGAGATGGGATATCCAACTCCTTCCCATTCCAATCCTGAGACCCTTTTGATAGCAGAGATGTGATATCTCAATGTTTATACCAAACCTGAGACCCTTCCTACGGCATGAGATGTCATATTCAACTCCTTCCCATTCCAATCCTGAGACCCTTCCTATAGCATGAGATTTGATATCCAACTCCTTCCCATTCCAATCCTGAGACCCTTCCTATAGCATGAGATGTGATGTCTCAATGCTTCTAATACCAAACCTGAGACCCTTCCTATAGCATGAGATGTGATATCCAACTCCTTCCCATTCCAATCATGAGACCCTTCCTATAGCATGAGATGTGATATCTCAATGCTTCTAATACCAAACCTGAGATCCTTCCTCTAACATGAAATGTGAGATCCAACTCCTTCCCTTTCCAAACCTAAGAGCCTATCTATAGCATGAGATGTGATATCCAAGTCCTTCACATTCCAACCCTTAGACCCTTCCTACAGCATGCAATATGATATCTCAATGATTCTAATAACAAACCTGAGACCCGTCCTATAACATGAGATGGGATATCCAACTCCTTCCCATTCCAATCCTGAGACACTTCCGATAGCAGAGATGTGATATCTCAATGTTTATACCAAACCTGAGACCCTTCCTATAACATGAGATGTGATATCCAACTCCTTCCCGTTCCAAACCTGAGACCCTTCCTTTAGCATGAGATGTGATATCCAGCTCCTTCCCATTCCAATCCTGAGACACTTCCGATAGCATGAGATGTGATATCTCAATGCTTCTAATATCAAAACTGAGACCCTCCCTATAGCATGATATGTGATATCTAAGTCCTTCCCATTCCAATCCTGAGACCCTTCCTATAGCATGAGATGTGATATCTCAATGCTTCTACCAAACCTGAGACCCTTCCTTTAGCATGAGATGTGATATCCAACTCCTTCCCATTCCAATCCTGAGACCCTTCCTATAGCATGAGATGTGATATCTCAATACTTCTAATACCAAACCTGAGATCCATCCTATAACATGAGATGTGATATCCAACTCCTTCCCTTTCCAAACCTGAGAGCCGTTCTATAGCATGAGATGTGATATCCAGGTCCTTCCCATTCCAATCCTTAGACCCTTCCTACAGCATGCAATATGATATCTCAATGATTCTAATAACAAACCTGAGACCCGTCCTATAGCATGAGATATGATATCCAAGTCCTTCCCATTCCAATCCTGAGACCCTACCTATAACATGAAATGTGATATCCAACTCCTTCCCATTCCAACCTGAGACCCTTCCTATAGCATGAGATGGGATATCCAACTTCTTCCAAATCCAATACTGATACCCTTCCGATAGCATGAGATGTGATATCCCAATGCTTCTACCAAACCTGAGACCCATACTATGGCATGAGATGTGATATCAAACTCCTTCCCATTCCAATCCTGAGACCCTTCCTATAGCTTGAGGTGTGATATCCAACTCCTTCCCATTCCAATTCTGAGACCCTTCTTATACCATGAGACTTGATATCTCAATGCTTCTAATATTAAACCTGAGACCCGTCCTATAACATGAGATGTGATATCCAAATCCTTCCCCTTCCAAACCTTAGACCCTTCCTTTATCATGAGATGTGATATCCAACTCCTTCCCATTCCAATCCTGAGACCCTTCCGATATCATGAGATTTGTTATCTCAATGCTTCTAATATCAAACTTGAGACCCTCCCTATAGCATGAGATGTGACATCCAAGTCCTTCCCATTCCAATCCTGAGACCCTTCCTATAGCATGAGATGTGATATCTCTATGCTTCTAATACCAAACCTGAGACCCTTCCTATAACATGAGATGGGATATCCAACTCCTTCCCATTCCAATCCTGAGACCTTTCCGATAGCAGAGATGTGATATCTCAATGCTTATACCAAACCTGAGAACCTTCCTATGGCCTGAGATGTCATATACAACTCCTTCCCATTCCAATCCTGAGACCCTTCCTTTAGCATGAGATGTGATATCTCAATGCTTATACCAAATCTGAGACCCTTCCTATAGCATGAGATGTGATATCCAATTCCTTCCCATTCCAATCCTGAGACCCTTCCTATAGCATGAGATGTGATATCTCAATGCTTATACCAAATCTGAGACCCTTCCTATAGCATGAGATGTGATATCCAAGTCCATCCCATTCCCATCCTTAGACCCTTCCTACAGCATGCGATGTGATATCTCAATGATTCTAATACCAAACCAGAGACTCTTCCTATAACATGAGATGGGATATCCAACTCCTTCCCATTCCAATCCTGAGCCGCTTCCGATAGCAGAGATGTGATATCTCACTGCTTATACCAAACCTGAGACCCTTCCTATAACATGAGATGTGATATCCAACTCCTTCCCATTCCAAACATGAGACCCTTCCTATAGCAAGAAAGTAATATCCAACTCCTACCCATTCCAATCCTGAGACCCTTCCTATAGCAAGAGATGTGATATCCAAATCCTTCCCATTCCAATCCTGAGACCCTTCCTATAACATGAGATGTGATATCCAACTCCTTCCCATTCCAATCCTGAGACACTTCCTATAGCATGAGATGTGATATCTCAATGCTTCTAATACCAAACCTGAGACTCTTCCTATAACATGAGATGGGATATCCAACTCCTTCCCATTCCAATCCTGAGACCCTTTTGATAGCAGAGATGTGATATCTCAATGTTTATACCAAACCTGAGACCCTTCCTACGGCATGAGATGTCATATTCAACTCCTTCCCATTCCAATCCTGAGACGCTTCCTATAGCATGAGATTTGATATCCAACTCCTTCCCATTCCAATTCTGAGACCCTTCCTATAGCATGAGATGTGATGTCTCAATGCTTCTAATACCAAACCTGAGATCCTTCCTATAACATGAGATGTGATATCCAACTCCTTCCATTCCAATCCTGAGACCCTTCCTATAGCATGAGATGTGATATCTCAATGCTTATACCAAACCTGAGACCCTTCCTATAGCATGAGATGTGATATCCAACTCCTTCCCATTCCAATCCTGAGACCCTTCCTATAGCATGAGATGTGATATCTCAATGCTTCTAATACCAAACCTGAGATCCTTCCTCTAACATGAAAAGTTAGATCCAACTCCTTCCTGTTGGGTGTCCTGACCCACGTTTAAGCTATCATGCTGCAACATTTGGTGCTGTGGGCTTAGAAAATTCAAGATGGCGGAAAACCCACATGTGCGCTGAAATCCAGGAAAGCTGCGCAGTTTGTGCGCACACTAAAATGGTTGCCTCACTTGCCACCCACCAGTGCGAGAATGAAAGGCTGGGTTGCCATGAGGGAAATGGGTTGCCAAAGGAAAAACAGTAGCGCCGGTTAGCTTCAAAGCGCTTTAAAACCACCATTGGACTACCCGCACAGTAGTCTGAAACCATTGGGAGTGGCAATGCTGATTGCCAAAAGCAAACCCATAACTGTTGGGAATTCATTTTCTTAAATCCCAAAAATGGGTGCAGTACCAGTACTCACCACTATCCAAAAGCCGGCAGTTTAAAACCACCCTGTGTTTCTCTGAAGGCAGGCTCAAACTGTTTATTTTAAACATTGCAACACATCTAAAAACTCACTGGACACCAGCAGACATTTGGTAGAATGGAGTGTTGTGTGCCTACAAAATCTGGGAAATGAAGAGCCCAAAACAATGCTTATAACAAAACTAGCTGAGCTATGGAGTCAGCAGTTTAAGTTGCACTGGATTTAAAGACACTAAAATCTAAATGTTTAAATTGACTGAGTGACCTACTTTTGAGTGTCACATAGGTTGCAATTGTTTAAATGTCATAGTTTTGCACTTAGAATCAGCATTCTAGCTGCATGTGTAAAATTGCAAGTTAATTTAAAAAGCAACAAATAACATGACAGTAGCTGAAAGTCTGGCTTAAGGAACTTAATTCTGCCTGGCCACTACCCCCATCAGGAGTGAAATTTGAGTCACCAATGTGTTCCCAGGCCAACCTTCCTTTTGCTGCCCACACTAAGGATATGCCATCTATCTGATAATTGAATTATCTGTGCTCTGCAAGAGAGTGAACAAAGCCCTCTTCACTCAGGCAAAGGTTTTTATTACCGCAGTCGTAAAATGTAGCTTCCTCTTGGCAAGAGCTGGGAGGGGCACTGCCTGTGAGAGCAAGCTGGCTTGGCAGAAACTGGAAAGACTGGTTTCTATACCATGTGACCTGGGAAACCACACCCCTTTGGAGCCAGAACATAACTTTAAAAAGATGAATAACTCATAGAGCGGACATGTGAAAATTTTATAAATGATACCATAATTCTTGTGATTTTTCTGCCCACATTTTAAGAGGTTTTTCGACCCGGTGGCATGTTCAGGGGGTTGTCAGCGGAAAAGTGGATATTACTCTAAATGTATGCATGTTAAAAATCTGAAACTTCATCAGTTAATGTCCCTACTCCCTGCACACATGTATGTAAAGTTGGGTCCATGTCAGAAATTGAAAAATCAGTTAAAAAGTGAAATATGTGCCAGTTCTGAATGCAAGCTCCCAGGAAGAGCAGAGTTTGAACAGGGTATACCTCCTGTAATGCATGATGGGTGCATATGATTTTAAAACAATATGTACCTCTGCAAATATGTATTTGTTTCAAATCTAGATTTGTGTGTAAGTTGACAGGAGGAGTGGACTTTCTGCAGGCTGTAAAATGACATCATTCTGACTCACAGTTCATTCCCCAATCAAATGATAAATGGAAGTTTGACCAATTAGAAGCTGAGAGAGAGGTAGGGTCAGTGATGCTAGAACACACCCACATTCTAAACACATAAAAGCAGACAGACAGGACAGATAGGGACTTTCCAAATCCATCTGCAGCGGGACGCTCTGCCGGAAAAATCCATACTTACCTCCATCAACCTCCAGAAAGCCAAACTAGAGACTTCAATCTATCCAGAACTAAGAGAACCAGAGAGAAAGCAGTGCTGTACCCAGAGAGACCCAGACCAGCAGAGAGAGCTGACCCAGATCACTGTGAAGTGCAGAGGCCTGACCAGAGTCCAGTCTAAAACCCTGACCAGATCCGTGGCGAGGCCCATTTCACTCAAGAATATAGTGTGAGTACCTAGAAAACTGTGCAGAACCAATCTCTTAGTTAAAATAATATAATTCAATCCTATTTTAATCTAAGTAGAACTGTCTCCTAACTGTCACCTGTCACTTGTAAAGCTGTCACCTGTGATTTGCTAGTTGCAAGCTGCACTTGTCATTTTGAGCTTTTGAAATTTGCAAACCCAAAAACGACCTTTATTAAATCGCTCATATCTCCGCGACCGTTTGGGCTAGAGACTTGCAGTAACTTTCCTCTGATAGCTTAGAATCGTAGCTTTGAATCGCACCAAGAACCGCATTCCTACCCCTTATAGTTTTACCGCAATCGCGGAACACGCATCCGCGAATTTTACCGCGATTTGCAATTTCTTCACATGTAAAAACTGCTGCTGCTTGCCTTCCATTTGCCAGAAATTCGTTTAACCTGCTAACTATCCCTGCATCATTGCTAGTGTGAGCCTGGACTAATATTAACTAGATACCACTCACCCTGAACCTCTGAAAGGGAATTAAAAGCGTTTCCAGCATATTTCTCATTCATTGCCAGCACATATCAAAGCAAGTTGGGCCTGTGATTTCAAAACTCCTATCTGTTTTCTGTTGTCTAAGCTTGCTGGATTGAACTGATTACATTGATTGCATTTCTGAGAACTGTGTGCTTTCCTCCCATTTCCTTGCATTGCATAAAGAGGGGGGGAGTGAATAGCCAGAGAAAAGTGATTACATTGTTTGGTTGAAATCATATTGCGTATTTTCTGTACTGCATTCATTGAATATTGCATCCACCTGAGCTTACATAAAGCATCCTTTACCACATTATACTTTTGTTCCTATTTACCAGTGTGCTATCTTATCCATTTCATGTCAACTCATTAGTGATTATAAAGAAGTGTGCTAGTGCCAGATTCTCCATTGTTAATCTTTATCATATCAGATTAAGTGTGCTATTCAATTATTAATTTATTATAAAGCGTGATATATATATATCTGTTTAAATTATCAAATAAACCTTTTAAACTTGCAAAACAGAACTACTTCTTGGCTCAGTGGGGTCAGGGGGATTCCAAGAGAGGGGTGTTATATAGGGGTAGTCATCCAGAACGCATGAACTGGACCTAAAGATATATCAATAAGGGTTTTCATTCAGTATTCTAGACTAGGCGTTAACTTAGCTGTAGTGCTGAATTGAATCCTCTTACAAATTGGGGGCTCGAGCCGAGACGTTGGGTTAGATTTACCACTTGTGCAGCTTAATACAGTGTGCTAACTGACGGGATACATACATCCGGTCGGATCACCACGCTGCATTACGCTGTGAAGCATTCCTCAAAAGGGACACTCCAAGAAAAGTTCTGTTCTGCAAAAATAAAATACAAACTTCTGTAAGTCAGGACAGAGACCAATCTCTAGAATGACGACCTTAGTAGACATGAAAATAGCCAGAGAGCACCTCTTGCATAAGCTATTTGTGAGAGGTGAATGGACCGAACAGGGCCAGGATGCGTGGTTGCAGGCCATCACACAACAGGTCACTGAAACAGGGTCAGATATATATAGAGATCAGGGTCCCTTACATGTGGCCCTGAGTGAACTATATATGGCTCCTAAAGCCAAAGATGAACACAATAAGATTGCCAGGATAGCAGCATACCTGTACCTATACGTTGGAGACATGCAGGATAGATGTGCGGAAAGCCAAAATCTGGCAAATAGGCAACAGATGGCATTACAGAAGGCCCAATCTGATCTGGACTCTTCTGAGCAGAGGCTGCAGAGGAGCCAGGAGTCAGAAAATGACAGCAGACGGTACATCACTAAAATAAAGGAGGATATGGATATAATGCAACAGGAAAAGGCTGACCAGGATACCAGATTTCTGGCCCTGCAGAAGGAGCACCAAGACAGTTTGGACTCCTTACTGCAGAGCCAGAAAAAGCTGGAGCAACAATTAGACTTTAACAGGGCATGCACGGAGCAGGTAGCCACCCTGCAAAGTCATCTAGATAGAGTGAAGGTAGAGAGCAACAAGCTGATTTTGAAAGACCTGGATACCCAGGCAGAGTTTGATGAAGAACGGCAGAAAGCTGGTGCCCTTCAAAGGCAGAGGGACGACCTGGCGGCACAAATGCAGGCTCTTAGTCAGGAAAGAGACGCCTTAGGCCAGGAAGTCTGCCATTTAAAAAGAAAAATGGAAGAAAATCACCTGGCCCACCAGGGACTGGGTGATCTCCAAAAAGAACACCAGAACTTGTTAGAGCACACCAGGAGGGTGGAGGATGCTCTAGCAAGAAAGGAGCAGGCCAATAGGGACACAGCTCAGGAGGTAACCCTCCTGCAGCAAAGACTGGCCCAGTTCTCCAGGACCAACCAGGAAGCACAGAGGGAAAACGAGGCCCTCTGTGAACACAATGATAGGCTCCAACAACAGGTAGCGATGCAGGAGAGATTGATAGAGTCCAGTAAGGCCTTAACTGAGGAACTGAAGGCACAAATGCAGGCTCTTGCATTGCAACAGGGAGCAGGGGCGGATAGAGATGAGGTTCGCTGGGAAAGGGAAACTCCGGAGCATAACCTCAGGAGCCCTAGTACCAGAGGCCCTCATACCTCTCAGTCCCTGGACTCTGCCACCCCCATGTCCCCTGGCGCACATGAGCACAGGGCCACAGGGATGGCAGATTACTATCCAGCTAAGAGTATGGGGCTCATAGGCCAGTACCACTCAGGAATGGAGGGGTGGGCATCCGGGTATGGGCACCCAAGTACAGTACAGTTCAATGGGGAACCCCGGGAGAGTAGGCCCATTAAGGGCATCCTGAAAACCTCTGCCCAGTTAGGTCAGTGGAGGGGGTACCCAGCAAATCCTGGCAGCAAGGAGGAATCTGAAGACTCCTCTGAACTGCGCAGGACACAGGAGACCAGGTCCCCACATTCTGCCAGCCATTCCCAGGCTCGCAGAATCCGGGAAAACCTGGAAGAACAGACGGGAACCTCTGGGAGCAGTGCCTCTGAGTCCGAGGAAGAATGGACAAGGGTTACCCGAACCAAAAAGGCCAATAAGGCAAAAAGGGCCTTGCTTAAGGACCCCTTAAAGCAGATTAAGGCGATCAGGAGCGTCATCACGCCTTACCATAAGAACGCTAAGTATTCTGTTTGGGAGCACTTAGAGTTGTTTGAACAAATGATGGAGACTTTCCATTTGAAGGACAGCCAAAGCTGTATTCAATATGTAAAGTGGACATTCTCCCCGGAATACTCCAGTTTCTTTGCGGGGCTGGAGGACCAAAATCATTTAAGATGGTCCACATATAAGGCGGCCATCCTGAAACATTTTTCTGTTCACAGAAATCCTCAAGAGGCTCGCAAGGCAGCCTACAATTTGCAATGTGGGGAGGATCAGGCCCCACAAGAATTTGTGCAGGAGTTAAAGCGTGCTTTTGCACAGACCACAAGAAGGGTGCGCACAGATAGTAGAGAGTTTATAAATACGTTTTTCCATGCCTTGCCCAAATATATCATGACATAGCTCGTGAGGGATTCTCATGAGAAAAGATCTTTAGACTGGGTCATTGAACAGGCTACCCGGATCTATGAGGTGCAGAAGCCCATAGAAAATAAAAGCAATGCCCAGAAAAACCCCAAAGCCAACAGCACCCCTGCTGCTGCCAAGGTGGCAGAGGTAAAGGTCACCCCCGTTTTGGATTTGGAGATGGGGGGGCCTAAAAACCTACCTGCACCTAATAATGCTAGGCCCAGAAGGTCCTCGGGCCAGTCACAGACAGGGAGCCAGGGAGGCAGCCCCACAAATGGGGTCCCTCGCTCTCCTGATTATGTAAGTCCCCGTTACAAGGGAAATCGACCCATCCTGGGTTATGTGTGGACTCCTCCAGCCCAAGGGGGGGGATCCAGACAAGCACCTAACCCAGAGAACTTCCCTCCAAACTTCCCACAGGAGGGCAGAAATTTACCAAACCCTGGGCAGAACTTTTTCCCCAGATATCCACCCGACTTTCAGCCCCAAAACCATCCATCCTTCTTTCCCCAATTCCCTGAGCCCAGACCACTGAATCCGGGAGAGGGGAGGCCAAGGGTGGAGGGGTACCCAAATCTTCCCAACCCGGGGTATTACCAGAGGAGGGACAGCTACCCTTCCCGGGATCAGCCCAGGGGAGAAAACAGGGCCCCGTATCAGCCTGAGCGGGTTTCCCAGTTAGAGCGCCAGGTTCAAAACATGGCGCGGGATCTGGGTCACATACTGAGGGCTCAGCAGAACCCTCAGATGGGCGTGCCGGCGCAGAACGCACCCAACTCTGGACCTGGTGCTCCAGAACAATGACGGGGGCAGCACCCCGATAACTCACCGGTTCCCAGGGAGGAGGCACAAAGGGAAGGGGGGTGTAAAGCCTTGGAGGAAGCTTCCTTCCTCACTTGTAAACAGCCCCTGGAAACCCCGGAACCGGAAACAAAATCTCTTGCCCCTGAAAGTCTGCCTCCTAAGGAGCAGAGGGGGGGTAGGAGAAACAAAAGACCCAAACAGACTCAGTTTGAGGAGGAGGTACA
The DNA here is from genome assembly GCF_040938575.1 of Ambystoma mexicanum. Classification (NCBI taxonomy): domain Eukaryota; kingdom Metazoa; phylum Chordata; class Amphibia; order Caudata; family Ambystomatidae; genus Ambystoma; species Ambystoma mexicanum. The sequence goes on along the minus strand of NC_090922.1, from coordinate 8,399,486 downwards.
GATCTTCCAATTTGAGGGAGAGGGATCCTCAGAGGATCCTGAGAAAAGGATCTTCTCCTTCAGAGAGGGGGGAACTCCTCCCAAAGAAAAATGGGTCCCTAGGAATGCAAATCCAGACTGGGGAGATGTGGAGACTGAGCTACCGCCGCCCACCATCTCATCCCAGAACCAACCGCAAGAAAATCCCCTGGTTCAAACCCATCCTGGGGACTGCCTCCAAAAAGGGGGGGGCGGCCCAGAACCGGAACCAGGGGAACCCACAATGGCTCTGATCTCCAGTTGCCAACTTTTTCTTTCAGATTCCCAAGGCTCTCCACAGAATTCTGCCCAAAATTCTTTTCTCGCAATGTCCAAAACCAGAAAGTTAGCCCACCAGTTGTCCAAAAATGTACATTACCTGTGCCCCCTTGAGGAGAAGGAGGGAAGATATTATGCCCCGGTACAAGTACAGGGGCAGGGTACAATCTCGGCACTGGTGGACACAGGATCTCAAGCTACCCTTCTGTCCAGAAGGGCCTTTGATGAACTGAATGCAGGAAGGGGAGAGGATTACCAAATTCCTCTCACCTCTCTTCCTGGACAACTACAGAACTTTGACGGGAAGGAAATTCCCGTTGAGGGGACGGCAGACTTGGACATTAAAATTGGGCGACACAAGCTGAAACACCCGGTCATAGTTGTGACCCCAGAGGGCACCCCTTGTTTACTAGGGAATGACCTCCTGAGAAGGTTGTCACCCCTAATAGATTGCGAAACAAGGTCCTCTGGACCCAGACTAGCCGACCAATAAAATTAAAACAGAGTGTCAACCATGTTAGTTTAAACGGCACCTGCCACATGGTTGAACAAAAATCTGACCAAGTAGAATTTCACTTCCAGAATAGCCAAATTCCAGACGTGACAGTAATAGCAGTAGGACAACAGACTAGTGATGGGGGGTCCTCTCTATTTCTGAAAATCAACCTTCCTTCCAGTTTAAGGTGGTATTCCACGCTGGAAGGAAACACTCTGAAATTCTATACTAATCCACAATCAGAAACTCACACTCCTATAGTCCAGAAAGATGTGAAATCAGCTCAGAGCCTGGCTGATATTCAGCAAATTGAAGAGCAGTTGTTCATCCCTGTTCAGTTAAATGATGGGAAGGACTCTGTTCTCGCTCGAGTGTGTGTGAACAACGGTAAGAGCTTCATCAGCGAAGCCATGTTTCGCCAACTCCCAAAAGATCCAGCCATTCCCACCTTCAAACTGATAGACAAATGGGAAATGGACCTGGAAGCACCTAATTCCAAACATCTCCTGCCAAGCAGGTGTATGCTCAAAATCTCCATTGGCAACAAGAGCATAGTCCACAATTGTTGGGTCGTGCGAGACGTCCCTGCCGCCTTTTACTTAGGCAGTGACATTCTCAATCGCTTTGCCATTAGTTTGGACCTAATAAACTTCAAAGCTTGGTCCCGATTAGCGGATAATCCCATGGGCTTTGATGATCCAGAAAAAGCATTTAGGTCAGCTCAATTACTACCTTATGCAGTTGAAATTCAGATTAAAGAGGAAGTCACCATCCCAGAAAGGACCCGACAATTCTCCCTGGAAGTGAAAGTTAAAAGGGGACAAGAGTTGAAAAACCCTGATGCTTACATACATCTAAATGCTTCTCTCCAACAGCAAGGGTTGGGGGTAAACCCAACACCATTAGTCAACATAGAACATGACACCATTCCAATAGAGGTGGATAACAGCGACTTAAAGAGTATTACTCTAGCCGCAGGCACCATTATTGGAATGGCGGTTGATGACCGACATTTTTCCATCGACTTAGTAAATGAACTGTTAGGACCAATCCCCAAGGACTGTTTTGACAGTGACAGTGATGACAATACAACACCAGACAGGATTTTTACCCGGCATGGGGGGAACTTCCTGGTGTACACTTCCTGCCCCTATGGTAAGGAAGATGTGACGTGTGACTTCAGGAGGGATGAGGTGATTTTCCAGGTACATGAGGGCTGCCTTTCCCACCTGAAGCCTCCGGTCCAAATCAGCACTCTGACCAGGGACTTCTCCACCCAGCTGGAGGAGGCCACGGAGATAGCCAAACCAGAAGCCAAACCAGAAGGCAGATGGTGGAAGAGAGAGTCAATCTAGCTGATGCCTGTGTGACTCTGGAACAAAAGCAAAAGTTGAAACAAGTTTTCTTGGATTTCCAAGATCTCTTTGCGGTAGACTCATATGACTGTGGTCGCACTGACATCCACACCACAACAATCCCCACGGACCCTGGCATGACTCCTGTGTTTGTGAAGCAATATCGTTTGCCTCTCGCATCCATGGAGTCCCTTACTGAAATAATTAAGAACCTTGAGTCCCGGGGAATAATCCGTCCAGTCCACAGCACCTTCAATAATCCGGTGCTGGGAATATTGAAGCCAAACGGCCAGTGGAGACTCTGCGCCGACCTCAGGGAGCTCAACAAACGGGTCCATACTTCCCGATGGCCTCTGCCCTACATTGACCAAGGGCTGGCCCAGATCCAGGGGTCACAGGTATTCACTGCAATAGACCTGACCAATGGATACTGGACTGTGCCTGTCAGTAGGGAGGACCAATACAAGCTGGCTTTTACCTTTGGGGGCCAGCAGTACACCTGGACCCGGACTCCCTTCGGATACCTCAACTCCGGCAATGAATTCAACATTTTCCTACATAAGGCCATGCCCGACCTGGGTGCAAGGGGCAACCTGGCTTATGTAGATGATGTCCTCATCAAAAGTTCATCTGTGGAGGAACACATAGCGGAGATCCGTTATGTTCTGACACAGTTGAGGGCCGCCGGAGCAAAACTTTCCTTTCAGAAAGCACAGTGGTGTAAAACCCGTGTTAACTTCTTGGGGCATGAGATTACTCCTCAGGGTCTTTGTCCCCAGGAAAAGAAAGTGGAAGCACTTCAGAAACTGAAAGACCCCACAACTCTGCGGGAACTAAGGAGCCTCCTTGGACTGACTAATTACAGCAGAAAGTTCATTGAGGGCTACGCAGAGATCACCAGACCCCTGATTCATCTCCTGAAGGGGGGGTCAAGTGGGAATGGGGTCCAGAACAAGCCGAAGCAGTAAAACAACTCAAAAGAAGCCTCTCACAAGCGCCCTGCCTAGCTTACCCTGTCAGAAACAAGGAGTTCTTCCTGGAGACAGGGTTCTCTAATACGTGCTTGACGGCAGTATTATATCAAAAGCATGACAAGGTCAATAAAGTAATCTCCTATGCGAGCAAAACTTTATCCTCTGTGGAGGAAAAATTCAACGATTGTGAGAAGGCACTCCTGGCAACGGTGTGGGCATTGAAGAATTACCGCCCGTTTATCCAGGGGGAGCACATCATAGTGGAGACTCCACACCAGCCTCTGCAATATCTCCAAAGTGACAGAATCCGGGCCGGAAATGTGAGTAATTCCCGAATTACTTCCTGGATTCTGTCAATGCAAGGCTTTCCTGTGGAGGTCCGATATGGCCAAAACAAGAGGAGTCCCCTCGCGCAAGGTCTGGCTGACTTGCATGATTGTGCCAGAGAAAACTGTCTCGAGGACGAAAGTCTAAAAATCAAGGACAACATGGAGGCATACCTTAATTCCCCACACAAAGTCTTTGAAGAGGACAAGTGTGAGGGAATGCCCACTGTCTATGTGGATGGATGCTCTTACCATGTTGACAACAACGGGGAGAAAGAACTGGTGGCCGGCGTAGGGAATGCATGGGTGAATGAGTTCCCAGAACCCTCCGCTGGATACAAAATTGGTCCCCGAAGTAGTCAGGTGGCAGAATTGATGGCTGTGCATCAGGCCATCCTCACTGCTGTCCAGCATCAACTCCACGAACTGGTCATAATCACAGATTCGGATTATGTACGGAATGGGTTCGTGGAGCACCTGGTTAATTGGAAAACCAGAGGCATGTTATGTGCTAACAACAAACCCTTGAAACATGGGAAGTTGATCCAAAACATTGATGATCTGGTCACCTCGAATGAGATGACCATCTATTGGAAAAAGATCAAGGGTCATTCCAAAGTAGAGGGACCAGACAAAACTGGAAATGACTTAGCTGATCAGCTGGCCAAAACCGGGGCCATCCAAGGGGATCTAATTGAGATTGAGTCCCTGTTGGGGGAAATCCAGGTCACTGCTATCACTAGGTCCCAGACAAATGCTCACAACGACCTTTCAATTGCACAATGGAGTAAGGAGACCCCTGATGCTGATTTGATTACCGCTCAGAAGGGGGATCCAATAATTGGTAAATTTTACCAGCACCTTGAGGACCCTGAGAACTTTCCCCTGACGGATACCGATTACATTGGGAAAGAGGACCTAAGAGTGTTGATGAAATGTCCAAAAATGTTCCGGATCCAAGACGGTTTGTTGGTAAGGAAATCCAAAGCTGGCCACGATCAGTGGGTGGTTTCTACCTCATTCCGAAGCCTGATGTTAAGTCACGCCCATGATGCGGCCACCGCCGGTCATAGGGGGTTTCACACAACATTGGAAATCTTAAGAGAGGTTGCATACTGGCCACACATGGGGCAGGACCTCGACCAATATTTGAAGGGTTGTCTTGTGTGTGCACAATTTCAGCCGACATCCCTCACACACCGGGCACCTTTACAAAAGCGGGGGATGACACTGCCATGGTCAGATTTACAAATCGACTTTGTAGGCCCTGTGATTCGCTCGGCTAGGGGGAATAAGTACATGTTGACTGTGACATGCTTGTTTACCAAGTGGGTGGAATGTCTCCCAGCCCCAAATTGCAAGGCAGAAACTGCAGCTGCCTTGATGATTAACCACATCTTTTCCCGTTTTGGTCTACCTCAAAGGATTGAGTCAGACAGAGGTAGCCACTTCACCAGTGAAGTAATGACAAAGATGTGGGAGATACTGGGGGTCAAAAGGAAGTTGCATATTGCTTATCGGCCAGCTTCTTCTGGGGCAGTAGAGAGATATAACCGGACAATTGTGAGCATCTTAAAAAAGTTTGTGGCAGATTCTGGGCCAAGTTGGGATATCCGATTACCTCTGGTCCTAATGGCTATCAGATCTACCCCTTCATCTGCAACCAAAATGTCACCATTTGAGTTGATGACTGGGCGCAAGATGGTGCTTCCCCAGCATTTGCTCTACAGGACCCAAGAGCAGACACTGATAAATGCCTCCACTACTCATGAGTATGTAGAGAATTTAAGGAAACACCTCCAACATGCTTTTGCTTATGCTCAGCGGAATCTAGAAAGATCAGCTGATAGCATGAAGACCCATTATGACCTGAAAACTTCCAGGAAGGAATATCAGGTGGGGGACCGGGTCTATCTATACAACTTCCAAAGGAACCAGGCCAAGCAGCGCAAATTTTTGCCTACATGGAAGGGACCCTTTGAGATCATCGACAAGATCTCCCCTGTGGCCTACAAAATCCACATCCCCAAAGGCGGTTCGGCAGAGGGGGAAGACAAGTGGGTCCACATAAACCAGTTGAAATGTTGCCATCCCAGGCACACTCTGCAACAACTGGAGGAATCCTCTGGAATCCTAGCGGGTACTGTCTCAGACTAATTCAGTTCCAATCATAAAACATACCACATCTAGTCTCTAAAATATTGTGATTTGCATGAAACTGTCTCTTAGTTATACTGTTTTTTTTTATCAAAGTAAGAATGTAATGTTTCGTCATGATGAAATGCATATGCTGTCCCACCATCTCAACAGTGGTGGAAAAACGTCTATGAGTAGGTATTGCCGCTCTTCCTTTGTCGTCCTAGGAGAAAGAAGACCTTGAGACTGGCCAAGGAGGGTGATCCGGAGACCGGGAACGAAGATCCAATGGGCCCAGTGGACCGCCCAATACTCCCATCAGGACTGGCGAGGAGAACCGATCGATCAGTACCGGATGGAGAAGAAGATGCTGAACTGTGCCATCTACAGAAGAGGAAGAAGATTATGCGGACAGACCGGTGCGTGGGTCAAAACCCATGGGCACGCGACTCCCCATCGACTCAAATTCAAAGTGCAGTCGGTTGGGGGGGCTTGTTGGGTGTCCTGACCCACGTTTAAGCGATCATGCTGCAACATTTGGTGCTGTGGGCTTAGAAAATTCAAGATGGCGGAAAACCCACATGTGCGCTGAAATCCAGGAAAGCTGCGCAGTTTGTGCGCACACTAAAATGGTTGCCTCACTTGCCACCCACCAGTGCGAGAATGAAAGGCTGGGTTGCCATGAGGGAAATGGGTTGCCAAAGGAAAAACAGTAGCGCCGGTTAGCTTCAAAGCGCTTTAAAACCACCATTGGACTACCCGCACAGTAGTCTGAAACCATTGGGAGTGGCAATGCTGATTGCCAAAAGCAAACCCATAACTGTTGGGAATTCATTTTCTTAAATCCCAAAAATGGGTGCAGTACCAGTACTCACCACTATCCAAAAGCCGGCAGTTTAAAACCACCCTGTGTTTCTCTGAAGGCAGGCTCAAACTGTTTATTTTAAACATTGCAACACATCTAAAAACTCACTGGACACCAGCAGACATTTGGTAGAATGGAGTGTTGTGTGCCTACAAAATCTGGGAAATGAAGAGCCCAAAACAATGCTTATAACAAAACTAGCTGAGCTATGGAGTCAGCAGTTTAAGTTGCACTGGATTTAAAGACACTAAAATCTAAATGTTTAAATTGACTGAGTGACCTACTTTTGAGTGTCACATAGGTTGCAATTGTTTAAATGTCATAGTTTTGCACTTAGAATCAGCATTCTAGCTGCATGTGTAAAATTGCAAGTTAATTTAAAAAGCAACAAATAACATGACAGTAGCTGAAAGTCTGGCTTAAGGAACTTAATTCTGCCTGGCCACTACCCCCATCAGGAGTGAAATTTGAGTCACCAATGTGTTCCCAGGCCAACCTTCCTTTTGCTGCCCACACTAAGGATATGCCATCTATCTGATAATTGAATTATCTGTGCTCTGCAAGAGAGTGAACAAAGCCCTCTTCACTCAGGCAAAGGTTTTTGTTACCGCAGTCGTAAAATGTAGCTTCCTCTTGGCAAGAGCTGGGAGGGGCACTGCCTGTGAGAGCAAGCTGGCTTGGCAGAAACTGGAAAGACTGGTTTCTATACCATGTGACCTGGGAAACCACACCCCTTTGGAGCCAGAACATAACTTTAAAAAGATGAATAACTCATAGAGCGGACATGTGAAAATTTTATAAATGATACCATAATTCTTGTGATTTTTCTGCCCACATTTTAAGAGGTTTTTCGACCCGGTGGCATGTTCAGGGGGGTGTCAGCGGAAAAGTGGATATTACTCTAAATGTATGCATGTTAAAAATCTGAAACTTCATCAGTTAATGTCCCTACTCCCTGCACACATGTATGTAAAGTTGGGTCCATGTCAGAAATTGAAAAATCAGTTAAAAAGTGAAATATGTGCCAGTTCTGAATGCAAGCTCCCAGGAAGAGCAGAGTTTGAACAGGGTATACCTCCTGTAATGCATGATGGGTGCATATGATTTTAAAACAATATGTACCTCTGCAAATATGTATTTGTTTCAAATCTAGATTTGTGTGTAAGTTGACAGGAGGAGTGGACTTTCTGCAGGCTGTAAAATGACATCATTCTGACTCACAGTTCATTCCCCAATCAAATGATAAATGGAAGTTTGACCAATTAGAAGCTGAGAGAGAGGTAGGGTCAGTGATGCTAGAACACACCCACATTCTAAACACATAAAAGCAGACAGACAGGACAGATAGGGACTTTCCAAATCCATCTGCAGCGGGACGCTCTGCCGGAAAAATCCATACTTACCTCCATCAACCTCCAGAAAGCCAAACTAGAGACTTCAATCTATCCAGAACTAAGAGAACCAGAGAGAAAGCAGTGCTGTACCCAGAGAGACCCAGACCAGCAGAGAGAGCTGACCCAGATCACTGTGAAGTGCAGAGGCCAGACCAGAGTCCAGTCTAAAACCCTGACCAGATCCGTGGCGAGGCCCATTTCACTCAAGAATATAGTGTGAGTACCTAGAAAACTGTGCAGAACCAATCTCTTAGTTAAAATAATATAATTCAATCCTATTTTAATCTAAGTAGAACTGTCTCCTAACTGTCACCTGTCACTTGTAAAGCTGTCACCTGTGATTTGCTAGTTGCAAGCTGCACTTGTCATTTTGAGCTTTTGAAATTTGCAAACCCAAAAACGACCTTTATTAAATCGCTCATATCTCCGCGACCGTTTGGGCTAGAGACTTGCAGTAACTTTCCTCTGATAGCTTAGAATCGTAGCTTTGAATCGCACCAAGAACCGCATTCCTACCCCTTATAGTTTTACCGCAATCGCGGAACACGCATCCGCGAATTTTACCGCGATTTGCAATTTCTTCACATGTAAAAACTGCTGCTGCTTGCCTTCCATTTGCCAGAAATTCGTTTAACCTGCTAACTATCCCTGCATCATTGCTAGTGTGAGCCTGGATTAATATTAACTAGATACCACTCACCCTGAACCTCTGAAAGGGAATTAAAAGCGTTTCCAGCATATTTCTCATTCATTGCCAGCACATATCAAAGCAAGTTGGGCCTGTGATTTCAAAACTCCTATCTGTTTTCTGTTGTCTAAGCTTGCTGGATTGAACTGATTACATTGATTGCATTTCTGAGAACTGTGTGCTTTCCTCCCATTTCCTTGCATTGCATAAAGAGGGGGGGAGTGAATAGCCAGAGAAAAGTGATTACATTGTTTGGTTGAAATCATATTGCGTATTTTCTGTACTGCATTCATTGAATATTGCATCCACCTGAGCTTACATAAAGCATCCTCTACCACATTATACTTTTGTTCCTATTTACCAGTGTGCTATCTTATCCATTTCATGTCAACTCATTAGTGATTATAAAGAAGTGTGCTAGTGCCAGATTCTCCATTGTTAATCTTTATCATATCAGATTAAGTGTGCTATTCAATTATTAATTTATTATAAAGCGTGATATATATATATCTGTTTAAATTATCAAATAAACCTTTTAAACTTGCAAAACAGAACTACTTCTTGGCTCAGTGGGGTCAGGGGGATTCCAAGAGAGGGGTGTTATATAGGGGTAGTCATCCAGAACGCATGAACTGGACCTAAAGATATATCAATAAGGGTTTTCATTCAGTATTCTAGACTAGGCGTTAACTTAGCTGTAGTGCTGAATTGAATCCTCTTACATTCCCTTTCCAAACCTAAGAGCCTATCTATAGCATGAGATGTGATATCCAAGTCCTTCACATTCCAACCCTTAGACCCTTCCTACAGCATGCAATATGATATCTCAATGATTCTAATAACAAACCTGAGACCCGTCCTATAACATGAGATGGGATATCCAACTCCTTCCCATTCCAATCCTGAGACACTTCCGATAGCAGAGATGTGATATCTCAATGTTTATACCAAACCTGAGACCCTTCCTATAACATGAGATGTGATATCCAACTCCTTCCCGTTCCAAACCTGAGACCCTTCCTTTAGCATGAGATGTGATATCCAGCTCCTTCCCATTCCAATCCGGAGACACTTCCGATAGCATGAGATGTGATATCTCAATGCTTCTAATATCAAAACTGAGACCCTCCCTATAGCATGATATGTGATATCTAAGTCTTTCCCATTCCAATCCTGAGACCCTTCCTATAGCATGAGATGTGATATCTCAATGCTTCTACCAAACCTGAGACCCTTCCTTTAGCATGAGATGTGATATCCAACTCCTTCCCATTCCAATCCTGAGACCCTTCCTATAGCATGAGATGTGATATCTCAATACTTCTAATACCAAACCTGAGATCCTTCCGATAACATGAGATGTGATATCTCAATACTTCTAATACCAAACCTGAGATCCATCCTATAACATGAGATGTGATATCCAACTCCTTCCCTTTCCAAACCTGAGAGCCGTTCTATAGCATGAGATGTGATATCCAGGTCCTTCCCATTCCAATCCTTAGACCCTTCCTACAGCATGCAATATGATATCTCAATGATTCTAATAACAAACCTGAGACCCGTCCTATAGCATGAGATATGATATCCAAGTCCTTCCCATTCCAATCCTGAGACCCTTCCTATAACATGAAATGTGATATCCAACTCCTTCCCATTCCAACCTGAGACCTTTCCTATAGCATGAGATGGGATATCCAACTTCTTCCAAATCCAATACTGATACCCTTCCGATAGCATGAGATGTGATATCCCAATGCTTCTACCAAACCTGAGACCCATACTATGGCATGAGATGTGATATCAAACTCCTTCCCATTCCAATCCTGAGACCCTTCCGATATCATGAGATTTGTTATCTCAATGCTTCTAATATCAAACTTGAGACCCTCCCTATAGCATGAGATGTGACATCCAAGTCCTTCCCATTCCAATCCTGAGACCCTTCCTATAGCATGAGATGTGATATCTCTATGCTTCTAATACCAAACCTGAGACCCTTCCTATAACATGAGATGGGATATCCAACTCCTTCCCATTCCAATCCTGAGACCTTTCCGATAGCAGAGATGTGATATCTCAATGCTTATACCAAACCTGAGAACCTTCCTATGGCCTGAGATGTCATATACAACTCCTTCCCATTCCAATCCTGAGACCCTTCCTTTAGCATGAGATGTGATATCTCAATGCTTATACCAAATCTGAGACACTTCCTATAGCATGAGATGTGATATCCAATTCCTTCCCATTCCAATCCTGAGACCCTTCCTATAGCATGAGATGTGATATCTCAATGCTTATACCAAACCTGAGAGCCTACCTATAACATGAGATGTGATATCCAAGTCTATCCCATTCCAATCCTTAGACCCTTCCTACAGCATGCGATGTGATATCGCAATAATTCTAATACCAAACCAGAGACTCTTCCTATAACATGAGATGGGATATCCAACTCCTTCCCATTCCAATCCTGAGCCGCTTCCGATAGCAGAGATGTGATATCTCAATGCTTATACCAAACCTGAGACCCTTCCTATAACATGAGATGTGATATCCAACTCCTTCCCGTTCCAAACCTGAGACACTAACTATAGCATATGTGATATCCAACTCCTTCCCATTCCAAACATGAGACCCTTCCTATAGCAAGAAAGTAATATCCAACTCCTACCCATTCCAATCCTGAGACCCTTCCTATAGCAAGAGATGTGATATCCAAATCCTTCCCATTCCAATCCTGAGACCCTTCCTATAACATGAGATGTGATATCCAACTCCTTCCCATTCCAACCTGAGACACTTCCTATAGCATGAGAAGGGATATCCAACTCCTTCCCAATCCAATCCTGAGACCCTTCCGATAGCAGAGATGTGATATCTCAATGCTTATACCTAACCTGAGACCCTTCCTATGGCATGAGATGTGATATCCAACTCCTTGCCATTCAAATCCTGAGACCCTTCCTATAGCATGAGAAGGGATATCCAACTCCTTCCCAATCCAATCCTGAGACCCTTCCGATAGCAGCGACGTGATATCTCAATGCTTCTACCAAACCTGAGACCCTTCCTTTAGCATGAGATGTGATATCCAAATCCTTCACATTCCAATCCTGAGACCCTTCCTATAGCATGAGATGTGATATCTCAATGCTTCTAATACCAAACCTGAGATCCTTCCTATAACATGAGATGTGATATCCAATTCCTTCCCATTCCAAACCTGAGACCCTTCCTATTGGATGAGATGTGATATCCAACTCCTTCCCATTCCAACCCTGAGACCCTTCCTATAGCATGAGATTTGATGTCTCAATGCTTCTAATACCAAACCTGAGATCCTTCCTCTAACATGAAATGTGATATCCAACTCCTTCCCTTTCCAAACCTAAGAGCCTATCTATAGCATGAGATGTGATATCCAAGTCCTTCACATTCCAACACTTAGACCCTTCCTACAGCATGCAATATGATATCTCAATGATTCTAATAACAAACCTGAGACCCGTCCTATAACATGAGATGGGATATCCAACTCCTTCCATTCCAATCCTGAGACCCGTCCTATAGCATGAGATGTGATATCTCAAGGCTTATACCAAACCTGAGACCCTTCCTATAGCATGAGATGTGATATCCAACTGCTTCCCATTCCAATCCTGAGACCCTTCCTATAGCATGAGATGTGATATCTCAATGCTTCTAATACCAAACCTGAGATCCTTCCTCTAACATGAAATGTGATATCCAACTCCTTCCCTTTCCAAACCTAAGAGCCTATCTATAGCATGAGATGTGATATCCAAGTCCTTCACATTCCAACACTTAGACCCTTCCTACAGCATGCAATATGATATCTCAATGATTCTAATAACAAACCTGAGACCCGTCCTATAACATGAGATGGGATATCCAACTCCTTCCCATTCCAATCCTGAGACACTTCCGATAGCAGAGATGTGATATCTCAATGCTTATACCAAACCTGAGACCCTTCCTATAACATGAGATGTGATATCCAAATCCTTCCCGTTCCAAACCTGAGACCCTTCCTTTAGCATGAGATGTGATATCCAGCTCCTTCCCATTCCAATCCTGAGACACTTCCGATAGCATGAGATGTGATATCTCAATGCTTCTAATATCAAAACTGAGACCCTCCCTATAGCATGATATGTGATATCTAAGTCCTTCCCATTCCAATCCTGAGACCCTCCCTATAGCATGAGATGTGATATCCAACTCCTCCCCATTCCAATCCTGAGACCCTTCCTATAGCATGAGATATGATATCTCAATACTTCTAATACCAAACGTGAGATCCTTCCGATAACATGAGATGTGATATCCAAATCCTTCCCCTTCCAAACCTGAGACCCTCCCTTTAGCATGAAATGTGATATCCAACTCCTTCCTATTCCAATCCTGAGACTCTTCTGATAGCATGAGATGTGATATCTCAATGCTTCTAATACCAAACCTGAGATCCTTCCGATAGCATGAGATGTGATATCTCAATGCTTCTAATACCAAACCTGAGATCCTTCCTATAACATGAGATCTGATATCCAAATCCTTCCCCTTCCAAACCTGAGACCCTCCCTTTAGCATGAGATGTGATATCTAACTCCTTCCCATTTTATTCCTGAGACCCTTCTGATAGCATGAGATGTGATATCTCAATGCCTCTAATACCAAACCTGAGATCCTACCTCTAACATGAAATGAGATATCCAACTCTTTCCCCTTCCAAACCAGAGAGCCTTCCTATAGCATGAGATGTGATATCCAAGTCCTTCCCATTCCAATACTGAGACCCTTCCTATAGCTTGAGATGTGATATCCAACTCCTTCCCATTCCATTTCTGAGACCCTTTCTATAGCATGAGATGTGATATCTCAATGCTTATACCAAACCTGAGAGCCTACCTATAACATGAGATGTGATATCCAAGTCCGTCCCATTCCAATCCTTAGACCCTTCCTACAGCATGCGATGTGATATCTCAATGATTCTAATACCAAACCAGAGACTCTTCCTATAACATGAGATGGGATATCCAACTCCTTCCCATTCCAATTCTGAGACCCTTCCTATACTATGAGACTTGATATCTCAATGCTTCTAATACCAAACCTGAGACCCGTGATATAACATGTGATGTGATATCCAAATCCTTCCCCTTCCAAACATTAGACCCTTCCTTTATCATGAGATGTGATATCCAACTCCTTCCCATTCCAATCCTGAGACCCTTCCGATATCATGAGATGTGATATCTCAAAGCTTCTAATATCAAACTTGAGTCCCTCCCTATAGCATGAGATGTGATATCCAAGTCCTTCCCATTCCAATCCTGAGACCCTTCCTATAGCATGAGATGTGATATCTCAATGCTTTTAATACCAAACCTGAGACCCTTCCTATAACATGAGATGGGAATATCCAACTCTTTCCCATTCCAATCTTGAGACCCTTCCGATAGCAGAGATGTGATATCTCAATGCTTATACCAAACCTGAGATCCTTCCTATAACATGAGATGTGATATCCAACTCCTTCCCATTCCAATCCTGAGACACTTCCTATAGCATGAGATGTGATATCTCACTGCTTATACCAAACCTGAGACCCTTCCCATAGCAGGAGATGTGATATCCAACTCCTTCCCATTCCAATCCTCAGACCCTTCCTATAGCATGAGATGTGATATCTCAATGCTTCTAATGTCAAACTTGAGACCCTACCTATAGCATGAGATGTGATATCCAAGTCCTTCCCATTCCAATCCTAAGACACTTCCTATAGCATGAGATGTGATATCTCAATGCTTCTAATACCAAACTTGAGACTCTTCCTATAACATGAGATGGGATATCCAACTCCTTCCCATTCCAATCCTGAGACCCTTTTGATAGCAGAGATGTGATATCTCAATGTTTATACCAAACCTGAGACCCTTCCTACGGCATGAGATGTCATATTCAACTCCTTCCCATTCCAATCCTGAGACCCTTCCTAAAGCATGAGATTTGATATCCAACTCCTTCCCATTCCAATCCTGAGACCCTTCCTATAGCATGAGATGTGATGTCTCAATGCTTCTAATACCAAACCTGAGATCCTTCCTATAACATGAGATGTGATATCCAACTCCTTCCATTCCAATCCTGAGACCCTTCCTATAGCATGAGATGTGATATATCAATGCTTATACCAAACCTGAGACCCTTCCTATAGCATGAGATGTGATATCCAACTCCTTCCCATTCCAATCCTGAGACCCTTCCTATAGCATGAGATGTGATATCTCAATGCTTCTAATACCAAACCTGAGATCCTTCCTCTAACATGAAATGTGAGATCCAACTCCTTCCCTTTCCAAACCTAAGAGCCTATCTATAGCATGAGATGTGATATCCAAATCCTTCACATTCCAACCCTTAGACCCTTCCTACAGCATGCAATATGATATCTCAATGATTCCAATAACAAACCTGAGACCCGTCCTATAACATGAGATGGGATATCCAACTCCTTCCCATTCCAATCCTGAGACACTTCCGATAGCAGAGATGTGATATCTCAATGTTTATACCAAACCTGAGACCCTTCCTATAACATGAGATGTGATATCCAACTCCTTCCCGTTCCAAACCTGAGACCCTTCCTTTAGCATGAGATGTGATATCCAGCTCCTTCCCATTCCAATCCTGAGACACTTCCGATAGCATGAGATGTGATTTCTCAATGCTTCTAATATCAAAACTGAGACCCTCCCTATAGCATGATATGTGATATCTAAGTCCTTCCCATTCCAATCCTGAGACCCTTCCTATAGCATGAGATGTGATATCTCAATGCTTCTACCAAACCTGAGACCCTTCCTTTAGCATGAGATGTGATATCCAGCTCCTTCCCATTCCAATCCTGAGACACTTCCGATAGCATGAGATGTGATTTCTCAATGCTTCTAATATCAAAACTGAGACCCTCCCTATAGCATGATATGTGATATCCAACTCCTTCCCATTCCAATCCTGAGACCCTTCCTATAGCATGAGATGTGATATCTCAATACTTCTAATACCAAACCTGAGATCCTTCCGATAACATGAGATGTGATATCTCAATACTTCTAATACCAAACCTGAGATCCATACTATAACATGAGATGTGATATCCAACTCCTTCCCTTTCCAAACCTGAGAGCCGTTCTATAGCATGAGATGTGATATCCAGGTCCTTCCCATTCCAATCCTTAGACCCTTCCTACAGCATGCAATATGATATCTCAATCCTTATACCAAACCTGAGAACCTTCCTATGGCCTGAGATGTCATGGCCTGAGATGTCATATACAACTCCTTCCCATTCCAATCCTGAGACCCTTCCTATAGCATGAGATGTGATATCTCAATGCTTATACCAAACCTGAGAGCCTACCTATAACATGAGATGTGATATCCAAGTCCATCCCATTCCAATCCTTAGACCCTTCCTACAGCATGCGATGTGATATCTCAATGATTCTAATACCAAACCAGAGACTCTTCCTATAACATGAGATGGGATATCCAACTCCTTCCCATTCCAATCCTGAGCCGCTTCCGATAGCAGAGATGTGATATCTCAATGCTTATACCAAACCTGAGACCCTTTCTATAACATGAGATGTGATATCCAACTCCTTCCCGTTCCAAACCTGAGACAATAACTATAGCATATGTGATATCCAACTCCTTCCCATTCCAACCTGAGACACTTCCTATAGCATGAGAAGGGAATATCCAACTCCTTCCCAATCCAATCCTGAGACCCTTCCGATAGCAGAGATGTGATATCTCAATGCTTATACCAAACCTGAGACCCTTCCTATGGCATGAGATGTGATATCCAACTCCTTGCCATTCAAATCCTGAGACCCTTCCTATAGCATGAGAAGGGATATCCAACTCCTTCCCAATCCAATCCTGAGACCCTTCCGATAGCAGCGACGTGATATCTCAATGCTTCTACCAAACCTGAGACCCTTCCTTTAGCATGAGATGTGATATCCAAATTCTTCACATTCCAATCCTGAGACCCTTCCTATAGCATGAGATGTGATATCTCAATGCTTCTAATACCAAACCTGAGATCCTTCCTATAACATGAGATGTGATATCCAATTCCTTCCCATTCCAAACCTGAGACCCTTCCTATTGGATGAGATGTGATATCCAACTCCTTCCCATTCCAACCCTGAGACCCTTCCTATAGCATGAGATGTGATGTCTCAATGCTTATACCAAACCTGAGACCCTTCCTATAGCATGAGATGTGATATCCAACTGCTTCCCATTCCAATCCTGAGACCCTTCCTATAGCATGAGATGTGATATCTCAATGCTTCTAATACCAAACCTGAGATCCTTCCTCTAACATGAAATGTGATATCCAACTCCTTCCCTTTCCAAACCTAAGAGCCTATCTATAGCATGAGATGTGATATCCAAGTCCTTCACATTCCAACCCTTAGACCCTTCCTACAGCATGCAATATGATATCTCAATGATTCTAATAACAAACCTGAGACCCGTCCTATAACATGAGATGGGATATCCAACTCCTTCCCATTCCAATCCAGAGACACTTCCGATAGCAGAGATGTGATATCTCAATGCTTATACCAAACCTGAGACCCTTCCTATAACATGAGATGTGATATCCAAATCCTTCCCGTTCCAAACCTGAGACCCTTCCTTTAGCATGAGATGTGATATCCAGCTCCTTCCCATTCCAATCCTGAGACACTTCCGATAGCATGAGATGTGATATCTCAATGCTTCTAATATCAAAACTGAGACCCTTCCTATAGCATGAGATATGATATCTCAATACTTCTAATACCAAACGTGAGATCCTTCCGATAACATGAGATGTGATATCCAAATCCTTCCCCTTCCAAACCTGAGACCCTCCCTTTAGCATGAAATGTGATATCCAACTCCTTCCTATTCCAATCCTGAGACTCTTCTGATAGCATGAGATGTGATATCTCAATGCTTCTAATACCAAACCTGAGATCCTTCCGATAGCATGAGATATGATATCTCAATGCTTCTAATACCAAACCTGAGATCCTTCCTATAACATGAGATGTGATATCCAAATCCTTCCCCTTCCAAACCTGAGACCCTCCCTTTAGCATGAGATGTGATATCTCAATGCCTCTAATACCAAACCTGAGATCCTTCCGATAGCATGAGATGTGATATCTCAATGCTTCTAATACCAAACCTGAGATCCTTCCTATAACATGAGATGTGATATCCAAATCCTTCCCATTCCATTCCTGAGACCCTTCTGATAGCATGAGATGTGATATCTCAATGCCTCTAATACCAAACCTGAGATCCTACCTCTAACATGAAATGAGATATCCAACTCTTTCCCCTTCCAAACCTGAGAGCCTTCCTATAGCATGAGATGTGATATCCAAGTCCTTCCCATTCCAATACTGAGACCCTTCCTATAGCTTGAGATGTGATATCCAACTCCTTCCCATTCCAATTCTGAGACCCTTCCTGTAGCATGAGATGTGATATCTCAATGCTTATACCAAACCTGAGAGCCTACCTATAGCATGAGATGTGATATCCAAGTCCATCCCATTCCAATCCTTAGACCCTTCCTACAGCATGCGATGTGATATCTCAATGATTATAATACCAAACCAGAGACTCTTCCTATAACATGAGATGGGATATCCAACTCCTTCCCATTCCAATTCTGAGACCCTTCCTATACTATGAGACTTGATATCTCAATGCTTCTAATACCAAACCTGAGACCCGTAATATAACATGAGATGTGATATCCAAATCCTTCCCCTTCCAAACCTTAGACCCTTCCTTTATCATGAGATGTGATATCCAACTCCTTCCCATTCCTATCCTGAGACCCTTCCGATATCATGAGATGTGATATCTCAAAGCTTCTAATATCAAACTTGAGACCCTCCCTATAGCATGAGATGTGATATCCAACTCCTTCCCGTTCCAAACCTGAGACAATAACTATAGCATATGTGATATCCAACTCCTTCCCATTCCAAACATGAGACCCTTCCTATAGCAAGAAAGTAATATCCAACTCCTACCCATTCCAATCCTGAGACCCTTCCGATATCATGAGATGTGATATCTCAATGCTTATACCAAACCTGAGACCCTTCCTATAACATGAGATGTGATATCCAACTCCTTCCCGTTCCAAACCTGAGACAATAACTATAGCATATGTGATATCCAACTCCTTCCCATTCCAAACATGAGACCCTTCCTATAGCAAGAAAGTAATATCCAACTCCTACCCATTCCAATCCTGAGACCCTTCCTATAGCAAGAGATGTGATATCCAAATCCTTCCCATTCCAATCCTGAGACCCTTCCTATAACATGAGATGTGATATCCAACTCCTTCCCATTCCAACCTGAGACACTTCCTATAGCATGAGAAGGGAATATCCAACTCCTTCCCAATCCAATCCTGAGACCCTTCCGATAGCAGAGATGTGATATCTCAATGCTTATACCAAACCTGAGACCCTTCCTATGGCATGAGATGTGATATCCAACTCCTTGCCATTCAAATCCTGAGACCCTTCCTATAGCATGAGAAGGGATATCCAACTCCTTCCCAATCCAATCCTGAGACCCTTCCGATAGCAGCGACGTGATATCTCAATGCTTCTACCAAACCTGAGACCCTTCCTTTAGCATGAGATGTGATATCCAAATCCTTCACATTCCAATCCTGAGACCCTTCCTATAGCATGAGATGTGATATCTCAATGCTTCTAATACCAAACCTGAGATCCTTCCTATAACATGAGATGTGATATCCAATTCCTTCCCATTCCAAACCTGAGACCCTTCCTATTGGATGAGATGTGATATCCAACTCCTTCCCATTCCAACCCTGAGACCCTTCCTATAGCATGAGATGTGATGTCTCAATGCTTATACCAAACCTGAGACCCTTCCTATAGCATGAGATGTGATATCCAACTGCTTCCCATTCCAATCCTGAGACCCTTCCTATAGCATGAGATGTGATATCTCAATGCTTCTAATACCAAACCTGAGATCCTTCCTCTAACATGAAATGTGATATCCAACTCCTTCCCTTTCCAAACCTAAGAGCCTATCTATAGCATGAGATGTGATATCCAAGTCCTTCACATTCCAACCCTCAGACCCTTCCTACAGCATGCAATATGATATCTCAATGATTCTAATAACAAACCTGAGACCCGTCCTATAACATGAGATGGGATATCCAACTCCTTCCCATTCCAATCCAGAGACACTTCCGATAGCAGAGATGTGATATCTCAATGCTTATACCAAACCTGAGACCCTTCCTATAACATGAGATGTGATATCCAAATCCTTCCCGTTCCAAACCTGAGACCCTTCCTTTAGCATGAGATGTGATATCCAGCTCCTTCCCATTCCAATCCTGAGACACTTCCGATAGCATGAGATGTGATATCTCAATGCTTCTAATATCAAAACTGAGACCCTTCCTATAGCATGAGATATGATATCTCAATACTTCTAATACCAAACGTGAGATCCTTCCGATAACATGAGATGTGATATCCAAATCCTTCCCCTTCCAAACCTGAGACCCTCCCTTTAGCATGAAATGTGATATCCAACTCCTTCCTATTCCAATCCTGAGACTCTTCTGATAGCATGAGATGTGATATCTCAATGCTTCTAATACCAAACCTGAGATCCTTCCGATAGCATGAGATGTGATATCTCAATGCTTCTAATACCAAACCTGAGATCCTTCCTATAACATGAGATGTGATATCCAAATCCTTCCCCTTCCAAACCTGAGACCCTCCCTTTAGCATGAGATGTGATATCTCAATGCCTCTAATACCAAACCTGAGATCCTTCCGATAGCATGAGATGTGATATCTCAATGCTTCTAATACCAAACCTGAGATCCTTCCTATAACATGAGATGTGATATCCAAATCCTTCCCATTCCATTCCTGAGACCCTTCTGATAGCATGAGATGTGATATCTCAATGCCTCTAATACCAAACCTGAGATCCTACCTCTAACATGAAATGAGATATCCAACTCTTTCCCCTTCCAAACCTGAGAGCCTTCCTATAGCATGAGATGTGATATCCAAGTCCTTCCCATTCCAATACTGAGACCCTTCCTATAGCTTGAGATGTGATATCCAACTCCTTCCCATTCCAATTCTGAGACCCTTCCTGTAGCATGAGATGTGATATCTCAATGCTTCTACCAAACCTGAGACCCTTCCTTTAGCATGAGATGTGATATCCAACTCCTTCCCATTCCAATCCTGAGACCCTTCCTATAGCATGAGATGTGATATCTCAATACTTCTAATACCAAACCTGAGATCCTTCCGATAACATGAGATGTGATATCTCAATACTTCTAATACCAAACCTGAGATCCATCCTATAACATGAGATGTGATATCCAACTCCTTCCCTTTCCAAACCTGAGAGCCGTTCTATAGCATGAGATGTGATATCCAGGTCCTTCCCATTCCAATCCTTAGACCCTTCCTACAGCATGCAATATGATATCTCAATGATTCTAATAACAAACCTGAGACCCGTCCTATAGCATGAGATATGATATCCAAGTCCTTCCCATTCCAATCCTGAGACCCTTCCTATAACATGAAATGTGATATCCAACTCCTTCCCATTCCAACCTGAGACCTTTCCTATAGCATGAGATGGGATATCCAACTTCTTCCAAATCCAATACTGATACCCTTCCGATAGCATGAGATGTGATATCCCAATGCTTCTACCAAACCTGAGACCCATACTATGGCATGAGATGTGATATCAAACTCCTTCCCATTCCAATCCTGAGACCCTTCCGATATCATGAGATTTGTTATCTCAATGCTTCTAATATCAAACTTGAGACCCTCCCTATAGCATGAGATGTGACATCCAAGTCCTTCCCATTCCAATCCTGAGACCCTTCCTATAGCATGAGATGTGATATCTCTATGCTTCTAATACCAAACCTGAGACCCTTCCTATAACATGAGATGGGATATCCAACTCCTTCCCATTCCAATCCTGAGACCTTTCCGATAGCAGAGATGTGATATCTCAATGCTTATACCAAACCTGAGAACCTTCCTATGGCCTGAGATGTCATATACAACTCCTTCCCATTCCAATCCTGAGACCCTTCCTTTAGCATGAGATGTGATATCTCAATGCTTATACCAAATCTGAGACACTTCCTATAGCATGAGATGTGATATCCAATTCCTTCCCATTCCAATCCTGAGACCCTTCCTATAGCATGAGATGTGATATCTCAATGCTTATACCAAACCTGAGAGCCTACCTATAACATGAGATGTGATATCCAAGTCTATCCCATTCCAATCCTTAGACCCTTCCTACAGCATGCGATGTGATATCGCAATAATTCTAATACCAAACCAGAGACTCTTCCTATAACATGAGATGGGATATCCAACTCCTTCCCATTCCAATCCTGAGCCGCTTCCGATAGCAGAGATGTGATATCTCAATGCTTATACCAAACCTGAGACCCTTCCTATAACATGAGATGTGATATCCAACTCCTTCCCGTTCCAAACCTGAGACACTAACTATAGCATATGTGATATCCAACTCCTTCCCATTCCAAACATGAGACCCTTCCTATAGCAAGAAAGTAATATCCAACTCCTACCCATTCCAATCCTGAGACCCTTCCTATAGCAAGAGATGTGATATCCAAATCCTTCCCATTCCAATCCTGAGACCCTTCCTATAACATGAGATGTGATATCCAACTCCTTCCCATTCCAACCTGAGACACTTCCTATAGCATGAGAAGGGATATCCAACTCCTTCCCAATCCAATCCTGAGACCCTTCCGATAGCAGAGATGTGATATCTCAATGCTTATACCTAACCTGAGACCCTTCCTATGGCATGAGATGTGATATCCAACTCCTTGCCATTCAAATCCTGAGACCCTTCCTATAGCATGAGAAGGGATATCCAACTCCTTCCCAATCCAATCCTGAGACCCTTCCGATAGCAGCGACGTGATATCTCAATGCTTCTACCAAACCTGAGACCCTTCCTTTAGCATGAGATGTGATATCCAAATCCTTCACATTCCAATCCTGAGACCCTTCCTATAGCATGAGATGTGATATCTCAATGCTTCTAATACCAAACCTGAGATCCTTCCTATAACATGAGATGTGATATCCAATTCCTTCCCATTCCAAACCTGAGACCCTTCCTATTGGATGAGATGTGATATCCAACTCCTTCCCATTCCAACCCTGAGACCCTTCCTATAGCATGAGATTTGATGTCTCAATGCTTCTAATACCAAACCTGAGATCCTTCCTCTAACATGAAATGTGATATCCAACTCCTTCCCTTTCCAAACCTAAGAGCCTATCTATAGCATGAGATGTGATATCCAAGTCCTTCACATTCCAACACTTAGACCCTTCCTACAGCATGCAATATGATATCTCAATGATTCTAATAACAAACCTGAGACCCGTCCTATAACATGAGATGGGATATCCAACTCCTTCCATTCCAATCCTGAGACCCGTCCTATAGCATGAGATGTGATATCTCAAGGCTTATACCAAACCTGAGACCCTTCCTATAGCATGAGATGTGATATCCAACTGCTTCCCATTCCAATCCTGAGACCCTTCCTATAGCATGAGATGTGATATCTCAATGCTTCTAATACCAAACCTGAGATCCTTCCTCTAACATGAAATGTGATATCCAACTCCTTCCCTTTCCAAACCTAAGAGCCTATCTATAGCATGAGATGTGATATCCAAGTCCTTCACATTCCAACACTTAGACCCTTCCTACAGCATGCAATATGATATCTCAATGATTCTAATAACAAACCTGAGACCCGTCCTATAACATGAGATGGGATATCCAACTCCTTCCCATTCCAATCCTGAGACACTTCCGATAGCAGAGATGTGATATCTCAATGCTTATACCAAACCTGAGACCCTTCCTATAACATGAGATGTGATATCCAAATCCTTCCCGTTCCAAACCTGAGACCCTTCCTTTAGCATGAGATGTGATATCCAGCTCCTTCCCATTCCAATCCTGAGACACTTCCGATAGCATGAGATGTGATATCTCAATGCTTCTAATATCAAAACTGAGACCCTCCCTATAGCATGATATGTGATATCTAAGTCCTTCCCATTCCAATCCTGAGACCCTCCCTATAGCATGAGATGTGATATCCAACTCCTCCCCATTCCAATCCTGAGACCCTTCCTATAGCATGAGATATGATATCTCAATACTTCTAATACCAAACGTGAGATCCTTCCGATAACATGAGATGTGATATCCAAATCCTTCCCCTTCCAAACCTGAGACCCTCCCTTTAGCATGAAATGTGATATCCAACTCCTTCCTATTCCAATCCTGAGACTCTTCTGATAGCATGAGATGTGATATCTCAATGCTTCTAATACCAAACCTGAGATCCTTCCGATAGCATGAGATGTGATATCTCAATGCTTCTAATACCAAACCTGAGATCCTTCCTATAACATGAGATCTGATATCCAAATCCTTCCCCTTCCAAACCTGAGACCCTCCCTTTAGCATGAGATGTGATATCTAACTCCTTCCCATTTTATTCCTGAGACCCTTCTGATAGCATGAGATGTGATATCTCAATGCCTCTAATACCAAACCTGAGATCCTACCTCTAACATGAAATGAGATATCCAACTCTTTCCCCTTCCAAACCAGAGAGCCTTCCTATAGCATGAGATGTGATATCCAAGTCCTTCCCATTCCAATACTGAGACCCTTCCTATAGCTTGAGATGTGATATCCAACTCCTTCCCATTCCATTTCTGAGACCCTTTCTATAGCATGAGATGTGATATCTCAATGCTTATACCAAACCTGAGAGCCTACCTATAACATGAGATGTGATATCCAAGTCCATCCCATTCCAATCCTTAGACCCTTCCTACAGCATGCGATGTGATATCTCAATGATTCTAATACCAAACCAGAGACTCTTCCTATAACATGAGATGGGATATCCAACTCCTTCCCATTCCAATTCTGAGACCCTTCCTATACTATGAGACTTGATATCTCAATGCTTCTAATACCAAACCTGAGACCCGTGATATAACATGTGATGTGATATCCAAATCCTTCCCCTTCCAAACATTAGACCCTTCCTTTATCATGAGATGTGATATCCAACTCCTTCCCATTCCAATCCTGAGACCCTTCCGATATCATGAGATGTGATATCTCAAAGCTTCTAATATCAAACTTGAGTCCCTCCCTATAGCATGAGATGTGATATCCAAGTCCTTCCCATTCCAATCCTGAGACCCTTCCTATAGCATGAGATGTGATATCTCAATGCTTTTAATACCAAACCTGAGACCCTTCCTATAACATGAGATGGGAATATCCAACTCTTTCCCATTCCAATCTTGAGACCCTTCCGATAGCAGAGATGTGATATCTCAATGCTTATACCAAACCTGAGATCCTTCCTATAACATGAGATGTGATATCCAACTCCTTCCCATTCCAATCCTGAGACACTTCCTATAGCATGAGATGTGATATCTCACTGCTTATACCAAACCTGAGACCCTTCCCATAGCAGGAGATGTGATATCCAACTCCTTCCCATTCCAATCCTCAGACCCTTCCTATAGCATGAGATGTGATATCTCAATGCTTCTAATGTCAAACTTGAGACCCTACCTATAGCATGAGATGTGATATCCAAGTCCTTCCCATTCCAATCCTAAGACACTTCCTATAGCATGAGATGTGATATCTCAATGCTTCTAATACCAAACTTGAGACTCTTCCTATAACATGAGATGGGATATCCAACTCCTTCCCATTCCAATCCTGAGACCCTTTTGATAGCAGAGATGTGATATCTCAATGTTTATACCAAACCTGAGACCCTTCCTACGGCATGAGATGTCATATTCAACTCCTTCCCATTCCAATCCTGAGACCCTTCCTAAAGCATGAGATTTGATATCCAACTCCTTCCCATTCCAATCCTGAGACCCTTCCTATAGCATGAGATGTGATGTCTCAATGCTTCTAATACCAAACCTGAGATCCTTCCTATAACATGAGATGTGATATCCAACTCCTTCCATTCCAATCCTGAGACCCTTCCTATAGCATGAGATGTGATATATCAATGCTTATACCAAACCTGAGACCCTTCCTATAGCATGAGATGTGATATCCAACTCCTTCCCATTCCAATCCTGAGACCCTTCCTATAGCATGAGATGTGATATCTCAATGCTTCTAATACCAAACCTGAGATCCTTCCTCTAACATGAAATGTGAGATCCAACTCCTTCCCTTTCCAAACCTAAGAGCCTATCTATAGCATGAGATGTGATATCCAAGTCCTTCACATTCCAACCCTTAGACCCTTCCTACAGTATGCAATATGATATCTCAATGATTCCAATAACAAACCTGAGACCCGTCCTATAACATGAGATGGGATATCCAACTTCTTCCCATTCCAATCCTGAGACACTTCCGATAGCAGAGATGTGATATCTCAATGTTTATACCAAACCTGAGACCCTTCCTATAACATGAGATGTGATATCCAACTCCTTCCCGTTCCAAACCTGAGACCCTTCCTTTAGCATGAGATGTGATATCCAGCTCCTTCCCATTCCAATCCTGAGACACTTCCGATAGCATGAGATGTGATTTCTCAATGCTTCTAATATCAAAACTGAGACCCTCCCTATAGCATGATATGTGATATCTAAGTCCTTCCCATTCCAATCCTGAGACCCTTCCTATAGCATGAGATGTGATATCTCAATGCTTCTACCAAACCTGAGACCCTTCCTTTAGCATGAGATGTGATATCCAGCTCCTTCCCATTCCAATCCTGAGACACTTCCGATAGCATGAGATGTGATTTCTCAATGCTTCTAATATCAAAACTGAGACCCTCCCTATAGCATGATATGTGATATCCAACTCCTTCCCATTCCAATCCTGAGACCCTTCCTATAGCATGAGATGTGATATCTCAATACTTCTAATACCAAACCTGAGATCCTTCCGATAACATGAGATGTGATATCTCAATACTTCTAATACCAAACCTGAGATCCATACTATAACATGAGATGTGATATCCAACTCCTTCCCTTTCCAAACCTGAGAGCCGTTCTATAGCATGAGATGTGATATCCAGGTCCTTCCCATTCCAATCCTTAGACCCTTCCTACAGCATGCAATATGATATCTCAATCCTTATACCAAACCTGAGAACCTTCCTATGGCCTGAGATGTCATGGCCTGAGATGTCATATACAACTCCTTCCCATTCCAATCCTGAGACCCTTCCTATAGCATGAGATGTGATATCTCAATGCTTATACCAAACCTGAGAGCCTACCTATAACATGAGATGTGATATCCAAGTCCATCCCATTCCAATCCTTAGACCCTTCCTACAGCATGCGATGTGATATCTCAATGATTCTAATACCAAACCAGAGACTCTTCCTATAACATGAGATGGGATATCCAACTCCTTCCCATTCCAATCCTGAGCCGCTTCCGATAGCAGAGATGTGATATCTCAATGCTTATACCAAACCTGAGACCCTTCCTATAACATGAGATGTGATATCCAACTCCTTCCCGTTCCAAACCTGAGACAATAACTATAGCATATGTGATATCCAACTCCTTCCCATTCCAACCTGAGACACTTCCTATAGCATGAGAAGGGAATATCCAACTCCTTCCCAATCCAATCCTGAGACCCTTCCGATAGCAGAGATGTGATATCTCAATGCTTATACCAAACCTGAGACCCTTCCTATGGCATGAGATGTGATATCCAACTCCTTGCCATTCAAATCCTGAGACCCTTCCTATAGCATGAGAAGGGATATCCAACTCCTTCCCAATCCAATCCTGAGACCCTTCCGATAGCAGCGACGTGATATCTCAATGCTTCTACCAAACCTGAGACCCTTCCTTTAGCATGAGATGTGATATCCAAATTCTTCACATTCCAATCCTGAGACCCTTCCTATAGCATGAGATGTGATATCTCAATGCTTCTAATACCAAACCTGAGATCCTTCCTATAACATGAGATGTGATATCCAATTCCTTCCCATTCCAAACCTGAGACCCTTCCTATTGGATGAGATGTGATATCCAACTCCTTCCCATTCCAACCCTGAGACCCTTCCTATAGCATGAGATGTGATGTCTCAATGCTTATACCAAACCTGAGACCCTTCCTATAGCATGAGATGTGATATCCAACTGCTTCCCATTCCAATCCTGAGACCCTTCCTATAGCATGAGATGTGATATCTCAATGCTTCTAATACCAAACCTGAGATCCTTCCTCTAACATGAAATGTGATATCCAACTCCTTCCCTTTCCAAACCTAAGAGCCTATCTATAGCATGAGATGTGATATCCAAGTCCTTCACATTCCAACCCTTAGACCCTTCCTACAGCATGCAATATGATATCTCAATGATTCTAATAACAAACCTGAGACCCGTCCTATAACATGAGATGGGATATCCAACTCCTTCCCATTCCAATCCAGAGACACTTCCGATAGCAGAGATGTGATATCTCAATGCTTATACCAAACCTGAGACCCTTCCTATAACATGAGATGTGATATCCAAATCCTTCCCGTTCCAAACCTGAGACCCTTCCTTTAGCATGAGATGTGATATCCAGCTCCTTCCCATTCCAATCCTGAGACACTTCCGATAGCATGAGATGTGATATCTCAATGCTTCTAATATCAAAACTGAGACCCTTCCTATAGCATGAGATATGATATCTCAATACTTCTAATACCAAACGTGAGATCCTTCCGATAACATGAGATGTGATATCCAAATCCTTCCCCTTCCAAACCTGAGACCCTCCCTTTAGCATGAAATGTGATATCCAACTCCTTCCTATTCCAATCCTGAGACTCTTCTGATAGCATGAGATGTGATATCTCAATGCTTCTAATACCAAACCTGAGATCCTTCCGATAGCATGAGATGTGATATCTCAATGCTTCTAATACCAAACCTGAGATCCTTCCTATAACATGAGATGTGATATCCAAATCCTTCCCCTTCCAAACCTGAGACCCTCCCTTTAGCATGAGATGTGATATCTCAATGCCTCTAATACCAAACCTGAGATCCTTCCGATAGCATGAGATGTGATATCTCAATGCTTCTAATACCAAACCTGAGATCCTTCCTATAACATGAGATGTGATATCCAAATCCTTCCCATTCCATTCCTGAGACCCTTCTGATAGCATGAGATGTGATATCTCAATGCCTCTAATACCAAACCTGAGATCCTACCTCTAACATGAAATGAGATATCCAACTCTTTCCCCTTCCAAACCTGAGAGCCTTCCTATAGCATGAGATGTGATATCCAAGTCCTTCCCATTCCAATACTGAGACCCTTCCTATAGCTTGAGATGTGATATCCAACTCCTTCCCATTCCAATTCTGAGACCCTTCCTGTAGCATGAGATGTGATATCTCAATGCTTATACCAAACCTGAGAGCCTACCTATAGCATGAGATGTGATATCCAAGTCCATCCCATTCCAATCCTTAGACCCTTCCTACAGCATGCGATGTGATATCTCAATGATTATAATACCAAACCAGAGACTCTTCCTATAACATGAGATGGGATATCCAACTCCTTCCCATTCCAATTCTGAGACCCTTCCTATACTATGAGACTTGATATCTCAATGCTTCTAATACCAAACCTGAGACCCGTAATATAACATGAGATGTGATATCCAAATCCTTCCCCTTCCAAACCTTAGACCCTTCCTTTATCATGAGATGTGATATCCAACTCCTTCCCATTCCTATCCTGAGACCCTTCCGATATCATGAGATGTGATATCTCAAAGCTTCTAATATCAAACTTGAGACCCTCCCTATAGCATGAGATGTGATATCCAACTCCTTCCCGTTCCAAACCTGAGACAATAACTATAGCATATGTGATATCCAACTCCTTCCCATTCCAAACATGAGACCCTTCCTATAGCAAGAAAGTAATATCCAACTCCTACCCATTCCAATCCTGAGACCCTTCCGATATCATGAGATGTGATATCTCAATGCTTATACCAAACCTGAGACCCTTCCTATAACATGAGATGTGATATCCAACTCCTTCCCGTTCCAAACCTGAGACAATAACTATAGCATATGTGATATCCAACTCCTTCCCATTCCAAACATGAGACCCTTCCTATAGCAAGAAAGTAATATCCAACTCCTACCCATTCCAATCCTGAGACCCTTCCTATAGCAAGAGATGTGATATCCAAATCCTTCCCATTCCAATCCTGAGACCCTTCCTATAACATGAGATGTGATATCCAACTCCTTCCCATTCCAACCTGAGACACTTCCTATAGCATGAGAAGGGAATATCCAACTCCTTCCCAATCCAATCCTGAGACCCTTCCGATAGCAGAGATGTGATATCTCAATGCTTATACCAAACCTGAGACCCTTCCTATGGCATGAGATGTGATATCCAACTCCTTGCCATTCAAATCCTGAGACCCTTCCTATAGCATGAGAAGGGATATCCAACTCCTTCCCAATCCAATCCTGAGACCCTTCCGATAGCAGCGACGTGATATCTCAATGCTTCTACCAAACCTGAGACCCTTCCTTTAGCATGAGATGTGATATCCAAATCCTTCACATTCCAATCCTGAGACCCTTCCTATAGCATGAGATGTGATATCTCAATGCTTCTAATACCAAACCTGAGATCCTTCCTATAACATGAGATGTGATATCCAATTCCTTCCCATTCCAAACCTGAGACCCTTCCTATTGGATGAGATGTGATATCCAACTCCTTCCCATTCCAACCCTGAGACCCTTCCTATAGCATGAGATGTGATGTCTCAATGCTTATACCAAACCTGAGACCCTTCCTATAGCATGAGATGTGATATCCAACTGCTTCCCATTCCAATCCTGAGACCCTTCCTATAGCATGAGATGTGATATCTCAATGCTTCTAATACCAAACCTGAGATCCTTCCTCTAACATGAAATGTGATATCCAACTCCTTCCCTTTCCAAACCTAAGAGCCTATCTATAGCATGAGATGTGATATCCAAGTCCTTCACATTCCAACCCTCAGACCCTTCCTACAGCATGCAATATGATATCTCAATGATTCTAATAACAAACCTGAGACCCGTCCTATAACATGAGATGGGATATCCAACTCCTTCCCATTCCAATCCAGAGACACTTCCGATAGCAGAGATGTGATATCTCAATGCTTATACCAAACCTGAGACCCTTCCTATAACATGAGATGTGATATCCAAATCCTTCCCGTTCCAAACCTGAGACCCTTCCTTTAGCATGAGATGTGATATCCAGCTCCTTCCCATTCCAATCCTGAGACACTTCCGATAGCATGAGATGTGATATCTCAATGCTTCTAATATCAAAACTGAGACCCTTCCTATAGCATGAGATATGATATCTCAATACTTCTAATACCAAACGTGAGATCCTTCCGATAACATGAGATGTGATATCCAAATCCTTCCCCTTCCAAACCTGAGACCCTCCCTTTAGCATGAAATGTGATATCCAACTCCTTCCTATTCCAATCCTGAGACTCTTCTGATAGCATGAGATGTGATATCTCAATGCTTCTAATACCAAACCTGAGATCCTTCCGATAGCATGAGATGTGATATCTCAATGCTTCTAATACCAAACCTGAGATCCTTCCTATAACATGAGATGTGATATCCAAATCCTTCCCCTTCCAAACCTGAGACCCTCCCTTTAGCATGAGATGTGATATCTCAATGCCTCTAATACCAAACCTGAGATCCTTCCGATAGCATGAGATGTGATATCTCAATGCTTCTAATACCAAACCTGAGATCCTTCCTATAACATGAGATGTGATATCCAAATCCTTCCCATTCCATTCCTGAGACCCTTCTGATAGCATGAGATGTGATATCTCAATGCCTCTAATACCAAACCTGAGATCCTACCTCTAACATGAAATGAGATATCCAACTCTTTCCCCTTCCAAACCTGAGAGCCTTCCTATAGCATGAGATGTGATATCCAAGTCCTTCCCATTCCAATACTGAGACCCTTCCTATAGCTTGAGATGTGATATCCAACTCCTTCCCATTCCAATTCTGAGACCCTTCCTGTAGCATGAGATGTGATATCTCAATGCTTATACCAAACCTGAGAGCCTACCTATAGCATGAGATGTGATATCCAAGTCCATCCCATTCCAATCCTTAGACCCTTCCTACAGCATGCGATGTGATATCTCAATGATTATAATACCAAACCAGAGACTCTTCCTATAACATGAGATGGGATATCCAACTCCTTCCCATTCCAATTCTGAGACCCTTCCTATACTATGAGACTTGATATCTCAATGCTTCTAATACCAAACCTGAGACCCGTAATATAACATGAGATGTGATATCCAAATCCTTCCCCTTCCAAACCTTAGACCCTTCCTTTATCATGAGATGTGATATCCAACTCCTTCCCATTCCAATCCTGAGACCCTTCCGATATCATGAGATGTGATATCTCAAAGCTTCTAATATCAAACTTGAGACCCTCCCTATAGCATGAGATGTGATATCCAAGTCCTTCCCATTCCAATCCTGAGACCCTTCCTATAGCATGAGATGTGATATCTCAATGCTTCTAATACCAAACCTGAGACCCTTCCTATAACATGAGAAGGGAATATCCAACTCCTTCCCATTCCAATCTTGAGACCCTTCCGATAGCAGAGATGTGATATCTCAATGCTTATACCAAGCCTGAGATCCTTCCTATAACATGAGATGTGATATCCAACTCCTTCCCATTCCAATCCTGAGACACTTCCTATAGCATGAGATGTGATATCTCACTGCTTATACCAAACCTGAGACCCTTCCCATAGCAGGAGATGTGATATCCAACTCCTTCCCATTCCAACCTGAGACACTTCCTATAGCATGAGAAGGGATATCCAACTCCTTCCCAATCCAAGCCTGAGACCCTTCCGATAGCAGAGATGTGATATCTCAATGCTTATACCAAACCTGAGACCCTTCCTATGGCATGAGATGTGATATCCAACTCCTTGCCATTCAAATCCTGAGACCCTTCCTATAGCATGAGAAGGGATATCCAACTCCTTCCCAATCCAATCCTGAGACCCTTCCGATAGCAGCGACGTGATATCTCAATGCTTCTACCAAACCTGAGACCCTTCCTTTAGCATGAGATGTGATATCCAAATCCTTCACATTCCAATCCTGAGACCCTTCCTATAGCATGAGATGTGATATCTCAATGCTTCTAATACCAAACCTGAGATCCTTCCTATAACATGAGATGTGATATCCAATTCCTTCCCATTCCAAACCTGAGACCCTTCCTATTGGATGAGATGTGATATCCAACTCCTTCCCATTCCAACCCTGAGACCCTTCCTATAGCATGAGATGTGATGTCTCAATGCGTCTAATACCAAACCTGAGATCCTTCCTATAACATGAGATGTGATATCCAACTCCTTCCATTCCAATCCTGAGACCCGTCCTATAGCATGAGATGTGATATCTCAATGCTTCTAATACCAAACCTGAGATCCTTCCTCTAACATGAAATGTGATATCCAACTCCTTCCCTTTCCAAACCTAAGAGCCTATCTATAGCATGAGATGTGATATCCAAGTCCTTCACATTCCAACCCTTAGACCCTTCCTACAGCATGCAATATGATATCTCAATGATTCTAATAACAAACCTGAGACCCGTCCTATAACATAAGATGGGATATCCAACTCCTTCCCATTCCAATCCTGAGACACTTCCGATAGCAGAGATGTGATATCTCAATGCTTATACCAAACCTGAGACCCTTCCTATAACATGAGATGTGATATCCAAATCCTTCCCGTTCCAAACCTGAGACCCTTCCTTTAGCATGAGATGTGATATCCAGCTCCTTCCCATTCCAATCCTGAGACACTTCCGATAGCATGAGATGTGATATCTCAATGCTTCTAATATCAAAACTGAGACCCTCCCTATAGCATGATATGTGATATCTAAGTCCTTCCCATTCCAATCCTGAGACCCTCCCTATAGCATGAGATGTGATATCCAACTCCTTCCCATTCCAATCCTGAGACCCTTCCTATAGCATGAGATATGATATCTCAATACTTCTAATACCAAACGTGAGATCCTTCCGATAACATGAGATGTGATATCCAAATCCTTCCCCTTCCAAACCTGAGACCCTCCCTTTAGCATGAAATGTGATATCCAACTCCTTCCTATTCCAATCCTGAGACTCTTCTGATAGCATGAGATGTGATATCTCAATGCTTCTAATACCAAACCTGAGATCCTTCCGATAGCATGAGATGTGATATCTCAATGCTTCTAATACCAAACCTGAGATCCTTCCTATAACATGAGATGTGATATCCAAATCCTTCCCCTTCCAAACCTGAGACCCTCCCTTTAGCATGAGATGTGATATCTAACTCCTTCCCATTCCATTCCTGAGACCCTTCTGATAGCATGAGATGTGATATCTCAATGCCTCTAATACCAAACCTGAGATCCTACCTCTAACATGAAATGAGATATCCAACTCTTTCCCCTTCCAAACCTGAGAGCCTTCCTATAGCATGAGATGTGATATCCAAGTCCTTCCCATTCCAATACTGAGACCCTTCCTATAGCTTGAGATGTGATATCCAACTCCTTCCCATTCCAATTCTGAGACCCTTCCTATAGCATGAGATGTGATATCTCAATGCTTATACCAAACCTGAGAGCCTACCTATAGCATGAGATGTGATATCCAAGTCCATCCCATTCCAATCCTTAGACCCTTCCTACAGCATGCGATGTGATATCTCAATGATTCTAATACCAAACCAGAGACTCTTCCTATAACATGAGTTGGGATATCCAAATCCTTCCCATTCCAATTCTGAGACCCTTCCTATACTATGAGACTTGATATCTCAATGCTTCTAATACCAAACCCGAGACCCGTAACATAACATGAAATGTGATATCCAAATCCTTCCCCTTCCAAACCTTAGACCCTTCCTTTATCATGAGATGTGATATCCAACTCCTTCCCATTCCAATCCTGAGACACTTCCTATAGCATGAGAAGGGAATATCCAACTCCTTCCCAATCCAATCCTGAGACCCTTCCGATAGCAGAGATGTGATATCTCAATGCTTATACCAAACCTGAGACCCTTCCTATGGCATGAGATGTGATATCCAACTCCTTGCCATTCAAATCCTGAGACCCTTCCTATAGCATGAGAAGGGATATCCAACTCCTTCCCAATCCAATCCTGAGACCCTTCCGATAGCAGCGACGTGATATCTCAATGCTTCTACCAAACCTGAGACCCTTCCTTTAGCATGAGATGTGATATCCAAATCCTTCACATTCCAATCCTGAGACCCTTCCTATAGCATGAGATGTGATATCTCAATGCTTCTAATACCAAACCTGAGA
This sequence comes from Ambystoma mexicanum, assembly GCF_040938575.1. NCBI lineage: Eukaryota > Metazoa > Chordata > Amphibia > Caudata > Ambystomatidae > Ambystoma > Ambystoma mexicanum. Next base: position 8,364,175 of record NC_090922.1, on the reverse strand, counting down.
TCCTTCCTATAACATGAGATGTGATATCCAATTCCTTCCCATTCCAAACCTGAGACCCTTCCTATTGGATGAGATGTGATATCCAACTCCTTCCCATTCCAACCCTGAGACCCTTCCTATAGCATGAGATGTGATGTCTCAATGCTTATACCAAACCTGAGACCCTTCCTATAGCATGAGATGTGATATCCAACTGCTTCCCATTCCAATCCTGAGACCCTTCCTATAGCATGAGATGTGATATCTCAATGCTTCTAATACCAAACCTGAGATCCTTCCTCTAACATGAAATGTGATATCCAACTCCTTCCCTTTCCAAACCTAAGAGCCTATCTATAGCATGAGATGTGATATCCAAGTCCTTCACATTCCAACCCTCAGACCCTTCCTACAGCATGCAATATGATATCTCAATGATTCTAATAACAAACCTGAGACCCGTCCTATAACATGAGATGGGATATCCAACTCCTTCCCATTCCAATCCAGAGACACTTCCGATAGCAGAGATGTGATATCTCAATGCTTATACCAAACCTGAGACCCTTCCTATAACATGAGATGTGATATCCAAATCCTTCCCGTTCCAAACCTGAGACCCTTCCTTTAGCATGAGATGTGATATCCAGCTCCTTCCCATTCCAATCCTGAGACACTTCCGATAGCATGAGATGTGATATCTCAATGCTTCTAATATCAAAACTGAGACCCTTCCTATAGCATGAGATATGATATCTCAATACTTCTAATACCAAACGTGAGATCCTTCCGATAACATGAGATGTGATATCCAAATCCTTCCCCTTCCAAACCTGAGACCCTCCCTTTAGCATGAAATGTGATATCCAACTCCTTCCTATTCCAATCCTGAGACTCTTCTGATAGCATGAGATGTGATATCTCAATGCTTCTAATACCAAACCTGAGATCCTTCCGATAGCATGAGATGTGATATCTCAATGCTTCTAATACCAAACCTGAGATCCTTCCTATAACATGAGATGTGATATCCAAATCCTTCCCCTTCCAAACCTGAGACCCTCCCTTTAGCATGAGATGTGATATCTCAATGCCTCTAATACCAAACCTGAGATCCTTCCGATAGCATGAGATGTGATATCTCAATGCTTCTAATACCAAACCTGAGATCCTTCCTATAACATGAGATGTGATATCCAAATCCTTCCCATTCCATTCCTGAGACCCTTCTGATAGCATGAGATGTGATATCTCAATGCCTCTAATACCAAACCTGAGATCCTACCTCTAACATGAAATGAGATATCCAACTCTTTCCCCTTCCAAACCTGAGAGCCTTCCTATAGCATGAGATGTGATATCCAAGTCCTTCCCATTCCAATACTGAGACCCTTCCTATAGCTTGAGATGTGATATCCAACTCCTTCCCATTCCAATTCTGAGACCCTTCCTGTAGCATGAGATGTGATATCTCAATGCTTATACCAAACCTGAGAGCCTACCTATAGCATGAGATGTGATATCCAAGTCCATCCCATTCCAATCCTTAGACCCTTCCTACAGCATGCGATGTGATATCTCAATGATTATAATACCAAACCAGAGACTCTTCCTATAACATGAGATGGGATATCCAACTCCTTCCCATTCCAATTCTGAGACCCTTCCTATACTATGAGACTTGATATCTCAATGCTTCTAATACCAAACCTGAGACCCGTAATATAACATGAGATGTGATATCCAAATCCTTCCCCTTCCAAACCTTAGACCCTTCCTTTATCATGAGATGTGATATCCAACTCCTTCCCATTCCAATCCTGAGACCCTTCCGATATCATGAGATGTGATATCTCAAAGCTTCTAATATCAAACTTGAGACCCTCCCTATAGCATGAGATGTGATATCCAAGTCCTTCCCATTCCAATCCTGAGACCCTTCCTATAGCATGAGATGTGATATCTCAATGCTTCTAATACCAAACCTGAGACCCTTCCTATAACATGAGAAGGGAATATCCAACTCCTTCCCATTCCAATCTTGAGACCCTTCCGATAGCAGAGATGTGATATCTCAATGCTTATACCAAGCCTGAGATCCTTCCTATAACATGAGATGTGATATCCAACTCCTTCCCATTCCAATCCTGAGACACTTCCTATAGCATGAGATGTGATATCTCACTGCTTATACCAAACCTGAGACCCTTCCCATAGCAGGAGATGTGATATCCAACTCCTTCCCATTCCAACCTGAGACACTTCCTATAGCATGAGAAGGGATATCCAACTCCTTCCCAATCCAAGCCTGAGACCCTTCCGATAGCAGAGATGTGATATCTCAATGCTTATACCAAACCTGAGACCCTTCCTATGGCATGAGATGTGATATCCAACTCCTTGCCATTCAAATCCTGAGACCCTTCCTATAGCATGAGAAGGGATATCCAACTCCTTCCCAATCCAATCCTGAGACCCTTCCGATAGCAGCGACGTGATATCTCAATGCTTCTACCAAACCTGAGACCCTTCCTTTAGCATGAGATGTGATATCCAAATCCTTCACATTCCAATCCTGAGACCCTTCCTATAGCATGAGATGTGATATCTCAATGCTTCTAATACCAAACCTGAGATCCTTCCTATAACATGAGATGTGATATCCAATTCCTTCCCATTCCAAACCTGAGACCCTTCCTATTGGATGAGATGTGATATCCAACTCCTTCCCATTCCAACCCTGAGACCCTTCCTATAGCATGAGATGTGATGTCTCAATGCGTCTAATACCAAACCTGAGATCCTTCCTATAACATGAGATGTGATATCCAACTCCTTCCATTCCAATCCTGAGACCCGTCCTATAGCATGAGATGTGATATCTCAATGCTTCTAATACCAAACCTGAGATCCTTCCTCTAACATGAAATGTGATATCCAACTCCTTCCCTTTCCAAACCTAAGAGCCTATCTATAGCATGAGATGTGATATCCAAGTCCTTCACATTCCAACCCTTAGACCCTTCCTACAGCATGCAATATGATATCTCAATGATTCTAATAACAAACCTGAGACCCGTCCTATAACATAAGATGGGATATCCAACTCCTTCCCATTCCAATCCTGAGACACTTCCGATAGCAGAGATGTGATATCTCAATGCTTATACCAAACCTGAGACCCTTCCTATAACATGAGATGTGATATCCAAATCCTTCCCGTTCCAAACCTGAGACCCTTCCTTTAGCATGAGATGTGATATCCAGCTCCTTCCCATTCCAATCCTGAGACACTTCCGATAGCATGAGATGTGATATCTCAATGCTTCTAATATCAAAACTGAGACCCTCCCTATAGCATGATATGTGATATCTAAGTCCTTCCCATTCCAATCCTGAGACCCTCCCTATAGCATGAGATGTGATATCCAACTCCTTCCCATTCCAATCCTGAGACCCTTCCTATAGCATGAGATATGATATCTCAATACTTCTAATACCAAACGTGAGATCCTTCCGATAACATGAGATGTGATATCCAAATCCTTCCCCTTCCAAACCTGAGACCCTCCCTTTAGCATGAAATGTGATATCCAACTCCTTCCTATTCCAATCCTGAGACTCTTCTGATAGCATGAGATGTGATATCTCAATGCTTCTAATACCAAACCTGAGATCCTTCCGATAGCATGAGATGTGATATCTCAATGCTTCTAATACCAAACCTGAGATCCTTCCTATAACATGAGATGTGATATCCAAATCCTTCCCCTTCCAAACCTGAGACCCTCCCTTTAGCATGAGATGTGATATCTAACTCCTTCCCTTTCCATTCCTGAGACCCTTCTGATAGCATGAGATGTGATATCTCAATGCCTCTAATACCAAACCTGAGATCCTACCTCTAACATGAAATGAGATATCCAACTCTTTCCCCTTCCAAACCTGAGAGCCTTCCTATAGCATGAGATGTGATATCCAAGTCCTTCCCATTCCAATACTGAGACCCTTCCTATAGCTTGAGATGTGATATCCAACTCCTTCCCATTCCAATTCTGAGACCCTTCCTATAGCATGAGATGTGATATCTCAATGCTTATACCAAACCTGAGAGCCTACCTATAGCATGAGATGTGATATCCAAGTCCATCCCATTCCAATCCTTAGACCCTTCCTACAGCATGCGATGTGATATCTCAATGATTCTAATACCAAACCAGAGACTCTTCCTATAACATGAGTTGGGATATCCAACTCCTTCCCATTCCAATTCTGAGACCCTTCCTATACTATGAGACTTGATATCTCAATGCTTCTAATACCAAACCCGAGACCCGTAATATAACATGAAATGTGATATCCAAATCCTTCCCCTTCCAAACCTTAGACCCTTCCTTTATCATGAGATGTGATATCCAACTCCTTCCCATTCCAATCCTGAGACCCTTCCGATATCATGAGATGTGATATCTCAAAGCTTCTAATATCAAACTTGAGACCCTCCCTATAGCATGAGATGTGATATCCAAGTCCTTCCCATTCCAATCCTGAGACCCTTCCTATAGCATGAGATGTGATATCTCAATGCTTCTAATACCAAACCTGAGACCCTTCCTATAACATGAGATGGGAATATCCAACTCCTTCCCATTCCAATCTTGAGACCCTTCCGATAGCAGAGATGTGATATCTCAATGCTTATACCAAACCTGAGATCCTTCCTATAACATGAGATGTGATATCCAACTCCTTCCCATTCCAATCCTGAGACACTTCCTATAGCATGAGATGTGATATCTCACTGCTTATACCAAACCTGAGACCCTTCCCATAGCAGGAGATGTGATATCCAACTCCTTCCCATTCCAATCCTCAGACCCTTCCTATAGCATGAGATGTGATATCTCAATGCTTCTAATGTCAAACTTGAGACCCTACCTATAGCATGAGATGTGATATCCAAGTCCTTCCCATTCCAATCCTAAGACACTTCCTATAGCATGAGATGTGATATCTCAATGCTTCTAATACCAAACTTGAGACTCTTCCTATAACATGAGATGGGATATCCAACTCCTTCCCATTCCAATCCTGAGACCCTTTTGATAGCAGAGATGTGATATCTCAATGTTTATACCAAACCTGAGACCCTTCCTACGGCATGAGATGTCATATGCAACTCCTTCCAATTCCAATCCTGAGACCCTTCCTATAGCATGAGATTTGATATCCAACTCCTTCCCATTCCAATCCTGAGACCCTTCCTATAGCATGAGATGTGATGTCTCAATGCTTCTAATACCAAACCTGAGATCCTTCCTATAACATGAGATGTGATATCCAACTCCTTCCATTCCAATCCTGAGACCCTTCCTATAGCATGAGATGTGATATCTCAATGCTTATACCAAACCTGAGACCCTTCCTATAGCATGAGATGTGATATCCAACTCCTTCCCATTCCAATCCTGAGACCCTTCCTATAGCATGAGATGTGATATCTCAATGCTTCTAATACCAAACCTGAGATCCTTCCTCTAACATGAAATGTGAGATCCAACTCCTTCCCTTTCCAAACCTAAGAGCCTATCTATAGCATGAGATGTGATATCCAAGTCCTTCACATTCCAACCCTTAGACCCTTCCTACAGCATGCAATATGATATCTCAATGATTCCAATAACAAACCTGAGACCCGTCCTATAACATGAGATGGGATATCCAACTCCTTCCCATTCCAATCCTGAGACACTTCCGATAGCAGAGATGTGATATCTCAATGTTTATACCAAACCTGAGACCCTTCCTATAACATGAGATGTGATATCCAACTCCTTCCCGTTCCGAACCTGAGACCCTTCCTTTAGCATGAGATGTGATATCCAGCTCCTTCCCATTCCAATCCTGAGACACTTCCGATAGCATGAGATGTGATATCTCAATGCTTCTAATATCAAAACTGAGACCCTCCCTATAGCATGATATGTGATATCTAAGTCCTTCCCATTCCAATCCTGAGACCCTTCCTATAGCATGAGATGTGATATCTCGATGGTTCTACCAAACCTGAGACCCTTCCTTTAGCATGAGATGTGATATCCAACTCCTTCCCATTCCAATCCTGAGACCCTTCCTATAGCATGAGATGTGATATCTCAATACTTCTAATACCAAACCTGAGATCCTTCCGATAACATGAGATGTGATATCTCAATACTTCTAATACCAAACCTGAGATCCATCCTATAACATGAGATGTGATATCCAACTCCTTCCCTTTCCAAACCTGAGAGCCGTTCTATAGCATGAGATGTGATATCCAGGTCCTTCCCATTCCAATCCTTAGACCCTTCCTACAGCATGCAATATGATATCTCAATGCTTATACCAAACCTGAGAACCTTCCTATGGCCTGAGATGTCATGGCCTGAGATGTCATATACAACTCCTTCCCATTCCAATCCTGAGACCCTTCCTTTAGCATGAGATGTGATATCTCAATGCGTATACCAAATCTGAGACCCTTCCTATAGCATGAGATGTGATATCCAATTCCTTCCCATTCCAATCCTGAGACCCTCCATGAGATGTGATATCTCAATGCTTATACCAAACCTGAGAGCCTACCTATAACATGAGATGTGATATCCAAGTCCATCCCATTCCAATCCTTAGACCCTTCCTACAGCATGCGATGTGATATCTCAATGATTCTAATACCAAACCAGAGACTCTTCCTATAACATGAGATGGGATATCCAACTCCTTCCCATTCCAATCCTGAGCCGCTTCCGATAGCAGAGATGTGATATCTCAATGCTTATACCAAACCTGAGACCCTTCCTATAGCAAGAGATGTGATATCCAAATCCTTCCCATTCCAATCCTGAGACCCTTCCTATAACATGAGATGTGATATCCAACTCCTTCCCATTCCAACCTGAGACACTTCCTAAAGCATGAGAAGGGATATCCAACTCCTTCCCAATCCAATCCTGAGACCCTTCCGATAGCAGAGATGTGATATCTCAATGCTTATACCAAACCTGAGACCCTTCCTATGGCATGAGATGTGATATCCAACTCCTTGCCATTCCAACCTGAGACACTTCCTAAAGCATGAGAAGGGATATCCAACTCCTTCCCAATCCAATCCTGAGACCCTTCCGATAGCAGCGACGTGATATCTCAATGCTTCTACCAAACCTGAGACCCTTCCTTTAGAATGAGATGTGATATCCAAATCCTTCACATTCCAATCCTGAGACCCTTCCTATAGCATGAGATGTGATATCTCAATGCTTCTAATACCAAACCTGAGATCCTTCCTATAACATGAGATGTGATATCCAATTCCTTCCCATTCCAAACCTGAGACCCTTCCTATTGGATGAGATGTGATATCCAACTCCTTCCCATTCCAACCCTGAGACCCTTCCTATAGCATGAGATGTGATGTCTCAATGCGTCTAATACCAAACCTGAGATCCTTCCTATAACATGAGATGTGATATCCAACTCCTTCCATTCCAATCCTGAGACCCGTCCTATAGCATGAGATGTGATATCTCAATGCTTATACCAAACCTGAGACCCTTCCTATAGCATGAGATCTGATATCCAACTGCTTCCCATTCCAATCCTGAGACCCTTCCTATAGCATGAGATGTGATATCTCAATGCTTCTAATACCAAACCTGAGATCCTTCCTCTAACATGAAATGTGATATCCAACTCCTTCCCTTTCCAAACCTAAGAGCCTATCTATAGCATGAGATGTGATATCCAAGTCCTTCACATTCCAACCCTTAGACCCTTCCTACAGCATGCAATATGATATCTCAATGATTCTAATAACAAACCTGAGACCCGTCCTATAACATGAGATGGGATATCCAACTCCTTCCCATTCCAATCCTGAGACACTTCCGATAGCAGAGATGTGATATCTCAATGCTTATACCAAACCTGAGACCCTTCCTATAACATGAGATGTGATATCCAAATCCTTCCCGTTCCAAACCTGAGACCCTTCCTTTAGCATGAGATGTGATATCCAGCTCCTTCCCATTCCAATCCTGAGACACTTCCGATAGCATGAGATGTGATATCTCAATGCTTCTAATATCAAAACTGAGACCCTCCCTATAGCATGATATGTGATATCTAAGTCCTTCCCATTCCAATCCTGAGACCCTCCCTATAGCATGAGATGTGATATCCAACTCCTTCCCATTCCAATCCTGAGACCCTTCCTATAGCATGAGATATGATATCTCAATACTTCTAATACCAAACGTGAGATCCTTCCGATAACATGAGATGTGATATCCAAATCCTTCCCCTTCCAAACCTGAGACCCTCCCTTTAGCATGAAATGTGATATCCAACTCCTTCCTATTCCAATCCTGAGACTCTTCTGATAGCATGAGATGTGATATCTCAATGCTTCTAATACCAAACCTGAGATCCTTCCGATAGCATGAGATGTGATATCTCAATGCTTCTAATACCAAACCTGAGATCCTTCCTATAACATGAGATGTGATATCCAAATCCTTCCCCTTCCAAACCTGAGACCCTCCCTTTAGCATGAGATGTGATATCTAACTCCTTCCCATTCCATTCCTGAGACCCTTCTGATAGCATGAGATGTGATATCTCAATGCCTCTAATACCAAACCTGAGATCCTACCTCTAACATGAAATGAGATATCCAACTCTTTCCCCTTCCAAACCTGAGAGCCTTCCTATAGCATGAGATGTGATATCCAAGTCCTTCCCATTGCAATACTGAGACCCTTCCTACAGCTTGAGATGTGATATCCAACTCCTTCCCATTCCAATTCTGAGACCCTTCCTATAGCATGAGATGTGATATCTCAATGCTTATACCAAACCTGAGAGCCTACCTATAGCATCCAAGTCCATCCCATTCCAATCCTTAGACCCTTCCTACAGCATGCGATGTGATATCTCAATGATTCTAATACCAAACCAGAGACTCTTCCTATAACATGAGATGGGATATCCAACTCCTTCCCATTCCAATTCTGAGACCCTTCCTATACTATGAGACTTGATATCTCAATGCTTCTAATACCAAACCTGAGACCCGTAATATAACATGAGATGTGATATCCAAATCCTTCCCCTTCCAAACCTTAGACCCTTCCTTTATCATGAGATGTGATATCCAACTCCTTCCCATTCCAATCCTGAGACCCTTCCGATATCATGAGATGTGATATCTCAAAGCTTCTAATATCAAACTTGAGACCCTCCCTATAGCATGAGATGTGATATCCAAGTCCTTCCCATTCCAATCCTGAGACCCTTCCTATAGCATGAGATGTGATATCTCAATGCTTCTAATACCAAACCTGAGACCCTTCCTATAACATGAGATGGGAATATCCAACTCCTTCCCATTCCAATCTTGAGACCCTTCCGATAGCAGAGATGTGATATCTCAATGCTTATACCACACCTGAGATCCTTCCTATAACATGAGATGTGATATCCAACTCCTTCCCATTCCAATCCTGAGACACTTCCTATAGCATGAGATGTGATATCTCACTGCTTATACCAAACCTGAGACCCTTCCCATAGCAGGAGATGTGATATCCAACTCCTTCCCATTCCAATCCTCAGACCCTTCCTATAGCATGAGATGTTATATCTCAATGCTTCTAATGTCAAACTTGAGACCCTACCTATAGCATGAGATGTGATATCCAAGTCCTTCCCATTCCAATCCTGAGACACTTCCTATAGCATGAGATGTGATATCTCAATGCTTCTAATACCAAACCTGAGACTCTTCCTATAACATGAGATGTGATATCCAAATCCTTCACTTTCCAAACCTGAGAGCCTATCTATAGCATGAGATGTGATATCCAAGTCCTTCGCATTCCAATCCTTAGACCCTTCCTACAGCATGCAATATGATATCTCAATGATTCTAATAAAAAACCTGAGACCCGTCCTATAACATGAGATGGGATATCCAACTCCTTCCCATTCCAATCCTGAGACACTTCCGATAGCAGAGATGTGATATCTCAATGTTTATACCAAACCTGAGACCCTTCCTATAACATGAGATGTGATATCCAACTCCTTCCCGTTCCAAACCTGAGACCCTTCCTTTAGCATGAGATGTGATATCCAGCTCCTTCCCATTCCAATCCTGAGACACTTCCGATAGCATGAGATGTGATATCTCAATGCTTCTAATATCAAAACTGAGACCCTCCCTATAGCATGATATGTGATATCTAAGTCCTTCCCATTCCAATCCTGAGACCCTTCCTATAGCATGAGATGTGATATCTCAATGCTTCTACCAAACCTGAGACCCTTCCTTTAGCATGAGATGTGATATCCAACTCCTTCCCATTCCAATCCTGAGACCCTTCCTATAGCATGAGATGTGATATCTAAATACTTCTAATACCAAACCTGAGATCCTTCCGATAACATGAGATGTGATATCTCAATACTTCTAATACCAAACCTGAGATCCATCCTATAACATGAGATGTGATATCCAAATCCTTCCCCTTCCAAACCTGAGACCCTCCCTTTAGCATGAGATGTGATATCCAACTCCTTCCCATTCCAATCCTGAGACCCTTCTGATAGCATAAGATATGATATCTCAATGCTTCTATACCAAACCTGAGATCCTTCCGATAGCATGAGATGTGATATCTCAATACTTCTAATACCAAACCTGAGATCCTTCCTATAACATGAGATGTGATATCCAAATCCTTATCTTCCAAACCTGAGACCCTCCCTTTACCATGAGATGTGATATCCAACTCCTTCCCATTCCAATCCTGAGACTCTTCTGATAGCATAAGATATGATATCTCAATGCTTCTATACCAAACCTGAGATCCTTCTGATAGCATGAGATGTGATATCTCAATGCTTCTAATACCAAACCTGAGATCCTACCTCTAACATGAAATGTGATACCCAACTCTTTCCCCTTGCAAACCTGAGAGCCTTCCTATAGCATGAGATGTGATATCCAAGTCCTTCCCATTCCAATCCTGAGACCCTTCCTATAACATGAGATGTGATATCCAACTCCTTCCCATTCCAACCTGAGACCCTTCCTATAGCATGAGATGGGATATCTAACTCCTTCCAAATCCAATCCCGATACCCTTCCGATAGCATGAGATGTGATAACCCAATGCTTCTACCAAACCTGAGACCCATATTATGGCATGAGATGTGATATCAAACTCCTTCCCATTCTAATCCTGAGACCCTTCCTATAGCTTGAAATGTGATATCCAACTCCTTCCCATTCCAATTCTGAGACCCTTCCTATACCATGAGACTTGATATCTCAATGCTTCTAATACCAAACCTGAGACCCGTCCTATAACATGAGATGTGATATCCAAATCCTTCCCCTTCCAAACCTTAGACCCTTCCTTTATCATGAGATGTGATATCCAACTCCTTCCCATTCCAATCTTGAGACCCTTCCGATATCATGAAATGTGATATCTCAATGCTTCTATCAAACTTGAGACCCTCCCTATAGCATGAGATGTGATATCCAACTCCTTCCCATTCCAATCCTGAGACCCTTCTGATAGCATAAGATATGATATCTCAATGCTTCTATACCAAACCTGAGATCCTTCTGATAGCATGAGATGTGATATCTCAATACTTCTAATACCAAACCTGAGATCCTTCCTATAACATGAGATGTGATATCCAAATCCTTATCTTCCAAACCTGAGACCCTCCCTTTACCATGAGATATGATATCCAACTCCTTCCCATTCCAATCCTGAGACTCTTCTGATAGCATAAGATATGATATCTCAATGCTTCTATACCAAACCTGAGATCCTTCTGATAGCATGAGATGTGATATCTCAATGCTTCTAATACCAAACCTGAGATCCTACCTCTAACATGAAATGTGATATCCAACTCTTTCCCCTTGCAAACCTGAGAGCCTTCCTATAGCATGAGATGTGATATCCAAGTCCTTCCCATTCCAATCCTGAGACCCTTCCTATAACATGAGATGTGATATCCAACTCCTTCCCATTCCAACCTGAGACCCTTCCTATAGCATGAGATGGGATATCCAACTCCTTCCAAATCCAATCCCGATACCCTTCCGATAGCATGAGATGCGATAACCCAATGCTTCTACCAAACCTGAGACCCATATTATGGCTTGAGATGTGATATCAAACTCCTTCCCATTCTAATACTGAGACCCTTCCTATACCATGAGACTTGATATCTCAATGCTTCTAATACCAAACCTGAGACCCGTCCTATAACATGAGATGTGATATCCAAATCCTTCCCCTTCCAAACCTTAGACCCTTCCTTTATCATGAGATGTGATATCCAACTCCTTCCTATTCCAATCTTGAGACCCTTCCGATATCATGAAATGTGATATCTCAATGCTTCTATCAAACTTGAGACCCTCCCTATAGCATGAGATGTGATATCCAAGTCCTTCCCATTCCAATCCTGAGACCCTTCCTATAGCATGAGATGTGATATCTCAATGCTTCTAATACCAAACCTGAGACCCTTCCTATAACATGAGATGGGAATATCCAACTCCTTCCCATTCCAATCCTTAGACCCTTCCTACAGCATGCAATATGATATCTCAATGATTTTAATAAAAAACCTGAGACCCGTCCTATAGCATGAGATGGGATATCCAACTCCTTCCCATTCCAATCCTGAGACACTTCCGATAGCAGAGATGTGATATCTCAATGTTTATACCAAACCTGAGACCCTTCCTATAACACGAGATGTGATATCCAACTCCTTCCCATTCCAATCCTGAGACCCTTCCTATAGCATGAGATGTGATATCCAACTCCATCCCATTTCAATCCTGAGACCCTTCCTATAGCATGAGATGTGATGTCTCAATGCTTCTAATACCAAACCTGAGATCCTTCCTTTAACATGAGATGTGATATCCAACTCCTTCCATTCCAATCCTTAGACCCTTCCTACAGCATGCAATATGATATCTCAATGATTTTAATAAAAAACCTGAGACCCGTCCTATAACATGAGATGGGATATCCAACTCCTTCCCATTCCAATCCTGAGACACTTCCGATAGCAGAGATGTGATATCTCAATGTTTATACCAAACCTGAGAGCCTACCTATAGCATGAGATGTGATATCCAAGTCCATCCCATTCCAATCCTTAGACCCTTCCTACAGCATGCGATGTGATATCTCAATGATTCTAATACCAAACCAGAGACTCTTCCTATAACATGAGTTGGGATATCCAACTCCTTCCCATTCCAATTCTGAGACCCTTCCTATACTATGAGACTTGATATCTCAATGCTTCTAATACCAAACCTGAGACCCGTAATATAACATGAGATGTGATATCCAAATCCTTCCCCTTCCAAACCTTAGACCCTTCCTTTATCATGAGATGTGATATCCAACTCCTTCCCATTCCAATCCTGAGACCCTTCCGATATCATGAGATGTGATATCTCAAAGCTTCTAATATCAAACTTGAGACCCTCCCTATAGCATGAGATGTGATATCCAAGTCCTTCCCATTCCAATCCTGAGACCCTTCCTATAGCATGAGATGTGATATCTCAATGCTTCTAATACCAAACCTGAGACCCTTCCTATAACATGAGATGGGAATATCCAACTCCTTCCCATTCCAATCTTGAGACCCTTCCGATAGCAGAGATGTGATATCTCAATGCTTATACCAAACCTGAGATCCTTCCTATAACATGAGATGTGATATCCAACTCCTTCCCATTCCAATCCTGAGACACTTCTTATAGCATGAGATGTGATATCTCACTGCTTATACCAAACCTGAGACCCTTCCCATAGCAGGAGATGTGATATCCAACTCCTTCCCATTCCAATCCTCAGACCCTTCCTATAGCATGAGATGTGATATCTCAATGCTTCTAATGTCAAACTTGAGACCCTACCTATAGCATGAGATGTGATATCCAAGTCCTTCCCATTCCAATCCTAAGACACTTCCTATAGCATGAGATGTGATATCTCAATGCTTCTAATACCAAACTTGAGACTCTTCCTATAACATGAGATGGGATATCCAACTCCTTCCCATTCCAATCCTGAGACCCTTTTGATAGCAGAGATGTGATATCTCAATGTTTATACCAAACCTGAGACCCTTCCTACGGCATGAGATGTCATATGCAACTCCTTCCCATTCCAATCCTGATTCCCTTCCTATAGCATGAGATTTGATATCCAACTCCTTCCCATTCCAATCCTGTGACCCTTCCTATAGCATGAGATGTGATGTCTCAATGCTTCTAATACCAAACCTGAGATCCTTCCTATAACATGAGATGTGATATCCAACTCCTTCCATTCCAATCCTGAGACCCTTCCTATAGCATGAGATGTGATATCTCAATGCTTATACCAAACCTGAGACCCTTCCTATAGCATGAGATGTGATATCCAACTCCTTCCCATTCCAATCCTGAGACCCTTCCTATAGCATGAGATGTGATATCTCAATGCTTCTAATACCAAACCTGAGATCCTTCCTCTAACATGAAATGTGAGATCCAACTCCTTCCCTTTCCAAACCTAAGAGCCTATCTATAGCATGAGATGTGATATCCAAGTCCTTCACATTCCAACCCTTAGACCCTTCCTACAGCATGCAATATGATATCTCAATGATTCCAATAACAAACCTGAGACCCGTCCTATAACATGAGATGGGATATCCAACTCCTTCCCATTCCAATCCTGAGACACTTCCGATAGCAGAGATGTGATATCTCAATGTTTATACCAAACCTGAGACCCTTCCTATAACATGAGATGTGATATCCAACTCCTTCCCGTTCCGAACCTGAGACCCTTCCTTTAGCATGAGATGTGATATCCAGCTCCTTCCCATTCCAATCCTGAGACACTTCCGATAGCATGAGATGTGATATCTCAATGCTTCTAATATCAAAACTGAGACCCTCCCTATAGCATGATATGTGATATCTAAGTCCTTCCCATTCCAATCCTGAGACCCTTCCTATAGCATGAGATGTGATATCTCGATGGTTCTACCAAACCTGAGACCCTTCCTTTAGCATGAGATGTGATATCCAACTCCTTCCCATTCCAATCCTGAGACCCTTCCTATAGCATGAGATGTAATATCTCAATACTTCTAATACCAAACCTGAGATCCATCCTATAACATGAGATGTGATATCCAACTCCTTCCCTTTCCAAACCTGAGAGCCGTTCTATAGCATGAGATGTGATATCCAGGTCCTTCCCATTCCAATCCTTAGACCCTTCCTACAGCATGCAATATGATATCTCAATGCTTATACCAAACCTGAGAACCTTCCTATGGCCTGAGATGTCATGGCCTGAGATGTCATATACAACTCCTTCCCATTCCAATCCTGAGACCCTTCCTTTAGCATGAGATGTGATATCTCAATGCGTATACCAAATCTGAGACCCTTCCTATAGCATGAGATGTGATATCCAATTCCTTCCCATTCCAATCCTGAGACCCTCCCTATAGCATGAGATGTGATATCCAAGTCCATCCCATTCCAATCCTTAGACCCTTCCTACAGCATGCGATGTGATATCTCAATGATTCTAATACCAAACCAGAGACTCTTCCTATAACATGAGATGGGATATCCAACTCCTTCCCATTCCAATCCTGAGCCGCTTCCGATAGCAGAGATGTGATATCTCAATGCTTATACCAAACCTGAGACCCTTCCTATAGCAAGAGATGTGATATCCAAATCCTTCCCATTCCAATCCTGAGACCCTTCCTATAACATGAGATGTGATATCCAACTCCTTCCCATTCCAACCTGAGACACTTCCTAAAGCATGAGAAGGGATATCCAACTCCTTCCCAATCCAATCCTGAGACCCTTCCGATAGCAGAGATGTGATATCTCAATGCTTATACCAAACCTGAGACCCTTCCTATGGCATGAGATGTGATATCCAACTCCTTGCCATTCCAACCTGAGACACTTCCTAAAGCATGAGAAGGGATATCCAACTCCTTCCCAATCCAATCCTGAGACCCTTCCGATAGCAGCGACGTGATATCTCAATGCTTCTACCAAACCTGAGACCCTTCCTTTAGCATGAGATGTGATATCCAAATCCTTCACATTCCAATCCTGAGACCCTTCCTATAGCATGAGATGTGATATCTCAATGCTTCTAATACCAAACCTGAGATCCTTCCTATAACATGAGATGTGATATCCAATTCCTTCCCATTCCAAACCTGAGACCCTTCCTATTGGATGAGATGTGATATCCAACTCCTTCCCATTCCAACCCTGAGACCCTTCCTATAGAATGAGATGTGATGTCTCAATGCGTCTAATACCAAACCTGAGATCCTTCCTATAACATGAGATGTGATATCCAACTCCTTCCATTCCAATCCTGAGACCCGTCCTATAGCATGAGATGTGATATCTCAATGCTTATACCAAACCTGAGACCCTTCCTATAGCATGAGATCTGATATCCAACTGCTTCCCATTCCAATCCTGAGACCCTTCCTATAGCATGAGATGTGATATCTCAATGCTTCTAATACCAAACCTGAGATCCTTCCTCTAACATGAAATGTGATATCCAACTCCTTCCCTTTCCAAACCTAAGAGCCTATCTATAGCATGAGATGTGATATCCAAGTCCTTCACATTCCAACCCTTAGACCCTTCCTACAGCATGCAATATGATATCTCAATGATTCTAATAACAAACCTGAGACCCGTCCTATAACATGAGATGGGATATCCAACTCCTTCCCATTCCAATCCTGAGACACTTCCGATAGCAGAGATGTGATATCTCAATGCTTATACCAAACCTGAGACCCTTCCTATAACATGAGATGTGATATCCAAATCCTTCCCGTTCCAAACCTGAGACCCTTCCTTTAGCATGAGATGTGATATCCAGCTCCTTCCCATTCCAATCCTGAGACACTTCCGATAGCATGAGATGTGATATCTCAATGCTTCTAATATCAAAACTGAGACCCTCCCTATAGCATGATATGTGATATCTAAGTCCTTCCCATTCCAATCCTGAGAACCTCCCTATAGCATGAGATGTGATATCCAACTCCTTCCCATTCCAATCCTGAGACCCTTCCTATAGCATGAGATATGATATCTCAATACTTCTAATACCAAACGTGAGATCCTTCCGATAACATGAGATGTGATATCCAAATCCTTCCCCTTCCAAACCTGAGACCCTCCCTTTAGCATGAAATGTGATATCCAACTCCTTCCTATTCCAATCCTGAGACTCTTCTGATAGCATGAGATGTGATATCTCAATGCTTCTAATACCAAAACTGAGATCCTTCCGATAGCATGAGATGTGATATCTCAATGCTTCTAATACCAAACCTGAGATCCTTCCTATAACATGAGATGTGATATCCAAATCCTTCCCCTTCCAAACCTGAGACCCTCCCTTTAGCATGAGATGTGATATCTAACTCCTTCCCATTCCATTCCTGAGACCCTTCTGATAGCATGAGATGTGATATCTCAATGCCTCTAATACCAAACCTGAGATCCTACCTCTAACATGAAATGAGATATCCAACTCTTTCCCCTTCCAAACCTGAGAGCCTTCCTATAGCATGAGATGTGATATCCAAGTCCTTCCCATTGCAATACTGAGACCCTTCCTACAGCTTGAGATGTGATATCCAACTCCTTCCCATTCCAATTCTGAGACCCTTCCTATAGCATGAGATGTGATATCTCAATGCTTATACCAAACCTGAGAGCCTACCTATAGCATCCAAGTCCATCCCATTCCAATCCTTAGACCCTTCCTACAGCATGCGATGTGATATCTCAATGATTCTAATACCAAACCAGAGACTCTTCCTATAACATGAGATGGGATATCCAACTCCTTCCCATTCCAATTCTGAGACCCTTCCTATACTATGAGACTTGATATCTCAATGCTTCTAATACCAAACCTGAGACCCGTAATATAACATGAGATGTGATATCCAAATCCTTCCCCTTCCAAACCTTAGACCCTTCCTTTATCATGAGATGTGATATCCAACTCCTTCCCATTCCAATCCTGAGACCCTTCCGATATCATGAGATGTGATATCTCAAAGCTTCTAATATCAAACTTGAGACCCTCCCTATAGCATGAGATGTGATATCCAAGTCCTTCCCATTCCAATCCTGAGACCCTTCCTATAGCATGAGATGTGATATCTCAATGCTTCTAATACCAAACCTGAGACCCTTCCTATAACATGAGATGGGAATATCCAACTCCTTCCCATTCCAATCTTGAGACCCTTCCGATAGCAGAGATGTGATATCTCAATGCTTATACCACACCTGAGATCCTTCCTATAACATGAGATGTGATATCCAACTCCTTCCCATTCCAATCCTGAGACACTTCCTATAGCATGAGATGTGATATCTCACTGCTTATACCAAACCTGAGACCCTTCCCATAGCAGGAGATGTGATATCCAACTCCTTCCCATTCCAATCCTCAGACCCTTCCTATAGCATGAGATGTTATATCTCAATGCTTCTAATGTCAAACTTGAGACCCTACCTATAGCATGAGATGTGATATCCAAGTCCTTCCCATTCCAATCCTGAGACACTTCCTATAGCATGAGATGTGATATCTCAATGCTTCTAATACCAAACCTGAGACTCTTCCTATAACATGAGATGTGATATCCAAATCCTTCACTTTCCAAACCTGAGAGCCTATCTATAGCATGAGATGTGATATCCAAGTCCTTCGCATTCCAATCCTTAGACCCTTCCTACAGCATGCAATATGATATCTCAATGATTCTAATAAAAAACCTGAGACCCGTCCTATAACATGAGATGGGATATCCAACTCCTTCCCATTCCAATCCTGAGACACTTCCGATAGCAGAGATGTGATATCTCAATGTTTATACCAAACCTGAGACCCTTCCTATAACATGAGATGTGATATCCAACTCCTTCCCGTTCCAAACCTGAGACCCTTCCTTTAGCATGAGATGTGATATCCAGCTCCTTCCCATTCCAATCCTGAGACACTTCCGATAGCATGAGATGTGATATCTCAATGCTTCTAATATCAAAACTGAGACCCTCCCTATAGCATGATATGTGATATCTAAGTCCTTCCCATTCCAATCCTGAGACCCTTCCTATAGCATGAGATGTGATATCTCAATGCTTCTACCAAACCTGAGACCCTTCCTTTAGCATGAGATGTGATATCCAACTCCTTCCCATTCCAATCCTGAGACCCTTCCTATAGCATGAGATGTGATATCTAAATACTTCTAATACCAAACCTGAGATCCTTCCGATAACATGAGATGTGATATCTCAATACTTCTAATACCAAACCTGAGATCCATCCTATAACATGAGATGTGGTATCCAAATCCTTCCCCTTCCAAACCTGAGACCCTCCCTTTAGCATGAGATGTGATATCCAACTCCTTCCCATTCCAATCCTGAGACCCTTCTGATAGCATAAGATATGATATCTCAATGCTTCTATACCAAACCTGAGATCCTTCCGATAGCATGAGATGTGATATCTCAATACTTCTAATACCAAACCTGAGATCCTTCCTATAACATGAGATGTGATATCCAAATCCTTATCTTCCAAACCTGAGACCCTCCCTTTACCATGAGATGTGATATCCAACTCCTTCCCATTCCAATCCTGAGACTCTTCTGATAGCATAAGATATGATATCTCAATGCTTCTATACCAAACCTGAGATCCTTCTGATAGCATGAGATGTGATATCTCAATGCTTCTAATACCAAACCTGAGATCCTACCTCTAACATGAAATGTGATATCCAACTCTTTCCCCTTGCAAACCTGAGAGCCTTCCTATAGCATGAGATGTGATATCCAAGTCCTTCCCATTCCAATCCTGAGACCCTTCCTATAACATGAGATGTGATATCCAACTCCTTCCCATTCCAACCTGAGACCCTTCCTATAGCATGAGATGGGATATCTAACTCCTTCCAAATCCAATCCCGATACCCTTCCGATAGCATGAGATGTGATAACCCAATGCTTCTACCAAACCTGAGACCCATATTATGGCATGAGATGTGATATCAAACTCCTTCCCATTCTAATCCTGAGACCCTTCCTATAGCTTGAAATGTGATATCCAACTCCTTCCCATTCCAATTCTGAGACCCTTCCTATACCATGAGACTTGATATCTCAATGCTTCTAATACCAAACCTGAGACCCGTCCTATAACATGAGATGTGATATCCAAATCCTTCCCCTTCCAAACCTTAGACCCTTCCTTTATCATGAGATGTGATATCCAACTCCTTCCCATTCCAATCTTGAGACCCTTCCGATATCATGAAATGTGATATCTCAATGCTTCTATCAAACTTGAGACCCTCCCTATAGCATGAGATGTGATATCCAACTCCTTCCCATTCCAATCCTGAGACCCTTCTGATAGCATAAGATATGATATCTCAATGCTTCTATACCAAACCTGAGATCCTTCTGATAGCATGAGATGTGATATCTCAATACTTCTAATACCAAACCTGAGATCCTTCCTATAACATGAGATGTGATATCCAAATCCTTATCTTCCAAACCTGAGACCCTCCCTTTACCATGAGATGTGATATCCAACTCCTTCCCATTCCAATCCTGAGACTCTTCTGATAGCATAAGATATGATTTCTCAATGCTTCTATACCAAACCTGAGATCCTTCTGATAGCATGAGATGTGATATCTCAATGCTTCTAATACCAAACCTGAGATCCTACCTCTAACATGAAATGTGATATCCAACTCTTTCCCCTTGCAAACCTGAGAGCCTTCCTATAGCATGAGATGTGATATCCAAGTCCTTCCCATTCCAATCCTGAGACCCTTCCTATAACATGAGATGTGATATCCAACTCCTTCCCATTCCAACCTGAGACCCTTCCTATAGCATGAGATGGGATATCCAACTCCTTCCAAATCCAATCCCGATACCCTTCCGATAGCATGAGATGTGATAACCCAATGCTTCTACCAAACCTGAGACCCATATTATGGCATGAGATGTGATATCAAACTCCTTCCCATTCTAATACTGAGACCCTTCCTATAGCTTGAAATGTGATATCCAACTCCTTCCCATTCCAATTCTGAGACCCTTCCTATACCATGAGACTTGATATCTCAATGCTTCTAATACCAAACCTGAGACCCGTCCTATAACATGAGATGTGATATCCAAATCCTTCCCCTTCCAAACCTTAGACCCTTCCTTTATCATGAGATGTGATATCCAACTCCTTCCCATTCCAATCTTGAGACCCTTCCGATATCATGAAATGTGATATCTCAATGCTTCTATCAAACTTGAGACCCTCCCTATAGCATGAGATGTGATATCCAAGTCCTTCCCATTCCAATCCTGAGACCCTTCCTATAGCATGAGATGTGATATCTCAATGCTTCTAATACCAAACCTGAGACCCTTCCTATAACATGAGATGGGAATATCCAACTCCTTCCCATTCCAATCCTTAGACCCTTCCTACAGCATGCAATATGATATCTCAATGATTTTAATAAAAAACCTGAGACCCGTCCTATAACATGAGATGGGATATCCAACTCCTTCCCATTCCAATCCTGAGACACTTCCGATAGCAGAGATGTGATATCTCAATGTTTATACCAAACCTGAGACCCTTCCTATAACACGAGATGTGATATCCAACTCCTTCCCATTCCAATCCTGAGACCCTTCCTATAGCATGAGATGTGATATCCAACTCCATCCCATTCCAATCCTGAGACCCTTCCTATAGCATGAGATGTGATGTCTCAAGGCTTCTAATACCAAACCTGAGATCCTTCCTTTAACATGAGATGCGATATCCAACTCCTTCCATTCCAATCCTTAGACCCTTCCTACAGCATGCAATATGATATCTCAATGATTTTAATAAAAAACCTGAGACCCGTCCTATAACATGAGATGGGATATCCAACTCCTTCCCATTCCAATCCTGAGACACTTCTGATAGCAGAGATGTGATATCTCAATGTTTATACCAAACCTGAGACCCTTCCTATAACATGAGATGTGATATCCAACTCCTTCCCGTTCCAAACCTGAGACCCTTCCTTTAGCATGAGATGTGATATCCAGCCCCTTCCCATTCCAATCCTGAGAAACTTCCGATAGCATGAGATGTGATATCTTAATGCTTCTAATATCAAAACTGAGACCCTCCCTATAGCATATGTGATATCTAAATCCTTCCCATTCCAATCCTGAGACCCTATAGCATGAGATGTGCTATCTCAATGCTTATCCTTGATTCCTGTAGTAAATTGATTTCCTTTGCAGGCCGACTCCTGTCACGAATGCCTTGTCTGCATGCATTCTCTCCTGGCCATTCGCTCACCGTGGCTATTTGCCTACCCCCTTCCTCTCTCAGTGGATGGACTTCTCCATCCTAGCCTCCTACCACTCAACTCCGCCTACTTGGAGAATTCAACATGAACCTGTATGCTTCCTGACCTGGACTTTTACGAGATCTGCAACTCTTCATGTCGCTGGCCCTACACACTGCAGGGAATACTCAGGATTTTCTGATCTCAGACCTCCCCCTCTGTAACCCTCTCAACAATCCTCTCCCGTGGTGATCAAGTTCTCATCTCCAAAGAAGGCTAACTGCCAGCTATTCCTCCTCAGAGGAGTTCTCCCTTTCTGTCCCTGCTCCCTGCACAGTTTCGCGATGCAAACACTCGCTTTCCTGCTCTCTGGCTTAGACGCTTTTCCTTCTCAGAGGCCTTCTTCCTTTCTGCCCTTTTCGCGTTGCAAGTACTCGCTTCCCAGCTCTCTGGTTTAGACGCGTGTTCCCTGCCTTCTCTCCTCTTCCCGCTGCCTTCAAATCAAAAAATGAGCTCCAAAAGATACACAGTGCTCAGAATGCTCTATAACACCCATTATTCAACATATAGCCGTAACCCGCTAGACGTATTGAAACGTGCTGTAAACTAGCAAAAACAGCTAGAAAATGTACTTTCCTCGCGTTTTTGTAAATGCTAATTCTGATGGGTTCCCATGTATGTACTGTCCGTGCGTTTGTTGTCGAATCCTGAAGTTTTTAACCACTGTTCTCCCATACAAGGGGGGGTCAACGTCTACTGCTGTTCACAGGCTGAATGTATACGGCTGAAATCTTCAAGGCATTATCAGCTTTCCTGACTGTTTTGGAACGTGTATTTGCCATCTGTTAATGCAGTCGCCCTGTGTTCATCGTCCCTTCTACTTCACAGGCTGCACTCCCCTGGTGATCACATTCTCCTCTCCAGAGCAGGCTGACTACCAGCTGCTCCTCCTCATAGGCGTTCATCCTTTCTGTCCCTGCTCCCTGCACCGTTCCGCGTTGCATGTACTCGCTTCCCAGCTCTCTGGTTTAGATGCGTGTTCCCTGCCTTCTCTCCTCTTCCTACAGCCTTCCAATGAGCTCCACAAGATAGTGTTCAGAATGCTTTATAACCCCATTATTCAACATATAGCTGTAACCCGCTAGACGTATTGAAACGTGCTAAAAACGAGCAGAAACAGCTCGAAAATGTACTTTTCTCGCGTTTTGGTAAATGCGAATTCTGGTGGATTCCCATTTTGTACTCTGTTCGTGCGTTTGTTCAGTCGAATCCTGGTCTTTTGAACCACTCTTCTCCCATACAAAGGAGGGTCAAAATGTGTTGTTCACAGGCTGAATTTATACTGCTGAAATGCTCGCTTCCCTGCTCTCTGGTTTAGGTGCGTGTTCCCTGCCTTCTCTCCTCTTCCTACAGCCTTCCAATGAGCTCCACTAGATAGTGTTCAGAATGCTTTATAACCCCATTATTCAACATATAGCTGTAACCCGCTAGACGTATTGAAACGTGCTAAAAACTAGCAAAAATAGCTAGAAAATGTACTTCCCTCGCGTTTTTGTAAATGCGAATTCTGGTGGGTTCCCATGTTGTATGTACTGTGTCCGTGCGTTTGTGTCGAATCCTGACGTTTTTAACCACTGTTCTCCCATAATAGGGAGGGGGGGCTCAACATCTGCTGTTCACAGGCTGAATGTATACGGCTGAAATCTTCAAGGCATTATCAGCTTTCCTGACTGTTTTGGAACGTGTATTTGCCATCTGTTAATGCAGTCGCCCGTTGTTCATCGTTCCTTCTAGTTTACAGGCTGCACTCCCCTAGTGATCACATTCTTCTCTCCTATGCAGGCTAACTACCAGCTGCTCCTCCTCATAGGTGTTCATCCTTTCTGTCCCTGCTCCCTGCACCGTTTCGCGTTGCATGTACTCGCTTCCCAGCTCTCTGGTTGAGATGCGTGTTCCCTGCCTTCTCTCCTCTTGCTACAGCCTTCCAATTTGCTCCACAAGATACAGTGTTCAGAATGCTTTATAACACCCATTATTCAACATATAGCTGTAACCCGATAGACGTATTGAAACGTGCTAAAAACTAGCAAAAACAGCTAGAAAATGTACTTCCCTCGCGTTTTTGTAAATGCGAATTCTGGTGGGTTCCCATGTTGTATGTACTGTGTCCGTGCGTTTGTGTCGAATCCTGACGTTTTTAACCACTGTTCTCCCATAATAGGGAGGGGGGGCTCAACATCTGCTGTTCACAGGCTGAATGTATACGGCTGAAATCTTCAAGGCATTATCAGCTTTCCTGACTGTTTTGGAACGTGTATTTGCCATCTGTTAATGCAGTCGCCCGTTGTTCATCGTTCCTTCTAGTTTTCAGGCTGCACTCCCCTAGTGATCACATTCTTCTCTCCTATGCAGGCTAACTACCAGCTGCTCCTCCTCATAGGTGTTCATCCTTTCTGTCCCTGCTCCCTGCACCGTTTCGCGTTGCATGTACTCGCTTCCCAGCTCTCTGGTTGAGATGCGTGTTCCCTGCCTTCTCTCCTCTTGCTACAGCCTTCCAATTTGCTCCACAAGATACAGTGTTCAGAATGCTTTATAACACCCATTATTCAACATATAGCTGTAACCAGATAGACGTATTGAAACGTGCTAAAAACTAGCAAAAACAGCTAGAAAATGTACTTCCCTCGCGTTTTGGTAAATGCAGGGTACACACGTCTAAACCAGAGAGCAGGGAAGCGAGCATTTCAGCAGTATAAATTCAGCCTGTGAACAACACATTTTGACCCTCCCTTGTATGGGAGAAGAGTGGTTCAAAAGACCAGGATTCGACTGAACAAACGCACGAACAGAGTACAAAATGGGAATCCACCAGAATTCGCATTTACCAAAACGCGAGAAAAGTACATTTTCGAGCTGTTTCTGCTCATTTTTAGCACGTTTCAATACGTCTAGCGGGTTACAGCTATATGTTGAATAATGGGTGTTATAAAGCATTCTGAACACTGTATCTTGTGGAGCTCATTGGAAGGCTGTAGGAAGAGGAGAGAAGGCAGGGAACACGCATCTAAACCAGAGAGCTGGGAAGCGAGTACATGCAACGCGAAACGGTGCAGGGAGCAGGGACAGAAAGGATGAACGCCTATGAGGAGGAGCAGCTGGTAGTCAGCCTGCTCTGGAGAGGAGAATGTGATCACCAGGGGAGTGCAGCTTGTAAAGTAGAAGGGACTATGAACACAGGGCGACTGCATTAACAGATGGCAAATACACGTTCCAAAACAGTCAGGAAAGCTGATAATGCCTTGAAGATTTCAGCCGTATACATTCAGCCTATGAACAGCAGTAGACGTTGACCCCCCCCCCCCCCCTTGTATGGGAGAACAGTGGTTAAAAACTTCAGCATTCGACAACAAACGCACGGACAGTATACATGGGAACCCATCAGAATTAGCATTTACAAAAACGCGAGGAAAGTACATTTTCTAGCTGTTTTTGCTAGTTTTTAGCACGTTTCAATACGTCTATCGGGTTACAGCTATATGTTGAATAATGGGTGTTATAAAGCATTCTGAACACTGTATCTTGTGGAGCAAATTGGAAGGCTGTAGCAAGAGGAGAGAAGGCAGGGAACACGCATCTCAACCAGAGAGCTGGGAAGCGAGTACATGCAACGCGAAACGGTGCAGGGAGCAGGGACAGAAAGGATGAACACCTATGAGGAGGAGCAGCTGGTAGTTAGCCTGCATAGGAGAGAAGAATGTGATCACTAGGGGAGTGCAGCCTGTAAACTAGAAGGAACGATGAACAACGGGCGACTGCATTAACAGATGGCAAATACACGTTCCAAAACAGTCAGGAAAGCTGATAATGCCTTGAAGATTTCAGCCGTATACATTCAGCCTGTGAACAGCAGATGTTGAGCCCCCCCTCCCTATTATGGGAGAACAGTGGTTAAAAACGTCAGGATTCGACACAAACGCACGGACACAGTACATACAACATGGGAACCCACCAGAATTCGCATTTACAAAAACGCGAGGGAAGTACATTTTCTAGCTATTTTTGCTAGTTTTTAGCACGTTTCAATACGTCTAGCGGGTTACAGCTATATGTTGAATAATGGGGTTATAAAGCATTCTGAACACTATCTAGTGGAGCTCATTGGAAGGCTGTAGGAAGAGGAGAGAAGGCAGGGAACACGCATCTAAACCAGAGAGCAGGGAAGCGAGCATTTCAGCAGTATAAATTCAGCCTGTGAACAACACATTTTGACCCTCCTTTGTATGGGAGAAGAGTGGTTCAAAAGACCAGGATTCGACTGAACAAACGCACGAACAGAGTACAAAATGGGAATCCACCAGAATTCGCATTTACCAAAACGCGAGAAAAGTACATTTTCGAGCTGTTTCTGCTCGTTTTTAGCACGTTTCAATACGTCTAGCGGGTTACAGCTATATGTTGAATAATTGGGTTATAAAGCATTCTGAACACTATCTTGTGGAGCTCATTGGAAGGCTGTAGGAAGAGGAGAGAAGGCAGGGAACACGCATCTAAACCAGAGAGCTGGGAAGCGAGTACATGCAACGCGGAACGGTGCAGGGAGCAGGGACAGAAAGGATGAACGCCTATGAGGAGGAGCAGCTGGTAGTCAGCCTGCTCTGGAGAGGAGAATGTGATCACCAGGGGAGTGCAGCCTGTGAAGTAGAAGGGACGATGAACACAGGGCGACTGCATTAACAGATGGCAAATACACGTTCCAAAACAGTCAGGAAAGCTGATAATGCCTTGAAGATTTCAGCCGTATACATTCAGCCTGTGAACAGCATTAGACGTTGACCCCCCCTTGTATGGGAGAACAGTGGTTAAAAACTTCAGGATTCGACAACAAACGCACGGACAGTACATACATGGGAACCCATCAGAATTAGCATTTACAAAAACGCGAGGAAAGTACATTTTCTAGCTGTTTTTGCTAGTTTACAGCACGTTTCAATACGTCTAGCGGGTTACGGCTATATGTTGAATAATGGGTGTTATAGAGCATTCTGAGCACTGTGTATCTTTTGGAGCTCATTTTTTGATTTGAAGGCAGCGGGAAGAGGAGAGAAGGCAGGGAACACGCGTCTAAACCAGAGAGCTGGGAAGCGAGTACTTGCAACGCGAAAAGGGCAGAAAGCAAGAAGGCCTCTGAGAAGGAAAAGCGTCTAAACAAGAGAGCAGGGAAGCGAGTGTTTGCAACGCGAAACGGTGCAGGGAGCAGGGACAGAAAGGGAGAACTCCTCTGAGGAGGAACAGCTGGCAGTTAGCCTTCTTTGAAGATGAGAACTTGATCACCACGGGAGAGGATTGTTGAGAGGGTTACAGAGGGGGAGGTCTGAGATCAGAAAATCCTGAGTATTCCCTGCAGTGTGTAGGGCCAGCGACATGAAGAGTTGCAGATCTCGTAAAAGTCCAGGTCAGGAAGCATACAGGTTCATGTTGAATTCTCCAAGTAGGCGGAGTTGAGTGGTAGGAGGCTAGGACAAAGAAGTCCATCCACTGAGAGAGGAAGGGGGTAGGCAAATAGCCACGGTGAGAGAATGGCCAGGAGAGAATGCATGCAGACAAGGCATTCGTGACAGGAGTCGGCCTGCAAAGGAAATCAATTTACTACAGGAATCAAGGATAAGCATTGAGATATCACATCTCATGCTATAGGAAGGGTCTCAGGATTGGAATGGGAAGGACTTAGATATCACATATCATGCTATAGGGAGGGTCTCAGTTTAGATATTAGAAGCATTGAGATATCATATCTCATGCTATCGGAAGTGTCTCAGGATTGGAATGGGAAGGAGCTGGATATCACATCTCATGCTAAAGGAAGGGTCTCAGGTTTGGAACGGGAAGGAGTTGGATATCACATCTCATGTTATAGGAAGGGTCTCAGGTTTGGTATAAACATTGAGATATCACATCTCAGGCTATAGGAAGGGTCTCAGGATTGGAATGGGAAGGAGTTGGATATCACATCTCATGCTATAGGAAGGGTCTCAGGATTGGAATGGGAAGGAGTTAGATATCACATTGGATATTCCCATCTCATGTTATAGGAAGGATCTCAGGTTTGGTATTAGAAGCATTGAGATATCACATCTCATGCTATAGGAAGGGTCTCAGGATTGGAATGGGAAGGACTTGGATATCACATCTCATGCTATAAGGAGGGTCTCAAGTTTGATATTAGAAGCATTGAGATATCACATTTCATGATATCGGAAGGGTCTCAAGATTGGAATGGGAAGGAGTTGGATATCACATCTCATGATAAAGGAAGGGTCTAAGGTTTGGAAGGGGAAGGATTTGGATATCACATCTCATGTTATAGGACGGGTCTCAGGTTTGGTATTAGAAGCATTGAGATATCAAGTCTCATGGTATAGGAAGGGTCTCAGAATTGGAATGGGAAGGAGTTGGATATCACATCTCAAGCTATAGGAAGGGTCTCAGGATTAGAATGGGAAGGAGTTTGATATCACATCTCATGCCATAGTATGGGTCTCAGGTTTGGTAGAAGCATTGGGATATCACATCTCATGCTATCGGAAGGTTATCAGGATTGGATTTGGAAGGAGTTGGATATCCCATCTCATGCTATAGGAAGGGTCTCATGTTGGAATGGGAAGGAGTTGGATATCACATCTCATGTTATAGGACGGGTCTCAGGATTGGAATGGGAAGGACTTGGATATCACATCTCATGCTATAGGAAGGCTCTCAGGTTTGCAAGGGGAAAGAGTTGGATATCACATTTCATGTTAGAGGTAGGATCTCAGGTTTGGTATTAGAAGTATTGAGATATCACATCTCATGCTATCAGAAGGATCTCAGGTTTGGTATAGAAGCATTGAGACATCATATCATGCTATCAGAAGAGTCTCAGGATTGGAATGGGAAGGAGTTGGATATCACATCTCATGGTAAGGGAAGGGTCTCAGGTTTGGAAGATAAGGATTTGGATATCACATCTCATGTTATAGGAAGGATCTCAGGTTTGGTATTAGAAGTATTGAGATATCACATCTCATGCTATCGGAAGGATCTCAGGTTTGGTATAGAAGCATTGAGATATATCTTATACTATCAGAAGGGTCTCAGGATTGGAATGGGAAGGAGTTGGCTATCACATCTCATGCTAAAGGGAGGGTCCCAGGTTTGGAAGGGGAAGGATTTGGATATCACATCTCATGTTATAGGATGGATCTCAGGTTTGGTATTAGAAGTATTGAGATATCACATCTCATGTTATCGGAAGGATCTCAGGTTTGGTATTAGAAGTATTGAGATATCACATCTCATGCTATAGGAAGGGTCTCAGGATTGGAATGGGAAGGAGTTGGATATCACATCTCATGCTAAAGGAAGGGTCTCAGGTTTGGTAGAAGCATTGAGGTATCACATCTCATGCTATAGGAAGGCTCTCAGGATTGGAATGGGAAGGACTTAGATATCACATATCATGCTATAGGGAGGGTCTCGGTTTTGATATTAGAAGCATTGATATATCACATCTCATGCTATCGGAAGTGTCTCAGGATTGGAATGGGAAGGAGCTGGATATAACATCTCATGCTAAAGGAAGGGTCTCAGGTTTGGAACGGGAAGGAGTTGGATATCACATCTCATGTTATAGGAAGGGTCTCAGGTTTGGTATAAACATTGAGATATCACATCTCTGCTATCGGAAGTGTCTCAGGATTGGAATGGGAAGGAGTTGAATATCCCATCTCATGTTATAGGACGGGTCTCAGGTTTTTTATTAGAATCATTGAGATATCATATTGCATGATGTAGGAAGGGTCTAAGGATTGGAATGGGAAGGACTTAGATCTCACATCTCATGCTATAGATAGGCTCTCAGGTTTGGAAAGTGAAGGAGTTGGATATCACATTTCATGTTAGAGGAAGGATCTCAGGTTTGGTATTAGGGGCATTGAGATATCACATCTCAGGCTATCGGAAGGGTCTCAGGATTGGAATGGGAAGGAGTTGGATATCACATCTCATGCTATAGGAAGGGTCTCAGGTTTGGTAGAACCATTGAGATATCACATCTCATGCTATAGGAAGGGTCTCAGGATTGGAATGGAAGGAGTTGGATATCACATCTCATGTTATAGGAAGGATATCAGGTTTGGTATTAGAAGCATTGAGACATCACATCTCATGCTATAGGAAGGGTCTCAGGATTGGAATGGGAAGGAGTTGGATATCACATCTCATGCTATAGGAAGGGTCTCAGGATTGGAATGGGAAGGAGTTGAATATGACAACTCATGCCGTAGGAAGGGTCTCAGGTTTGGTATAAACATTGAGATATCACATCTCTGCTATCAAAAGGGTCTCAGGATTGGAATGGGAAGGAGTTGGATTCCCCATCTCATGTTATAGGAAGAGTCTCAGGTTTGGTATTAGAAGCATTGAGATATCACATCTCATGCTATAGGAAGTGTCTCAGGATTGGAATGGGAAGGACTTGGATATCACATCTCATGCTATGGGAAGGGTCTCAGGTTTGGTATAAGCAGTGAGATATCACATCTCATGCTATAGGAAGTGTCTCAGGACATCTCATGTTATAGGAAGGATCTCAGGTTTGGTATAAGCATTGAGATATCACATCTCTGCTATCGGAAGGGTCTCAGGATTGGAATGGGAAGGAGTTGGATATTCCCATCTCATGTTATAGGAAGGGTCTCAGGTTTGGTATTAGAAGCATTGAGATATCACATCTCATGCTATAGGAAGGGTCTCAGGATTGGAATGGGAAGGACTTGGATATCACATCTCACGCTATAGGGAGGTTCTCAAGTTTGATATTAGAAGCTTTGAGATATCACATCTCATGATATCGGAAGGGTCTCAGGATTGGAATGGGAAGGAGTTGGATATCACATCTCATGCTAAAGGGAGGGTCTCAGGTTTGGAAGGGGAAGGATTTGGATATCACATCTCATGTTATAGGAAGGATCTCAGGTTTGGTATTAGAAGCATTGAGATATCACATCTCATGCTATCGGAAGGATCTCAGGTTTGGTATTAGAAGCATTGAGATATCACATCTCATGCTATCAGAAGAGTCTCAGGATTGGAATAGGAAGGAGTTGGATATCACATCTCATGCTAAAGGGAGGGTCTCAGGTTTGGAAGGGGAAGGATTTGGATATCACATCTCATGTTATCGGAAGGATCTCACGTTTGGTATTAGAAGTATTGAGATATCATATCTCATGCTATAGGAAGGGTCTCAGGATTGGAATGGGAAGGAGTTGGATATCACATCTCATGCTATAGGGAGGGTCTCAGGATTGGAATGGGAAGGACTTAGATATCACATATCATGCTATAGGGAGGGTCTCAGTTTTGATATTAGAAGCATTGAGATATCACATCTCATGCTATCGGAAGTGTATCAGGATTGGAATGGGAAGGAGCTGGATATCACATCTCATGCTAAAGGAAGGGTCTCAGGTTTGGAACGGGAAGGATTTGGATATCCCATCTCATGTTATAGGACGGGTCTCAGGTTTGTTATTAGAATCATTGAGATATCACATTGCATGCTGTAGGAAGGGTCTAAGGGTTGGAATGTGAAGGACTTGGATATCACATCTCATGCTATAGATAGGCTCTTAGGTTTGGAAAGGGAAGGAATTGGATATCACATTTCATGTTAGAGGAAGGATCTCAGGTTTGGTATAAGCATTGAGATATCACATCTCTGCTATCGGAAGTGTCTCAGGATTGGAATGGGAAGGAGTTGGATATCCCATCTCATGTTATAGGACGGGTCTCAGGTTTGTTATTAGAATCATTGAGATATCATATTGCATGCTGTAGGAAGGGTCTAAGGGTTGGAATGTGAAGGACTTGGATATCACATCTCAAGCTATAGATAGGCTCTTAGGTTTGGAAAGGGAAGGAATTGGATATCACATTTCATGTTAGAGGAAGGATCTCAGGTTTGGTATTAGAAGCATTGAGATATCACATCTCATGCTATAGGAAGGGTCTCAGGATTGGAATGGGAAGCAGTTGGATATCACATCTCATGCTATAGGAAGGGTCTCAGGTTTGGTATAAGCATTGAGATATCACATCTCATGCTATAGGACGGGTCTCAGGATTGGAATGGAAGGAGTTGGATATCACATCTCATGTTATAAGGAAGGATATCAGGTTTGGTATTAGAAGGATTGAGACATCACATCTCATGCTATAGGAAGGGTCTCAGGGTTGGAATGGGAAGGAGTTGGATATCACATCTCATCCAATAGGAAGGGTCTCAGGTTTGGAATGGGAAGGAATTGGATATCACATCTCATGTTATAGGAAGGATCTCAGGTTTGGTATTAGAAGCATTGAGATATCACATCTCATGCTAAAGGAAGGGTCTCAGGTTTGGTAGAAGCATTGAGATATCACGTCTCTGCTATCGGAAGGGTCTCAGGATTGGATTGGGAAGGAGTTGGATATCCCATCTCATGCTATAGGAAGAGTCTCAGGATTTGAATGGCAAGGAGTTGGATATCACATCTCATGCCATAGGAAGGGTCTCAGGTTTGTTATAAGCATTGAGATATCACATCTCTGCTATCGGAAGGGTCTCAGGATTGGATTGGGAAGGAGTTGGATATCCCTTCTCATGCTATAGGAAGTGTCTCAGGTTGGAATGGGAAGGAGTTGGATATCACATCTCATGTTATAGGAAGGGTCTCAGGATTGGAATGGGAAGGATTTGGATATCACATCCCTTGCTATAGGAAGGGTCTCAGGATTGGAATGGGTAGGAGTTGGATATTACTTTCTTGCTATTGGAAGGGTCTCATGTTTGGAATGGGAAGGAGTTGGATATCACATATGCTATAGTTAGTGTCTCAGGTTTGGAACGGGAAGGAGTTGGATATCACATCTCATGTTATAGGAAGGGTCTCAGATTTGGTATAAGCATTGAGATATCACATCTCTGCTATCGGAAGCGGCTCAGGATTGGAATGGGAAGGAGTTGGATATCCCATCTAATGTTATAGGAAGAGTCTCTGGTTTGGTATTAGAATCATTGAGATATCACATCGCATGCTGTAGGAAGGGTCTAAGGATTGGAATGGGATGGACTTGGATATCACATCTCATGCTATAGGTAGGCTCTCAGGTTTGGTATAAGCATTGAGATATCACATCTCATGCTATAGGAAGGGTCTCAGGATTGGAATGGGAAGGAATTGGATATCACATCTCATGCTATAGGAAGGGTCTCAGATTTGGTATAAGCATTGAGATATCACATCTCATGCTAAAGGAAGGGTCTCAGGATTGGAATGGGAAGGAGTTGTATATGACATCTCAGGCCATAGGAAGGTTCTCAGGTTTGGTATAAGCATTGAGATATCACATCTCTGCTATCGGAAGTGTCTCTGGATTGGAATGGGAAGGAGTTGGATATCCCATCTCATGTTATAGGACGGGTCTCAGGTTTGTTATTAGAATCATTGAGATATCATATTGCATGCTGTTGGAAGGGTCTAAGGGTTGGAAGGGGAAGGACTTGGATATCACATCTCATGCTATAGATAGGCTCTTAGGTTTGGAAAGGGAAGGAGTTGGATATCACATTTCATGTTAGAGGAAGGATCTCAGGTTTGGTATTAGAAGCATTGAGATATCACATCTCATGCTATAGGAAGGGTCTCAGGATTGGAATGGGAAGCAATTGGATATCACATCTCATGCTATAGGAAGGGTCTCAGGTTTGGTATAAGCATTGAGATATCACATCTCATGCTATAGGACGGGTCTCAGGATTGGAATGGAAGGAGTTGGATATCACATCTCATGTTATAGGAAGGATCTCAGGTTTGGTATTAGAAGCATTGAGACA
Source organism: Ambystoma mexicanum (assembly GCF_040938575.1). Taxonomy (NCBI): domain Eukaryota; kingdom Metazoa; phylum Chordata; class Amphibia; order Caudata; family Ambystomatidae; genus Ambystoma; species Ambystoma mexicanum. The sequence goes on along the minus strand of NC_090922.1, from coordinate 8,329,710 downwards.
TCACATCTCATGCTATAGGAAGGGTCTCAGGGTTGGAATGGGAAGGAGTTGGATATCACATCTCATCCAATAGGAAGGGCCTCAGGTTTGGAATGGGAGGGAATTGGATATCACATCTCATGTTATAGGAAGGATCTCAGGTTTGGTATTAGAAGCATTGAGATATCACATCTCATGCTATAGGAAGGGTCTCAGGATTGGAATGTGAAGGATTTGGATATCACATCTCATGCTAAAGGAAGGGTCTCAGGTTTGGTAGAAGCATTGAGATATCACGCCTCTGCTATCGGAAGGGTCTCAGGATTGGATTGGGAAGGAGTTGGATATCACATCTCATGCCATAGGAAGGGTCTCAGGTTTGGTATAAGCATTGAGATATCACATCTCTGCTATCGGAAGGGTCTCAGGTTTGGATTGGGAAGGAGTTGGATATCCCTTCTCATGCTATAGGAAGTGTCTCAGGTTGGAATGGGAAGGAGTTGGATATCACATCTCATTCATGTTATAGGAAGGGTCTCAGGATTGGAATGGGAAGGATTTGGATATCACATCTCTTGCTATAGGAAGGGTCTCAGGATTGGAATGGGTAGGAGTTGGATATTACTTTCTTGCTATAGGAGGGGTCTCATGTTTGGAATGGGAAGGAGTTGGATATCACATATGCTATAGTTAGTGTCTCAGGTTTGCAACGGGAAGGAGTTGGATATCACATCTCATGTTATAGGAAGGGTCTCAGGTTTGGTATAAGCATTGAGATATCACATCTCTGCTATCGGAAGTGGCTCAGGATTGGAATGGGAAGGAGTTGGATATCCCATCTCATGTTATAGGAAGAGTCTCTGGTTTGGTATTAGAATCATTGAGATATCACATCGCATGCTGTAGGAAGGGTCTAAGGATTGGAATGGGATGGACTTGGATATCACATCTCATGCTATAGGTAGGCTCTCAGGTTTGGTATAAGCATTGAGATATCACATCTCCTGCTATAGGAAGGGTCTCAGGATTGGAATGGGAAGGAATTGGATATCACATCTCATGCTATAGGAAGGGTCTCAGATTTGGTATAAGCATTGAGATATCACATCTCATGCTAAAGGAAGGTTCTCAGGATTGGAATGGGTAGGAGTTGTATATGACATCTCAGGCCATAGGAAGGTTCTCAGGTTTGGTATAAGCATTGAGATATCACATCTCTGCTATCGGAAGGGTCTCAGGATTGGAATGGGAAGGAGTTGGATATCCCATCTCATGTTATAGGAAGGGTCTCAGGTTTGGTATTAGAAGCATAGAGATATCACATCTCATGCTATAGGAAGGGTCTCAGGATTTGAATGGCAAGGAGTTGGATATCACATCTCATGCCATAGGAAGGGTCTCAGGTTTGGTATAAGCATTGAGATATCACATCTCTGCTATCGGAAGGGTCTCAGGATTGGATTGGGAAGGAGTTGGATATCCCTTCTCATGCTATAGGAAGTGTCTCAGGTTGGAATGGGAAGGAGTTGGATATCACATGTCATGTTATAGGAAGGGTCTCAGGATTGGAATGGGAAGGATTTGGATATCACATCTCTTGCTATAGGAAGGGTCTCAGGATTGGAATGGGTAGGAGTTGGATATTACTTTCTTGCTATAGGAAGGGTCTCATGTTTGGAATGGGAAGGAGTTGGATATCACATATGCTATAGTTAGTGTCTCAGGTTTGGAATGGGATGGACTTGGATATCACATCTCATGCTATAGGAAGGGTCTCAGATTTGGTATAAGCATTGAGATATCACATCTCATGCTAAAGGAAGGGTCTCAGGATTGGAATGGGAAGGAGTTGTATATGACATCTCAGGCCATAGGAAGGTTCTCAGGTTTGGTATAAGCATTGAGATATCACATCTCTGCTATCGGAAGGGTCTCAGGATTGGAATGGGAAGGAGTTGGATATCCCATCTCATGTTATAGGAAGGGTCTCAGGTTTGGTATTAGAAGCATTGAGATATCACATCTCATGCTATAGGAAGGGTCTCAGGATTTGAATGGCAAGGAGTTGGATATCACATCTCATGCCATAGGAAGGGTCTCAGGTTTGGTATAAGCATTGAGATATCACATCTCTGCTATCGGAAGGGTCTCAGGATTGGATTGGGAAGGAGTTGGATATCCCTTCTCATGCTATAGGAAGTGTCTCAGGTTGGAATGGGAAGGAGTTGGATATCACATCTCATGTTATAGGAAGGGTCTCAGGATTGGAATGGGAAGGATTTGGATATCACATCTCTTGCTATAGGAAGGGTCTCAGGATTGGAATGGGTAGGAGTTGGATATTACTTTCTTGCTATAGGAAGGGTCTCATGTTTGGAATGGGAAGGATTTGGATATCACATATGCTATAGTTAGTGTCTCAGGTTTGGAACGGGAAGGAGTTGGATATCACATCTCATGTTATAGGAAGGGTCTCAGGTTTGGTATAAGCATTGAGATATCACATCTCTGCTATCGGAAGCGGCTCAGGATTGGAATGGGAAGGAGTTGGATATCCCATCTCATGTTATAGTAAGAGTCTCTGGTTTGGTATTAGAATCATTGAGATATCACATCGCATGCTGTAGGAAGGGTCTAAGGATTGGAATGGGATGGACTTGGATATCACATCTCATGCTATAGGAAGGGTCTCAGATTTGGTATAAGCATTGAGATATCACATTTCATGCTAAAGGAAGGGTCTCAGGATTGTAGGCTCTCAGGTTTGGTATAAGCATTGAGATATCACATCTCATGCTATAGGAAGGGTCTCAGGATTGGAATGGGAAGGATTTGGATATCACATCTCATGCTATAGGAAGGGTCTCAGATTTGGTATAAGCATTGAGATATCACATCTCATGCTAAAGGAAGGGTCTCAGGATTGGAATGGGAAGGAGTTGTATATGACATCTCAGGCCATAGGAAGGGTCTCAGGTTTGGTATAAGCATTGAGATATCACATCTCTGCTATCGGAAGGGTCTCAGGATTGGAATGGGAAGGAGTTGGATATCCCATCTCATGTTATAGGAAGGGTCTCAGGTTTGGTATTAGAAGTATAGAGATATCACATCTCATGCTATAGGAAGGGTCTCAGGATTGGAATGGGAAGGACTTGGATGTCACATCTCATGCTATAGGGAGGGTCTCAAGTTTGATATTAGAAGCATTGAGATAACAAATCTCATGATATCGGAAGGGTCTGAGGATTGGAATGGGAAGGAGTTGGATACCACATCTCATGATAAAGGAAGGGTCTAAGGTTTGGAAGGGGAAGGATTTGGATATCACATCTCATGTTATAGGACGGGTCTCAGGTTTGGTATTAGAAGCATTGAGATATCAAGTCTCATGGTATAAGAAGGGTCTCAGAATTGGAATGGGAAGGAGTTGGATATCACACCTCAAGCTATAGGAAGGGTCTCAGGATTGGAATGGGAAGGAGTTTGATATCACATCTCATGCCATAGTATGGGTCTCAGGTTTGGTAGAAGCATTGGGACATCACATCTCATGCTATCGGAAGGGTATCAGTATTGGATTTGGAAGAAGTTGGATATCCCATCTCATGCTATAGGAAGGGTCTCAGGTTGGAATGGGAAGGAGTTGGATATCACATTTCATGTTATAGGAAGGGTCTCAGGATTGGAATGGGAAGGACTTGGATATCATATCTCATGCTATAGGACGGGTCTCAGGTTTGTTATTAGAATCATTGAGATATCATATTGCATGCTGTAGGAAGGGTCTAAGATTTGGAAAGGGAAGGAGTTGGATATCACATTTCATGTTAGAGGAAGGATCTCAGGTTTGGTATTAGAAGCATTGAGATATCACATCTCATGCTATAGGAAGGGTCTCAGGATTGGAATGGGAAGTAGTTGGATATCACATCTCATGCTATAGGAAGGGTCTCAGGTTTGGTATAAGCATTGAGATATCACATCTCATGCTATAGGACGGGTCTCAGGATTGGATTGGGAAGTAGTTGGATATCCCTTCTCATGCCATAGGAAGGGTCTCAGGTTTGGTATAAGCATTGAGATATCACATCTCTGCTATCGGAAGGGTCTCAGGATTGGAATGGGAAGGAGTTGGATATTCCCATCTCATGTTATAGGAAGGGTCTCAGGTTTGGTATTAGAAGCATTGAGATATCACATCTCATGCTATAGGAAGGGTCTCAGGATTGGAATGGGAAGGACTTGGATATCACATCTCATGCTATAGGGAGGGTCTCAAGTTTGATATTAGAAGCTTTGAGATATCACATCTCATGATATCGGAAGGGTCTCAGGATTGGAATGGGAAGGAGTTGGATATCACATCTCATGATAAAGGAAGGGTCTAAGGTTTGGAAGGGGAAGGATTTGGATATCACATCTCATGTTATATTACGGGTCTCAGGTTTGGTATTAGAAGCATTGAGATATCAAGTCTCAGAGTATAGGAAGGGTCTCAGAATTGGAATGGGAAGGAGTTGGATATCACATCTCAAGCTATAGGAAGGGTCTCAGGATTGGAATGGGAAGGAGTTGGATATCCCTTCTCATGCTATAGGAAGTGTCTCAGGTTGGAATGGGAAGGAGTTGGATATCACATCTCATGTTATAGGAAGGGTCTCAGGATTGGAATGGGAAGGATTTGGATATCACATCCCTTGCTATAGGAAGGGTCTCAGGATTGGAATGGGTAGGAGTTGGATATTACTTTCTTGCTATTGGAAGGGTCTCATGTTTGGAATGGGAAGGAGTTGGATATCACATATGCTATAGTTAGTGTCTCAGGTTTGGAACGGGAAGGAGTTGGATATCACATCTCATGTTATAGGAAGGGTCTCAGATTTGGTATAAGCATTGAGATATCACATCTCTGCTATCGGAAGCGGCTCAGGATTGGAATGGGAAGGAGTTGGATATCCCATCTAATGTTATAGGAAGAGTCTCTGGTTTGGTATTAGAATCATTGAGATATCACATCGCATGCTGTAGGAAGGGTCTAAGGATTGGAATGGGATGGACTTGGATATCACATCTCATGCTATAGGTAGGCTCTCAGGTTTGGTATAAGCATTGAGATATCACATCTCATGCTATAGGAAGGGTCTCAGGATTGGAATGGGAAGGAATTGGATATCACATCTCATGCTATAGGAAGGGTCTCAGATTTGGTATAAGCATTGAGATATCACATCTCATGCTAAAGGAAGGGTCTCAGGATTGGAATGGGAAGGAGTTGTATATGACATCTCAGGCCATAGGAAGGTTCTCAGGTTTGGTATAAGCATTGAGATATCACATCTCTGCTATCGGAAGTGTCTCTGGATTGGAATGGGAAGGAGTTGGATATCCCATCTCATGTTATAGGACGGGTCTCAGGTTTGTTATTAGAATCATTGAGATATCATATTGCATGCTGTTGGAAGGGTCTAAGGGTTGGAAGGGGAAGGACTTGGATATCACATCTCATGCTATAGATAGGCTCTTAGGTTTGGAAAGGGAAGGAGTTGGATATCACATTTCATGTTAGAGGAAGGATCTCAGGTTTGGTATTAGAAGCATTGAGATATCACATCTCATGCTATAGGAAGGGTCTCAGGATTGGAATGGGAAGCAATTGGATATCACATCTCATGCTATAGGAAGGGTCTCAGGTTTGGTATAAGCATTGAGATATCACATCTCATGCTATAGGACGGGTCTCAGGATTGGAATGGAAGGAGTTGGATATCACATCTCATGTTATAGGAAGGATCTCAGGTTTGGTATTAGAAGCATTGAGACATCACATCTCATGCTATAGGAAGGGTCTCAGGGTTGGAATGGGAAGGAGTTGGATATCACATCTCATCCAATAGGAAGGGCCTCAGGTTTGGAATGGGAGGGAATTGGATATCACATCTCATGTTATAGGAAGGATCTCAGGTTTGGTATTAGAAGCATTGAGATATCACATCTCATGCTATAGGAAGGGTCTCAGGATTGGAATGTGAAGGATTTGGATATCACATCTCATGCTAAAGGAAGGGTCTCAGGTTTGGTAGAAGCATTGAGATATCACGCCTCTGCTATCGGAAGGGTCTCAGGATTGGATTGGGAAGGAGTTGGATATCACATCTCATGCCATAGGAAGGGTCTCAGGTTTGGTATAAGCATTGAGATATCACATCTCTGCTATCGGAAGGGTCTCAGGTTTGGATTGGGAAGGAGTTGGATATCCCTTCTCATGCTATAGGAAGTGTCTCAGGTTGGAATGGGAAGGAGTTGGATATCACATCTCATTCATGTTATAGGAAGGGTCTCAGGATTGGAATGGGAAGGATTTGGATATCACATCTCTTGCTATAGGAAGGGTCTCAGGATTGGAATGGGTAGGAGTTGGATATTACTTTCTTGCTATAGGAGGGGTCTCATGTTTGGAATGGGAAGGAGTTGGATATCACATATGCTATAGTTAGTGTCTCAGGTTTGCAACGGGAAGGAGTTGGATATCACATCTCATGTTATAGGAAGGGTCTCAGGTTTGGTATAAGCATTGAGATATCACATCTCTGCTATCGGAAGTGGCTCAGGATTGGAATGGGAAGGAGTTGGATATCCCATCTCATGTTATAGGAAGAGTCTCTGGTTTGGTATTAGAATCATTGAGATATCACATCGCATGCTGTAGGAAGGGTCTAAGGATTGGAATGGGATGGACTTGGATATCACATCTCATGCTATAGGTAGGCTCTCAGGTTTGGTATAAGCATTGAGATATCACATCTCCTGCTATAGGAAGGGTCTCAGGATTGGAATGGGAAGGAATTGGATATCACATCTCATGCTATAGGAAGGGTCTCAGATTTGGTATAAGCATTGAGATATCACATCTCATGCTAAAGGAAGGTTCTCAGGATTGGAATGGGTAGGAGTTGTATATGACATCTCAGGCCATAGGAAGGTTCTCAGGTTTGGTATAAGCATTGAGATATCACATCTCTGCTATCGGAAGGGTCTCAGGATTGGAATGGGAAGGAGTTGGATATCCCATCTCATGTTATAGGAAGGGTCTCAGGTTTGGTATTAGAAGCATAGAGATATCACATCTCATGCTATAGGAAGGGTCTCAGGATTTGAATGGCAAGGAGTTGGATATCACATCTCATGCCATAGGAAGGGTCTCAGGTTTGGTATAAGCATTGAGATATCACATCTCTGCTATCGGAAGGGTCTCAGGATTGGATTGGGAAGGAGTTGGATATCCCTTCTCATGCTATAGGAAGTGTCTCAGGTTGGAATGGGAAGGAGTTGGATATCACATGTCATGTTATAGGAAGGGTCTCAGGATTGGAATGGGAAGGATTTGGATATCACATCTCTTGCTATAGGAAGGGTCTCAGGATTGGAATGGGTAGGAGTTGGATATTACTTTCTTGCTATAGGAAGGGTCTCATGTTTGGAATGGGAAGGAGTTGGATATCACATATGCTATAGTTAGTGTCTCAGGTTTGGAATGGGATGGACTTGGATATCACATCTCATGCTATAGGAAGGGTCTCAGATTTGGTATAAGCATTGAGATATCACATCTCATGCTAAAGGAAGGGTCTCAGGATTGGAATGGGAAGGAGTTGTATATGACATCTCAGGCCATAGGAAGGTTCTCAGGTTTGGTATAAGCATTGAGATATCACATCTCTGCTATCGGAAGGGTCTCAGGATTGGAATGGGAAGGAGTTGGATATCCCATCTCATGTTATAGGAAGGGTCTCAGGTTTGGTATTAGAAGCATTGAGATATCACATCTCATGCTATAGGAAGGGTCTCAGGATTTGAATGGCAAGGAGTTGGATATCACATCTCATGCCATAGGAAGGGTCTCAGGTTTGGTATAAGCATTGAGATATCACATCTCTGCTATCGGAAGGGTCTCAGGATTGGATTGGGAAGGAGTTGGATATCCCTTCTCATGCTATAGGAAGTGTCTCAGGTTGGAATGGGAAGGAGTTGGATATCACATCTCATGTTATAGGAAGGGTCTCAGGATTGGAATGGGAAGGATTTGGATATCACATCTCTTGCTATAGGAAGGGTCTCAGGATTGGAATGGGTAGGAGTTGGATATTACTTTCTTGCTATAGGAAGGGTCTCATGTTTGGAATGGGAAGGATTTGGATATCACATATGCTATAGTTAGTGTCTCAGGTTTGGAACGGGAAGGAGTTGGATATCACATCTCATGTTATAGGAAGGGTCTCAGGTTTGGTATAAGCATTGAGATATCACATCTCTGCTATCGGAAGCGGCTCAGGATTGGAATGGGAAGGAGTTGGATATCCCATCTCATGTTATAGTAAGAGTCTCTGGTTTGGTATTAGAATCATTGAGATATCACATCGCATGCTGTAGGAAGGGTCTAAGGATTGGAATGGGATGGACTTGGATATCACATCTCATGCTATAGGAAGGGTCTCAGATTTGGTATAAGCATTGAGATATCACATTTCATGCTAAAGGAAGGGTCTCAGGATTGTAGGCTCTCAGGTTTGGTATAAGCATTGAGATATCACATCTCATGCTATAGGAAGGGTCTCAGGATTGGAATGGGAAGGATTTGGATATCACATCTCATGCTATAGGAAGGGTCTCAGATTTGGTATAAGCATTGAGATATCACATCTCATGCTAAAGGAAGGGTCTCAGGATTGGAATGGGAAGGAGTTGTATATGACATCTCAGGCCATAGGAAGGGTCTCAGGTTTGGTATAAGCATTGAGATATCACATCTCTGCTATCGGAAGGGTCTCAGGATTGGAATGGGAAGGAGTTGGATATCCCATCTCATGTTATAGGAAGGGTCTCAGGTTTGGTATTAGAAGTATAGAGATATCACATCTCATGCTATAGGAAGGGTCTCAGGATTGGAATGGGAAGGACTTGGATGTCACATCTCATGCTATAGGGAGGGTCTCAAGTTTGATATTAGAAGCATTGAGATAACAAATCTCATGATATCGGAAGGGTCTGAGGATTGGAATGGGAAGGAGTTGGATACCACATCTCATGATAAAGGAAGGGTCTAAGGTTTGGAAGGGGAAGGATTTGGATATCACATCTCATGTTATAGGACGGGTCTCAGGTTTGGTATTAGAAGCATTGAGATATCAAGTCTCATGGTATAAGAAGGGTCTCAGAATTGGAATGGGAAGGAGTTGGATATCACACCTCAAGCTATAGGAAGGGTCTCAGGATTGGAATGGGAAGGAGTTTGATATCACATCTCATGCCATAGTATGGGTCTCAGGTTTGGTAGAAGCATTGGGACATCACATCTCATGCTATCGGAAGGGTATCAGTATTGGATTTGGAAGAAGTTGGATATCCCATCTCATGCTATAGGAAGGGTCTCAGGTTGGAATGGGAAGGAGTTGGATATCACATTTCATGTTATAGGAAGGGTCTCAGGATTGGAATGGGAAGGACTTGGATATCATATCTCATGCTATAGGACGGGTCTCAGGTTTGTTATTAGAATCATTGAGATATCATATTGCATGCTGTAGGAAGGGTCTAAGATTTGGAAAGGGAAGGAGTTGGATATCACATTTCATGTTAGAGGAAGGATCTCAGGTTTGGTATTAGAAGCATTGAGATATCACATCTCATGCTATAGGAAGGGTCTCAGGATTGGAATGGGAAGTAGTTGGATATCACATCTCATGCTATAGGAAGGGTCTCAGGTTTGGTATAAGCATTGAGATATCACATCTCATGCTATAGGACGGGTCTCAGGATTGGATTGGGAAGTAGTTGGATATCCCTTCTCATGCCATAGGAAGGGTCTCAGGTTTGGTATAAGCATTGAGATATCACATCTCTGCTATCGGAAGGGTCTCAGGATTGGAATGGGAAGGAGTTGGATATTCCCATCTCATGTTATAGGAAGGGTCTCAGGTTTGGTATTAGAAGCATTGAGATATCACATCTCATGCTATAGGAAGGGTCTCAGGATTGGAATGGGAAGGACTTGGATATCACATCTCATGCTATAGGGAGGGTCTCAAGTTTGATATTAGAAGCTTTGAGATATCACATCTCATGATATCGGAAGGGTCTCAGGATTGGAATGGGAAGGAGTTGGATATCACATCTCATGATAAAGGAAGGGTCTAAGGTTTGGAAGGGGAAGGATTTGGATATCACATCTCATGTTATATTACGGGTCTCAGGTTTGGTATTAGAAGCATTGAGATATCAAGTCTCAGAGTATAGGAAGGGTCTCAGAATTGGAATGGGAAGGAGTTGGATATCACATCTCAAGCTATAGGAAGGGTCTCAGGATTGGAATGGGAAGGACTTGGATATCACATCTCATGCTATAGGAAGGCTCTCAGGTTTGGAAGGGGAAAGAGTTGGATATCACATTTCATGTTAGAGGTAGGATCTCAGGTTTGGTATTAGAGGCATTGAGATATCACATCTCATGCTATCGGAAGGATCTCAGGTTTGGTATTAGAAGCATTGAGATATCACATCTCATGCTATCAGAAGGGTCTCAGGAATGGAATGGGAAGGAGTTGGATATCACATCTCATGCTAAAGGGAGGGTCTCAGGTTTGGAAGGAGAAGGATTTGGATATCACATCTCATGTTATAGGAAGGATCTCAGGTTTGGTATTAGAACCATTGAGATATCACATCTCATGCTATCGGAAGGATCTCAGGTTTGGTATTAGAAGCATTGAGATATCACATCTCATGCTATCAGAAGGGTCTCAGGATTGGAATGGGAAGGAGTTGGATATCACATCTCATGCTAAAGGGAGGGTCTCAGGTTTGGAAGGGGAAGGATTTGGATATCACATCTCATGTTATCGGAAGGATCTCACGTTTGGTATTAGAAGTATTGAGATATCATATCTCATGCTATAGGAAGGGTCTCAGGATTGTAATGGGAAGGACTTAGATATCACATATGCTATAGGGAGGGTCTCAGTTTTGATATTAGAAGCATTGAGATATCACATCTCATGCTATTGGAAGTGTCTCAGGATTGGAATGGGAAGGAGCTGGATATCACATCTCATGCTAAAGGAAGGGTCTCAGGTTTGGAACGGGAAGGATTTGGATATCACATCTCATGTTATAGGAAGGGTCTCAGGTTTGGTATAAGCATTGAGATATCACATCTCTGCTATCGGAAGTGTCTCAGGATTGGAATGGGAAGGAGTTGGATATCCCATCTCATGTTATAGGACGGGTCTCAGGTTTGTTATTAGAATCATTGAGATATCATATTGCATGCTGTAGGAAGGGTCTAAGGGTTGGAATGGGAAGGACTTCGATATCACATCTCATGCTATAGATAGGCTCTTAGGTTTGGAAAGGGAAGGAGTTGGATATCACATTTCATGTTAGAGGAAGGATCTCAGGTTTGGTATTAGAAGCATTGAGATATCACATCTCATGCTATAGGAAGGGTCTCAGGATTGGAATGGGAAGGAGTTGGATATCACATCTCATGCTAAAGGGAGGGTCTCAGGTTTGGAAGGGGAAGGATTTGGATATCACATCTCATGTTATAGGAAGGATCTCAGGTTTGGTATTAGAACCATTGAGATATCACATCTCATGCTATCGGAAGGATCTCAGGTTTGGTATTAGAAGCATTGAGATATCACATCTCATGCTATCAGAAGGGTCTCAGGATTGGAATGGGAAGGACTTGGATATCACATCTCATGCTAAAGGGAGGGTCTCAGGTTTGGAAGGGGAAGGATTTGGATATCACATCTCATGTTATCGGAAGGATCTCACGTTTGGTATTAGAAGTATTGAGATATCACATCTCATGCTAAAGGAAGGGTCTCAGGTTTGGAACGGGAAGGATTTGGATATCACATCTCATGTTATAGGAAGGGTCTCAGGTTTGGTATAAGCATTGAGATATCACATCTCTGCTATCGGAAGTGTCTCAGGATTGGAATGGGAAGGAGTTGGATATCCCATCTCATGTTATAGGACGGGTCTCAGGTTTGTTATTGGAATCATTGAGATATCATATTGCATGCTGTAGGAAGGGTCTAAGGGTTGGAATGGGAAGGACTTGGATATCACATCTCATGCTATAGATAGGCTCTTAGGTTTGGAAAGGGAAGGAGTTGGATATCACATTTCATGTTAGAGGAAGGATCTCAGGTTTGGTATTAGAAGCATTGAGATATCACATCTCATGCTATAGGAAGGGTCTCAGGATTGGAATGGGAAGTAGTTGGATATCACATCTCATGCTATAGGAAGTGTCTGAGGTTTGGTATAAGCATTGAGATATCACATCTCATGCTATAGGACGGGTCTCAGGATTGGAATGGAAGGAGTTGGATATCACATCTCATGTTATAGGAAGGATCTCAGGGTTGCTATTAGAAGCATTGAGACATCACATCTCATGCTATAGGAAGGGTCTCAGGGTTGGAATGGGAAGGAGTTGGATATCACATCTCATCCAATAGGAAGGGTCTCAGGTTTGGAATGGGAAGGAATTGGATATCACATCTCATGTTATAGGAAGGATCTCAGGTTTGGTATTAGAAGCATTGAGATATCACATCTCATGCTATAGGAAGGGTCTCAGGATTGGAATGTGAAGGATTTGGATATCACATCTCATGTTATAGGACGGGTCTCAGGTTTGGTATTAGAAGCATTGAGATATCAAGTCTCATGGTATAAGAAGGGTCTCAGAATTGGAATGGGAAGGAGTTGGATATCACACCTCAAGCTATAGGAAGGGTCTCAGGATTGGAATGGGAAGGAGTTTGATATCACATCTCATGCCATAGTATGGGTCTCAGGTTTGGTAGAAGCATTGGGACATCACATCTCATGCTATCGGAAGGGTATCAGTATTGGATTTGGAAGAAGTTGGATATCCCATCTCATGCTATAGGAAGGGTCTCAGGTTGGAATGGGAAGGAGTTGGATATCACATTTCATGTTATAGGAAGGGTCTCAGGATTGGAATGGGAAGGACTTGGATATCATATCTCATGCTATAGGACGGGTCTCAGGTTTGTTATTAGAATCATTGAGATATCATATTGCATGCTGTAGGAAGGGTCTAAGATTTGGAAAGGGAAGGAGTTGGATATCACATTTCATGTTAGAGGAAGGATCTCAGGTTTGGTATTAGAAGCATTGAGATATCACATCTCATGCTATAGGAAGGGTCTCAGGATTGGAATGGGAAGTAGTTGGATATCACATCTCATGCTATAGGAAGGGTCTCAGGTTTGGTATAAGCATTGAGATATCACATCTCATGCTATAGGACGGGTCTCAGGATTGGATTGGGAAGTAGTTGGATATCCCTTCTCATGCCATAGGAAGGGTCTCAGGTTTGGTATAAGCATTGAGATATCACATCTCTGCTATCGGAAGGGTCTCAGGATTGGAATGGGAAGGAGTTGGATATTCCCATCTCATGTTATAGGAAGGGTCTCAGGTTTGGTATTAGAAGCATTGAGATATCACATCTCATGCTATAGGAAGGGTCTCAGGATTGGAATGGGAAGGACTTGGATATCACATCTCATGCTATAGGGAGGGTCTCAAGTTTGATATTAGAAGCTTTGAGATATCACATCTCATGATATCGGAAGGGTCTCAGGATTGGAATGGGAAGGAGTTGGATATCACATCTCATGATAAAGGAAGGGTCTAAGGTTTGGAAGGGGAAGGATTTGGATATCACATCTCATGTTATATTACGGGTCTCAGGTTTGGTATTAGAAGCATTGAGATATCAAGTCTCAGAGTATAGGAAGGGTCTCAGAATTGGAATGGGAAGGAGTTGGATATCACATCTCAAGCTATAGGAAGGGTCTCAGGATTGGAATGGGAAGGACTTGGATATCACATCTCATGCTATAGGAAGGCTCTCAGGTTTGGAAGGGGAAAGAGTTGGATATCACATTTCATGTTAGAGGTAGGATCTCAGGTTTGGTATTAGAGGCATTGAGATATCACATCTCATGCTATCGGAAGGATCTCAGGTTTGGTATTAGAAGCATTGAGATATCACATCTCATGCTATCAGAAGGGTCTCAGGAATGGAATGGGAAGGAGTTGGATATCACATCTCATGCTAAAGGGAGGGTCTCAGGTTTGGAAGGAGAAGGATTTGGATATCACATCTCATGTTATAGGAAGGATCTCAGGTTTGGTATTAGAACCATTGAGATATCACATCTCATGCTATCGGAAGGATCTCAGGTTTGGTATTAGAAGCATTGAGATATCACATCTCATGCTATCAGAAGGGTCTCAGGATTGGAATGGGAAGGAGTTGGATATCACATCTCATGCTAAAGGGAGGGTCTCAGGTTTGGAAGGGGAAGGATTTGGATATCACATCTCATGTTATCGGAAGGATCTCACGTTTGGTATTAGAAGTATTGAGATATCATATCTCATGCTATAGGAAGGGTCTCAGGATTGTAATGGGAAGGACTTAGATATCACATATGCTATAGGGAGGGTCTCAGTTTTGATATTAGAAGCATTGAGATATCACATCTCATGCTATTGGAAGTGTCTCAGGATTGGAATGGGAAGGAGCTGGATATCACATCTCATGCTAAAGGAAGGGTCTCAGGTTTGGAACGGGAAGGATTTGGATATCACATCTCATGTTATAGGAAGGGTCTCAGGTTTGGTATAAGCATTGAGATATCACATCTCTGCTATCGGAAGTGTCTCAGGATTGGAATGGGAAGGAGTTGGATATCCCATCTCATGTTATAGGACGGGTCTCAGGTTTGTTATTAGAATCATTGAGATATCATATTGCATGCTGTAGGAAGGGTCTAAGGGTTGGAATGGGAAGGACTTCGATATCACATCTCATGCTATAGATAGGCTCTTAGGTTTGGAAAGGGAAGGAGTTGGATATCACATTTCATGTTAGAGGAAGGATCTCAGGTTTGGTATTAGAAGCATTGAGATATCACATCTCATGCTATAGGAAGGGTCTCAGGATTGGAATGGGAAGGAGTTGGATATCACATCTCATGCTAAAGGGAGGGTCTCAGGTTTGGAAGGGGAAGGATTTGGATATCTCATCTCATGTTATAGGAAGGATCTCAGGTTTGGTATTAGAACCATTGAGATATCACATCTCATGCTATCGGAAGGATCTCAGGTTTGGTATTAGAAGCATTGAGATATCACATCTCATGCTATCAGAAGGGTCTCAGGATTGGAATGGGAAGGACTTGGATATCACATCTCATGCTAAAGGGAGGGTCTCAGGTTTGGAAGGGGAAGGATTTGGATATCACATCTCATGTTATCGGAAGGATCTCACGTTTGGTATTAGAAGTATTGAGATATCACATCTCATGCTAAAGGAAGGGTCTCAGGTTTGGAACGGGAAGGATTTGGATATCACATCTCATGTTATAGGAAGGGTCTCAGGTTTGGTATAAGCATTGAGATATCACATCTCTGCTATCGGAAGTGTCTCAGGATTGGAATGGGAAGGAGTTGGATATCCCATCTCATGTTATAGGACGGGTCTCAGGTTTGTTATTAGAATCATTGAGATATCATATTGCATGCTGTAGGAAGGGTCTAAGGGTTGGAATGGGAAGGACTTGGATATCACATCTCATGCTATAGATAGGCTCTTAGGTTTGGAAAGGGAAGGAGTTGGATATCACATTTCATGTTAGAGGAAGGATCTCAGGTTTGGTATTAGAAGCATTGAGATATCACATCTCATGCTATAGGAAGGGTCTCAGGATTGGAATGGGAAGTAGTTGGATATCACATCTCATGCTATAGGAAGTGTCTGAGGTTTGGTATAAGCATTGAGATATCACATCTCATGCTATAGGACGGGTCTCAGGATTGGAATGGAAGGAGTTGGATATCACATCTCATGTTATAGGAAGGATCTCAGGGTTGCTATTAGAAGCATTGAGACATCACATCTCATGCTATAGGAAGGGTCTCAGGGTTGGAATGGGAAGGAGTTGGATATCACATCTCATCCAATAGGAAGGGTCTCAGGTTTGGAATGGGAAGGAATTGGATATCACATCTCATGTTATAGGAAGGATCTCAGGTTTGGTATTAGAAGCATTGAGATATCACATCTCATGCTATAGGAAGGGTCTCAGGATTGGAATGTGAAGGATTTGGATATCACATCTCATGCTAAAGGAAGGGTCTCAGGTTTGGTAGAAGCATTGAGATATCACGTCTCTGCTATCGGAAGGGTCTCAGGATTGGATTGGGAAGGAGTTGGATATCCCTTCTCATGCTATAGGAAGGGTCTCAGGATTTGAATGGCAAGGAGTTGGATATCACATCTCATGCCATAGGAAGGGTCTCAGGTTTGGTATAAGCATTGAGATATCACATCTCTGCTATCGGAAGGGTCTCAGGATTGGATTGGGAAGGAGTTGGATATCCCTTCTCATGCTATAGGAAGTGTCTCAGGTTGGAATGGGAAGGAGTTGGATATCACATCTCATGTTATAGGAAGGGGCTCAGGATTGGAATGGGAAGGATTTGGATATCACATCTCTTGCTATAGGAAGGGTCTCAGGATTGGAATGGGTAGGAGTTGGATATTACTTTCTTGATATAGGAAGGGTCTCATGTTTGGAATGGGAATGAGTTGGATATCACATATGCTATAATTAGTGTCTCAGGTTTGGAACGGGAACGAGTTGGATATCACATCTCATGTTATAGGAAGGGTCTCAGGTTTGTTATAAGCATTGAGATATCACATCTCTGCTATCGGAAGCGGCTCAGGATTGGAATGGGAAGGAGTTGGATATCCCATCTCATGTTATAGTAAGAGTCTCTGGTTTGGTATTAGAATCATTGAGATATCACATCGCATGCTGTAGGAAGGGTCTAAGGATTGGAATGGGATGGACTTGGATATCACATCTCATGCTATAGGTAGGCTCTCAGGTTTGGTATAAGCATTGAGATATCACATCTCATGCTATAGGAAGGGTCTCAGATTTGGTATAAGCATTGAGATATCACATCTCATGCTAAAGGAAGGGTCTCAGGATTGGAATGGGAAGGAGTTGTATATGACATCTGAGGCCATAGGAAGGGTCTCAGGTTTGGTATAAGCATTGAGATATCACATCTCTGCTATCGGAAGGGTCTCAGGATTGGAATGGGAAGGAGTTGGATATCCCATCTCATGTTATAGGAAGGGTCTCAGGTTTGGTATTAGAAGCATAGAGATATCACATCTCATGCTATAGGAAGGGTCTCAGGATTGGAATGGGAAGGACTTGGATGTCACATCTCATGCTATAGGGAGGGTCTCAAGTTTGATATTAGAAGCATTGAGATAACAAATCTCATGATATCGGAAGGGTCTCAGGATTGGAATGGGAAGGAGTTGGATACCACATCTCATGATAAAGGAAGGGTCTAAGGTTTGGAAGGGGAAGGATTTGGATATTACATCTCATGTTATAGGACGGTTCTCAGGTTTGGTATTAGAAGCATTGAGATATCAAGTCTCATGGTATAAGAAGGGTCTCAGAATTGGAATGGGAAGGAGTTGGATATCACACCTCAAGCTATAGGAAGGGTCTCAGGATTGGAATGGGAAGGAGTTTGATATCACATCTCATGCCATAGTATGGGTCTCAGGTTTGGTAGAAGCATTGGGACATCACATCTCATGCTATCGGAAGGGTATCAGTATTGGATTTGGAAGAAGTTGGATATCCCATCTCATGCTATAGGAAGGGTATCAGGTTGGAATGGGAAGGAGTTGGATATCACATTTCATGTTATAGGAAGGGTCTCAGGATTGGAATGGGAAGGACTTGGATATCATATCTCATGCTATAGGACGGGTCTCAGGTTTGTTATTAGAATCATTGAGATATCATATTGCATGCTGTAGGAAGGGTCTAAGGCTTGGAATGGGAAGGACTTGGATATCACATCTCATGCTATAGATAGGCTCTTAGGTTTGGAAAGGGAAGGAGTTGGATATCACATTTCATGTTAGAGGAAGGATCTCAGGTTTGGTATTAGAAGCATTGAGATATCACATCTCATGCAATAGGAAGGGTCTCAGGATTGGAATGGGAAGTAGTTGGATATCACATCTCATGCTATAGGAAGGGTCTCAGGTTTGGTATAAGCATTGAGATATCACATCTCATGCTATAGGACGGGTCTCAGGATTGGAATGGAAGGAGTTGGATATCACATCTCATGTTATAGGAAGGATCTCAGGTTTGGTATTAGAAGCATTGAGACATCACATCTCATGCTATAGGAAGGGTCTCAGGGTTGGAATGGGAAGGAGTTGGATATCGCATCTCATCCAATAGGAAGGGTCTCAGGTTTGGAATGGGAAGGAATTGGATATCACATCTCATGTTATAGGAAGGATCTCAGGTTTGGTATTAGAAGCATTGAGATATCACATCTCATGCTATAGGAAGGGTCTCAGGATTGGAATGTGAAGGATTTGGATATCACATCTCATGCTAAAGGAAGGGTCTCAGGTTTGGTAGAAGCATTGAGATATCAGATCTCTGCTATCGGAAGGGTCTCAGGATTGGATTGGGAAGGAGTTGGATATCCCTTCTCATGCTATAGGAAGGGTCTCAGGATGTGAATGGGAAGGAGTTGGATATCACATCTCATGTTATAGGAAGGGTCTCAGGATTGGAATGGGAAGGATTTGGATATTACTTTCTTGCTATAGGAAGGGTCTCATGTTTGGAATGGGAAGGAGTTGGATATCACATATGCTATAGTTAGTGTCTCAGGTTTGGAACGGGAAGGAGTTGGATATCACATCTCATGTTATAGGAAGGGTCTCATGTTTGGTATAAGCATTGAGATATCACATCTCTGCTATCGGAAGCGGCTCAGGATTGGAATGGGAAGGAGTTGGATATCCCATCTCATGTTATAGTAAGAGTCTCTGGTTTGGTATTAGAATCATTGAGATATCACATCGCATGCTGTAGGAAGGGTCTAAGGATTGGAATGGGATGGACTTGGATATCACATCTCATGCTATAGGTAGGCTCTCAGGTTTGATATAAGCATTGAGATATCACATCTCATGCTATAGGAAGGGTCTCAGGATTGGAATGGGAAGGATTTGGATATCCCATCTCATGCTATAGGAAGGCTCTCAGGTTTGGAAGGGGAAGGAGTTGGATATCACATTTTATGTTAGAGGACGGATCTCAGGTTTGGTATTAGAGGCCTTGAGATATCACATCTCATGCTATAGGAAGGGTCTCAGGATTGGAATGGGAAGGAGTTGGATATCACTTCTCAAGCTTTAGGAAGGGTCTCAGGTTTGGTATAAGCATTGAGATAGCACATCTCATGCTATAGGAAGGGTCTCAGGATTGGAATGGGAAGGAGTTGGATATCACATCTCATGTTATAGGAAAGATCTCAGGTTTGGTATTAGAAGCATTGAGACATCACATCTCATGTTATAGGAAGGGTCTCAGGATTGGAATGGGAAGAAGTTGGATATCACATCTCATGCTATAGGAAGGGTCTCAGGTTTGGAAGGGGAAGGAGTTGGATATCCAATCTCATGTTATAGGACTGGTCTCAGGTTTGGTATTAGAAGCATTGAGATATCACATCGCATGCTGTAGGAAGGTTCTCAGGTTTGGTATTAGACGCATTGAGACATCACATCTCATGCTATAGGAAGGGTCTCAGGATTGGAATGGGAAGGAGTTGGATATGACATCTCATGTTATAGGAAGGATCTCAGGTTTGGTATTAGAAGCATTGAGACATCACATCTCATGCTATAGGAAGGGTCTCAGGATTGGAATGGGAAGGAGTTGGATATCACATCTCATGCTATAGGAAGGGTCTCAGATTTGGTATAAGCATTGAGATATCACATCTCATGCTATAGGAAGGGTCTCAGGATTGGATTGGGAAGGAGTTGTATATGACATCTCAGGCCATAGGAAGGGTCTCAGGATTGGTATAAGCATTGAGATATCACATCTCTGCTATCGGAAGGGTCTCAGGATTGGAATGGGAAGGAGTTGGATATCCCATCTCATGTTAAAGGAAGGGTCTCAGGTTTGGTATTAGAAGCATTGAGATATCACATCTCATGCTATAGGAAGGGTCTCAGGATTGGAATGGGGAGGACTTGGATGTCACATCTCATGCTATAGTGAGGGTCTCAAGTTTGATATTAGAAGCATTGAGATAACAAATCTCATGATATCGGAAGGGTCTCAGGATTGGAATGGGAAGGAGTTGAATATCACATCTCATGATAAAGGAAGGGTCTAAGGTTTGGAAGGGGAAAGATTTGGATATCACATCTCATGTTATAGGACGGGTCTCAGGTTTGGTATTAGAAGCATTGAGATATCAAGTCTCATGGTATAAGAAGGGTCTCAGAATTGGAATGGGAAGGAGTTGGATATCACACCTCAAGCTATAGGAAGGGTCTCAGGATTGGAATGGGAAGGAGTTTGATATCACATCTCATGCCATAGTATGGGTCTAAGGTTTGGTAGAAGCATTGGGACATCACATCTCATGCTATCGGAAGGGTATCAGTATTGGATTTGGAAGAAGTTGGATATCCCATCTCATGCTATAGGAAGGGTCTCAGGTTGGAATGGGAAGGAGTTGGATATCACATTTCATGTTATAGGAAGGGTCTCAGGATTGGAATGGGAAGGACTTGGATATCATATCTCATGCTATAGGACGGGTCTCAGGTTTGTTATTAGAATCATTGAGATATCATATTGCATGCTGTAGGAAGGGTCTAAGGCTTGGAATGGGAAGGACTTGGATATCACATCTCATGCTATAGATAGGCTCTTAGGTTTGGAAAGGGAAGGAGTTGGATATCACATTTCATGTTAGAGGAAGGATCTCAGGTTTGGTATTAGAAGCATTGAGATATCACATCTCATGCTATAGGAAGGGTCTCAGGATTGGAATGGGAAGTAGTTGGATATCACATCTCATGCTATAGGAAGGGTCTCAGGTTTGGTATAAGCATTGAGATATCACATCTCATGCTATAGGACGGGTCTCAGGATTGGAATGGAAGGAGTTGGATATCACATCTCATGTTATAGGAAGGATCTCAGGTTTGGTATTAGAAGCATTGAGACATCACATCTCATGCTATAGGAAGGGTCTCAGGGTTGGAATGGGAAGGAGTTGGATATCGCATCTCATCCAATAGGAAGGGTCTCAGGTTTGGAATGGGAAGGAATTGGATATCACATCTCATGTTATAGGAAGGATCTCAGGTTTGGTATTAGAAGCATTGAGATATCACATCTCATGCTATAGGAAGGGTCTCAGGATTGGAATGTGAAGGATTTGGATATCACATCTCATGCTAAAGGAAGGGTCTCAGGTTTGGTAGAAGCATTGAGATATCAGATCTCTGCTATCGGAAGGGTCTCAGGATTGGATTGGGAAGGAGTTGGATATCCCTTCTCATGCTATAGGAAGGGTCTCAGGATGTGAATGGGAAGGAGTTGGATATCACATCTCATGTTATAGGAAGGGTCTCAGGATTGGAATGGGAAGGATTTGGATATTACTTTCTTGCTATAGGAAGGGTCTCATGTTTGGAATGGGAAGGAGTTGGATATCACATATGCTATAGTTAGTGTCTCAGGTTTGGCACGGGAAGGAGTTGGATATCACATCTCATGTTATAGGAAGGGTCTCATGTTTGGTATAAGCATTGAGATATCACATCTCTGCTATCGGAAGCGGCTCAGGATTGGAATGGGAAGGAGTTGGATATCCCATCTCATGTTATAGTAAGAGTCTCTGGTTTGGTATTAGAATCATTGAGATATCACATCGCATGCTGTAGGAAGGGTCTAAGGATTGGAATGGGATGGACTTGGATATCACATCTCATGCTATAGGTAGGCTCTCAGGTTTGATATAAGCATTGAGATATCACATCTCATGCTATAGGAAGGGTCTCAGGATTGGAATGGGAAGGATTTGGATATCCCATCTCATGCTATAGGAAGGCTCTCAGGTTTGGAAGGGGAAGGAGTTGGATATCACATTTTATGTTAGAGGACGGATCTCAGGTTTGGTATTAGAGGCCTTGAGATATCACATCTCATGCTATAGGAAGGGTCTCAGGATTGGAATGGGAAGGAGTTGGATATCACATCTCATGCTATAGGTAGGCTCTCAGGTTTGGTATAAGCATTGAGATATCACATCTCATGCTAAAGGAAGGGTCTCAGGATTGGAATGGGAAGGAGTTGTATATGACATCTCAGGCCATAGGAAGGGTCTCAGGTTTGGTATAAGCATTGAGATATCACATCTCTGCTATCGGAAGGGTCTCAGGATTGGAATGGGAAGGAGTTGGATATCCCATCTCATGTTATAGGAAGGGTCTCAGGTTTGGTATTAGAAGCATAGAGATATCACATCTCATGCTATAGGAAGGGTCTCAGGATTGGAATGGGAAGGACTTGGATGTCACATCTCATGCTATAGGGAGGGTCTCAAGTTTGATATTAGAAGCATTGAGATAACAAATCTCATGATATCGGAAGGGTCTCAGGATTGGAATGGGAAGGAGTTGGATACCACATCTCATGATAAAGGAAGGGTCTAAGGTTTGGAAGGGGAAGGATTTGGATATTACATCTCATGTTATAGGACGGTTCTCAGGTTTGGTATTAGAAGCATTGAGATATCAAGTCTCATGGTATAAGAAGGGTCTCAGAATTGGAATGGGAAGGAGTTGGATATCACACCTCAAGCTATAGGAAGGGTCTCAGGATTGGAATGGGAAGGAGTTTGATATCACATCTCATGCCATAGTATGGGTCTCAGGTTTGGTAGAAGCATTGAGACATCACATCTCATGTTATAGGAAGGGTCTCAGGATTGGAATGGGAAGAAGTTGGATATCACATCTCATGCTATAGGAAGGGTCTCAGGTTTGGAAGGGGAAGGAGTTGGATATCCAATCTCATGTTATAGGACTGGTCTCAGGTTTGGTATTAGAAGCATTGAGATATCACATCGCATGCTGTAGGAAGGTTCTCAGGTTTGGTATTAGACGCATTGAGACATCACATCTCATGCTATAGGAAGGGTCTCAGGATTGGAATGGGAAGGAGTTGGATATGACATCTCATGTTATAGGAAGGATCTCAGGTTTGGTATTAGAAGCATTGAGACATCACATCTCATGCTATAGGAAGGGTCTCAGGATTGGAATGGGAAGGAGTTGGATATCACATCTCATGCTATAGGAAGGGTCTCAGATTTGGTATAAGCATTGAGATATCACATCTCATGCTATAGGAAGGGTCTCAGGATTGGATTGGGAAGGAGTTGTATATGACATCTCAGGCCATAGGAAGGGTCTCAGGATTGGTATAAGCATTGAGATATCACATCTCTGCTATCGGAAGGGTCTCAGGATTGGAATGGGAAGGAGTTGGATATCCCATCTCATGTTAAAGGAAGGGTCTCAGGTTTGGTATTAGAAGCATTGAGATATCACATCTCATGCTATAGGAAGGGTCTCAGGATTGGAATGGGGAGGACTTGGATGTCACATCTCATGCTATAGTGAGGGTCTCAAGTTTGATATTAGAAGCATTGAGATAACAAATCTCATGATATCGGAAGGGTCTCAGGATTGGAATGGGAAGGAGTTGGATATCACATCTCATGATAAAGGAAGGGTCTAAGGTTTGGAAGGGGAAAGATTTGGATATCACATCTCATGTTATAGGACGGGTCTCAGGTTTGGTATTAGAAGCATTGAGATATCAAGTCTCATGGTATAAGAAGGGTCTCAGAATTGGAATGGGAAGGAGTTGGATATCACACCTCAAGCTATAGGAAGGGTCTCAGGATTGGAATGGGAAGGAGTTTGATATCACATCTCATGCCATAGTATGGGTCTAAGGTTTGGTAGAAGCATTGGGACATCACATCTCATGCTATCGGAAGGGTATCAGTATTGGATTTGGAAGAAGTTGGATATCCCATCTCATGCTATAGGAAGGGTCTCAGGTTGGAATGGGAAGGAGTTGGATATCACATTTCATGTTATAGGAAGGGTCTCAGGATTGGAATGGGAAGGACTTGGATATCATATCTCATGCTATAGGACGGGTCTCAGGTTTGTTATTAGAATCATTGAGATATCATATTGCATGCTGTAGGAAGGGTCTAAGGCTTGGAATGGGAAGGACTTGGATATCACATCTCATGCTATAGATAGGCTCTTAGGTTTGGAAAGGGAAGGAGTTGGATATCACATTTCATGTTAGAGGAAGGATCTCAGGTTTGGTATTAGAAGCATTGAGATATCACATCTCATGCTATAGGAAGGGTCTCAGGATTGGAATGGGAAGTAGTTGGATATCACATCTCATGCTATAGGAAGGGTCTCAGGTTTGGTATAAGCATTGAGATATCACATCTCATGCTATAGGACGGGTCTCAGGATTGGAATGGAAGGAGTTGGATATCACATCTCATGTTATAGGAAGGATCTCAGGTTTGGTATTAGAAGCATTGAGACATCACATCTCATGCTATAGGAAGGGTCTCAGGGTTGGAATGGGAAGGAGTTGGATATCGCATCTCATCCAATAGGAAGGGTCTCAGGTTTGGAATGGGAAGGAATTGGATATCACATCTCATGTTATAGGAAGGATCTCAGGTTTGGTATTAGAAGCATTGAGATATCACATCTCATGCTATAGGAAGGGTCTCAGGATTGGAATGTGAAGGATTTGGATATCACATCTCATGCTAAAGGAAGGGTCTCAGGTTTGGTAGAAGCATTGAGATATCAGATCTCTGCTATCGGAAGGGTCTCAGGATTGGATTGGGAAGGAGTTGGATATCCCTTCTCATGCTATAGGAAGGGTCTCAGGATGTGAATGGGAAGGAGTTGGATATCACATCTCATGTTATAGGAAGGGTCTCAGGATTGGAATGGGAAGGATTTGGATATTACTTTCTTGCTATAGGAAGGGTCTCATGTTTGGAATGGGAAGGAGTTGGATATCACATATGCTATAGTTAGTGTCTCAGGTTTGGCACGGGAAGGAGTTGGATATCACATCTCATGTTATAGGAAGGGTCTCATGTTTGGTATAAGCATTGAGATATCACATCTCTGCTATCGGAAGCGGCTCAGGATTGGAATGGGAAGGAGTTGGATATCCCATCTCATGTTATAGTAAGAGTCTCTGGTTTGGTATTAGAATCATTGAGATATCACATCGCATGCTGTAGGAAGGGTCTAAGGATTGGAATGGGATGGACTTGGATATCACATCTCATGCTATAGGTAGGCTCTCAGGTTTGATATAAGCATTGAGATATCACATCTCATGCTATAGGAAGGGTCTCAGGATTGGAATGGGAAGGATTTGGATATCCCATCTCATGCTATAGGAAGGCTCTCAGGTTTGGAAGGGGAAGGAGTTGGATATCACATTTTATGTTAGAGGACGGATCTCAGGTTTGGTATTAGAGGCCTTGAGATATCACATCTCATGCTATAGGAAGGGTCTCAGGATTGGAATGGGAAGGAGTTGGATATCACATCTCATGCTATAGGTAGGCTCTCAGGTTTGGTATAAGCATTGAGATATCACATCTCATGCTAAAGGAAGGGTCTCAGGATTGGAATGGGAAGGAGTTGTATATGACATCTCAGGCCATAGGAAGGGTCTCAGGTTTGGTATAAGCATTGAGATATCACATCTCTGCTATCGGAAGGGTCTCAGGATTGGAATGGGAAGGAGTTGGATATCCCATCTCATGTTATAGGAAGGGTCTCAGGTTTGGTATTAGAAGCATAGAGATATCACATCTCATGCTATAGGAAGGGTCTCAGGATTGGAATGGGAAGGACTTGGATGTCACATCTCATGCTATAGGGAGGGTCTCAAGTTTGATATTAGAAGCATTGAGATAACAAATCTCATGATATCGGAAGGGTCTCAGGATTGGAATGGGAAGGAGTTGGATACCACATCTCATGATAAAGGAAGGGTCTAAGGTTTGGAAGGGGAAGGATTTGGATATTACATCTCATGTTATAGGACGGTTCTCAGGTTTGGTATTAGAAGCATTGAGATATCAAGTCTCATGGTATAAGAAGGGTCTCAGAATTGGAATGGGAAGGAGTTGGATATCACACCTCAAGCTATAGGAAGGGTCTCAGGATTGGAATGGGAAGGAGTTTGATATCACATCTCATGCCATAGTATGGGTCTCAGGTTTGGTAGAAGCATTGGGACATCACATCTCATGCTATCGGAAGGGTATCAGTATTGGATTTGGAAGAAGTTGGATATCCCATCTCATGCTATAGGAAGGGTCTCAGGTTGGAATGGGAAGGAGTTGGATATCACATTTCATGTTATAGGAAGGGTCTCAGGATTGGAATGGGAAGGACTTGGATATCATATCTCATGCTATAGGACGGGTCTCAGGTTTGTTATTAGAATCATTGAGATATCATATAGCATGCTGTAGGAAGGGTCTAAGGCTTGGAATGGGAAGGACTTGGATATCACATCTCATGCTATAGATAGGCTCTTAGGTTTGGAAAGGGAAGGAGTTGGATATCACATTTCATGTTAGACGAAGGATCTCAGGTTTGGTATTAGAAGCATTGAGATATCACATCTCATGCTATAGGAAGGGTCTCAGGATTGGAATGGGAAGTAGTTGGATATCACATCTCATGCTAGAGGAAGGGTCTCAGGTTTGGTATAAGCATTGAGAAATCACATCTCATGCTATAGGACGGGTCTCAGGATTGGAATGGAAGGAGTTGGATATCACATCTCATGTTATAGGAAGGATCTCAGGTTTGGTATTAGAAGCATTGAGACATCACATCTCATGCTATAGGAAGGGTCTCAGGGTTGGAATGGGAAGGAGTTGGATATCGCATCTCATCCAATAGGAAGGGTCTCAGGTTTGGAATGGGAAGGAATTGGATATCACATCTCATGTTATAGGAAGGATCTCAGGTTTGGTATTAGAAGCATTGAGATATCACATCTCATGCTATAGGAAGGGTCTCAGGATTGGAATGTGAAGGATTTGGATATCACATCTCATGCTAAAGGAAGGGTCTCAGGTTTGGTAGAAGCATTGAGATATCAGATCTCTGCTATCGGAAGGGTCTCAGGATTGGATTGGGAAGGAGTTGGATATCCCTTCTCATGCTATAGGAAGGGTCTCAGGATGTGAATGGGAAGGAGTTGGATATCACATCTCATGTTATAGGAAGGGTCTCAGGTTTGGAATGGGAAGGATTTGGATATTACTTTCTTGCTATAGGAAGGGTCTCATGTTTGGAATGGGAAGGAGTTGGATATCACATATGCTATAGTTAGTGTCTCAGGTTTGGAACGGGAAGGAGTTGGATATCACATCTCATGTTATAGGAAGGGTCTCATGTTTGGTATAAGCATTGAGATATCACATCTCTGCTATCGGAAGCGGCTCAGGATTGGAATGGGAAGGAGTTGGATATCCCATCTTATGTTATAGTAAGAGTCTCTGGTTTGGTATTAGAATCATTGAGATATCACATCGCATGCTGTAGGAAGGGTCTAAGGATTGGAATGGGATGGACTTGGATATCACATCTCATGCTATAGGTAGGCTCTCAGGTTTGATATAAGCATTGAGATATCACATCTCATGCTATAGGAAGGGTCTCAGGATTGGAATGGGAAGGATTTGGATATCCCATCTCATGCTATAGGAAGGCTCTCAGGTTTGGAAGGGGAAGGAGTTGGATATCACATTTTATGTTAGAGGACGGATCTCAGGTTTGGTATTAGAGGCCTTGAGATATCACATCTCATGCTATAGGAAGGGTCTCAGGATTGGAATGGGAAGGAGTTGGATATCACTTCTCAAGCTTTAGGAAGGGTCTCAGGTTTGGTATAAGCATTGAGATAGCACATCTCATGCTATAGGAAGGGTCTCAGGATTGGAATGGGAAGGAGTTGGATATCACATCTCATGTTATAGGAAAGATCTCAGGTTTGGTATTAGAAGCATTGAGACATCACATCTCATGTTATAGGAAGGGTCTCAGGATTGGAATGGGAAGAAGTTGGATATCACATCTCATGCTATAGGAAGGGTCTCAGGTTTGGAAGGGGAAGGAGTTGGATATCCAATCTCATGTTATAGGACTGGTCTCAGGTTTGGTATTAGAAGCATTGAGATATCACATCGCATGCTGTAGGAAGGTTCTCAGGTTTGGTATTAGACGCATTGAGACATCACATCTCATGCTATAGGAAGGGTCTCAGGATTGGAATGGGAAGGAGTTGGATATGACATCTCATGTTATAGGAAGGATCTCAGGTTTGGTATTAGAAGCATTGAGACATCACATCTCATGCTATAGGAAGGGTCTCAGGATTGGAATGGGAAGGAGTTGGATATCACATCTCATGCTATAGGAAGGGTCTCAGATTTGGTATAAGCATTGAGATATCACATCTCATGCTATAGGAAGGGTCTCAGGATTGGATTGGGAAGGAGTTGTATATGACATCTCAGGCCATAGGAAGGGTCTCAGGATTGGTATAAGCATTGAGATATCACATCTCTGCTATCGGAAGGGTCTCAGGATTGGAATGGGAAGGAGTTGTATATCCCATCTCATGTTAAAGGAAGGGTCTCAGGTTTGGTATTAGAAGCATTGAGATATGACATCTCATGCTATAGGAAGGGTCTCAGGATTGGAATGGAGAGGACTTGGATGTCACATCTCATGCTATAGTGAGGGTCTCAAGTTTGATATTAGAAGCATTGAGATAACAAATCTCATGATATCGGAAGGGTCTCAGGATTGGAATGGGAAGGAGTTGGATATCACATCTCATGATAAAGGAAGGGTCTAAGGTTTGGAAGGGGAAAGATTTGGATATCACATCTCATGTTATAGGACGGGTCTCAGGTTTGGTATTAGAAGCATTGAGATATCAAGTCTCATGGTATAAGAAGGGTCTCAGAATTGGAATGGGAAGGAGTTGGATATCACACCTCAAGCTATAGGAAGGGTCTCAGGATTGGAATGGGAAGGAGTTTGATATCACATCTCATGCCATAGTATGGGTCTCAGGTTTGGTAGAAGCATTGGGACATCACATCTCATGCTATCGGAAGGGTATCAGTATTGGATTTGGAAGAAGTTGGATATCCCATCTCATGCTATAGGAAGGGTCTCAGGTTGGAATGGGAAGGAGTTGGATATCACATTTCATGTTATAGGAAGGGTCTCAGGATTGGAATGGGAAGGACTTGGATATCATATCTCATGCTATAGGACGGGTCTCAGGTTTGTTATTAGAATCATTGAGATATCATATTGCATGCTGTAGGAAGGGTCTAAGGCTTGGAATGGGAAGGACTTGGATATCACATCTCATGCTATAGATAGGCTCTTAGGTTTGGAAAGGGAAGGAGTTGGATATCACATTTCATGTTAGAGGAAGGATCTCAGGTTTGGTATTAGAAGCATTGAGATATCACATCTCATGCTATAGGAAGGGTCTCAGGATTGGAATGGGAAGTAGTTGGATATCACATCTCATGCTATAGGAAGGGTCTCAGGTTTGGTATAAGCATTGAGATATCACATCTCATGCTATAGGACGGGTCTCAGGATTGGAATGGAAGGAGTTGGATATCACATCTCATGTTATAGGAAGGATCTCAGGTTTGGTATTAGAAGCATTGAGACATCACATCTCATGCTATAGGAAGGGTCTCAGGGTTGGAATGGGAAGGAGTTGGATATCGCATCTCATCCAATAGGAAGGGTCTCAGGTTTGGAATGGGAAGGAATTGGATATCACATCTCATGTTATAGGAAGGATCTCAGGTTTGGTATTAGAAGCATTGAGATATCACATCTCATGCTATAGGAAGGGTCTCAGGATTGGAATGTGAAGGATTTGGATATCACATCTCATGCTAAAGGAAGGGTCTCAGGTTTGGTAGAAGCATTGAGATATCAGATCTCTGCTATCGGAAGGGTCTCAGGATTGGATTGGGAAGGAGTTGGATATCCCTTCTCATGCTATAGGAAGGGTCTCAGGATGTGAATGGGAAGGAGTTGGATATCACATCTCATGTTATAGGAAGGGTCTCAGGATTGGAATGGGAAGGATTTGGATATTACTTTCTTGCTATAGGAAGGGTCTCATGTTTGGAATGGGAAGGAGTTGGATATCACATATGCTATAGTTAGTGTCTCAGGTTTGGAACGGGAAGGAGTTGGATATCACATCTCATGTTATAGGAAGGGTCTCATGTTTGGTATAAGCATTGAGATATCACATCTCTGCTATCGGAAGCGGCTCAGGATTGGAATGGGAAGGAGTTGGATATCCCATCTCATGTTATAATAAGAGTCTCTGGTTTGGTATTAGAATCATTGAGATATCACATCGCATGCTGTAGGAAGGGTCTAAGGATTGGAATGGGATGGACTTGGATATCACATCTCATGCTATAGGTAGGCTCTCAGGTTTGATATAAGCATTGAGATATCACATCTCATGCTATAGGAAGGGTCTCAGGATTGGAATGGGAAGGATTTGGATATCCCATCTCATGCTATAGGAAGGCTCTCAGGTTTGGAAGGGGAAGGAGTTGGATATCACATTTTATGTTAGAGGACGGATCTCAGGTTTGGTATTAGAGGCCTTGAGATATCACATCTCATGCTATAGGAAGGGTCTCAGGATTGGAATGGGAAGGAGTTGGATATCACATCTCAAGCTTTAGGAAGGGTCTCAGGTTTGGTATAAGCATTGAGATAGCACATCTCATGCTATAGGAAGGGTCTCAGGATTGGAATGGGAAGGAGTTCGATATCACATCTCATGTTATAGGAAAGATCTCAGGTTTGGTATTAGAAGCATTGAGACATCACATCTCATGTTATAGGAAGGGTCTCAGGATTGGAATGGGAAGAAGTTGGATATCACATCTCATGCTATAGGAAGGGTCTCAGGTTTGGAAGGGGAAGGAGTTGGATATCCAATCTCATGTTATAGGACTGGTCTCAGGTTTGGTATTAGAAGCATTGAGATATCACATCGCATGCTGTAGGAAGGTTCTCAGGTTTGGTATTAGAAGCATTGAGACATCACATCTCATGCTATAGGAAGGGTCTCAGGATTGGAATGGGAAGGAGTTGGATATGACATCTCATGTTATAGGAATGATCTCAGGTTTGGTATTAGAAGCATTGAGACATCACATCTCATGCTATAGGAAGGGTCTCAGGATTGGAATGGGAAGGAGTTGAATATCACATCTCATGCTATAGGAAGGGTCTCAGATTTGGTATAAGCATTGAGATATCACATCTCATGCTATAGGAAGGGTCTCAGGATTGGATTGGGAAGGAGTTGTATATGACATCTCAGGCCATAGGAAGGGTCTCAGGATTGGGATAAGCATTGAGATATCACATCTCTGCTATCGGAAGGGTCTCAGGATTGGAATGGGAAGGAGTTGGATATCCCATCTCATGTTAAAGGAAGGGTCTCAGGTTTGGTATTAGAAGCATTGAGATATCACATCTCATGCTATAGGAAGGGTCTCAGGATTGGAATGGGGAGGACTTGGATGTCACATCTCATGCTATAGTGAGGGTCTCAAGTTTGATATTAGAAGCATTGAGATAACAAATCTCATGATATCGGAAGGGTCTCAGGATTGGAATGGGAAGGAGTTGGATATCACATCTCATGATAAAGGAAGGGTCTAAGGTTTGGAAGGGGAAAGATTTGGATATCACATCTCATGTTATAGGACGGGTCTCAGGTTTGGTATTAAAAGCATTGAGATATCAAGTCTCATGGCATAGGAAGGGTCTCAGAATTGGAATGTGAAGGAGTTGGATATCACATCTTAAGCTATAGGAAGAGTCTCAGGATTGGAATGGGAAGGAGTTTCTCACATCTCATGCCATAGTATGGGTCTCAGGTTTGGTAGAAGCATTGGGATATCACATCTCATGCTATTGGAAGGGTATCAGTATTGGATTTGGAAGGAGTCGGATATCCCATCTCATGCTATAGGAAGGGTCTCAGGTTGGAATGGGAAGGAGTTGGATATCACATTTCATGTTATAGGAAGGGTCTCAGGATTGGAATGGGAAGGACTTGGATATCATATCTCATGCTATAGGAAGGCTCTCAGGTTTGGAAGGGGAAGGAGTTGGATATCACATTTCATGTTAGAGGAAGGATCTCAGGTTTGGTATTAGAGGCCTTGAGATATCACATCTCATGCTATAGGAAGGGTCTCAGGATTGGAATGGGAAGGAGTTGGATATCACATCTCAAGCTTTAGGAAGGGTCTCAGGTTTGGTATAAGCATTGAGATAGCACATCTCATGCTATAGGAAGGGTCTCAGGATTGGAATGGGAAGGAGTTGGATATCACATCTCATGTTATAGGAAGGATCTCAGGTTTGGTATTAGAAGCATTGAGACATCACATCTCATGCTATAGGAAGGGTCTCAGGATTGGAATGGGAAGGAGTTGGATATCACATCTCATGCTATAGGAAGGGTCTCAGATTTGGTATAAGCATTGAGATATCACATCTCTGCTATCGGAAGGGTCTCAGGATTGGAATGGGAAGGAGTTGGATATCCCATCTCATGCTATAGGGAGGGTCTCAATTTTGATATTAGAAGCATTAAGATAACAAATCTCATGATATCGGAAGGGTCTCAGGATTGGAATGGGAAGGAGTTGGATATCACATCTCATGATAAAGGAAGGGTCTAAGGTTTGGAAGGGGAAAGATTTGGATATCACATCTCATGTTATAGGACGGGTCTCAGGTTTGGTATTAGAAGCATTGAGATATCAAGTCTCATGGTATAGGAAGGGTCTCAGAATTGGAATGGGAAGGAGTTGGATATCACATCTCAAGCTATAGGAAGAGTCTCAGGATTGGAATGGGAAGGAGTTTGATATCACATCTCAAGCTTTAGGAAGGGTCTCAGGTTTGGTATAAGCATTGAGATAGCACATCTCATGCTATAGGAAGGGTCTCAGGATTGGAATGGGAAGGAGTTGGATATCACATCTCATGTTATAGGAAAGATCTCAGGTTTGGTATTAGAAGCATTGAGACATCACATCTCATGTTATAGGAAGGGTCTCAGGATTGGAATGGGAGAAAGTTGGATATCACATCTCATGCTATAGGAAGGGTCTCAGGTTTGGAAGGGGAAGGAGCTGGATATCCAATCTCATGTTATAGGACTGGTCTCAGGTTTGGTATTAGAAGCATTGAGATATCACATCGCATGCTGTAGGAAGGTTCTCAGGTTTGGAATGGGGAGGAATTGGATATCACATCTCATGTCATAGGAAGGATCTCAGGTTTGGTATTAGAAGCATTGAGATATCACATCTCATGCTATAGGAATGGTCTCAGGATTGGAATGGGAAGGAGTTGGATATTACATTCCTGCTATAGGAAGGGTCTCATGTTTGGAATGGGAATGTGTTGGATATCACATATGCTATAGGAAGGGTCTCAGGTTTGGAACGGGAAGGAGTTGGATATCACATCTCATGTTATAGGAAGGGTCTCAGGTTTGGTATAAGCATTGAGATATCACATCTCTGCTATCGGGAATGTCTCAGGATTGGAATGGGAAGGTGTTGGATATCCCATCTCATGTTATAGGACGGGTCTCAGGTTTGTTATTAGAATCATTGAGATATCATATTGCATGCTGTAGGAAGGGTCTAAGGATTGGAATGGGAAGGAGTTGGATATCCCATCTCATGTTATAGGAAGAGTCTCAAGTTTGGTATTAGAAGCATTTAGCTATCACATCTCATGCTATAGGAAGTGTCTCAGGATTGGAATGGGAAGGAGCTGGATATCACATCTCATGCTAAAGGAAGGGTCTCAGGTTTGGAACGGGAAGGATTTGGATATCACATCTCATGTTATAGGAAGGGTCTCAGGTTTGGTATAAGCATTGAGATATCCCATCTCTGCTATCGGAAGTGTCTCAGGATTGGAATGGGAAGGAGTTGGATATCCCATCTCATGTTGTAGGACGGGTCTCAGGTTTGTTATTAGAATCATTGAGATATCATATTGCATGCTGTAGGAAGGGTCTAAGGGTTGGAATGGGAAGGACTTGGATATCACATCTCATGCTATAGATAGGCTCTTAGGTTTGGAAAGGGAAGGAGTTGGATATCACATTTCATGTTAGAGGAAGGATCTCAGGTTTGGTATTAGAAGCATTGAGATATCACATCTCATGCTATAGGAAGGGTCTCAGGATTGGAATGGGAAGTAGTTGGATATCACATCTCATGCTATAGGAAGTGTCTCAGGTTTGGTATAAGCATTGAGATAGCACATCTCATGCTATAGGAAGGGTCTCAGGATTGGAATGGGAAGGAGTTGGATATCACATCTCATGTTATAGGAAAGATCTCAGGTTTGGTATTAGAAGCATTGAGACATCACATCTCATGTTATAGGAAGGGTCTCAGGATTGGAATGGGAAGAAGTTGGATATCACAGCTCATGCTATAGGAAGGGTCTCAGGTTTGGAAGGGGAAGGAGTTGGATATCCAATCTCATGTTATAGGACTGGTCTCAGGTTTGGTATTAGAAGCATTGAGATATCACATCGCATGCTGTAGGAAGGTTCTCAGGTTTGGTATTAGAAGCATTGAGACATCACATCTCATGCTATAGGAAGGGTCTCAGGATTGGAATGGGAAGGAGTTGGATATGACATCTCATGTTATAGGAAGGATCTCAGGTTTGGTATTAGAAGCATTGAGACATCACATCTCATGCTATAGGAAGGGTCTCAGGATTGGAATGGGAAGGAGTTGGATATCACATCTCATGCTATAGGAAGGGTCTCAGATTTGGTATAAGCATTGAGATATCACATCTCATGCTATAGGAAGGGTCTCAGGATTGGATTGGGAAGGAGTTGTATATGACATCTCAGGCCATAGGAAGGGTCTCAGGATTGGTATAAGCATTGAGATATCACATCTCTGCTATCGGAAGGGTCTCAGGATTGGAATGGGAAGGAGTTGGATATCCCATCTCATGTTAAAGGAAGGGTCTCAGGTTTGGTATTAGAAGCATTGAGATATCACATCTCATGCTATAGGAAGGGTCTCAGGATTGGAATGGGGAGGACTTGGATGTCACATCTCATGCTATAGTGAGGGTCTCAAGTTTGATATTAGAAGCACATCTCATGTTATAGGAAGGATCTCAGGTTTGGTATTAGAAGCATTGCGATATCACATCTCATGCTATCGGAAGGATCTCAGGTTTGGTATTAGAAGTATTGAGATATCACATCTCATGCTATAGGAAGGGTCTCAGGATTGGAATGGGAAGGAGTTGGATATCACATCTCATGCTAAAGGAAGGGTCTCAGGTTTGGTAGAAGCATTGAGATATCACATCTCATGCTATAGGAAGGGTCTCAGGATTGGAATGGGAAGGACTTAGATATCACATATCATGCTATAGGGATGGTCTCAGTTTTGATATTAGAAGCATTGAGATATCACATCTCATGCTATCGGAAGTGTCTCAGGATTGGAATGGGAAGGAGCTGGATATCACATCTCATGCTAAAGGAAGGGTCTCAGGTTTGGAACGGGAAGGAGTTGGATATCACATCTCATGTTATAGGAAGGGTCTCAGGTTTGATATAAACATTGAGATATCACATCTCTGCTAAACCGGAGACTCTTACTATAACATGAGATGGGATATCCAACTCCTTCCCATTCCAATCCTGAGCCGCTTCCGATAGCAGAGATGTGATATCTCAATGCTTATACCAAACCTGAGACCCTTCCTATAACATGAGATGTGATATCCAACTCCTTCCCGTTCCAAACCTGAGACACTAACTATAGCATATGTGATATCCAACTCCTTCCCATTCCAAACATGAGACCCTTCCTATAGCAAGAAAGTAATATCCAACTCCTACCCATTCCAATCCTGAGACCCTTCCTATAGCAAGAGATGTGATATCCAAATCCTTCCCATTCCAATCCTGAGACCCTTCCTATAACATGAGATGTGATATCCAACTCCTTCCCATTCCAACCTGAGACACTTCCTATAGCATGAGAAGGGATATCCAACTCCTTCCCAATCCAATCCTGAGACCCTTCCGATAGCAGAGATGTGATATCTCAATGCTTATACCAAACCTGAGACCCTTCCTATGGCATGAGATGTGATATCCAACTCCTTGCCATTCAAATCCTGAGACCCTTCCTATAGCATGAGAAGGGATATCCAACTCCTGCCCAATCCAATCCTGAGACCCTTCCGATAGCAGAGACGTGATATCTCAATGCTTCTACCAAACCTGAGACCCTTCCTTTAGCATGAGATGTGATATCCAAATCCCTCACATTCCAATCCTGAGACCCTTCCTATAGCATGTGATGTGATATCTCAATGCTTCTAATACCAAACCTGAGATCCTTCCTATAACATAAGATGTGATATCCAATCCCTTCCCATTCCAAACCTGAGACCCTTCCTATTGGATGAGAGGTGATATCCAACTCCTTCCCATTCCAACCCTGAGACCCTTCCTATAGCATGAGATGTGATGTCTCAATGCTTCTAATACCAAACCTGAGATCCTTCCTATAACATGAGATGTGATATCCAACTCCTTCCATTCCAATCCTGAGACCCGTCCTATAGCATTAGATGTGATATCTCAATGCTTATACCAAACCTGAGACCCTTCCTATAGCATGAGATGTGATATCCAACTACTTCCCATTCCAATCCTGAGACCCTTCCTATAGCATGAGATGTGATATCTCAATGCTTCTAATACCAAACCTGAGATCCTTCCTCTAACATGAAATGTGATATCCAACTCCTTCCCTTTCCAAACCTAAGAGCATATCTATAGCATGAGATGTGATATCCAAGTCCTTCCCATTCCAACCCTTAGACCCTTCCTACAGCATGCAATATGATATCTCAATGATTCTAATAACAAACCTGAGACCCGTCCTATAACATGAGATGGGATATCCAACTCCTTCCCATTCCAATCCTGAGACACTTCCGATAGCAGAGATGTGATATCTCAATGCTTATACCAAACCTGAGACCCTTCCTATAACATGAGATGTGATATCCAAATCCTTCCCGTTCCAAACCTGAGACCCTTCCTTTAGCATGAGATGTGATATCCAGCTCCTTCCCATTCCAATCCTGAGACACTTCCGATAGCATGAGATGTGATATCTCAATGCTTCTAATATCAAAACTGAGACCCTCCCTATAGCATGATATGTGATATCTAAGTCCTTCCCATTCCAATCCTGAGACACTCCCTATAGCATGAGATGTGATATCCAACTCTTTCCCATTCCAATCCTGAGACCCTTCCTATAGCATGAGATATGATATCTCAATACTTCTAATACCAAACGTGAGATCCTTCCGATAACATGAGATGTGATATCCAAATCCTTCCCCTTCCAAACCTGAGACCCTCCCTTTAGCATGAGATGTGATATCCAACTCCTTCCCATTCCAATCCTGAGACCCTTCTGATAGCATGAGATGTGATATCTCAATGCTTCTAATACCAAACCTGAGATCCTTCCGATAGCATGAGATGTGATATCTCAATGCTTCTAATACCAAACCTGAGATCCTTCCTATAACATGAGATGTGATATCCAAATCCTTCCCCTTCCAAACCTGAGACCCTCCCTTTAGCATGAGATGAGATATCCAACTCCTTCCCATTCCATTCCTGAGACCCTTCTGATAGCATGAGATGTGATATCTCAATGCCTCTAATACCAAACCTGAGCTCCTACCTCTAACATGAAATGTGATATCCAACTCTTTCCCCTTCCAAACCTGAGAGCCTTCCTATAGCATGAGATGTGATATCCAAGTCCTTCCCATTCCAATCCTGAGACCCTTCCTATAGCTTGAGATGTGATATCCAACTCCTTCCCATTCCAATTCTGAGACCCTTCCTATACTCTGAGACTTGATATCTCAATGCTTCTAATACCAAACCTGAGACCCGTAATATAACATGAGATGTGATATCCAAATCCTTCCCCTTCCAAACCTTAGACCCTTCCTTTATCATGAGATGTGATATCCAACTCCTTCCCATTCCAATCCTGAGACCCTTCCGATATCATGAGATGTGATATCTCAAAGCTTCTAATATCAAACTTGAGACCCTCCCTATAGCATGAGATGTGATATCCAAGTCCTTCCCATTCCAATCCTGAGACCCTTCCTATAGCATGAGATGTGATATCTCAATGCTTCTAATACCAAACCTGAGACCCTTCCTATAACATGAGATGGGAATATCCAACTCCTTCCCATTCCAATCCTGAGACCCTTCCGATAGCAGAGATGTGATATCTCAATGCTTATACCAAACCTGAGACCCTTCCTATGGCATGAGATGTGATATCCAACTCCTTGCCATTCAAATCCTGAGACCCTTCCTATAGCATGAGAAGGGATATCCAACTCCTTCCCAATCCAATCCTGAGACCCTTCCGATAGCAGAGACGTGATATCTCAATGCTTCTACCAAACCTGAGACCCTTCCTTTAGCATGAGATGTGATATCCAAATCCTTCACATTCCAATCCTGAGACCCTTCCTATAGCATGAGATGTGATATCTCAATGCTTCTAATACCAAACCTGAGATCCTTCCTATAACATGAGATGTGATATCCAATTCCTTCCCATTCCAAACCTGAGACCCTTCCTATTGGATGAGATGTGATATCCAACTCCTTCCCATTCCAACCCTGAGACCCTTCCTATAGCATGAGATGTGATGTCTCAATGCTTCTAATACCAAACCTGAGATCCTTCCTATAACATGAGATGTGATATCCAACTCCTTCCATTCCAATCCTGAGACCCGTCCTATAGCATGAGATGTGATATCTCAATGCTTATACCAAACCTGAGACCCTTCCTATAGCATGAGATGTGATATCCAACTACTTCCCATTCCAATCCTGAGACCCTTCCTATAGCATGAGATGTGATATCCAAGTCCTTCCCATTCCAACCCTGAGACCCTTCCTATAGCATGAGATGTGATGTCTCAATGCTTCTAATACCAAACCTGAGATCCTTCCTATAACATGAGATGTGATATCCAACTCCTTCCATTCCAATCCTGAGACCCGTCCTATAGCATTAGATGTGATATCTCAATGCTTATACCGAACCTGAGACCCTTCCTATAGCATGAGATGTGATATCCAACTCCTTCCCTTTCCAAACCTAAGAGCCTATCTATAGCATGAGATGTGATATCCAAGTCCTTCCCATTCCAACCCTTAGACCCTTCCTACAGCATGCAATATGATATCTCAATGATTCTAATAACAAACCTGAGACCCGTCCTATAACATGAGATGGTATATCCAACTCCTTCCCATTCCAATCCTGAGACACTTCCGATAGCAGAGATGTGATATCTCAATGCTTATACCAAACCTGAGACCCTTCCTATAACATGAGATGTGATATCCAAATCCTTCCCGTTCCAAACCTGAGACCCTTCCTTTAGCATGAGATGTGATATCCAGCTCCTTCCCATTCCAATCCTGAGACACTTCCGATAGCATGAGATGTGATATCTCAATGCTTCTAATATCAATACTGAGACCCCCCCTATAGCATGATATGTGATATCTAAGTCCTTCCCATTCCAATCCTGAGACACTCCCTATAGCATGAGATGTGATATCCAACTCTTTCCCATTCCAATCCTGAGACCCTTCCTATAGCATGAGATATGATATCTCAATACTTCTAATACCAAACGTGAGATCCTTCCGATAACATGAGATGTGATATCCAAATCCTTCCCCTTCCAAACCTGAGACCCTCCCTTTAGCATGAGATGTGATATCCAACTCCTTCCCATTCCAATCCTGAGACCCTTCTGATAGCATGAGATGTGATATCTCAATGCTTCTAATACCAAACCTGAGATCCTTCCGATAGCATGAGATGTGATATCTCAATGCTTCTAATACCAAACCTGAGATCCTTCCTATAACATGAGATGTGATATCCAAATCCTTCCCCTTCCAAACCTGAGACCCTCCCTTTAGCATGAGATGTGATATCCAACTCCTTCCCATTCCATTCCTGAGACCCTTCTGATAGCATGAGATGTGATATCTCAATGCCTCTAATACCAAACCTGAGACCTCTAACATGAAATGTGATATCCAACTCTTTCC
Organism: Ambystoma mexicanum; assembly: GCF_040938575.1. Classification (NCBI taxonomy): domain Eukaryota; kingdom Metazoa; phylum Chordata; class Amphibia; order Caudata; family Ambystomatidae; genus Ambystoma; species Ambystoma mexicanum. The sequence continues at coordinate 8,289,265 of NC_090922.1, read as the reverse complement.
CCTTCCAAACCTGTGAGCCTTCCTATAGCATGAGATGTGATATCCAAGTCCTTCCCATTCCTATCCTGAGACCCTTCCTATAGCTTGAGATGTGATATCCAACTCCTTCCCATTCCAATTCTGAGACCCTTCCTATACTCTGAGACTTGATATCTCAATGCTTCTAATACCAAACCTGAGACCCGTAATATAACATGAGATGTGATCTCCAAATCCTTCCCCTTCCAAACCTTAGACCCTTCCTTTATCATGAGATGTGATATCCAACTCCTTCCCATTCCAATCCTGAGACCCTTCCGATATCATGAGATGTGATATCTCAAAGCTTCTAATATCAAACTTGAGACCCTCCCTATAGCATGAGATGTGATATCCAAGTCCTTCCCATTCCAATCCTGAGACACTTCCTATAGCATGAGATGTGATATCTCAATGCTTCTAATACCAAACCTGAGACCCTTCCTATAACATGAGATGGGAATATCCAACTCCTTCCCATTCCAATCCTGAGACCCTTCCGATAGCAGAGATGTGATATCTCAATGCTTATACCAAACCTGAGACCCTTCCTATGGCATGAGATGTGATATCCAACTCCTTGCCATTCAAATCCTGAGACCCTTCCTATAGCATGAGAAGGGATATCCAACTCCTTCCCAATCCAATCCTGAGACCCTTCCGATAGCAGAGACGTGATATCTCAATGCTTCTACCAAACCTGAGACCCTTCCTTTAGCATGAGATGTGATATCCAAATCCTTCACATTCCAATCCTGAGACCCTTCCTATAGCATGAGATGTGATATCTCAATGCTTCTAATACCAAACCTGAGATCCTTCCTATAACATGAGATGTGATATCCAATTCCTTCCCATTCCAAACCTAAGACCCTTCCTATTGGATGAGATGTGATATCCAACTCCTTCCCATTCCAACCCTGAGACCCTTCCTATAGCATGAGATGTGATGTCTCAATGCTTCTAATACCAAACCTGAGATCCTTCCTATAACATGAGATGTGATATCCAACTCCTTCCATTCCAATCCTGAGACCCGTCCTATAGCATGAGATGTGATATCTCAATGCTTATACCAAACCTGAGACCCTTCCTATAGCATGAGATGTGATATCCAACTACTTCCCATTCCAATCCTGAGACCCTTCCTATAGCATGAGATGTGATATCTCAATGCTTCTAATACCAAACCTGAGATCCTTCCTCTAACATGAAATGTGATATCCAACTCCTTCCCTTTCCAAACCTAAGAGCCTATCTATAGCATGAGATGTGATATCCAAGTCCTTCCCATTCCAACCCTTAGACCCTTCCTACAGCATGCAATATGATATCTCAATGATTCTAATAACAAACCTGAGACCCGTCCTATAGCATGAGATATGATATCCAAGTCCTTCCCATTCCAATCCTGAGACCCTTCCTATAACATGAAATGTGATATCCAACTCCTTCCCATTCCAACCTGAGACCCTTCCTATAGCATGAGATGGGATATCCAACTTCTTCCAAACCCAATACTGATACCCTTCCGATAGCATGAGATGTGATATCCCAATGCTTCTACCAAACCTGAGACCCATACTATGGCATGAGATGTGATATCAAACTCCTTTCCATTCCAATCCTGAGACCCTTCCTATAGCTTGAGGTGTGATATCCAACTCCTTCCCATTCCAATTCTGAGACCCTTCTTATACCATGAGACTTGATATCTCAATGCTTCTAATACCAAACCTGAGACCCGTCCTATAACATGAGATGTGATATCCAAATCCTTCCCCTTCCAAACCTTAGACCCTTCCTTTATCATGAGATGTGGTATCCAACTCCTTCCCATTCCAATCCTGAGACCCTTCTGATAGCATGAGATGTGATATCTCAATGCTTCTAATACCAAACCTGAGATCCTTCCGATAGCATGAGATGTGATATCTCAATGCTTCTAATACCAAACCTGAGATCCTTCCTATAACATGAGATGTGATATCCAAATCCTTCCCCTTCCAAACCTGAGACCCTCCCTTTAGCATGAGATGTGATATCCAACTCCTTCCCATTCCATTCCTGAGACCCTTCTGATAGCATGAGATGTGATATCTCAATGCCTCTAACACCAAACCTGAGATCCTACCTCTAACATGAAATGTGATATCCAAATCCTTCCCCTTCCAAACCTTAGACCCTTCCTTTATCATGAGATGTGGTATCCAACTCCTTCCCATTCCAATCCTGAGACCCTTCTGATAGCATGAGATGTGATATCTCAATGCTTCTTATACCAAACCTGAGATCCTTCCGATAGCATGAGATGTGATATCTCAATGCTTCTAATACCAAACCTGAGATCCTTCCTATAACATGAGATGTGATATCCAAATCCTTCCCCTTCCAAACCTGAGACCCTCCCTTTAGCATGAGATGTGATATCCAACTCCTTCCCATTCCATTCCTGAGACCCTTCTGATAGCATGAGATGTGATATCTCAATGCCTCTAACACCAAACCTGAGATCCTACCTCTAACATGAAATGTGATATCCAACTCTTTCCCCTTCCAAACCTGAGAGCCTTCCTATAGCATGAGATGTGATATCCAGGTCCTTCCCATTCCAATCCAGAGACCCTTCCTATAGCTTGAGATGTGATATCCAACTCCTTCCCATTCCAATTCTGAGACCCTTCCTATACTCTGAGACTTGATATCTCAATGCTTCTAATACCAAACCTGAGACCCGTAATATAACATGAGATGTGATATCCAAATCCTTCCCCTTCCAAACCTTAGACCCTTCCTTTATCATGAGATGTGATATCCAACTCCTTCCCATTCCAATCCTGAGACCCTTCCGATATCATGAGATGTGATATCTCAAAGCTTCTAATATCAAACTTGAGACCCTCCCTATAGCATGAGATGTGATATCCAAGTCCTTCCCATTCCAATCCTGAGACCCTTCCTATAGCATGAGATGTGATATCTCAATGCTTCTAATACCAAACCTGAGACCCTTCCTATAACATGAAATGGGAATATCCAACTCCTTCCCATTCCAAACCTGAGACCCTTCCGATAGCAGAGATGTGATATCTCAATGCTTATACCAAACCTGAGACCCTTCCTATGGCATGAGATGTGATATCCAACTCCTTGCCATTCAAATCCTGAGACCCTTCCTATAGCATGAGAAGGGATATCCAACTCCTTCCCAATCCAATCCTGAGACCCTTCCGATAGCAGAGACGTGATATCTCAATGCTTCTACCAAACCTGAGACCCTTCCTTTAGCATGAGATGTGATACCCAAATCCTTCACATTCCAATCCTGAGACCCTTCCTATAGCATGAGATGTGATATCTCAATGCTTCTAATACCAAACCTGAGATCCTTCCTATAACATGAGATGTGATATCCAATTCCTTCCCATTCCAAACCTGAGACCCTTCCTATTGGATGAGATGTGATATCCAACTCCTTCCCATTCCAACCCTGAGACCCTTCCTATAGCATGAGATGTGATGTCTCAATGCTTCTAATACCAAACCTGAGATCCTTCCTATAACATGAGATGTGATATCCAACTCCTTCCATACCAATCCTGAGACCCGTCCTATAGCATGAGATGTGATATCTCAATGCTTATACCAAACCTGAGACCCTTCCTATAGCATGAGATGTGATATCCAACTACTTCCCATTCCAATCCTGAGACCCTTCCTATAGCATGAGATGTGATATCTCAATGCTTCTAATACCAAACCTGAGATCCTTCCTCTAACATGAAATGTGATATCCAACTCCTTCCCTTTCCAAACCTAAGAGCCTATCTATAGCATGAGATGTGATATCCAAGTCCTTCCCATTCCAATCCTTAGACCCTTCCTACAGCATGCAATATGATATCTCAATGATTCTAATAACAAACCTGAGAAACGTCCTATAGCATGAGATATGATATCCAAGTCCTTCCCATTCCAATCCTGAGACCCTTCCTATAACATGAAATGTGATATCCAACTCCTTCCCATTCCAACCTGAGACCCTTCCTATAGCATGAGATGGGATATCCAACTTCTTCCAAATCCAATACTGATACCCTTCCGATAGCATGAGATGTGATATCCCAATGCTTCTACCAAACCTGAGACCCATACTATGGCATGAGATGTGATATCAAACTCCTTTCCATTCCAATCCTGAGACCCTTCCTATAGCTTGAGGTGTGATATCCAACTCCTTCCCATTCCAATTCTGAGACCCTTCTTATACCATGAGACTTGATATCTCAATGCTTCTAATACCAAACCTGAGACCCGTCCTATAACATGAGATGTGATATCCAAATCCTTCCCCTTCCAAACCTTAGACCCTTCCTTTATCATGAGATGTGGTATCCAACTCCTTCCCATTCCAATCCTGAGACCCTTCCGATATCATGAGATTTGTTATCTCAATGCTTCTAATATCAAACTTGAGACCCTCCCTATAGCATGAGATGTGACATCCAAGTCCTTCCCATTCCAATCCTGAGACCCTTCCTATAGCATGAGATGTGATATCTCTATGCTTCTAATACCAAACCTGAGACCCTTCCTATAACATGAGATGGGATATCCAACTCCTTCCCATTCCAATCCTGAGACCCTTCCGATAGCAGAGATGTGATATCTCAATGCTTATACCAAACCTGAGACCCTTCCTATGGCCTGAGATGTCATATACAACTCCTTCCCATTCCAATCCTGAGACCCTTCCTTTAGCATGAGATGTGATATCTCAATGCTTATACCAAATCTGAGACCCTTCCTATAGCATGAGATGTGATATCCAAATCCTTCCCATTCCAATCCTGAGACCCTTCCTATAGCATGAGATGTGATATCTCAATGCTTATACCAAACCTGAGAGCCTACCTATAGCATGAGATGTGATATCCAAGTCCATCCCATTCCAATCCTTAGACCCTTCCTACAGCATGCAATGTGATATCTCAATGATTCTAATACCAAACCAGAGACTCTTACTATAACATGAGATGGGATATCCAACTCCTTCCCATTCCAATCCTGAGCCGCTTCCGATCGCAGAGATGTGATATCTCAATGCTTATACCAAACCTGAGACCCTTCCTATAACATGAGATGTGATATCCAACTCCTTCCCGTTCCAAACCTGAGACACTAACTATAGCATATGTGATATCCAACTCCTTCCCATTCCAAACATGAGACCCTTCCTATAGCAAGAAAGTAATATCCAACTCCTACCCATTCCAATCCTGAGACCCTTCCTATAGCAAGAGATGTGATATCCAAATCCTTCCCATTCCAATCCTGAGACCCTTCCTATAACATGAGATGTGATATCCAACTCCTTCCCATTCCAACCTGAGACACTTCCTATAGCATGAGAAGGGATATCCAACTCCTTCCCAATCCAATCCTGAGACCCTTCCGATAGCAGAGATGTGATATCTCAATGCTTATACCAAACCTGAGACCCTTCCTATGGCATGAGATGTGATATCCAACTCCTTGCCATTCAAATCCTGAGACCCTTCCTATAGCATGAGAAGGGATATCCAACTCCTTCCCAATCCAATCCTGAGACCCTTCTGTTAAGACAGATTTCTGAACTCTGTCCTGGTGGCGCAGAAGTTCAGAAGGCCAACCTAATTACTTGGAACAGGGTAACCTCTGGACAAGCCAGACCAATCAAGGTAGCGATCGCGGCGGTCAAGACTAGGTCTCAAGAGGGGTGAGGGTGACTGAAAGCCCGCAATGAGCACACAAAGCAAGAGCGCTTACAAACTACTCCAAACAGTTGTTATATGAAAAATAGATACACATTTATTTTAAGGCCTTTAAAATAATGACCGTAGCGAGAAAATCACAATATCACAATATTAAACCAACACATACCATATCAACACAATATATATACAAATACACAGTCGCAAGCGTTTAAAGCACGAAATATGTAGTCCCCCTGAAAGGAAAGGAAAACAGGCAGTGCGATAACGCTTTAGACTCAGTTCGCCTTCAGAGGCACCTAACTAGATGGAAGTCCGAGCCCTGCGAAGAGTGGAGCCTTGTGCTCAAAGTACCTGCCACGCCGGTGCCAACGGGCAAAAGGGGAAGCTCTTCGGAGGAAGTCAGGCAGTTCGGGTTAGTGCACAGCAGAAGGAGAACAGGTTCCGCAACTCAAGCGCAGCCTCCACAGCGGGCAGAAGCAGAGCGCGAGTACGGCCAAAAGGGGGCTGTTTTTACACAGCAGGGAAAAGCAATGGGATACTGCAGGAGGGCGACCAGATCCTAGCTAAACTACTCACCGGTCCCCGAAGCAAGCAGACCCAGGCTTCTCCACGTTAGTTTCAGCAGCTGGCAGGTTCAGAAGAGCAGGGAACGCCTCGTAGTCGTGTAGAGCAAAAAGACGTCCCAATCGACGAAACCAGCACAGTTTTGTTGCCGCAGCAGGACAACGGAGCGGCCGTGTGTATTCAAGCCAAATGTACACTCCTCCCTTCAGACTTGGGAACGCCAAGTGTACGAAGCGTGGGAGAGTGACAAGGACTCGAAATACAACACAACCTGGCGGCAGTTACAGAGCAGGACTCCCTTGTAAGCTGGTCAGTCAACTGGATGGCCCAGAGACACTTCCGAAGGCTTACTTGGCAGGAGAGGATGAAGTCGCCGGGAATAGCTTTTCCTGCTATTCCAAAGGTCGAAGCACCAGTACAGGCCTTCTGGTTCGATCCAAGGAGGAAAGGGCTTCACAGGACGACCGCAGTGCAAAGGAGGATTCCTTCAGCGGGTCACCAGCGATTCCTCGGTCCAGCCTCTTGGTTGCAGGATACTTGGCTCCTGTATTCCTTCATTCGTGAGAACTCAGGAGATCGACATGGTAGTGGTGTTTCCAGCTCCCTCTTATCCACGGTTCCCTTCGCGCCAAAACGGAGGGGAGCCAATGGGAGATCCGCTCATCAACACACATACCATACGTGGACCAATCACGGACCACGGTGGTCCCAGGCATTCACACCACCCTAGACTCTCTGGCACCCAGGATGTGTATTGGGACCAGACATCCCAGCCCACACCCTGGAGGCACACAAACGACATGTAGAAGCCCGCGAAAGCAACCACGTTTCGCGGGAAAGTACATGCCCAAATAAGGAAGGCCCCGGGTCGCCCGACCTGGGGAAGGTGAAGGGAGCAAGACGGTCAGTGGACAAGACAAAGGAGCCTCGTGGTCTGGCCATTTTGGGAGCCAGGCCACCATTTTGGGTTCAGTGCGAAAAACGTGCTCAGAACGCCAAAAGGAGCTCAAAATAAACAAAACGATCGCTGCCACCATTCGAGTCCCTGAATGACTTGCACCGATCAAATACCATCCTAAAAGAGTATCTAGGGTCTGTAGAAGGCTAGAGACCCAAGAGAGCTGTAACTTAGCTTACAGTGCCCTCTTGTTTCATGTTGCACTAAAGCCGCAACACGATAGAAGAAACTACGGGAAACAGCGTTCCCCGGTACTGACTGTCTTAAGGGCATGTCAGTTTCCCCGTAAGAAAAGAGCGAAAGCCCAGAGGAGTGCGGCAGAAGGCTGCACTTCTCTGGCAAAGTCAATAACAAGGTGAAAACAACAGCAAAAAGTTTAGGGGTTGTCACATGGAAGGAAAATTACCTGCAATCATGAAATCTTTCCTAACACTCGCCCCTCCCAGACTATGGACAGGGGGAACTAATCCACCCCTGGATGAGTCTCTTGTTCAGGTCGGTTAAACATTCTGGACAACCCATCAGCATTGCTATGTTGGACACCTGGCCTATGCTCAATAGTGAAGTCGAAGCCTTGTAGACTTATGGACCACCTAAGCAACTTTGGATTCTCCCCCTTCATGTTCATTAGCCACTTTAACGGCTTATGGTCAGTCTGCACAGTGAAGTGGGTCCCATAGAGGTAGGGCCTCAGCTTCCTTAGGGCCCACACAACAGAGAAACATTCTTTCTCTACCGTGGACCATCTGAGCTCTCTGTCCTTAAGCTGGCGACTAATAAAACCAATAGGGTGTTCCTTACCCTTCTCATCTACTTGTGATAGTACAGCTCCTATCCCAGTGTCAGAGGCATCCGTCTGCACGATAAAAGGTCTTTGATAATCAGGGGCCCTAAGCACAGGCGCCTGGCACAAGGAGTCTTTTAAGCCATTGAAGGCCTTCTCACACTCGTCGGTCCAAGTTACCTTCTTGGGTTTCTTCGGAGTTGTGAGGGCAGTCAGAGGAGCAGCTATGGTGATATCCAACTCCTTCCGGTTCCAAACCTGAGACACTAACTATAGCATATGTGATATCCAACTGCTTCCCATTCCAAACATGAGACACTTCCTATAGCAAGAAAGTAATATCCAACTCCTACCCATTCCAATCCTGAGACCCTTCCTATAGCAAGAGATGTGATATCCAACTCCTTCCCATTCAAATCCTGAGACCCTTCCTATAGCATGAGAAGGGATATCCAACTCCTTCCCAATCCAATCCTGAGACCCTTCCGATAGCAGAGACGTGATATCTCAATGCTTCTACCAAACCTGAGACCCTTCCTTTAGCATGAGATGTGATATCCAAATCCTTCCCATTCCAATCCTGAGACCCTTCCTATAGCATGAGATGTGATATCTCAATGCTTCTAATACCAAACCTGAGATCCTTCCTATAACATGAGATGTGATATCCAATTCCTTCCCATTCCAATCCTGAGACCCTTCCTATTGGATGAGATGCGATATCCAACTCCTTCCCATTCCAACCCTGAGACCCTTCCTATAGCATGAGATGTGATGTCTCAATGCTTCTAATACCAAACCTGAGATCCTTCCTATAACATGAGATGTGATATCCAACTCCTTCCATTCCAATCCTGAGACCCGTCCTATAACATGAGATGTGATATCCAACTCCTTCCCATTCCAACCTGAGACACTTCCTATAGCATGAGAAGGGATATCCAACTCCTTCCCAATCCAATCCTTAGACCCTTCCGATAGTAGAGATGTGATATCTCAATGCTTATACCAAACCTGAGACCCTTCCTATGGCATGAGATGTGATATCCAACTTCTTGCCATTCAAATCCTGAGACCCTTCCTATAGCAAGAGATGTGATATCCAAATCCTTCCCATTCCAATCCTGAGACCCTTCCTATAACATGAGATGTGATATCCAACTCCTTCCCATTCCAACCTGAGACACTTCCTATAGCATGAGAAGGGATATCCAACTCCTTCCCAATCCAATCCTGAGACCCTTCCGATAGCAGAGATGTGATATCTCAATGCTTATACCAAACCTGAGACCCTTCCTATGGCATGAGATGTGATATCCAACTCCTTGCCATTCAAATCCTGAGACCCTTCCTATAGCATGAGAAGGGATATCCAACTCCTTCCCAATCCAATCCTGAGACCCTTCCGATAGCAGAGACGTGATATCTCAATGCTTCTACCAAACCTGAGACCCTTCCTTTAGCATGAGATGTGATATCCAAATCCTTCACATTCCAATCCTGAGACCCTTCCTATAGCATGAGATGTGATATCTCAATGCTTCTAATACCAAACCTGAGATCCTTCCTATAACATGAGATGTGATATCCAATTCCTTCCCATTCCAATCCTGAGACCCTTCCTATTGGATGAGATGCGATATCCAACTCCTTCCCATTCCAACCCTGAGACCCTTCCTATAGCATGAGATGTGATGTCTCAATGCTTCTAATACCAAACCTGAGATCCTTCCTATAACATGAGATGTGATATCCAACTCCTTCCATTCCAATCCTGAGACCCGTCTTATAACATGAGATGTGATATCCAACTCCTTCCCATTCCAACCTGAGACACTTCCTATAGCATGAGAAGGGATATCCAACTCCTTCCCAATCCAATCCTTAGACCCTTCCGATAGTAGAGATGTGATATCTCAATGCTTATACCAAACCTGAGACCCTTCCTATGGCATGAGATGTGATATCCAACTTCTTGCCATTCAAATCCTGAGACCCTTCCTATAGCAAGAGATGTGATATCCAAATCCTTCCCATTCCAATCCTGAGACCCTTCCTATAACATGAGATGTGATATCCAACTCCTTCCCATTCCAACCTGAGACACTTCCTATAGCATGAGAAGGGATATCCAACTCCTTCCCAATCCAATCCTGAGACCCTTCCGATAGCAGAGATGTGATATCTCAATGCTTATACCAAACCTGAGACCCTTCCTATGGCATGAGATGTGATATCCAACTCCTTGCCATTCAAATCCTGAGACCCTTCCTATAGCATGAGAAGGGATATCCAACTCCTTCCCAATCCAATCCTGAGACCCTTCTGATAGCAGAGACGTGATATTTCAATGCTTCTACCAAACCTGAGACCCTTCCTTTAGCATGAGATGTGATATCCAAATCCTTCACATTCCAATCCTGAGACCCTTCCTATAGCATGAGATGTGATATCTCAATGCTTCTAATACCAAACCTGAGATCCTTCCTATAACATGAAATGTGATATCCAATTCCTTCCCATTCCAAACCTGAGACCCTTCCTATTGGATGAGATGTGATATCCAACTCCTTCCCATTCCAACCCTGAGACCCTTCCTATAGCATGAGATGTGATGTCTCAATGCTTCTAATACCAAACCTGAGATCCTTCCTATAACATGAGATGTGATATCCAACTCCTTCCATTCCAATCCTGAGACCCGTCCTATAGCATGAGATGTGATATCTCAATGCTTATACCAAACCTGAGACCCTTCCTATAGCATGAGATGTGATATTCAACTACTTCCCATTCCAATCCTGAGACCCTTCCTATAGCATGAGATGTGATATCTCAATGCTTCTAATACCAAACCTGAGATCCTTCCTCTAACATGAAATGTGATATCCAACTCCTTCCCTTTCCAAACCTAAGAGCCTATCTATAGCATGAGATGTGATATCCAAGTCCTTCCCATTCCAACCCTTAGACCATTCCTACAGCATGCAATATGATATCTCAATGATTCTAATAACACCTGAGACCCGTCCTATAACATGAGATATGATATCCAACTCCTTCCCATTCCAATCCTGAGACACTTCCGATAGCAGAGATGTGATATCTCAATGCTTATACCAAACCTGAGACCCTTCCTATAACATGAGATGTGATATCCAAATCCTTCCCGTTCCAAACCTGAGACCCTTCCTTTAGCATGAGATGTGATATCCAGCTCCTTCCCATTCCAATCCTGAGACATTTCCGATAGCATGAGATGTGATATCTCAATGCTTCTAATATCAAAACTGAGACCCTCCCTATAGCATGATATGTGATATCTAAGTCCTTCCCATTCCAATCCTGAGACACTCCCTATAGCATGAGATGTGATATCCAACTCTTTCCCATTCCAATCCTGAGACCCTTCCTATAGCATGAGATATGATATCTCAATACTTCTAATACCAAACGTGAGATCCTTCCGATAACATGAGATGTGATATCCAAATCCTTCCCCTTCCAAACCTGAGACCCTCCCTTTAGCATGAGATGTGATATCCAACTCCTTCCCATTCCAATCCTGAGACCCTTCTGATAGCATGAGATGTGATATCTCAATGCTTCTAATACCAAACCTGAGATTCTTCCGATAGCATGAGATGAGATATCTCAATGCTTCTAATACCAAACCTGAGATCCTTCCTATAACATGAGATGTGATATCCAAATCCTTCCCCTTCCAAACCTGAGACCCTCCCTTTAGCATGAGATGTGATATCCAACTCCTTCCCATTCCATTCCTGAGACCCTTCTGATAGCATGAGATGTGATATCTCAATGCCTCTAATACCAAACCTGAGATCCTACCTCTAATATGAAATGTGATATCCAACTCTTTCCCCTTCCAAACCTGAGAGCCTTCCTATAGCATGAGATGTGATATCCAAGTCCTTCCCATTCCAATCCTGAGACCCTTCCTATAGCTTGAGATGTGATATCCAACTCCTTCCCATTCCAATTCTGAGACCCTTCCTATACTCTGAGACTTGATATCTCAATGCTTCTAATACCAAACCTGAGACCCATAATATAACATGAGATGTGATATCCAAATCCTTCCCCTTCCAAACCTTAGACCCTTCCTTTATCATGAGATGTGATATCCAACTCCTTCCCATTCCAATCCTGAGACCCTTCCGATATCATGAGATGTGATATCTCAAAGCTTCTAATATCAAACTTGAGACCCTCCCTATAGCATGAGATGTGATATCCAAGTCCTTCCCATTCCAATCCTGAGACCCTTCCTATAGCATGAGATGTGATATCTCAATGCTTCTAATACCAAACCTGAGACCCTTCCTATAACATGAGATGGGAATATCCAACTCCTTCCCATTCCAATCCTGAGACCCTTCCGATAGCAGAGATGTGATATCTCAATGCTTATACCAAACCTGAGACCCTTCCTATGGCATGAGATGTGATATCCAACTCCTTGCCATTCAAATCCTGAGACCCTTCCTATAGCATGAGAAGGGATATCCAACTCCTTCCCAATCCAATCCTGAGACCCTTCCGATAGCAGAGACGTGATATCTCAATGCTTCTACCAAACCTGAGACCCTTCCTTTAGCATTAGATGTGATATCCAAATCCTTCACATTCCAATCCTGAGACCCTTCCTATAGCATGAGATGTGATATCTCAATGCTTCTAATACCAAACCTGAGATCCTTCCTATAACATGAGATGTGATATCCAATTCCTTCCCATTCCAATCCTGAGACCCTTCCTATTGGATGAGATGCGATATCCAACTCCTTCCCATTCCAACCCTGAGACCCTTCCTATAGCATGAGATGTGATGTCTCAATGCTTCTAATACCAAACCTGAGATCCTTCCTATAACATGAGATGTGATATCCAACTCCTTCCATTCCAATCCTGAGACCCGTCCTATAACATGAGATGTGATATCCAACTCCTTCCCATTCCAACCTGAGACACTTCCTATAGCATGAGAAGGGATATCCAACTCCTTCCCAATCCAATCCTTAGACCCTTCCGATAGTAGAGATGTTATATCTCAATGCTTATACCAAACCTGAGACCCTTCCTATGGCATGAGATGTGATATCCAACTTCTTGCCATTCAAATCCTGAGACCCTTCCTATAGCAAGAGATGTGATATCCAAATCCTTCCCATTCCAATCCTGAGACCCTTCCTATAACATGAGATGTGATATCCAACTCCTTCCCATTCCAACCTGAGACACTTCCTATAGCATGAGAAGGGATATCCAACTCCTTCCCAATCCAATCCTGAGACCCTTCCGATAGCAGAGATGTGATATCTCAATGCTTATACCAAACCTGAGACCCTTCCTATGGCATGAGATGTGATATCCAACTCCTTGCCATTCAAATCCTGAGACCCTTCCTATAGCATGAGAAGGGATATCCAACTCCTTCCCAATCCAATCCTGAGACCCTTCCGATAGCAGAGACGTGATATCTCAATGCTTCTACCAAACCTGAGACCCTTCCTTTAGCATGAGATGTGATATCCAAATCCTTCACATTCCAATCCTGAGACCCTTCCTATAGCATGAGATGTGATATCTCAATGCTTCTAATACCAAACCTGAGATCCTTCCTATAACATGAGATGTGATATCCAATTCCTTCCCATTCCAATCCTGAGACCCTTCCTATTGGATGAGATGCGATATCCAACTCCTTCCCATTCCAACCCTGAGACCCTTCCTATAGCATGAGATGTGATGTCTCAATGCTTCTAATACCAAACCTGAGATCCTTCCTATAACATGAGATGTGATATCCAACTCCTTCCATTCCAATCCTGAGACCCGTCCTATAACATGAGATGTGATATCCAACTCCTTCCCATTCCAACCTGAGACACTTCCTATAGCATGAGAAGGGATATCCAACTCCTTCCCAATCCAATCCTTAGACCCTTCCGATAGTAGAGATGTGATATCTCAATGCTTATACCAAACCTGAGACCCTTCCTATGGCATGAGATGTGATATCCAACTTCTTGCCATTCAAATCCTGAGACCCTTCCTATAGCAAGAGATGTGATATCCAAATCCTTCCCATTCCAATCCTGAGACCCTTCCTATAACATGAGATGTGATATCCAACTCCTTCCCATTCCAACCTGAGACACTTCCTATAGCATGAGAAGGGATATCCAACTCCTTCCCAATCCAATCCTGAGACCCTTCCGATAGCAGAGATGTGATATCTCAATGCTTATACCAAACCTGAGACCCTTCCTATGGCATGAGATGTGATATCCAACTCCTTGCCATTCAAATCCTGAGACCCTTCCTATAGCATGAGAAGGGATATCCAACTCCTTCCCAATCCAATCCTGAGACCCTTCTGATAGCAGAGACGTGATATTTCAATGCTTCTACCAAACCTGAGACCCTTCCTTTAGCATGAGATGTGATATCCAAATCCTTCACATTCCAATCCTGAGACCCTTCCTATAGCATGAGATGTGATATCTCAATGCTTCTAATACCAAACCTGAGATCCTTCCTATAACATGAAATGTGATATCCAATTCCTTCCCATTCCAAACCTGAGAACCTTCCTATTGGATGAGATGTGATATCCAACTCCTTCCCATTCCAACCCTGAGACCCTTCCTATAGCATGAGATGTGATGTCTCAATGCTTCTAATACCAAACCTGAGATCCTTCCTATAACATGAGATGTGATATCCAACTCCTTCCATTCCAATCCTGAGACCAGTCCTATAGCATGAGATGTGATATCTCAATGCTTATACCAAACCTGAGACCCTTCCTATAGCATGAGATGTGATATTCAACTACTTCCCATTCCAATCCTGAGACCCTTCCTATAGCATGAGATGTGATATCTCAATGCTTCTAATACCAAACCTGAGATCCTTCCTCTAACATGAAATGTGATATCCAACTCCTTCCCTTTCCAAACCTAAGAGCCTATCTATAGCATGAGATGTGATATCCAAGTCCTTCCCATTCCAACCCTTAGACCATTCCTACAGCATGCAATATGATATCTCAATGATTGTAATAACAAACCTGAGACCCGTCCTATAACATGAGATGGGATATCCAACTCCTTCCCATTCCAATCCTGAGACACTTCCGATAGCAGAGATGTGATATCTCAATGCTTATACCAAACCTGAGACCCTTCCTATAACATGAGATGTGATATCCAAATCCTTCCCGTTCCAAACCTGAGACCCTTCCTTTAGCATGAGATGTGATATCCAGCTCCTTCCCATTCCAATCCTGAGACATTTCCGATAGCATGAGATGTGATATCTCAATGCTTCTAATATCAAAACTGAGACCCTCCCTATAGCATGATATGTGATATCTAAGTCCTTCCCATTCCAATCCTGAGACACTCCCTATAGCATGAGATGTGATATCCAACTCTTTCCCATTCCAATCCTGAGACCCTTCCTATAGCATGAGATGTGATATCTCAATGCTTCTAATACCAAACCTGAGATTCTTACGATAGCATGAGATGAGATATCTCAATGCTTCTAATACCAAACCTGAGATCCTTCCTATAACATGAGATGTGATATCCAAATCCTTCCCCTTCCAAACCTGAGACCCTCCCTTTAGCATGAGATGTGATATCCAACTCCTTCCCATTCCATTCCTGAGACCCTTCTGATAGCATGAGATGTGATATCTCAATGCCTCTAATACCAAACCTGAGATCCTACCTCTAATATGAAATGTGATATCCAACTCTTTCCCCTTCCAAACCTGAGAGCCTTCCTATAGCATGAGATGTGATATCCAAGTCCTTCCCATTCCAATCCTGAGACCCTTCCTATAGCTTGAGATGTGATATCCAACTCCTTCCCATTCCAATTCTGAGACCCTTCCTATACTCTGAGACTTGATATCTCAATGCTTCTAATACCAAACCTGAGACCCGTAATATAACATGAGATGTGATATCCAAATCCTTCCCCTTCCAAACCTTAGACCCTTCCTTTATCATGAGATGTGATATCCAACTCCTTCCCATTCCAATCCTGAGACCCTTCCGATATCATGAGATGTGATATCTCAAAGCTTCTAATATCAAACTTGAGACCCTCCCTATAGCATGAGATGTGATATCCAAGTCCTTCCCATTCCAATCCTGAGACCCTTCCTATAGCATGAGATGTGATATCTCAATGCTTCTAATACCAAACCTGAGACCCTTCCTATAACATGAGATGGGAATATCCAACTCCTTCCCATTCCAATCCTGAGACCCTTCCGATAGCAGAGATGTGATATCTCAATGCTTATACCAAACCTGAGACCCTTCCTATGGCATGAGATGTGATATCCAACTCCTTGCCATTCAAATCCTGAGACCCTTCCTATAGCATGAGAAGGGATATCCAACTCCTTCCCAATCCAATCCTGAGACCCTTCCGATAGCAGAGACGTGATATCTCAATGCTTCTACCAAACCTGAGACCCTTCCTTTAGCATGAGATGTGATATCCAAATCCTTCACATTCCAATCCTGAGACCCTTCCTATAGCATGAGATGTGATATCTCAATGCTTCTAATACCAAACCTGAGATCCTTCCTATAACATGAGATGTGATATCCAATTCCTTCCCATTCCAAACCTGAGACCCTTCCTATTGGATGAGATGTGATATCCAACTCCTTCCCATTCCAACCCTGAGACCCTTCCTATAGCATGAGATGTGATGTCTCAATGCTTCTAATACCAAACCTGAGATCCTTCCTATAACATGAGATGTGATATCCAACTCCTTCCATTCCAATCCTGAGACCCGTCCTATAGCATGAGATGTGATATCTCAATGCTTATACCAAACCTGAGACCCTTCCTATAGCATGAGATGTGATATCCAACTACTTCCCATTCCAATCCTGAGACCCTTCCTATAGCATGAGATGTGATATCTCAATGCTTCTAATACCAAACCTGAGGTCCTTCCTCTAACATTAAATGTGATATCCAACTCCTTCCCTTTCCAAACCTAAGAGCCTATCTATAGCATGAGATGTGATATCCAAGTCCTTCCCATTCCAATCCTTAGACCCTTCCTACAGCATGCAATATGATATCTCAATGATTCTAATAACAAACCTGAGACCCGTCCTATAGCATGAGATATGATATCCATGTCCTTCCCATTCCAATCCTGAGACCCTTCCTATAACATGAAATGTGATATCCAACTCCTTCCCATTCCAACCTGAGACCCTTCCTATAGCATGAGATGGGATATCCAACTTCTTCCAAATCCAATACTGATACCCTTCCGATAGCATGAGATGTGATATCCCAATGCTTCTACCAAACCTGAGACCCATACTATGGCATGAGATGTGATATCAAACTCCTTCCCATTCCAATCCTGAGACCCTTCCTATAGCTTGAGGTGTGATATCCAACTTCTTCCCATTCCAATTCTGAGACCCTTCTTATACCATGAGACTTGATATCTCAATGCTTCTAATACCAAACCTGAGACCCGTCCTATAACATGAGATGTGATATCCAAATCCTTCCCCTTCCAAACCTTAGACCCTTCCTTTATCATGAGATGTGGTATCCAACTCCTTCCCATTCCAATCCTGAAACCCTTCCGATATCATGAGATTTTTTATCTCAATGCTTCTAATATCAAACTTGAGACCCTCCCTATAGCATGAGATGTGACATCCAAGTCCTTCCCATTCCAATCCTGAGACCCTTCCTATAGCATGAAATGTGTTATCTCTATGCTTCTAATACCAAACCTGAGACCCTTCCCATAACATGAGATGGGATATCCAACTCCTTCCCATTCCAATCCTGAGACCCTTCCGATAGCAGAGATGTGATATCTCAATGCTTATACCAAACCTGAGACCCTTCCTATGGCCTGAGATGTCATATACAACTCCTTCCCATTCCAATCCTGAGACCCTTCCTTTAGCATGAGATGTGATATCTCAATGCTTATACCAAATCTGAGACCCTTCCTATAGCATGAGATGTGATATCCAAATCCTTCCCATTCCAATCCTGATACCCTTCCTATAGCATGAGATGTGATATCTCAATGCTTATACCAAACCTGAGAGCCTACCTATAGCATGAGATGTGATATCCAAATCCATCCCATTCCAATCCTTAGACCCTTCCTACAGCATGCGATGTGATATCTCAATGATTCTAATACCAAACCAGAGACTCTTACTATAACATGAGATGGGATATCCAACTCCTTCCCATTCCAATCCTGAGCCGCTTCCGATTGCAGAGATGTGATATCTCAATGCTTATGCCAAACCTGAGACCCTTCCTATAACATGAGATGTGATATCCAACTCCTTCCCGTTCCAAACCTGAGACACTAACTATAGCATATGTGATATCCAACTCCTTCCCATTCCAAACATGAGACCCTTCCTATAGCAAGAAAGTAATATCCAACTCCTTCCCAATCCAATCCTGAGACCCTTCCGATAGCAGAGATGTGATATCTCAATGCTTATACCAAACCTGAGACCCTTCCTATGGCATGAGATGTGATATCCAACTCCTTGCCATTCAAATCCTGAGACCCTTCCTATAGCATGAGAAGGGATATCCAACTCCTTCCCAATCCAATCCTGAGACCCTTCCGATAGCAGAGACGTGATATCTCAATGCTTCTACCAAACCTGAGACCCTTCCTTTAGCATGAGATGTGATATCCAAATCCTTCACATTCCAATCCTGAGACCCTTCCTATAGCATGAGATGTGATATCTCAATGCTTCTAATACCAAACCTGAGATCCTTCCTATAACATGAGATGTGATATCCAATTCCTTCCCATTCCAAACCTGAGACCCTTCCTATTGGATGAGATGTGATATCCAACTCCTTCCCATTCCAACCCTGAGACCCTTCCTATAGCATGAGATGTGATGTCTCAATGCTTCTAATACCAAACCTGAGATCCTTCCTATAACATGAGATGTGATATCCAACTCCTTCCATTCCAATCCTGAGACCCGTCCTATAGCATGAGATGTGATATCTCAATGCTTATACCAAACCTGAGACCCTTCCTATAGCATGAGATGTGATATCCAACTACTTCCCATTCCAATCCTCAGACCCTTCCTATAGCATGAGATGTGATATCTCAATGCTTCTAATACCAAACCTGAAATCCTTCCTCTAACATGAAATGTGATATCCAACTCCTTCCCTTTCCAAACGTAAGAGCCTATCTATAGCATGAGATGTGATATCCAAGTCCTTCCCATTCCAACCCTTAGACCCTTCCTACAGCATGCAATATGATATCTCAATGATTCTAATAACAAACCTGAGACCCGTCCTATAACATGAGATGGGATATCCAACTCCTTCCCATTCCAATCCTGAGACACTTCCGATAGCAGAGATGTGATATCTCAATGCTTATACCAAACCTGAGACCCTTCCTATAACATGAGATGTGATATCCAAATCCTTCCCGTTCCAAACCTGAGACCGTTCCTTTAGCATGAGATGTGATATCCAGCTCCTTCCCATTCCAATCCTGAGACACTTCCGATAGCATGAGATGTGATATCCAGCTCCTTCCCATTCCAATCCCGAGACACTTCCGATAGCATGAGATGTGATATCTCAATGCTTCTAATATCAAAACTGAGACCCTCCCTATAGCATGATATGTGATATCTAAGTCCTTCCCGTTCCAATCCTGAGACACTCCCTATAGCATGAGATGTGATATCCAACTCTTTCCCATTCCAATCCTGAGACCCTTCCTATAGCATGATATATGATATCTCAATACTTCTAATACCAAACGTGAGATCCTTCCGATAACATGAGATGTGATATCCAAATCCTTCCCCTTCCAAACCTGAGACCCTCCCTTTAGCATGAGATGTGATATCCAACTCCTTCCCATTCCAATCCTGAGACCCTTCTGATAGCATGAGATGTGATATCTCAATGCTTCTAATACCAAACCTGAGATCCTTCCGATAGCATGAGATGTGATATCTCAATGCTTCTAATAGCAAACCTGAGATCCTTCCTATAACATGAGATTGATATCCAAATCCTTCCCCTTCCAAACCTGAGACCCTCCCTTTAGCATGAGATGTGATATCCAACTCCTTCCCATTCCATTCCTGAGACCCTTCTGATAGCATGAGATGTGATATATCAATGCCTCTAATACCAAACCTGAGATCCTACCTCTAACATGAAATGTGATATCCAACTCTTTCCCCTTCCAAACCTGAGAGCCTTCCTATAGCATGAGATGTGATATCCAAGTCCTTCCCATTCCAATCCTGAGACCCTTCCTATAGCTTGAGATGTGATAACCAACTCCTTCCCATTCCAATTCTGAGACCCGATGTCTCAATGCTTCTAATACCAAACCTGAGACCCGTAATATAACATGAGATGTGATATCCAAATCCTTCCCCTTCCAAACCTTAGACCCTTCCTGTTAGGACGGATTTCTGAACTCTGTCCTGGTGGCGCAGAAGTTCAGAAGGCCAACCTAATTACTTGGAACAGGGTAACCTCTGGACGAGCCAGACCAATCAAGGTAGCGATCGCGGCGGTCAAGACTAGGTCTCAAGAGGGGTGAGGGTGACTGAAAGCCCGCAATGAGCACACAAAGCAAGAGCGCTCACAAACTACTCCAAACAGGTGTTATATCAAAAATATAAACACATTTATTTTAAGGCCTTTAAAACAACGACCGTAGCGAGAAAATCACAATATCACAATATTAAGCCAACACATACCATATCAACACAATATATATACAAACACGACAGTCTCAAGCATTAGAGGCACGAAATGTGTAGTCCACCTGCAAGGGAAGGAAAACAGGCAGTGCGATAATGCTTTAGACTCAGTTCGCCTTCAGAGGCACCTAACTAGATGGAAGTCCGAGCCCTGCGAAGAGTGGAGCCTTGTGCTCAAAGTACCTGCCCACGCTGGTGCCAACGGGCAAAAGGAGAAGCTCTTCGGAGGAAGTCAGGCAGTTCGGGTTAGTGCACCACAGAAAAAGAACAGGTTCCGCGACTCAAGCGCAGCCTCCACAGCGAGCAGAAGCAGAGCGCGAGTACGGACAAACGGGTGCTGTTTTTACACAGCGGGGAAAAGCAATGGGATACTGCAGGAGGGCGACCAGATCCTAGCTAAACTACTCACCGGTCCCCGATGCAAGCAGACCCAGGCTTCTCCACGTTAGTTTCAGCAGCTGGCAGGTTCAGAAGAGTTGGGAAATGCCTCGTCGTCGTGTAGAGCAAAAAGACGTCCCAATCGAAGAAACCTGCACAGTTTTGTCACCACCGCAGGGCAACGGAGCGGCCGTGTGTATCCGAGCCAAATGTACACTCCTCCCTTCAGACCTGGGAACGCCAAGTGCACGAAGCGTGGGAGAGTGGCAAGGACTCGGGATACAACACAACCTGGCGGCGGTTACAGAGCAGGACTCCCTTGTAAGCTGGTCAGTCAACTTAATGGCCCAGAGACACTTCCGAAGGCTTACTTGGCAGGAGATGATGAAGTCGCCGGGAATAGCTGTTCCTGCTATTCCAAAGGTCGAAGCACCAGTACAGGCCTTCTGGTTCGATCAAAGGAGGAAAGGGTTTCACAGGACGACAGCAGTGCAAAGGAGGAGTCCTTCAGCGGGTCACCAGCGATTCCTCGGTCCAGCCTCTTGGTTGCAGGATACTTGGCTCCTGTATTCCTTCGTTCGTGAGAACTCAGGAGATCGACACGGTAGTGGTGTTTCCAGCCCCCTCTTATCCACGGTTCCCTTCGCGCCAAAACGGAGGGGAGCCAATGGGAGATCCGCTCATCAACACACATACCATACGTGGACCAATCACGGACCACGGTGGTCCCAGGCATTCACACTACCCTAGACTCTCTGGCACCCAGGATGTGTATTGGGACCAGACATCCCAGCCCACACCCTGGAGGCACACAAAAGACATGTAGAAGCCTGCGAAAGCATCCGTGTTTCGCTGGAAAGTACATGCCCAAATAAGGAAGGCCCCGGGTCGCTCGACCTGGGGAAGGTGAAGGGAGCAAGACGGTCAGTGGACAGGACAAAGGAGCCTCGTGGTCTGGCCATTTTGGGAGCCAGGCCACCATTTTGGGTTCAGCGCGAAAAATGCGCTCAGAACGCCAAAAGGAGCTCAAAATACACAAAACGAATGCTGCCACCATTCCAGTCCCTGAATGACTTGCACCGATCAAATACAATCCTAAACGAGTATCTAGGGCCTGTAGAAGGCTAGAGACCCAAGAGAGCTGTAACTTAGCTTACAGTGCCCTCTTGTGTCATGTTGCACTAAAGCCGCAACACGATAAAAGAAACTACGGGAAACAGCGTTCCCCGGTACTGACTGTCTTAAGGGCATGTCAGTTTCCCCATAAGAAAAGGAGCGAAAGCCCAGAGGAGTGCAGCAGAAGGCTGCACTTCTCTGGCAAAGTCAAGAACAAGGTGAAAAACGACAGCAAAAAGTTTAGGGGTTGCCACATGGAAGGAAAATTGCCTACAATTACGAAATCTTTCCTAACACTTCCTTTATCATGAGATGTGATATCCAACTCCTTCCCATTCCAATCCTGAGACCCTTCCGATATCATGAGATGTGATATCTCAAAGCTTCTAATATCAAACTTGAGACCCTCCCTATAGCATGAGATGTGATATCCAAGTCCTTCCCATTCCAATCCTGAGACCCTTCCTATAGCATGAGATGTGATATCTCAATGCTTCTAATACCAAACCTGAGACCCTTCCTATAACATGAGATGGGAATATCCAACTCCTTCCCCTTCCAAACCTGAGACCCTCCCTTTAGCATGAGATGTGATATCCAACTCCTTCCATTCCAATCTTGAGACCCTTCCTATAGCATGAGATGTGATATCTCAATGCTTCTACCAAACCTGAGACCCTTCCTATAGCATGAGATGTGATATCCAACTCCTTCCCATTCCAATCCTGAGACCCTTCCTATAGCCTGAGATGTGATATCTCAATGCCCCTAATACCAAACCTGAGATCCTTCCTCTAACATGAAATGTGATATCCAACTCCTTCACTTTCCAAACCTGAGACCCTTCCTATTGGATGAGATGTGATATCCAACTCCTTCCCATTCCAACCCTGAGACCCTTCCTATAGCATGAGATGTGATGTCTCAATGCTTCTAATACAAAACCTGAGATCCTTCCTATAACATGAGATGTGATATCCAACTCCTTCCATTCCAATCCTGAGACCCGTCCTATAGCATGAGATGTGATATCTCAATGCTTATACCAAACCTGAGACCCTTCCTATAGCATGAGATGTGATATCCAACTACTTCCCATTCCAATCCTGAGACCCTTCCTATAGCATGAGATGTGATATCTCAATGCTTCTAATACCAAACCTGAGATCCTTCCTCTAACATGAAATGTGATATCCAACTCCTTCCCTTTCCAAACCTAAGAGCCTATCTATAGCATGAGATGTGATATCCAGGTCCTTCCCATTCCAATCCTTAGACCCTTCCTACAGCATGCAATATGATATCTCAATGATTCTAATAACAAACCTGAGACCCGTCCTATAGCATGAGATATGATATCCAAGTCCTTCCCATTCCAATCCTGAGACCCTTCCTATAACATGAAATGTGATATCCAACTCCTTCCCATTCCAACCTGAGACCCTTCCTATAGCATGAGATGGGATATCCAACTTCTTCCAAATCCAATACTGATACCCTTCCGATAGCATGAGATGTGATATCCCAATGCTTCTACCAAACCTGAGACCCATACTATCGCATGAGATGTGATATCAAACTCCTTCCCATTCCAATCCTGAGACCCTTCCTATAGCTTGAGGTGTGATATCCAACTCCTTCCCATTCCAATTCTGAGACCCTTCTTATACCATGAGACTTGATATCTCAATGCTTCTAATACCAAACCTGAGACCCGTCCTATAACATGAGATGTGATATCCAAATCCTTCCCCTTCCAAACCTTAGACCCTTCCTTTATCGTGAGATGTGGTATCCAACACCTTCCCATTCCAATCCTGAGACCCTACCGATATCATGAGATTTGTTATCTCAATGCTTCTAATATCAAACTTGAGACCCTCCCTATAGCATGAGATGTGACATCCAAGTCCTTCCCATTACAATCCTGAGACCCTTCCTATAGCATGAGATGTGATATCTCTATGCTTCTAATACCAAACCTGAGACCCTTCCTATAACATGAGATGGGATATCCAACTCCTTCCCATTCCAATCCTGAGACCCTTCCGATAGCAGAGATGTGATATCTCAATGCTTATACCAAACCTGAGACCCTTCCTATGGCCTGAGATGTCATATACAACTCCTTAACATTCCAATCCTGAGACCCTTCCTTTAGCATGAGATGTGATATCTCAATGCCTATACCAAATCTGAGACCCTTCCTATAGCATGAGATGTGATATCCAAATCCTTCCCATTCCAATCCTGAGACCCTTCCTATAGCATGAGATGTGATATCTCAATGCTTATACCAAACCTGAGAGCCTACCTATAGCATGAGATGTGATATCCAAGTCCATCCCATTCCAATCCTTAGACCCTTCCTACAGCATGCGATGTGATATCTCAATGATTCTAATACCAAACCAGAGACTCTTACTATAACATGAGATGGGATATCCAACTCCTTCCCATTCCAATCCTGAGCCGCTTCCGATAGCAGAGATGTGATATCTCAATGCTTATACCAAACCTGAGACCCTTCCTATAACATGAGATGTGATATCCAACTCCTTCCCGTTCCAAACCTGAGACACTAACTATAGCATATGTGATATCCAACTCCTTCCCATTCCAAACATGAGACCCTTCCTATAGCAAGAAAGTAATATACAACTCCTACCCATTCCAATCCTGAGACCCTTCCTATAGCAAGAGATGTGATATCCAAATCCTTCCCATTCCAATCCTGAGACCCTTCCTATAGCATGAGATGTGATATCCAAGTCCATCCCATTCCAATCCTTAGACCCTTCCTACAGCATGCGATGTGATATCTCAATGATTCTAATACCAAACCAGAGACCCTTCCTATAGCATGAGATGTGATATCCAACTCCTTCCCATTCCAATCCTGAGACCCTTCCTATAGCCTGAGATGTGATATCTCAATGCCCCTAATACCAAACCTGAGATCCTTACTCTAACATGAAATGTGATATCCAACTCCTTCACTTTCCAAACCTGAGACCCTTCCTATTGGATGAGATGTGATATCCAACTCCTTCCCATTCCAACCCTGAGACCCTTCCTATAGCATGAGATGTGATGTCTCAATGCTTCTAATACAAAACCTGAGATCCTTCCTATAACATGAGATGTGATATCCAACTCCTTCCATTCCAATCCTGAGACCCGTCCTATAGCATGAGATGTGATATCTCAATGCTTATACCAAACCTGAGACCCTTCCTATAGCATGAGATGTGATATCCAACTACTTCCCATTCCAATCCTGAGACCCTTCCTATAGCATGAGATGTGATATCTCAATGCTTCTAATACCAAACCTGAGATCCTTCCTCTAACATGAAATGTGATATCCAACTCCTTCCCTTTCCAAACCTAAGAGCCTATCTATAGCATGAGATGTGATATCCAGGTCCTTCCCATTCCAATCCTTAGACCCTTCCTACAGCATGCAATATGATATCTCAATGATTCTAATAACAAACCTGAGACCCGTCCTATAGCATGAGATATGATATCCAAGTCCTTCCCATTCCAATCCTGAGACCCTTCCTATAACATGAAATGTGATATCCAACTCCTTCCCATTCCAACCTGAGACCCTTCCTATAGCATGAGATGGGATATCCAACTTCTTCCAAATCCAATACTGATACCCTTCCGATAGCATGAGATGTGATATCCCAATGCTTCTACCAAACCTGAGACCCATACTATCGCATGAGATGTGATATCAAACTCCTTCCCATTCCAATCCTGAGACCCTTCCTATAGCTTGAGGTGTGATATCCAACTCCTTCCCATTCCAATTCTGAGACCCTTCTTATACCATGAGACTTGATATCTCAATGCTTCTAATACCAAACCTGAGACCCGTCCTATAACATGAGATGTGATATCCAAATCCTTCCCCTTTCAAACCTTAGACCCTTCCTTTATCGTGAGATGTGGTATCCAACTCCTTCCCATTCCAATCCTGAGACCCTACCGATATCATGAGATTTGTTATCTCAATGCTTCTAATATCAAACTTGAGACCCTCCCTATAGCATGAGATGTGACATCCAAGTCCTTCCCATTACAATCCTGAGACCCTTCCTATAGCATGAGATGTGATATCTCTATGCTTCTAATACCAAACCTGAGACCCTTCCTATAACATGAGATGGGATATCCAACTCCTTCCCATTCCAATCCTGAGACCCTTCCGATAGCAGAGATGTGATATCTCAATGCTTATACCAAACCTGAGACCCTTCCTATGGCCTGAGATGTCATATACAACTCCTTAACATTCCAATCCTGAGACCCTTCCTTTAGCATGAGATGTGATATCTCAATGCCTATACCAAATCTGAGACCCTTCCTATAGCATGAGATGTGATATCCAAATCCTTCCCATTCCAATCCTGAGACCCTTCCTATAGCATGAGATGTGATATCTCAATGCTTATACCAAACCTGAGAGCCTACCTATAGCATGAGATGTGATATCCAAGTCCATCCCATTCCAATCCTTAGACCCTTCCTACAGCATGCGATGTGATATCTCAATGATTCTAATACCAAACCAGAGACTCTTACTATAACATGAGATGGGATATCCAACTCCTTCCCATTCCAATCCTGAGCCGCTTCCGATAGCAGAGATGTGATATCTCAATGCTTATACCAAACCTGAGACCCTTCCTATAACATGAGATGTGATATCCAACTCCTTCCCGTTCCAAACCTGAGACACTAACTATAGCATATGTGATATCCAACTCCTTCCCATTCCAAACATGAGACCCTTCCTATAGCAAGAAAGTAATATCCAACTCCTACCCATTTCAATCCTGAGACCCTTCCTATAGCAAGAGATGTGATATCCAAATCCTTCCCATTCCAATCCTCAGACCCTTCCTATAACATGAGATGTGATATCCAACTCCTTCCCATTCCAACCTGAGACACTTCCTATAGCATGAGAAGGGATATCCAACTCCTTCCCAATCCAATCCTGAGACCCTTCCGATAGCAGAGATGTGATATCTCAATGCTTATACCAAACCTGAGACCCTTCCTATGGCATGAGATGTGATATCCAACTCCTTGCCATTCAAATCCTGAGACCCTTCCTATAGCATGAGAAGGGATATCCAACTCCTTCCCAATCCAATCCTGAGACCCTTCCGATAGCAGAGACGTGATATCTCAATGCTTCTACCAAACCTGAGACCCTTCCTTTAGCATGAGATGTGATATCCAAATCCTTCACATTCCAATCCTGAGACCCTTCCTATTGGATGAGATGTGATATCCAACTCCTTCCCATTCCAACCCTGAGACCCTTCCTATAGCATGAGATGTGATGTCTCAATGCTTCTAATACCAAACCTGAGACCCGTCCTATAACATGAGATGGGATATCCAACTCCTTCCCATTCCAATCCTGAGACACTGCCGATAGCAGAGATGTGATATCTCAATGCTTATACCAAACCTGAGACCCTTCCTATAACATGAGATGTGATATCCAAATCCTTCCCGTTCCAAACCTGAGACCCTTCCTTTAGCATGAGATGTGATATCCAGCTCCTTCCCATTCCAATCCTGAGACACTTCCGATAGCATGAGATGTGATATCTCAATGCTTCTAATATCAAAACTGAGACCCTCCCTATAGCATGATATGTGATATCTAAGTCCTTCCCATTCCAATCCTGAGACACTCCCTATAGCATGAGATGTGATATCCAACTCTTTCCCATTCCAATCCTGAGACCCTTCCTATAGCATGAGATATGATATCTCAATACTTCTAATACCAAAGGTGAGATCCTTCCGATAACATGAGATGTGATATCCAAATCCTTCCCCTTCCAAACCTGAGACCCTCCCTTTAGCATGAGATGTGATATCCAACTCCTTCCCATTCCAATCCTGAGACCCTTCTGATAGCATGAGATGTGATATCTCAATGCTTCTAATACCAAACCTGAGATCCTTCCGATAGCATGAGATGTGATATCTCAATGCTTCTAATACCAAACCTGAGATCCTTCCTATAACATGAGATGTGATATCCAAATCCTTCCCCTTCCAAACCTGAGACCCTCCCTTTAGCATGAGATGTGATATCCAACTCCTTCCCATTCCATTCCTGAGACCCTTCTGATAGCATGAGATGTGATATCTCAATGCCTCTAATACCAAACCTGAGATCCTACCTCTAACATGAAATGTGATATCCAACTCTTTCCCCCTCCAAACCTGAGAGCCTTCCTATAGCATGAGATGTGATATCCAAGTCCTTCCCATTCCAATCCTGAGACCCTTCCTATAGCTTGAGATGTGATATCCAACTCCTTCCCATTCCAATTCTGAGACCCTTCCTATACTCTGAGACTTGATATCTCAATGCTTCTAATACCAAACCTGAGACCCGTAATATAACATGAGATGTGATATCCAAATACTTCCCCTTCCAAACCTTAGACCCTTCCTTTATCATGAGATGTGATATCCAACTCCTTCCCATTCCAATCCTGAGACCCTTCCGATATCATGAGATGTGATATCTCAAAGCTTCTAATATCAAACTTGAGACCCTCCCTATAGCATGAGATGTGATATCCAAGTCCTTCCCATTCCAATCCTGAGACCCTTCCTATAGCATGAGATGTGATATCTCAATGCTTCTAATACCAAACCTGAGACCCTTCCTATAACATGAGATGGGAATATCCAACTCCTTCCCATTCCAATCCTGAGACCCTTCCGATAGCAGAGATGTGATATCTCAATGCTTATACCAAACCTGAGACCCTTCCTATGGCATGAGATGTGATATCCAACTCCTTGCCATTCAAATCCTGAGACCCTTCCTATAGCATGAGAAGGGATATCCAACTCCTTCCCAATCCAATCCTGAGACCCTTCCGATAGCAGAGACGTGATATCTCAATGCTTCTACCAAACCTGAGACCCTTCCTTTAGCATGAGATGTGATATCCAAATCCTTCACATTCCAATCCTGAGACCCTTCGTATAGCATGAGATGTGATATCTCAATGCTTCTAATACCAAACCTGAGATCCTTCCTATAACATGAGATGTGATATCCAATTCCTTCCCATTCCAAACCTGAGACCCTTCCTATTGGATGAGATGTGATATCCAACTCCTTCCCATTCCAACCCTGAGACCCTTCCTATGGCATGAGATGTGATGTCTCAATGCTTCTAATACCAAACCTGAGATCCTTCCTATAACATGAGATGTGATATCCAACTCCTTCCATTCCAATCCTGAGACCCGTCCTATAGCATGAGATGTGATATCTCAATGCTTATACCAAACCTGAGACCCTTCCTATAGCATGAGATGTGATATCCAACTACTTCCCATTCCAATCCTGAGACCCTTCCTATAGCATGAGATGTGATATCTCAATGCTTCTAATACCAAACCTGAGATCCTTCCTCTAACATGAAATGTGATATCCAACTCCTTCCCTTTCCAAACCTAAGAGCCTATCTATAGCATGAGATGTGATATCCAAGTCCTTCCCATTCCAATCCTTAGACCCTTCCTACAACATGCAATATGATATCTCAATGATTCTAATAACAAACCTGAGACCCGTCCTATAGCATGAGATATGATATCCAAGTCCTTCCCATTCCAATCCTGAGACCCTTCCTATGACATGAAATGTGATATCCAACTCCTTCCCATTCCAACCTGAGACCCTTCATATAGCATGAGATGGGATATCCAACTTCTTCCAAATCCAATACTGATACCCTTCCGATAGCATGAGATGTGATATCCCAATGCTTCTACCAAACCTGAGACCCATACTATGGCATGAGATGTGATATCAAACTCCTTCCCATTCCAATCCTGAGACCCTTCCTATAGCTTGAGGTGTGATATCCAACTCCTTCCCATTCCAATTCTGAGACCCTTCTTATACCATGAGACTTGATATCTCAATGCTTCTAATACCAAACCTGAGACCCGTCCTATAACATGAGATGTGATATCCAAATCCTTCCCCTTCCAAACCTTAGACCCTTCCTTTATCATGAGATGTGATATCCAACTCCTTCCCATTCCAATCCTGAGACCCTTCCGATATCATGAGATTTGTTATCTCAATGCTTCTAATATCAAACTTGAGACCCTCCCTATAGCATGAGATGTGACATCCAAGTCCTTCCCATTCCAATCCTGAGACCCTTCCTATAGCATGAGATGTGATATCTCAGTGATTCTAATACCAAACCAGAGACTCTTCCTATAACATGAGATGGGATATCCAACTCCTTCCCATTCCAATCCTGAGCCGCTTCCGATAGCAGAGATGTGATATCTCAATGCTTATACCAAACCTGAGACCCTTCCTATAACATGAGATGTGATATCCAACTCCTTCCCGTTCCAAACCTGAGACACTAACTATAGCATATGTGATATCCAACTCCTTCCCATTCCAAACATGAGACCCTTCCTATAGCAAGAAAGTAATATCCAACTCCTACCCATTCCAATCCTGAGACCCTTCCTATAGCAAGAGATGTGATATCCAAATCCTTCCCATTCCAATCCTGAGACCCTTCCTATAACATGAGATGTGATATCCAACTCCTTCCCATTCCAACCTGAGACCCTTCCTATTGGATGAGATGTGATATCCAACTCCTTCCCATTCCAACCCTGAGACCCTTCCTATATCATGAGATGTGATGTCTCAATGCTTCTAATACCAAACCTGAGACCCGTCCTATAACATGAGATGGGATATCCAACTCCTTCCCATTCCAATCCTGAGACACTGCCGATAGCAGAGATGTGATATCTCAATGCTTATACCAAACCTGAGACCCTTCCTATAACATGAGATGTGATATCCAAATCCTTCCCGTTCCAAACCTGAGACCCTTCCTTTAGCATGAGATGTGATATCCAGCTCCTTCCCATTCCAATCCTGAGACACTTCCGATAGCATGAGATGTGATATCTCAATGCTTCTAATATCAAAACTGAGACCCTCCCTATAGCATGATATGTGATATCTAAGTCCTTCCCATTCCAATCCTGAGACACTCCCTATAGCATGAGATGTGATATCCAACTCTTTCCCATTCCAATCCTGAGACCCTTCCTATAGCATGAGATATGATATCTCAATACTTCTAATACCAAACGTGAGATCCTTCCGATAACATGAGATGTGATATCCAAATCCTTCCCCTTCCAAACCTGAGACCCTCCCTTTAGCATGAGATGTGATATCCAACTCCTTCCCATTCCAATCCTGAGACCCTTCTGATAGCATGAGATGTGATATCTCAATGCTTCTAATACCAAACCTGAGATCCTTCCGATAGCATGAGATGTGATATCTCAATGCTTCTAATACCAAACCTGAGATCCTTCCTATAACATGAGATGTGATATCCAAATCCTTCCCCTTCCAAACCTGAGACCCTCCCTTTAGCATGAGATGTGATATCCAACTCCTTCCCATTCCATTCCTGAGACCCTTCTGATAGCATGAGATGTGATATCTCAATGCCTCTAATACCAAACCTGAGATCCTACCTCTAACATGAAATGTGATATCCAACTCTTTCCCCCTCCAAACCTGAGAGCCTTCCTATAGCATGAGATGTGATATCCAAGTCCTTCCCATTCCAATCCTGAGACCCTTCCTATAGCTTGAGATGTGATATCCAACTCCTTCCCATTCCAATTCTGAGACCCTTCCTATACTCTGAGACTTGATATCTCAATGCTTCTAATACCAAACCTGAGACCCGTAATATAACATGAGATGTGATATCCAAATACTTCCCCTTCCAAACCTTAGACCCTTCCTTTATCATGAGATGTGATATCCAACTCCTTCCCATTCCAATCCTGAGACCCTTCCGATATCATGAGATGTGATATCTCAAAGCTTCTAATATCAAACTTGAGACCCTCCCTATAGCATGAGATGTGATATCCAAGTCCTTCCCATTCCAATCCTGAGACCCTTCCTATAGCATGAGATGTGATATCTCAATGCTTCTAATACCAAACCTGAGACCCTTCCTATAACATGAGATGGGAATATCCAACTCCTTCCCATTCCAATCCTGAGACCCTTCCGATAGCAGAGATGTGATATCTCAATGCTTATACCAAACCTGAGACCCTTCCTATGGCATGAGATGTGATATCCAACTCCTTGCCATTCAAATCCTGAGACCCTTCCTATAGCATGAGAAGGGATATCCAACTCCTTCCCAATCCAATCCTGAGACCCTTCCGATAGCAGAGACGTGATATCTCAATGCTTCTACCAAACCTGAGACCCTTCCTTTAGCATGAGATGTGATATCCAAATCCTTCACATTCCAATCCTGAGACCCTTCGTATAGCATGAGATGTGATATCTCAATGCTTCTAATACCAAACCTGAGATCCTTCCTATAACATGAGATGTGATATCCAATTCCTTCCCATTCCAAACCTGAGACCCTTCCTATTGGATGAGATGTGATATCCAACTCCTTCCCATTCCAACCCTGAGACCCTTCCTATGGCATGAGATGTGATGTCTCAATGCTTCTAATACCAAACCTGAGATCCTTCCTATAACATGAGATGTGATATCCAACTCCTTCCATTCCAATCCTGAGACCCGTCCTATAGCATGAGATGTGATATCTCAATGCTTATACCAAACCTGAGACCCTTCCTATAGCATGAGATGTGATATCCAACTACTTCCCATTCCAATCCTGAGACCCTTCCTATAGCATGAGATGTGATATCTCAATGCTTCTAATACCAAACCTGAGATCCTTCCTCTAACATGAAATGTGATATCCAACTCCTTCCCTTTCCAAACCTAAGAGCCTATCTATAGCATGAAATGTGATATCCAAGTCCTTCCCATTCCAATCCTTAGACCCTTCCTACAACATGCAATATGATATCTCAATGATTCTAATAACAAACCTGAGACCCGTCCTATAGCATGAGATATGATATCCAAGTCCTTCCCATTCCAATCCTGAGACCCTTCCTATGACATGAAATGTGATATCCAACTCCTTCCCATTCCAACCTGAGACCCTTCATATAGCATGAGATGGGATATCCAACTTCTTCCAAATCCAATACTGATACCCTTCCGATAGCATGAGATGTGATATCCCAATGCTTCTACCAAACCTGAGACCCATACTATGGCATGAGATGTGATATCAAACTCCTTCCCATTCCAATCCTGAGACCCTTCCTATAGCTTGAGGTGTGATATCCAACTCCTTCCCATTCCAATTCTGAGACCCTTCTTATACCATGAGACTTGATATCTCAATGCTTCTAATACCAAACCTGAGACCCGTCCTATAACATGAGATGTGATATCCAAATCCTTCCCCTTCCAAACCTTAGACCCTTCCTTTATCATGAGATGTGATATCCAACTCCTTCCCATTCCAATCCTGAGACCCTTCCGATATCATGAGATTTGTTATCTCAATGCTTCTAATATCAAACTTGAGACCCTCCCTATAGCATGAGATGTGACATCCAAGTCCTTCCCATTCCAATCCTGAGACCCTTCCTATAGCATGAGATGTGATATCTCAGTGATTCTAATACCAAACCAGAGACTCTTCCTATAACATGAGATGGGATATCCAACTCCTTCCCATTCCAATCCTGAGCCGCTTCCGATAGCAGAGATGTGATATCTCAATGCTTATACCAAACCTGAGACCCTTCCTATAACATGAGATGTGATATCCAACTCCTTCCCGTTCCAAACCTGAGACACTAACTATAGCATATGTGATATCCAACTCCTTCCCATTCCAAACATGAGACCCTTCCTATAGCAAGAAAGTAATATCCAACTCCTACCCATTCCAATCCTGAGACCCTTCCTATAGCAAGAGATGTGATATCCAAATCCTTCCCATTCCAATCCTGAGACCCTTCCTATAACATGAGATGTGATATCCAACTCCTTCCCATTCCAACCTGAGACCCTTCCTATAGCATGAGAAGGGATATCCAACTCCTTCCCAATCCAATCCTGAGACCCTTCCGATAGCAGAGATGTGATATCTCAATGCTTATACCAAACCTGAGACCCTTCCTATGGCATGAGATGTGATATCCAACTCCTTGCCATTCAAATCCTGAGACCCTTCCTATAGCATGAGATGTGATATCTCTATGCTTCTAATACCAAACCTGAGACCCTTCCTATAACATGAGATGGGATATCCAACTCCTTCCCATTCCAATCCTGAGACCCTTCCGATAGCAGAGATGTGATATCTCAATGCTTATACCAAACCTGAGAACCTTCCTATGGCCTGAGATGTCATATACAACTCCTTCCCATTCCAATCCTGAGACCCTTCCTTTAGCATGTGATGTGATATCTCAATGCTTATACCAAATCTGAGACCCTTCCTATAGCATGAGATGTGATATCCAATTCCTTCCCATTCCAATCCTGAGACCCTTCCTATATCATGAGATGTGATATCTCAATGCTTATACCAAACCTGAGAGCCTACCTATAGCATGAGATGTGATATCCAAGTCCATCTCATTCCAATCCTTAGACCCTTCCGACAGCATGCGATGTGATATCTCAATGATTCTAATACCAAACCAGAGACTCTTCCTATAACATGAGATGGGATATCCAACTCCTTCCCATTCCAATCCTGAGCCGCTTCCAATAGCAGAGATGTGATATCTCAATGCTTATAACAAACCTGAGACCCTTCCTATAACATGAGATGTGATATCCAACTCCTTCCCGTTCCAAACCTGAGACACTAACTATAGCATATGTGATATCCAACTCCTTCCCATTCCAAACATGAGACCCTTCCTATAGCAAGAAAGTAATATCCAAGTCCTACCCATTCCAATCCTGAGACCCTTCCTATAGCAAGAGATGTGATATCCAAATCCTTCCCATTCCAATTCTGAGACCCTTCCTATAACATGAGATGTGATATCCAACTCCTTCCCATTCCAACCTGAGACACTTCCTATAGCATGAGAAGGGATATCCAACTCCTTCCCAATCCAGTCCTGAGACCCTTCCGATAGCAGAGATGTGATATCTCAATGCTTATACCAAACCTGAGACCCTTCCTATGGCATGAGATGTGATATCCAACTCCTTCCCAATCCAATCCTGAGACCCTTCCGATAGCAGAGACGTGATATCTCAATGCTTCTACCAAACCTGAGACCCTTCCTTTAGCATGAGATGTGATATCCAAATCCTTCACATTCCAATCCTGAGACCCTTCCTATAGCATGAGATGTGATATCTCAATGCTTCTAATACCAAACCTGAGATCCTTCCTATAACATGAGATGTGATATCCAATTCCTTCCCATTCCAAACCTGAGACCCTTCCTATTGGATGAGATGTGATGTCCAACTCCTTCCCATTCCAACCCTGAGACCCTTCCTATAGCATGAGATGTGATGTCTCAATGCTTCTAATACCAAACCTGAGATCCTTCCTATAACATGAGATGTGATATCCAACTCCTTCCATTCCAATCCTGAGACCCGTCCTATAGCATGAGATGTGATATCTCAATGCTTATACCAAACCTGAGACCCTTCCTATAGCATGAGATGTGATATCCAACTGCTTCCCATTCCAATCCTGAGACCCTTCCTATAGCATGAGATGTGATATCTCAATGCTTCTAATACCAAACCTGAGATCCTTCCTCTAACATGAAATGTGTTATCCAACTCCTTCCCTTTCCAAACCTAAGAGCCTATCTATAGCATGAGATGTGATATCCAAGTCCTTCCCATTCCAACCCTTAGACCCTTCCTACAGCATGCAATATGATATCTCAATGATTCTAATAACAAACCTGAGACCCGTCCTATAACATGAAATGGGATATCCAACTCCTTCCCATTCCAATCCTGAGACACTTCCTATAGCAGAGATGTGATATCTCAATGCTTATACCAAACCTGAGACCCTTCCTATAACATGAGATGTGATATCCAAATCCTTCCCGTTCCAAACCTGAGACCCTTCCTTTAGCATGAGATGTGATATCCAGCACCTTCCCATTCCAATCCTGAGACACTTCCGATAGCATGAGATGTGATATCTCAATGCTTCTAATATCAAAACTGAGACCCTCCCTATAGCATGATATGTGATATCTAAGTCCTTCCCATTCCAATCCTGAGACCCTCCCTATAGCATGAGATGTGATATCCAACTCCTTCCCATTCCAATCCTGAGACCCTTCCTATAGCATGAGATATGATATCTCAATACTTCTAATACCAAACGTGAGATCCTTCCGATAACATGAGATGTGATATCCAAATCCTTCCCCTTCCAAACCTGAGACCCTCCCTTTAGCATGAGATGTGATATCCAACTCCTTCCTATTCCAATCCTGAGACTCTTCTGATAGCATGAGATGTGATATCTCAATGCTTCTAATACCAAACCTGAGATCCTTCCGATAGCATGAGATGTGATATCTCAATGCTTCTAATACCAAACCTGAGATCCTTCCTATAACATGAGATGTGATATCCAAATCCTTCCCCTTCCAATCCTGAGACCCTCCCTTTAGCATGAGATGTGATATCCAACTCCTTCCCATTCCATTCCTGAGACCCTTCTGATAGCATGAAATGTGATATCTCAAAGCCTCTAATACCAAACCTGAGATCC
Source organism: Ambystoma mexicanum (assembly GCF_040938575.1). NCBI lineage: Eukaryota > Metazoa > Chordata > Amphibia > Caudata > Ambystomatidae > Ambystoma > Ambystoma mexicanum. The sequence goes on along the minus strand of NC_090922.1, from coordinate 8,252,075 downwards.
TACCTCTAACATGAAATGTGATATCCAACTCTTTCCCCTTCCAAACCTGAGAGCCTTCCTATAGCATGAGATGTGATATCCAACTCCTTCCCATTCCAATCCTGAGACCCTTCCTATAGCTTGAGATGTGATATCCAACTCCTTCACATTCCAATTCTGAGACCCTTCCTATACTATGAGACTTGATATCTCAATGCTTCTAATACCAAACCTGAGACCCGTAATATAACATGAGATGTGATATCCAAATCCTTCCCCTTCCAAACCTTAGACCCTTCCTTTATCATGAGATGTGATATCCAACTCCTTCCCATTCCAATCCTGAGACCCTTCCGATATCATGAGATGTGATATCTCAAAGCTTCTAATATCAAACTTGAGACCCTCCCTATAGCATGAGATGTGATATCCAAGTCCTTCCCATTCCAATCCTGAGACCCTTCCTATAGCATGAGATGTGATATCTGAATGCTTCTAATACCAAACCTGAGACCCTTCCTATAACATGAGATGGGAATATCCAACTCCTTCCCATTCCAATCCTGAGACCCTTCCGATAGCAGAGATGTGATATCTCAATGCTTATACCAAACCTGAGATCCTTCCTATAACATGAGATGTGATATCCAACTCCTTCCCATTCCAATCCTGAGACACTTCCTATAGCATGAGATGTGATATCTCACTGCTTATACCAAACCTGAGACCCTTCCCATAGCATGAGATGTGATATCCAACTCCTTCCCATTCCAATCCTCAGACCCTTCCTATAGCATGAGATGTGATATCTCAATGCTTCTAATATCAAACTTGAGACCCTACCTATAGCATGAGATGTGATATCCAAGTCCTTCCCATTCCAATCCTGAGACACTTCCTATAGCATGAGATGTGATATCCAACTCCTTCCCATTCCAATCCTGAGACTCTTCCTATAGCATGAGATATGATATCTCAATACTTCTAATACCAAACATGAGATCCTTCCGAAAACATGAGATGTGATATCCAAATCCTTCTCCTTCCAAACCTGAGACCCTCCCTTTAGCATGAGATGTGATATCCAACTCCTTCCCATTCCAATCCTGAGACCCTTCTGATAGCATGAGATGTGATATCTCAATGCTTCTAATACCAAACCTGAGATCCTTCCGATAGCATGAGATGTGATATCTCAATGCTTCTAATACCAAACCCGAGATCCTTCCTATAACATGAGATGTGATATCCAAATCCTTCCCCTTCCAAACCTGAGACCCTCCCTTTAGCTTGAGATGTGATATGCAACTCCTTCCCATTCCATTCCTGAGACCCTTCTGATAGCATGAGATGTGATATCTCAATACCTCTAATACCAAACCTGAGATCCTACCTCTAACATGAAATGTGATATCCAACTCTGTCCCCTTCCAAACCTGAGAGCCTTCCTATAGCATGAGATGTGATATCCAAGTCCTTCCCATTCCAATCCTGAGACCCTTCCTATAGCTTGAGATGTGATATCCAACTCCTTCCCATTCCAATTCTGAGACCCTTCCTATACTCTGAGACTTGATATCTCAATGCTTCTAATACCAAACCTGAGACCCGTAATATAACATGAGATGTGATATCCAAATACTTCCCCTTCCAAACCTTAGACCCTTCCTTTATCATGAGATGTGATATCCAACTCCTTCCCATTCCAATCCTGAGACCCTTCCGATATCATGAGATGTGATATCTCAAAGCTTCTAATATCAAACTTGAGACCCTCCCTATAGCATGAGATGTGATATCCAAGTCCTTCCCATTCCAATCCTGAGACCCTTCCTATAGCATGAGATGTGATATCTCAATGCTTCTAATACCAAACCTGAGACCCTTCCTATAACATGAGATGGGAATATCCAACTCCTTCCCATTCCAATCCTGAGACCCTTCCGATAGCAGAGATGTGATATCTCAATGCTTATACCAAACCTGAAACCCTTCCTATGGCATGAGATGTGATATCCAACTCCTTGCCATTCAAATCCTGAGACCCTTCCTATAGCATGAGAAGGGATATCCAACTCCTTCCCAATCCAATCCTGAGACCCTTCCGATAGCAGAGACGTGATATCTCAATGCTTCTACCAAACCTGAGACCCTTCCTTTAGCATGAGATGTGATATCCAAATCCTTCACATTCCAATCCTGAGACCCTTCGTATAGCATGAGATGTGATATCTCAATGCTTCTAATACCAAACCTGAGATCCTTCCTATAACATGAGATGTGATATCCAATTCCTTCCCATTCCAAACCTGAGACCCTTCCTATTGTATGAGATGTGATATCCAACTCCTTCCCATTCCAACCCTGAGACCCTTCCTATGGCATGAGATGTGATGTCTCAATGCTTCTAATACCAAACCTGAGATCCTTCCTATAACATGAGATGTGATATCCAACTCCTTCCATTCCAATCCTGAGACCCGTCCTATAGCATGAGATGTGATATCTCAATGCTTATACCAAACCTGAGACCCTTCCTATAGCATGAGATGTGATATCCAACTACTTCCCATTCCAATCCTGAGACCCTTCCTATAGCATGAGATGTGATATCTCAATGCTTCTAATACCAAACCTGAGATCCTTCCTCTAACATGAAATGTGATATCCAACTCCTTCCCTTTCCAAACCTAAGAGCCTATCTATAGCATGAGATGTGATATCCAAGTCCTTCCCATTCCAATCCTTAGACCCTTCCTACAACATGCAATATGATATCTCAATGATTCTAATAACAAACCTGAGACCCGTCCTATAGCATGAGATATGATATCCAAGTCCTTCCCATTCCAATCCTGAGACCCTTCCTATGACATGAAATGTGATATCCAACTCCTTCCCATTCCAACCTGAGACCCTTCATATAGCATGAGATGGGATATCCAACTTCTTCCAAATCCAATACTGATACCCTTCCGATAGCATGAGATGTGATATCCCAATGCTTCTACCAAACCTGAGACCCATACTATGGCATGAGATGTGATATCAAACTCCTTCCCATTCCAATCCTGAGACCCTTCCTATAGCTTGAGGTGTGATATCCAACTCCTTCCCATTCCAATTCTGAGACCCTTCTTATACCATGAGACTTGATATCTCAATGCTTCTAATACCAAACCTGAGACCCGTCCTATAACATGAGATGTGATATCCAAATCCTTCCCCTTCCAAACCTTAGACCCTTCCTTTATCATGAGATGTGATATCCAACTCCTTCCCATTCCAATCCTGAGACCCTTCCGATATCATGAGATTTGTTATCTCAATGCTTCTAATATCAAACTTGAGACCCTCCCTATAGCATGAGATGTGACATCCAAGTCCTTCCCATTCCAATCCTGAGACCCTTCCTATAGCATGAGATGTGATATCTCAGTGATTCTAATACCAAACCAGAGACTCTTCCTATAACATGAGATGGGATATCCAACTCCTTCCCATTCCAATCCTGAGCCGCTTCCGATAGCAGAGATGTGATATCTCAATGCTTATACCAAACCTGAGACCCTTCCTATAACATGAGATGTGATATCCAACTCCTTCCCGTTCCAAACCTGAGACACTAACTATAGCATATGTGATATCCAACTCCTTCCCATTCCAAACATGAGACCCTTCCTATAGCAAGAAAGTAATATCCAACTCCTACCCATTCCAATCCTGAGACCCTTCCTATAGCAAGAGATGTGATATCCAAATCCTTCCCATTCCAATCCTGAGACCCTTCCTATAACATGAGATGTGATATCCAACTCCTTCCCATTCCAACCTGAGACCCTTCCTATAGCATGAGAAGGGATATCCAACTCCTTCCCAATCCAATCCTGAGACCCTTCCGATAGCAGAGATGTGATATCTCAATGCTTATACCAAACCTGAGACCCTTCCTATGGCATGAGATGTGATATCCAACTCCTTGCCATTCAAATCCTGAGACCCTTCCTATAGCATGAGATGTGATATCTCTATGCTTCTAATACCAAACCTGAGACCCTTCCTATAACATGAGATGGGATATCCAACTCCTTCCCATTCCAATCCTGAGACCCTTCCGATAGCAGAGATGTGATATCTCAATGCTTATACCAAACCTGAGAACCTTCCTATGGCCTGAGATGTCATATACAACTCCTTCCCATTCCAATCCTGAGACCCTTCCTTTAGCATGTGATGTGATATCTCAATGCTTATACCAAATCTGAGACCCTTCCTATAGCATGAGATGTGATATCCAATTCCTTCCCATTCCAATCCTGAGACCCTTCCTATATCATGAGATGTGATATCTCAATGCTTATACCAAACCTGAGAGCCTACCTATAGCATGAGATGTGATATCCAAGTCCATCCCATTCCAATCCTGAGACCCTTCCTATAGCATGAGATGTGATATCTGAATGCTTCTAATACCAAACCTGAGACCCTTCCTATAACATGAGATGGGAATATCCAACTCCTTCCCATTCCAATCCTGAGACCCTTCCGATAGCAGAGATGTGATATCTCAATGCTTATACCAAACCTGAGATCCTTCCTATAACATGAGATGTGATATCCAACTCCTTCCCATTCCAATCCTGAGACACTTCCTATAGCATGAGATGTGATATCTCACTGCTTATACCAAACCTGAGACCCTTCCCATAGCATGAGATGTGATATCCAACTCCTTCCCATTCCAATCCTCAGACCCTTCCTATAGCATGAGATGTGATATCTCAATGCTTCTAATATCAAACTTGAGACCCTACCTATAGCATGAGATGTGATATCCAAGTCCTTCCCATTCCAATCCTGAGACACTTCCTATAGCATGAGATGTGATATCCAACTCCTTCCCATTCCAATCCTGAGACTCTTCCTATAGCATGAGATATGATATCTCAATACTTCTAATACCAAACATGAGATCCTTCCGAAAACATGAGATGTGATATCCAAATCCTTCTCCTTCCAAACCTGAGACCCTCCCTTTAGCATGAGATGTGATATCCAACTCCTTCCCATTCCAATCCTGAGACCCTTCTGATAGCATGAGATGTGATATCTCAATGCTTCTAATACCAAACCTGAGATCCTTCCGATAGCATGAGATGTGATATCTCAATGCTTCTAATACCAAACCCGAGATCCTTCCTATAACATGAGATGTGATATCCAAATCCTTCCCCTTCCAAACCTGAGACCCTCCCTTTAGCTTGAGATGTGATATGCAACTCCTTCCCATTCCATTCCTGAGACCCTTCTGATAGCATGAGATGTGATATCTCAATACCTCTAATACCAAACCTGAGATCCTACCTCTAACATGAAATGTGATATCCAACTCTGTCCCCTTCCAAACCTGAGAGCCTTCCTATAGCATGAGATGTGATATCCAAGTCCTTCCCATTCCAATCCTGAGACCCTTCCTATAGCTTGAGATGTGATATCCAACTCCTTCCCATTCCAATTCTGAGACCCTTCCTATACTCTGAGACTTGATATCTCAATGCTTCTAATACCAAACCTGAGACCCGTAATATAACATGAGATGTGATATCCAAATACTTCCCCTTCCAAACCTTAGACCCTTCCTTTATCATGAGATGTGATATCCAACTCCTTCCCATTCCAATCCTGAGACCCTTCCGATATCATGAGATGTGATATCTCAAAGCTTCTAATATCAAACTTGAGACCCTCCCTATAGCATGAGATGTGATATCCAAGTCCTTCCCATTCCAATCCTGAGACCCTTCCTATAGCATGAGATGTGATATCTCAATGCTTCTAATACCAAACCTGAGACCCTTCCTATAACATGAGATGGGAATATCCAACTCCTTCCCATTCCAATCCTGAGACCCTTCCGATAGCAGAGATGTGATATCTCAATGCTTATACCAAACCTGAAACCCTTCCTATGGCATGAGATGTGATATCCAACTCCTTGCCATTCAAATCCTGAGACCCTTCCTATAGCATGAGAAGGGATATCCAACTCCTTCCCAATCCAATCCTGAGACCCTTCCGATAGCAGAGACGTGATATCTCAATGCTTCTACCAAACCTGAGACCCTTCCTTTAGCATGAGATGTGATATCCAAATCCTTCACATTCCAATCCTGAGACCCTTCGTATAGCATGAGATGTGATATCTCAATGCTTCTAATACCAAACCTGAGATCCTTCCTATAACATGAGATGTGATATCCAATTCCTTCCCATTCCAAACCTGAGACCCTTCCTATTGGATGAGATGTGATATCCAACTCCTTCCCATTCCAACCCTGAGACCCTTCCTATGGCATGAGATGTGATGTCTCAATGCTTCTAATACCAAACCTGAGATCCTTCCTATAACATGAGATGTGATATCCAACTCCTTCCATTCCAATCCTGAGACCCGTCCTATAGCATGAGATGTGATATCTCAATGCTTATACCAAACCTGAGACCCTTCCTATAGCATGAGATGTGATATCCAACTACTTCCCATTCCAATCCTGAGACCCTTCCTATAGCATGAGATGTGATATCTCAATGCTTCTAATACCAAACCTGAGATCCTTCCTCTAACATGAAATGTGATATCCAACTCCTTCCCTTTCCAAACCTAAGAGCCTATCTATAGCATGAGATGTGATATCCAAGTCCTTCCCATTCCAATCCTTAGACCCTTCCTACAACATGCAATATGATATCTCAATGATTCTAATAACAAACCTGAGACCCGTCCTATAGCATGAGATATGATATCCAAGTCCTTCCCATTCCAATCCTGAGACCCTTCCTATGACATGAAATGTGATATCCAACTCCTTCCCATTCCAACCTGAGACCCTTCATATAGCATGAGATGGGATATCCAACTTCTTCCAAATCCAATACTGATACCCTTCCGATAGCATGAGATGTGATATCCCAATGCTTCTACCAAACCTGAGACCCATACTATGGCATGAGATGTGATATCAAACTCCTTCCCATTCCAATCCTGAGACCCTTCCTATAGCTTGAGGTGTGATATCCAACTCCTTCCCATTCCAATTCTGAGACCCTTCTTATACCATGAGACTTGATATCTCAATGCTTCTAATACCAAACCTGAGACCCGTCCTATAACATGAGATGTGATATCCAAATCCTTCCCCTTCCAAACCTTAGACCCTTCCTTTATCATGAGATGTGATATCCAACTCCTTCCCATTCCAATCCTGAGACCCTTCCGATATCATGAGATTTGTTATCTCAATGCTTCTAATATCAAACTTGAGACCCTCCCTATAGCATGAGATGTGACATCCAAGTCCTTCCCATTCCAATCCTGAGACCCTTCCTATAGCATGAGATGTGATATCTCAGTGATTCTAATACCAAACCAGAGACTCTTCCTATAACATGAGATGGGATATCCAACTCCTTCCCATTCCAATCCTGAGCCGCTTCCGATAGCAGAGATGTGATATCTCAATGCTTATACCAAACCTGAGACCCTTCCTATAACATGAGATGTGATATCCAACTCCTTCCCGTTCCAAACCTGAGACACTAACTATAGCATATGTGATATCCAACTCCTTCCCATTCCAAACATGAGACCCTTCCTATAGCAAGAAAGTAATATCCAACTCCTACCCATTCCAATCCTGAGACCCTTCCTATAGCAAGAGATGTGATATCCAAATCCTTCCCATTCCAATCCTGAGACCCTTCCTATAACATGAGATGTGATATCCAACTCCTTCCCATTCCAACCTGAGACCCTTCCTATAGCATGAGAAGGGATATCCAACTCCTTCCCAATCCAATCCTGAGACCCTTCCGATAGCAGAGATGTGATATCTCAATGCTTATACCAAACCTGAGACCCTTCCTATGGCATGAGATGTGATATCCAACTCCTTGCCATTCAAATCCTGAGACCCTTCCTATAGCATGAGATGTGATATCTCTATGCTTCTAATACCAAACCTGAGACCCTTCCTATAACATGAGATGGGATATCCAACTCCTTCCCATTCCAATCCTGAGACCCTTCCGATAGCAGAGATGTGATATCTCAATGCTTATACCAAACCTGAGAACCTTCCTATGGCCTGAGATGTCATATACAACTCCTTCCCATTCCAATCCTGAGACCCTTCCTTTAGCATGTGATGTGATATCTCAATGCTTATACCAAATCTGAGACCCTTCCTATAGCATGAGATGTGATATCCAATTCCTTCCCATTCCAATCCTGAGACCCTTCCTATATCATGAGATGTGATATCTCAATGCTTATACCAAACCTGAGAGCCTACCTATAGCATGAGATGTGATATCCAAGTCCATCCCATTCCAATCCTTAGACCCTTCCTACAGCATGCGATGTGATATCTCAATGATTCTAATACCAAACCAGAGACTCTTCCTATAACATGAGATGGGATATCCAACTCCTTCCCATTCCAATCCTGAGCCGCTTCCAATAGCAGAGATGTGATATCTCAATGCTTATAACAAACCTGAGACCCTTCCTATAACATGAGATGTGATATCCAACTCCTTCCCGTTCCAAACCTGAGACACTAACTATAGCATATGTGATATCCAACTCCTTCCCATTCCAAACATGAGACCCTTCCTATAGCAAGAAAGTAATATCCAAGTCCTACCCATTCCAATCCTGAGACCCTTCCTATAGCAAGAGATGTGATATCCAAATCCTTCCCATTCCAATCCTGAGACCCTTCCTATAACATGAGATGTGATATCCAACTCCTTCCCATTCCAACCTGAGACACTTCCTATAGCATGAGAAGGGATATCCAACTCCTTCCCAATCCAGTCCTGAGACCCTTCCGATAGCAGAGATGTGATATCTCAATGCTTATACCAAACCTGAGACCCTTCCTATGGCATGAGATGTGATATCCAACTCCTTCCCAATCCAATCCTGAGACCCTTCCGATAGCAGAGACGTGATATCTCAATGCTTCTACCAAACCTGAGACCCTTCCTTTAGCATGAGATGTGATATCCAAATCCTTCACATTCCAATCCTGAGACCCTTCCTATAGCATGAGATGTGATATCTCAATGCTTCTAATACCAAACCTGAGATCCTTCCTATAACATGAGATGTGATATCCAATTCCTTCCCATTCCAAACCTGAGACCCTTCCTATTGGATGAGATGTGATGTCCAACTCCTTCCCATTCCAACCCTGAGACCCTTCCTATAGCATGAGATGTGATGTCTCAATGCTTCTAATACCAAACCTGAGATCCTTCCTATAACATGAGATGTGATATCCAACTCCTTCCATTCCAATCCTGAGACCCGTCCTATAGCATGAGATGTGATATCTCAATGCTTATACCAAACCTGAGACCCTTCCTATAGCATGAGATGTGATATCCAACTGCTTCCCATTCCAATCCTGAGACCCTTCCTATAGCATGAGATGTGATATCTCAATGCTTCTAATACCAAACCTGAGATCCTTCCTCTAACATGAAATGTGTTATCCAACTCCTTCCCTTTCCAAACCTAAGAGCCTATCTATAGCATGAGATGTGATATCCAAGTCCTTCCCATTCCAACCCTTAGACCCTTCCTACAGCATGCAATATGATATCTCAATGATTCTAATAACAAACCTGAGACCCGTCCTATAACATGAAATGGGATATCCAACTCCTTCCCATTCCAATCCTGAGACACTTCCTATAGCAGAGATGTGATATCTCAATGCTTATACCAAACCTGAGACAATTCCTATAACATGAGATGTGATATCCAAATCCTTCCCGTTCCAAACCTGAGACCCTTCCTTTAGCATGAGATGTGATATCCAGCACCTTCCCATTCCAATCCTGAGACACTTCCGATAGCATGAGATGTGATATCTCAATGCTTCTAATATCAAAACTGAGACCCTCCCTATAGCATGATATGTGATATCTAAGTCCTTCCCATTCCAATCCTGAGACCCTCCCTATAGCATGAGATGTGATATCCAACTCCTTCCCATTCCAATCCTGAGACCCTTCCTATAGCATGAGATATGATATCTCAATACTTCTAATACCAAACGTGAGATCCTTCCGATAACATGAGATGTGATATCCAAATCCTTCCCCTTCCAAACCTGAGACCCTCCCTTTAGCATGAGATGTGATATCCAACTCCTTCCTATTCCAATCCTGAGACTCTTCTGATAGCATGAGATGTGATATCTCAATGCTTCTAATACCAACCCTGAGATCCTTCCGATAGCATGAGATGTGATATCTCAATGCTTCTAATACCAAACCTGAGATCCTTCCTATAACATGAGATGTGATATCCAAATCCTTCCCCTTCCAATCCTGAGACCCTCCCTTTAGCATGAGATGTGATATCCAACTCCTTCCCATTCCATTCCTGAGACCCTTCTGATAGCATGAAATGTGATATCTCAAAGCCTCTAATACCAAACCTGAGATCCTACCTCTAACATGAAATGTGATATCCAACTCTTTCCCCTTCCAAACCTGAGAGCCTTCCTATAGCATGAGATGTGATATCCAACTCCTTCCCATTCCAATCCTGAGACCCTTCCTATAGCTTGAGATGTGATATCCAACTCCTTCACATTCCAATTCTGAGACCCTTCCTATACTATGAGACTTGATATCTCAATGCTTCTAATACCAAACCTGAGACCCGTAATATAACATGAGATGTGATATCCAAATCCTTCCCCTTCCAAACCTTAGACCCTTCCTTTATCATGAGATGTGATATCTCAAAGCTTCTAATATCAAACTTGAGACCCTCCCTATAGCATGAGATGTGATATCCAAATCCTTCCCATTCCAATCCTGAGACCCTTCCGATATCATGAGATGTGATATCTCAAAGCTTCTAATATCAAACTTGAGACCCTCCCTATAGCATGAGATGTGATATCCAAGTCCTTCCCATTCCAATCCTGAGACCCTTCCTATAGCATGAGATGTGATATCTGAATGCTTCTAATACCAAACCTGAGACCCTTCCTATAACATGAGATGGGAATATCCAACTCCTTCCCATTCCAATCCTGAGACCCTTCCGATAGCAGAGATGTGATATCTCAATGCTTATACCAAACCTGAGATCCTTCCTATAACATGAGATGTGATATCCAACTCCTTCCAATTCCAATCCTGAGACACTTCCTATAGCATGAGATGTGATATCTCACTGCTTATACCAAACCTGAGACCCTTCCCATAGCATGAGATGTGATATCCAACTCCTTCCCATTCCAATCCTCAGACCCTTCCTATAGCATGAGATGTGATATCTCAATGCTTCTAATATCAAACTTGAGACCCTACCTATAGCATGAGATGTGATATCCAAGTCCTTCCCTTTCCAATCCTGAGACACTTCCTATAGCATGAGATGTGATATCCAACTCCTTCCCATTCCAATCCTGAGACTATTCCTATAGCATGAGATATGATATCTCAATACTTCTAATACCAAACATGAGATCCTTCCGAAAACATGAGATGTGATATCCAAATCCTTCTCCTTCCAAACCTGAGACCCTCCCTTTAGCATGAGATGTGATATCCAACTCCTTCCCATTCCAATCCTGAGACCCTTCTGATAGCATGAGATGTGATATCTCAATGCTTCTAATACCAAACCTGAGATCCTTCCGATAGCATGAGATGTGATATCTCAATGCTTCTAATACCAAACCCGAGATCCTTCCTATAACATGAGATGTGATATCCAAATCCTTCCCCTTCCAAACCTGAGACCCTCCCTTTAGCTTGAGATGTGATATGCAACTCCTTCCCATTCCATTCCTGAGACCCTTCTGATAGCATGAGATGTGATATCTCAATACCTCTAATACCAAACCTGAGATCCTACCTCTAACATGAAATGTGATATCCAACTCTGTCCCCTTCCAAACCTGAGAGCCTTCCTATAGCATGAGATGTGATATCCAAGTCCTTCCCATTCCAATCCTGAGACCCTTCCTATAGCTTGAGATGTGATATCCAACTCCTTCCCATTCCAATTCTGAGACCCTCCCTATACTCTGAGACTTGATATCTCAATTTTGATATTAGAAGCATTGAGATACACATCTCATGCTATAGGAAGGGTCTGAGGATTGGAATCGGAAGGAGTTGGATATCACATCTCATGCTATAGGAAGGGTCTCAGGTTTGGTATAAGCAGTGAGATATCACATCTCATGCTATAGGGAGGGTCTCAGGATTGGAATGGGAAGGATTTAGATATCACATATCATGCTATAGGGAGGGTCTCAGTTTTGATATTAGAAGCATTGAGATATCACATTTCATGCTATCGGAAGTGTCTCAGGATTGGAATGGGAAGGTGCTGGATATCACATCTCATGCTAAAGGAAGGGTCTCAGGTTTGGAACGGGAAGGATTTGGATATCACATCTCATGTTATAGGAAGGGTCTAAGGTTTGGTATAAGCATTGAGATATCACATCTCTGCTATCGGAAGTGTCTCAGGATTGGAATGGGAAGGAGTTGGATATCCCATCTCATGTTATAGGACGGGTCTCAGGTTTGTTATTAGAATCATTGAGATATCATATTGCATGCTGTAGGAAGGGTCTAAGGGTTGAAATGGGAAGGACTTGGATATCACATCTCATGCTATAGATAGGCTCTTAGGTTTGGAAAGGGAAGGAGTTGGATATCACATTTCATGTTAGAGGAAGGATCTCAGGTTTGATATTAGAAGCATTGAGATATCACATCTCATGCTATAGGAAGGGTCTCAGGATTGGAATGGGAAGCAGTTGGATATCACATCTCATGCTATGGGAAGGGTCTCAGGTTTGGTATAAGCAGTGAGATATCCCTTCTCATGCTATAGGAAGTGTCTCAGGTTGGAATGGGAAGGAGTTGGATATCACATCTCATGTTATAGGAAGGGTCTCAGGATTGGAATGGGAAGGACTTGGATGTCACATCTCATGCTATAGGAAGGGTCTCAGGTTTGGTATAAGCATTGAGATATCACATCTCATGCTATAGGACGGGTCTCAGGATTGGAATGGAAGGAGTTGGATATCACATCTCATGTTATAGGAAGGATCTCAGGTTTGGTATTAGAAGCATTGAGACATCACATCTCATGCTATAGGAAGGGTCTCAGGGTTGGAATGGGAAGGAGTTGGATATCACATCTCATCCAATAGGAAGGGTCTCAGGTTTGGAATGGGAAGGAATTGGATATCACATCTCATGTTATAGGAAGAGTCTCTGGTTTGGTATTAGAATCATTGAGATATCACATCGCATGCTGTAGGAAGGGTCTAAGGATTGGAATGGAATGGACTTGGATATCACATCTCATGCTATAGGTAAGCTCTCAGGTTTGGTATAAGCATTGAGATATCACATCTCATGCTATAGGAAGGGTCTCAGGATTGGAATGGGAAGGAATTGGATATCACATCTCATGCTATAGGAAGGGTCTCCGATTTGGTATAAGCATTGAGATATCACATCTCATGCTAAAGGAAGGGTCTCAGGATTGGAATGGGAAGGAGTTGTATTTGACATCTCAGGCCATAGGAAGGTTCTCAGGTTTGGTATAAGCATTGAGATATCACATCTCTGCTATCGGAAGGGTCTCAGGATTGGAATAGGAAGGAGTTGGATATCACATCTCATGTTATAGGAAGGGTCTCAGGTTTGGTATTAGAAGCATAGAGATATCACATCTCATGCTATAGGAAGGGTCTCAGGATTTGAATGGTAAGGAGTTGGATATCACATCTCATGCCATAGGAAGGGTCTCAGGTTTGGTATAAGCATTGAGATATCACATCTCTGCTATCGGAAGGGTCTCAGGATTTGATTGGGAAGGAGTTGGATATCCCTTCTCATGCTATAGGAAGTGTCTCAGGTTGGAATGGGAAGGAGTTGGATATCACATCTCATGTTATAGGAAGGGTCTCGGGATTGGAATGGGAAGGATTTGGATATCACATCTCTTGCTATAGGAAGGGTCTCGGGTTTGGAATGGGTAGGAGTTGGATATTACTTTCTTGCTATAGGAAGGGTCTCATGTTTGGAATGGGAAGGAGTTGGATATCACATATACTATAGTTAGTGTCTCAGGTTTGGAACGGGAACGAGTTGGATATCACATCTCATGTTATAGGAAGGGTCTCAGGTTTGGTATAAGCATTGAGATATCACATCTCTGCTATCGGAAGCGGCTCAGGATTGGAATGGGAAGGAATTGGATATCACATCTCATGCTATAGGAAGGGTCTCAGATTTGGTATAAGCATTGAGATATCACATCTCATGCTAAAGGAAGGGTCTCAGGATTGGAATGGGAAGGAGTTGTATATGACATCTCAGGCCATAGGAAGGTTCTCAGGTTTGGTATAAGCATTGAGATATCACAACTCTGCTATCGGAAGGGTCTCAGGATTGGAATGGGAAGGAGTTGGATATCCCATCTCATGTTATAGGAAGGGTCTCAGGTTTGGTATTAGAAGCATAGAGATATCACATCTCATGCTATAGGAAGGGTCTCAGGATTGGAATGGGAAGGACTTGGATGTCACATCTCATGCTATAGGGAGGGTCTCAAGTTTGATATTAGAATCATTGAGATAACAAATCTCATGATATCGGAAGGGTCTCAGGATTGGAATGGGAAGGAGTTGGATATCACATCTCATGATAAAGGAAGGGTCTAAGGTTTGGAAGGGGAAGGATTTGGATATCACATCTCATGTTATAGGACGGGTCTCAGGTTTGGTATTAGAAGCATTGAGATATCAAGTCTCATGGTATAAGAAGGGTCTCAGAATTGGAATGGGAAGGAGTTGGATATCACACCTCAAGCTATAGGAAGGGTCTCAGGATTGGAATGGGAAGGAGTTTGATATCACATCTCATGCCATAGTATGGGTCTCAGGTTTGGTAGAAGCATTGGGATATCACATCTCATGCTATCGGAAGGGTATCAGTATTGGATTTGGAAGAAGTTGGATATCCCATCTCATGCTATAGGAAGGGTCTCAGGTTGGAATGAGAAGGAGTTGGATATCACATTTCATGTTATAGGAAGGGTCTCAGGATTGGAATGGGAAGGACTTGGATATCATATCTCATGCTATAGGACGGGTCTCAGGTTTGTTATTAGAATCATTGAGATATCATATTGCATGCTGTAGGAAGGGTCTAAGGATTGGAATGGGAAGGACTTGGATATCACATCTCATGCTATAGATAGGCTCTTAGGTTTGGAAAGGGAAGGAGTTGGATATCACATTTCATGTTAGAGGAAGGATCTCAGGTTTGGTATTAGAAGCATTGAGATATCACATCTCATGCTATAGGAAGGGTCTCAGGATTGGAATGGGAAGTAGTTGGATATCACATCTCATGCTATAGGAAGGGTCTCAGGTTTGGTATAAGCATTGAGATATCACATCTCATGCTATAGGACGGGTCTCAGGATTGGAATGGAAGGAGTTGGATATCACATCTCATGTTATAGGAAGGATCTCAGGTTTGGTATTAGAAGCATTGAGACATCACATCTCATGCTATAGGAAGGGTCTCAGGGTTGGAATGGGAAGGAGTTGGATATCACATCTCATCCAATAGGAAGGGTCTCAGGTTTGGAATGGGAAGGAATTGGATATCACATCTCATGTTATAGGAAGGATCTCAGGTTTGGTATTAGAAGCATTGAGATATCACGTCTCTGCTATCGGAAGGGTCTCAGGATTGGATTGGGAAGGAGTTGGATATCCCTTCTCATGCTATAGGAAGGGTCTCAGGATTTGAATGGCAAGGAGTTGGATATCACATCTCATGCCATAGGAAGGGTCTCAGGTTTGGTATAAGCATTGAGATATCACATCTCTGCTATCGGAAGGGTCTCAGGATTGGAATGGGAAGGAGTTGGATATTCCCATCTCATGTTATAGGAAGGGTTTCAGGTTTGGTATTAGAAGCATTGAGATATCACATCTCATGCTATAGGAAGGGTCTCAGGATTGGAATGGGAAGGACTTGGATATCACATCTCATGCTATAGGGAGGGTCTCAAGTTTGATATTAGAAGCTTTGAGATATCACATCTCATGATATCGGAAGGGTCTCAGGATTGGAATGGGAAGGAGTTGGATATCACATCTCATGATAAAGGAATGGTCTAAGGTTTGGAAGGGGAAGGATTTGGATGGATATCACATCTCATGTTATATTACGGGTCTCAGGTTTGGTATTAGAAGCATTGAGATATCAAGTCTCAGAGTATAGGAAGGGTCTCAGAATTGGAATGGGAAGGAGTTGGATATCACATCTCAAGCTATAGGAAGGGTCTCAGGATTGGAATGGGAAGGACTTGGATATCACATCTCATGCTATAGGAAGGCTCTCAGGTTTGGAAGGGGAAAGAGTTGGATATCACATTTCATGTTAGAGGTAGGATCTCAGGTTTGGTATTAGAGGCATTGAGATATCACATCTCATGCTATCAGAAGGGTCTCAGGAATGGAATGGGAAGAAGTTGGATATCACATCTCATGCTAAAGGGAGGGTCTCAGGTTTGGAAGGGGAAGGATTTGGATATCACATCTCATGTTATAGGAAGGATCTCAGGTTTGGTAATAGAAGCATTGAGATATCACATCTCATGCTATCGGAAGGATCTCAGGTTTGGTATTAGAAGCATTGAGATATCACATCTCATGCTATCAGAAGGGTCTCAGGATTGGAATGGGAAGGAGTTGGATATCACATCTCATGCTAAAGGGAGGGTCTCAGGTTTGGAAGGGGAAGGATTTGGATATCACATCTCATGTTATCGGAAGGATCTCACGTTTGGTATTAGAAGTATTGAGATATCATATCTCATGCTATAGGAAGGGTCTCAGGATTGGAATGGAAAGAGTTGGATATCACATCTCATGCTATAGGGAGTGTCTCAGGATTGGAATGGGAAGGACTTAGATATCACATATCATGTAATAGGGAGGGTCTCAGTTTTGATATTAGAAGCATTGAGATATCACATCTCATGCTATCGGAAGTGTCTCAGGATTGGAATGGGAAGGAGCTGGATATCACATCTCATGCTAAAGGAAGGGTCTCAGGTTTGGAACAGGAAGGATTTGGATATCACATCTCATGCTAAAGGAAGGGTCTCAGGTTTGGAACGGGAAGGATTTGGATATCACATCTCATGTTATAGGAAGGGTCTCAGGTTTGGTATAAGCATTGAGATATCACATCTCTGCTATCGGAAGTGTCTCAGGATTGGAATGGGAAGGAGTTGGATATCCCATCTCATGTTATAGGACGGGTCTCAGGTTTGTTATTAGAATCATTGAGATATCATATTGCATGCTGTAGGAAGGGTCTAAGGGTTGGAATGGGAAGGACTTGGATATCACATCTCATGCTATAGATAGGCTCTTAGGTTTGGAAAGGGAAGGAGTTGGATATCACATTTCATGTTAGAGGAAGGATCTCAGGTTTGGTATTAGAAGCATTGAGATATCACATCTCATGCTATAGGACGGGTCTCAGGATTGGAATGGAAGGAGTTGGATATCACATCTCATGTTATAGGAAGGATCTCAGGTTTGGTATTAGAAGCATTGAGACATCACATCTCATGCTATAGGAAGGGTCTCAGGGTTGGAATGGGAAGGAGTTGGATATCACATCTCATCCAATAGGAAGGGTCTCAGGTTTGGAATGGGAAGGAATTGGATATCACATCTCATGTTATAGGAAGGATCTCAGGTTTGGTATTAGAAGCATTGAGATATCACATCTCATGCTATAGGAAGGGTCTCAGGATTGGAATGTGAAGGATTTGGATATCACATCTCATGCTAAAGGAAGGGTCTCAGGTTTGGTAGAAGCATTGAGATATCACGTCTCTGCTATCGGAAGGGTCTCAGGATTGGATTGGGAAGGAGTTGGATATCCCTTCTCATGCTATAGGAAGGGTCTCAGGATTTGAATGGCAAGGAGTTGGATATCACATCTCATGCCATAGGAAGGGTCTCAGGTTTGGTATAAGCCTTGAGATATCACATCTCTGCTATCGGAAGGGTCTCAGGATTGGATTGGGAAGGAGTTGGATATCCCTTCTCATGCTATAGGAAGTGTCTCAGGTTGGAATGGGAAGGAGCTGGATATGACATCTCATGTTATAGGAAGGGTCTCAGGATTGGAATGGGAAGGATTTGGATATCACATCTCTTGCTATAGGAAGGGTCTCAGGATTGGGATGGGTAGGAGTTGGATATTACTTTCTTGCTATAGGAAGGGTCTCATGTTTGGAATGGGAAGGAGTTGGATATCACATATGCTATAGTTAGTGTCTCAGGTTTGGAACGGGAATGAGTTGGATATCACATCTCATGATATAGGAAGGGTCTCAGGTTTGGTATAAGCATTGAGATATCACATCTCTGCTATAGGAAGCGGCTCAGGATTGGAATGGGAAGGAGTTGGATATCCCATCTCATGTTATAGTAAGAGTCTCTGGTTTGGTATTAGAATCATTGAGATATCACATTGCATGCTGTAGGAAGGGTCTAAGGATTGGAATGGGATGGACTTGGATATCACATCTCATGCTATAGGTAGGCTCTCAGGTTTGGTATAAGTATTGAGATATCACATCTCATGCTATAGGAAGAGTCTCAGGATTGGAATGGGAAGGATTTGGATATCACATCTCATGCTATAGGAAGGGTCTCAGATTTGGTATAAGCATTGAGATATCACATCTCATGCTAAACGAAGGGTCTCAGGATTGGAATGGGAAGGAGTTGTATATGACATCTCAGGCCATAGGAAGGGTCTCAGGTTTGGTATAAGCATTGAGATATCACATCTCTGCTATCGGAAGGGTCTCAGGATTGGAATGGGAAGGCGTTGGATATCCCATCTCATGTTATAGGAAGGGTCTCAGGTTTGGTATTAGAAGAATAGAGATATCACATCTCATGCTATAGGAAGGTTCTCAGGATTGGAATGGGAAGGACTTGGATGTCACATCTCATGCTATAGGGAGGGTCTCAAGTTTGATATTAGAAGCATTGAGATAACAAATCTCATGATATCGGAAGGGTCTCAGGATTGGAATGGGAAGGAGTTGGATACCACATCTCATGATAAAGGAAGGGTCTAAGGTTTGGAAGAAGCATTGGGATATCACATCTCATGCTATCGGAAGGGTATCAGTATTGGATTTGGAAGAAGTTGGATATCCCATCTCATGCTATAGGAAGGGTCTCAGGTTGGAATGGGAAGAGGTTGGATATCACATTTCATGTTATAGGAAGGGTCTCAGGATTGGAATGGGAAGGACTTGGATATCATATCTCATGCTATAGGACGGGTCTCAGGTTTGTTATTAGAATCATTGAGATATCATATTGCATGCTGTAGGAAGGGTCTAAGGATTGGAATGGGAAGGACTTGGATATCACATCTCATGCTATAGATAGGCTCTTAGGTTTGGAAAGGGAAGGAGTTGGATATCACATTTCATGTTAGAGGAAGGATCTCAGGTTTGGTATTAGAAGCATTGAGATATCACATCTCATGCTATAGGAAGGGTCTCAGGATTGGAATGGGAAGTAGTTGGATATCACATCTCATGCTATAGGAAGGGTCTCAGGATTGTAATGGGAAGGAGTTTGATATCACATCTCATGCCATAGTATGGGTCTCAGGTTTGGTATTAGAAGCATTGAGATATCAAGTCTCATGGTATAAGAAGGGTCTCAGAATTGGAATGGGAAGGAGTTGGATATCACACCTCAAGCTATAGGAAGGGTCTCAGGATTGGAATGGGAAGGAGTTTGATATCACATCTCATGCCATAGTATGGGTCTCAGGTTTGGTAGAAGCATTGGGATATCACATCTCATGCTATCGGAAGGGTATCAGTATTGGATTTGGAAGAAGTTGGATATCCCATCTCATGCTATAGGAAGGGTCTCAGGTTGGAATGGGAAGGAGTTGGATATCACATTTCATGTTATAGGAAGGGTCTCAGGATTGGAATGGGAAGGACTTGGATATCACATCTCATGCTATAGATAGGCTCTTAGGTTTGGAAAGGGAAGGAGTTGGATATCACATTTCATGTTAGAGGAAGGATCTCAGGTTTGGTATTAGAAGCATTGAGATATCACATCTCATGCTATAGGAAGGGTCTCAGGATTGGAATGGGAAGTAGTTGGATATCACATCTCATGCTATAGGAAGGGTCTCAGGTTTGGTATAAGCATTGAGATATCACATCTCATGCTATAGGAAGGATCTCAGGTTTGGTATTAGAAGCATTGAGACATCACATCTCATGATATAGGAAGGGTCTCAGGTTTGGAATGGGAAGGAATTGGATATCACATCTCATGTTATAGGAAGGATCTCAGGTTTGGTATTAGAAGCATTGAGATATCACATCTCATGCTATAGGAAGGGTCTCAGGATTGGAATGTGAAGGATTTGGATATCACATCTCATGCTAAAGGAAGGGTCTCAGGTTTGGTAGAAGCATTGAGATATCACGTCTCTGCTATCGGAAGGGTCTCAGGATTGGATTGGGAAGGAGTTGGATATCCCTTCTCATGCTATAGGAAGGGTCTCAGGATTTGAATGGCAAGGAGTTGGATATCACATCTCATGACATAGGAAGGGTCTCAGGTTTGGTATAAGCATTGAGATATCACATCTCTGCTATCGGAAGGGTCTCAGGATTGGAATGGGAAGGAGTTGGATATTCCCATCTCATGTTATAGGAAGGGTCTCAGGTTTGGTATTAGAAGCATTGAGATATCACATCTCATGCTATAGGAAGGGTCTCAGGATTGGAATGGGAAGGACTTGGATATCACATCTCATGCTATAGGGAGGGTCTTAAGTTTGATATTAGAAGCTTTGAGATATCACATCTCATGATATCGGAAGGGTCTCAGGATTGGAATGGGAAGGAGTTGGATATCACATCTCATGATAAAGGAAAGGTCTAAGGTTTGGAAGGGGAAGGATTTGGATATCACATCTCATGTTATATTACGGGTCTCAGGTTTGGTATTAGAAGCATTGAGATATCAAGTCTCAGAGTATAGGAAGGGTCTCAGAATTGGAATGGGAAGGAGTTGGATATCCCTTCTCATGCTATAGGAAGGGTCTCAGGATTTGAATGGCAAGGAGTTGGATATCACATCTCATGACATAGGAAGGGTCTCAGGTTTGGTATAAGCATTGAGATATCACATCTCTGCTATCGGAAGGGTCTCAGGATTGGAATGGGAAGGAGTTGGATATTCCCATCTCATGTTATAGGAAGGGTCTCAGGTTTGGTATTAGAAGCATTGAGATATCACATCTCATGCTATAGGAAGGGTCTCAGGATTGGAATGGGAAGGACTTTGATATCACATCTCATGATAAAGGAAGGGTCTAAGGTTTGGAAGGGGAAGGATTTGGATATCACATCTCATGTTATATTACGGGTCTCAGGTTTGGTATTAGAAGCATTGAGATATCAAGTCTCAGAGTATAGGAAGGGTCTCAGAATTGGAATGGGAAGGAGTTGGATATCACATCTCAAGCTATAGGAAGGGTCTCAGGATTGGAATGGGAAGGACTTGGATATCACATCTCATGCTATAGGAAGGCTCTCAGGTTTGGAAGGGGAAAGAGTTGGATATCACATTTCATGTTAGAGGTAGGATCTCAGGTTTGGTATTAGAGGCATTGAGATATCACATCTCATGCTATCAGAAGGGTCTCAGGAATGGAATGGGAAGGAGTTGGATATCACATCTCATGCTAAAGGGAGGGTCTCAGGTTTGGAAGGGGAAGGATTTGGATATCACATCTCATGTTATAGGAAGGATCTCAGGTTTGGTATTAGAAGCATTGAGATATCACATTTCATGCTATCGGAAGGATCTCAGGTTTGGTATTAGAAGCATTGAGATATCACATCTCATGCTATCAGAAGGGTCTCAGGATTGGAATGGGAAGGAGTTGGATATCACATCTCATGCTAAAGGGAGGGTCTCAGGTTTGGAAGGGGAAGGATTTGGATATCACATATCATGTTTTCGGAAGGATCTCACGTTTGGTATTAGAAGTATTGAGATATCAAGTCTCAGAGTATAGGAAGGGTCTCAGAATTGGAATGGGAAGGAGTTGGATATCACATCTCAAGCTATAGGAAGGGTCTCAGGATTGGAATGGGAAGGACTTGGATATCACATCTCATGCTATAGGAAGGCTCTCAGGTTTGGAAGGGGAAAGAGTTGGATATCACATTTCATGTTAGAGGTAGGATCTCAGGTTTGGTATTAGAGGCATTGAGATATCACATCTCATGCTATCAGAAGGGTCTCAGGTATGGAATGGGAAGGAGTTGGATATCACATCTCATGCTAAAGGGAGGGTCTCAGGTTTGGAAGGGGAAGGATTTGGATATCACATCTCATGTTATAGGAAGGATCTCAGGTTTGGTATTAGAAGCATTGAGATATCACATTTCATGCTATCGGAAGGATCTCAGGTTTGGTATTAGAAGCATTGAGATATCACATCTCATGCTATCAGAAGGGTCTCAGGATTGGAATGGGAAGGAGTTGGATATCACATCTCATGCTAAAGGGAGGGTCTCAGGTTTGGAAGGGGAAGGATTTGGATATCACATCTCATGTTTTCGGAAGGATCTCACGTTTGGTATTAGAAGTATTGAGATATCATATCTCATGCTATAGGAAGGGTCTCAGGATTGGAATGGGAAAGAGTTGGATATCACATCTCATGATATAGGGAGTGTCTCAGGATTGGAATGGGAAGGACTTAGATATCACATATCATGCTATAGGGAGGGTCTCAGTTTTGATATTAGAAGCATTGAGATATCACATCTCATGCTATCGGAAGTGTCTCAGGATTGGAATGGGAAGGAGCTGGATATCACATCTCATGCTAATGGAAGGGTCTGAGGTTTGGAACGGGAAGGATTTGGATATCACATCTCATGTTATAGGAAGGGTCTCAGGTTTGGTATAAGCATTGAGATATCACATCTCTGCTATCGGAAGTGTCTCAGGATTGGAATGGGAAGGAGTTGGATATCCCATCTCATGTTATAGGACGGGTCTCAGGTTTGTTATTAGAATCATTGAGATATCATATTGCATGCTGTAGGAAGGGTC
Source organism: Ambystoma mexicanum (assembly GCF_040938575.1). Taxonomy (NCBI): domain Eukaryota; kingdom Metazoa; phylum Chordata; class Amphibia; order Caudata; family Ambystomatidae; genus Ambystoma; species Ambystoma mexicanum. The sequence continues at coordinate 8,228,796 of NC_090922.1, read as the reverse complement.
TAAGGGTTGGAATGGGAAGGACTTGGATATCACATCTCATGCTATAGATAGGCTCTTAGGTTTGGAAAGGGAAGGAGTTGGATATCACATTTCATGTTAGAGGAAGGATCTCAGGTTTGGTATTAGAAGCATTGAGATATCACATCTCATGCTATAGGAAGGGTCTCAGGATTGGAATGGGAAGTAGTTGGATATCACATCTCATGCTATAGGAAGGGCCTCAGGTTTGGTATAAGCATTGAGATATCACATCTAATGCTATAGGACGGGTCTCAGGATTGGAATGGAAGGAGTTGGATATCACATCTCATGTTATAGGAAGGATCTCAGGTTTGGTATTACAAGCATTGAGACATCACATCTCATGCTATAGGAAGGGTCTCAGGGTTGGAATGGGAAGGAGTTGGATATCACCTCTCATCCAATAGGAAGGGTCTCAGGTTTGGAATGGGAAGGAATTGGATATCACATCTTATGTTATAGGAAGGATCTCAGGTTTGGTATTAGAAGCATTGAGATATCACATCTCATGCTATAGGAAGGGTCTCAGGATTGGAATGTGAAGGATTTGGATATCACATCTCATGCTAAAGGAAGGGTCTCAGGTTTGGTATAAGCATTGAGATATCACGTCTCTGCTATCGGAAGGGTCTCAGGATTGGATTGGGAAGGAGTTGGATATCCCTTCTCATGCTATAGGAAGGGTCTCAGGATTTGAATGGCAAGGAGTTGGATATCACATCTCATGCCATAGGAAGGGTCTCAGGTTTGGTATAAGCATTGAGATATCACATCTCTGCTATCGGAAGGGTCTCAGGATTGGATTGGGAAGGAGTTGGATATCCCTTCTCATGCTATAGGAAGTGTCTCAGGTTGGAATGGGAAGGAGTTGGATATCACATCTCATGTTATAGGAAGGGTCTCAGGTTTGGTATTAGAAGCATTGAGATATCAAGTCTCATGGTATAAGAAGGGTCTCAGAATTGGAATGGGAAGGAGTTGGATATCACACCTCAAGCTATAGGAAGGGTCTCATGATTGGAATGGGAAGGAGTTTGATATCACATCTCATGCCATAGTATGGGTCTCAGGTTTGGTAGAAGCATTGGGATATCACATCTCATGCTATCGGAAGGGTATCAGTATTGGATTTGGAAGAAGTTGGATATCCCATCTCATGCTATAGGAAGGGTCTCAGGTTGGAATGGGAAGGAGTTGGATATCACATTTCATGTTATAGGAAGGGTCTCAGGATTGTAATGGGAAGGACTTGGATATCATATCTCATGCTATAGGACGGGTCTCAGGTTTGTTATTAGAATCATTGAGATATCATATTGCATGCTGTAGGAAGGGTCTAAGGATTGGAATGGGAAAGACTTGGATATCACATCTCATGCTATAGATAGGCTCTTAGGTTTGGAAAGGGAAGGAGTTGAATATCACATTTCATGTTAGAGGAAGGATCTCAGGTTTGGTATTAGAAGCATTGAGATATCACATCTCATGCTATGGGAAGGGTCTCAGGATTGGAATGGGAAGTAGTTGGATATCACATCTCATGCTATAGGAAGGGTCTCAGGTTTGGTATAAGCATTGAGATATCACATCTCATGCTATAGGACGGGTCTCAGGATTGGAATGGAAGGAGTTGGATATCACATCTCATGTTATAGGAAGGATCTCAGGTTTGGTATTAGAAGCATTGAGACATCACATCCCATGCTATAGGAAGGGTCTCAGGGTTGGAATGGGAAGGAGTTGGATATCACATCTCATCCAATAGGACGGGTCTCAGGTTTGGAATGGGAAGGAATTGGATATCACATCTCATGTTATAGGAAGGATCTCAGGTTTGGTATTAGAAGCATTGAGATATCACATCTCATGCTATAGGAAGGGTCTCAGGATTGGAATGTGAAGGATTTGGATATCACATCTCATGCTAAAGGAAGGGTCTCAGGTTTGGTAGAAGCATTGAGATATCACGTCTCTGCTATCGGAAGGGTCTCAGGATTGGATTGGGAAGGAGTTGGATATCCCTTCTCATGCTATAGGAAGGGTCTCAGGATTTGAATGGCAAGGAGTTGGATATCACATCTCATGCCATAGGAAGGGTCTCAGGTTTGGTATAAGCATTGAGATATCACATCTCTGCTATCGGAAGGGTCTCAGGATTGGAATGGGAAGGAGTTGGATATTCCCATCTCATGTTATAGGAAGGGTCTCAGGTTTGGTATTAGAAGCATTGAGATATCACATCTCATGCTATAGGAAGGGTCTCAGGATTGGAATGGGAAGGACTTGGATATCACATCTCATGCTATAGGGAGGGTCTCAAGTTTGATATTAGAAGCTTTGAGATATCACATCTCATGATATCGGAAGGGTCTCAGGATTGGAATGGGAAGGAGTTGGATATCACATCTCATGATAAAGGAAGGGTCTAAGGTTTGGAAGGGGAAGGATTTGGATATCACATCTCATGTTATATTACGGGTCTCAGGTTTGGTATTAGAAGCATTGAGATATCAAGTCTCAGAGTATAGGAAGGGTCTCAGAATTGCAATGGGAAGGAGTTGGATATCACATCTCAAGCTATAGGAAGGGTCTCAGGATTGGAATGGGAAGGACTTGGATATCACATCTCATGCTATAGGAAGGCTCTCAGGTTTGGAAGGGGAAAGAGTTGGATATCACATTTCATGTTAGAGGTAGGATCTCAGGTTTGGTATTAGAGGATTTGAGATATCACATCTCATGCTATCAGAAGGGTCTCAGGAATGGAATGGGAAGGAGTTGGATATCACATCTCATGCTAAAGGGAGGGTCTCAGGTTTGGAAGGGGAAGGATTTGGATATCACATCTCATGTTATAGGAAGGATCTCAGGTTTGGTATTAGAAGCATTGAGATATCACATCTCATGCTATCGGAAAGTATCTCAGGTTTGGTATTAGAAGCATTGAGATATCACATCTCATGCTATCAGAAGGGTCTCAGGATTGGAATGGGAAGGATTTGGATATCACATCTCATGCTAAAGGGAGGGTCTCAGGTTTGGAAGGGGAAGGATTTGGATATCACATCTCATGTTATCGGAAGGATCTCACGTTTGGTATTAGAAGTATTGAGATATCATATCTCATGCTATATGAAGGGTCTCAGGATTGGAATGGGAAAGAGTTGGATATCACATCTCATGCTTTAGGGAGTGTCTCAGGACTGGAATGGGAAGGACTTAGATATCACATATCTATGGATATATCATATCTATGTGATATCCAAATCCTTCCCGTTCCAAACCTGAGACCCTTCCTTTAGCATGAGATGTGATATCCAGCTCCTTCCCATTCCAATCCTGAGACACTTCCGTTAGCATGAGATGTGATATCTCAATGCTTCTAATATCAAAACTGAGACCCTCCCTATAGCATTGAGATATCACATCTCATGCTATAGGACGGGTCTCAGGATTGGAATGGAAGGAGTTGGATATCACATCTCATGTTATAAGAAGGATCTCAGGTTTGGTATTAGAAGCATTGAGACATCACATCTCATGCTATAGGAAGGGTCTCAGGGTTGGAATGGGAAGGAGTTGGATATCACATCTCATCCAATAGGAAGGGTCTCAGGTTTGGAATGGGAAGGAATTGGATATCACATCTCATGTTATAGGAAGGATCTCAGGTTTGGTATTAGAAGCATTGAGATATCACATCTCATGCTATAGGAAGGGTCTCAGGATTGGAATGTGAAGGATTTGGATATCACATCTCATGCTAAAGGAAGGGTCTCAGGTTTGGTAGAAGCATTGAGATATCACGTCTCTGCTATCGGAAGGGTCTCAGGATTGGATTGGGAAGGAGTTGGATATCCCTTCTCATGCTATAGGAAGGGTCTCAGGATTTGAATGGCAAGGAGTTGGATATCACATCTCATGCCATAGGAAGGGTCTCGGGTTTGGTATAAGCATTGAGATATCACATCTCTGCTATCGAAAAGGGTCTCAGGATTGGATTGGGAAGGAGTTGGATATCCCTTCTCATGCTATAGGAAGTGTCTCAGGTTGGAATGGGAAGGAGTTGGATATCACATCTCATGTTATAGGAAGGGTCTCAGGATTGGAATGGGAAGGATTTGGATATCACATCTCTTGCTATAGGAAGGGTCTCAGGATTGGAATGGGTAGGAGTTGGATATTACTTTCTTGCTATAGGAAGGGTCTCATGTTTGGAATGGGAAGGAGTTGGATATCACATATGCTATAGTTAGTGTCTCAGGTTTGGAACGGGAAGGAGTTGGATATCACATCTCATGTTATAGGAAGGGTCTCAGGTTTGGTATAAGCATTGAGATATCACATCTCTGCTATCGGAAGCGGCTCAGGATTGGAATGGGAAGGAGTTGGATATCCCATCTCATGTTATAGTAAGAGTCTCTGGTTTGGTATTAGAATCATTGAGATATCACATTGCATGCTGTAGGAAGGGTCTAAGGATTGGAATGGGATGGACTTGGATATCACATCTCATGCTATAGGTAGGCTCTCAGGTTTGGTATAAGCATTGAGATATCACATCTCATGCTATAGGAAGGGTCTCAGGATTGGAATGGGAAGGATTTGGATATCACATCTCATGCTATAGGAAGGGTCTCAGATTTGGTATAAGCATTGAGATATCACATCTCATGCTAAAGGAAGGGTCTCAGGATTGGAATGGGAAGGAGTTGGATATCCCATCTCATGTTATAGGAAGGGTCTCAGGTTTGGTATTAGAAGCATAGAGATATCACATCTCATGCTATAGGAAGGGTCTCAGGATTGGAATGAGAAGGACTTGGATGTCACATTTCATGCTATAGGGAGGGTCTCAAGTTTGATATTAGAAGCATTGAGATAACAAATCTCATGATATCGGAAGGGTCTCAGGATTGGAATGGGAAGGAGTTGGATACCACATCTCATGATAAAGGAAGGGTCTAAGGTTTGGAAGGGGAAGGATTTGGATATCACATCTCATGTTATAGGACGGGTCTCAGGTTTGGTATTAGAAGCATTGAGATATCAAGTCTCATGGTATAAGAAGGGTCTCAGAATTGGAATGGGAAGGAGTTGGATATCACACCTCAAGCTATAGGAAGGGTCTCAGGATTGGAATGGGAAGGAGTTTGATATCACATCTCATGCCATAGTATGGGTCTCAGGTTTGGTAGAAGCATTGGGATATCACATCTCATGCTATCGGAAGGGTATCAGTATTGGATTTGGAAGAAGTTGGATATCCCATCTCATGCTATAGGAAGGGTCTCAGGTTGGAATGGGAAGGAGTTGGATATCACATTTCATGTTATAGGAAGGGTCTCAGGATTGGAATGGGAAGGACTTGGATATCATATCTCATGCTATAGGACGGGTCTCAGGTTTGTTATTAGAATCATAGAGATATCATATTGCATGCTGTAGGAAGGGTCTAAGGATTGGAATGGGAAGGACTTGGATATCACATCTCATGCTATAGATAGGCTCTTAGGTTTGGAAAGGGAAGGAGTTGGATATCACATTTCATGTTAGAGGAAGGATCTCAGGTTTGGTATTAGAAGCATTGAGATATCACATCTCATGCTATAGGAAGGATCTCAGGTTTGGTATAAGCATTGAGATATCACATCTCATGCTATAGGACGGGTCTCAGGATTGGAATGGAAGGAGTTGGATATCACATCTCATGTTATAGGAAGGATCTCAGGTTTGGTATTAGAAGCATTGAGACATCACATCTCATGCTATAGGAAGGGTCTCAGGGTTGGAATGGGAAGGAGTTGGATATCACATCTCATCCAATAGGAAGGGTCTCAGGTTTGGAATGGGAAGGAATTGGATATCACATCTCATGTTATAGGAAGGATCTCAGGTTTGGTATTAGAAGCATTGAGATATCACATCTCATGCTATAGGAAGGGTCTCAGGATTGGAATGTGAAGGATTTGGATATCACATCTCATGCTAAAGGAAGGTTCTCAGGTTTGGTAGAAGCATTGAGATATCACGTCTCTGCTATCGGAAGAGTCTCAGGATTGGATTGGGAAGGAGTTGGATATCCCTTCTCATGCTATAGGAAGGGTCTCAGGATTTGAATGGCAAGGAGTTGGATATCACATCTCATGCCATAGGAAGGGTCTCAGGTTTGGTATAAGCATTGAGATATCACATCTCTGCTATCGGAAGGGTCTCAGGATTGGAATGGGAAGGAGTTGGATATCCCATCTCATGTTATAGTAAGAGTCTCTGGTTTGGTATTAGAATCATTGAGATATCACATTGCATGCTGTAGGAAGGGTCTAAGGATTGGAATGGGATGGACTTGGATATCACATCTCATGCTATAGGTAGGCTCTCAGGTTTGGTATAAGCATTGAGATATCACATCTCATGCTATAGGAAGGGTCTCAGGATTGGAATGGGAAGGATTTGGATATCACATCTCATGCTATAGGAAGGGTCTCAGATTTGGTATAAGCATTGAGATATCACATCTCATGCTAAAGGAAGGGTCTCAGGATTGGAATGGGAAGGAGTTGGATATCCCATCTCATGTTATAGGAAGGGTCTCAGGTTTGGTATTAGAAGCATAGAGATATCACATCTCATGCTATAGGAAGGGTCTCAGGATTGGAATGAGAAGGACTTGGATGTCACATTTCATGCTATAGGGAGGGTCTCAAGTTTGATATTAGAAGCATTGAGATAACAAATCTCATGATATCGGAAGGGTCTCAGGATTGGAATGGGAAGGAGTTGGATACCACATCTCATGATAAAGGAAGGGTCTAAGGTTTGGAAGGGGAAGGATTTGGATATCACATCTCATGTTATAGGACGGGTCTCAGGTTTGGTATTAGAAGCATTGAGATATCAAGTCTCATGGTATAAGAAGGGTCTCAGAATTGGAATGGGAAGGAGTTGGATATCACACCTCAAGCTATAGGAAGGGTCTCAGGATTGGAATGGGAAGGAGTTTGATATCACATCTCATGCCATAGTATGGGTCTCAGGTTTGGTAGAAGCATTGGGATATCACATCTCATGCTATCGGAAGGGTATCAGTATTGGATTTGGAAGAAGTTGGATATCCCATCTCATGCTATAGGAAGGGTCTCAGGTTGGAATGGGAAGGAGTTGGATATCACATTTCATGTTATAGGAAGGGTCTCAGGATTGGAATGGGAAGGACTTGGATATCATATCTCATGCTATAGGACGGGTCTCAGGTTTGTTATTAGAATCATAGAGATATCATATTGCATGCTGTAGGAAGGGTCTAAGGATTGGAATGGGAAGGACTTGGATATCACATCTCATGCTATAGATAGGCTCTTAGGTTTGGAAAGGGAAGGAGTTGGATATCACATTTCATGTTAGAGGAAGGATCTCAGGTTTGGTATTAGAAGCATTGAGATATCACATCTCATGCTATAGGAAGGGTCTCAGGTTTGGTATAAGCATTGAGATATCACATCTCATGCTATAGGACGGGTCTCAGGATTGGAATGGAAGGAGTTGGATATCACATCTCATGTTATAGGAAGGATCTCAGGTTTGGTATTAGAAGCATTGAGACATCACATCTCATGCTATAGGAAGGGTCTCAGGGTTGGAATGGGAAGGAGTTGGATATCACATCTCATCCAATAGGAAGGGTCTCAGGTTTGGAATGGGAAGGAATTGGATATCACATCTCATGTTATAGGAAGGATCTCAGGTTTGGTATTAGAAGCATTGAGATATCACATCTCATGCTATAGGAAGGGTCTCAGGATTGGAATGTGAAGGATTTGGATATCACATCTCATGCTAAAGGAAGGTTCTCAGGTTTGGTAGAAGCATTGAGATATCACGTCTCTGCTATCGGAAGAGTCTCAGGATTGGATTGGGAAGGAGTTGGATATCCCTTCTCATGCTATAGGAAGGGTCTCAGGATTTGAATGGCAAGGAGTTGGATATCACATCTCATGCCATAGGAAGGGTCTCAGGTTTGGTATAAGCATTGAGATATCACATCTCTGCTATCGGAAGGGTCTCAGGATTGGAATGGGAAGGAGTTGGATATTCCCATCTCATGTTATAGGAAGGGTCTCAGGTTTGGTATTAGAAGCATTGAGATATCACATCTCATGCTATAGGAAGGGTCTCAGGATTGGAATGGGAAGGACTTGGATATCACATCTCATGCTATAGGGAGGGTCTCAAGTTTGATATTAGAAGCTTTGATATAATCCTGAGACCCTTCCTATAGCATGAGATGTGATATCTCAATGCTTATACCAAGCCTGAGACCCTTCCTATAGCATGAGATGTGATATCCAACTCCTTCCCATTCCAATCCTGAGACCCTTCCTATAGCCTGAGATGTGATATCCAATTCCTTCCCATTCCAATCCTGAGACCCTTCCTATAGCATGAGATGTGATATCTCAATGCTTATACCAAACCTGAGAGCCTACCTATAACATGAGATGTGATATCCAAGTCCATCCCATTCCAATCCTTAGACCCTTCCTACAGCATGCGATGTGATATCTCAATGATTCTAATACCAAACCAGAGACTCTTCCTATAACATGAGATGGGATATCCAACTCCTTCCCATTCCAATCCTGAGCCGCTTCCGATAGCAGAGATGTGATATCTCAATGCTTATACCAAACCTGAGACCTATAACATGAGATGTGATATCCAACTCCTTCCCGTTCCAAACCTGAGACACTAACTATAGCATATGTGATATCCAACTCCTTCCCATTCCAAACATGAGACCCTTCCTATAGCAAGAAAGTAATATCCAACTCCTACCCATTCCAATCCTGAGACCCTTCCTATAGCAAGAGATGTGATATCCAAATCCTTCCCATTCCAATCCTGAGACCCTTCCTATAACATGAGATGTGATATCCAACTCCTTGCCATTCCAACCTGAGACACTTCCTATAGCATGAGAAGGGATATCCAACTCCTTCCCAATCCAATCCTGAGACCCTTCCGATAGCAGAGATGTGATATCTCAATGCTTATACCAAACCTGAGACCCTTCCTATGGCATGAGATGTGATATCCAACTCCTTGCCATTCAAATCCTGAGACCCTTCCTATAGCATGAGAAGGGATATCCAACTCCTTCCCAATCCAATCCTGAGACCCTTCCGATAGCAGCGACGTGATTTCTCAATGCTTCTACCAAACCTGAGACCCTTCCTTTAGCATGAGATATGATATCCAAATCCTTCACATTCCAATCCTGAGACCCTTCCTATAGCATGAGATGTGATATCTCAATGCTTCTAATACCAAACCTGACATCCTTCCTATAACATGAGATGTGATATCCAATTCCTTCCCATTCCAAACCTGAGACCCTTCCTATTGGATGAGATGTGATATCCAACTCCTTCCCATTCCAACCCTGAGACCCTTCCTATAGCATGAGATGTGATGTCTCAATGCTTCTAATACCAAACCTGAGATCCTTCCTATAACATGAGATGTGATATCCAACTCCTTCCATTCCAATCCTGAGACCCGTCCTATAGCATGAGATGTGATATCTCAATGCTTATACCAAACCTGAGACCCTTCCTATAGCATGATATGTCATATCCAACTGCTTCCCATTCCAATCCTGAGACCCTTCCTATAGCATGAGATGTGATATCTCAATGCTTCTAATACCAAACCTGAGATCCTTCCTCTAACATGAAATGTGATATCCAACTCCTTCCCTTTCCAAACCTAAGAGCCTATCTATAGCATGAGATGTGATATCCAAGTCCTTCACATTCCAACCCTTAGACCCTTCCTACAGCATGCAATATGATATCTCAATGATTCTAATAACAAACCTGAGACCCGTCCTATAACATGAGATGGGATATCCAACTCCTTCCCATTCCAATCCTGAGACACTTCCGATAGCAGAGATGTGATATCTCAATGCTTATACCAAACCTGAGACCCTTCCTATAACATGAGATGTGATATCCAAATCCTTCTCGTTCCAAACCTGAGACCCTTCCTTTAGCATGAGATGTGATATCCAGCTCCTTCCCATTCCAATCCTGAGACACTTCCGATAGCATGAGATGTGATATCTCAATGCTTCTAATATCAAAACTGAGACCCTCCCTATAGCATGATATGTGATATCTAAGTCCTTCCCATTCCAATCCTGAGACCCTCCCTATAGCATGAGATGTGATATCCAACTCCTTCCCATTCCAATCCTGAGACCCTTCCTATAGCATGAGATATGATATCTCAATACTTCTAATACCAAACGTGAGATCCTTCCGATAACATGAGATGTGATATCCAAATCCTTCCCCTTCCAAACCTGAGACCCTCCCTTTAGCATGAAATGTGATATCCAACTCCTTCCTATTCCAATCCGGAGACTCTTCTGATAGCATGAGATGTGATATCTCAATGCTTCTAATACCAAACCTGAGATCCTTCCGATAGCATGAGATGTGATATCTCAATGCTTCTAATACCAAACCTGAGATCCTTCCTATAACATGAGATGTGATATCCAAATCCTTCCCCTTCCAAACCTGAGACCCTCCCTTTAGCATGAGATGTGATATCTAACTCCTTCCCATTCCATTCCTGAGACCCTTCTGATTGCATGAGATGTGATATCTCAATGCCTCTAATACCAAACCTGAGATCCTACCTCTAACATGAAATGAGATATCCAACTCTTTCCCCTTCCAAACCTGAGAGCCTTCCTATAGCATGAGATGTGATATCCAAGTCCTTCCCATTCCAATACTGAGACCCATCCTATAGCTTGAGATGTGATATCCAACTCCTTCCCATTCCAATTCTGAGACCCTTCCTATAGCATGAGATGTGATATCTCAATGCTTATACCAAACCTGAGAGCCTACCTATAGCATGAGATGTGATATCCAAGTCCATCCCATTCCAATCCTTAGACCCTTCCTACAGCATGCGATGTGAATATCTCAATGATTCTAATACCAAACCAGAGACTCTTCCTATAACAGGAGATGGGATATCCAACTCCTTCCCATTCCAATTCTGAGACCCTTCCTATACTATGAGACTTGATATCTCAATGCTTCTAATACCAAACCTGAGACCCGTAATATAACATGAGATGTGATATCCAAATCCTTCCCCTTCCAAACCTTAGACCCTTCCTTTATCATGAGATGTGATATCCAACTCCTTCCCATTCCAATCCTGAGACCCTTCCAAACCTGAGACCCTTCCTATGGCATGAGATGTGATATCCAACTCCTTGCCATTCAAATCCTGAGACCCTTCCTATAGCATGAGAAGGGATATCCAACTCCTTCCCAATCCAATCCTGAGACCCCTCCGATAGCAGAGACGTGATATCTCAATGCTTCTACCAATCCTGAGACCCTTCCTTTAGCATGAGATGTGATATCCAAATCCTTCACATTCCAATCCTGAGACCCTTCCTATAGCATGAGATGTGATATCTCAATGCTTCTAATACCAAACCTGAGATCCTTCCTATAACATGAGATGTGATATCCAATTCCTTCCCATTCCAAACCTGAGACCCTTCCTATTGGATGAGATGTGATATCCAACTCCTTCCCATTCCAACCCTGAGACCCTTCCTATAGCATGAGATGTGATGTCTCAATGCTTCTAATACCAAACCTGAGATCCTTCCTATAACATGAGATGTGATATCCAACTCCTTCCATTCCAATCCTGAGACCCGTCCTATAGCATGAGATGTGATATCTCAATGCTTATACCAAACCTGAGACCCTTCCTATACCATGAGATGTGATATCCAACTACTTCCCATTCCAATCCTGAGACCCTTCCTATAGCATGAGATGTGATATCTCAATGCTTCTAATACCAAACCTGAGCTCCTTCCTCTAACATGAAATGTGATATCCAACTCCTTCCCTTTCCAAACCTAAGAGCCTATCTATAGCATGAGATGTGATATCCAAGTCCTTCCCGTTCCAATCCTTAGACCCTTCCTACAGCATGCAATATGATATCTCAATGATTCTAATAACAAACCTGAGACCTGTCCTATAGCATGAGATATGATATCCAAGTCCTTCCCATTCCAATCCTGAGACCCTTCCTATAACATGAAATGTGATATCCAACTCCTTCCCATTCCAACCTGAGACCCTTCCTATAGCATGAGATGGGATATCCAACTTCTTCCAAATCCAATACTGATACCCTTCCGATAGCATGAGATGTGATATCCCAATGCTTCTACCAAACCTGAGACCCATACTATGGCATGAGATGTGATATCAAACTCCTTCCCATTCCAATCCTGAGACCCTTCCTATAGCTTGAGGTGTGATATCCAACTCCTTCCCATTCCAATTCTGAGACCCTTCTTATACCATGAGACTTGATATCTCAATGCTTCTAATACCAAACCTGAGACCCGTCCTATAACATGAGATGTGATATCCAAATCCTTCCCCTTCCAAACCTTAGACCCTTCCTTTATCATGAGATGTGGTATCCAACTCCTTCCCATTCCAATCCTGAGACCCTTCCGATATCATGAGATTTGTTATCTCAATGCTTCTAATATCAAACTTGAGACCCTCCCTATAGCATGAGATGTGACATCCAAGTCCTTCCCATTCCAATCCTGAGACCCTTCCTATAGCATGAGATGTGATATCTCTATGCTTCTAATACCAAACCTGAGACCCTTCCTATAACATGAGATGGGATATCCAACTCCTTCCCATTCCAATCCTGAGACCCTTCCGATAGCAGAGATGTGATATCTCAATGCTTATACCAAACATGAGACCCTTCCTATGGCCTGCGATGTCATATACAACTCCTTCCCATTCCAATCCTGAGACCCTTCCTTTAGCATGAGATGTGATATCTCAATGCTTATACCAAATCTGAGACCCTTCCTATAGCATGAGATGTGATATCCAAATCCTTCCCATTCCAATCCTGAGACCCTTCCTATAGCATGAGATGTGATATCTCAATGCTTATATCAAACCTGAGAGCCTACCTATAGCATGAGATGTGATATCCAAGTCCATCCCATTCCAATCCTTTGACCCTTCCTACAGCATGCGATGTGATATCTCAATGATTCTAATACCAAACCAGAGACTCTTACTATAACATGAGATGGGATATCCAACTCCTTCCCATTCCAATCCTGAGCCGCTTCCGATAGCAGAGATGTGATATCTCAATGCTTATAACAAACCTGAGACCCTTCCTATAACATGAGATGTGATATCCAACTCCTTCCCGTTCCAAACCTGAGACACTAACTATAGCATATGTGATATCCAACTCATTCCCATTCCAAACATGAGACCCTTCCTATAGCAAGAAAGTAATATCCAACTCCTACCCATTCCAATCCTGAGACCCTTCCTATAGCAAGAGATGTGATATCCAAATCCTTCCCATTCCAATCCTGAGACCCTTCCTATAACATGAGATGTGATATCCAACTCCTTCCCATTCCAACCTGAGACACTTCCTATAGCATGAGAAGGGATATCCAACTCCTTCCCAATCCAATCCTGAGACCCTTCCGATAGCAGAGATGTGATATCTCAATGCTTATACCAAACCTGAGACCCTTCCTATGGCATGAGATGTGATATCCAACTCCTTGCCATTCAAATCCTGAGACCCTTCCTATAGCATGAGAAGGGATATCCAACACCTTCCCAATCCAATCCTGAGACCCTTCCGATAGCAGAGACGTGATATCTCAATGCTTCTACCAAACCTGAGACCCTTCCTTTAGCATGAGATGTGATATCCAAATCCTTCACATTCCAATCCTGAGACCCTTCCTATAGCATGAGATGTGATATCTCAATGCTTCTAATACCAAACCTGAGATCCTTCCTATAACATGAGATGTGATATCCAATTCCTTCCCATTCCAAACCTGAGACCCTTCCTATTGGATGAGATGTGATATCCAACTCCTTCCCATTCCAACCCTGAGACCCTTCCTATAGCATGAGATGTGATGTCTCAATGCTTCTAATACCAAACCTGAGATCCTTCCTATAACATGAGATGTGATATCCAACTCCTTCCATTCCAATCCTGAGACTCGTCCTATAGCATGAGATGTGATATCTCAATGCTTATACCAAACCTGAGACACTTCCTATAGCATGAGATGTGATATCCAACTACTTCCCATTCCAATCCTGAGACCCTTCCTATAGCATGAGATGTGATGTCTCAATGCTTCTAATACCAAACCTGAGATCCTTCCTCTAACATGAAATGTGATATCCAACTCCTTCCCTTTCCAAACCTAAGAGCCTATCTATAGCATGAGATGTGATATCCAAGTCCTTCCCATTCCAACCCTTAGACCCTTCCTACAGCATGCAATATGATATCTCAATGATTCTAATAACAAACCTGAGACCCGTCCTATAACATGAGATGGGATATCCAACTCCTTCCCATTCCAATCCTGAGACACTTCCGATAGCAGAGATGTGATATCTCAATGCTTATACCAAACCTGAGACCCTTCCTATAACATGAGATGTGATATCCAAATCCTTCCCGTTCCAAACCTGAGACCCTTCCTTTAGCATGAGATGTGATATCCAGCTCCTTCCCATTCCAATCCTGAGACACTTCCGATAGCATGAGATGTGATATCTCAATGCTTCTAATATCAAAACTGAGACCCTCCCTATAGCATGATATGTGATATCTAAGTCCTTCCCATTCCAATCCTGAGACCCTTCCTATAGCGTGAGATATGATATCTCAATACTTCTAATACCAAACGTGAGATCCTTCCGATAACATGAGATGTGATATCCAAATCCTTCCCCTTCCAAACCTGAGACCCTCCCTTTAGCATGAGATGTGATATCCAACTCCTTCCCATTCCAATCCTGAGACCCTTCTGATAGCATGAGATGTGATATCTCAATGCTTCTAATACCAAACCTGAGATCCTTCCGATAGCATGAGATGTGATATCTCAATGGTTCTAATACCAAACCTGAGATCCTTCCTATAACATGAGATGTGATATCCAAATCCTTCCCCTTCCAAACCTGAGACCCTCCCTTTAGCATGAGATGTGATATCCAACTCCTTCCCATTCCATTCCTGAGACCCTTCTGATAGCATGAGATGTGATATCTCAATGCCTCTAATACCAAACCTGAGATCCTACCTCTAACATGAAATGTGATATCCAACTCTTTCCCCTTCCAAACCTGAGAGCCTTCCTATAGCATGAGATGTGATATCCAAGTCCTTCCCATTCCAATCCTGAGACCCTTCCTATAGCTTGAGATGTGATATCCAACTCCTTCCCATTCCAATTCTGAGACCCTTCCTATACTCTGAGACTTGATATCTCAATGCTTCTAATACCAAACCTGAGACCCGTAATATAACATGAGATGTGATATCCAAATCCTTCCCCTTCCAAACCTTAGACCCTTCCTTTATCATGAGATGTGATATCCAACTCCTTCCCATTCCAATCCTGAGACCCTTCCGATATCATGAGATGTGATATCTCAAAGCTTCTAATATCAAACTTGAGACCCTCCCTATAGCATGAGATGTGATATCCAAGTCCTTCCCATTCCAATCCTGAGACCCTTCCTATAGCATGAGATGTGATATCTCAATGCTTCTAATACCAAACCTGAGACCCTTCCTATAACATGAGATGGGAATATCCAACTCCTTCCCAATCCAATCCTGAGACCCCTCCGATAGCAGAGACGTGATATCTCAATGCTTCTACCAATCCTGAGACCCTTCCTTTAGCATGAGATGTGATATCCAAATCCTTCACATTCCAATCCTGAGACCCTTCCTATAGCATGAGATGTGATATCTCAATGCTTCTAATACCAAACCTGAGATCCTTCCTATAACATGAGATGTGATATCCAATTCCTTCCCATTCCAAACCTGAGACCCTTCCTATTGGATGAGATGTGATATCCAACTCCTTCCCATTCCAACCCTGAGACCCTTCCTATAGCATGAGATGTGATGTCTCAATGCTTCTAATACCAAACCTGAGATCCTTCCTATAACATGAGATGTGATATCCAACTCCTTCCATTCCAATCCTGAGACCCGTCCTATAGCATGAGATGTGATATCTCAATGCTTATACCAAACCTGAGACCCTTCCTCTAGCATGAGATGTGATATCCAACTACTTCCCATTCCAATCCTGAGACCCTTCCTATAGCATGAGATGTGATATCTCAATGCTTCTAATACCAAACCTGAGATCCTTCCTCTAACATGAAATGTGATATCCAACTCCTTCCCTTTCCAAACCTAAGAGCCTATCTATAGCATGAGATGTGATATCCAAGTCCTTCCCGTTCCAATCCTTAGACCCTTCCTACAGCATGCAATATGATATTTCAATGATTCTAATAACAAACCTGAGACCTGTCCTATAGCATGAGATATGATATCCAAGTCCTTCCCATTCCAATCCTGAGACCCTTCCTATAACATGAAATGTGATATCCAACTCCTTCCCATTCCAACCTGAGACCCTTCCTATAGCATGAGATGGGATATCCAACCTCTTCCAAATCCAATACTGATACCCTTCCGATAGCATGGGATGGAATATCCCAATGCTTCTACCAAACCTGAGACCCATACTATGGCATGAGATGTGATATCAAACTCCTTCCCATTCCAATCCTGAGACCCTTCCTATAGCTTGAGGTGTGATATCCAACTCCTTCCCATTCCAATTCTGAGACCCTTCTTATACCATGAGACTTGATATCTCAATGCTTCTAATACCAAACCTGAGACCCGTCCTATAAAATGAGATGTGATATCCAAATCCTTCCCCTTCCAAACCTTAGACCCTTCCTTTATCATGAGATGTGGTATCCAACTCCTTCCCATTCCAATCCTGAGACCCTTCCGATATCATGAGATTTGTTATCTCAATGCTTCTAATATCAAACTTGAGACCCTCCCTATAGCATGAGATGTGACATCCAAGTCCTTCCCATTCCAATCCTGAGACCCTTCCTATAGCATGAGATGTGATATCTCTATGCTTCTAATACCAAACCTGAGACCCTTCCTATAACATGAGATGGGATATCCAACTCCTTCCCATTCCAATCCTGAGACCCTTCCGATAGCAGAGATGTGATATCTCAATGCTTATACCAAACATGAGACCCTTCCTATGGCCTGAGATGTCATATACAACTCCTTCCCATTCCAATCCTGAGACCCTTCCTTTAGCATGAGATGTGATATCTCAATGCTTATACCAAATCTGAGACCCTTCCTATAGCATGAGATGTGATATCCAAATCCTTCCCATTCCAATCCTGAGACCCTTCCTATAGCATGAGATGTGATATCTCAATGCTTATATCAAACCTCTCAATGCTTATATCAAACCTGAGAGCCTACCTATAGCATGAGATGTGATATCCAAGTCCATCCCATTCCAATCCTTAGACCCTTCCTACAGCATGCGATGTGATATCTCAATGATTCTAATACCAAACCAGAGACTCTTACTATAACATGAGATGGGATATCCAACTCCTTCCCATTCCAATCCTGAGCCGCTTCCGATAGCAGAGATGTGATATCTCAATGCTTATACCAAACATGAGACCCTTCCTATAACATGAGATGTGATATCCAACTCCTTCCCGTTCCAAACCTGAGACACTAACTATAGCATATGTGATATCCAACTCCTTCCCATTCCAAACATGAGACCCTTCCTATAGCAAGAAAGTAATATCCAAATCCTTCCCATTCCAATCCTGAGACCCTTCCTATAACATGAGATGTGATATCCAACTCCTTCCCATTCAAATCCTGAGACCCTTCCTATAGCATGAGAAGGGATATCCAACTCCTTCCCAATCCAATCCTGAGACCCTTCCGATAGCAGAGATCTGATATCTCAATGCTTCTACCAAACCTGAGACCCTTCCTTTAGCATGAGATGTGATATCCAAATCCTTCACATTCCAATCCTGAGACCCTTCCTATAGCATGAGATGTGATATCTCAATGCTTCTAATACCAAACCTGAGATCCTTCCTATAACATGAGATGTGATATCCAATTCCTTCCCATTCCAAACCTGAGACCCTTCCTATTGGATGAGATGCGATATCCAACTCCTTCCCATTCCAACCCTGAGACCCTTCCTATAGCATGAGATGTGATGTCTCAATGCTTCTAATACCAAACCTGAGATCCTTCCTATAACATGAGATGTGATATCCAACTCCTTCCATTCCAATCCTGAGACCCGTCCTATAGCATGAGATGTGATATCTCAATGCTTATACCAAACCTGAGACCCTTCCTATAGCATGAGATGTGATATCCAACTACTTCCCATTCCAATCCTGAGACCCTTCCTATAGCATGAGATGTGATATCTCAATGCTTCTAATACCAAACCTGAGATCCTTCCTCTAACATGAAATGTGATATCCAACTCCTTCCCTTTCCAAACCTTAGACCCTTCCTACAGCATGCAATATGATATCTCAATGATTCTAATAACAAACCTGAGACCCGTCCTATAGCATGAGATATGATATCCAAGTCCTTCCCATTCCAATCCTGAGACCCTTCCTATAACATGAAATGTGATATCCAACTCCTTCCCATTCCAACCTGAGACCCTTCCTATAGCATGAGATGGGATATCCAACTTCTTCCAAATCCAATACTGATACCCTTCCGATAGCATGAGATGTGATGTCCCAATGCTTCTACCAAACCTGAGACCCATACTATGGCATGAGATGTGATATCAAACTCCTTCCCATTCCAATCCTGAGACCCTTCCTATAGCTTGAGGTGTGATATCCAACTCCTTCCCATTCCAATTCTGAGACCCTTCTTATACCATGAGACTTGATATCTCAATGCTTCTAATACCAAACCTGAGACCCGTCCTATAACATGAGATGTGATATCCAAATCCTTCCCCTTCCAAACCTTAGACCCTTCCTTTATCATGAGATGTGGTATCCAACTCCTTCCCATTCCAATCCTGAGACCCTTCCGATATCATGAGATTTGTTATCTCAATGCTTCTAATATCAAACTTGAGACCCTCCCTATAGCATGAGATGTGACATCCAAGTCCTTCCCATTCCAATCCTGAGACCCTTCCTATAGCATGAGATGTGATATCTCTATACTTCTAATACCAAACCTGAGACCCTTCCTATAACATGAGATGGGATATCCAACTCCTTCCCATTCCAATCCTGAGACCCTTCCGATAGCAGAGATGTGATATCTCAATGCTTATACCAAATCTGAGACCCTTCCTATAGCATGAGATGTGATATCCAAGTCCATCCCATTCCAATCCTTAGACCCTTCCTACAGCATGCGATGTGATATCTCAATGATTCTAATACCAAACCAGAGACTCTTACTATAACATGAGATGGGATATCCAACTCCTTCCCATTCCAATCCTGAGCCGCTTCCGATAGCAGAGATGTGATATCTCAATGCTTATACCAAACCTGAGACCCTTCCTATAACATGAGATGTGATATCCAACTCCTTCCCGTTCCAAACCTGAGACACTAACTATAGCATATGTGATATCCAAATCCTTCCCATTCCAAACATGAGACCCTTCCTATAGCAAGAAAGTAATATCCAACTCCTACCCATTCCAATCCTGAGACCCTTCCTATAGCAAGAGATGTGAT
This sequence comes from Ambystoma mexicanum, assembly GCF_040938575.1. Classification (NCBI taxonomy): domain Eukaryota; kingdom Metazoa; phylum Chordata; class Amphibia; order Caudata; family Ambystomatidae; genus Ambystoma; species Ambystoma mexicanum. Next base: position 8,208,979 of record NC_090922.1, on the reverse strand, counting down.
ATCCAAATCCTTCCCATTCCAATCCTGAGACCCTTCCTATAACATGAGATGTGATATCCAACTCCTTCCCATTCCAACCTGAGACACTTCCTATAGCATGAGAAGGGATATCCAACTCCTTCCCAATCCAATCCTGAGACCCTTCCGATAGCAGAGATGTGATATCTCAATGCTTATACCAAACCTGAGACCCTTCCTATGGCATGAGATGTGATATCCAACTCCTTGCCATTCAAATCCTGAGACCCTTCCTATAGCATGAGAAGGGATATCCAACTCCTTCCCAATCCAATCCTGAGACCCTTCCGATAGCAGAGACGTGATATCTCAATGCTTCTACCAAACCTGAGACCCTTCCTTTAGCATGAGATGTAATATCCAAATCCTTCACATTCCAATCCTGAGACCCTTCCTATAGCATGAGATGTGATATCTCAATGCTTCTAATACCAAACCTGAGACCCTTCCTATAACATGAGATGGGATATCCAACTCCTTCCCATTCCAATCCTGAGACCCTTCCGATAGCAGAGATGTGATATCTCAATGCTTATACCAAACCTGAGAACCTTCCTATGGCCTGAGATGTCATATACAACTCCTTCCCATTCCAATCCTGAGACCCTTCCTTTAGCATGAGATGTGATATCTCAATGCTTATACCAAATCTGAGACCCTTCCTATAGCATGAGATGTGATATCCAAGTCCATCCCATTCCAAACCTGAGACACTAACTATAGCATATGTGATATCCAACTCCTTCCCATTCCAAACATGAGACCCTTCCTATAGCAAGCAAGTAATATCCAACTCCTACCCATTCCAATCCTGAGACCCTTCCTATAGCAAGAGATGTGATATCCAAATCCTTCCCATTCCAATCCTGAGACCCTTCCTATAACATGAGATGTGATATCCAACTCCTTCCCATTCCAACCTGAGACACTTCCTATAGCATGAGAAGGGATATCCAACTCCTTCCCAATCCAATCCTGAGACCCTTCCGATAGCAGAGATGTGATATCTCAATGCTTATACCAAACCTGAGAACCTTCCTATGGCCTGAGATGTCATATACAACTCCTTCCCATTCCAATCCTGAGACCCTTCCTTTAGCATGAGATGTGATATCTCAATGCTTATACCAAATCTGAGACCCTTCCTATAGCATGAGATGTGATATCCAATTCCTTCCCATTCCAATCCTGAGACCCTTCCGATAGCAGAGATGTGATATCTCAATGCTTATACCAAACCTGAGAACCTTCCTATGGCCTGAGATGTCATATACAACTCCTTCCCATTCCAATCCTGAGACCCTTCCTTTAGCATGAGATGTGATATCTCAATGCTTATACCAAATCTGAGACCCTTCCTATAGCATGAGATGTGATATCCAATTCCTTCCCATTCCAATCCTGAGACCCTTCCTATAGCATGAGATGTGATATCTCAATGCTTATACCAAACCTGAGAGTCTACCTATAGCATGAGATGTGATATCCAAGTCCATCCCATTCCAATCCTTAGACCCTTCCTACAGCATGCGATGTGATATCTCAATGATTCTAATACCAAACCAGAGACTCTTCCTATAACATGAGATGGGATATCCAACTCCTTCCCATTCCAATGCTGAGCCGCTTCTGATAGCAGAGATGTGATATCTCAATGCTTATACCAAACCTGAGACCCTTCCTTTAACATGAGATGGGATATCCAACTCCTTCCCATTCCAATCCTGAGACCCTTCCTATAGCATGAGATGTGATATCTCAATGCTTCTAATACCAAACCTGAGACCCTTCCTATAACATGAGATGGGAATATCCAACTCCTTCCCATTCCAATCCTGAGACCCTTCCGATAGCAGAGATGTGATATCTCAATGCTTATACCAAACCTGAGACCCTTCCTATGGCATGAGATGTGATATCCAACTCCTTGCCATTCAAATCCTGAGACCCTTCCTATAGCACGAGAAGGGATATCCAACTCCTTCCCAATCCAATCCTGAGACCCCTCCGATAGCAGAGACGTGATATCTCAATGCTTCTACCAATCCTGAGACCCTTCCTTTAGCATGAGATGTGATATCCAAATCCTTCACATTCCAATCCTGAGACCCTTCCTATAGCATGAGATGTGATATCTCAATGCTTCTAATACCAAACCTGAGATCCTTCCTATAACATGAGATGTGATATCCAATTCCTTCCCATTCCAAACCTGAGACCCTTCCTATTGGATGAGATGTGATATCCAACTCCTTCCCATTCCAACCCTGAGACCCTTCCTATAGCATGAGATGTGATGTCTCAATGCTTCTAATACCAAACCTGAGATCCTTCCTATAACATGAGATGTGATATCCAACTCCTTCCATTCCAATCCTGAGACCCGTCCTATAGCATGAGATGTGATATCTCAATGCTTATACCAAACCTGAGACCCTTCCTATAGCATGAGATGTGATATCCAACTACTTCCCATTCCAATCCTGAGACCCTTCCTATAGCATGAGATGTGATATCTCAATGCTAATACCAAACCTGAGATCCTTCCTCTAACATGAAATGTGATATCCAACTCCTTCCCTTTCCAAACCTAAGAGCCTATCTATAGCATGAGATGTGATATCCAAGTCCTTCCCGTTCCAATCCTTAGACCCTTCCTACAGCATGCAATATGATATCTCAATGATTCTAATAACAAACCTGAGACCTGTCCTATAGCATGAGATATGATATCCAAGTCCTTCCCATTCCAATCCTGAGACCCTTCCTATAACATGAAATGTGATATCCAACTCCTTCCCATTCCAACCTGAGACCCTTCCTATAGCATGAGATGGGATATCCAACTTCTTCCAAATCCAATACTGATACCCTTCCGATAGCATGAGATGTGATATCCCAATGCTTCTACCAAACCTGAGACCCATACTATGGCATGAGATGTGATATCAAACTCCTTCCCATTCCAATCCTGAGACCCTTCCTATAGCTTGAGGTGTGATATCCAACTCCTTCCCATTCCAATTCTGAGACCCTTCTTATACCATGAGACTTGATATCTCAATGCTTCTAATACCAAACCTGAGACCCGTCCTATAAAATGAGATGTGATATCCAAATCCTTCCCCTTCCAAACCTTAGACCCTTCCTTTATCATGAGATGTGGTATCCAACTCCTTCCCATTCCAATCCTGAGACCCTTCCGATATCATGAGATTTGTTATCTCAATGCTTCTAATATCAAACTTGAGACCCTCCCTATAGCATGAGATGTGACATCCAAGTCCTTCCCATTCCAATCCTGAGACCCTTCCTATAGCATGAGATGTGATATCTCTATGCTTCTAATACCAAACCTGAGACCCTTCCTATAACATGAGATGGGATATCCAACTCCTTCCCATTCCAATCCTGAGACCCTTCCGATAGCAGAGATGTGATATCTCAATGCTTATACCAAACATGAGACCCTTCCTATGGCCTGAGATGTCATATACAACTCCTTCCCATTCAAATCCTGAGACCCTTCCTTTAGCATGAGATGTGATATCTCAATGCTTATACCAAATCTGAGACCCTTCCTATAGCATGAGATGTGATATCCAAATCCTTCCCATTCCAATCCTGAGACCCTTCCTATAGCATGAGATGTGATATCTCAATGCTTATATCAAACCTCTCAATGCTTATATCAAACCTGAGAGCCTACCTATAGCATGAGATGTGATATCCAAGTCCATCCCATTCCAATCCTTAGACCCTTCCTACAGCATGCGATGTGATATCTCAATGATTCTAATACCAAACCAGAGACTCTTACTATAACATGAGATGGGATATCCAACTCCTTCCCATTCCAATCCTGAGCCGCTTCCGATAGCAGAGATGTGATATCTCAATGCTTATACCAAACCTGAGACCCTTCCTATAACATGAGATGTGATATCCAACTCCTTCCCGTTCCAAACCTGAGACACTAACTATAGCATATGTGATATCCAACTCCTTCCCATTCCAAACATGAGACCCTTCCTATAGCAAGAAAGTAATATCCAAATCCTTCCCATTCCAATCCTGAGACCCTTCCTATAACATGAGATGTGATATCCAACTCCTTCCCATTCAAATCCTGAGACCCTTCCTATAGCATGAGAAGGGATATCCAACTCCTTCCCAATCCAATCCTGAGACCCTTCCGATAGCAGAGATCTGATATCTCAATGCTTCTACCAAACCTGAGACCCTTCCTTTAGCATGAGATGTGATATCCAAATCCTTCACATTCCAATCCTGAGACCCTTCCTATAGCATGAGATGTGATATCTCAATGCTTCTAATACCAAACCTGAGATCCTTCCTATAACACTAGATGTGATATCCAATTCCTTCCCATTCCAAACCTGAGACCCTTCCTATTGGATGAGATGCGATATCCAACTTCTTCCCATTCCAACCCTGAGACCCTTCCTATAGCATGAGATGTGATGTCTCAATGCTTCTAATACCAAACCTGAGATCCTTCCTATAACATGAGATGTGATATCCAACTCCTTCCATTCCAATCCTGAGACCCGTCCTATAGCATGAGATGTGATATCTCAATGCTTATACCAAACCTGAGACCCTTCCTATAGCATGAGATGTGATATCCAACTACTTCCCATTCCAATCCTGAGACCCTTCCTATAGCATGAGATGTGATATCTCAATGCTTCTAATACCAAACCTGAGATCCTTCCTCTAACATGAAATGTGATATCCAACTCCTTCCCTTTCCAAACCTTAGACCCTTCCTACAGCATGCAATATGATATCTCAATGATTCTAATAACAAACCTGAGACCCGTCCTATAGCATGAGATATGATATCCAAGTCCTTCCCATTCCAATCCTGAGACCCTTCCTATAACATGAAATGTGATATCCAACTCCTTCCCATTCCAACCTGAGACCCTTCCTATAGCATGAGATGGGATATCCAACTTCTTCCAAATCCAATACTGATACCCTTCCGATAGCATGAGATGTGATGTCCCAATGCTTCTACCAAACCTGAGACCCATACTATGGCATGAGATGTGATATCAAACTCCTTCCCATTCCAATCCTGAGACCCTTCCTATAGCTTGAGGTGTGATATCCAACTCCTTCCCATTCCAATTCTGAGACCCTTCTTATACCATGAGACTTGATATCTCAATGCTTCTAATACCAAACCTGAGACCCGTCCTATAACATGAGATGTGATATCCAAATCCTTCCCCTTCCAAACCTTAGACCCTTCCTTTATCATGAGATGTGGTATCCAACTCCTTCCCATTCCAATCCTGAGACCCTTCCGATATCATGAGATTTGTTATCTCAATGCTTCTAATATCAAACTTGAGACCCTCCCTATAGCATGAGATGTGACATCCAAGTCCTTCCCATTCCAATCCTGAGACCCTTCCTATAGCATGAGATGTGATATCTCTATACTTCTAATACCAAACCTGAGACCCTTCCTATAACATGAGATGGGATATCCAACTCCTTCCCATTCCAATCCTGAGACCCTTCCGATAGCAGAGATGTGATATCTCAATGCTTATACCAAACCTGAGACCCTTCCTATGGCCTGAGATGTCATATACAACTCCTTCCCATTCCAATCCTGAGACCCTTCCTTTAGCATGAGATGTGATATCTCAATGCTTATACCAAATCTGAGACCCTTCCTATAGCATGAGATGTGATATCCAAATCCTTCCCATTCCAATCCTGAGACCCTTCCTATAGCATGAGATGTGATATCTCAATGCTTATACCAAACCTGAGAGCCTACAATCCTGAGACCCTTCCTTTAGCATGAAATGTGATATCTCAATGCTTATACCAAATCTGAGACCCTTCCTATAGCATGAGATGTGATATCCAAGTCCATCCCATTCCAATCCTTAGACCCTTCCTACAGCATGCGATGTGATATCTCAATGATTCTAATACCAAACCAGAGACTCTTACTATAACATGAGATGGGATATCCAACTCCTTCCCATTCCAATCCTGAGCCGCTTCCGATAGCAGAGATGTGATATCTCAATGCTTATACCAAACCTGAGACCCTTCCTATAACATGAGATGTGATATCCAACTCCTTCCCGTTCCAAACCTGAGACACTAACTATAGCATATGTGATATCCAAATCCTTCCCATTCCAAACATGAGACCCTTCCTATAGCAAGAAAGTAATATCCAACTCCTACCCATTCCAATCCTGAGACCCTTCCTATAGCAAAAGATGTGATATCCAAATCCTTCCCATTCCAATCCTGAGACCCTTCCTATAACATGAGATGTGATATCCAACTCCTTCCCATTCCAACCTGAGACACTTCCTATAGCATGAGAAGGGATATCCAACTCCTTCCCAATCCAATCCTGAGACCCTTCCGATAGCAGAGATGTGATATCTCAATGCTTATACCAAACCTGAGACCCTTCCTATGGCATGAGATGTGATATCCAACTCCTTCCCAATCCAATCCTGAGACCCTTCCGATAGCAGAGACGTGATATCTCAATGCTTCTACCAAACCTGAGACCCTTCCTTTAGCATGAGATGTAATATCCAAATCATTCACATTCCAATCCTGAGACCCTTCCTATAGCATGAGATGTGATATCTCAATGCTTCTAATACCAAACCTGAGACCCTTCCTATAACATGAGATGGGATATCCAACTCCTTCCCATTCCAATCCTGAGACCCTTCCGATAGCAGAGATGTGATATCTCAATGCTTATACCAAACCTGAGAACCTTCCTATGGCCTGAGATGTCATATACAACTCCTTCCCATTCCAATCCTGAGACCCTTCCTTTAGCATGAGATGTGATATCTCAATGCTTATACCAAATCTGAGACCCTTCCTATAGCATGAGATGTGATATCCAAGTCCATCCCATTCCAAACCTGAGACACTAACTATAGCATATGTGATATCCAACTCCTTCCCATTCCAAACATGAGACCCTTCCTATAGCAAGAAAGTAATATCCAACTCCTACCCATTCCAATCCTGAGACCCTTCCTATAGCAAGAGATGTGATATCCAAATCCTTCCCATTCAAATCCTGAGACCCTTCCTATAACATGAGATGTGATATCCAACTCCTTCCCATTCCAACCTGAGACACTTCCTATAGCATGAGAAGGGATATCCAACTCCTTCCCAATCCAATCCTGAGACCCTTCCGATAGCAGAGATGTGATATCTCAATGCTTATACCAAACCTGAGACCCTTCCTATGGCATGAGATGTGATATCCAACTCCTTGCCATTCAAATCCTGAGACCCTTCCTATAGCATGAGATGTGATATCTCTATGCTTCTAATACCAAACCTGAGACCCTTCCTATAACATGAGATGGGATATCCAACTCCTTCCCATTCCAATCCTGAGACCCTTCCGATAGCAGAGATGTGATATCTCAATGCTTATACCAAACCTGAGAACCTTCCTATGGCCTGAGATGTCATATACAACTCCTTCCCATTCCAATCCTGAGACCCTTCCTTTAGCATGAGATGTGATATCTCAATGCTTATACCAAATCTGAGACCCTTCCTATAGCATGAGATGTGATATCCAATTCCTTCCCATTCCAATCCTGAGACCCTTCCTATAGCATGAGATGTGATATCTCAATGCTTATACCAAACCTGAGAGTCTACCTATAGCATGAGATGTGATATCCAAGTCCATCCCATTCCAATCCTTAGACCCTTCCTACAGCATGCGATGTGATATCTCAATGATTCTAATACCAAACCAGAGACTCTTCCTATAACATGAGATGGGATATCCAACTCCTTCCCATTCCAATGCTGAGCCGCTTCTGATAGCAGAGATGTGATATCTCAATGCTTATACCAAACCTGAGACCCTTCCTTTAACATGAGATGGGATATCCAACGCCTTCCCATTCCAATCCTGAGACCCTTCCTATAGCATGAGATGTGATATCTCAATGCTTCTAATACCAAACCTGAGACCCTTCCTATGGCATGAGATGTGATATCCAACTCCTTGCCATTCAAATCCTGAGACCCTTCCTATAGCATGAGAAGGGATATCCAACTCCTTCCCAATCCAATCCTGAGACCCCTCCGATAGCAGAGACGTGATATCTCAATGCTTCTACCAATCCTGAGACCCTTCCTTTAGCATGAGATGTGATATCCAAATCCTTCACATTCCAATCCTGAGACCCTTCCTATAGCATGAGATGTGATATCTCAATGCTTCTAATACCAAACCTGAGATCCTTCCTATAACATGAGATGTGATATCCAATTCCTTCCCATTCCAAACCTGAGACCCTTCCTATTGGATGAGATGTGATATCCAACTCCTTCCCATTCCAACCCTGAGACCCTTCCTATAGCATGAGATGTGATGTCTCAATGCTTCTAATACCAAACCTGAGATCCTTCCTATAACATGAGATGTGATATCCAACTCCTTCCATTCCAATCCTGAGACCCGTCCTATAGCATGAGATGTGATATCTCAATGCTTATACCAAACCTGAGACCCTTCCTATAGCATGAGATGTGATATCCAACTACTTCCCATTCCAATCCTGAGACCCTTCCTATAGCATGAGATGTGATATCTCAATGCTTCTAATACCAAACCTGAGATCCTTCCTCTAACATGAAATGTGATATCCAACTCCTTCCCTTTCCAAACCTAAGAGCCTATCTATAGCATGAGATGTGATATCCAAGTCCTTCCCGTTCCAATCCTTAGACCCTTCCTACAGCATGCAATATGATATCTCAATGATTCTAATAACAAACCTGAGACCTGTCCTATAGCATGAGATATGATATCCAAGTCTGTCCCATTCCAATCCTGAGACCCTTCCTATAACATGAAATGTGATATCCAACTCCTTCCCATTCCAACCTGAGACCCTTCCTATAGCATGAGATGGGATATCCAACTTCTTCCAAATCCAATACTGATACCCTTCCGATAGCATGAGATGTGATATCCCAATGCTTCTACCAAACCTGAGACCCATACTATGGCATGAGATGTGATATCAAACTCCTTCCCATTCCAATCCTGAGACCCTTCCTATAGCTTGAGGTGTGATATCCAACTCCTTCCCATTCCAATTCTGAGACCCTTCTTATACCATGAGACTTGATATCTCAATGCTTCTAATACCAAACCTGAGACCCGTCCTATAAAATGAGATGTGATATCCAAATCCTTCCCCTTCCAAACCTTAGACCCTTCCTTTATCATGAGATGTGGTATCCAACTCCTTCCCATTCCAATCCTGAGACCCTTCCGATATCATGAGATTTGTTATCTCAATGCTTCTAATATCAAACTTGAGACCCTCCCTATAGCATGAGATGTGACATCCAAGTCCTTCCCATTCCAATCCTGAGACCCTTCCTATAGCATGAGATGTGATATCTCTATGCTTCTAATACCAAACCTGAGACCCTTCCTATAACATGAGATGGGATATCCAACTCCTTCCCATTCCAATCCTGAGACCCTTCCGATAGCAGAGATGTGATATCTCAATGCTTATACCAAACATGAGACCCTTCCTATGGCCTGAGATGTCATATACAACTCCTTCCCATTCCAATCCTGAGACCCTTCCTTTAGCATGAGATGTGATATCTCAATGCTTATACCAAATCTGAGACCCTTCCTATAGCATGAGATGTGATATCCAAATCCTTCCCATTCCAATCCTGAGACCCTTCCTATAGCATGAGATGTGATATCTCAATGCTTATACCAAACCTGAGAGCCTACAATCCTGAGACCCTTCCTTTAGCATGAAATGTGATATCTCAATGCTTATACCAAATCTGAGACCCTTCCTATAGCATGAGATGTGATATCCAAGTCCATCCCATTCCAATCCTTAGACCCTTCCTACAGCATGCGATGTGATATCTCAATGATTCTAATACCAAACCAGAGACTCTTACTATAACATGAGATGGGATATCCAACTCCTTCCCATTCCAATCCTGAGCCGCTTCCGATAGCAGAGATGTGATATCTCAATGCTTATACCAAACCTGAGACCCTTCCTATAACATGAGATGTGATATCCAACTCCTTCCCGTTCCAAACCTGAGACACTAACTATAGCATATGTGATATCCAAATCCTTCCCATTCCAAACATGAGACCCTTCCTATAGCAAGAAAGTAATATCCAACTCCTACCCATTCCAATCCTGAGACCCTTCCTATAGCAAAAGATGTGATATCCAAATCCTTCCCATTCCAATCCTGAGACCCTTCCTATAACATGAGATGTGATATCCAACTCCTTCCCATTCCAACCTGAGACACTTCCTATAGCATGAGAAGGGATATCCAACTCCTTCCCAATCCAATCCTGAGACCCTTCCGATAGCAGAGATGTGATATCTCAATGCTTATACCAAACCTGAGACCCTTCCTATGGCATGAGATGTGATATCCAACTCCTTGCCATTCAAATCCTGAGACCCTTCCTATAGCATGAGAAGGGATATCCAACTCCTTCCCAATCCAATCCTGAGACCCTTCCGATAGCAGAGACGTGATATCTCAATGCTTCTACCAAACCTGAGACCCTTCCTTTAGCATGAGATGTAATATCCAAATCATTCACATTCCAATCCTGAGACCCTTCCTATAGCATGAGATGTGATATCTCAATGCTTCTAATACCAAACCTGAGACCCTTCCTATAACATGAGATGGGATATCCAACTCCTTCCCATTCCAATCCTGAGACCCTTCCGATAGCAGAGATGTGATATCTCAATGCTTATACCAAACCTGAGAACCTTCCTATGGCCTGAGATGTCATATACAACTCCTTCCCATTCCAATCCTGAGACCCTTCCTTTAGCATGAGATGTGATATCTCAATGCTTATACCAAATCTGAGACCCTTCCTATAGCATGAGATGTGATATCCAAGTCCATCCCATTCCAAACCTGAGACACTAACTATAGCATATGTGATATCCAACTCCTTCCCATTCCAAACATGAGACCCTTCCTATAGCAAGAAAGTAATATCCAACTCCTACCCATTCCAATCCTGAGACCCTTCCTATAGCAAGAGATGTGATATCCAAATCCTTCCCATTCAAATCCTGAGACCCTTCCTATAACATGAGATGTGATATCCAACTCCTTCCCATTCCAACCTGAGACACTTCCTATAGCATGAGAAGGGATATCCAACTCCTTCCCAATCCAATCCTGAGACCCTTCCGATAGCAGAGATGTGATATCTCAATGCTTATACCAAACCTGAGACCCGTCCTATGGCATGAGATGTGATATCCAACTCCTTGCCATTCAAATCCTGAGACCCTTCCTATAGCATGAGATGTGATATCTCTATGCTTCTAATACCAAACCTGAGACCCTTCCTATAACATGAGATGGGATATCCAACTCCTTCCCATTCCAATCCTGAGACCCTTCCGATAGCAGAGATGTGATATCTCAATGCTTATACCAAACCTGAGAACCTTCCTATGGCCTGAGATGTCATATACAACTCCTTCCCATTCCAATCCTGAGACCCTTCCTTTAGCATGAGATGTGATATCTCAATGCTTATACCAAATCTGAGACCCTTCCTATAGCATGAGATGTGATATCCAATTCCTTCCCATTCCAATCCTGAGACCCTTCCTATAGCATGAGATGTGATATCTCAATGCTTATACCAAACCTGAGAGTCTACCTATAGCATGAGATGTGATATCCAAGTCCATCCCATTCCAATCCTTAGACCCTTCCTACAGCATGCGATGTGATATCTCAATGATTCTAATACCAAACCAGAGACTCTTCCTATAACATGAGATGGGATATCCAACTCCTTCCCATTCCAATGCTGAGCCGCTTCTGATAGCAGAGATGTGATATCTCAATGCTTATACCAAACCTGAGACCCTTCCTTTAACATGAGATGGGATATCCAACTCCTTCCCATTCCAATCCTGAGACCCTTCCTATAGCATGAGATGTGATATCTCAATGCTTCTAATACCAAACCTGAGACCCTTCCTATGGCATGAGATGTGATATCCAACTCCTTGCCATTCAAATCCTGAGACCCTTCCTATAGCATGAGAAGGGATATCCAACTCCTTCCCAATCCAATCCTGAGACCCCTCCGATAGCAGAGACGTGATATCTCAATGCTTCTACCAATCCTGAGACCCTTCCTTTAGCATGAGATGTGATATCCAAATCCTTCACATTCCAATCCTGAGACCCTTCCTATAGCATGAGATGTGATATCTCAATGCTTCTAATACCAAACCTGAGATCCTTCCTATAACATGAGATGTGATATCCAATTCCTTCCCATTCCAAACCTGAGACCCTTCCTATTGGATGAGATGTGATATCCAACTCCTTCCCATTCCAACCCTGAGACCCTTCCTATAGCATGAGATGTGATGTCTCAATGCTTCTAATACCAAACCTGAGATCCTTCCTATAACATGAGATGTGATATCCAACTCCTTCCATTCCAATCCTGAGACCCGTCCTATAGCATGAGATGTGATATCTCAATGCTTATACCAAACCTGAGACCCTTCCTATAGCATGAGATGTGATATCCAACTACTTCCCATTCCAATCCTGAGACCCTTCCTATAGCATGAGATGTGATATCTCAATGCTTCTAATACCAAACCTGAGATCCTTCCTCTAACATGAAATGTGATATCCAACTCCTTCCCTTTCCAAACCTAAGAGCCTATCTATAGCATGAGATGTGATATCCAAGTCCTTCCCGTTCCAATCCTTAGACCCTTCCTACAGCATGCAATATGATATCTCAATGATTCTAATAACAAACCTGAGACCTGTCCTATAGCATGAGATATGATATCCAAGTCTGTCCCATTCCAATCCTGAGACCCTTCCTATAACATGAAATGTGATATCCAACTCCTTCCCATTCCAACCTGAGACCCTTCCTATAGCATGAGATGGGATATCCAACTTCTTCCAAATCCAATACTGATACCCTTCCGATAGCATGAGATGTGATATCCCAATGCTTCTACCAAACCTGAGACCCATACTATGGCATGAGATGTGATATCAAACTCCTTCCCATTCCAATCCTGAGACCCTTCCTATAGCTTGAGGTGTGATATCCAACTCCTTCCCATTCCAATTCTGAGACCCTTCTTATACCATGAGACTTGATATCTCAATGCTTCTAATACCAAACCTGAGACCCGTCCTATAAAATGAGATGTGATATCCAAATCCTTCCTCTTCCAAACCTTAGACCCTTCCTTTATCATGAGATGTGGTATCCAACTCCTTCCCATTCCAATCCTGAGACCCTTCCGATATCATGAGATTTGTTATCTCAATGCTTCTAATATCAAACTTGAGACCCTCCCTATAGCATGAGATGTGACATCCAAGTCCTTCCCATTCCAATCCTGAGACCCTTCCTATAGCATGAGATGTGATATCTCTATGCTTCTAATACCAAACCTGAGACCCTTCCTATAACATGAGATGGGATATCCAACTCCTTCCCATTCCAATCCTGAGACCCTTCCGATAGCAGAGATGTGATATCTCAATGCTTATACCAAACATGAGACCCTTCCTATGGCCTGAGATGTCATATACAACTCCTTCCCATTCCAATCCTGAGACCCTTCCTTTAGCATGAGATGTGATATCTCAATGCTTATACCAAATCTGAGACCCTTCCTATAGCATGAGATGTGATATCCAAATCCTTCCCATTCCAATCCTGAGACCCTTCCTATAGCATGAGATGTGATATCTCAATGCTTATATCAAACCTCTCAATGCTTATATCAAACCTGAGAGCCTACCTATAGCATGAGATGTGATATCCAAGTCCATCCCATTCCAATCCTTAGACCCTTCCTACAGCATGCGATGTGATATCTCAATGATTCTAATACCAAACCAGAGACTCTTACTATAACATGAGATGGGATATCCAACTCCTTCCCATTCCAATCCTGAGCCGCTTCCGATAGCAGAGATGTGATATCTCAATGCTTATACCAAACATGAGACCCTTCCTATAACATGAGATGTGATATCCAACTCCTTCCCGTTCCAAACCTGAGACACTAACTATAGCATATGTGATATCCAACTCCTTCCCATTCCAAACATGAGACCCTTCCTATAGCAAGAAAGTAATATCCAAATCCTTCCCATTCCAATCCTGAGACCCTTCCTATAACATGAGATGTGATATCCAACTCCTTCCCATTCAAATCCTGAGACCCTTCCTATAGCATGAGAAGGGATATCCAACTCCTTCCCAATCCAATCCTGAGACCCTTCCGATAGCAGAGATCTGATATCTCAATGCTTCTACCAAACCTGAGACCCTTCCTTTAGCATGAGATGTGATATCCAAATCCTTCACATTCCAATCCTGAGACCCTTCCTATAGCATGAGATGTGATATCTCAATGCTTCTAATACCAAACCTGAGATCCTTCCTATAACATGAGATGTGATATCCAATTCCTTCCCATTCCAAACCTGAGACCCTTCCTATTGGATGAAATGCGATATCCAACTCCTTACCATTCCAACCCTGAGACCCTTCCTATAGCATGAGATGTGATGTCTCAATGCTTCTAATACCAAACCTGAGATCCTTCCTATAACATGAGATGTGATATCCAACTCCTTCCATTCCAATCCTGAGACCCGTCCTATAGCATGAGATGTGATATCTCAATGCTTATACCAAACCTGAGACCCTTCCTATAGCATGAGATGTGATATCCAACTACTTCCCATTCCAATCCTGAGACCCTTCCTATAGCATGAGATGTGATATCTCAATGCTTCTAATACCAAACCTGAGATCCTTCCTCTAACATGAAATGTGATATCCAACTCCTTCCCTTTCCAAACCTTAGACCCTTCCTACAGCATGCAATATGATATCTCAATGATTCTAATAACAAACCTGAGACCCGTCCTATAGCATGAGATATGATATCCAAGTCCTTCCCATTCCAATCCTGAGACCCTTCCTATAACATGAAATGTGATATCCAACTCCTTCCCATTCCAACCTGAGACCCTTCCTATAGCATGAGATGGGATATCCCACTTCTTCCAAATCCAATACTGATACCCTTCCGATAGCATGAGATGTGATGTCCCAATGCTTCTACCAAACCTGAGACCCATACTATGGCATGAGATGTGATATCAAACTCCTTCCCATTCCAATCCTGAGACCCTTCCTATAGCTTGAGGTGTGATATCCAACTCCTTCCCATTCCAATTCTGAGACCCTTCTTATACCATGAGACTTGATATCTCAATGCTTCTAATACCAAACCTGAGACCCGTCCTATAACATGAGATGTGATATCCAAATCCTTCCCCTTCCAAACCTTAGACCCTTCCTTTATCATGAGATGTGGTATCCAACTCCTTCCCATTCCAATCCTGAGACCCTTCCGATATCATGAGATTTGTTATCTCAATGCTTCTAATATCAAACTTGAGACCCTCCCTATAGGATGAGATGTGACATCCAAGTCCTTCCCATTCCAATCCTGAGACCCTTCCTATAGCATGAGATGTGATATCTCTATACTTCTAATACCAAACCTGAGACCCTTCCTATAACATGAGATGGGATATCCAACTCCTTCCCATTCCAATCCTGAGACCCTTCCGATAGCAGAGATGTGATATCTCAATGCTTATACCAAACCTGAGACCCTTCCTATGGCCTGAGATGTCATATACAACTCCTTCCCATTCCAATCCTGAGACCCTTCCTTTAGCATGAGATGTGATATCTCAATGCTTATACCAAATCTGAGACCCTTCCTATAGCATGAGATGTGATATCCAAATCCTTCCCATTCCAATCCTGAGACCCTTCCTATAGCATGAGATGTGATATCTCAATGCTTATACCAAACCTGAGAGCCTACAATCCTGAGACCCTTCCTTTAGCATGAAATGTGATATCTCAATGCTTATACCAAATCTGAGACCCTTCCTATAGCATGAGATGTGATATCCAAGTCCATCCCATTCCAATCCTTAGACCCTTCCTACAGCATGCGATGTGATATCTCAATGATTCTAATACCAAACCAGAGACTCTTACTATAACATGAGATGGGATATCCAACTCCTTCCCATTCCAATCCTGAGCCGCTTCCGATAGCAGAGATGTGATACCTCAATGCTTATACCAAACCTGAGACCCTTCCTATAACATGAGATGTGATATCCAACTCCTTCCCGTTCCAAACCTGAGACACTAACTATAGCATATGTGATATCCAAATCCTTCCCATTCCAAACATGAGACCCTTCCTATAGCAAGAAAGTAATATCCAACTCCTACCCATTCCAATCCTGAGACCCTTCCTATAGCAAGAGATGTGATATCCAAATCCTTCCCATTCCAATCCTGAGACCCTTCCTATAACATGAGATGTGATATCCAACTCCTTCCCATTCCAACCTGAGACACTTCCTATAGCATGAGAAGGGATATCCAACTCCTTCCCAATCCAATCCTGAGACCCTTCCGATAGCAGAGATGTGATATCTCAATGCTTATACCAAACCTGAGACCCTTCCTATGGCATGAGATGTGATATCCAACTCCTTGCCATTCAAATCCTGAGACCCTTCCTATAGCATGAGAAGGGATATCCAACTCCTTCCCAATCCAATCCTGAGACCCTTCCGATAGCAGAGACGTGATATCTCAATGCTTCTACCAAACCTGAGACCCTTCCTTTAGCATGAGATGTAATATCCAAATCCTTCACATTCCAATCCTGAGACCCTTCCTATAGCATGAGATGTGATATCTCAATGCTTCTAATACCAAACCTGAGACCCTTCCTATAACATGAGATGGGATATCCAACTCCTTCCCATTCCAATCCTGAGACCCTTCCGATAGCAGAGATGTGATATCTCAATGCTTATACCAAACCTGAGAACCTTCCTATGGCCTGAGATGTCATATACAACTCCTTCCCATTCCAATCCTGAGACCCTTCCTTTAGCATGAGATGTGATATCTCAATGCTTATACCACATCTGAGACCCTTCCTATAGCATGAGATGTGATATCCAAGTCCATCCCATTCCAAACCTGAGACACTAACTATAGCATATGTGATATCCAACTCCTTCCCATTCCAAACATGAGACCCTTCCTATAGCAAGAAAGTAACATCCAACTCCTACCCATTCCAATCCTGAGACCCTTCCTATAGCAAGAGATGTGATATCCAAATCCTTCCCATTCCAATCCTGAGACCCTTCCTATAACATGAGATGTGATATCCAACTCCTTCCCATTCCAACCTGAGACACTTCCTATAGCATGAGAAGGGATATCCAACTCCTTCCCAATCCAATCCTGAGACCCTTCCGATAGCAGAGATGTGATATCTCAATGCTTATACCAAACCTGAGACCCTTCCTATGGCATGAGATGTGATATCCAACTCCTTGCCATTCAAATCCTGAGACCCTTCCTATAGCATGAGATGTGATATCTCTATGCTTCTAATACCAAACCTGAGACCCTTCCTATAACATGAGATGGGATATCCAACTCCTTCCCATTCCAATCCTGAGACCCTTCCGATAGCAGAGATGTGATATCTCAATGCTTATACCAAACCTGAGAACCTTCCTATGGCCTGAGATGTCATATACAACTCCTTCCCATTCCAATCCTGAGACCCTTCCTTTAGCATGAGATGTGATATCTCAATGCTTATACCAAATCTGAGACCCTTCCTATAGCATGAGATGTGATATCCAATTCCTTCCCATTCCAATCCTGAGACCCTTCCTATAGCATGAGATGTGATATCTCAATGCTTATACCAAACCTGAGAGTCTACCTATAGCATGAGATGTGATATCCAAGTCCATCCCATTCCAATCCTTAGACCCTTCCTACAGCATGCGATGTGATATCTCAATGATTCTAATACCAAACCAGAGACTCTTCCTATAACATGAGATGGGATATCCAACTCCTTCCCATTCCAATGCTGAGCCGCTTCTGATAGCAGAGATGTGATATCTCAATGCTTATACCAAACCTGAGACCCTTCCTATAACATGAGATGTGATATCCAACTCCTTCCCGTTCCAAACCTGAGACACTAATTATAGCATATGTGATATCCAACTCCTTCCCATTCCAAACATGAGACCCTTCCTATAGCAAGAAAGTAATATCCAACTCCTACCCATTCCAATCCTGAGACCCTTCCTATAGTAAGAGATGTGATATCCAAATCCTTCCCATTCCAATCCTGAGACCCTTCCTATAACATGAGATGTGATATCCAACTCCTTCCCATTCCAACCTGAGACACTTCCTATAGCATGAGAAGGGATATCCAACTCCTTCCCAATCCAATCCTGAGACCCTTCCGATAGCAGAGATGTGATATCTCAATGCTTATACCAAACCTGAGACCCTTCCTATGGCATGAGATGTGATATCCAACTCCTTGCCATTCAAATCCTGAGACCCTTCCTATAGCATGAGATGTGATATCTCTATGCTTCTAATACCAAACCTGAGACCCTTCCTATAACATGAGATGGGATATCCAACTCCTTCCCATTCCAATCCTGAGACCCTTCCGATAGCAGAGATGTGATATCTCAATGCTTATACCAAACCTGAGAACCTTCCTATGGCCTGAGATGTCATATACAACTCCTTCCCATTCCAATCCTGAGACCCTTCCTTTAGCATGAGATGTGATATCTCAATGCTTATACCAAATCTGAGACCCTTCCTATAGCATGAGATGTGATATCCAATTCCTTCCCATTCCAATCCTGAGACCCTTCCTATAGCATGAGATGTGATATCTCAATGCTTATACCAAACCACCTGAGAGCCTACCTATAGCATGAGATGTGATATCCAAGTCCATCCCATTCCAATCCTTAGACCCTTCCTACAGCATGCGATGTGATATCTCAATGATTCTAATACCAAACCAGAGACTCTTCCTATAACATGAGATGGGATATCCAACTCCTTCCCATTCCAATCCTGAGCCGCTTCCGATAGCAGAGATGTGATATCTCAATGCTTATACCAAACCTGAGACCCTTCCTATAACATGAGATGTGATATCCAACTCCTTCCCGTTGCAAACCTGAGACACTAACTATAGCATATGTGATATCCAACTCCTTCCCATTCCAAACATGAGACCCCTCCTATAGCAAGAAAGTAATATCCAACTCCTACCCATTCCAATCCTGAGACCCTTCCTATAGCAAGAGATGTGATATCCAAATCCTTCCAATTCCAATCCTGAGACCCTTCCTATAACATGAATGAGATGTGATATCCAACTCCTTCCCATTCCAACCTGAGACACTTCCTATAGCATGAGAAGGGATATTCAACTCCTTCCCAATCCAAACCTGAGACCCTTCCGATAGCAGAGATGTGATATCTCAATGCTTATACCAAACCTGAGACCCTTCCTATGGCATGAGATGTGATATCCAACTCCTTCCCAATCCAATCCTGAGACCCTTCCGATAGCAGAGGCGTGATATCTCAATGCTTCTACCAAACCTGAGACCCTTCCTTTAGCATGAGATGTGATATCCAAATCCTTCACATTCCAATCCTGAGACCCTTCCTATAGCATGAGATGTGATATCTCAATGCTTCTAATACCAAACCTGAGATCCGTCCTATAACATGAGATGTGATATCCAATTCCTTCCCATTCCAAACCTGAGGCCCTTCCTATTGGATGAGATGTGATATCCAACTCCTTCCCATTCCAACCCTGAGACCCTTCCTATAGCATGAGATGTGATGTCTCAATGCTTCTAATACCAAACCTGAGATCCTTCCTATAACATGAGATGTGATATCCAACTCCTTCCATTCCAATCCTGAGACCCGTCCTATAGCATGAGATGTGATATCTCAATGCTTATACCAAACCTGAGACCCTTCCTATAGCATGAGATGTGATATCCAATTGCTTCCCATTCCAATCCTGAGACCCTTCCTATAGCATGAGATGTGATATCTCAATGCTTCTAATACCAAACCTGAGATCCTTCCTCTAACATGAAATGTGATATCCAACTCCTTCCCTTTCCAAACCTAAGAGCCTATCTATAGCATGAGATGTGATATCCAAGTCCTTCCCATTCCAACCCTTAGACCCTTCCAACAGCATGCAATATGATATCTCAATGATTCTAATAACAAACCTGAGACCCGTCCTATAACATGAGATGGGATATCCAACTCCTTCCCATTCCAATCCTGAGACACTTCCGATAGCAGAGATGTGATATCTCAATGCTTATACCAAACCTGAGAACCTTCCTATGGCCTGAGATGTCATATACAACTCCTTCCCATTCCAATCCTGAGACCCTTCCTTTAGCATGAGATGTGATATCTCAATGCTTATACCAAATCCGAGACCCTTCCTATAGCATGATGTGATATCCAATTCCTTCCCATTCCAATCCTGAGACCCTTCCTATAGCATGAGATGTGATATCTCAATGCTTATAACAAACCTGAGAGCCTACCTATAGCATGAGATGTGATATCCAAGTCCATCCCATTCCAATCCTTAGACCCTTCCTACAGCATGCGATGTGATATCTCAATGATTCTAATACCAAACCAGAGACTCTTCCTATAACATTAGATGGGATATCCAACTCCTTCCCATTCCAATCCTGAGCCGCTTCCGATAGCAGAGATGTGATATCTCAATGCTTATACCAAACCTGAGACCCTTCCTATAACATGAGATGTGATATCCAACTCCTTCCCGTTCCAAACCTGAGACACTAACTATAGCATATGTGATATCCAACTCCTTCCCATTCCAAACATGAGACCCTTCCAATAGCAAGAAAGTAATATCCAACTCCTACCCATTCCAATCCTGAGACCCTTCCTATAGCAAGGGATGTGATATCCAAATCCTTCCCATTCCAATCCTGAGACCCTTCCTATAACATGAGATGTGATATCCAACTCCTTCCCATTCCAACCTGAGACACTTCCTATAGCATGAGAAGGGATATCCAACTCCTTCCCAATCCAATCCTGAGACCCTTCCGATAGCAGAGATGTGATATCTCAATGCTTATAACAAACCTGAGACCCTTCCTATGGCATGAGATGTGATATCCAACTCCTTGCCATTCAAATCCTGAGACTCTTCCTATAGCATGAGATGTGATATCTCAATGCTTCTAATACCAAACCTGAGATCCTTCCTATAACATGAGATGTGATATCCAATTCCTTCCCATTCCAAACCTGAGACCCTTCCTATTGGATGGGATGTGATATCCAACTCCTTCCCATTCCAACCCTGAGACCCTTCCTATAGCATGAGATGTGATGTCTCAATGCTTCTAATACCAAACCTGAGATCCTTCCTTATAACATGAGATGTGATATCCAACTCCTTCCATTCCAATCCTGAGACCCGTCCTATAGCATGAGATGTGATATCCAACTCCTTCCCAATCCAATCCTGAGACCCTTCCGATAGCAGAGGCGTGATATCTCAATGCTTCTACCAAACCTGAGACCCTTCCTTTAGCATGAGATGTGATATCCAAATCCTTCACATTCCAATCCTGAGACCCTTCCTATAGCATGAGATGTGATATCTCAATGCTTCTAATACCAAACCTGAGATCCGTCCTATAACATGAGATGTGATATCCAATTCCTTCCCATTCCAAACCTGAGGCCCTTCCTATTGGATGAGATGTGATATCCAACTCCTTCCCATTCCAACCCTGAGACCCTTCCTATAGCATGAGATGTGATGTCTCAATGCTTCTAATACCAAACCTGAGATCCTTCCTATAACATGAGATGTGATATCCAACTCCTTCCATTCCAATCCTGAGACCCGTCCTATAGCATGAGATGTGATATCTCAATGCTTATACCAAACCTGAGACCCTTCCTATAGCATGAGATGTGATATCCAATTGCTTCCCATTCCAATCCTGAGACCCTTCCTATAGCATGAGATGTGATATCTCAATGCTTCTAATACCAAACCTGAGATCCTTCCTCTAACATGAAATGTGATATCCAACTCCTTCCCTTTCCAAACCTAAGAGCCTATCTATAGCATGAGATGTGATATCCAAGTCCTTCCCATTCCAACCCTTAGACCCTTCCAACAGCATGCAATATGATATCTCAATGATTCTAATAACAAACCTGAGACCCGTCCTATAACATGAGATGGGATATCCAACTCCTTCCCATTCCAATCCTGAGACACTTCCGATAGCAGAGATGTGATATCTCAATGCTTATACCAAACCTGAGAACCTTCCTATGGCCTGAGATGTCATATACAACTCCTTCCCATTCCAATCCTGAGACCCTTCCTTTAGCATGAGATGTGATATCTCAATGCTTATACCAAATCCGAGACCCTTCCTATAGCATGATGTGATATCCAATTCCTTCCCATTCCAATCCTGAGACCCTTCCTATAGCATGAGATGTGATATCTCAATGCTTATAACAAACCTGAGAGCCTACCTATAGCATGAGATGTGATATCCAAGTCCATCCCATTCCAATCCTTAGACCCTTCCTACAGCATGCGATGTGATATCTCAATGATTCTAATACCAAACCAGAGACTCTTCCTATAACATTAGATGGGATATCCAACTCCTTCCCATTCCAATCCTGAGCCGCTTCCGATAGCAGAGATGTGATATCTCAATGCTTATACCAAACCTGAGACCCTTCCTATAACATGAGATGTGATATCCAACTCCTTCCCGTTCCAAACCTGAGACACTAACTATAGCATATGTGATATCCAACTCCTTCCCATTCCAAACATGAGACCCTTCCAATAGCAAGAAAGTAATATCCAACTCCTACCCATTCCAATCCTGAGACCCTTCCTATAGCAAGGGATGTGATATCCAAATCCTTCCCATTCCAATCCTGAGACCCTTCCTATAACATGAGATGTGATATCCAACTCCTTCCCATTCCAACCTGAGACACTTCCTATAGCATGAGAAGGGATATCCAACTCCTTCCCAATCCAATCCTGAGACCCTTCCGATAGCAGAGATGTGATATCTCAATGCTTATAACAAACCTGAGACCCTTCCTATGGCATGAGATGTGATATCCAACTCCTTGCCATTCAAATCCTGAGACTCTTCCTATAGCATGAGATGTGATATCTCAATGCTTCTAATACCAAACCTGAGATCCTTCCTATAACATGAGATGTGATATCCAATTCCTTCCCATTCCAAACCTGAGACCCTTCCTATTGGATGGGATGTGATATCCAACTCCTTCCCATTCCAACCCTGAGACCCTTCCTATAGCATGAGATGTGATGTCTCAATGCTTCTAATACCAAACCTGAGATCCTTCCTTATAACATGAGATGTGATATCCAACTCCTTCCATTCCAATCCT
Source organism: Ambystoma mexicanum (assembly GCF_040938575.1). Classification (NCBI taxonomy): domain Eukaryota; kingdom Metazoa; phylum Chordata; class Amphibia; order Caudata; family Ambystomatidae; genus Ambystoma; species Ambystoma mexicanum. The sequence continues at coordinate 8,185,353 of NC_090922.1, read as the reverse complement.
GAGACCCGTCCTATAGCATGAGATGTGATATCTCAATGCTTATACCAAACCTGAGACCCTTCCTATAGCATGAGATGTGATATCCAACTGCTTCCCATTCCAATCCTGAGACCCTTCCTATAGCATGAGATGTGATATCTCAATGCTTCTAATACCAAACCTGAGATCCTTCCTCTAACATGAAATGTGATATCCAATTCCTTCCCTTTCCAAACCTAAGAGCCTATCTATAGCATGAGATGTGATATCCAAGTCCTTCACATTCCAACCCTTAGACCCTTACTACAGCAGGCAATATGATATCTCAATGATTCTAATAACAAACCTGAGACCCGTCCTATAACATGAGATGGGATATCCAACTCCTTCCCATTCCAATCCTGAGACACTTCCGATAGCAGAGATGTGATATCTCAATGCTTATACCAAACCTGAGACCCTTCCTATAACATGAGATGTGATATCCAAATCCTTCCCGTTCCAAACCTGAGACCCTTCCTTTAGCATGAGATGTGATATCCAACTCCTTCCCATTCCAATCCTGAGACCCTTCCTATAGCATGAGATATGATATCTCAATACTTCTAATACCAAACGTGAGATCCTTCCGATAACATGAGATGTGATATCCAAATCCTTCCCCTTCCAAACCTGAGACCCTCCCTTTAGCATGAGATGTGATATCCAACTCCTTCCTATTCCAATCCTGAGACTCTTCTGATAGCATGAGATGTGATATCTCAATGCTTCTAATACCAAACCTGAGATCCTTCCGATAGCATGAGATGTGATATCTCAATGCTTCTAATACCAAACCTGAGATCCTTCCTATAACATGAGATGTGATATCCAAATCCTTCCCCTTCCAAACCTGAGACCCTCCCTTTAGCATGAGATGTGATATCCAACTCCTTCCCATTCCAATCCTGAGACCCTTCCGATATCATGAGATGTGATATCTCAAAGCTTCTAATATCAAACTTGAGACCCTCCCTATAGCGTGAGATGTGATATCCAAGTCCTTCCCATTCCAATCCTGAGACCCTTCCTATTGCATGAGATGTGATATCTCAATGCTTCTAATACCAAACCTGAGACCCTTCCTATAACATGAGATGGGAATATCCAACTCCTTCCCATTCCAATCCTGAGACCCTTCCGATAGCAGAGATGTGATTTCTCAATGCTTATACCAAACCTGAGATCCTTCCTATAACATGAGATGTCCTGAGACACTTCCTATAGCATGAGATGTGATATCTCACTGCTTATACCAAACCTGAGACCCTTCCCATAGCATGAGATGTGATATCCAAGTCCTTCCCATTCCAATCCTGAGACACTTCCTATAGCATGAGATGTGATATCTCAATGCTTCTAATACCAAACCTGAGACTCTTCCTATAACATGAGATGGGGAATCCAACTCCTTCCCATTCCAATCCTGAGACCCTTTTGATAGCAGAGATGTGATATCTCAATGTTTATACCAAACCTGAGACCCTTCCTACGGCATGAGTTGTCATATTCAACTCCTTCCCATTCCAATCCTGAGACCCTTCCTATAGCATGAGATGTGATATCCAACTCCTTCCCATTCCAATCCTGAGACCCTTCCTATAGCATGAGATGTGATGTCTCAATGCTTCTAATACCAAACCTGATATCCTTCCTATAACATGAGATGTGATATCCAACTCCTGCCATTCCAATCCTGAGACCCTTCCTATAGCATGAGATGTGATATCTCAATGGTTCTACCAAACCTGAGACCCTTCCTATAGCATGAGATGTGATATCCAACTCCTTCCCATTCCAATCCTGAGACCCTTCCTATAGCCTGAGATGTGATATCTCAATGCCCCTAATACCAAACCTGAGATCCTTCCTCTAACATGAAATGTGATATCCAACTCCTTCACTTTCCAAACCTGAGAGCCTATCTATAGCATGAGATGTGAGATCTAAGTCCTTCCCATTCCAATCCTTAGACCCTTCCTACATCATGCAATATGATATCTCAATGATTCTAATAAAAAACCTGAGACCCGTCCTATAACATGAGATGGGATATTCAACTCCTTCCCATTCCAATCCTGAGACACTTCCGATAGCAGAGATGTGATATCTCAATGTTTATACCAAACCTGAGACAATTCCTATAACATGAGATGTGATATCCAACTCCTTCCCGTTCCAAACCTGAGACCCTTCCTTTAGCATGAGATGTTATATCCAGCTCCTTCCCATTCCAATCCTGAGACACTTCCGATAGCATGAGATGTGATATCTCAATGCTTCTAATATCAAAACCGAGACCCTCCCTATAGCATGATATGTGATATCTAAGTCCTTCCCATTCCAATCCTGAGAGCCTTCCTATAGCATGAGATGTGATACCTCAATGCTTCTACCAAACCTGAGACCCTTCCTTTAGCATGAGAGGTGATATCCAACTCCTTCCCATTCAAATCCTGAGACCCTTCCTATAGCATGAGATGTGATATCTCAATACTTCTAATACCAAACCTGAGATCCTTCCGATAACATGAGATGTGATATCTCAATACTTCTAATACCAAACCTGAGATCCATCCTATAACATGAGATGTGATATCCAAATCCTTCCCCTTCCAAACCTGAGACCCTCCCTTTAGCATGAGATGTGATATCCAACTCCTTCCCATTCCAATCCTGAGACCCTTCTGATAGCATAAGATATATCTCAATGCTTCTATACCAAACCTGAGATCCTTCCGATAGCATGAGATGTGATATCTCAATACTTCTAATACCAAACCTGAGATCCTTCCTATAACATGAGATGTGATATCCAAATCCTTATCTTCCAAACCTGAGACCCTTCCTTTACCATGAGATGTGATATCCAACTCCTTCCCATTCCAATCCTGAGACTCTTCTGATAGCATAAAATATGATATCTCAATGCTTCTATACCAAACCTGAGATCCTTCTGATAGCATGAGATGTGATATCTCAATACTTCTAATACCAAACCTGAGATCCTACCTCTAACATGAAATGTGATATCCAACTCTTTCCCCTTGCAAACCTGAGAGCCTTTCTATAGCATGAGATGTGATATCCAAGTCCTTCCCATTCCAATCCTGAGACCCGTCCTATAACATGAGATGTGATATCCAACTCCTTCCCATTCCAACCTGAGACCCTTCCTATAGCATGAGATGGGATATCCAACTCCTTCCAAATCCAATCCTGATAACCTTCCGATAGCATGAGATGTGATATCCCAATGCTTCTACCAAACCTGAGACCCATACTATGGCATGAGATGTGATATCAAACTCCTTCCCATTCTAATCCTGAGACCCTTCCTATAGCTTGAGATGTGATATCCAACTCCTTCCCATTCCAATTCTTAGACCCTTCCTATACCATGAGACTTGATATCTCAATGCTTCTAATACCAAACCTGAGACCCGTCCTATAACATGAGATGTGATATCCAAATCCTTCCCCTTCCAAACCTTAGACCCTTCCTTTATCATGAGATGTGATATCCAACTCCTTCCCATTCCAATCTTGAGACCCTTCCGATATCATGAAATGTGATATCTCAATGCTTCTAATATCAAACTTGAGACCCTCCTTATAGCATGAGATGTGATATCCAAGTCCTTCCCATTCCAATCCTGAGACCCTTCCTATAGCATGAGATGTGATATCTCAATGCTTCTAATACCAAACCTGAGATCCTTCCTATAACATGAGATGGGAATATCCAATGTGATATCCAACTCCTTCCCATTCCAATCCTGAGACCCTTCCTATAGCATGAGATGTGATATCCAACTCCTTCCCATTCCAATCCTGAGATCCTGAGACCCTTCCTATAGCCTGAGATGTGATATCTCAATGTTTATACCAAACCTGAGACCCTTCCTATAACATGAGATGTGATATCCAACTCCTTCCCGTTCCAAACCTGAGACCCTTCCTTTAGCATGAGATGTGATATCCAGCTCCTTCCCATTCCAATCCTGAGACAATTCCGATAGCATGAGATGTGATATCTCAATGCTTCTAATATCTAAACTGAGACCCTCCCTATAGCATGATATGTGATATCTAAGTCCTTCCCATTCCAATCCTGAGACCCTTCCTATAGCATGAGATGTGATATCTCAATGCTTATCCTTGATTCCTGTAGTAAATTGATTTCCTTTGCAGGCCGACTCCTGTCACGAATGCCTTGTCTGCATGCATTCTCTCCTGGCCATTCTCTCACCGTGGCTATTTGCCTACCCCCTTCCTCTCTCAGTGGATGGACTTCTCCGTCCTAGCCTCCTACCACTCAACTCCGCCTACTTGGAGAATTCAACATGAACCTGTATGCTTCCTGACCTGGACTTTTACGAGATCTGCAACACTTCATGTCGCTGGCCCTACACACTGCAGGGAATACTCAGGATTTTCTGATCTCAGACCTCCCCCTCTGTAACCCTCTCAACAATCCTCTCCTGTGGTGATCAAGTTCTCATCTTCAAAGAAGGCTAACTGCCAGCTGTTCCTCCTCAGAGGAGTTCTCCCTTTCTGTCCCTGCTCCCTGCACCGTTTCGCGTTGCAAACACTCGCTTCCCTGCTCTCTTGTTTAGACGCTTTTCCTTCTCAGAGGCCTTCTTGCTTTCTGCCCTTTTCGCGTTGCAAGTACTCGCTTCCCAGCTCTCTGGTTTAGACGCGTGTTCCCTGCCTTCTCTCCTCTTCCCGCTGCCTTCAAATCAAAAAATGAGCTCCAAAAGATACACAGTGCTCAGAATGCTCTATAACACCCATTATTCAACATATAGCCGTAACCCGCTAGACGTATTGATACGTGCTGTAAACTAGCAAAAACAGCTAGAAAATGTACTTTCCTCGCGTTTTTGTAAATGCTAATTCTGATGGGTTCCCATGTATACTGTCCGTGCGTTTGTTGTCGAATGCTGAAGTTTTTAACCACTGTTCTCCCATACAAGGTGGGGGGGGGGTCAACGTCTACTGCTGTTCATAGGCTGAATGTATACGGCTGAAATCTTCAAGGCATTATCAGCTTTCCTGACTGTTTTGGAACGTGTATTTGCCATCTGTTAATGCAGTCGCCCTGTGTTCATAGTCCCTTCTACTTTACAGGCTGCACTCCCCTGGTGATTACATTCTCCTCTCCAGAGCAGGCTGACTACCAGCTGCTCCTCCTCATAGGCGTTCATCCTTTCTGTCCCTGCTCCCTGCACCGTTCCGCGTTGCATGTACTCGCTTCCCAGCTCTCTGGTTTAGATGCGTGTTCCCTGCCTTCTCTCCTCTTCCTACAGCCTTCCAATGAGCTCCACAAGATACAGTGTTCAGAATGCTTTATAACACCCATTATTCAACATATAGCTGTAACCCGCTAGACGTATTGAAACGTGCTAAAAACGAGCAGAAACAGCTAGAACATGTACTTTCCTCGCGTTTTGGTAAATGCGAATTCTGGTGGATTCCCATTTTGTACTCTGTTCGTGCGTTTGTTCAGTCGAATCCTGGTCTTTTGAACCACTCTTCTCCCATACAAGGGAGGGTCAAAATGTGTTGTTCACAGGCTGAATTTATACTGCTGAAATGCTCGCTTCCCTGCTCTCTGGTTTAGACGTGTGTACCCTGCATTTACCAAAACGCGAGGGAAGTACATTTTCTAGCTGTTTTTGCTAGTGTTTAGCACGTTTCAATACGTCTATCGGGTTACAGCTATATGTTGAATAATGGGTGTTATAAAGCATTCTGAACACTGTATCTTGTGGAGCAAATTGGAAGGCTGTAGCAAGAGGAGAGAAGGCAGGGAACACGCATCTCAACCAGAGAGCTGGGAAGCGAGTACATGCAACGCGAAACGGTGCAGGGAGCAGGGACAGAAAGGATGAACACCTATGAGGAGGAGCAGCTGGTAGTTAGCCTGCATAGGAGAGAAGAATGTGATCACTAGGGGAGTGCAGCCTGTAAACTAGAAGGAACGATGAACAAAGGGCGACTGCATTAACAGATGGCAAATACACGTTCCAAAACAGTCAGGAAAGCTGATAATGCCTTGAAGATTTCAGCCGTATACATTCAGCCTGTGAACAGCAGATGTTGACCCCCCCCCCCCTCCCTAGTATGGGAGAACAGTGGTTAAAAACGTCAGGATTCGACACAAACGCACGGACACAGTACATACAACATGGGAACCCACCAGAATTCGCATTTACAAAAACGCGAGGGAAGTACATTTTCTAGCTATTTTTGCTAGTTTTTAGCACGTTTCAATACGTCTAGCGGGTTACAGCTATATGTTGAATAATGGGGTTATAAAGCATTCTGAACACTATCTAGTGGAGCTCATTGGAAGGCTGTAGGAAGAGGAGAGAAGGCAGGGAACACGCATCTAAACCAGAGAGCAGGGAAAGGAGCATTTCAGCAGTATAAATTCAGCCTGTGAACAACACATTTTGACCCTCCTTTGTATGGGAGAAGAGTGGTTCAAAAGACCAGGATTCGACTGAACAAACGCACGAACAGAGTACAAAATGGGAATCCACCAGAATTCGCATTTACCAAAACGCGAGAAAAGTACATTTTCGAGCTGTTTCTGCTCGTTTTTAGCACGTTTCAATACGTCTAGCGGGTTACAGCTGTATGTTGAATAATGGGGTTATAAAGCATTCTGAACACTATCTTGTGGAGCAAATTGGAAGGCTGTAGCAAGAGGAGAGAAGGCAGGGAACACGCATCTCAACCAGAGAGCTGGGAAGCGAGTACATGCAACGCGAAACGGTGCAGGGAGCAGGGACAGAAAGGATGAACACCTATGAGGAGGAGCAGCTGGTAGTTAGCCTGCATAGGAGAGAAGAATGTGATCACTAGGGGAGTGCAGCCTGTAAACTAGAAGGAACGATGAACAAAGGGCGACTGCATTAACAGATGGCAAATACACGTTCCAAAACAGTCAGGAAAGCTGATAATGCCTTGAAGATTTCAGCCGTATACATTCAGCCTGTGAACAGCAGATGTTGACCCCCCCCCTCCCTAGTATGGGAGAACAGTGGTTAAAAACGTCAGGATTCGACACAAACGCACGGACACAGTACATACAACATGGGAACCCACCAGAATTCGCATTTACAAAAACGCGAGGGAAGTACATTTTCTAGCTATTTTTGCTAGTTTTTAGCACGTTTCAATACGTCTAGCGGGTTACAGCTATATGTTGAATAATGGGGTTATAAAGCATTCTGAACACTATCTAGTGGAGCTCATTGGAAGGCTGTAGGAAGAGGAGAGAAGGCAGGGAACACGCATCTAAACCAGAGAGCAGGGAAAGGAGCATTTCAGCAGTATAAATTCAGCCTGTGAACAACACATTTTGACCCTCCTTTGTATGGGAGAAGAGTGGTTCAAAAGACCAGGATTCGACTGAACAAACGCACGAACAGAGTACAAAATGGGAATCCACCAGAATTCGCATTTACCAAAACGCGAGAAAAGTACATTTTCGAGCTGTTTCTGCTCGTTTTTAGCACGTTTCAATACGTCTAGCGGGTTACAGCTATATGTTGAATAATGGGGTTATAAAGCATTCTGAACACTATCTTGTGGAGCTCATTGGAAGGCTGTAGGAAGAGGAGAGAAGGCAGGGAACACGCATCTAAACCAGAGAGCTGGGAAGCGAGTACATGCAACGCGGAACGGTGCAGGGAGCAGGGACAGAAAGGATGAACGCCTATGAGGAGGAGCAGCTGGCAGTAAGCCTGCTCTGGAGAGGAGAATGTGATCACCAGGGGAGTGCAGCCTGTGAAGTAGAAGGGACGATGAACACAGGGCGACTGCATTAACAGATGGCAAATACACGTTCCAAAACAGTCAGGAAAGCTGATAATGCCTTGAAGATTTCAGCCGTATACATTCAGCCTGTGAACAGCAGTAGACGTTGACCCCCCCTTGTATGGGAGAACAGTGGTTAAAAACTTCAGGATTCGACAACAAACGCACGGACAGTACATACATGGGAACCCATCAGAATTAGCATTTACAAAAACGCGAGGAAAGTACATGTTCTAGCTGTTTTTGCTAGTTTACAGCACGTTTCAATACGTCTAGCGGGTTACGGCTATATGTTGAATAATGGGTGTTATAGAGCATTCTGAGCACTGTGTATCTTTTGGAGCTCATTTTTTGATTTGAAGGCAGCGGGAAGAGGAGAGAAGGCAGGGAACACGCGTCTAAACCAGAGAGCTGGGAAGCGAGTACTTGCAACGCGAAAAGGGCAGAAAGGAAGAAGGCCTCTGAGAAGGAAAAGCGTCTAAGCCAGAGAGCAGGAAAGCGAGTGTTTGCATCGCGAAACTGTGCAGGGAGCAGGGACAGAAAGGGAGAACTCCTCTGAGGAGGAATAGCTGGCAGTTAGCCTTCTTTGGAGATGAGAACTTGATCACCACGGGAGAGGATTGTTGAGAGGGTTACAGAGGGGGAGGTCTGAGATCAGAAAATCCTGAGTATTCCCTGCAGTGTGTAGGGCCAGCGACATGAAGAGTTGCAGATCTCGTAAAATTCCAGGTCAGGAAGCATACAGGTTCATGTTGAATTCTCCAAGTAGGCGGAGTTGAGTGGTAGGAGGCTAGGATGGAGAAGTCCATCCACTGAGAGAGGAAGGGGGTAGGCAAATAGCCACGGTGAGCGAATGGCCAGGAGAGAATGCATGCAGACAAGGCATTCGTGACAGGAGTCGGCCTGCAAAGGAAATCAATTTACTACAGGAATCAAGGATAAGCATTGAGATAGCACATCTCATGCTATAGGGTCTCAGGTTTGCAATGGGAAGGATTTAGATATCACATATGCTATAGGGAGGGTCTCAGTTTTGATATTAGAAGCATTAAGATATCACATCTCATACTATCGGAAGTGTCTCAGGATTGGAATGGGAAGGAGCTGGGTATCACATCTCATGCTAAAGGAAGGGTCTCAGGTTTGGAACGGGAAGGAGTTGGATATCACATCTCATGTTATAGGAAGGGTCTCAGGTTTGGTATAAACATTGAGATATCACATCTCTGCTATCGGAAGTGTCTCAGGATTGGAATGGGAAGGAGTTGGATATCCCATCTCATGTTATAGGACGGGTCTCAGGTTTTTTATTAAAATCATTGAGATATCATATTGCATGCTGTAGGAAGGGTCTAAGGATTGGAATGGAAGGAGTTGGATATCACATCTCATGTTAAAGGAAGGATCTCAGGTTTGGTATTAGAAGCATTGAGACATCACATCTCATGCTATAGGAAGGGTCTCAGGATTGGAATGGGATGGAGTTGGATATCACATCTCATGCTATAGGAAGGGTCTCAGGATTGGAATGGGAAGGAGTTGGATATCACATCTCATGTTATAGGAAGGGTCTCAGGTTTGGTATAAACATTGAGATATCACATCTCTGCTATCGGAAGTGTCTCAGGATTGGAATGGGAAGGAGTTGGATATCCCATCTCATGTTATAGGACGGGTCTCAGGTTTTTTATTAAAATCATTGAGATATCATATTGCATGCTGTAGGAAGGGTCTAAGGATTGGAATGGGAAGGAGTTGGATATTCCCATCTCATGTTATAGGAAGGGTCTCAGGTTTGGTATTAGAAGCATTGAGATATCACATCTCATGCTATAGGAAGGGTCTCAGGATTGGAATGGGAAGGACTTGGATATCACATCTCATGCTATAGGGAGGGTCTCAAGTTTGATAGAAGCATTGAGATATCACATTTCATGATATCGGAAGGGTCTCAAGATTGGAATGGGAAGGAGTTGGATATCACATCTCATGATAAAGGAAGGGTCTAAGGTTTGGAAGGGGAAGGATTTGGATATCACATCTCATATTATAGGACGGGTCTCAGGTTTGGTATTAGAAGCATTGAGATATCAAGTCTCATGGTATAGGAAGGGTCTCAGAATTGGAATGGGAAGGAGTTGGATATCACATTTCAAGCTATAGGAAGGGTCTCAGGATTAGAATGGGAAGGAGTTTGATATCACATCTCATGCCATAATATGGGTCTCAGGTTTGGTAGAAGCATTGGGTTATCACATCTCATGCTATCGGAAGGGTATCGGGATTGGATTTGGAAGGAGTTGGATATCCCATCTCATGCTATAGGAAGGGTCTCAGGTTGGAATGGGAAGGAGTTGGATATCACATCTCATCTTATAGGAAGGGTCTCAGGATTGGAATGGGAAGGACTTGGATATCACATCTCATGCTATAGGAAGGCTCTCAGGTTTGCAAGGGGAAAGAGTTGGATATCACATTTCATGTTAGAGGTAGGATCTCAGGTTTGGTATTAGAAGCATTGAGATATCACATCTCATGCTATCAGAAGGATCTCAGGTTTGGTATAGAAGCATTGAGATATCATATCTTATGCTATCAGAAGAGTCTCAGGATTGGAATGGGAAGGAGTTGGATATCACATCTCATGGTAAAGGGAGGGTCTCAGGTTTGGAAGATAAGGATTTGGATATCACATCTCATGTTATAGGAAGGATCTCAGGTTTGGTATTAGAAGTATTGAGATATCACATCTCATGCTATCGGAAGGATCTCAGGTTTGGTATAGAAGCATTGAGATATCATATCTTATGCTATCAGAAGGGTCTCAGGATTGGAATGGGAAGGAGTTGGATATCACATCTCATGCTATAGGGAGGGTCTCAAGTTTGATAGAAGCATTGAGATATCACATTTCATGATATCGGAAGGGTCTCAAGATTGGAATGGGAAGGAGTTGGATATCACATCTCATGATAAAGGAAGGGTCTAAGGTTTGGAATGGGAAGGATTTGGATATCACATCTCATGTTATAGGACGGGTCTCAGGTTTGGTATTAGAAGCATTGAGATATCAAGTCTCATGGTATAGGAAGGGTCTCAGAATTGGAATGGGAAGGAGTTGGATGTCACATTTCAAGCTATAGGAAGGGTCTCAGGATTAGAATGGGAAGGAGTTTGATATCACATCTCATGCCATAATATGGGTCTCAGGTTTGGTAGAAGCATTGGGTTATCACATCTCATGCTATCGGAAGGGTATCGGGATTGGATTTGGAAGGAGTTAGATATCCCATCTCATGCTATAGGAAGGGTCTCAGGTTGGAATGGGAAGGAGTTGGATATCACATCTCATGTTATAGGAAGGGTCTCAGGATTGGAATGGGAAGGACTTGGATATCACATCTCATGCTATAGGAAGGCTCTCAGGTTTGCAAGGGGAAAGAGTTGGATATCACATTTCATGTTAGAGGTAGGATCTCAGGTTTGGTATTAGAAGCATTGAGATATCACATCTCATGCTATCAGAAGGATCTCAGGTTTGGTATAGAAGCATTGAGATATCATATCTTATGCTATCAGAAGAGTCTCAGGATTGGAATGGGAAGGAGTTGGATATCACATCTCATGGTAAAGGGAGGGTCTCAGGTTTGGAAGATAAGGATTTGGATATCACATCTCATGTTATAGGAAGGATCTCAGGTTTGGTATTAGAAGTATTGAGATATCACATCTCATGCTATCGGAAGGATCTCAGGTTTGGTATAGAAGCATTGAGATATCATATCTTATGCTATCAGAAGGGTCTCAGGATTGGAATGGGAAGGAGTTGGATATCACATCTCATGCTAAAGGGAGGGTCTCAGGTTTGGAAGGGGAAGGATTTGGATATCACATCTCATGTTATAGGATGGATCTCAGGTTTGGTATTAGAAGTATTGAGATATCACATCTCATGTTATCGGAAGGATCTCAGGTTTGGTATTAGAAGTATTTAGATATCACATCTCATGCTATAGGAAGGGTCTCAGGATTGGAATGGGAAGGAGTTGGATATCACATCTCATGCTAAAGGAAGGGTCTCAGGTTTGGTAGAAGCATTGAGATATCACATCTCATGCTATAGGAAGGGTCTCAGGATTGGAATGGGAAGGAATTAGATATCACATATCATGCTATAGGGAGGGTCTCAGTTTTGATATTAGAAGCATTGAGATATCACATCTCATGCTATCGGAAGTGTCTCAGGATTGGAATGGGAAGGAGCTGGATATCACATCTCATGCTAAAGGAAGGGTCTCAGGTTTGGAACGGGAAGGAGTTGGATATCACATCTCATGTTATAGGAAGGGTCTCAGGTTTGGTATAAACATTGAGATATCACATCTCTGCTATCGGAAGTGTCTCAGGATTGGAATGGGAAGGAGTTGGATATCCCATCTCATGTTATAGGACGGGTCTCAGATTTTTTATTAGAATCATTGAGATATCATATTGCATGCTGTAGGAAGGGTCTAAGGATTGGAATGCGAAGGACTTGGATATCACATCTCATGCTATAGATAGGCTCTCAGGTTTGGAAAGTGAAGGAGTTGGATATCACATTTCATGTTAGAGGAAGGATCTCAGGTTTGGTATTAGAGGCATTGAGATATCACATCTCAGGCTATAGGAAGGGTCTCAGGATTGGAATGGGAAGGAGTTGGATATCACATCTCATGCTATAGGAAGGGTCTCAGGTTTGGTATAAGCATTGAGATATCACATCTCATGCTATAGGAAGGGTCTCAGGATTGGAATGGAAGGAGTTGGATATCACATCTCATGTTATAGGAAGGATCTCAGGTTTGGTATTAGAAGCATTGAGATATCACATCTCATGCTATAGGAAGGGTCTCAGGATTGGAATGGGAAGGAGTTGGATATCAAATCTCATGCTATAGGAAGGGTCTCAGGATTGGAATGGGAAGGAGTTGAATATGACATCTCATGCCGTAGGAAGGGTCTCAGGTTTGGTATAAACATTGAGATATCACATCTCTGCTATCAAAAGGGTCTCAGGATTGGAATTGGAAGGAGTTGGATATCCCATCTCATGTTATAGGAAGAGTCTCAGGTTTGGTATTAGAAGCATTGAGATATCACATCTCATGCTATAGGAAGTGTCTCAGGATTGGAATAGGAAGGACCTGGATATCACATCTCATGCTATAGGTAGGGTCTCAAGTTTGACATTAGAAGCATTGAGATATCACATCTCATGCTATAGGAAGGGTCTGAGGATTGGAATGGGAAGGAGTTGGATATCACATCTCCTGCTATGGGAAGGGTCTCAGGTTTGGTATAAGCAGTGAGATATCACATCTCATGCTATAGGAAGTGTCTCAGGATTGGAATGGGAAGGAGTTGGATATCACATCTCATGTTATAGGAAGGATCTCAGGTGTGGTATAAGCATTGAGATATCACATCTCTGCTATCGGAAGGGTCTCAAGATTGGAATGGGAAGGAGTTGGATATTCCCATCTCATGTTATAGGAAGGGTCTCAGGTTTGGTATTAGAAGCATTGAGATATCACATCTCATGCTATAGGAAGGGTCTCAGGATTGGAATGGGAAGGACTTGGATATCACATCTCATGCTATAGGGAGGGTCTCAAGTTTGATATTAGAAGCTTTGAGATATCACATCTCATGATATCGGAAGGGTCTCAGGATTGGAATGGGAAGGAGTTGGATATCACATCTCATGATAAAGGAAGGGTCTAAGGTTTGGAAGGGGAAGGATTTGGATATCACATCTCATGTTATATTACGGGTCTCAGGTTTGGTATTAGAAGCATTGAGATATCAAGTCTCATAGTATAGGAAGGGTCTCAGAATTGGAATGGGAAGGAGTTGGATATCCCATCTCATGTTATAGGAAGAGTCTCTGGTTTGGTATTAGAATCATTGAGATATCACATCGCATGCTGTAGGAAGGGTCTAAGGATTGGAATGGGATGGACTTGGATATCACATCTCATGCTATAGGTAGGCTCTCAGGTTTGGTATAAGCATTGAGATATCACATCTCATGCTATAGGAAGGGTCTCAGTATTGGAATGGGAAGGACTTGGATATCACATCTCATGCTATAGGAAGGCTCTCAGGTTTGGAAGGGGAAAGAGTTGGATATCTCATTTCATGTTAGAGGTAGGATCTCAGGTTTGGTATTAGAGGCATTGAGATATCACATCTCATGCTATCAGAAGGGTCTCAGGAATGGAATGGGAAGGAGTTAGATATCACATCTCATGCTAAAGGGAGGGTCTCAGGTTTGGAAGGGGAAGGATTTGGATATCACATCTCATGTTATAGGAAGGATCTCAGGTTTGGTATTAGAAGCATTGAGATATCACATCTCATGCTATCGGAAGGATCTCAGGTTTGGTATTAGAAGCATTGAGATATCACATCTCATGCTATCAGAAGAGTCTCAGGATTGGAATAGGAAGGAGTTGGATATCACATTTCATGCTAAAGGGAGGGTCTCAGGTTTGGAAGGGGAAGGATTTGGATATCACATCTCATGTTATCGGAAGGATCTCACGTTTGGTATTAGAAGTATTGAGATATCATATCTCATGCTATAGGAAGGGTCTCAGGATTGGAATGGGAAGGAGTTGGATATCACATCTCATGCTATAGGGAGGGTCTCAGGATTGGAATGGGAAAGTTCTTAGATATCACATATCATGCTATAGGGAGGGTCTCAGTTTTGATATTAGAAGCATTGAGATATCACATCTCATGCTATCGGAAGTGTCTCAGGATTGGAATGGGAAGGAGCTGGATATCACATCTCATGCTAAAGGAAGGGTCTCAGGTTTGGAACGGGAAGGATTTGGATATCACATCTCATGTTATAGGAAGGGTCTCAGGTTTGGTATAAGCATTGAGATATCACATCTCTGCTATCGGAAGTGTCTCAGGATTGGAATGGGAAGGACTTAGATATCACATATCATGCTATAGGGAGGGTCTCAGTTTTGATATTAGAAGCATTGAGATATCACATCTCATGCTATCGGAAGTGTCTCAGGATTGGAATGGGAAGGAGCTGGATATCACATCTCATGCTAAAGGAAGGGTCTCAGGTTTGGAACGGGAAGGATTTGGATATCACATCTCATGGTATAGGAAGGGTCTCAGGTTTGGTATAAGCATTGAGATATCACATCTCTGCTATCGGAAGTGTCTCAGGATTGGAATGGGAAGGAGTTGGATATCCCATCTCATGTTATAGGACGGGTCTCAGGTTTGTTATTAGAATCATTGAGATATCATATTGCATGCTGTAGGAAGGGTCTAAGGGTTGGAATGTGAAGGACTTGGATATCACATCTCATGCTATAGATAGGCTCTTAGGTTTGGAAAGGGAAGGAGTTGGATATCACATTTCCTGTTAGAGGAAGGATCTCAGGTTTGGTATTAGAAGCATTGAGATATCACATCTCATGCTATAGGAAGGGTCTCAGGATTGGAATGGGAAGCAGTTGGATATCACATCTCATGCTATAGGAAGGGTCTCAGGTTTGGTATAAGCATTGAGATATCACATCTCATGCTATAGGACGGGTCTCAGGATTGGAATGGAAGGAGTTGGATATCACATCTCATGTTATAGGAAGGATCTCAGGTTTGGTATTAGACGCATTGAGACATCACATCTCATGCTATAGGAAGGGTCTCAGGGTTGGAATGGGAAGGAGTTGGATATCACATCTCATCCAATAGGAAGGGTCTCAGGTTTGGAATGGGAAGGAATTGGATATCACATCTCATGTTATAGGAAGGATCTCAGGTTTGGTATTAGAAGCATTGAGATATCACATCTCATGCTATAGGAAGGGTCTCAGGATTGGAATGTGAAGGATTTGGATATCACATCTCATGCTAAAGGAAGGGTCTCCGGTTTGGTAGAAGCATTGAGATATCACGTCGCTGCTATCGGAAGGGTCTCAGGATTGGATTGGGAAGGAGTTGGATATCCCTTCTCATGCTATAGGAAGGGTCTCAGGATTTGAATGGCAAGGAGTTGGACATCACATCTCATGCCATAGGAAGGGTCTCAGGTTTGGTATAAGCATTGAGATATCACATCTCTGCTATCGGAAGGGTCTCAGGATTGGATTGGGAAGGAGTTGGATATCCCTTCTCATGCTATAGGAAGTGTCTCAGGTTGGAATGGGAAGGAGTTGGATATCACATCTCCTGCTATGGGAAGGGTCTCAGGTTTGGTATAAGCAGTGAGATATCACATCTCATGCTATAGGAAGTGTCTCAGGATTGGAATGGGAAGGAGTTGGATATCACATCTCATGTTATAGGAAGGATCTCAGGTTTGTTATAAGCATTGAGATATCACATCTCTGCTATCGGAAGGGTCTCAAGATTGGAATGGGAAGGAGTTGGATATTCCCATCTCATGTTATAGGAAGGGTCTCAGGTTTGGTATTAGAAGCATTGAGATATCACATCTCATGCTATAGGAAGGGTCTAAGGATTGGAATGGGAAGGACTTGGATATCACATCTCATGCTATAGGGAGGGTCTCAAGTTTGATATTAGAAGCTTTGAGATATCACATCTCATGATATCGGAAGGGTCTCAGGATTGGAATGGGAAGGAGTTGGATATCACATCTCTTGATAAAGGAAGGGTCTAAGGTTTGGAAGGGGAAGGATTTGGATATCACATCTCATGTTATATTACGGGTCTCAGGTTTGGTATTAGAAGCATTGAGATATCAAGTCTCATAGTATAGGAAGGGTCTCAGAATTGGAATGGGAAGGAGTTGGATATCCCATCTCATGTTATAGGAAGAGTCTCTGGTTTGGTATTAGAATCATTGAGATATCACATCGCATGCTGTAGGAAGGGTCTAAGGATTGGAATGGGATGGACTTGGATATCACATCTCATGCTATAGGTAGGCTCTCAGGTTTGGTATAAGCATTGAGATATCACATCTCATGCTATAGGAAGGGTCTCAGAATTGGAATGGGAAGGAGTTGGATATCACATCTCAAGCTATAGGAAGGGTCTCAGTATTGGAATGGGAAGGACTTGGATATCACATCTCATGCTATAGGAAGGCTCTCAGGTTTGGAAGGGGAAAGAGTTGGATATCTCATTTCATGTTAGAGGTAGGATCTCAGGTTTGGTATTAGAGGCATTGAGATATCACATCTCATGCTATCAGAAGGGTCTCAGGAATGGAATGGGAAGGATTTGGATATCACATCTCATGTTATAGGAAGGATCTCAGGTTTGGTATTAGAAGCATTGAGATATCACATCTCATGCTATCGGAAGGATCTCAGGTTTGGTATTAGAGGCATTGAGATATCACATCTCATGCTAAAGGGAGGGTCTCAGGTTTGGAAGGGGAAGGATTTGGATATCACATCTCATGTTATAGGAAGGATCTCAGGTTTGGTATTAGAAGCATTGAGATATCACATCTCATGCTATCGGAAGGATCTCAGGTTTGGTATTAGAAGCATTGAGATATCACATCTCATGCTATCAGAAGAGTCTCAGGATTGGAATAGGAAGGAGTTGGATATCACATTTCATGCTAAAGGGAGGGTCTCAGGTTTGGAAGGGGAAGGATTTGGATATCACATCTCATGTTATCGGAAGGATCTCACGTTTGGTATTAGAAGTATTGAGATATCATATCTCATGCTATAGGAAGGGTCTCAGGATTGGAATGGGAAGGAGTTGGATATCACATCTCATGCTATAGGGAGGGTCTCAGGATTGGAATGGGAAGGACTTAGATATCACATATCATGCTATAGGGAGGGTCTCAGTTTTGATATTAGAAGCATTGAGATATCACATCTCATGCTATCGGAAGTGTCTCAGGATTGGAATGGGAAGGAGCTGGATATCACATCTCATGCTAAAGGAAGGGTCTCAGGTTTGGAACGGGAAGGATTTGGATATCACATCTCATGTTATAGGAAGGGTCTCAGGTTTGGTATAAGCATTGAGATATCACATCTCTGCTATCGGAAGTGTCTCAGGATTGGAATGGGAAGGAGTTGGATATCCCATCTCATGTTATAGGACGGGTCTCAGGTTTGTTATTAGAATCATTGAGATATCATATTGCATGCTGTAGGAAGGGTCTAAGGGTTGGAATGTGAAGGACTTGGATATCACATCTCATGCTATAGATAGGCTCTTAGGTTTGGAAAGGGAAGGAGTTGGATATCACATTTCATGTTAGAGGAAGGATCTCAGGTTTGGTATTAGAAGCATTGAGATATCACATCTCATGCTATAGGAAGGGTCTCAGGATTGGAATGGGAAGCAGTTGGATATCACATCTCATGCTATAGGAAGGGTCTCAGGTTTGGTATAAGCATTGAGATATCACATCTCATGCTATAGGACGGGTCTCAGGATTGGAATGGAAGGAGTTGGATATCACATCTCATGTTATAGGAAGGATCTCAGGTTTGGTATTAGACGCATTGAGACATCACATCTCATGCTATAGGAAGGGTCTCAGGGTTGGAATGGGAAGGAGTTGGATATCACATCTCATGCTATAGGAAGGCTCTCAGGTTTGGAAGGGGAAAGAGTTGGATATCTCATTTCATGTTAGAGGTAGGATCTCAGGTTTGGTATTAGAGGCATTGAGATATCACATCTCATGCTATCAGAAGGGTCTCAGGAATGGAATGGGAAGGATTTGGATATCACATCTCATGTTATAGGAAGGATCTCAGGTTTGGTATTAGAAGCATTGAGATATCACATCTCATGCTATCGGAAGGATCTCAGGTTTGGTATTAGAGGCATTGAGATATCACATCTCATGCTAAAGGGAGGGTCTCAGGTTTGGAAGGGGAAGGATTTGGATATCACATCTCATGTTATAGGAAGGATCTCAGGTTTGGTATTAGAAGCATTGAGATATCACATCTCATGCTATCGGAAGGATCTCAGGTTTGGTATTAGAAGCATTGAGATATCACATCTCATGCTATCAGAAGAGTCTCAGGATTGGAATAGGAAGGAGTTGGATATCACATTTCATGCTAAAGGGAGGGTCTCAGGTTTGGAAGGGGAAGGATTTGGATATCACATCTCATGTTATCGGAAGGATCTCACGTTTGGTATTAGAAGTATTGAGATATATCTCATGCTATAGGAAGGGTCTCAGGATTGGAATGGGAAGGAGTTGGATATCACATCTCATGCTATAGGGAGGGTCTCAGGATTGGAATGGGAAGGACTTAGATATCACATATCATGCTATAGGGAGGGTCTCAGTTTTGATATTAGAAGCATTGAGATATCACATCTCATGCTATCGGAAGTGTCTCAGGATTGGAATGGGAAGGAGCTGGATATCACATCTCATGCTAAAGGAAGGGTCTCAGGTTTGGAACGGGAAGGATTTGGATATCACATCTCATGTTATAGGAAGGGTCTCAGGTTTGGTATAAGCATTGAGATATCACATCTCTGCTATCGGAAGTGTCTCAGGATTGGAATGGGAAGGAGTTGGATATCCCATCTCATGTTATAGGACGGGTCTCAGGTTTGTTATTAGAATCATTGAGATATCATATTGCATGCTGTAGGAAGGGTCTAAGGGTTGGAATGTGAAGGACTTGGATATCACATCTCATGCTATAGATAGGCTCTTAGGTTTGGAAAGGGAAGGAGTTGGATATCACATTTCATGTTAGAGGAAGGATCTCAGGTTTGGTATTAGAAGCATTGAGATATCACATCTCATGCTATAGGAAGGGTCTCAGGATTGGAATGGGAAGCAGTTGGATATCACATCTCATGCTATAGGAAGGGTCTCAGGTTTGGTATAAGCATTGAGATATCACATCTCATGCTATAGGACGGGTCTCAGGATTGGAATGGAAGGAGTTGGATATCACATCTCATGTTATAGGAAGGATCTCAGGTTTGGTATTAGACGCATTGAGACATCACATCTCATGCTATAGGAAGGGTCTCAGGGTTGGAATGGGAAGGAGTTGGATATCACATCTCATCCAATAGGAAGGGTCTCAGGTTTGGAATGGGAAGGAATTGGATATCACATCTCATGTTATAGGAAGGATCTCAGGTTTGGTATTAGAAGCATTGAGATATCACATCTCATGCTATAGGAAGGGTCTCAGGATTGGAATGTGAAGGATTTGGATATCACATCTCATGCTAAAGGAAGGGTCTCAGGTTTGGTAGAAGCATTGAGATATCACGTCGCTGCTATCGGAAGGGTCTCAGGTTTGGATGGGAAGGAGTTGGATATCCCTTCTCATGCTATAGGAAGGGACTCAGGATTTGAATGGCAAGGAGTTGGATATCACATCTCATGCCATAGGAAGGGTCTCAGGTTTGGTATAAGCATTGAGATATCACATCTCTGCTATCGGAAGGGTCTCAGGATTGGATTGGGAAGGAGTTGGATATCCCTTCTCATGCTATAGGAAGTGTCTCAGGTTGGAATGGGAAGGAGTTGGATATCACATCTCATGTTATAGGAAGGGTCTCAGGATTGGAATGGGAAGGATTTGGATATCACATCTCTTGCTATAGGAAGGGTCCCAGGATTGGAATGGGTAGGAGTTGGATATTACTTTCTTGCTATAGGAAGGGTCTCATGTTTGGAATGGGAAGGAGTTGGATATCACATATGCTATAGTTAGTGTCTCAGGTTTGGAACGGGAAGGAGTTGGATATCACATCTCATGTTATAGGAAGGGTCTCAGGTTTGGTATAAGCATTGAGATATCACATCTCTGCTATCGGAAGCGGCTCAGGATTGGAATGGGAAGGAGTTGGATATCCCATCTCATGTTATAGGAAGAGTCTCTGGTTTGGTATTAGAATCATTGAGATATCACATCGCATGCTATAGGAAGGGTCTAAGGATTGGAATGGGATGAACTTGGATATCACATCTCATGTTATAGGTAGGCTCTCAGGTTTGGTATAAGCATTGAGATATCACATCTCATGCTATAGGAAGGGTCTCAGGATTGGAATGGGAAGGAATTGGATATCACATCTCATGCTATAGGAAGGGTCTCAGATTTGGTATAAGCATTGAGATATCACATCTCATGCTAAAGGAAGGGTCTCAGGATTGGAATGGGAAGGAGTTGTATATGACATCTCAGGCCATGACATCTCAGGCCATAGGAAGGTTCTCAGGTTTGGTATAAGCATTGAGATATCATATTGCATGCTGTAGGAAGGGTCTAAGGATTGGAATGGGAAGGACCTGGATATCACATCTCATGCTATAGAACGGCTCTCAGGTTTGGAAAGGGAAGGAGTTGGATATCACATCTCATGTTATAGTATGGATCTCAGGTTTGGTATTAGAAGTATTGAGATATCACATCTCATGCTATAGGAAGGGTCTCAGGATTGGAATGGGAAGGAGTTGGATATCACATCTCATGCTAAAGGAAGGGTCTCAGGTTTGGTAGAAGCATTGAGATATCACATCTCATGCTATAGGAAGGGTCTCAGGATTGGAATGGGAAGGACTTAGATATCACATATCATGCTATAGGGAGGGTCTCAGTTTTGATATTAGAAGCATTGAGATATCACATCTCATGCTATCGGAAGTGTCTCAGGATTGGAATGGGAAGGAGCTGGATATCACATCTCATGCTAAAGGAAGGGTCTCAGGTTTGGAACGGGAAGGAGTTGGATATCACATCTCATGTTATAGGAAGGGTCTCAGGTTTGGTATAAACATTGAGATATCACATCTCTGCTATCAGAAGTGTCTCAGGATTGGAATGGGAAGGAGTTGGATATCCCATCTCATGTTATAGGACGGGTCTCAGGTTTGTTATTGGAATCATTGAGATATCATATTGCATGCTGTAGGAAGGGTCTAAGGGTTGGAATGTGAAGGACTTGGATATCACATCTCATGCTATAGATAGGCTCTTAGGTTTGGAAAGGGAAGGAGTTGGATCTCACATTTCATGTTAGAGGAAGGATCTCAGGTTTGGTATTAGAAGCATTGAGATATCACATCTCATGCTATAGGAAGGGTCTCAGGATTGGAATGGGAAGGAGTTGGATATCACATCTCATGCTATAGGAAGGGTCTCAGGTTTGGTATAAGCATTGATATATCACATCTCTGCTATCGGATGCGGCTCAGGATTGGAATGGGAAGGAGTTGGATATCCCATCTCATGTTATAGGAAGAGTCTCTGGTTTGGTATTAGAATCATTGAGATATCACATCGCATGCTGTAGGAAGGGTCTAAGGATGGGAATGGGATGGACTTGGATATCACATCTCATGCTATAGGAAGGGTCTCAGATTTGGTATAAGCATTGAGATATCACATCTCATGCTACAGGAAGGGTCTCAGGATTGGAATGGGAAGGAATTGGATATCACATCTCATGCTATAGGAAGGGTCTCAGATTTGGTATAAGCATTGAGATATCACATCTCATGCTAAAGGAAGGGTCTCAGGATTGGAATGGGAAGGAGTTGTATATGACATCTCAGGCCATAGGAAGGTTCTCAGGTTTGGTATAAGCATTGAGATATCACATCTCTGCTATCGGAAAGGTCTCAGGATTGGAATGGGAAGGAGTTGGATATCCCATCTCATGTTATAGGAAGGGTCTCAGGTTTGGTATTAGAAGCATAGAGATATCACATCTCATGCTATAGGAAGGGTCTCAGGATTGGAATGGGAAGGACTTGGATGTCACATCTCATGCTATAGGGAGGGTCTCAAGTTTGATATTAGAAGCATTGAGATAACAAATCTCATGATATCGGAAGGGTCTCAGGATTGGAATGGGAAGGAGTTGGATATCACATCTCATGATAAAGGAAGGGTCTAAGGTTTGGAAGGGGAAGGATTTGGATATCACATCTCATGTTATAGGAAGGGTCTCAGGTTTGGTATTAGAAGCATAGAGATATCACATCTCATGCTATAGGAAGGGTCTCAGGATTGGAATGGGAAGGACTTGGATGTCACATCTCATGCTATAGGGAGGGTCTCAAGTTTGATATTAGAAGCATTGAGATAACAAATCTCATGATATCGGAAGGGTCTCAGGATTGGAATGGGAAGGAGTTGGATATCCCTTCTCATGCTATAGGAAGTGTCTCAGGTTGGAATGGGAAGGAGTTGGATATCACATCTCATGTTATAGGAAGGGTCTCAGGATTGGAATGGGAAGGACTTGGATATCACATCTCATGCTATAGGAAGGCTCTCAGGTTTGCAAGGGGAAAGAGTTGGATATCACATTTCATGTTAGAGGTAGGATCTCAGGTTTGGTATTAGAAGCATTGAGATATCACATCTCATGCTATCAGAAGGATCTCAGGTTTGGTATAGAAGCATTGAGATATCATATCTTATGCTATCAGAAGAGTCTCAGGATTGGAATGGGAAGGAGTTGGATATCACATCTCATGGTAAAGGGAGGGTCTCAGGTTTGGAAGATAAGGATTTGGATATCACATCTCATGTTATAGGAAGGATCTCAGGTTTGGTATTAGAAGTATTGAGATATCACATCTCATGCTATCGGAAGGATCTCAGGTTTGGTATAGAAGCATTGAGATATCATATCTTATGCTATCAGAAGGGTCTCAGGATTGGAATGGGAAGGAGTTGGATATCACATCTCATGCTAAAGGGAGGGTCTCAGGTTTGGAAGGGGAAGGATTTGGATATCACATCTCATGTTATAGGATGGATCTCAGGTTTGGTATTAGAAGTATTGAGATATCACATCTCATGTTATCGGAAGGATCTCAGGTTTGGTATTAGAAGTATTTAGATATCACATCTCATGCTATAGGAAGGGTCTCAGGATTGGAATGGGAAGGAGTTGGATATCACATCTCATGCTAAAGGAAGGGTCTCAGGTTTGGTAGAAGCATTGAGATATCACATCTCATGCTATAGGAAGGTTCTCAGGATTGGAATGGGAAGGACTTAGATATCACATATCATGCTATAGGGAGGGTCTCAGTTTTGATATTAGAAGCATTGAGATATCACATCTCATGCTATCGGAAGTGTCTCAGGATTGGAATGGGAAGGAGCTGGATATCACATCTCATGCTAAAGGAAGGGTCTCAGGTTTGGAACGGGAAGGAGTTGGATATCACATCTCATGTTATAGGAAGGGTCTCAGGTTTGGTATAAACATTGAGATATCACATCTCTGCTATCGGAAGTGTCTCAGGATTGGAATGGGAAGGAGTTGGATATCCCATCTCATGTTATAGGACGGGTCTCAGATTTTTTATTAGAATCATTGAGATATCATATTGCATGCTGTAGGAAGGGTCTAAGGATTGGAATGCGAAGGACTTGGATATCACATCTCATGCTATAGATAGGCTCTCAGGTTTGGAAAGTGAAGGAGTTGGATATCACATTTCATGTTAGAGGAAGGATCTCAGGTTTGGTATTAGAGGCATTGAGATATCACATCTCAGGCTATAGGAAGGGTCTCAGGATTGGAATGGGAAGGAGTTGGATATCACATCTCATGCTATAGGAAGGGTCTCAGGTTTGGTATAAGCATTGAGATATCACATCTCATGCTATAGGAAGGGTCTCAGGATTGGAATGGAAGGAGTTGGATATCACATCTCATGTTATAGGAAGGATCTCAGGTTTGGTATTAGAAGCATTGAGATATCACATCTCATGCTATAGGAAGGGTCTCAGGATTGGAATGGGAAGGAGTTGGATATCAAATCTCATGCTATAGGAAGGGTCTCAGGATTGGAATGGGAAGGAGTTGAATATGACATCTCATGCCGTAGGAAGGGTCTCAGGTTTGGTATAAACATTGAGATATCACATCTCTGCTATCAAAAGGGTCTCAGGATTGGAATTGGAAGGAGTTGGATATCCCATCTCATGTTATAGGAAGAGTCTCAGGTTTGGTATTAGAAGCATTGAGATATCACATCTCATGCTATAGGAAGTGTCTCAGGATTGGAATAGGAAGGACTTGGATATCACATCTCATGCTATAGGTAGGGTCTCAAGTTTGACATTAGAAGCATTGAGATATCACATCTCATGCTATAGGAAGGGTCTGAGGATTGGAATGGGAAGGAGTTGGATATCACATCTCCTGCTATGGGAAGGGTCTCAGGTTTGGTATAAGCAGTGAGATATCACATCTCATGCTATAGGAAGTGTCTCAGGATTGGAATGGGAAGGAGTTGGATATCACATCTCATGTTATAGGAAGGATCTCAGGTTTGTTATAGGCATTGAGATATCACATCTCTGCTATCGGAAGGGTCTCAAGATTGGAATGGGAAGGAGTTGGATATTCCCATCTCATGTTATAGGAAGGGTCTCAGGTTTGGTATTAGAAGCATTGAGATATCACATCTCATGCTATAGGAAGGGTCTCAGGATTGGAATGGGAAGGACTTGGATATCACATCTCATGCTATAGGGAGGGTCTCAAGTTTGATATTAGAAGCTTTGAGATATCACATCTCATGATATCGGAAGGGTCTCAGGATTGGAATGGGAAGGAGTTGGATATCACATCTCATGATAAAGGAAGGGTCTAAGGTTTGGAAGGGGAAGGATTTGGATATCACATCTCATGTTATATTACGGGTCTCAGGTTTGGTATTAGAAGCATTGAGATATCAAGTCTCATAGTATAGGAAGGGTCTCAGAATTGGAATGGGAAGGAGTTGGATATCCCATCTCATGTTATAGGAAGAGTCTCTGGTTTGGTATTAGAATCATTGAGATATCACATCGCATGCTGTAGGAAGGGTCTAAGGATTGGAATGGGATGGACTTGGATATCACATCTCATGCTATAGGTAGGCTCTCAGGTTTGGTATAAGCATTGAGATATCACATCTCATGCTATAGGAAGGGTCTCAGAATTGGAATGGGAAGGAGTTGGATATCACATCTCAAGCTATAGGAAGGGTCTCAGTATTGGAATGGGAAGGACTTGGATATCACATCTCATGCTATAGGAAGGCTCTCAGGTTTGGAAGGGGAAAGAGTTGGATATCTCATTTCATGTTAGAGGTAGGATCTCAGGTTTGGTATTAGAGGCATTGAGATATCACATCTCATGCTATCAGAAGGGTCTCAGGAATGGAATGGGAAGGATTTGGATATCACATCTCATGTTATAGGAAGGATCTCAGGTTTGGTATTAGAAGCATTGAGATATCACATCTCATGCTATCGGAAGGATCTCAGGTTTGGTATTAGAGGCATTGAGATATCACATCTCATGCTAAAGGGAGGGTCTCAGGTTTGGAAGGGGAAGGATTTGGATATCACATCTCATGTTATAGGAAGGATCTCAGGTTTGGTATTAGAAGCAATTGAGATATCACATCTCATGCTATCGGAAGGATCTCAGGTTTGGTATTAGAAGCATTGAGATATCACATCTCATGCTATCAGAAGAGTCTCAGGATTGGAATAGGAAGGAGTTGGATATCACATTTCATGCTAAAGGGAGGGTCTCAGGTTTGGAAGGGGAAGGATTTGGATATCACATCTCATGTTATCGGAAGGATCTCACGTTTGGTATTAGAAGTATTGAGATATCATATCTCATGCTATAGGAAGGGTCTCAGGATTGGAATGGGAAGGAGTTGGATATCACATCTCATGCTATAGGGAGGGTCTCAGGATTGGAATGGGAAGGACTTAGATATCACATATCATGCTATAGGGAGGGTCTCAGTTTTGATATTAGAAGCATTGAGATATCACATCTCATGCTATCGGAAGTGTCTCAGGATTGGAATGGGAAGGAGCTGGATATCACATCTCATGCTAAAGGAAGGGTCTCAGGTTTGGAACGGGAAGGATTTGGATATCACATCTCATGTTATAGGAAGGGTCTCGGGTTTGGTATAAGCATTGAGATATCACATCTCTACTATCGGAAGTGTCTCAGGATTGGAATGGGAAGGAGTTGGATATCCCATCTCATGTTATAGGACGGGTCTCAGGTTTGTTATTAGAATCATTGAGATATCATATTGCATGCTGTAGGAAGGGTCTAAGGGTTGGAATGTGAAGGACTTGGATATCACATCTCATGCTATAGATAGGCTCTTAGGTTTGGAAAGGGAAGGAGTTGGATATCACATTTCATGTTAGAGGAAGGATCTCAGGTTTGGTATTAGAAGCATTGAGATATCACATCTCATGCTATAGGAAGGGTCTCAGGATTGGAATGGGAAGCAGTTGGATATCACATCTCATGCTATAGGAAGGGTCTCAGGTTTGGTATAAGCATTGAGATATCACATCTCATGCTATAGGACGGGTCTCAGGATTGGAATGGAAGGAGTTGGATATCACATCTCATGTTATAGGAAGGATCTCAGGTTTGGTATTAGACGCATTGAGACATCACATCTCATGCTATAGGAAGGGTCTCAGGGTTGGAATGGGAAGGAGTTGGATATCACATCTCATCCAATAGGAAGGGTCTCAGGTTTGGAATGGGAAGGAATTGGATATCACATCTCATGTTATAGGAAGGATCTCAGGTTTGGTATTAGAAGCATTGAGATATCACATCTCATGCTATAGGAAGGGTCTCAGGATTGGAATGTGAAGGATTTGGATATCACATCTCATGCTAAAGGAAGGGTCTCAGGTTTGGTAGAAGCATTGAGATATCACGTCGCTGCTATCGGAAGGGTCTCAGGTTTGGATGGGAAGGAGTTGGATATCCCTTCTCATGCTATAGGAAGGGACTCAGGATTTGAATGGCAAGGAGTTGGATATCACATCTCATGCCATAGGAAGGGTCTCAGGTTTGGTATAAGCATTGAGATATCACATCTCTGCTATCGGAAGGGTCTCAGGATTGGATTGGGAAGGAGTTGGATATCCCTTCTCATGCTATAGGAAGTGTCTCAGGTTGGAATGGGAAGGAGTTGGATATCACATCTCATGTTATAGGAAGGGTCTCAGGATTGGAATGGGAAGGATTTGGATATCACATCTCTTGCTATAGGAAGGGTCCCAGGATTGGAATGGGTAGGAGTAGGATATTACTTTCTTGCTATAGGAAGGGTCTCATGTTTGGAATGGGAAGGAGTTGGATATCACATATGCTATAGTTAGTGTCTCAGGTTTGGAACGGGAAGGAGTTGGATATCACATCTCATGTTATAGGAAGGGTCTCAGGTTTGGTATAAGCATTGAGATATCACATCTCTGCTATCGGAAGCGGCTCAGGATTGGAATGGGAAGGAGTTGGATATCCCATCTCATGTTATAGGAAGAGTCTCTGGTTTGGTATTAGAATCATTGAGATATCACATCGCATGCTATAGGAAGGGTCTAAGGATTGGAATGGGATGGACTTGGATATCACATCTCATGTTATAGGTAGGCTCTCAGGTTTGGTATAAGCATTGAGATATCACATCTCATGCTATAGGAAGGGTCTCAGGATTGGAATGGGAAGGAATTGGATATCACATCTCATGCTATAGGAAGGGTCTCAGATTTGGTATAAGCATTGAGATATCACATCTCATGCTAAAGGAAGGGTCTCAGGATTGGAATGGGAAGGAGTTGTACATGACATCTCAGGCCATGACATCTCAGGCCATAGGAAGGTTCTCAGGTTTGGTATAAGCATTGAGATATCATATTGCATGCTGTAGGAAGGGTCTAAGGATTGGAATGGGAAGGACCTGGATATCACATCTCATGCTATAGAACGGCTCTCAGGTTTGGAAAGGGAAGGAGTTGGATATCACATCTCATGTTATAGTATGGATCTCAGGTTTGGTATTAGAAGTATTGAGATATCACATCTCATGCTATAGGAAGGGTCTCAGGATTGGAATGGGAAGGAGTTGGATATCACATCTCATGCTAAAGGAAGGGTCTCAGGTTTGGTAGAAGCATTGAGATATCACATCTCATGCTATAGGAAGGGTCTCAGGATTGGAATGGGAAGGACTTAGATATCACATATCATGCTATAGGGAGGGTCTCAGTTTTGATATTAGAAGCATTGAGATATCACATCTCATGCTATCGGAAGTGTCTCAGGATTGGAATGGGAAGGAGCTGGATATCACATCTCATGCTAAAGGAAGGGTCTCAGGTTTGGAACGGGAAGGAGTTGGATATCACATCTCATGTTATAGGAAGGGTCTCAGGTTTGGTATAAACATTGAGATATCACATCTCTGCTATCGGAAGTGTCTCAGGATTGGAATGGGAAGGAGTTGGATATCACATCTCATGTTATAGGAAGGATCTCAGGTTTGGTATTAGACGCATTGAGACATCACATCTCATGCTATAGGAAGGGTCTCAGGGTTGGAATGGGAAGGAGTTGGATATCACATCTCATCCAATAGGAAGGGTCTCAGGTTTGGAATGGGAAGGAATTGGATATCACATCTCATGTTATAGGAAGGATCTCAGGTTTGGTATTAGAAGCATTGAGATATCACATCTCATGTTATAGGAAGGATCTCAGGTTTGGTATTAGACGCATTGAGAAATCACATCTCATGCTATAGGAAGGGTCTCAGGGTTGGAATGGGAAGGAGTTGGATATCACATCTCATCCAATAGGAAGGGTCTCAGGTTTGGAATGGGAAGGAATTGGATATCACATCTCATGTTATAGGAAGGATCTCAGGTTTGGTATTAGAAGCATTGAGATATCACATCTCATGCTATAGGAAGGGTCTCAGGATTGGAATGTGAAGGATTTGGATATCACATCTCATGCTAAAGGAAGGGTCTCAGGTTTGGTAGAAGCATTGAGATATCACGTCGCTGCTATCGGAAGGGTCTCAGGTTTGGATGGGAAGGAGTTGGATATCCCTTCTCATGCTATAGGAAGGGACTCAGGATTTGAATGGCAAGGAGTTGGATATCACATCTCATGCCATAGGAAGGGTCTCAGGTTTGGTATAAGCATTGAGATATCACATCTCTGCTATCGGAAGGGTCTCAGGATTGGATTGGGAAGGAGTTGGATATCCCTTCTCATGCTATAGGAAGTGTCTCAGGTTGGAATGGGAAGGAGTTGGATATCACATCTCATGTTATAGGAAGGGTCTCAGGATTGGAATGGGAAGGATTTGGATATCACATCTCTTGCTATAGGAAGGGTCCCAGGATTGGAATGGGTAGGAGTAGGATATTACTTTCTTGCTATAGGAAGGGTCTCATGTTTGGAATGGGAAGGAGTTGGATATCACATATGCTATAGTTAGTGTCTCAGGTTTGGAACGGGAAGGAGTTGGATATCACATCTCATGTTATAGGAAGGGTCTCAGGTTTGGTATAAGCATTGAGATATCACATCTCTGCTATCGGAAGCGGCTCAGGATTGGAATGGGAAGGAGTTGGATATCCCATCTCATGTTATAGGAAGAGTCTCTGGTTTGGTATTAGAATCATTGAGATATCACATCGCATGCTATAGGAAGGGTCTAAGGATTGGAATGGGATGGACTTGGATATCACATCTCATGTTATAGGTAGGCTCTCAGGTTTGGTATAAGCATTGAGATATCACATCTCATGCTATAGGAAGGGTCTCAGGATTGGAATGGGAAGGAATTGGATATCACATCTCATGCTATAGGAAGGGTCTCAGATTTGGTATAAGCATTGAGATATCACATCTCATGCTAAAGGAAGGGTCTCAGGATTGGAATGGGAAGGAGTTGTACATGACATCTCAGGCCATGACATCTCAGGCCATAGGAAGGTTCTCAGGTTTGGTATAAGCATTGAGATATCATATTGCATGCTGTAGGAAGGGTCTAAGGATTGGAATGGGAAGGACCTGGATATCACATCTCATGCTATAGAACGGCTCTCAGGTTTGGAAAGGGAAGGAGTTGGATATCACATCTCATGTTATAGTATGGATCTCAGGTTTGGTATTAGAAGTATTGAGATATCACATCTCATGCTATAGGAAGGGTCTCAGGATTGGAATGGGAAGGAGTTGGATATCACATCTCATGCTAAAGGAAGGGTCTCAGGTTTGGTAGAAGCATTGAGATATCACATCTCATGCTATAGGAAGGGTCTCAGGATTGGAATGGGAAGGACTTAGATATCACATATCATGCTATAGGGAGGGTCTCAGTTTTGATATTAGAAGCATTGAGATATCACATCTCATGCTATCGGAAGTGTCTCAGGATTGGAATGGGAAGGAGCTGGATATCACATCTCATGCTAAAGGAAGGGTCTCAGGTTTGGAACGGGAAGGAGTTGGATATCACATCTCATGTTATAGGAAGGGTCTCAGGTTTGGTATAAACATTGAGATATCACATCTCTGCTATCGGAAGTGTCTCAGGATTGGAATGGGAAGGAGTTGGATATCACATCTCATGTTATAGGAAGGATCTCAGGTTTGGTATTAGACGCATTGAGACATCACATCTCATGCTATAGGAAGGGTCTCAGGGTTGGAATGGGAAGGAGTTGGATATCACATCTCATCCAATAGGAAGGGTCTCAGGTTTGGAATGGGAAGGAATTGGATATCACATCTCATGTTATAGGAAGGATCTCAGGTTTGGTATTAGAAGCATTGAGATATCACATCTCATGCTATAGGAAGGGTCTCAGGATTGGAATGTGAAGGATTTGGATATCACATCTCAGGCTAAAGGAAGGGTCTCAGGTTTGGTAGAAGCATTGAGATATCACGTCGCTGCTATCGGAAGGGTCTCAGGTTTGGATGGGAAGGAGTTGGATATCCCTTCTCATGCTATAGGAAGGGACTCAGGATTTGAATGGCAAGGAGTTGGATATCACATCTCATACCATAGGAAGGGTCTCAGGTTTGGTATAAGCATTGAGATATCACATCTCTGCTATCGGAAGGGTCTCAGGATTGGATTGGGAAGGAGTTGGATATCCCTTCTCATGCTATAGGAAGTGTCTCAGGTTGGAATGGGAAGGAGTTGGATATCACATCTCATGTTATAGGAAGGGTCTCAGGATTGGAATGGGAAGGATTTGGATATCACATCTCTTGCTATAGGAAGGGTCTCAGGATTGGAATGGGTAGGAGTTGGATATTACTTTCTTGCTATAGGAAGGGTCTCATGTTTGGAATGGGAAGGAGTTGGATATCACATATGCTATAGTTAGTGTCTCAGGTTTGGAACGGGAAGGAGTTGGATATCACATCTCATGTTATAGGAAGGGTCTCAGGTTTGGTATAAGCATTGAGATATCACATCTCTGCTATCGGAAGCGGCTCAGGATTGGAATGGGAAGGAGTTGGATATCCCATCTCATGTTATAGGAAGAGTCTCTGGTTTGGTATTAGAATCATTGAGATATCACATCGCATGCTATAGGAAGGGTCTAAGGATTGGAATGGGATGGACTTGGATATCACATCTCATGTTATAGGTAGGCTCTCAGGTTTGGTATAAGCATTGAGATATCACATCTCATGCTATAGGAAGGGTCTCAGGATTGGAATGGGAAGGAATTGGATATCACATCTCATGCTATAGGAAGGGTCTCAGATTTGGTATAAGCATTGAGATATCACATCTCATGCTAAAGGAAGGGTCTCAGGATTGGAATGGGAAGGAGTTGTATATGACATCTCAGGCCATGACATCTCAGGCCATAGGAAGGTTCTCAGGTTTGGTATAAGCATTGAGATATCATATTGCATGCTGTAGGAAGGGTCTAAGGATTGGAATGGGAAGGACCTGGATATCACATCTCATGCTATAGAACGGCTCTCAGGTTTGGAAAGGGAAGGAGTTGGATATCACATCTCATGTTATAGTATGGATCTCAGGTTTGGTATTAGAAGTATTGAGATATCACATCTCATGCTATAGGAAGGGTCTCAGGATTGGAATGGGAAGGAGTTGGATATCACATCTCATGCTAAAGGAAGGGTCTCAGGTTTGGTAGAAGCATTGAGATATCACATCTCATGCTATAGGAAGGGTCTCAGGATTGGAATGGGAAGGACTTAGATATCACATATCATGCTATAGGGAGGGTCTCAGTTTTGATATTAGAAGCATTGAGATATCACATCTCATGCTATCGGAAGTGTCTCAGGATTGGAATGGGAAGGAGCTGGATATCACATCTCATGCTAAAGGAAGGGTCTCAGGTTTGGAACGGGAAGGAGTTGGATATCACATCTCATGTTATAGGAAGGGTCTCAGGTTTGGTATAAACATTGAGATATCACATCTCTGCTATCAGAAGTGTCTCAGGATTGGAATGGGAAGGAGTTGGATATCCCATCTCATGTTATAGGACGGGTCTCAGGTTTGTTATTGGAATCATTGAGATATCATATTGCATGCTGTAGGAAGGGTCTAAGGGTTGGAATGTGAAGGACTTGGATATCACATCTCATGCTATAGATAGGCTCTTAGGTTTGGAAAGGGAAGGAGTTGGATCTCACATTTCATGTTAGAGGAAGGATCTCAGGTTTGGTATTAGAAGCATTGAGATATCACATCTCATGCTATAGGAAGGGTCTCAGGTTTGGAATGGGAAGGAGTTGGATATCACATCTCATGCTATAGGAAGGGTCTCAGGTTTGGTATAAGCATTGATATATCACATCTCTGCTATCGGATGCGGCTCAGGATTGGAATGGGAAGGAGTTGGATATCCCATCTCATGTTATAGGAAGAGTCTCTGGTTTGGTATTAGAATCATTGAGATATCACATCGCATGCTGTAGGAAGGGTCTAAGGATGGGAATGGGATGGACTTGGATATCACATCTCATGCTATAGGAAGGGTCTCAGATTTGGTATAAGCATTGAGATATCACATCTCATGCTATAGGAAGGGTCTCAGGATTGGAATGGGAAGGAATTGGATATCACATCTCATGCTATAGGAAGGGTCTCAGATTTGGTATAAGCATTGAGATATCACATCTCATGCTAAAGGAAGGGTCTCAGGATTGGAATGGGAAGGAGTTGTATATGACATCTCAGGCCATAGGAAGGTTCTCAGGTTTGGTATAAGCATTGAGATATCACATCTCTGCTATCGGAAAGGTCTCAGGATTGGAATGGGAAGGAGTTGGATATCCCATCTCATGTTATAGGAAGGGTCTCAGGTTTGGTATTAGAAGCATAGAGATATCACATCTCATGCTATAGGAAGGGTCTCAGGATTGGAATGGGAAGGACTTGGATGTCACATCTCATGCTATAGGGAGGGTCTCAAGTTTGATATTAGAAGCATTGAGATAACAAATCTCATGATATCGGAAGGGTCTCAGGATTGGAATGGGAAGGAGTTGGATATCACATCTCATGATAAAGGAAGGGTCTAAGGTTTGGAAGGGGAAGGATTTGGATATCACATCTCATGTTATAGGACGGGTCTCAAGTTTAATATTAGAAGCATTGAGATATCAAGTCTCTTGGTATAAGAAGGGTCTCAGAATTGGAATGGGAAGGAGTTGGATATCACACCTCAAGCTATAGGAAGGGTCTCAGGATTGGAATGGGAAGGAGTTTGATATCACATCTCATGCCATAGTATGGGTCTCAGGTTTGGTAGAAGCATTGGGATATCACATCTCATGCTATCGGAAGGGTATCAGTATTGGATTTGGAAGAAGTTGGATATCCCATCTCATGCTATAGGAAGGGTCTCAGGTTGGAATGGGAAGGAGTTGGATATCACATTTCATGTTATAGGAAGGGTCTCAGGATTGGAATGGGAAGGACTTGGATATCATATCTCATGCTATAGGACGGGTCTCAGGTTTGTTATTAGAATCATTGAGATATCATATTGCATGCTGTAGGAAGGGTCTAAGGATTGGAATGGGAAGGACCTGGATATCACATCTCATACTATAGAACGGCTCTCAGGTTTGGAAAGGGAAGGAGTTGGATATCACATCTCATGTTATAGGATGGATCTCAGGTTTGGTATTAGAAGTATTGAGATATCACATCTCATGCTATAGGAAGGGTCTCAGGATTGGAATGGGAAGGAGTTGGATATCACATCTCATGCTAAAGGAAGGGTCTCAGGTTTGGTAGAAGCATTGAGATATCACATCTCATGCTATAGGAAGGGTCTCAGGATTGGAATGGGAAGGACTTAGATATCACATATCATGCTATAGGGAGGGTCTCAGTTTTGATATTAGAAGCATTGAGATATCACATCTCATGCTATCGGAAGTGTCTCAGGATTGGAATGGGAAGGAGCTGGATATCACATCTCATGCTAAAGGAAGGGTCTCAGGTTTGGAACGGGAAGGAGTTGGATATCACATCTCATGTTATAGGAAGGGTCTCAGGTTTGGTATAAACATTGAGATATCACATCTCTGCTATCGAAAGTGTCTCAGGATTGGAATGGGAAGGAGTTGGATATCCCATCTCATGTTATAGGACGGGTCTCAGGTTTGTTATTAGAATCATTGAGATATCATATTGCATGCTGTAGGAAGGGTCTAAGGGTTGGAATGTGAAGGACTTGGATATCACATCTCATGCTATAGATAGGCTCTTAGGTTTGGAAAGGGAAGGAGTTGGATCTCACATTTCATGTTAGAGGAAGGATCTCAGGTTTGGTATTAGAAGCATTGAGATATCACATCTCATGCTATAGGAAGGGTCTCATGATTGGAATGGGAAGGAGTTGGATATTACATCTCATGCTATAGGAAGGGTCTCAGGTTTGGTATAAGCATTGAGATATCACATCTCATGCTATAGGAAGGGTCTCAGGATTGGAATGGAAGGAGTTGGATATCACATCTCATGTCATAGGAAGGATCTCAGGTTTGGTATTAGAAGCATTGAGACATCAAATCTCATGCTATAGGAAGGGTCTCAGGATTGGAATGGGAAGGAGTTGGATATCAAATCTCATGCTATAGGAAGGGTCTCAGGATTGGAATGGGAAGGAGTTGAATATGACATCTCATGCCGTAGGAAGGGTCTCAGGTTTGGTATAAACATTGAGATATCACATCTCTGCTATCAAAAGGGTCTCAGGATTGGAATGGGAAGGAGTTGGATATCACATCTCATGTTATAGGTAGGCTCTCAGGTTTGGTATAAGCATTGAGATATCACATCTCATGCTATAGGAAGGGTCTCAGGATTGGAATGGGAAGGAATTGGATATCACATCTCATGCTATAGGAAGGGTCTCAGATTTGGTATAAGCATTGAGATATCACATCTCATGCTAAAGGAAGGGTCTCAGGATTGGAATGGGAAGGAGTTGTATATGACATCTCAGGCCATGACATCTCAGGCCATAGGAAGGTTCTCAGGTTTGGTATAAGCATTGAGATATCATATTGCATGCTGTAGGAAGGGTCTAAGGATTGGAATGGGAAGGACCTGGATATCACATCTCATGCTATAGAACGGCTCTCAGGTTTGGAAAGGGAAGGAGTTGGATATCACATCTCATGTTATAGTATGGATCTCAGGTTTGGTATTAGAAGTATTGAGATATCACATCTCATGCTATAGGAAGGGTCTCAGGATTGGAATGGGAAGGAGTTGGATATCACATCTCATGCTAAAGGAAGGGTCTCAGGTTTGGTAGAAGCATTGAGATATCACATCTCATGCTATAGGAAGGGTCTCAGGATTGGAATGGGAAGGACTTAGATATCACATATCATGCTATAGGGAGGGTCTCAGTTTTGATATTAGAAGCATTGAGATATCACATCTCATGCTATCGGAAGTGTCTCAGGATTGGAATGGGAAGGAGCTGGATATCACATCTCATGCTAAAGGAAGGGTCTCAGGTTTGGAACGGGAAGGAGTTGGATATCACATCTCATGTTATAGGAAGGGTCTCAGGTTTGGTATAAACATTGAGATATCACATCTCTGCTATCGGAAGTGTCTCAGGATTGGAATGGGAAGGAGTTGGATATCACATCTCATGTTATAGGAAGGATCTCAGGTTTGGTATTAGACGCATTGAGACATCACATCTCATGCTATAGGAAGGGTCTCAGGGTTGGAATGGGAAGGAGTTGGATATCACATCTCATCCAATAGGAAGGGTCTCAGGTTTGGAATGGGAAGGAATTGGATATCACATCTCATGTTATAGGAAGGATCTCAGGTTTGGTATTAGAAGCATTGAGATATCACATCTCATGCTATAGGAAGGGTCTCAGGATTGGAATGTGAAGGATTTGGATATCACATCTCATGCTAAAGGAAGGGTCTCAGGTTTGGTAGAAGCATTGAGATATCACGTCGCTGCTATCGGAAGGGTCTCAGGTTTGGATGGGAAGGAGTTGGATGTCCCTTCTCATGCTATAGGAAGGGACTCAGGATTTGAATGGCAAGGAGTTGGATATCACATCTCATACCATAGGAAGGGTCTCAGGTTTGGTATAAGCATTGAGATATCACATCTCTGCTATCGGAAGGGTCTCAGGATTGGATTGGGAAGGAGTTGGATATCCCTTCTCATGCTATAGGAAGTGTCTCAGGTTGGAATGGGAAGGAGTTGGATATCACATCTCATGTTATAGGAAGGGTCTCAGGATTGGAATGGGAAGGATTTGGATATCACATCTCTTGTTATAGGAAGGGTCTCAGGATTGGAATGGGTAGGAGTTGGATATTACTTTCTTGCTATAGGAAGGGTCTCATGTTTGGAATGGGAAGGAGTTGGATATCACATATGCTATAGTTAGTGTCTCAGGTTTGGAACGGGAAGGAGTTGGATATCACATCTCATGTTATAGGAAGGGTCTCAGGTTTGGTATAAGCATTGAGATATCACATCTCTGCTATTGGAAGCGGCTCAGGATTGGAATGGGAAGGAGTTGGATATCCCATCTCATGTTATAGGAAGAGTCTCTGGTTTGGTATTAGAATCATTGAGATATCACATCGCATGCTATAGGAAGGGTCTAAGGATTGGAATGGGATGGACTTGGATATCACATCTCATGTTATAGGTAGGCTCTCAGGTTTGGTATAAGCATTGAGATATCACATCTCATGCTATAGGAAGGGTCTCAGGATTGGAATGGGAAGGAATTGGATATCACATCTCATGCTATAGGAAGGGTCTCAGATTTGGTATAAGCATTGAGATATCACATCTCATGCTAAAGGAAGGGTCTCAGGATTGGAATGGGAAGGAGTTGTATATGACATCTCAGGCCATGACATCTCAGGCCATAGGAAGGTTCTCAGGTTTGGTATAAGCATTGAGATATCATATTGCATGCTGTAGGAAGGGTCTAAGGATTGGAATGGGAAGGACCTGGATATCACATCTCATGCTATAGAACGGCTCTCAGGTTTGGAAAGGGAAGGAGTTGGATATCACATCTCATGTTATAGTATGGATCTCAGGTTTGGTATTAGAAGTATTGAGATATCACATCTCATGCTATAGGAAGGGTCTCAGGATTGGAATGGGAAGGAGTTGGATATCACATCTCATGCTAAAGGA
Organism: Ambystoma mexicanum; assembly: GCF_040938575.1. Taxonomy (NCBI): domain Eukaryota; kingdom Metazoa; phylum Chordata; class Amphibia; order Caudata; family Ambystomatidae; genus Ambystoma; species Ambystoma mexicanum. The sequence goes on along the minus strand of NC_090922.1, from coordinate 8,146,942 downwards.
AGGGTCTCAGGTTTGGTAGAAGCATTGAGATATCACATCTCATGCTATAGGAAGGGTCTCAGGATTGGAATGGGAAGGACTTAGATATCACATATCATGCTATAGGGAGGGTCTCAGTTTTGATATTAGAAGCATTGAGATATCACATCTCATGCTATCGGAAGTGTCTCAGGATTGGAATGGGAAGGAGCTGGATATCACATCTCATGCTAAAGGAAGGGTCTCAGGTTTGGAACGGGAAGGAGTTGGATATCACATCTCATGTTATAGGAAGGGTCTCAGGTTTGGTATAAACATTGAGATATCACATCTCTGCTATCAGAAGTGTCTCAGGATTGGAATGGGAAGGAGTTGGATATCCCATCTCATGTTATAGGACGGGTCTCAGGTTTGTTATTGGAATCATTGAGATATCATATTGCATGCTGTAGGAAGGGTCTAAGGGTTGGAATGTGAAGGACTTGGATATCACATCTCATGCTATAGATAGGCTCTTAGGTTTGGAAAGGGAAGGAGTTGGATCTCACATTTCATGTTAGAGGAAGGATCTCAGGTTTGGTATTAGAAGCATTGAGATATCACATCTCATGCTATAGGAAGGGTCTCAGGATTGGAATGGGAAGGAGTTGGATATCACATCTCATGCTATAGGAAGGGTCTCAGGTTTGGTATAAGCATTGATATATCACATCTCTGCTATCGGATGCGGCTCAGGATTGGAATGGGAAGGAGTTGGATATCCCATCTCATGTTATAGGAAGAGTCTCTGGTTTGGTATTAGAATCATTGAGATATCACATCGCATGCTGTAGGAAGGGTCTAAGGATGGGAATGGGATGGACTTGGATATCACATCTCATGCTATAGGAAGGGTCTCAGATTTGGTATAAGCATTGAGATATCACATCTCATGCTACAGGAAGGGTCTCAGGATTGGAATGGGAAGGAATTGGATATCACATCTCATGCTATAGGAAGGGTCTCAGATTTGGTATAAGCATTGAGATATCACATCTCATGCTAAAGGAAGGGTCTCAGGATTGGAATGGGAAGGAGTTGTATATGACATCTCAGGCCATAGGAAGGTTCTCAGGTTTGGTATAAGCATTGAGATATCACATCTCTGCTATCGGAAAGGTCTCAGGATTGGAATGGGAAGGAGTTGGATATCCCATCTCATGTTATAGGAAGGGTCTCAGGTTTGGTATTAGAAGCATAGAGATATCACATCTCATGCTATAGGAAGGGTCTCAGGATTGGAATGGGAAGGACTTGGATGTCACATCTCATGCTATAGGGAGGGTCTCAAGTTTGATATTAGAAGCATTGAGATAACAAATCTCATGATATCGGAAGGGTCTCAGGATTGGAATGGGAAGGAGTTGGATATCACATCTCATGATAAAGGAAGGGTCTAAGGTTTGGAAGGGGAAGGATTTGGATATCACATCTCATGTTATAGGACGGGTCTCAAGTTTAATATTAGAAGCATTGAGATATCAAGTCTCATGGTATAAGAAGGGTCTCAGAATTGGAATGGGAAGGAGTTGGATATCACACCTCAAGCTATAGGAAGGGTCTCAGGATTGGAATGGGAAGGAGTTTGATATCACATCTCATGCCATAGTATGGGTCTCAGGTTTGGTAGAAGCATTGGGATATCACATCTCATGCTATCGGAAGGGTATCAGTATTGGATTTGGAAGAAGTTGGATATCCCATCTCATGCTATAGGAAGGGTCTCAGGTTGGAATGGGAAGGAGTTGGATATCACATTTCATGTTATAGGAAGGGTCTCAGGATTGGAATGGGAAGGACTTGGATATCATATCTCATGCTATAGGACGGGTCTCAGGTTTGTTATTAGAATCATTGAGATATCATATTGCATGCTGTAGGAAGGGTCTAAGGATTGGAATGGGAAGGACCTGGATATCACATCTCATGCTATAGAACGGCTCTCAGGTTTGGAAAGGGAAGGAGTTGGATATCACATCTCATGTTATAGGATGGATCTCAGGTTTGGTATTAGAAGTATTGAGATATCACATCTCATGCTATAGGAAGGGTCTCAGGATTGGAATGGGAAGGAGTTGGATATCACATCTCATGCTAAAGGAAGGGTCTCAGGTTTGGTAGAAGCATTGAGATATCACATCTCATGCTATAGGAAGGGTCTCAGGAGTGGAATGGGAAGGACTTAGATATCACATATCATGCTATAGGGAGGGTCTCAGTTTTGATATTAGAAGCATTGAGATATCACATCTCATGCTATCGGAAGTGTCTCAGGATTGGAATGGGAAGGAGCTGGATATCACATCACATGCTAAAGGAAGGGTCTCAGGTTTGGAACGGGAAGGAGTTGGATATCACATCTCATGTTATAGGAAGGGTCTCAGGTTTGGTATAAACATTGAGATATCACATCTCTGCTATCGGAAGTGTCTCAGGATTGGAATGGGAAGGAGTTGGATATCCCATCTCATGTTATAGGACGGGTCTCAGGTTTGTTATTAGAATCATTGACATATCATATTGCATGCTGTAGGAAGGGTCTAAGGGTTGGAATGTGAAGGACTTGGATATCACATATCATGCTATAGATAGGCTCTTAGGTTTGGAAAGGGAAGGAGTTGGATCTCACATTTCATGTTAGAGGAAGGATCTCAGGTTTGGTATTAGAAGCATTGAGATATCACATCTCATGCTATAGGAAGGGTCTCATGATTGGAATGGGAAGGAGTTGGATATTACATCTCATGCTATAGGAAGGGTCTCAGGTTTGGTATAAGCATTGAGATATCACATCTCATGCTATAGGAAGGGTCTCAGGATTGGAATGGAAGGAGTTGGATATCACATCTCATGTCATAGGAAGGATCTCAGGTTTGGTATTAGAAGCATTGAGACATCAAATCTCATGCTATAGGAAGGGTCTCAGGATTGGAATGGGAAGGAGTTGGATATCAAATCTCATGCTATAGGAAGGGTCTCAGGATTGGAATGGGAAGGAGTTGAATATGACATCTCATGCCGTAGGAAGGGTCTCAGGTTTGGTATAAACATTGAGATATCACATCTCTGCTATCAAAAGGGTCTCAGGATTGGAATGGGAAGGAGTTGGATATCCCATCTCATGTTATAGGAAGAGTCTCAGGTTTGGTATTAGAAGCATTGAGATATCACATCTCATGCTATAGGAAGTGTCTCAGGATTGGAATGGGAAGGACTTGGATATCACATCTCATGCTATAGGTAGGGTCTCAAGTTTGACATTAGAAGCATTGAGATATCACATCTCATGCTATAGGAAGTGTCTCAGGATTGGAATGGGAAGGAGTTGGATATCACATCTCATGTTATAGGAAGGATCTCAGGTTTGGTATAAGCATTGAGATATCACATTTCTGCTATCGGAAGGGTCTCAAGATTGGAATGGGAAGGAGTTGGATATTCCCATCTCATGTTATAGGAAGGGTCTCAGGTTTGGTATTAGAAGCATTGAGATATCACATCTCACGCTATAGGAAGGGTCTCAAGTTTGATATTAGAAGCTTTGAGATATCACATCTCATGATATCGGAAGGGTCTCAGGATTGGAATGGGAAGGAGTTGGATATCACATCTCATGATAAAGGAAGGGTCTAAGGTTTGGAAGGGGAAGGATTTGGATATCACATCTCATGTTATATTACGGGTCTCAGGTTTGGTATTAGAAGCATTGAGATATCAAGTCTCATAGTATAGGAAGGGTCTCAGAATTGGAATGGGAAGGAGTTGGATATCCCATCTCATGTTATAGGAAGAGTCTCTGGTTTGGTATTAGAATCATTGAGATATCACATCGCATGCTGTAGGAAGGGTCTAAGGATTGGAATGGGATGGACTTGGATATCACATCTCATGTTATAGGAAGGCTCTCAGGTTTGGAAGGGGAAAGAGTTGGATATCTCATTTCATGTTAGAGGTAGGATCTCAGGTTTGGTATTAGAGGCATTGAGATATCACATCTCATGCTATCAGAAGGGTCTCAGGAATGGAATGGGAAGGAGTTAGATATCACATCTAATGCTAAAGGGAGGGTCTCAGGTTTGGAAGGGGAAGGATTTGGATATCACATCTCATGTTATAGGAAGGATCTCAGGTTTGGTATTAGAAGCATTCAGATATCACATCTCATGCTATCGGAAGGATCTCAGGTTTGGTATTAGAAGCATTGAGATATCACATCTCATGCTATCAGAAGAGTCTCAGGATTGGAATAGGAAGGAGTTGGATATCACATTTCATGCTAAAGGGAGGGTCTCAGGTTTGGAAGGGGAAGGATTTGGATATCACATCTCATGTTATAGGAAGGATCTCACGTTTGGTATTAGAAGCATTGAGATATCAAATCTCATGCTATAGGAAGGGTCTCAGGATTGGAATGTGAAGGATTTGGATATCACAGCTCATGCTAAAGGAAGGGTCTCAGGTTTGGTAGAAGCATTGAGATTTCACGTCTCTGCTATCGGAAGGGTCTCAGGATTGGATTGGGAAGGAGTTGGATATTCCTTTTCATGCTATAGGAAGGGTCTCAGGATTTGAATGGCAAGGAGTTGGATATCACATCTCATGCCATAGGAAGGGTCTCAGGTTTGGTATAAGCATTGAGATATCACATCTCTGCTATCGGAAGGGTCTCAGGATTGGATTGGGAAGGAGTTGGATATCCCTTCTCATGCTATAGGAAGTGTCTCAGGTTGGAATGGGAAGGAGTTGGATATCACATCTCATGCTAAAGGAAGGGTCTCAGGATTGGAATGTGAAGGATTTGGATATCACATCTCATGCTAAAGGAAGGGTCTCAGGTTTGGTAGAAGCATTGAGATATCACGTCGCTGCTATCGGAAGGGTCTCAGGATTGGATTGGGAAGGAGTTGGATATCCCTTCTCATGCTATAGGAAGGGTCTCAGGATTCGAATGGCAAGGAGTTGGATATCACATCTCATGCCATAGGAAGGGTCTCAGGTTTGGTATAAGCATTGAGATATCACATCTCTGCTATCGGAAGGGTCTCAGGATTGGATTGGGAAGGAGTTGGATATCCCTTCTCATGCTATAGGAAGTGTCTCAGGTTGGAATGGGAAGGAGTTGGATATCACATCTCATGTTATAGGAAGGGTCTCAGGATTGGAATGGGAAGGATTTGGATATCACATCTCTTGCTATAGGAAGGGTCTCAGGATTGGAATGGGTAGGAGTTGGATATTACTTTCTTGCTATAGGAAGGGTCTCATGTTTGGAATGGGAAGGAGTTGGATATCACATATGCTATAGTTAGTGTCTCAGGTTTGGAACGGGAAGGAGTTGGATATCACATCTCATGTTATAGGAAGGGTCTCAGGTTTGGTATAAGCATTGAGATATCACATCTCTGCTATCTGAAGCGGCTCAGGATTGGAATGGGAAGGAGTTGGATATCACATTTCATGTTATAGGAAGGGTCTCAGGATTGGAATGGGAAGGACTTGGATATCATATCTCATGCTATAGGACGGGTCTCAGGTTTGTTATTAGAATCATTGAGATATCACATCTCATGCTATAGGAAGGGTCTCAGGATTGGAATGGGAAGTAGTTGGATATCACATCTCATGCTATAGGAAGGGTCTCAGGTTTGGTATAAGCATTGAGATATCACATCTCATGCTATAGGACGGGTCTCAGGATTGGAATGGAAGGAGTTGGATATCACATCTTATGTTATAGGAAGGATCTCAGGTTTGGTATTAGAATCATTGAGACATCACATCTCATGCTATAGGAAGGGTCTCAGGGTTGGAATGGGAAGGAGTTGGATATCACAACTCATCCAATAGGAAGGGTCTCAGGTTTGGAATGGGAAGGAATTGGATATCACATCTCATGTTATAGGAAGGATCTCAGGTTTGGTATTAGAAGCATTGAGATATCACATCTCATGCTATAGGAAGGGTCTCAGGATTGGAATGTGAAGGATTTGGATATCACATCTCATGCTAAAGGAAGGGTCTCAGGTTTGGTAGAAGCATTGAGATATCACGTCTCTAATATCGGAAGGGTCTCAGGATTGGATTGGGAAGGAGTTGGATATCCCTTCTCATGCTATAGGAAGGGTCTCAGGATTTGAATGGCAAGGAGTTGGATATCACATCTCATGCCATACGAAGGGTCTCAGGTTTGGTATAAGCATTGAGATATCACATCTCTGCTATCGGAAGGGTCTCAGGATTGGAATGGGAAGGAGTTGGATATTCCCATCTCATGTAATAGGAAGGGTCTCAGGTTTGGTATTAGAAGCATTGAGATATCACATCTCATGCTATAGGAAGGGTCTCAGGATTGGAATGGGAAGGACTTGGATATCACATCTCATGCTATAGGGAGGGTCTCAAGTTTGATATTAGAAGCTTTGAGATATCACATCTCATGATATCGGAAGGGTCTCAGGATTGGAATGGGAAGGAGTTGGATATCACATCTCATGATAAAGGAAGGGTCTAAGGTTTGGAAGGGGAAGGACTTGGATATCACATCTCATGCTATAGGGAGGGTCTCAAATTTGATATTAGAAGCTTTGAGATATCACATCTCATGCTATCAGAAGGGTCTCGGGAATGGAATGGGAAGGAGTTGGATATCACATCTCATGCTAAAGGGAGGGTCTCAGGTTTGGAAGGGGAAGGATTTGGATATCACATCTCATGTTATAGGAAGGATCTCAGGTTTGGTATTAGAAGCATTGAGATATCACATCTCATGCTATCGGAAGGATCTCAGGTTTGGTATTAGAAGCATTGAGATATCACATCTCATGCTATCAGAAGGGTCTCAGGATTGGAATGGGAAGGAGTTGGATATCACATCTCATGCTAAAGGGAGCGTCTCAGGTTTGTAAGGGGAAGGATTTGGATATCACATCTCATGTTATCGGAAGGATCTCACGTTTGGTATTAGAAGTATTGAGATATCATATCTCATGCTATAGGAAGGGTCTCAGGATTGGAATGGGAAGGAGTTGGATATCACATCTCATGCTATAGGAAGTGTCTCAGGATTGTAATGGGAAGGATTTGGATATCACATCTCATGCTATAGGTAGGGTCTCAAGTTTGATATTAGAAGCATTGAGATATCACATCTCATGCTATAGGAAGGGTCTGAGGATTGGAATGGGAAGGAGTTGGATATCACATCTCATGCTATGGGAAGGGTCTCAGGTTTGGTATAAGCAGTGAGATATCACATCTCATGCTATAGGAAGTGTCTCAGGATTGGAATGGGAAGGAGTTGGATATCACATCTCATGTTATAGGAAGGATCTCAGGTTTGGTATAAGCATTGAGATATCACATCTCTGCTATCGGAAGGGTCTCAGGATTGGAATGGGAAGGAGTTGGATATTCCCATCTCATGTTATAGGAAGGTTCTCAGGTTTGGTATTAGAAGCATTGAGATATCACATCTCATGCTATAGGAAGGGTCTCAGGATTGGAATGGGAAGGACTTGGATATCACATCTCATGCTATAGGGAGGGTCTCAAGTTTGATATTAGAAGCTTTGAGATATCACATCTCATGATATCCGAAGGGTCTCAGGATTGGAATGGGAAGGAGTTGGATATCACATCTCATGATAAAGGAAGGGTCTAAGGTTTGGAAGGGGAAGGATTTGGATATCACATCTCATGTTATATTACGGGTCTCACGTTTGTATTAGAAGCATTGAGATATCAAGTCTCATAGTATAGGAAGGGTCTCAGAAATGGAATGGGAAGGAGTTGGATATCACATCTCAAGCTATAGGAAGGGTCTCAGGATTGGAATGGGAAGGACTTGGATATCACATCTCATGCTATAGGAAGGCTCTCAGGTTTGGAAGGGGAAAGAGTTGGATATCACATTTCATGTTAGAGGTAGGATCTCAGGTTTGGTATTAGAGGCATTGAGATATCACATCTCATGCTATTAGAAGGGTTTTAGGAATGGAATGGGAAGGAGTTGGATATCACATCTCATGCTAAAGGGAGGGTCTCAGGTTTGGAAGGGGAAGGATTTGGATATCACATCTCATGTTATAGGAAGGATCTCAGGTTTGGTATTAGAAGCATTGAGATATCACATCTCATGCTATCGGAAGGATCTCAGGTTTGGTATTAGAAGCATTGAGATATCACATCTAATGCTATCAGAAGAGTCTCAGGATTGGAATAGGAAGGAGTTGGATATCACATCTCATGCTAAAGGGAGGGTCTCAGGATTGGAAGGGGAAGGATTTGGATATCACATCTCATGTTATCGGAAGGATCTCACGTTTGGTATTAGAAGTATTGAGATATCATATCTCATGCTATAGGAAGGGTCTCAGGATTGGAATGGGAAGGAGTTGGATATCACATCTCATGCTATAGGGAGGGTCTCAGGATTGGAATGGGAAGGACTTAGATATAACATATCATGCTATAGGGAGGGTCTCAGTTTTGATATTAGAAGCATTGAGATATCACATCTCATGCTATAGGAAGTGTCTCAGGATTGGAATGGGAAGGTTCTGGATATCACATCTCATGCTAAAGGAAGGGTCTCAGGTTTGGAACGGGAAGGATTTGGATATCACATCTCATGTTATAGGAAGGGTCTCAGGTTTGGTATAAGCATTGAGATATCACATCTCTGCTATCAGAAGTGTCTCAGGATTGGAATGGGAAGGAGTTGGATATCCCATCTCATGTTATAGGACGGGTCTCAGGTTTGTTATTAGAATCATTGAGATATCATATTGCATGCTGTAGGAAGGGTCTAAGGGTTGGGATGGGAAGGACTTGGATATCACATCTCATGCTATAGATAGGCTCTTAGGTTTGGAAAGGGAAGGAGTTGGATATCACATTTCATGTTAGAGGAAGGATCTCAGGTTTGGTATTAGAAACATTGAGATATCACATCTCATGCTATAGGAAGGGTCTCAGGATTGGAATGGGAAGCAGTTGGATATCACATCTCATGCTATAGGAAGGGTCTCAGGTTTGGTATAAGCATTGAGATATCACATCTCATGCTATAGGACGGGTCTCAGGATTGGAATGAAAGGAGTTGGATATCACATCTCATGTTATAGGAAGGATCTCAGGTTTGGTATTAGAAGCATTGAGATATCACATCTCATGCTATAGGAAGGGTCTCAGGATTGGAATGTGAAGGATTTGGATATCACATCTCATGCTAAAGGAAGGGTCTCAGGTTTGGTAGAAGCATTGAGATATCACGTCTCTGCTATCGGAAGGGTCTCAGGGTTGGAATGGGAAGGAGTTGGATATCACATCTCATCCAATAGGAAGGGTCTCTGGTTTGGAATGGGAAGGAATTGGATATCACATCTCATGTTATAGGAAGGATCTCAGGTTTGGTATTAGAAGCATTGAGATATCACATCTCATGCTATAGGAAGGGTCTCAGGATTGGAATGTGAAGGATTTGGATATCACATCTCATGCTAAAGGAAGGGTCTCAGGTTTGGTAGAAGCATTGAGATATCACGTCTCTGCTATCGGAAGGGTCTCAGGATTGGATTGGGTAGGAGTTGGATATCACATCTCATGCCATAGGAAGGGTCTCAGGATTGGTATAAGCATTGAGATATCACATCTCTGCTATCGGAAGGGTCTCAGGATTGGATTGGGAAGGAGTTGGATATCCCTTCTCATGCTATAGGAAGTGTCTCAGGTTGGAATGGGAAGGAGTTGGATATCACATCTCATGTTATAGGAAGAGTCTCAGGTTTGTTATAAGCATTGAGATATCACATCTCTGCTATCGGAGGTGTCTCAGGATTGGGATGGGAAGGAATTGGATATCACATCTCATGCTATAGGAAGGGTATCAGGTTTGGAACGGGAAGGAGTTGGATATCCCATCTCATGTTATAGGACAGGTCTCAGGTTTGATATTAGAAGCATTAGATATCACATCTCTGCTATTGGAAGGGTCTCAGGATTGGAATGGGAAGGACTTGGATATCAGAATTCATGTTATAGGAAGGGTCTCAGGTTTGGTATTAGAAGCATTGAGATATCACATCTCATGCTATAGGAAGGGTCTCAGGATTAAAATGGGAAGGACTTGGATATCACATCTCATGCTATAGGAAGGGTCTCAGGTTTGGTATAAGCATTGAGATATCACATCTCATGCTATAGGAAGGGTCTCAGGATTGGAATGGGAAGGATATGTATATGACATCTCATGCCATAGGAAGGGTCTCAGGTTTGGTATAAGCATTGAGATATCACATCTCTGCTTTTGGAAGGGTCTCAGGATTGGAATCGGAAGGAGTTGGATATCCCATCTCATGTTATAGGAAGAGTCTCAGGTTTGGTATTAGAAGCATTGAGATATCACATCTCATGCTATCGGAAGTGTCTCAGGATTGGAATGGGAAGGAATTGGATATCACATCTCATGCTATAGGGAGGGTCTCAAGTTTGATATTAGAAGCATTGAGATATCACATCTCATGCTATAGGAAGGGTCTCAGGATTGGAATGGAAGGAGTTGGATATCACATCTCATGTTATAGGAAGGATCTCAGGTTTGGTATTAGAAGCATTGAGACATCACATCTCATGCTATAGGAAGGGTCTCAGGATTGTAATGGGAAGGAGTTGGATATCACATATCATGCTATATGAAGGGTCTCAGGTTTGGTATAAGCATTCAGATATCACATCTCATGCTATAGGAAGGGTCTCAGGATTGGAATGGGAAGGAGTTGTATATGACATCTCATGCCGTAGGAAGGGTCTCAGGTTTGGTATAAGCATTGAGATATCACATCTCTGCTATCGGAAGGGTCTCAGGATTGGAATGGGAAGGAGTTGGATATCCCATCTCATGTTATAGGACGGGTCTCAGGTTTGTTATTAGAATCATTGAGATATCATATTGCATGCTATAGGAAGGGTCTAAGGATTGGAATTGGAAGGACTTGGATATCACATCTCATGCTATAGGTAGGCTCTCAGGTTTGGAAAGGGAAGGAGTTGGATATCACATTTCATGTTAGAGGAAGGATCTCAGGTTTGGTATTAGAGGCATTGAGATATCACATCTCATGCTATAGGAAGGGTCTCAGGATTGGAATGGGAAGGAGTTAGATATCACATCTCATGCTATAGGAAGGGTCTCAGGTTTGGTATAAGCATTGAGATATCACATCTCATGCTATAGGAAGGGTCTCAGGATTGGAATGGGAAGGATATGTATATGACATTTCATGCCATAGGAAGGGTCTCAGGTTTGGTATAAGCATTGAGATATCACATCTATGCTTTTGGAAGGGTCTCAGGATTGGAATGGGAAGGAGTTGGATATCCCATCTCATGTTATAGGAAGAGTCTCAGGTTTGGTATTAGAAGCATTGAGATATCACATCTCATGCTATAGGAAGTGTCTCAGGATTGGAATGGGAAGGACTTGGATATCACATCTCATGCTATAGGGAGGGTCTCAAGTTTGATATTAGAAGGATTGAGATATCACATCTCATGCTATAGGAAGGGTCTCAGGATTGGAATGGAAGGAGTTGGATATCACATCTCATGTTTTAGGAAGGATCTCAGGTTTGGTATTAGAAGCATTGAGACATCACATCTCATGCTATAGGAAGGGTCTCAGGATTGGAATGGGAAGGAGTTGGATATCACATCTCATGCTATATGAAGGGTCTCAGGTTTGGTATAAGCTTTGAGATATCACATCTCATGCTATAGGAAGGGTCTCAGGATTGGAATGGGAAAGAGTTGTATATGACATCTCATGCCGTAGGAAGGGTCTCAGGTTTGGTATAAGCATTGAGATATCACATCTCTGCTATCGTAAGGGTCTCAGGATTGGAATGGGAAGGAGTTGGATATCCCATCTCATGTTATAGGAAGAGTCTCAGGTTTGGTATTAGAAGCATTGAGATATCACATCTCATGCTATAGGAAGGGTCTCAGGATTGGAATGGGAAGCTGTTGGATATCACATCTCATGCTATAGGAAGTGTCTCAGGTTTGGTATAAGCATTGAGATATCACATCTCAAGCTATAGGAAGGGTCTCAGGATTGGAATGGGAAGGAGTTGGATATCACATCTCATGTTATAGGAAGGATCTCAGGTTTGGTATTAGAAGCATTGAGACATCACATCTCATGCTATAGGAAGGGTCTCAGGATTGGAATGGGAAGGAGTTGTATATGACATCTCATGCCGTAGGAAGGGTCTCAGGTTTGGTATAAGCATTGAGATATCACATCTCTGCTATCGGAAGGGTCTCAGGATTGGAATGGGAAGGAGTTGGATATCCCATCTCATGTTATAGGAAGGGTCTCATGATTGGAATGGGAAGGACTTGGATATCACATCTCATGCTATAGGAAGGCTCTTAGGTTTGGAAGGGGAAAGAGTTGGATATCACATTTCATGTTAGAGGTAGGATCTCAGGTTTGGTATTAGAGGCATTGAGATATCACATCTCATGCTATCAGAAGGGTCTCAGGATTGGAATGGGAAGGAGTTGGATATCACATCTCATGCTAAAGGGAGGGTCTCAGGTTTGGAAGGGGAAGGATTTGGATATCACATCTCATATTATAGGAAGGATCTCAAGTTTGGTATTAGAAGCATTGAGATATCACATCTCATGCTATCAGAAGGGTCTCAGGATAGGAATGGGAAGGAGTTGGATATCACATCTCATGCTAAAGGGAGAGTCTCAGGTTTGGAAGGGGAAGGATTTGGATATCACATCTCATGTTATCGGAAGGATCTCAGGTTTGGTATTAGAAGTATTGAGATATCACATCTCATGCTATAGGAAGGGTCTCAGGATTGGAATGGGAACGAGTTGGATATCACATCTCATGCTAAAGGAAGGGTCTCAGGTTTGGTAGAAGCATTGAGATATCACATCTCATGCTATAGGAAGGGTCTCAGGATTGGAATGGGAAGGAGTTGTATATGACATCTCATGCCGTAGGAAGGGTCTCAGGTTTGGTATAAGCATTGAGATATCACATCTCTGCTATCGGAAGGGTCTCAGGATTGGAATGGGAAGGAGTTGGATATCCCATCTCATGTTATAGGAAGGGTCTCATGATTGGAATGGGAAGGACTTGGATATCACATCTCATGCTATAGGAAGGCTCTTAGGTTTGGAAGGGGAAAGAGTTGGATATCACATTTCATGTTAGAGGTAGGATCTCAGGTTTGGTATTAGAGGCATTGAGATATCACATCTCATGCTATCAGAAGCGTCTCAGGATTGGAATGGGAAGGAGTTGGATATCACATCTCATGCTAAAGGGAGGGTCTCAGGTTTGGAAGGGGAAGGATTTGGATATCACATCTCATGTTATAGGAAGGATCTCAAGTTTGGTATTAGAAGCATTGAGATATCACATCTCATGCTATCAGAAGGGTCTCAGGATAGGAATGGGAAGGAGTTGGATATCACATCTCATGCTAAAGGGAGGGTCTCAGGTTTGGAAGGGGAAGGATTTGGATATCACATCTCATGTTATCGGAAGGATCTCAGGTTTGGTATTAGAAGTATTGAGATATCACATCTCATGCTATAGGAAGGGTCTCAGGATTGGAATGGGAACGAGTTGGATATCACATCTCATGCTAAAGGAAGGGTCTCAGGTTTGGTAGAAGCATTGAGATATCACATCTCATGCTATAGGAAGGGTCTCAGGATTGGAATGGGAAGGAGTTGTATATGACATCTCATGCCGTAGGAAGGGTCTCAGGTTTGGTATAAGCATTGAGATATCACATCTCTGCTATCGGAAGGGTCTCAGGATTGGAATGGGAAGGAGTTGGAAATCCCATCTCATGTTATAGGAAGGGTCTCATGATTGGAATGGGAAGGACTTGGATATCACATCTCATGCTATAGGAAGGCTCTTAGGTTTGGAAGGGGAAAGAGTTGGATATCACATTTCATGTTAGAGGTAGGGTCTCAGGTTTGGTATTAGAGGCATTGAGATAACACATCTCATGCTATCAGAAGTGTCTCAGGATTGGAATGGGAAGGAGTTGGATATCACATCTCATGCTAAAGGGAGGGTCTCAGGTTTGGAAGGGGAAGGATTTGGATATCACATCTCATGTTATAGGAAGGATCTCAAGTTTGGTATTAGAAGCATTGAATATATCACATCTCATGCTATCAGAAGGGTCTCAGGATAGGAATGGGAAGGAGTTGGATATCACATCTCATGCTAAAGGGAGGGTCTCAGGTTTGGAAGGGGAAGGATTTGGATATCACATCTCATGTTATCGGAAGGATCTCAGGTTTGGTATTAGAAGTATTGAGATATCACATCTCATGCTATAGGAAGGGTCTCAGGATTGGAATGGGAACGAGTTGGATATCACATCTCATGCTAAAGGAAGGGTCTCAGGTTTGGTAGAAGCATTGAGATATCACATCCCATGCTATAGGAAGGGTCTCAGGATTGGAATGGGAAGGACTTAGATATCACATATCATGCTATAGGGAGGGTCTCAGCTTTGATATTAGAAGCATTGAGATATCACATCTCATGCTATCGGAAGTGTCTCAGGATTGGAATGGGAAGGTGCTGGATATCACATCTCATGCTAAAGGAAGGGTCTCAGGTTTGGAACGGGAAGGAGTTGGATATCACATCTCATGTTATAGGAAGGGTCTCAGGTTGGTATAAGCATTGATATATCACATCTCTGCTATCGGAAGTGTCTCAGGATTGGAATGGGAAGGAGTTGGATATCCCATCTCATGTTATAGGACGGGTCTCAGGTTTGTTATTAGAATCATTGAGATATCATATTGCATGCTGTAGGAAGGGTCTAAGGATTGGAATGGGAAGGACTTGGATATCACATCTCATGCTATAGATAGGCTCTCAGGTTTGGAAAGGGAAGGAGTTGGATATCACATTTCATGTTAGAGGAAGGATCTCAGGTTTGGTATTAGAGGCATTGAGATATCACATCTCATGCTATAGGAAGGGTCTCAGATTGGAATTGGAAGGAGTTGGATATCACATCTCATGTTATAGGAAGGGTCTCAGGATTGGAATGGGAAGGACTTGGATATCACATCTCATGCTATAGGAAGGCTCTCAGGTTTGGAAGGGGAAAGAGTTGGATATCACATTTCATGTTAGAGGTAGGATCTCAGGTTTGGTATTAGAGGCAATGAGATATCACATCTCATGCTATCAGAAGGGTCTCAGATTTAGAATGGGAAGGAGTTGGATATCACATCTCATGCTAAAGGGAGGGTCTCAGGTTTGGAAGGGGAAGGATTTGGATATCACATCTCATGTTATAGGAAGGATCTCAGGTTTGGTATTAGAAGCATTGAGATATCACATCTCATGCTATCGGAAGGATCTCAGGTTTGGTATTAGAAGCATTGAGATATCACATCTCATGCTATCAGAAGGTTCTCAGGATTGGAATGGGAAGGAGTTGGATATCCCATCTCATGCTAAAGGGAGGGTCTCAGGTTTGGAAGGGGAAGGATTTGGATATCACATCTCATGTTATCGGAAGGATCTCAGGTTTGGTATTAGAAGTATTGAGATATCACATCTCATGCTATAGGAAGGGTCTCAGGATTGGAATATGGGAAGTAGTTGGATATCACATCTCATGCTAAAGGAAGGGTCTCAGGTTTGGTAGAAGCATTGAGATATCACATCTCATGCTATAGGAAGGGTCTCAGGAGGATATCACATCTCATGCTATAGGAAGGGTCTCAGATTTGGTATAAGCATTGAGATATCACATCTCATGCTAAAGGAAGGGTCTCAGGATTGGAATGGGAAGGAGTTGTATATGACATCTCAGGCCATAGGAAGGTTCTCAGGTTTGGTATAAGCATTGAGATATCACATCTCTGCTATCGGAAGGGTCTCAGGATTGGAATGGGAAGGAGTTGGATATCCCATCTCATGTTATAGGAAGGGTCTCAGGATTGGAATGGGAAGGACTTGGATGTCACATCTCATGCTATAGGGAGGGTCTCAAGTTTGATATTAGAAGCATTGAGATAACAAATCTCATGATATCGGAAGGGTCTCAGGATTGGAATGGGAAGGAGTTGGATATCACATCTCATGATAAAGGAAGGGTCTAAGGTTTGGAAGGAGAAGGATTTGGATATCACATCTCATGTTATAGGACGGGTCTCAGGTTTGGTATTAGATGCATTGAGATATCATATTGCATGCTGTAGGAAGGGTCTAAGGATTGGAATGGGAAGGACTTGGATATCACATCTCATGCTATAGATAGGCTCTTAGGTTTGGAAAGGGAAGGAGTTGGATATCACATTTCATGTTAGAGGAAGGATCTCAGGTTTGGTATTAGAAGCATTGAGATATCACATCTCATGCTATATGAAGGGTCTCAGGATTGGAATGGGAAGTAGTTGGATATCACATCTCATGCTATAGGAAGGGTCTCAGGTTTGGTATAAGCATTGAGATATCACATCTCATGCTATAGGACAGGTCTCAGGATTGGAATGGAAGGAGTTGGATATCACATATCATGTTATAGGAGGGATCTCAGGTTTGGTATTAGAAGCATTGAGACATCACATCTCATGCTATAGGAAGGGTCTCAGGGTTGGAATGGGAAGGAGTTGCATATCACATCTCATCCAATAGGAAGGGTCTCAGGTTTGGAATGGGAAGGAATTGGATATCACATCTCATGTTATAGGAAGGATCTCAGGTTTGGTATTAGAAGCATTGAGATATCACATCTCATGCTATAGGAAGGGTCTCAGGATTGGAATGTGAAGGATTTGGATATCACATCTCATGCTAAAGGAAGGGTCTCAGGTTTGGTAGAAGCATTGAGATATCACGTCTCTGCTATCGGAAGGGTCTCAGGATTGGATTGGGAAGGAATTGGATATCCCTTCTCATGCTATAGGAAGGGTCTCAGGATTTGAATGGCAAGGAGTTGGATATCACATCTCATGCCATAGGAAGGGTCTCAGGTTTGGTATAAGCATTGAGATATCACATCTCTGCTATCGGAAGGGTCTCAGGATTGGAATGGGAAGGAGTTGGATATTCCCATCTCATGTTATAGGAAGGGTCATTGGTTTGGTATTAGAAGCATTGAGATATCACATCTCATGCTATAGGAAGGGTCTCAGGATTGGAATGGGAAGGACTTGGATATCACATCCCCTGCTATAGGGAGGGTCTCAAGTTTGATATTAGAAGCTTTGAGATATCACATCTCATGATATCGGAAGGGTCTCAGGATTGGAATGGGAAGGAGTTGGATATCACATCTCATGATAAAAGAAGGGTCTAAGGTTTGGAAGGGGAAGGATTTGGATATCACATCTCATGTTATATTACGGGTCTCAGGTTTGGTATTAGAAGCATTGAGATATCAAGTCTCAGAGTATAGGAAGGGTCTCAGAATTGGAATGGGAAGGAGTTGGATATCACATCTCAAGCTATAGGAAGGGTCTCAGGATTGGAATGGGAAGGACTTGGATATCACATCTCATGCTATAGGAAGGCTCTCAGGTTTGGAAGGGGAAAGAGTTGGATATCACATTTCATGTTAGAGGTAGGATCTCAGGTTTGGTATTAGAGGCATTGAGATATCACATCTCATGCTATCAGAAGGGTCTCAGGAATGGAATGGGAAGGAGTTGGATATCACATCTCATGCTAAAGGGAGGGTCTCAGGTTTGGAAGGGGAAGGATTTGGATATCACATCTCATGTTATAGGAAGGATCTCAGGTTTGGTATTAGAAGCATTGAGATATCACATCTCATGCTATCGGAAGGATCTCAGGTTTGGTATTAGAAGCATTGAGATATCACATCTCATGCTATCAGAAGGGTCTAAGGATTGGAATGGGAAGGAGTTGGATATCACATCTCATGCTAAAGGGAGGGTCTCAGGTTTGGAAGGGGAAGGATTTGGATATCACATCTCATGTTATCGGAAGGATCTCACGTTTGGTATTAGAAGTATTGAGATATCATATCTCATGCTATAGGAAGGGTCTCAGGATTGGAATGGGAAAGAGTTGGATATCACATCTCATGCTATAGGGAGTGTCTCAGGATTGGAATGGGAAGGACTTAGATATCACATATCATGCTATAGGGAGGGTCTCAGTTTTGATATTAGAAGCATTGAGATATCACATCTCATGCTATCGGAAGTGTCTCAGGATTGGAATGGGAAGGAGCTGGATATCACATCTCATGCTAAAGGAAGAGTCTCAGGTTTGGAACGGGAAGGATTTGGATATCACATCTCATGTTATAGGAAGGGTCTCAGGTTTGGTATAAGCATTGAGATATCACATCTCTGCTATCGGAAGTGTCTCAGGATTGGAATGGGAAGGAGTTGGATATCACATCTCATGTTATAGGACGGGTCTCAGGTTTGTTATTAGAATCATTGAGATATCATATTGCATGCTGTAGGAAGGGTCTAAGGGTTGGAATGGGAAGGACTTGGATATCACATCTCATGCTATAGATAGGCTCTTAGGTTTCGAAAAGGAAGGAGTTGGATATCACATTTCATGTTAGAGGAAGGATCTCAGGTTTGGTATTAGAAGCATTGAGATATCTCATCTCATGCTATAGGAAGGGTCTCAGGATTGGAATGGGAAGTAGTTGGATATCACATCTCATGCTATAGGAAGGGTCTCAGGTTTAGTATAAGCATTGAGATATCACATCTCATGCTATAGGACGGGTCTCAGGATTGGAATGGAAGGAGTTGGATATCACATCTCATGTTATAGGAAGGATCTCAGGTTTGGTATTAGAAGCATTGAGACATCACATCTCATGCTATAGGAAGGGTCTCAGGGTTGGAATGGGAAGGAGTTGGATATCACATCTCATCCAATAGGAAGGGTCTCAGGTTTGGAATGGGAAGGCATTGGATATCACATCTCATGTTATAGGAAGGATCTCAGGTTTGGTATTAGAAGCATTGAGATATCACATCTCATGCTATAGGAAGGGTCTCAGGATTGGAATGTGAAGGATTTGGATATCACATCTCATGCTAAAGGAAGGGTCTCAGGTTTGGTAGAAGCATTGAGATATCACGTCTCTGCTATCGGAAGGGTCGCAGGATTGGATTGGGAAGGAGTTGGATATCCCTTCTCATGCTATAGGAAGGGTCTCAGGATTTGAATGGCAAGGAGTTGGATATCACATCTCATGCCATAGGAAGGGTCTCAGGTTTGGTATAAACATTGAGATATCACATCTCTGCTATCGGAAGGGTCTCAGGATTGGATTGGGAAGGAGTTGGATATCCCTTCTCATGCTATAGGAAGTGTCTCAGGTTGGAATGGGAAGGAGTTGGATATCACATCTCATGTTATAGGAAGGGTCTCAGGATTGGAATGGGAAGGATTTGGATATCACATCTCTTGCTATAGGAAGGGTCTCAGGATTGGAATCGCCACGAGTTGGATATTACTTTCTTGCTATAGGAAGGGTCTCATGTTTGGAATGGGAAGGAGTTGGATATCACATATGCTATAGTTAGTGTCTCAGGTTTGGAACGGGAAGGAGTTGGATATCACATCTCATGTTATAGGAAGGGTCTCAGGTTTGGTATAAGCATTGAGATATCACATCTCTGCTATCGGAAGCGGCTCAGGATTGGAATGGGAAGGAGTTGGATATCACATCTCATGTTATAGTAAGAGTCTCTGGTTTGGTATTAGAATCATTGAGATATCACATCGCATGCTGTAGGAAGGGTCTAAGGATTGGAATAGGATGGACTTGGATATCACATCTCATGCTATAGGTAGGCTCTCAGGTTTGGTATAAGCATTGAGATATCACATCTCATGCTATAGGAAGGGTCTCAGGATTGGAATGGGAAGGATTTGGATATCACATCTCATGCTATAGGAAGGGTCTCAGATTTGGTATAAGCATTGAGATATCACATCTCATGCTAAAGGAAGGGTCTCAGGATTGGAATGGGAAGGAGTTGTATATGACATCTCAGGCCATAGGAAGGGTCTCAGGTTTGGTATAAGCATTGAGATATCACATCTCTGCTATCGGAAGGGTCTCAGGATTGGAATGGGAAGGAGTTGGATATCCCATCTCATGTTATAGGAAGGGTCTTAGGTTTGGTATTAGAAGCATAGAGATATCACATCTCATGCTATAGGAAGGGTCTCAGGATTGGAATGGGAAGGACTTGGATGTCACATCTCATGCTATAGGGAGGATCTCAAGTTTGATATTAGAAGCATTGAGATAACAAATCTCATGATATCGGAAGGGTCTCAGGATTGGAATGGGAAGGACTTGGATATCACATCTCATGCTATAGGAAGGCTCTTAGGTTTGGAAGGGGAAAGAGTTGGATATCACATTTCATGTTAGAGGTAGGGTCTCAGGTTTGGTATTAGAAGCATTGAGATATCAAGTCTCATGGTATAAGAAGGGTCTCAGAATTGGAATGGGAAGGAGTTGGATATCACACCTCAAGCTATAGGAAGGGTCTCAGGATTGGAATGGGAAGGAGTTTGATATCACATCTCATGCCATAGTATGGGTCTCAGGTTTGGTAGAAGCATTGGGATATCACATCTCATGCTATCGGAAGGGTATCAGTATTGGATTTTGAAGAAGTTGGATATCCCATCTCATGCTATAGGAAGGGTCTCAGGTTGGAATGGGAAGGAGTTGGATATCACATTTCATGTTATAGGAAGGGTCTCAGGATTGGAATGGGAAGGAGTTGTGTATGACATCTCAGGCCATAGGAAGGGTCTCAGGATTGGAATGGGAAGGAGTTGGATATCACATTTCATGTTATAGGAAGGGTCTCAGGATTGGAATGGGAAGGACTTGGATATCATATCTCATGCTATAGGACGGGTCTCAGGTTTGTTATTAGAATCATTGAGATATCATATTGCATGCTGTAGGAAGGGTCTAAGGATAGGAATAGGAAGGACCTGGATATCACATCTCATGCTATAGATAGGCTCTTAGGTTTCGAAAGGGAAGGAGTTGGATATCACATTTCATGTTAGAGGAAGGATCTCAGGTTTGGTATTAGAAGCATTGAGATATCACATCTCATGCTATAGGAAGGGTCTCAGGATTGGAATGGGAAGTAGTTGGATATCACATCTCATGCTATAGGAAGGGTCTCAGGTTTGGTATAAGCATTGCGATATCACATCTCATGCTATAGGACGGGTCTCAGGATTGGAATGGAAGGAGTTGGATATCACATCTCATGTTATAGGAAGGATCTCAGGTTTGGTATTAGAATCATTGAGACATCACATCTCATGCTATAGGAAGGGTCTCAGGGTTGGAATGGGAAGGAGTTGGATATCACAACTCATCCAATAGGAAGGGTCTCAGGTTTGGAATGGGAAGGAATTGGATATCACATCTCATGTTATAGGAAGGATCTCAGGTTTGGTATTAGAAGCATTGAGATATCACATCTCATGCTATAGGAAGGGTCTCAGGATTGGAATGTGAAGGATTTGGATATCACATCTCATGCTAAAGGAAGGGTCTCAGGTTTGGTAGAAGCATTGAGATATCACGTCTCTGCTATCGGAAGGGTCTCAGGATTGGATTGGGAAGGAGTTGGATATCCCTTCTCATGCTATAGGAAGGGTCTCAGGATTTGAATGGCAAGGAGTTGGATATCACATCTCATGCCATACGAAGGGTCTCAGGTTTGGTATAAGCATTGAGATATCACATCTCTGCTATCGGAAGGGTCTCAGGATTGGAATGGGAAGGAGTTGGATATTCCCATCTCATGTAATAGGAAGGGTCTCAGGTTTGGTATTAGAAGCATTGAGATATCACATCTCATGTTATAGGAAGGGTCTCAGGATTGGAATGGGAAGGACTTGGATATCACATCTCATGCTATAGGGAGGGTCTCAAGTTTGATATTAGAAGCTTTGAGATATCACATCTCATGATATCGGAAGGGTCTCAGGATTGGAATGGGAAGGAGTTGGATATCACATCTCATGATAAAGGAAGGGTCTAAGGTTTGGAAGGGGAAGGATTTGGATATCACATCTCATGTTATATTACGGGTCTCAGGTTTGGTATTAGAAGCATTGAGATATCAAGTCTCAGAGTATAGGAAGGGTCTCAGAATTGGAATGGGAAGGAGTTGGATATCACATCTCAAGCTATAGGAAGGGTCTCAGGATTGGAATGGGAAGGACTTGGATATCACATCTCATGCTATAGGAAGGCTCTCAGGTTTGGAAGGG
Source organism: Ambystoma mexicanum (assembly GCF_040938575.1). Classification (NCBI taxonomy): domain Eukaryota; kingdom Metazoa; phylum Chordata; class Amphibia; order Caudata; family Ambystomatidae; genus Ambystoma; species Ambystoma mexicanum. The sequence continues at coordinate 8,124,576 of NC_090922.1, read as the reverse complement.
GAAAGAGTTGGATATCACATTTCATGTTAGAGGTAGGATCTCAGGTTTGGTATTAGAGGCATTGAGATATCACATCTCATGCTATCAGAAGGGTCTCGGGAATGGAATGGGAAGGAGTTGGATATCACATCTCATGCTAAAGGGAGGGTCTCAGGTTTGGAAGGGGAAGGATTTGGATATCACATCTCATGTTATAGGAAGGATCTCAGGTTTGGTATTAGAAGCATTGAGATATCACATCTCATGCTATCGGAAGGATCTCAGGTTTGGTATTAGAAGCATTGAGATATCACATCTCATGCTATCAGAAGGGTCTCAGGATTGGAATGGGAAGGAGTTGGATATCACATCTCATGCTAAAGGGAGGGTCTCAGGTTTGGAAGGGGAAGGATTTGGATATCACATCTCATGTTATTGGAAGGATCTCACGTTTGGTATTAGAAGTATTGAGATATCATATCTCATGCTATAGGAAGGGTCTCAGGATTGGAATGGGAAGGAGTTGGATATCACATCTCATGCTATAGGAAGTGTCTCAGGATTGTAATGGGAAGGACTTGGATATCACATCTCATGCTATAGATAGGGTCTCAAGTTTGATATTAGAAGCATTGAGATATCACATCTCATGCTATAGGAAGGGTCTGAGGATTGGAATGGGAAGGAGTTGGATATCACATCTCATGCTATGGGAAGGGTCTCAGGTTTGGTATAAGCAGTGAGATATCACATCTCATGCTATAGGAAGTGTCTCAGGATTGGAATGGGAAGGAGTTGGATATCACATCTCATGTTATAGGAAGGATCTCAGGTTTGGTATAAGCATTGAGATATCACATCTCTGCTATCGGAAGGGTCTCAGGATTGGAATGGGAAGGAGTTGGATATTCCCATCTCATGTTATAGGAAGGGTCTCAGGTTTGGTATTAGAAGCATTGAGATATCACATCTCATGCTATAGGAAGGGTCTCAGGTTTGGTATTAGAAGCATTGAGATATCACATCTCATGCTATCGGAAGGATCTCAGGTTTGGTATTAGAAGCATTGAGATATCACATCTCATGCTATCAGAAGAGTCTCAGGATTGGAATAGGAAGGAGTTCGATATCACATCTCATGCTAAAGGGAGGGTCTCAGGATTGGAAGGGGAAGGATTTGGATATCACATCTCATGCTATCGGAAGGATCTCAGGTTTGGTATTAGAAGTAATGAGATATCATATCTCATGCTATAGGAAGGGTCTCAGGATTGGAATGGGAAGGAGTTGGATATCACATCTCATGCTATAGGGAGGGTCTCAGGATTGGAATGGGAAGGACTTAGATATCACATATCATGCTATAGGGAGGGTCTCAGTTTTGATATTAGAAGCATTGAGATATCACATCTCATGCTATAGGAAGTGTCTCAGGATTGGAATGGGAAGGTGCTGGATATCACATCTCATGCTAAAGGAAGGGTCTCAGGTTTGGAACGGGAAGGATTTGGATATCACATCTCATGTTATAGGAAGGGTCTCAGGTTTGGTATAAGCATTGAGATATCACATCTCTGCTATCGGAAGTGTCTCAGGATTGGAATGGGAAGGAGTTGGATATCCCATCTCATGTTATAGGACGGGTCTCAGGTTTGTTATTAGAATCATTGAGATATCATATTGCATGCTGTAGGAAGGGTCTAAGGGTTGGAATGGGAAGGACTTGGATATCACATCTCATGCTATAGATAGGCTCTTAGGTTTGGAAAGGGAAGGAGTTGGATATCACATTTCATGTTAGAGGAAGGATCTCAGGTTTGGTATTAAAAGCATTGAGATATCACATCTCATGCTATAGGAAGGGTCTCAGGATTGGAATGGGAAGCAGTTGGATATCACATCTCATGCTATAGGAAGGGTCTCAGGTTTGGTATAAGCATTGAGATATCACATCTCATGCTATAGGACGGGTCTCAGGATTGGAATGGAAGGAGTTGGATATCACATCTCATGTTATAGGAAGGATCTCAGGTTTGGTATTAGAAGCATTGAGACATCACATCTCATGCTATAGGAAGGGTCTCAGGGTTGGAATGGGAAGGAGTTGGATATCACATCGCATCCAATAGGAAGGGTCTCAGGTTTGGAATGGGAAGGAATTGGATATCACATCTCATGTTATAGGAAGGATCTCAGGTTTGGTATTAGAAGCATTGAGATATCACATCTCATGCTATAGGAAGGGTCTCAGGATTGGAATGTGAAGGATTTGGATATCACATCTCATGCTAAAGGAAGGGTCTCAGGTTTGGTAGAAGCATTGAGATATCACGTCTCTGCTATCGGAAGGGTCTCAGGATTGGATTGGGAAGGAGTTGGATATCACATCTCATGCCATAGGAAGGGTCTCAGGTTTGGTATAAGCATTGAGATATCACATCTCTGCTATCGGGAGGGTCTCAGGATTGGATTGGGAAGGAGTTGGATATCCCTTCTCATGCTATAGGAAGTGTCTCAGGTTGGAATGGGAAGGAGTTGGATATCACATCTCATGTTATAGGAAGGGTCTCAGGATTGGAATGGGAAGGATTTGGATATCACATCTCTTGCTATAGGAAGGGTCTCAGGATTGGAATGGGTAGGAGTTGGATATTACTTTCTTGCTATAGGAAGGGTCTCATGTTTGGAATGGGAAGGAGTTGGATATCACATATGCTATAGTTAGTGTCTCAGGTTTGGAACGGAAGGAGTTGGATATCACATCTCATGTTATAGGAAGGGTCTCAGGTTTGGTATAAGCATTGAGATATCACATCTCTGCTATCGGAAGCGGCTCAGGATTGGAATGGGAAGGAGTTGGATATCGCATCTCATGTTATAGGAAGAGTCTCTGGTTTGGTATTAGAATCATTGAGATATCACATTGCATGCTGTAGGAAGGGTCTAAGGATTGGAATGGGATGGACTTGGATATCACATCTCATGCTATAGGTAGGCTCTCAGGTTTGGTATAAGCATTGAGATATCACATCTCATGCTATAGGAAGGGTCTCAGGATTGGAATGGGAAGGAATTGGATATCACATCTCATGCTATAGGAAGGGTCTCAGATTTGGTATAAGCATTGAGATATCACATCTCATGCTAAAGGAAGGGTCTCAGGATTGGAATGGGAAGGAGTTGTATATGACATCTCAGGCCATAGGAAGGTTCTCAGGTTTGGTATAAGCATTGAGATATCACATCTCTGCTATCGGAAGGGTCTCAGGATTGGAATGGGAAGGAGTTGGATATCCCATCTCATGTTATAGGAAGGGTCTCAGGTTTGGTATTAGAAGCATAGAGATATCACATCTCATGCTATAGGAAGGGTCTCAGGATTTGAATGGCAAGGAGTTGGATATCACATCTCATGCCATAGGAAGGGTCTCAGGTTTGGTATAAGCATTCAGATATCACATCTCTGCTATCGGAAGGGTCTCAGGATTGGATTGGGAAGGAGTTAGATATCCCTTCTCATGCTATAGGAAGTGTCTCAGGTTGGAATGGGAAGGAGTTGGATATCACATCTCATGTTATAGGAAGGGTCTCGGGATTGGAATGGGAAGGACTTGGATGTCACATCTCATGCTTTAGGGAGGGTCTCAAGTTTGATATTAGAAGCATTGAGATAACAAATCTCATGATATCGGAAGGGCCTCAGGATTGGAATGGGAAGGAGTTGGATATCACATCTCATGATAAAGGAAGGGTCTAAGGTTTGGAAGGGGAAGGATTTGGATATCACATCTCATGTTATAGGACGGGTCTCAGGTTTGGTATTAGAAGCATTGAGATATCAAGTCTCATGGTATAAGAAGGGTCTCAGAATTGGAATGGGAAGGAGTTGGATATCACACATCAAGCTATAGGAAGGGTCTCAGGATTGGAATGGGAAGGACTTGGATATCACATCTCATGCTATAGGGAGGGTCTCAAGTTTGATATTAGAAGCTTTGAGATATCACATCTCATGATATCGGAAGGGTCTCAGGATTGGAATGGGAAGGAGTTGGATATCACATCTCATGATAAAGGAAGGGTCTAAGGTTTGGAAGGGGAAGGATTTGGATATCACATCTCATGTTATATTACGGGTCTCACGTTTGTATTAGAAGCATTGAGATATCAAGTCTCATAGTATAGGAAGGGTCTCAGAATTGGAATGGGAAAGAGTTGGATATCACATCTCAAGCTATAGGAAGGGTCTCAGGATTGGAATGGGAAGGACTTGGATATCACATCTCATGCTATAGGAAGGCTCTCAGGTTTGGAAGGGGAAATAGTTGGATATCACATTTCATGTTAGAGGTAGGATCTCAGGTTTGGTATTAGAGGCATTGAGATATCACATCTCATGCTATCAGAAGGGTCTTAGGAATGGAATGGGAAGGAGTTGGATATCACATCTCATGCTAAAGGGAGGGTCTCAGGTTTGGAAGGGGAAGGATTTGGATATCACATCTCATGTTATAGGAAGGATCTCAAGTTTGGTATTAGAAGCATTGAGATATCACATCTCATGCTATCGGAAGGATCTCAGGTTTGGTATTAGAAGCATTGAGATATCACATCTCATGCTATCCGAAGAGTCTCAGGATTGGAATAGGAAGGAGTTGGATATCACATCTCATGCTAAAGGGAGGGTCTCAGGATTGGAAGGGGAAGGATTTGGATATCACATCTCATGTTATCGGAAGGATCTCACGTTTGGTATTAGAAGTATTGAGATATCATATCTCATGCTATAGGAAGGGTCTCAGGATTGGAATGGGAAGGAGTTGGATATCACATCTCATGCTATAGGGAGGGTCTCAGGATTGGAATGGGAAGGACTTAGATATCACATATCATGCTATAGGGAGGGTCTCAGTTTTGATATTAGAAGCATTGAGATATCACATCTCATGCTATAGGAAGTGTCTCAGGATTGGAATGGGAAGGTGCTGGATATCACATCTCATGCTAAAGGAAGGGTCTCAGGTTTGGAACGGGAAGGATTTGGATATCACATCTCATGTTATAGGAAGGGTCTCAGGTTTGGTATAAGCATTGAGATATCACATCTCTGCTATCGGAAGTGTCTCAGGATTGGAATGGGAAGGAGTTGGATATCCCATCTCATGTTATAGGACGGGTCTCAGGTTTGTTATTAGAATCATTGAGATATCATATTGCATGCTGTAGGAAGGGTCTAAGGGTTGGAATGGGAAGGACTTGGATATCACATCTCATGCTATAGATAGGCTCTTAGGTTTGGAAAGGGAAGGAGTTGGATATCACATTTCATGTTAGAGGCAGGATCTCAGGTTTGGTATTAGAAGCATTGAGATATCACATCTCATGCTATAGGAAGGGTCTCAGGATTGGAATGGGAAGCAGTTGGATATCACATCTCATGCTATAGGAAGGGTCTCAGGTTTGGTATAAGCATTGAGATATCACATCTCATGCTATAGGACGGGTCTCAGGATTGGAATGGAAGGAGTTGGATATCACATCTCATGTTATAGGAAGGATCTCAGGTTTGGTATTAGAAGCATTGAGACATCACATCTCATGCTATAGGAAGGGTCTCAGGGTTGGAATGGGAAGGAGTTGGATATCACATCTCATCCAATAGGAAGGGTCTCAGGTTTGGAATGGGAAGGAATTGGATATCACATCTCATGTTATAGGAAGGATCTCAGGTTTGGTATTAGAAGCATTGAGATATCACATCTCATGCTATAGGAATGGTCTCAGGATTGGAATGTGAAGGATTTGGATATCACATCTCATGCTAAAGGAAGGGTCTCAGGTTTGGTAGAAGCATTGAGATATCACGTCTCTGCTATCGGAAGGGTCTCAGGATTGGATTGGGAAGGAGTTGGATATCACATCTCATGCCATAGGAAGGGTCTCAGGTTTGGTATAAGCATTGAGATATCACATCTCTGCTATCGGAAGGGTCTCAGGATTGGATTGGGAAGGAGTTGGATATCCCTTCTCATGCTATAGGAAGTGTCTCAGGTTGGAATGGGAAGGAGTTGGATATCACATCTCATGTTATAGGAAGGGTCTCAGGATTGGAATGGGAAGGATTTGGATATCACATCTCTTGCTATAGGAAGGGTCTCAGGATTGGAATGGGTAGGAGTTGGATATTACTTTCTTGCTATAGGAAGGGTCTCATGTTTGGAATGGGAAGGAGTTGGATATCACATATGCTATAGTTAGTGTCTCAGGTTTGGAACGGGAAGGAGTTGGATATCACATCTCATGTTATAGGAAGGGTCTCAGGCTTGGTATAAGCATTGAGATATCACATCTCTGCTATCGGAAGCGGCTCAGGATTGGAATGGGAAGGAGTTGGATATCCCATCTCATGTTATAGGAAGAGTCTCTGGTTTGGTAGAATCATTGAGATATCACATCGCATGCTGTAGGAAGGGTCAAAGGATTGGAATGGGATGGACTTGGATATCACATCTCATGCTATAGGTAGGCTCTCAGGTTTGGTATAAGCATTGAGATATCACATCTCATGCTATAGGAAGGGTCTCAGGATTGGAATGGGAAGGAATTGGATATCACATCTCATGCTATAGGAAGGGTCTCAGATTTGGTATAAGCATTGAGATATCACATCTCATGCTAAAGGAAGAGTCTCAGGGTTGGAATGTGAAGGATTTGGATATCACATCTCATGCTAAAGGAAGGGTCTCAGGTTTGGTAGAAGCATTGAGATATCACGTCGCTGCTATCGGAAGGGTCTCAGGATTGGATTGGGAAGGAGTTGGATATCCCTTCTCATGCTATAGGAAGGGTCTCAGGATTTGAATGGCAAGGAGTTGGATATCACATCTCATGCCATAGGAAGGGTCTCAGGTTTGGTATAAGCATTGAGATATCACATCTCTGCTATCGGAAGGGTCTCAGGATTGGATTGGGAAGGAGTTGGATATCCCTTCTCATGCTATAGGAAGTGTCTCAGGTTGGAATGGGAAGGAGTTGGATATCACATCTCATGCTATAGGAAGGGTCTCAGGTTTGGTATAAGCATTGAGATATCACATCTCATGCTATAGGACGGGTCTCAGGATTGTAATGGAAGGAGTTGGATATCACATCTCATGTTATAGGAAGGATCTCAGGTTTGGTATTAGAATCATTGAGACATCACATCTCATGCTATAGGAAGGGTCTCAGGGTTGGAATGGGAAGGAGTTGGATATCACAACTCATCCAATAGGAAGGGTCTCAGGTTTGGAATGGGAAGGAATTGGATATCACATCTCATGTTATAGGAAGGATCTCAGGTTTGGTATTAGAAGCATTGAGATATCACATCTCATGCTATAGGAAGGGTCTCAGGATTGGAATGTGAAGGATTTGGATATCACATCTCATGCTAAAGGAAGGGTCTCAGGTTTGGTAGAAGCATTGAGATATCACGTCTCTGCTATCGGAAGGGTCTCAGGATTGGATTGGGAAGGAGTTGGATATCCCTTTTCATGCTATAGGAAGGGTCTCAGGATTTGAATGGCAAGGAGTTGGATATCACATCTCATGCCACAGGAAGGGTCTCAGGTTTGGTTTAAGCATTGAGATATCACATCTCTGCTATCGGAAGGGTCTCAGGATTGGATTGGGAAGGAGTTGGATATCCCTTCTCATGCTATAGGAAGTGTCTCAGGTTGGAATGGGAAGGAGTTGGATATCACATCTCATGTTATAGGAAGGGTCTCAGGATTGGAATGGGAAGGATTTGGATATCACATCTCTTGCTATAGGAAGGGTCTCAGGATTGGAATGGGTAGGAGTTGGATATTACTTTCTTGCTATAGGAAGGGTCTCATGTTTGGAATGGGAAGGAGTTGGATATCACATATGCTATAGTTAGTGTCTCAAGTTCGGAACGGGAAGGAGTTGGATATCACATCTCATGTTATAGGAAGGGTCTCAGGTTTGGTATAAGCATTGAGATATCACATCTCTGCTATCGGAAGCGGCTCAGGATTTGAATGGGAAGGAGTTGGATATCCCATCTCATGTTATAGGAAGAGTCTCTGGTTTGTTATTAGAATCATTGAGATATCACATCGCATGCTGTAGGAAGGGTCTAAGGATTGGAATGGGGTGGACTTGGATATCACATCTCATGCTATAGGTAGGCTCTCAGTTTTGGTATAAGCATTGAGATATCACATCTCATGCTATAGGAAGGGTCTCAGGATTGGAATGGGAAGGAATTGGATATCACATCTCATGCTATAGGAAGGGTCTCAGATTTGGTATAAGCATTGAGATATCACATCTCATGCTAAAGGAAGGGTCTCAGGATTGGAATGGGAAGGAGTTGTATATGACATCTCAGGCCATAGGAACGTTCTCAGGTTTGGTATAAGCATTGAGATATCACATCTCTGCTATCAGAAAGGTCTCAGGATTGGAATGGGAAGGAGTTGGATATCCCATCTCATGTTATAGGAAGGGTCTCAGGTTTGGTATTAGAAGCATAGAGATATCACATCTCATGCTATAGGAAGGGTCTCAGGATTGGAATGGGAAGGACTTGGATGTCACATCTCATGCTATAGGGAGGGTCTCAAGTTTGATATTAGAAGCATTGAGATAACAAATCTCATGATATCGGAAGGGTCTCAGGATTGGAATGGGAAGGAGTTGGATATCACATCTCATGATAAAGGAAGGGTCTAAGGTTTGGAAGGGGAAGGATTTGGATATCACATCTCATGTTATAGGACGGGTCTCAGGTTTGGTATTAGAAGCATTGAGATATCAAGTCTCATGGTATACGAAGGGTCTCAGAATTGGAATGGGAAGGAGTTGGATGTCACACTTCAAGCTATAGGAAGGGTCTCAGGATTGGAATGGGAAGGAGTTTGATATCACATCTCATGCCATAGTATGGGTCTCAGGTTTGGTAGAAGCATTGGGATATCACATCTCATGCTATCGGAAGGGTATCAGTATTGGATTTGGAAGAAGTTGGATATCCCATCTCATGCTATAGGAAGGGTCTCAGGTTGGAATGGGAAGGAGTTGGATATCACATTTCATGTTATAGGAAGGGTCTCAGGATTGGAATGGGAAGGACTTGGATATCATATCTCATGCTATAGGACGGGTCTCAGGTTTGTTATTAGAATCATTGAGATATCATATTGCATGCTGTAGGAAGGGTCTAAGGATTGGAATGGGAAGGACCTGGATATCACATCTCATGCTATAGGATGGATCTCAGGTTTGGTATTAGAAGTATTGAGATATCACATCTCATGTTATCGGAAGGATCTCAGGTTTGGTATTAGAAGTATTGAGATATCACATCTCATGCTATAGGAAGGGTCTCAGGATTGGAATGGGAAGGAGTTGGATATCACATCTCATGCTAAAGGAAGGGTCTCAGGTTTGGTAGAAGCATTGAGATATCACATCTCATGCTATAGGAAGGGTCTCAGGATTGGAATGGGAAGGACTTAGATATCACATATCATGCTATAGGGAGGGTCTCAGTTTTGATATTAGAAGCATTGAGATATCACATCTCATGCTATCGGAAGTGTCTCAGGATTGGAATGGGAAGGATATCACATCTCATGCTAAAGGAAGGGTCTCAGGTTTGGAACGGGAAGGAGTTAAATTTCACATCTCATGTTATAGGAAGGGTCTCAGGTTTGGTATAAACATTGAGATATCACATCTCTGCTATCGGAAGTGTCTCAGGATTGGCATGGGAAGGAGTTGGATATCCCATCTCATGTTATAGGACGGGTCTCAGGTTTGTTATTAGAATCATTGAGATATCATATTGCATGCTGTAGGAAGGGTCTAAGGGTTGGAATGTGAAGGACTTGGATATCACATCTCATGCTATAGATAGGCTCTTAGGTTTGGAAAGGGAAGGAGTTGGATATCACATTTCATGTTAGAGGAAGGATCTCAGGTTTGGTATTAGAAGCATTGAGATATCACATCTCATGCTATAGGAAGGGTCTCAGGATTGGAATGGGAAGGAGTTGGATATCACATCTCATGCTATAGGAAGGGTCTCAGGTTTGGTATAAGCATTGAGATATCACATCTCATGCTATAGGACGGGTCTCAGGATTGGAATGGAAGGAGTTGGATATCACATCTCATGTTATAGGAAGGATCTCAGGTTTGGTATTAGAAGCATTGAGACATCACATCTCATGCTATAGGAAGGGTCTCAGGGTTGGAATGGGAAGGAGTTGGATATCACATCTCATCCAATAGGAAGGGTCTCAGGTTTGGAATGGGAAGTAATTGGATATCACATCTCATGTTATAGGAAGGATCTCAGGTTTGGTATTAGAAGCATTGAGATATCAAATCTCATGCTATAGGAAGGGTCTCAGGATTGGAATGTGAAGGATTTGGATATCACATCTCATGCTACAGGAAGGGTCTCAGGTTTGGTAGAAGCATTGAGATATCACGTCTCTGCTATCGGAAGGGTCTCAGGATTGGATTGGGAAGGAGTTGGATATCCCTTTTCATGCTATAGGAAGGGTCTCAGGTTTGGTATAAGCATTGAGATATCACATCTCTGCTATCGGAAGGGTCTCAGGATTGGATTGGGAAGGAGTTGGATATCCCTTCTCATGCTATAGGAAGTGTCTCAGGTTGGAATGGGAAGGAGTTGGATATCACATCTCATGATATAGGAAGGGTCTCAGGATTGGAATGGGAAGGATTTGGATATCACATCTCTTGCTATAGGAAGGGTCTCAGGATTGGAATGGGTAGGAGTTGGATATTACTTTCCTGCTATAGGAAGGGTCTCATGTTTGGAATGGGAAGGAGTTGGATATCACATATGCTATAGTTAGTGTCTCAGGATTGGAATGGGAAGGAGTTGGATATCCCATCTCATGTTATAGGAAGAGTCTCTGGTTTGGTATTAGAATAATTGAGATATCACATTGCATGTTGTAGGAAGGGTCTAAGGATTGGAATGGGATGGACTTGGATATCACATCTCATGCTATAGGTAGGCTCTCAGGTTTGGTATAAGCATTGAGATATCACATCTCATGCTATAGGAAGGGTCTCAGGATTGGAATGGGAAGGAATTGGATATCACATCTCATGCTATAGGAAGGGTCTCAGATTTGGTATAAGCATTGAGATATCACATATCATGCTAAAGGAAGGGTCTCAGGATTGGAATGGGAAGGAGTTGTATATGACATCTCAGGCCATAGGAAGGTTCTCAGGTTTGGTATAAGCATTGAGATATCACATCTCTGCTATCGGAAAGGTCTCAGGATTGGAATGGGAAGGAGTTGGATATCCCATCTCATGTTATAGGAAGGATCTCAGGTTTGGTATTAGAAGCATAGAGATATCACATCTCATGCTATAGGAAGGGTCTCAGGATTGGAATGGGAAGGACTTGGATGTCACATCTCATGCTATAGGGAGGGTCTCAAGTTTGATATTAGAAGCATTGAGATAACAAATCTCATGATATCGGAAGGGTCTCAGGATTGGAATGGGAAGGAGTTGGATATCACATCTCATGATAAAGGAAGGGTCTAAGGTTTGGAAGGGGAAGGATTTGGATATCACATCTCATGTTATAGGACGGGTCTCAGGTTTGGTATTAGAAGCATTGAGATATCAAGTCTCATGGTATAAGAAGGGTCTCAGAATTGGAATGGGAAGGAGTTGGATATCACACCTCAAGCTATAGGAAGGGTCTCAGGATTGGAATGGGAAGGAGTTTGATATCACATCTCATGCCATAGTATGGGTCTCAGGTTTGGTAGAAGCATCGGGATATCACATCTCATGCTATCGGAAGGGTATCAGTATTGGATTTTGAAGAAGTTGGATATCCCATCTCATGCTATAGGAAGGGTCTCAGGTTGGAATGGGAAGGAGTTGGATATCACATTTCATGTTATAGGAAGGGTCTCAGGATTGGAATGGGAAGGACTTGGATATCATATCTCATGCTATAGGACGGGTCTCAGGTTTGTTATTAGAATCATTGAGATATCATATTGCATGCTGTAGGAAGGGTCTAAGGATTGGAATAGGAAGGACCTGGATATCACATCTCATGCTATAGATAGGCTCTTAGGTTTGGAAAGGGAAGGAGTTGGATATCACATTTCATGTTAGAGGAAGGATCTCAGGTTTGGTATTAGAAGCACTGAGATATCACATCTCATGCTATAGGAAGGGTCTCAGGATTGGAATGGGAAGTAGTTGGATATCACATCTCATGCTATAGGAAGGGTCTCAGGTTTGGTATAAGCATTGAGATATCACATCTCATGCTATAGGACGGGTCTCAGGATTGGAATGGAAGGAGTTGGATATCACATCTCATGTTATAGGAAGGATCTCAGGTTTGGTATTAGAATCATTGAGACATCACATCTCATGCTATAGGAAGGGTCTCAGGGTTGGAATGGGAAGGAGTTGGATATCACAACTCATCCAATAGGAAGGGTCTCAGGTTTGGAATGGGAAGGAATTGGATATCACATCTCATGTTATAGGAAGGATCTCAGGTTTGGTATTAGAAGCATTGAGATATCACATCTCATGCTATAGGAAGGGTCTCAGGATTGGAATGTGAAGGATTTGGATATCACATCTCATGCTAAAGGAAGGGTCTCAGGTTTGGTAGAAGCATTGAGATATCACGTCTCTGCTATCGGAAGGGTCTCAGGATTGGATTGGGAAGGAGTTGGATATCCCTTCTCATGCTATAGGAAGGGTCTCAGGATTTGAATGGCAAGGAGTTGGATATCACATCTCATGCCAATACGAAGGGTCTCAGGTTTGGTATAAGCATTGAGATATCACATCTCTGCTATCGGAAGGGTCTCAGGATTGGAATGGGAAGGAGTTGGATATTCCCATCTCATGTAATAGGAAGGGTCTCAGGTTTAGTATTAGAAGCATTGAGATATCACATCTCATGCTATAGGAAGGGTCTCAGGATTGGAATGGGAAGGACTTGGATATCACATCTCATGCTATAGGGAGGGTCTCAAGTTTGATATTAGAAGCTTTGAGATATCACATCTCATGATATCGGAAGGGTCTCAGGATTGGAATGGGAAGGAGTTGGATATCACATCTCATGATAAAGGAAGGGTCTAAGGTTTGGAAGGGGAAGGATTTGGATATCACATCTCATGTTATATTACGGGTCTCAGGTTTGGTATTAGAAGCATTGAGATATCAAGTCTCAGAGTATAGGAAGGGTCTCAGAATTGGAATGGGAAGGAGTTGGATATCACATCTCAAGCTATAGGAAGGGTCTCAGGATTGGAATGGGAAGGACTTGGATATCACATCTCATGCTATAGGAAGGCTCTCAGGTTTGGAAGGGGAAAGAGTTGGATATCACATTTCATGTTAGAGGTAGGATCTCAGGTTTGGTATTAGAGGCATTGAGATATCACATCTCATGCTATCAGAAGGGTCTCGGGAATGGAATGGGAAGGAGTTGGATATCACATCTCATGCTAAAGGGAGGGTCTCAGGTTTGGAAGGGAAAGGATTTGGATATCACATCTCATGTTATAGGAAGGATCTCAGGTTTGGTATTAGAAGCATTGAGATATCACATCTCATGCTATCAGAAGGGTCTCAGGATTGGAATGGGAAGGAGTTGGATATCACATCTCATGCTAAAGGGAGGGTCTCAGGTTTGGAAGGGGAAGGATTTGGATATCACATCTCATGTTATCGGAAGGATCTCACGTTTGGTATTAGAAGTATTGAGATATCATATCTCATGCTATAGGAAGGGTCTCAGGATTGGAATGGGAAGGAGTTGGATATCACATCTCATGTTATAGGAAGTGTCTCAGGATTGTAATGGGAAGGACTTGGATATCACATCTCATGCTATAGGTAGGGTCTCAAGTTTGATATTAGAAGCATTGAGATATCACATCTCATGCTATAGGAAGGGTCTGAGGATTGGAATGGGAAGGAGTTGGATATCACATCTCATGCTATGGGAAGGGTCTCAGGTTTGGTATAAGCAGTGAGATATCACATCTCATGCTATAGGAAGTGTCTCAGGATTGGAATGGGAAGGAGTTGGATATCACATCTCATGTTATAGGAAGGATCTCAGGTTTGGTATAAGCATTGAGATATCACATCTCTGCTACCGGAAGGGTCTCAGGATTGGAATGGGAAGGAGTTGGATATTCCCATCTCATGTTATAGGAAGGGTCTCAGGTTTGGTATTAGAAGCATTGAGATATCACATCTCATGCTATAGGAAGGGTCTCAGGATTGGAATGGGAAGGACTTGGATATCACATCTCATGCTATAGGGAGGGTCTCAAGTTTGATATTAGAAGCTTTGAGATATCACATCTCATGATATCGGAAGGGTCTCAGGATTGGAATGGGAAGGAGTTGGATATCACATCTCATGATAAAGGAAGGGTCTAAGGTTTGGAAGGGGAAGGATTTGGATATCACATCTCATGTTATATTACGGGTCTCACGTTTGTATTAGAAGCATTGAGATATCAAGTCTCATAGTATAGGAAGGGTCTCAGAATTGGAATGGGAAGGAGTTGGATATCACATCTCAAGCTATAGGAAGGGTCTCAGGATTGGAATGGGAAGGACTTGGATATCACATCTCATGCTATAGGAAGGCTCTCAGGTTTGGAAGGGGAAAGAGTTGGATATCACATTTCATGTTAGAGGTAGGATCTCAGGTTTGGTATTAGAGGCATTGAGATATCACATCTCATGCTATCAGAAGGGTCTCAGGAATGGAATGGGAAGGAGTTGGATATCACATCTCATGCTAAAGGGAGGGTCTCAGGTTTGGAAGGGGAAGGATTTGGATATCACATCTCATGTTATAGGAAGGATCTCAGGTTTGGTATTAGAAGCATTGAGATATCACATCTCATGCTATCGGAAGGATCTCAGGTTTGGTATTAGAAGCATTGAGATATCACATCTCATGCTATCAGAAGAGTCTCAGGATTGGAATAGGAAGGAGTTGGATATCACATCTCATGCTAAAGGGAGGGTCTCAGGATTGGAAGGGGAAGGATTTGGATATCACATCTCATGTTATCGGAAGGATCTCACGTTTGGTATTAGAAGTATTGAGATATCATATCTCATGCTATAGGAAGGGTCTCAGGATTGGAATGGGAAGGAGTTGGATATCACATCTCATGCTATAGGGAGGGTCTCAGGATTGGAATGGGAAGGACTTAGATAGCACATATCATGCTATAGGGAGGGTCTCAGTTTTGATATTAGAAGCATTGAGATATCACATCTCATGCTATAGGAAGTGTCTCAGGATTGGAATGGGAAGGTGCTGGATATCACATCTCATGCTAAAGGAAGGGTCTCAGGTTTGGAACGGGAAGGATTTGGATATCACATCTCATGTTATAGGAAGGGTCTCAGGTTTGGTATAAGCATTGAGATATCACATCTCTGCTATCGGAAGTGTCTCAGGATTGGAATGGGAAGGAGTTGGATATCCCATCTCATGTTATAGGACGGGTCTCAGGTTTGTTATTAGAATCATTGAGATATCATATTGCATGCTGTAGGAAGGGTCTAAGGGTTGGAATGGGAAGGACTTGGATATCACATCTCATGGTATAGATAGGCTCTTAGGTTTGGAAAGGGAAGGAGTTGGATATCACATTTCATGTTAGAGGAAGGATCTCAGGTTTGGTATTAGAAGCATTGAGATATCACATCTCATGCTACAGGAAGGGTCTCAGGATTGGAATGGGAAGCAGTTGGATATCACATCTCATGCTATAGGAAGGGTCTCAGGTTTGGTATAAGCATTGAGATATCACATCTCATGCTATAGGACGGGTCTCAGGATTGGAATGGAAGGAGTTGGATATCACATCTCATGTTATAGGAAGGATCTCAGGTTTGGTATTAGAAGCATTGAGACATCACATCTCATGCTATAGGAAGGGTCTCAGGGTTGGAATGGGAAGGAGTTGGATATCACATCTCATCCAATAGGAAGGGTCTCAGGTTTGGAATGGGAAGGAATTGGATATCACATCTCATGTTATAGGAAGGATCTCAGGTTTGGTATTAGAAGCATTTAGATATCACATCTCATGCTATAGGAAGGGTCTCAGGATTGGAATGTGAAGGATTTGGATATCACATCTCATGCTAAAGGAAGGGTCTCAGGTTTGGTAGAAGCATTGAGATATCACGTCTCTGCTATCGGAAGAGTCTCAGGATTGGATTGGGAAGGAGTTGGATATCACATCTCATGCCATAGGAAGGGTCTCAGGTTTGGTATAAGCATTGAGATATCACATCTCTGCTATCGGAAGGGTCTCAGGATTGGATTGGGAAGGAGTTGGATATCCCTTCTCATGCTATAGGAAGTGTCTCAGGTTGGAATGGGAAGGAGTTGGATATCACATCTCATGTTATAGGAAGGGTCTCAGGATTGGAATGGGAAGGATTTGGATATCACATCTCTTGCTATAGGAAGGGTCTCAGGATTGGAATGGGTAGGAGTTGGATATTACTTTCTTGCTATAGGAAGGGTCTCATGTTTGGAATGGGAAGGAGTTGGATATCACATATGCTATAGTTAGTGTCTCAGGTTTGGAACGGGAAGGAGTTGGATATCACATCTCATGTTATAGGAAGGGACTCAGGTTTGGTATAAGCATTGAGATATCACATCTCTGCTATCGGAAGCGGCTCAGGATTGGAATGGGAAGGAGTTGGATATCCCATCTCATGTTATAGGAAGAGTCTCTGGTTTGGTATTAGAATCATTGAGATATCACATCGCATGCTGTAGGAAAGGTCTAAGGATTGGAATGGGATGGACTTGGATATCACATCTCATGCTATAGGTAGGCTCTCAGGTTTGGTATAAGCATTGAGATATCACATCTCATGCTATAGGAAGGGTCTCAGGATTGGAATGGGAAGGAATTGGATATCACATCTCATGCTATAGGAAGGGTCTCAGATTTGGTATAAGCATTGAGATATCACATCTCTGCTATCGGAAGGGTCTCAGGATTGGAATGGGAAGCAGTTGGATATCCCATCTCATGTTATAGGAAGGGTCTCAGGTTTGGTATTAGAAGCATAGAGATATCACATCTCATGCTATAGGAAGGATCTCAGGATTTGAATGGCAAGGAGTTGGATATCACATCTCATGCCATAGGAAGGGTCTCAGGTTTGGTATAAGCATTGAGATATCACATCTCTGCTATCGGAAGGGTCTCAGGATTCGATTGGGAAGGAGTTAGATATCCCTTCTCATGCTATAGGACGTGTCTCAGGTTGGAATGGGAAGGAGTTGGATATCACATCTCATGTTATAGGAAGGGTCTCAGGATTGGAATGGGAAGGACTTGGATGTCACATCTCATGCTATAGGGAGGGTCTCAAGTTTGATATTAGAAGCATTGAGATAACAAATCTCATGATATCGGAAGGGTCTCAGGATTGGAATGGGAAGGAGTTGGATATCACATCTCATGATAAAGGAAGGGTCTAAGGTTTGGAAGGGGAAGGATTTGGATATCACATCTCATGTTATAGGACGGGTCTCAGGTTTGGTATTAGATGCATTGAGATATCAAGTCTCATGGTATAAGAAGGGTCTCAGAATTGGAATGGGAAGGAGTTGGATATCACACCTCAAGCTATAGGAAGGGTCTCAGGATTGGAATGGGAAGGAGTTTGATATCACATCTCATGCCATAGTATGGGTCTCAGGTTTGGTAGAAGCATTGGGATATCACATCTCATGCTATCGGAAGGGTATCAGTATTGGATTTGGAAGAAGTTGGATATCCCATCTCATGCTATAGGAAGGGTCTCAGGTTGGAATGGGAAGGAGTTGGATATCACATTTCATGATATAGGAAGGGTCTCAGGATTGGAATGGGAAGGACTTGGATATCATATCTCATGCTATAGGACGAGTCTCAGGTTTGTTATTAGAATCATTGAGATATCATATTGCATGCTGTAGGAAGGGTCTAAGGATTGGAATGGGAAGGACTTGGATATCACATCTCATGCTATAGATAGGCTCTTAGGTTTGGAAAGGGAAGGAGTTGGATATCACATTTCATGTTAGAGGAAGGATCTCAGGTTTGGTATTAGAAGCATTGAGATATCACATCTCATGCTATATGAAGGGTCTCAGGATTGGAATGGGAAGTAGTTGGATATCACATCTCATGCTATAGGAAGGGTCTCAGGTTTGGTATAAGCATTGAGATATCACATCTCATGCTATAGGACAGGTCTCAGGATTGGAATGGAAGGAGTTGGATATCACATATCATGTTATAGGAAGGATCTCAGGTTTGGTATTGGAAGCATTGAGACATCACATCTCATGCTATAGGAAGGGCCTCAGGGTTGGAATAGGAAGGAGTTGGATATCACATCTCATCCAATAGGAAGGGTCTCAGGTTTGGAATGGGAAGGAATTGGATATCACATCTCATGTTATAGGAAAGATCTCAGGTTTGGTATTAGAAGCATTGAGATATCACATCTCATGCTATAGGAAGGGTCTCAGAATTGGAATGGGAAGGAGTTGGATATCACACCTCAAGCTATAGGAAGGGTCTCAGGATTGGAATGGGAAGGAGTTTGATATCACATCTCATGCCATAGTATGGGTCTCAGGTTTGGTAGAAGCATTGGGATATCACATCTCATGCTATCGGAATGGTATCAGTATTGGATTTTGAAGAAGTTGGATATCCCATCTCATGCTATAGGAAGGGTCTCAGGTTGGAATGGGAAGGAGTTGGATATCACATTTCATGTTATAGGAAGGGTCTCAGGATTGGAATGGGAAGGACTTGGATATCATATCTCATGCTATAGGACGGGTCTCAGGTTTGTTATTAGAATCATTGAGATATCATATTGCATGCTGTAGGAAGGGGCTAAGGATTGGAATAGGAAGGACCTGGATATCACATCTCATGCTATAGATAGGCTCTTAGGTTTGGAAAGGGAAGGAGTTGGATATCACATTTCATGTTAGAGGAAGGATCTCAGGTTTGGTATTAGAAGCACTGAGATATCACATCTCATGCTATAGGAAGGGTCTCAGGATTGGAATGGGAAGTAGTTGGATATCACATCTCATGCTATAGGAAGGGTCTCAGGTTTGGTATAAGCATTGAGATATCACATCTCATGCTATAGGACGGGTCTCAGGATTGGAATGGAAGGAGTTGGATATTACATCTCATGTTATAGGAAGGATCTCAGGTTTGGTATTAGATTCATTGAGACATCACATCTCATGCTATAGGAAGGGTCTCAGGGTTGGAATGGGAAGAAGTTGGATATCACAACTCATCCAATAGGAAGGGTCTCAGGTTTGGAATGGGAAGGAATTGGATATCACATCTCATGTTATAGGAAGGATCTCAGGTTTGGTATTAGAAGCATTGAGATATCACATCTCATGCTATAGGAAGGGTCTCAGGATTGGAATGTGAAGGATTTGGATATCACATCTCATGCTAAAGGAAGGGTCTCAGGTTTGGTAGAAGCATTGAGATATCACGTCTCTGCTATCGGAAGGGTCTCAGGATTGGATTGGGAAGGAGTTGGATATCCCTTCTCATGCTATAGGAAGGGTCTCAGGATTTGAATGGCAAGGAGTTGGATATCACATCTCATGCCATACGAAGGGTCTCAGGTTTGGTATAAGCATTGAGATATCACATCTCTGCTATCGGAAGGGTCTCAGGATTGGAATGGGAAGGAGTTGGATATTCCCATCTCATGTAATAGGAAGGGTCTCAGGTTTGGTATTAGAAGCATTGAGATATCACATCTCATGCTATAGGAAGGGTCTCAGGATTGGAATGGGAAGGACTTGGATATCACATCTCATGCTATAGGGAGGGTCTCAAGTTTGATATTAGAAGCTTTGAGATATCACATCTCATGATATCGGAAGGGTCTCAGGATTGGAATGGGTAGGAGTTGGATATCACATCTCATGATAAAGGAAGGGTCTAAGGTTTGGAAGGGGAAGGATTTGGATATCACATCTCATGGTATATTACGGGTCTCAGGTTTGGTATTAGAAGCATTGAGATATCAAGTCTCAGAGTATAGGAAGGGTCTCAGAATTGGAATGGGAAGGAGTTGGATATCACATCTCAAGCTATAGGAAGGGTCTCAGGATTGGAATGGGATGGACTTGGATATCACATCTCATGCTATAGGAAGGCTCTCAGGTTTGGAAGGGGAAAGAGTTGGATATCACATTTCATGTTAGAGGTAGGATCTCAGGTTTGGTATTAGAGGCATTGAGATATCACATCTCATGCTATCAGAAGGGTCTCGGGAATGGAATGGGAAGGAGTTGGATATCACATCTCATGCTAGAGGGAGGGTCTCAGGTTTGGAAGGGAAAGGATTTGGATATCACATCTCATGTTATAGGAAGGATCTCAGGTTTGGTATTAGAAGCATTGAGATATCACATCTCATGCTATCAGAAGGGTCTCAGGATTGGAATGGGAAGGAGTTGGATATCACATCTCATGCTAAAGGGAGGGTCTCAGGTTTGGAAGGGGAAGGATTTGGATATCACATCTCATGTTATCGGAAGGATCTCACGTTTGGTATTAGAAGTATTGAGATATCATATCTCATGCTATAGGAAGGGTCTCAGGATTGTAATGGGAAGGACTTGGATATCACATCTCATGCTATAGGTAGGGTCTCAAGTTTGATATTAGAAGCATTGAGATATCACATCTCATGCTATAGGAAGGGTCTGAGGATTGGAATGGGAAGGAGTTGGATATCACATCTCATGCTATGGGAAGGGTCTCAGGTTTGGTATAAGCAGTGAGATATCACATCTCATGCTATAGGAAGTGTCTCAGGATTGGAATGGGAAGGAGTTGGATATCACATCTCATGTTATAGGAAGGATCTCAGGTTTGGTATAAGCATTGAGATATCACATCTCTGCTACCGGAAGGGTCTCAGGATTGGAATGGGAAGGAGTTGGATATTCCCATCTCATGTTATAGGAAGGGTCTCAGGTTTGGTATTAGAAGCATTGAGATATCACATCTCATGCTATAGGAAGGGTCTCAGGATTGGAATGGGAAGGACTTGGATATCACATCTCATGCTATTGGGAGGGTCTCAAGTTTGATATTAGAAGCTTTGAGATATCACATCTCATGATATCGGAAGGGTCTCAGGATTGGAATGGGAAGGAGTTGGATATCACATCTCATGATAAAGGAAGGGTCTAAGGTTTGGAAGGGGAAGGATTTGGATATCACATCTCATGTTATATTACGGGTCTCACGTTTGTATTAGAAGCATTGAGGTATCAAGTCTCATAGTATAGGAAGGGTCTCAGAATTGGAATGGGAAGGAGTTGGATATCACATCTCAAGCTATAGGAAGGGTCTCAGGATTGGAATGGGAAGGACTTGGATATCACATCTCATGCTATAGGAAGGCTCTCAGGTTTGGAAGGGGAAAGAGTTGGATATCACATTTCATGTTAGAGGTAGGATCTCAGGTTTGGTATTAGAGGCATTGAGATATCACATCTCATGCTATCAGAAGGGTCTCAGGAATGGAATGGGAAGGAGTTGGATATCACATCTCATGCTAAAGGGAGGGTCTCAGGTTTGGAAGGGGAAGGATTTGGATATCACATCTCATGTTATAGGAAGGATCTCAGGTTTGGTATTAGAAGCATTGAGATATCACATCTCATGCTATCGGAAGGATCTCAGGTTTGGTATTAGAAGCATTGAGATATCACATCTCATGCTATCAGAAGAGTCTCAGGATTGGAATAGGAAGGAGTTGGATATCACATCTCATGCTAAAGGGAGGGTCTCAGGATTGGAAGGGGAAGGATTTGGATATCACATCTCATGTTATCGGAAGGATCTCACGTTTGGTATTAGAAGTATTGAGATATCATATCTCATGCTATAGGAAGGGTCTCAGGATTGGAATGGGAAGGAGTTGGATATCACATCTCATGCTATAGGGAGGGTCTCAGGATTGGAATGGGAAGGACTTAGATATCACATATCATGCTATAGGGAGGGTCTCAGTTTTGATATTAGAAGCATTGAGATATCACATCTCATGCTATAGGAAGTGTCTCAGGATTGGAATGGGAAGGTGCTGGATATCACATCTCATGCTAAAGGAAGGGTCTCAGGTTTGGAACGGGAAGGATTTGGATATCACATCTCATGTTATAGGAAGGGTCTCAGGTTTGGTATAAGCATTGAGATATCACATCTCTGCTATCGGAAGTGTCTCAGGATTGGAATGGGAAGGAGTTGGATATCCCATCTCATGTTATAGGACGGGACTCAGGTTTGTTATTAGAATCATTGAGATATCATATTGCATGCTGTAGGAAGGGTCTAAGGGTTGGAATGGGAAGGACTTGGATATCACATCTCATGGTATAGATAGGCTCTTAGGTTTGGAAAGGGAAGGAGTTGGATATCACATTTCATGTTAGAGGAAGGATCTCAGGTTTGGTATTAGAAGCATTGAGATATCACATCTCATGCTATAGGAAGGGTCTCAGGATTGGAATGGGAAGCAGTTGGATATCACATCTCATGCTATAGGAAGGGTCTCAGGTTTGGTATAAGCATTGAGATATCACATCTCATGCTATAGGACGGGTCTCAGGATTGGAATGGAAGGAGTTGGATATCACATCTCATGTTATAGGAAGGATCTCAGGTTTGGTATTAGAAGCATTGAGACATCACATCTCATGCTATAGGAAGGGTCTCAGGGTTGGAATGGGAAGGAATTGGATATCACATCTCATGTTATAGGAAGGATCTCAGGTTTGGTATTAGAAGCATTGAGATATCACATCTCATGCTATAGGAAGGGTCTCAGGATTGGAATGTGAAGGATTTGGATATCACATCTCATGCTAAAGGAAGGGTCTCAGGTTTGGTAGAAACATTGAGATATCACGTCTCTGCTATCGGAAGAGTCTCAGGATTGGATTGGGAAGGAGTTGGATATCACATCTCATGCCATAGGAAGGGTCTCAGGTTTGGTATAAGCATTGAGATATCACATCTCTGCTATCGGAAGGGTCTCAGGATTGGATTGGGAAGGAGTTGGATATCCCTTCTCATGCTATAGGAAGTGTCTCAGGTTGGAATGGGAAGGAGTTGGATATCACATCTCATGTTATAGGAAGGGTCTCAGGATTGGAATGGGAAGGATTTGGATATCACATCTCTTGCTATAGGAAGGGTCTCAGGATTGGAATGGGTAGGAGTTGGATATTACTTTCTTGCTATAGGAAGGGTCTCATGTTTGGAATGGGAAGGAGTTGGATATCACATATGCTATAGTTAGTGTCTCAGGTTTGGAACGGGAAGGAGTTGGATATCACATCTCATGTTATAGGAAGGGTCTCAGGTTTGGTATAAGCATTGAGATATCACATCTCTGCTATCGGAAGCGGCTCAGGATTGGAATGGGAAGGAGTTGGATATCCCATCTCATGTTATAGGAAGAGTCTCTGGTTTGGTATTAGAATCATTGAGATATCACATCGCATGCTGTAGGAAAGGTCTAAGGATTGGAATGGGAAGGAATTGGATATCACATCTCATGCTATAGGAAGGGTCTCAGGATTGGAATGGGAAGGAATTGGATATCACATCTCATGCTATAGGAAGGGTCTCAGATTTGGTATAAGCATTGAGATATCACATCTCATGCTAAAGGAAGGGTCTCAGGATTGGAATGGGAAGGAGTTGTATATGACATCTCAGGCCATAGGAAGGTTCTCAGGTTTGGTATAAGCATTGAGATATCACATCTCTGCTATCGGAAGGGTCTCAGGATTGGAATGGGAAGCAGTTGGATATCCCATCTCATGTTATAGGAAGGGTCTCAGGTTTGGTATTAGAAGCATAGAGATATCACATCTCATGCTATAGGAAGGATCTCAGGATTTGAATGGCAAGGAGTTGGATATCACATCTCATGCCATAGGAAGGGTCTCAGGTTTGGTATAAGCATTGAGATATCACATCTCTGCTATCGGAAGGGTCTCAGGATTGGATTGGGAAGGAGTTAGATATCCCTTCTCATGCTATAGGGAGGGTCTCAAGTTTGATATTAGAAGCATTGAGATAACAAATCTCATGATATCGGAAGGGTCTCAGGATTGGAATGGGAAGGAGTTGGATATCACATCTCATGATAAAGGAAGGGTCTAAGGTTTGGAAGGGGAAGGATTTGGATATCACATCTCATGTTATAGGACAGGTCTCAGGTTTGGTATTAGATGCATTGAGATATCAAGTCTCATGGTATAAGAAGGGTCTCAGAATTGGAATGGGAAGGAGTTGGATATCACACCTCAAGCTATAGGAAGGGTCTCAGGATTGGAATGGGAAGGAGTTTGATATCACATCTCATGCCATAGTATGGGTCTCAGGTTTGGTAGAAGCATTGGGATATCACATCTCATGCTATCGGAAGGGTATCAGTATTGGATTTGGAAGAAGTTGGATATCCCATCTCATGCTATAGGAAGGGTCTCAGGTTGGAATGGGAAGGAGTTGGATATCACATTTCATGATATAGGAAGGGTCTCAGGATTGGAATGGGAAGGACTTGGATATCATATCTCATGCTATAGGACGGGTCTCAGGTTTGTTATTAGAATCATTGAGATATCATATTGCATGCTGTAGGAAGGGTCTAAGGATTGGAATGGGAAGGACTTGGATATCACATCTCATGCTATAGATAGGCTCTTAGGTTTGGAAAGGGAAGGAGTTGGATATCACATTTCATGTTAGAGGAAGGATCTCAGGTTTGGTATTAGAAGCATTGAGATATCACATCTCATGCTATATGAAGGGTCTCAGGATTGGAATGGGAAGTAGTTGGATATCACATCTCATGCTATAGGAAGGGTCTCAGGTTTGGTATAAGCATTGAGATATCACATCTCATGCTATAGGACAGGTCTCAGGATTGGAATGGAAGGAGTTGGATATCACATATCATGTTATAGGAAGGATCTCAGGTTTGGTATTGGAAGCATTGAGACATCACATCTCATGCTATAGGAAGGGTCTCAGGGTTGGAATGGGAATGAGTTGGATATCACATCTCATCCAATAGGAAGGGTCTCAGGTTTGGAATGGGAAGGAATTGGATATCACATCTCATGTTATAGGAAAGATCTCAGGTTTGGTATTAGAAGCATTGAGATATCACATCTCATGCTATAGGAAGGGTCTCAGGATTGGAATGTGAAGGATTTGGATATCACATCTCATGCTAAAGGAAGGGTCTCAGGTTTGGTAGAAGCATTGAGATATCACGTCTCTGCTATCGGAAGGGTCTCAGGATTGGATTGGGAAGGAGTTGGATATCCCTTCTCATGCTATAGGAAGGGTCTCAGGATTTGAATGGCAAGGAGTTGGATATCACATCTCATGCCATAGGAAGGGTCTCAGGTTTGGTATAAGCATTGAGATATCACATCTCTGCTATCGGAAGGGTCTCAGGATTGGAATGGGAAGGAGTTGGATATTCCCATCTCATGTTATAGGAAGGGTCATTGGTTTGGTATTAGAAGCATTGAGATATCACATCTCATGCTATAGGAAGGGTCTCAGGAATGGAATGGGAAGGACTTGGATATCACATCCCCTGCTATAGGGAGGGTCTCAAGTTTGATATTAGAAGCTTTGAGATATCACATCTCATGATATCGGAAGGGTCTCAGGATTGGAATGGGAAGGAGTTGGATATCACATCTCATGATAAAGGAAGGGTCTAAGGTTTGGAAGGGGAAGGATTTGGATATCACATCTCATGTTATATTACGGGTCTCAGGTTTGGTATTAGAAGCATTGAGATATCAAGTCTCAGAGTATAGGAAGGGTCTCAGAATTGGAATGGTAAGGAGTTGGATATCACATCTCAAGCTATAGGAAGGGTCTCAGGATTGGAATGGGAAGGACTTGGATATCACATCTCATGCTATAGGAAGGCTCTCAGGTTTGGAAGGGGAAAGAGTTGGATATCACATTTCATGTTAGAGGTAGGATCTCAGGTTTGGTATTAGAGGCATTGAGATATCACATCTCATGCTATCAGAAGGGTCTCAGGAATGGAATGGGAAGGAGTTGGATATCACATCTCATGCTAAAGGGAGGGTCTCAGGTTTGGAAGGGGAATGATTTGGATATCACATCTCATGTTATAGGAAGGATCTCAGGTTTGGTATTAGAAGCATTGAGATATCACATCTCATGCTATCGGAAGGATCTCAGGTTTGGTATTAGAAGCATTGAGATATCACATCGCATGCTATCAGAAGGGTCTCAGGATTGGAATGGGAAGGAGTTGGATATCACATCTCATGCTAAAGGGAGGGTCTCAGGTTTGGAAGGGGAAGGATTTGGATATCACATCTCATGTTATCGGAAGGATCTCACGTTTGGTATTAGAAATATTGAGATATCATATCTCATGCTATAGGAAGGGTCTCAGGAGTGGAATGGGAAAGAGTTGGATATCACATCTCATGCTATAGGGAGTGTCTCAGGATTGGAATGGGAAGGACTTAGATATCACATATCATGCTATAGGGAGGGTCTCAGTTTTGATATTAGAAGCATTGAGATATCACATCTCATGCTATCGGAAGTGTCTCAGGATTGGAATGGGAAGGAGCTGGATATCACATCTCATGCTAAAGGAAGGGTCTCAGGTTTGGAACGGGAAGGATTTGGATATCACATCTCATGTTATAGGAAGGGTCTCAGGTTTGGTATAAGCATTGAGATATCACATCTCTGCTATCGGAAGTGTCTCAGGATTGGAATGGGAAGGAGTTGGATATCACATCTCATGTTATAGGACGGGTCTCAGGTTTGTTATTAGAATCATTGAGATATCATATTGCATGCTGTAGGAAGGGTCTAAGGGTTGGAATGGGAAGGACTTGGATATCACATCTCATGCTATAGATAGGCTCTTAGGTTTGGAAAGGGAAGGAGTTGGATATCACATTTCATGTTAGAGGAAGGATCTCAGGTTTGGTATTAGAAGCATTGAGATATCACATCTCATGCTATAGGAAGGGTCTCAGGATTGGAATGGGAAGTAGTTGGATATCACATCTCATGCTATAGGAAGGGTCTCAGGTTTAGTATAAGCATTGAGATATCACATCTCATGCTATAGGACGGGTCTCAGGATTGGAATGGAAGGAGTTGGATATCACATCTCATGTTATAGGAAGGATCTCAGGTTTGGTATTAGAAGCATTGAGACATCACATCTCATGCTATAGGAAGGGTCTCAGGGTTGGAATGGGAAGGAGTTGGATATCACATCTCATCCAATAGGAAGGGTCTCAGGTTTGGAATGGGAAGGAATTGGATATCACATCTCATGTTATAGGAAGGATCTCAGGTTTGGTATTAGAAGCATTGAGATATCACATCTCATGCTATAGGAAGGGTCTCAGGATTGGAATGTGAAGGATTTGGATATCACATCTCATGCTAAAGGAAGGGTCTCAGGTTTGGTAGAAGCATTGAGATATCACGTCTCTGCTATCGGAAGGGTCGCAGGATTGGATTGGGAAGGAGTTGGATATCCCTTCTCATGCTATAGGAAGGGTCTCAGGATTTGAATGGCAAGGAGTTGGATATCACATCTCATGCCATAGGAAGGGTCTCAGGTTTGGTATAAGCATTGAGATATCACATCTCTGCTATCGGAAGGGTCTCAGGATTGGATTGGGAAGGAGTTGGATATCCCTTCTCATGCTATAGGAAGTGTCTCAGGTTGGAATGGGAAGGAGTTGGATATCACATCTCATGTTATAGGAAGGGTCTCAGGATTGGAATGGGAAGGATTTGGATATCACATCTCTTGCTATAGGAAGGGTCTCAGGATTGGAATGGGTAGGAGTTGGATATTACTTTCTTGCTATAGGAAGGGTCTCATGTTTGGAATGGGAAGGAGTTGGATATCACATATGCTATAGTTAGTGTCTCAGGTTTGGAACGGGAAGGAGTTGGATATCACATCTCATGTTATAGGAAGGGTCTCAGGTTTGGTATAAGCATTGAGATATCACATCTCTGCTATCGGAAGCGGCTCAGGATTGGAATGGGAAGGAGTTGGATATCACATCTCATGTTATAGTAAGAGTCTCTGGTTTGGTATTAGAATCATTGAGATATCACATCGCATGCTGTAGGAAGGGTCTAAGGATTGGAATGGGATGGACTTGGATATCACATCTCATGCTATAGGTAGGCTCTCAGGTTTGGTATAAGCATTGAGATATCACATCTCATGCTATAGGAAGGGTCTCAGGATTGGAATGGGAAGGATTTGGATATCACATCTCATGCTATAGGAAGGGTCTCAGATTTGGTATAAGCATTGAGATATCACATCTCATGCTAAAGGAAGGGTCTCAGGATTGGAATGGGAAGGAGTTGTGTATGACATCTCAGGCCATAGGAAGGGTCTCAGGATTGGAATGGGAAGGAGTTGGATATCACATTTCATGTTATAGGAAGGGTCTCAGGATTGGAATGGGAAGGACTTGGATATCATATCTCATGCTATAGGACGGGTCTCAGGTTTGTTATTAGAATCATTGAGATATCATATTGCATGCTGTAGGAAGGGTCTAAGGATTGGAATAGGAAGGACCTGGATATCACATCTCATGCTATAGATAGGCTCTTAGGTTTGGAAAGGGAAGGAGTTGGATATCACATTTCATGTTAGAGGAAGGATCTCAGGTTTGGTATTAGAAGCATTGAGATATCACATCTCATGCTATAGGAAGGGTCTCAGGATTGGAATGGGAAGTAGTTGGATATCACATCTCATGCTATAGGAAGGGTCTCAGGTTTCGTATAAGCATTGCGATATCACATCTCATGCTATAGGACGGGTCTCAGGATTGGAATGGAAGGAGTTGGATATCACATCTCATGTTATAGGAAGGATCTCAGGTTTGGTATTAGAATCATTGAGACATCACATCTCATGCTATAGGAAGGGTCTCAGGGTTGGAATGGGAAGGAGTTGGATATCACAACTCATCCAATAGGAAGGGTCTCAGGTTTGGAATGGGAAGGAATTGGATATCACATCTCATGTTATAGGAAGGATCTCAGGTTTGGTATTAGAAGCATTGAGATATCACATCTCATGCTATAGGAAGGGTCTCAGGATTGGAATGTGAAGGATTTGGATATCACATCTCATGCTAAAGGAAGGGTCTCAGGTTTGGTAGAAGCATTGAGATATCACGTCTCTGCTATCGGAAGGGTCTCAGGATTGGATTGGGAAGGAGTTGGATATCCCTTCTCATGCTATAGGAAGGGTCTCAGGATTTGAATGGCAAGGATTTGGATATCACATCTCATGCCATACAAAGGGTCTCAGGTTTGGTATAAGCATTGAGATATCACATCTCTGCTATCGGAAGGGTCTCAGGATTGGAATGGGAAGGAGTTGGATATTCCCATCTCATGTAGTAGGAAGGGTCTCAGGTTTGGTATTAGAAGCATTGAGATATCACATCTCATGCTATAGGAAGGGTCTCAGGATTGGAATGGGAAGGACTTGGATATCACATCTCATGCTATAGGGAGGGTCTCAAGTTTGATATTAGAAGCTTTGAGATATCACATCTCATGATATCGGAAGGGTCTCAGGATTGGAATGGGAAGGAGTTGGATATCACATCTCATGATAAAGGAAGGGTCTAAGGTTTGGAAGGGGAAGGATTTGGATATCACATCTCATGTTATATTACGGGTCTCAGGTTTGGTATTAGAAGCATTGAGATATCAAGTCTCAGAGTATAGGAAGGGTCTCAGAATTGGAATGGGAAGGAGTTGGATATCACATCTCAAGCTATAGGAAGGGTCTCAGGATTGGAATGGGAAGGACTTGGATATCACATCTCATGCTATAGGAAGGCTCTCAGGTTTGGAAGGGGAAAGAGTTGGATATCACATTTCATGTTAGAGGTAGGATCTCAGGTTTGGTATTAGAGGCATTGAGATATCACATCTCATGCTATCAGAAGGGTCTCGGGAATGGAATGGGAAGGAGTTGGATATCACATCTCATGCTAAAGGGAGGGTCTCAGGTTTGGAAGGGGAAGGATTTGGATATCACATCTCATGTTATAGGAAGGATCTCAGGTTTGGTATTAGAAGCATTGAGATATCACATCTCATGCTATCGGAAGGATCTCAGGTTTGGTATTAGAAGCATTGAGATATCACATCTCATGCTATCAGAAGGGTCTCAGGATTGGAATGGGAAGGAGTTGGATATCACATCTCATGCTAAAGGGAGGGTCTCAGGTTTGGAAGGGGAAGGATTTGGATATCACATCTCATGTTATCGGAAGGATCTCACGTTTGGTATTAGAAGTATTGAGATATCATATCTCATGCTATAGGAAGGGTCTCAGGATTGGAATGGGAAGGAGTTGGATATCACATCTCATGCTATAGGAAGTGTCTCAGGATTGTAATGGGAAGGACTTGGATATCACATCTCATGCTATAGGTAGGGTCTCAAGTTTGATATTAGAAGCATTGAGATATCACATCTCATGCTATAGGAAGGGTCTGAGGATTGGAATGGGAAGGAGTTGGATATCACATCTCATGCTATGGGAAGGGTCTCAGGTTTGGTATAAGCAGTGAGATATCACATCTCATGCTATAGGAAGTGTCTCAGGATTGGAATGGGAAGGAGTTGGATATCACATCTCATGTTATAGGAAGGATCTCAGGTTTGGTATAAGCATTGAGATATCACATCTCTGCTATCGGAAGGGTCTCAGGATTGGAATGGGAAGGAGTTGGATATTCCCATCTCATGTTATAGGAAGGGTCTCAGGTTTGGTATTAGAAGCATTGAGAGATCACATCTCATGCTATAGGAAGGGTCTCAGGATTGGAATGGGAAGGACTTGGATATCACATCTCATGCTATAGGGAGGGTCGCAAGTTTGATATTAGAAGCTTTGAGATATCACATCTCATGATATCGGAAGGGTCTCAGGATTGGAATGGGAAGGAGTTGGATATCACATCTCATGATAAAGGAAGGGTCTAAGGTTTGGAAGGGGAAGGATTTGGATATCACATCTCATGTTATATTACGGGTCTCACGTTTGTATTAGAAGCATTGAGATATCAAGTCTCATAGTATAGGAAGGGTCTCAGAATTGGAATGGGAAGGAGTTGGATATCACATCTCAAGTTATAGGAAGGGTCTCAGGATTGGAATGGGAAGGACTTGGATATCACATCTCATGCTATAGGAAGGCTCTCAGGTTTGGAAGGGGAAAGAGTTGGATATCACATTTCATGTTAGAGGTAGGATCTCAGGTTTGGTATTAGAGGCATTGAGATATCACATCTCATGCTATAAGAAGGGTCTCAGGAATGGAATGGGAAGGAGTTGCATATCACATCTCATGCTAAAGGGAGGGTCTCAGGTTTGGAAGGGGAAGGATTTGGATATCACATCTCATGTTATAGGAAGGATCTCAGGTTTGGTATTAGAAGCATTGAGATATCACATCTCATGCTATCGGAAGGATCTCAGGTTTGGTATTAGAAGCATTGAGATATCACATCTCATGCTATCAGAAGAGTCTCAGGATTGGAATAGGAAGGAGTTGGATATCACATCTCATGCTAAAGGGAGGGTCTCAGGATTGGAAGGGGAAGGATTTGGATATCACATCTCATGTTATCGGAAGGATCGCACGTTTGGTATTAGAAGTATTGAGATATCATATCTCATGCTATAGGAAGGGTCTCAGGATTGGAATGGGAAGGAGTTGGATATCACATCTCATGCTATAGGGAGGGTCTCAGGATTGGAATGAGAAGGACTTAGATATCACATATCATGCTATAGGGAGGGTCTCAGTTTTGATATTAGAAGCATTGAGATATCACATCTCATGCTATAGGAAGTGTCTCAGGATTGGAATGGGAAGGTGCTGGATATCACATCTCATGCTAAAGGAAGGGTCTCAGGTTTGGAACGGGAAGGATTTGGATATCATATCTCATGTTATAGGAAGGGTCTCAGGTTTGGTATAAGCATTGAGATATCACATCTCTGCTATCGGAAGTGTCTCAGGATTGGAATGGGAAGGAGTTGGATATCCCATCTCATGTTATAGGACGGGTCTCAGGTTTGTTATTAGAATCATTGAGATATCATATTGCATGCTGTAGGAAGGGTCTAAGGGTTGGAATGGGAAGGAGTTGGATATCCCATCTCATGTTATAGGACGGGTCTCAGGTTTGTTATTAGAATCATTGAGATATCACATCTCATGCTATAGGAAGGGTCTCAGGATTGGAATGGGAAGCAGTTGGATATCACATCTCATGCTATAGGAAGGGTCTCAGGTTTGGTATAAGCATTGAGATATCACATCTCATGCTATAGGACGGGTCTCAGGATTGGAATGGAAGGAGTTGGATATCACATCTCATGTTATAGGAAGGATCTCAGGTTTGGTATTAGAAGCATTGAGACATCACATCTCATGCTATAGGAAGGGTCTCAGGGTTGGAATGGGAAGGAGTTGGATATCACATCGCATCCAATAGGAAGGGTCTCAGGTTTGGAATGGGAAGGAATTGGATATCACATCTCATGTTATAGGAAGGATCTCAGGTTTGGTATTAGAAGCATTGAGATATCACATCTCATGCTATAGGAAGGGTCTCAGGATTGGAATGTGAAGGATTTGAATATCACATCTCATGCTAAAGGAAGGGTCTCAGGTTTGGTAGAAGCATTGAGATATCACGTCTCTGCTATCGGAAGGGTCTCAGGATTGGATTGGGAAGGAGTTGGATATCACATCTCATGCCATAGGAAGGGTCTCAGGTTTGGTATAAGCATTGAGATATCACATCTCTGCTATCGGAAGGGTCTCAGGATTGGATTGGGAAGGAGTTGGATATCCCTTCTCATGCTATAGGAAGTGTCTCAGGTTGGAATGGGAAGGAGTTGGATATCACATCTCATGTTATAGGAAGGGTCTCAGGATTGGAATGGGAAGGATTTGGATATCACATCTCTTGCTATAGGAAGGGTCTCAGGATTGGAATGGGTAGGAGTTGGATATTCCTTTCTTGCTATAGGAAGTGTCTCATGTTTGGAATGGGAAGGAGTTGGATATCACATATGCTATAGTTAGTGTCTCAGGTTTGGAACGGGAAGGAGTTGGATATCACATCTCATGTTATAGGAAGGGTCTCAGGTTTGG
The DNA here is from genome assembly GCF_040938575.1 of Ambystoma mexicanum. Lineage (NCBI taxonomy): Eukaryota > Metazoa > Chordata > Amphibia > Caudata > Ambystomatidae > Ambystoma > Ambystoma mexicanum. The sequence continues at coordinate 8,091,131 of NC_090922.1, read as the reverse complement.
TATAAGCATTGAGATATCACATCTCTGCTATCGGAAGCGGCTCAGGATTGGAATGGGAAGGAGTTGGATATCCCATCTCATGTTATAGGAAGAGTCTCTGGTTTGGTATTAGAATCATTGAGATATCACATTGCATGCTGTAGGAAGGGTCTAAGGATTGGAATGGGATGGACTTGGATATCACATCTCATGTTATAGGAAGGGTCTCAGGTTTGGTATAAGCATTGAGATATCACATCTCTGCTATCGGAAGCGGCTCAGGATTGGAATGGGAAGGAGTTGGATATCCCATCTCATGTTATAGGAAGAGTCTCTGGTTTGGTATTAGAATCATTGAGATATCACATTGCATGCTGTAGGAAGGGTCTAAGGATTGGAATGGGATGGACTTGGATATCACATCTCATGCTATAGGTAGGCTCTCAGGTTTGGTATAAGCATTGAGATATCACATCTCATGCTATAGGAAGGGTCTCAGGATTGGAATGGGAAGGAATTGGATATCACATCTCATGCTATAGGAAGGGTCTCAGATTTGGTATAAGCATTGAGATATCACATCTCATGCTAAAGGAAGGGTCTCAGGATTGGAATGGGAAGGAGTTGTATATGACATCTCAGGCCATAGGAAGGTTCTCAGGTTTGGTATAAGCATTGAGATATCACATCTCTGCTATCGGAAGGGTCTCAGGATTGGAATGGGAAGGAGTTGGATTTCCCATCTCATGTTATAGGAAGGGTCTCAGGTTTGGTATTAGAAGCATAGAGATATCACATCTCATGCTATAGGAAGGGTCTCAGGATTTGAATGGCAAGGAGTTGGATATCACATCTCATGCCATAGGAAGGGTCTCAGGTTTGGTATAAGCATTCAGATATCACATCTCTGCTATCGGAAGGGTCTCAGGATTGGATTGGGAAGGAGTTAGATATCCCTTCTCATGCTATAGGAAGTGTCTCAGGTTGGAATGGGAAGGAGTTGGATATCACATCTCATGTTATAGGAAGGGTCTCAGGATTGGAATGGGAAGGACTTGGATGTCACATCTCATGCTATAGGGAGGGTCTCAAGTTTGATATTAGAAGCATTGAGATAACAAATCTCATGATATCGGAAGAGTCTCAGGATTGGAATGGGAAGGAGTTGGATATCACATCTCATGATAAAGGAAGGGTCTAAGGTTTGGAAGGGGAAGGATTTGGATATCACATCTCATGTTATAGGACGGGTCTCAGGTTTGGTATTAGAAGCATTGAGATATCAAGTCTCATGGTATAAGAAGGGTCTCAGAATTGGAATGGGAAGGAGTTGGATATCACACCTCAAGCTATAGGAAGGGTCTCAGGATTGGAATGGGAAGGACTTGGATATCACATCTCATGCTATAGGGAGGGTCTCAAGTTTGATATTAGAAGCTTTGAGATATCACATCTCATGATATCGGAAGGGTCTCAGGATTGGAATGGGAAGGAGTTGGATATCACATCTCATGATAAAGGAAGGGTCTAAGGTTTGGAAGGGGAAGCATTTGGATATCACATCTCATGTTATATTACGGGTCTCACGTTTGTATTAGAAGCATTGAGATATCAAGTCTCATAGTATAGGAAGGGTCTCAGAATTGGAATGGGAAGGAGTTGGATATCACATCTCAAGCTATAGGAAGGGTCTCAGGATTGGAATGGGAAGGACTTGGATATCACATCTCATGCTATAGGAAGGCTCTCAGGTTTGGAAGGGGAAATAGTTGGATATCACATTTCATGTTAGAGGTAGGATCTCAGGTTTGGTATTAGAAGCATTGAGATATCACATCTCATGCTATCGGAAGGATCTCAGGTTTGGTATTAGAAGCATTGAGATATCACATCTCATGCTATCAGAAGGGTCTCAGGAATGGAATGGGAAGGAGTTGGATATCACATCTCATGCTAAAGGGAGGGTCTCAGGTTTGGAAGGGGAAGGATTTGGATATCACATCTCATGTTATAGGAAGGATCTCAGGTTTGGTATTAGAAGCATTGAGATATCACATCTCATGCTATCGGAAGGATCTCAGGTTTGGTATTAGAAGCATTGAGATATCACATCTCATGCTATCAGAAGAGTCTCAGGATTGGAATAGGAAGGAGTTGGATATCACATCTCATGCTAAAGGGAGGGTCTCAGGATTGGAAGGGGAAGGATTTGGATATCACATCTCATGTTATCGGAAGGATCTCACGTTTGGTATTAGAAGTATTGAGATATCATATCTCATGCTATAGGAAGGGTCTCAGGATTGGAATGGGAAGGAGTTGGATATCACATCTCATGCTATAGGGAGGGTCTCAGGATTGGAATGGGAAGGACTTAGATATCACATATCATGCTATAGGGAGGGTCTCAGTTTTGATATTAGAAGCATTGAGATATCACATCTCATGCTATAGGAAGTGTCTCAGGATTGGAATGGGAAGGTGCTGGATATCACATCTCATGCTAAAGGAAGGGTCTCAGGTTTGGAACGGGAAGGATTTGGATATCATATCTCATGTTATAGGAAGGGTCTCAGGTTTGGTATAAGCATTGAGATATCACATCTCTGCTATCGGAAGTGTCTCAGGATTGGAATGGGAAGGAGTTGGATATCCCATCTCATGTTATAGGACGGGTCTCAGGTTTGTTATTAGAATCATTGAGAAATCATATTGCATGCTGTAGGAAGGGTCTAAGGGTTGGAATGGGAAGGACTTGGATATCACATCTCATGCTATAGATAGGCTCTTAGGTTTGGAAAGGGAAGGAGTTGGATATCACATTTCATGTTAGAGGAAGGATCTCAGGTTTGGTATTAGAAGCATTGAGATATCACATCTCATGCTATAGGAAGGGTCTCAGGATTGGAATGGGAAGCAGTTGGATATCACATCTCATGCTATATGAAGGGTCTCAGGTTTGGTATAAGCATTGAGATATCACATCTCATGCTATAGGACGGGTCTCAGGATTGGAATGGAAGGAGTTGGATATCACATCTCATGTTATAGGAAGGATCTCAGGTTTGGTATTAGAAGCATTGAGACATCACATCTCATGCTATAGGAAGGGTCTCAGGGTTGGAATGGGAAGGAGTTGGATATCACATCTCATCCAATAGGAAGGGTCTCAGGTTTGGAATGGGAAGGAATTGGATATCACATCTCATGTTATAGGAAGGATCTCAGGTTTGGTATTAGAAGCATTGAGATATCACATCTCATGCTATAGGAAGGGTCTCAGGATTGGAATGTGAAGGATTTGGATATCACATCTCATGCTAAAGGAAGGGTCTCAGGTTTGGTAGAAGCATTGAGATATCACGTCTCTGCTATCGGAAGGGTCTCAGGATTGGATTGGGAAGGAGTTGGATATCACATCTCATGCCATAGGAAGGGTCTCAGGTTTGGTATAAGCATTGAGATATCACATCTCTGCTATCGGAAGGGTCTCAGGATTGGATTGGGAAGGAGTTGGATATCCCTTCTTATGCTATAGGAAGTGTCTCAGGTTGGAATGGGAAGGAGTTGGATATCACATCTCATGTTATAGGAAGGGTCTCAGGATTGGAATGGGAAGGATTTGGATATCACATCTCTTGCTATAGGAAGGGTCTCAGGATTGGAATGGGTAGGAGTTGGATATTACTTTCTTGCTATAGGAAGGGTCTCATGTTTGGAATGGGAAGGAGTTGGATATCACATATGCTATAGTTAGTGTCTCAGGTTTGGAACGGGAAGGAGTTGGATATCACATCTCATGTTATAGGAAGGGTCTCAGGTTTGGTATAAGCATTGAGATATCACATCTCTGCTATCGGAAGCGGCTCAGGATTGGAATGGGAAGGAGTTGGATATCCCATCTCATGTTATAGGAAGAGTCTCTGGTTTGGTAGAATCATTGAGATATCACATCGCATGCTGTAGGAAGGGTCAAAGGATTGGAATGGGATGGACTTGGATATCACATCTCATGCTATAGGTAGGCTCTCAGGTTTGGTATAAGCATTGAGATATCACATCTCATGCTATAGGAAGGGTCTCAGGATTGGAATGGGAAGGAATTGGATATCACATCTCATGCTATAGGAAGGGTCTCAGATTTGGAATAAGCATTGAGATATCACATCTCATGCTAAAGGAAGGGTCTCAGGATTGGAATGTGAAGGATTTGGATATCACATCTCATGCTAAAGGAAGGGTCTCAGGATTTGAATGGCAAGGAGTTGGATATCACATCTCATGCCATAGGAAGGGTCTCAGGTTTGGTATAAGCATTGAGATATCACATCTCTGCTATCGGAAGGGTCTCAGGATTGGATTGGGAAGGAGTTGAATATCCCTTCTCATGCTATAGGAAGTGTCTCAGGTTGGAATGGGAAGGAGTTGGATATCCCTTCTCATGCTATAGGAAGGGTCTCAGGATTTGAATGGCAAGGAGTTGGATATCACATCTCATGCCATAGGAAGGGTCTCAGGTTTGGTATAAGCATTGAGATATCACATCTCTGCTATCGGAAGGGTCTCAGGATTGGATTGGGAAGGAGTTGAATATCCCTTCTCATGCTATAGGAAGTGTCTCAGGTTGGAATGGGAAGGAGTTGGATATCACATCTCATGTTATAGGAAGGGTCTCAGGATTGGAATGGGAAGGATTTGGATATCACATCTCTTGCTATAGGAAGGGTCTCAGGATTGGAATGGGTAGGAGTTGGATATTACTTTCTTGCTATAGGAAGGGTCTCATGTTTGGAATGGGAAGGAGTTGGATATCACATATGCTATAGTTAGTGTCTCAGGTTTGGAACGGGAAGGAGTTGGATATCACATCTCATGTTATAGGAAGGGTCTCAGGTTTGGTATAAGCATTGAGATATCACATCTCTGCTATCGGAAGCGGCTCAGGATTGGAATGGGAAGGAGTTGGATATCCCATCTCATGTTATAGGAAGAGTCTCTGGTTTGGTATTAGAATCATTGAGATATCACATCGCATGCTGTAGGAAGGGTCTAAGGATTGGAATGGGATGGACTTGGATATCACATCTCATGTTATAGGTAGGCTCTCAGGTTTGGTATAAGCATTGAGATATCACATCTCATGCTATAGGAAGGGTCTCAGGATTGGAATGGGAAGGAATTGGATATCACATCTCATGCTATAGGAAGGGTCTCAGATTTGGTATAAGCATTGAGATATCACATCTCATGCTAAAGGAAGGGTCTCAGGATTGGAATGGGAAGGAGTTGTATATGACATCTCAGGCCATAGGAAGGTTCTCAGGTTTGGTATAAGCATTGAGATATCACATCTCTGCTATCGGAAAGGTCTCAGGATTGGAATGGGAAGGAGTTGGATATCCCATCTCATGTTATAGGAAGGGTCTCAGGTTTGGTATTAGAAGCATAGAGATATCACATCTCATGCTATAGGAAGGGTCTCAGGATTGGAATGGGAAGGACTTGGATGTCACATCTCATGCTATAGGGAGGGTCTCAAGTTTGATATTAGAAGCATTGAGATAACAAATCTCATGATATCGGAAGGGTCTCAGGATTGGAATGGGAAGGAGTTGGATATCACATCTCATGATAAAGGAAGGGTCTAAGGTTTGGAAGGGGAAGGATTTGGATATCACATCTCATGTTATAGGACGGGTCTCAGGTTTGGTATTAGAAGCATTGAGATATCAAGTCTCATGGTATAAGAAGGGTCTCAGAATTGGAATGGGAAGGAGTTGGATATCACACCTCAAGCTATAGGAAGGGTCTCAGGATTGGAATGGGAAGGAGTTTGATATCACATCTCATGCCATAGTATGGGTCTCAGGTTTGGTAGAAGCATTGGGATATCACATCTCATGCTATCGGAAGGGTATCAGTATTGGATTTGGAAGAAGTTGGATATCCCATCTCATGCTATAGGAAGGGTCTCAGGTTGGAATGGGAAGGAGTTGGATATCACATTTCATGTTATAGGAAGGGTCTCAGGATTGGAATGGGAAGGACTTGGATATCATATCTCATGCTATAGGACGGGTCTCAAGTTTGTTATTAGAATCATTGAGATATCATATTGCATGCTGTAGGAAGGGTCTAAGGGTTGGAATGGGAAGGACCTGGATATCACATCTCATGCTATAGATAGGCTCTCAGGTTTGGAAAGGGAAGGAGTTGGATATCACATCTCATGTTATAGGATGGATCTCAGGTTTGGTATTAGAAGTATTGAGATATCACATCTCATGTTATCGGAAGGATCTCAGGTTTGGTATTAGAAGTATTGAGATATCACATCTCATGCTATAGGAAGGGTCTCAGGATTGGAATGGGAAGGAGTTGGATATCACATCTCATGCTAAAGGAAGGGTCTCAGGTTTGGTAGAAGCATTGAGATATCACATCTCATGCTATAGGAAGGGTCTCAGGATTGGAATGGGAAGGACTTAGATATCACATATCATGCTATAGGGAGGGTCTCAGTTTTGATATTAGAAGCATTGAGATATCACATCTCATGCTATCGGAAGTGTCTCAGGATTGGAATGGGAAGGAGCTGGATATCACATCTCATGCTAAAGGAAGGGTCTCAGGTTTGGAACGGGAAGGAGTTGGATATCACATCTCATGTTATAGGAAGGGTCTCAGGTTTGGTATAAACATTGAGATATCACATCTCTGCTATCGGAAGTGTCTCAGGATTGGAATGGGAAGGAGTTGGATATCCCATCTCATGTTATAGGACGGGTCTCAGGTTTGTTATTAGAATCATTGAGATATCATATTGCATGCTGTAGGAAGGGTCTAAGGGTTGGAATGTGAAGGACTTGGATATCACATCTCATGCTATAGATAGGCTCTTAGGTTTGGAAAGGGAAGGAGTTGGATATCACATTTCATGTTAGAGGAAGAATCTCAGGTTTGGTATTAGAAGCATTGAGATATCACATCTCATGCTAGTGGAAGGGTCTCAGGATTGGAATGGGGAGGAGTTGGATATCACATCTCATGCTATAGGAAGGGTCTCAGGTTTGGTATAAGCATTGAGATATCACATCTCATGCTATAGGACGGGTCTCAGGATTGGAATGGAAGGAGTTGGATATCACATCTCATGTTATAGGAAGGATCTCAGGTTTGGTATTAGAAGCATTGAGACATCACATCTCATGCTATAGGAAGGGTCTCAGGGTTGGAATGGGAAGGAGTTGGATATCACATCTCATCCAATAGGAAGGGTCTCAGGTTTGGAATGGGAAGGAATTGGATATCACATCTCATGTTATAGGAAGGATCTCAGGTTTGGTATTAGAAGCATTGAGATATCACATCTCATGCTATAGGAAGGGTCTCAGGATTGGAATGTGAAGGATTTGGATATCACATCTCATGCTAAAGGAAGGGTCTCAGGTTTGGTAGAAGCATTGAGATATCACGTCTCTGCTATCGGAAGGGTCTCAGGATTGGATTGGGAAGGAGTTGGATATCCCTTTTCATGCTATAGGAAGGGTCTCAGGATTTGAATGGCAAGGAGTTGGATATCACATCTCATGCCATAGGACGGGTCTCAGGTTTGGTATAAGCATTGAGATATCACATCTCTGCTATCGGAAGGGTCTCAGGATTGGATTGGGAAGGAGTTGGATATCCCTTCTCATGCTATAGGAAGTGTCTCAGGTTGGAATGGGAAGGAGTTGGATATCACATCTCATGTTATAGGAAGGGTCTCAGGATTCGAATGGGAAGGAGTTGGATACCACATCTCATGATAAAGGAAGGGTCTAAGGTTTGGAAGGGGAAGGATTTGGATATCACATCTCATGTTATAGGATGGTCTCAGGTTTGGTATTAGAAGCATTGAGATATCAAGTCTCATGGTATAAGAAGGGTCTCAGAATTGGAATGGGAAGGAGTTGGATATCACACCTCAAGCTATAGGAAGGGTCTCAGGATTGGAATGGGAAGGAGTTTGATATCATATCTCATGCCATAGTATGGGTCTCAGGTTTGGTAGAAGCATTGGGATATCACATCTCATGCTATCGAAAGGGTATCAGTATTGGATTTGGACGAAGTTGGATATCCCATCTCATGCTATAGGACGGGTCTCAGGTTTGTTATTAGAATCATTGAGATATCATATTGCATGCTGTAGGAAGGGTCTAAGGGTTGGAATGGGAAGGACCTGGATATCACATCTCATGCTATAGATAGGCTCTCAGGTTTGGAAAGGGAAGGAGTTGGATATCACATCTCATGTTATAGGATGGATCTCAGGTTTGGTATTAGAAGTATTGAGATATCACATCTCATGTTATCGGAAGGATCTCAGGTTTGGTATTAGAAGTATTGAGATATCACATCTCATGCTATAGGAAGGGTCTCAGGATTGGAATGGGAAGGAGTTGGATATCACATCTCATGCTAAAGGAAGGGTCTCAGGTTTGGTAGAAGCATTGAGATATCACATCTCATGCTATAGGAAGGGTCTCAGGATTGGAATGGGAAGGACTTAGATATCACATATCATGCTATAGGGAGGGTCTCAGTTTTGATATTAGAAGCATTGAGATATCACATCTCATGCTATCGGAAGTGTCTCAGGATTGGAATGGGAAGGAGCTGGATATCACATCTCATGCTAAAGGAAGGGTCTCAGGTTTGGAACGGGAAGGAGTTGGATATCACATCTCATGTTATAGGAAGGGTCTCAGGTTTGGTATAAACACTGAGATATCACATCTCTGCTATCGGAAGTGTCTCAGGATTGGAATGGGAAGGAGTTGGATATCCCATCTCATGTTATAGGACGGGTCTCAGGTTTGTTATTAGAATCATTGAGATATCATATTGCATGCTGTAGGAAGGGTCTAAGGGTTGGAATGTGAAGGACTTGGATATCACATCTCATGCTATAGATAGGCTCTTAGGTTTGGAAAGGGAAGGAGTTGGATATCACATTTCATGTTAGAGGAAGAATCTCAGGTTTGGTATTAGAAGCATTGAGATATCACATCTCATGCTAGTGGAAGGGTCTCAGGATTGGAATGGGGAGGAGTTGGATATCACATCTCATGCTATAGGAAGGGTCTCATGTTTGGTATAAGCATTGAGATATCACATCTCATGCTATAGGACGGGTCTCAGGATTGGAATGGAAGGAGTTGGATATCACATCTCATTTTATAGGAAGGATCTCAGGTTTGGTATTAGAAGCATTGAGACATCACATCTCATGCTATAGGAAGGGTCTCAGGGTTGGAATGGGAAGGAGTTGGATATCACATCTCATCCAATAGGAAGGGTCTCAGGTTTGGAATGGGAAGGAATTGGATATCACATCTCATGTTATAGGAAGGATCTCAGGTTTGGTATTAGAAGCATTGAGATATCACATCTCATGCTATAGGAAGGGTCTCAGGATTGGAATGTGAAGGATTTGGATATCACATCTCATGCTAAAGGAAGGGTCTCAGGTTTGGTAGAAGCATTGAGATATCACGTCTCTGCTATCGGAAGGGTCTCAGGATTGGATTGGGAAGGAGTTGGATATCCCTTTTCATGCTATAGGAAGGGTCTCAGGATTTGAATGGCAAGGAGTTGGATATCACATCTCATGCCATAGGAAGGGTCTCAGGTTTGGTATAAGCATTGAGATATCACATCTCTGCTATCGGAAGGGTCTCAGGATTGGATTGGGAAGGAGTTGGATATCCCTTCTCATGCTATAGGAAGTGTCTCAGGTTGGAATGGGAAGGAGTTGGATATCACATCTCATGTTATAGGAAGGGTCTCAGGATTCGAATGGGAAGGAGTTGGATACCACATCTCATGATAAAGGAAGGGTCTAAGGTTTGGAAGGGGAAGGATTTGGATATCACATCTCATGTTATAGGACGGTCTCAGGTTTGGTATTAGAAGCATTGAGATATCAAGTCTCATGGTATAAGAAGGGTCTCAGAATTGGAATGGGAAGGAGTTGGATATCACACCTCAAGCTATAGGAAGGGTCTCAGGATTGGAATGGGAAGGAGTTTGATATCATATCTCATGCCATAGTATGGGTCTCAGGTTTGGTAGAAGCATTGGGATATCACATCTCATGCTATCGGAAGGGTATCAGTATTGGATTTGGACGAAGTTGGATATCCCATCTCATGCTATAGGAAGGGTCTCAGGTTGGAATGGGAAGGAGTTGGATATCACATTTCATGTTATAGGAAGGGTCTCAGGATTGGAATGGGAAGGACTTGGATATCATATCTCATGCTATAGGACGGGTCTCAGGTTTGTTATTAGAATCATTGAGATATCATATTGCATGCTGTAGGAAGGGTCTAAGGATTGGAATGGGAAGGACTTGGATATCACATCTCATGCTATAGGTAGGCTCTCAGGTTTGGAAAGGGAAGGAGTTCGATATCACATTTCATGTTAGAGGAAGGATCTCAGGTTTGGTATTAGAAGCATTGAGATATCACATCTCATGATAAAGGAAGGGTCTAAGGTTTGGAAGGGGAAGGATTTGGATATCACATCTCATGTTATAGGACGGGTCTCAGGTTTGGTATTAGAAGCATTGAGATATCAAGTCTCATGGTATAGGAAGGGTCTCAGAATTGGAATGGGAAGGAGTTGGATATCACATCTCAAGCTATAGGAAGGGTCTCAGGATTGGAATGGGAAGGAGTTTGATATCACATCTCATGCCATAGTATGGGTCTCAGGTTTGGTATAAGCATTGGGATATCAAATCTCATGCTATCGGAAGGGTATCAGGATTGGAATTCCAAGGAGTTGGATATCCCATCTCATGCTATAGGAAGGGTCTCAGGTTGGAATGGGAAGGAGTTGGATATCACATCTCATGCTAAAGGGAGGGTCTCAGGTTTGGAAGGGGAAGGATTTGGATATCACATCTCATGTTATAGGAAGGATCTCAGGTTTGGTATAAGAAGCATTGAGATATCACATCTCATGCTATCGGAAGAATCTCAGATTTGGTATTAGAGGCATTGAGATATCACATCTCATGCTATCATAAGGGTCTCAGGATTGGAATGGGAAGGAGTTGGATATCACATCTCATGCTATAGGAAGGGTCTCAGGTTTGGAACGGGAAGGAGTTGGATATCACATCTCATGTTATAGGAAGAGTCTCAGGTTTGGTATAAGCATTGAGATATCAAATCTCTGCAATCGGAAGTGTCTCAGGATTGGGATGGGAAGGAGTTGGATATCACATCTCATGCTATAGGAAGGGTCTCAGGTTTGGAACGGGAAGGAGTTGGATATCCCATCTCATGTTATAGGACTGGTCTCAGGTTTGGTATTAGAAGCATTGAGATATCACATCTCTGCTATCGGAAGTGTCTCAGGATTGGAATGGGAAGGAGTTGGATATCATATCTCATGTTATAGGACGGGTCTCAGGTTTGTTATTAGAATCATTGAGATATCATATTGCATGCTGTAGGAAGGGTCTAAGGATTGGAATGGAAGGACTTGGATATCACATCTCATGCTATAGGTAGGCTCTCAGGTTTGGAAAGGGAAGGAGTTGGATATCACATTTAATGTTAGAGGAAGGATCTCAGGTTTGATATTAGAGCCATTGGATATCACATCTCATGCTATAGGAAGGGTCTCAGGATTGGAATGGGAAGGAGTTGGATATCACATCTCATGCTATAGGAAGGGTTTTAGGTTTGGTATAAGCATTGAGATATCACATCTCATGCTATAGGAAGGGTCTCAGGATTGGAATGGGAAGGATCTGTATATGACATCTCATGCCATAGGAAGGGTCTCAGGTTTGGTATTAGAAGCATTGAGATATCAAATCTCATGCTATAGGAAGTGTCTCAGGATTGGAATGGGAAGGACTTGGATATCACATCTCATGCTATAGGAAGGGTCTCAGGTTTGGTATAAGCAGTGAGATATCACATCTCATGCTATAGGAAGTGTCTCAGGATTGGAATGGGAAGGAGTTGGATATCACATCCCATGTTATAGGAAGGATCTCAGGTTTGGTATAAGCATTGAGATATCACATGTTTGCTATCGGAAGGGTCTCAGGATTATAATGGGAAGGAGTTGGATATTCCCATCTCATGTTATAGGAAGGGTCTCAGGTTTGGTATTAGAAGCATTGAGACATCACATCTCATGCTGTAGGAAGGGTCTCAGGATTGGAATGGGAAGGACTTGGATATCACATCTCATGCTATAGGGAGGGTCTCGAGTTTGATATTAGAAGCATTGAGATATCACATCTCATGATATCGGAAGGGTCTCAGGATTGGAATGGGAAGGAGTTGGATATCACATCTCATGATAAAGGAAGGGTCTAAGGTTTGGAAGGGGAAGGATTTGGATATCACATCTCATGTTATAGGACAGGTCTCAGGTTTGGTATTAGAAGCATTGAGATATCAAGTCTCATGGTATAGGAAGGGTCTCAGAATTGGAATGGGAAGGAGTTGGATATCACATCTCGTTATAGGAAGGGTCTCAGGATTGGAATGGGAAGGAATTGGATATCATATCTCATGTTATAGGACCGGTCCCAGGTCTGGTATTAGAAGCATTGAGATATCACATCTCATGCTATAGGAGGAGTCTCAGGATTGGAATGGGAAGGAGTTGGATATCACGTTTCATGTTATACGAAGGGTCTCAGGATTGGAATGGGAAGGAGTTGAATATCACATCTCATGCTAAAGGAAGGGTATCAGGTTTGATAGAAGCATTGAGATATCACATCTCATGCTATAGGAAGGAACTCAGGATTGGAATGGGAAGGAGTTGGATATCACATCTAATGCCATAGGAAGGGTCATCAGGTTTGGTATAAGCATTGAGATATCACATCTCTGCTATCGGAAGGGTCTCAGGATAGGAATGGGGAGGACTTAGAATTCACATCTCATACTATAGGGAGGGTCTCAGTTTTGATATTAGAAGCATTGAGCTATCACATCTCATGCTATCGGAAGGGTCTCAGGATTGGAATCGGATGGAGTTGGATATCACATCTCAAGCTATCTCAGGATTGGAATGGGAAGGAGTTTGATATTTCATCTCAAGCTATAGGAAGGGTCTCAGGTTTGGAAAGGGAAGGATTTGGATTTCACATCTCATGTTATAGGATGGTTCTCATGTTTGGTTTTAGAAGCATTGAGATATCACATCTCATGCTATCGGAAGGGTCTCAGGTTTGGAATGGGAAGGAGTTGGATATCACATCTCTGCTATCTGAAGGGTCTCAGGATTGGAATGGGAAGGAGTTGGATATCCCATCTCGTTATAGGAAGGGTCTCAGGTTTGGTATTAGAAGCAATGAGATATCACATCTCATGCTATAGGAAGGGTCTAAGGTTTGGAAGGGGACGGATTTGGGTATCACATCTCATGTTATAGGACCGGTCTCAGGTTTGGTATTTGAAGCATTGAGATATCAAGTCTCATGGTATAGGACGGGTCTCAGAATTGGAATGAGAAGGAGTTGGATATCACATCTCAAGCTATAGGAAGGGTCTCATGATTGGAATGGGAAGGAGTTGGATATCACATCTCATGTTATAGGAAGGGTCTCAGGATTGGAATGGGAAGGACTTGGATATCACATCTCATTCTATACGAAGGCTCTCAGGGTTGGAAGGGGAAGGAGTTGGATATCAAATCTCATGCTAAACGTATGGTCTAAGGTTTGGAAGGGGAGGGATTTGGACATCATATCTCATGTTATTGGAAGGATCTCAGGTTTGGTATTAGAAGCATTGAGATATCACATCTCATGCTATCGGAAGGGTCTTAGGTTTGATATAAGCATTGAGATATCACATCTCTGCTATCGGAAGGGTCTCAGGATTGGAATGGGAAGGATTTGGACATCACAATTCATGTTATAGGAAGGGTCTCAGGTTTGGTATTAGAAGCATTGAGATATCACATCTCATGCTATAGGAAGGGTCTCAGGATTGGAATGGGATGGACTTGGATATCACATCTCATGTTATAGGAAGGGTCTCAGGTTTGGTATTAGAAGCATTGAGATATCACATCTCATGCTATAGGAAGGGTCTCAGGATTGGAATGGGAAGGACTTGGATATCACATCTCATGCTATAGGAAGGGTCTCAGGAATGGAATGGAAAGGACTTGGATATCACATCTCATGATAAAGGAAGGGTCTAAGGTTTGGAAGGGGAAGGATTTGGATATCACATCTCATGTTATTGGACCGGTCTCAGGTTTGGTATTAGAAGCATTGAGATATCAAGTCTCATGGTATAGGACGGGAGTTTGATATCACATCTCATGCCATGGTATGGGTGTCAGGTTTTGTAGAAGCATTGGGATATCACATCTCATGCTATCGGAAGGGTATCAGGATTGGATTTGGAAGGAGTTGGATATCCCATCTCATGCTATAGGAAGGGTCTCAGGTTGGAATAGAAGGAGTTGGATATCACATCTCATGTTATAGGAAGGGTCTCAGGATTGGAATGGGAAGGACTTGGATATCACATCTTGTTAGGAAAGATTTCGTAATTGTAGGGAATTTTCCTTCCATGTGGCAACCCCTAAACTTTTTGCTATTGTTTTTAACCTTGTTCTTGACTTTGCCAGAGAAGTACAGCCTTCTGCCGCACTTCTCTGGGCTTTCGCTCCTTTTCTTATGGGGAAACTGACATGCCCTTAAGACAGTCAGTACCGGGGAACGCTGTTTCCCGTAGTTTCGTTTATCATGTTGCGGCTTTAGTGCAACATGACACAAGAGGGCACTGTAAGCTAAGTTACAGCTCTCTTGGGTCTCTAGCCTTCTACGGGCCCTAGATACTCTTTTAGGATGGTATTTGATCGGTGCAAGTCATTCAGGGACTGGAATGGTGGCAGCGATCGTTTTGTTTATTTTGAGCTCCTTTTGGCGTTCTGAGCACGTTTTTCGCACTGAACCCAAAATGGTGGCCTGGCTCCCAAAATGGCCAGTCCACGAGGCTCCTTTGTCCTGTCCACTGACCGTCTTGCTCCCTTCACCTTCCCCAGGTCGGGCGACCCGGGGCCTTCCTTATTTGGGCATGTACTTTCCCGCGAAACGTGGTTGCTTTCGCGGGCTTCTACATGTCGTTTGTGTGCCTCCAGGGTGTGGGCTGGGATGTCTGGTCCCAATACACATCCTGGGTGCCAGAGAGTCTGGGGTGGTGTGAATGCCTGGGACCACCGTGGTCCGTGATTGGTCCACGTATGGTATGTGTGTTGATGTGCGGATCTCCCATTGGCTCCCCTCCGTTTTGGCGCGAAGGGAACCGTGGATAAGAGGGAGCTGGAAACACCACTACCATGTCGATCTCCTGAGTTCTCACGAACGAAGGAATACAGGAGCCAAGTATCCTGCAACCAAGAGGCTGGACCGAGGAATCGCTGGTGACCCGCTGAAGGAATCCTCCTTTTTCACTGCTGTCGTCCTGTGAAACCCTTTCCTCCTTGGATCGAACCAGAAGGCCTGTACTGGTGCTTCGACCTTTGGAATAGCAGGAACAGCTATTCCCGGCGACTTCATCATCTCCTGCCAAGTAAGCCTTCGGAAGTGTCTCTGGGCCATCCAGTTGACTGACCAGCTTACAAGGGAGTCCTGCTCTGTAACTGCCGCCAGGTTGTGTTGTATTTCGAGTCCTTGTCACTCTCCCACGCTTCGTACACTTGGCGTTCCCAAGTCTGAAGGGAGGAGTGTACATTTGGCTTGAATACACACGGCCGCTCCGTTGTCCTGCTGCGGCAACAAACTGTGCTGGTTTCGTCGATTGGGACGTCTTTTTGCTCTACACGACTTCGAGGCGTTCCCTGCTCTTCTGAACCTGCCAGCTGCTGAAACTAACGTGGAGAAGCCTGGGTCTGCTTGCTTCGGGGACCGGTGAGTAGTTTAGCTAGGATCTGGTCGCCCTCCTGCAGTATCCCATTGCTTTCCCTGCTGTGTAAAAACAGCACCCTTTTGGCCGTACTCGCGCTCTGCTTCTGCCCGCTGTGGAGGCTGCGCTTGAGTTGCGGAACCTGTTCTCCTTCTGCTGTGCACTAACCCGAACTGCCTGACTTCCTCCGAAGAGCTTCCCCTTTTGCCCGTTGGCACCGGCGTGGCAGGTACTTTGAGCACAAAGCTCCACTCTTCGCAGGGCTCGGACTTCCATCTAGTTAGGTGCCTCTGAAGGCGAACTGAGTCTAAAGCGTTATCGCACTGCCTGTTTTCCTTTCCTTTCAGGTGGACTACATATTTCGTGCTTTAAACGCTTGCGACTGTGTATTTGTATATATATTGTGTTGATATGGTATGTGTTGGTTTAATATTGTGATATTGTGATTTTCTCGCTACGGTCATTATTTTAAAGGCCTTAAAATAAATGTGTATCTATTTTTGATATAACAACTGTTTGGAGTAGTTTGTAAGCGCTCTTGCTTTGTGTGCTCATTGCGGGCTTTCAGTCACCCTCACCCCTCTTGAGACCTAGTCTTGACCGCCGCGATCGCTACCTTGATTGGTCTGGCTCGTCCAGAGGTTACCCTGTTCCAAGTAATTAGGTTGGCCTTCTGAACTTCTGCGCCACCAGGACAGAGTTCAGAAATCCGTCTTAACAAATTGGTGTACAGCGGTGGGATACGACTGAAGGTATCCAGTGTTGCGCTCGAACTAAGGCATTTCAGGTTATTCCAAACAGTACACGTAGTGAATTGTTGTAATATAACTTTAAAAAGGCCATAGTCCTATCAAACAGTATGGAAGCAAATACCTTGTTAACTTTAAATGCTTCCAAATCAGAAACATTGAAGAAGATGTGTGCGGAGAGAGGTGTTTCCTCTCAAGGCACTAAATTGGAAATGATCCAGAGAATCGTGGCGTGGTAAGAAGCGCAGCTTGACGCTATAACTTCCGAGGACAGTGCAGAAGGTGGTGGGGCTGCTCTCACTGGCAGAACCGACGGTTCTGCCGCTGCACTGATCCATCGCGACCACGAGGACAGGGAGGATGTGATGTCTAATGTTTCCTCTGCCAGTGTTGATGGGGAGGCTATGCTTGAATTCAAGAAGCAAGAGCTGCGGTTTAGGCAGCAGGAGCTTGAATTCAGCATAGCCAAACTAAAAATCGAACAGGCAGAAAAACAGAAAGACAGGGATCACCAGTTGGAACTGGCCAAGCTTCAGGTTGCAAATGGGTCCAAGGGTCCTGGACATGGCTCTGGGGCTTCCTCTCATCCACGGTTTCCGAAAGATCTGCTCAGTGTGTATGAAGAAAGAAATGACATTATGGACTGGCTGAATGCGTTTGAGTATGCATGCGAGGTTCAAGAAGTTGACAATGCTGATAAGATTGCTTGGTTGCTCAGTAGACTGCCCCATTCTGGCTGCAGTGCCATTATGGAAATGTCGAAGGCTGAGCGGGCTGATTTCGCAATGTTAAAGCAAACTCTCATTTTAAAGTTTGGGAAGACTCCGGCCCAATATTTAAAGCATTTTCGAGAGTATAAGAAAAAGGAAGGTGGTACTTGGGTATCTTATGTCGCTGAATCTTTGAAAAACTTAACTGGCTGGGTCGAAGGTTATAAGGCTTCTACCTTCGAAGGCATGATCAATCTGGTCATGCTGGAACACATTTTTGCTTCTTCTTCCCCGGAGCTTAAGCAGCATTTGGTCGATTCGAAGGAGATAGATCCTAAGAAGCTGGCCATTGCAGCAGACTTATGGGTGTCACATCAAGTGTCCCATAAGGACAAAAATCCTGGTAAGCAGGAGGAAGGGAAAAAGTCCAAAGATATGGAGGGTGGGGAATCTGCTAAATCTTCTTCCCATAAGGGCCACAAAAAGAAAAACAAGGGTAAGACACAAGAGAACTCACAGGGTAGTGGAGGTTCGCCTCCGAAACAGAACTCTGGTTACAATAAGCCTCCCTACGTAAACAGACCCACTGGGGCTTGTTTTTCTTGTGGAGCAACTGACCATGTGAAGGGGGATCCCCGGTGTAAGGTTAGACCTTTGGGGGTCCACTCCGCTGATCTGGCCTTCTCCTCCTACGAGGAAGAAGAGATTACAGGAGCATCCTTCTCCTCAGACTCATTTCCCAGCGGGATAGAGGCTGAGGTAGTTTTAGTGTCCCTGGGTTCCTGGGAGCCTAAAGTCGCAGAGGCTTATGCTAGGATTCCGGATAATACCAAGCACTACTTTAAAGACAGCGTGCTGATCAATGGAGTGGATACTCCAGCTCTTAGGGATAGTGGGTGCAGTCGAACAGTAGTGGATTCTACCTTGGTAGACTCAGAGGAAGTTGCCAGAGCTACTCTGATGCCCACTAAGTTTGCTGACGGCCCCCTCCGTATGTTTCCCGTGATCCCTGTAAATCTTACTTTAAATGGTACAGCAGTCAGGATTCCAGTGAGCATTCAGAGAAACGTCCCGGGAAAGGTCTTGCTGGGTAATGATCTCAGAGCTTTAGGGCTCGTAGGAGACACTGCCGAAAGACCCTACACACGGTCTCAAGCACGGGCAGCATTGGCCAAGTCCAATACGCCGCCCCAGCCGAAGGGGAAACCCAAGGCGAAGGGAGTCTACAAGTCAAGACGAGGGAAAGAGAATATTCCCCCGAGCTCGCCTACCACTGCGGTGGAGGAAGTTGGTCAATCGCCCGGGCCTGACGAGGAGGTGGCGATGCCTGAAGTTTTCGACCCCAACGATCATCCTGAACTAAAAGACTTGTTAGTTGAAGGAGGTCCTGATAGGGACAAATTCAGTAAAGGCCAACGTGAGTGCCCATCTCTGGAAGGCCTAAGGAGACAGGCCTGCTCCCAGCTTGAGGGTGAGCCTCCTGGGAAGCATAGGATTTATTGGGAAGGTGGACTCCTGTATAGTGAGCCCACAGAGTCTACAGAAGGAGACCATAGGAGGTTGGTGGTTCCCCTTGCTGTTAGGCCCTTCCTCCTGCAGTTGGCGCATGAAGTTCCCCTTGCTGGTCACCTTGGTATGAAGAGGACCAAGCAAAGGTTATCCATGCACTTCTACTGGCCCAAGATGGGGGTGCAAGTAGAAAGTCACTGCAGGAGTTGTGCCTCCTGCCAGTTGTCTGGTAAGGTTGGCGCGACAATCCAAGCTCCGTTGGTACCGCTCCCAGTTGTGGGGGTACCATTTGAAAGGGTAGGGATCGACATCGTTGGTCCCCTTGACCCGCAAACATCCTCGGGCAATAGGTTTATCCTGGTGCTGGTCGACCATGCAACCAGGTATCCTGAGGCCATCCCATTGAAAACTGTAACTGCAAAGTCAGTTGCAAAAGCTTTACTCGGCATATTTACTAGGGTTGTCTTCCCTAAAGAAGTTGTGTCAGATCATGGCAGCAACTTTATGTTGAAGTATATGCAGGCTATGTGGAAAGAATGTGGGGTCACCTACAAGTTCTCTTCTGCATACCACCCCCAGACCAATGGTCTGGTGGAACGTTTCAACAGAACGTTAAAAAGCATGATTGGGGCTCTGGAGGAGCCCCAGAGAAGAAAATGGGATCTTCTTTTACCATGCCTACTGTTTGCCTACCGAGAGGTACCACAGGAGGGTGTTGGCTTCAGCCCCTTCGAACTTCTGTTCGGTCATCCCGTACGGGGACCCTTAGCCATCGTCAAAGAGGGATGGGAGATGCCCACTCCCCCTGTTACTACCAATGTAGTTGATTATGTGCTAGGGCTCAGAAAACGGATGGTACTTCTGATGGGCTTGGCTAGTGATAAATTGAAGGCAGGGCAAGCGCTGGTGAAACATTGGTACGACCAGAAAGCTTCCCTCATTCACTTTACACCTGGTCAGCACGTCCTGATCATGAATCCAATAAGGCCTCGCGCTTTACAGGACAAATGGTCAGGCCCTTACACAGTGGTGGAGCCCCTGGGTGAGGTGAACTATTTAGTGGACCTTGGAAGGCCTGGACAGGCTCCAAAAGTGTTTCACGTGAATAGGCTGAAGGCTTTCGTCCCAAGAGTCGAAATCGCAGCACTGCTACTGGCTTCAGATGTTGAGGAAGAGGAGTCAGAACCTCTCCCCGACCTGTTCCAAAGCGGTCCTTCAGATGGCTCCGTTGAGGGTGTCCGAGTGGCCCCTCACCTGACTTCTGATCAGCAGGCTGAGGTGAAAAGTTTGCTTAGGCAGTTTTCCCCCCTGTTTTCACAGTCCCCTGGTTTGACACCTTGTTGCAAACATAACATTGACACAGGAGACAGTGTACCTACCAAAAGTAGGGGATACAGGATGTCAGATAAAGTACGGTCTTATATTAAGACCGAGGTCAACAAGATGTTAGACCTTGGGGTGATTGAACCCTCTAGTAGTCCTTGGTCCAGTCCTGTGGTTTTGGTTCCAAAAGCAGGCACTTCTGAATTGAGGTTCTGCGTGGATTACAGGGCTCTGAATGCTGTCACCAAGACAGATGCACACCCCTTGCCTCGAACAGATGAGCTGGTGGATACGTTGGGTGCCTCCAAGTACCTCAGCACGTTTGACCTCACTGCTGGCTATTGGCAAATAGCTTTAGCAGAACATGCCAAGGAGAAGACAGCATTTTCTACTCCAGACGGCCTTTACCAATTCCGGGTAATGCCGTTCGGGTTGAAGAATGCACCTGCCACTTTCCAGAGGCTTGTGAATCATGTGTTGAATGGGTTGGACGAATTCTGTCTTGCATATCTAGACGATATAGCAGTTTTCAGTGCCACCTGGGAAGACCATGTGAAACACCTCAGGATTGTGCTCCAGGCCCTTCAGAAAGCCCACTTGACCATAAAGGCTAGTAAATGCCAGATTGGACAAGGCTCAGTGGTTTACCTTGGACATGAAGTAGGTGGAGGGAGGATACAGCCTCTACCCAGTAAAGTACAAGCAGTACAAGACTGGCCTACCCCCACTACGCAAACCCAAGTGAGAGCCTTCTTAGGACTCACGGGTTATTATCGCAATTTTGTGGCAGACTATGGCACCATAGCTGCTCCTCTGACTGCCCTCACAACTCCGAAGAAACCCAAGAAGGCAACTTGGACTGACGAGTGTGAGAAGGCCTTCAATGGCTTAAAAGACTCCTTGTGCCAGGCCCCTGTGCTCAGGGCCCCTGATTATCAAAGACCTTTTATCGTGCAGACGGATGCCTCTGACACTGGGATAGGAGCTGTACTATCACAAGTACATGAGAAGGGTAAGGAACACCCTATCGGTTTTATTAGTCGCCAGCTTAAGGACAGAGAGCTCAGATGGTCCACGGTAGAGAAAGAATGTTTCTCTGTTGTGTGGGCCCTAAGGAAGCTGAGGCCCTACCTCTATGGGACCCACTTCACTGTGCAGACTGACCATAAGCCGTTAAAGTGGCTAATGAACATGAAGGGGGAGAATCCAAAGTTGCTTAGGTGGTCCATAAGTCTACAAGGCTTCGACTTCACTATTGAGCATAGGCCAGGTGTCCAACATAGCAATGCTGATGGGTTGTCCAGAATGTTTAACCGACCTGAACAAGAGACTCATCCAGGGGTGGATTAGTTCCCCCTGTCCATAGTCTGGGAGGGGCGAGTGTTAGGAAAGATTTCGTAATTGTAGGGAATTTTCCTTCCATGTAGCAACCCCTAAACTTTTTGCTATTGTTTTTAACCTTGTTCTTGACTTTGCCAGAGAAGTACAGCCTTCTGCCGCACTTCTCTGGGCTTTCGCTCCTTTTCTTACGGGGAAACTGACATGCCCTTAAGACATTCAGTACCGGGGAACGCTGTTTCCCGTAGTTTCGTTTATCATGTTGCGGCTTTAGTGCAACATGACACAAGAGGGCACTGTAAGCTAAGTTACAGCTCTCTTGGGTCTCTAGCCTTCTACGGGCCCTAGATACTCTTTTAGGATGGTATTTGATCGGTGCAAGTCATTCAGGGACTGGAATGGTGGCAGCGATCGTTTTGTTTATTTTGAGCTCCTTTTGGCGTTCTGAGCACGTTTTTCGCACTGAACCCAAAATGGTGGCCTGGCTCCCAAAATGGCCAGTCCACAAGGCTCCTTTGTCCTGTCCACTGACCGTCTTGCTCCCTTCACCTTCCCCAGGTCGGGCGACCCGGGGCCTTCCTTATTTGGGCATGTACTTTCCCGCGAAACGTGGTTGCTTTCGCGGGCTTCTACATGTCGTTTGTGTGCCTCCAGGGTGTGGGCTGGGATGTCTGGTCCCAATACACATCCTGGGTGCCAGAGAGTCTGGGGTGGTGTGAATGCCTGGGACCACCGTGGTCCGTGATTGGTCCACGTATGGTATGTGTGTTGATGTGCGGATCTCCCATTGGCTCCCCTCCGTTTTGGCGCGAAGGGAACCGTGGATAAGAGGGAGCTGGAAACACCACTACCATGTCGATCTCCTGAGTTCTCACGAACGAAGGAATACAGGAGCCAAGTATCCTGCAACCAAGAGGCTGGACCGAGGAATTGCTGGTGACCCGCTGAAGGAATCCTCCTTTGCACTGCTGTCGTCCTGTGAAACCCTTTCCTCCTTGGATCGAACCAGAAGTGTCTGTACTGGTGCTTCGACCTTTGGAATAGCAGGAACAGCTATTCCCGGTGACTTCATCACCCCCTCCAAGTAAGCCTTCGGAAGTGTCTCTGGGCCATCCAGTTGACTGACCAGCTTACAAGGGAGTCCTGCTCTGTAACTGCCGCCATGTTGTGTTGTATTTCGAGTCCTTGTCACTCTCCCACGCTTCGTACACTTGGCGTTCCCAAGTCTGAAGGGAGGAGTGTACATTTGGCTTGAATACACACGGCCGCTCCGTTGTCCTGCTGCGGCAACAAACTGTGCTGGTTTCGTCGATTGGGACGTCTTTTTGCTCTACACGACTTCGAGGCGTTCCCTGCTCTTCTGAACCTGCCAGCTGCTGAAACTAACGTGGAGAAGCCTGGGTCTGCTTGCTTCGGGGACCGGTGAGTAGTTTAGCTAGGATCTGGTCGCCCTCCTGCAGTATCCCATTGCTTTCCCTGCTGTGTAAAAACAGCACCCTTTTGGCCGTACTCGCGCTCTGCTTCTGCCCGCTGTGGAGGCTGCGCTTGAGTTGCGGAACCTGTTCTCCTTCTGCTGTGCACTAACCCGAACTGCCTGACTTCCTCCGAAGAGCTTCCCCTTTTGCCCGTTGGCACCGGCGTGGCAGGTACTTTGAGCACAAGGCTCCACTCTTCGCAGGGCTCGGACTTCCATCTAGTTAGGTGCCTCTGAAGGCGAACTGAGTCTAAAGCGTTATCGCACTGCCTGTTTTCCTTTCCTTTCAGGTGGACTACATATTTCGTGCTTTAAACGCTTGCGACTGTGTATTTGTATATATATTGTGTTGATATGGTATGTGTTGGTTTAATATTGTGATATTGTGATTTTCTCGCTACGGTCATTATTTTAAAGGCCTTAAAATAAATGTGTATCTATTTTTGATATAACAACTGTTTGGAGTAGTTTGTAAGCGCTCTTGCTTTGTGTGCTCATTGCGGGCTTTCAGTCACCCTCACCCCTCTTGAGACCTAGTCTTGACCGCCGCGATCGCTACCTTGATTGGTCTGGCTCGTCCAGAGGTTACCCTGTTCCAAGTAATTAGGTTGGCCTTCTGAACTTCTGCGCCACCAGGACAGAGTTCAGAAATCCGTCTTAACACATCTCATGCTGTAGGAAGGGTCTCAGGTTTGGAAAAGGAAGGAGTTGGATATCACATTTCATGTTAGAGGTAGGATCTCAGGTTTGGTATTAGAGGCATTGAGATATCACATCTCATGCTATCAGAAGGGTATCACGATTGGAATGGGAAGGAGCTGGATATCACATCTCATGTTATAAGGATCTCAGGTTTGGTATTAGAAACATTGAGATATAACATCTCATGCTATAGGAAGCGTCTCAGGATTGGAATGGGAAGGAGTTGGATATCACATCTCATGCTATGGGAAGGGTCTCAGGTTTGGTATTAGAAGCATTGTGATATCACATCTCATGCTATAGGAAGGGTTTCAGGTTTGGTAGAAGCATTGAGATATCACATCTCATGCTATAGGAAGAGTCTCAGGTTTGGAATGGGAAGGATTTGGATATCACATCTCATGTTATAGGAAGGACCTTAGGTTTGGTATTAGAAGCATTGAGATATCACATCTCATGCTATAGGAAGGGTCTCGGGATTGGAATGGGAAGGAGTTGGATATCACATCTCATGTTATAAGGATCTCAGGTTTGGTATTAGAAACATTGAGATATAACATCTCATGCTATAGGAAGCGTCTCAGGATTGGAATGGGAAGGAGTTGGATATCACATCTCATGCTATAGGAAGGGTTTCAGGTTTGGTAGAAGCATTGAGATATCACATCTCATGCTATAGGAAGAGTCTCAGGTTTGGGAAGGGAAGGATTTGGATTTCACATCTCATGTTATAGGATGGTTCTCATGTTTGGTTTTTGAAGCATTGAGATATCACATCTCATGCTATCGGAAGGGTCTCAGGTTTGGAATGGGAAGGAGTTGGATATCACATCTCATGTTATAGGAAGGGTCTCAGGTTTGGAATGGGAAGGAGTTGGATATGACATCTCTTGTTATAGGGAGGGTCTCAGGATTTGAATGGTAAGGAGTTGGATATCACATCTCATGCTATAGGAAGGGTCTCAGGCTGGAATGGGAAGGAGTTGGATATCACATCTCATGTTATATACAGGAAGGGTCTCAGGATTGGAATGGGAAGGATTTGGATATCACATCTCTTGCTATAGGAAGGGTCTCAGGTTTTTTATTAGAAACATTGAGATATCACATCTCATGCTATAGGAAGGGTTTTAGGATTGGAATGGGAAGTATTTGGATATCACATCTCATGCTAAAGGAAGGGTCTCAGGTCTGGAATGGGAAGGAATTGGATATCACATCTCATGTTATAGGAAGGGTCTCAGGTTTTTTATTAGAAACATTGAGATATCACATCTCATGTTATAGGACGGTTCCCAGGTTTGGTATTAGAAGCATTGAGATATCACATCTCATGGTATAGGAAGGGTCTCAGGGTTGGAATGGGAAGGAGTTGGATATCACATCTCATCCAATAGGAAGGGTCTCAGGTTTGGAATGGGAAGGAATTGGATATCACATCTCATGTTATAGGAAGGATCTCAGGTTTGGTATTAGAAGCATTGAGATATCACATCTCATGCTATAGGAAGGGTATCAGGATTGGAATGTGAAGGATTTGGATATCACATCTCATGCTAAAGGAAGGGTCTCAGGTTTGGTAGAAGCATTGAGATATCACATCTCATGCTATAGGAAGGGTCTCAGGATTTGAATGGCAAGGAGTTGGATATCACATCTCATGCCATAGGAAGGGTCTCAGGTTTGGTATAAGCATTGAGATATCACATCTCTGCTATCGGAAGGTTCTCAGGATTGGATTGGGAAGGAGTTGGATATCCCTTCTCATGCTATAGGAAGTGTCTCAGGTTGGAATGGGAAGGAGTTGAATATCACATCTCATGTTATAGGAAGGGTCTCAGGATTGGAATGGGAAGGATTTGGATATCACATCTCTTGCTATAGGAAGGGTCTCAGGATTGGAATGGGAAGGATTTGGATATTTCCCATTCTAATCCTGAGACCCTTCCTATTACATGAGATGTTATATCCAACTCCTTCCCATTCCAACCTGAGACACTTCCTATAGCATGAGAAGGGATATCCAACTCCTTCCCAATCCAATCCTGAGACCCTTCCGATAGCAGAGATGTGATATCTCAATGCTTATACCAAACCTGAGACCCTTCCTATGGCATGAGATGTGATATCCAACTCCTTGCCATTCAAATCCTGAGACCCTTCCTATAGCATGAAAAGGGATATCCAACTCCTTCCCAATCCAATCCTGAGACCCTTCCGATAGCAGAGACGTGAAATCTCAATGCTTCTACCAAACCTGAGACCCTTCCTTTAGCATGAGATGTGATATCCAAATCCTTCACATTCCAATCCTGAGACCCTTCCTATAGCATGAGATTTGATATCTCAATGCTTCTAATACCAAACGTGAGATCCTTCCTATAACATGAGATGTGATATCCAAATCCTCCCCTTCCAAACCTGAGACCCTCCCTTTAGCATGAAATGTGATATCCAACTCCTTCCTATTCCAATCCTGAGACTCTTCTGATAGCATGAGATGTGATATCTCAATGCTTCTAATACCAAACCTGAGATCCTTCCGATAGCATGAGATGTGATATCTCAATGCTTCTAATACCAAACCTGAGATCCTTCCTATAACATGAGATGTGATATCCAAATCCTTCCCCTTCCAAACCTGAGACCCTCCCTTTAGCATGAGATGTGATATCTAACTCCTTCCCATTCCATTCCTGAGACCCTTCTGATAGCATGAGATGTGATATCTCAATGCCTCTAATACCAAACCTGAGATCCTACCTCTAACATGAAATGAGATATCCAACTCTTTCCCCTTCCAAACCTGAGAGCCTTCCTATAGCATGAGATGTGATATCCAAGTCCTTCCCATTTCAATACTGAGACCCTTCCTATAGCTTGAGATGTGATATCCAACTCCTTCCCATTCCAATTCTGAGACCCTTCCTATAGCATGAGATGTGATATCTCAATGCTTATACCAAACCTGAGAGCCTACCTATAACATGAGATGTGATATCCAAGTCCATCCCATTCCAATCCTTAGACCCTTCCTACAGCATGCGATGTGATATCTCAATGATTCTAATACCAAACCAGAGACTCTTCCTATAACATGAGATGGGATATCCAACTCCTTCCCATTCCAATTCTGAGACCCTTCCTATACTATGAGACTTGATATCTCAATGCTTCTAATACCAAACCTGAGACCCGTAATATAACATGAGATGTGATATCCAAATCCTTCCCCTTCCAAACCTTAGACCCTTCCTTTATCATGAGATGTGATATCCAACTCATTCCCATTCCAATCCTGAGACCCTTCCGATATCATGAGATGTGATATCTCAAAGCTTCTAATATCAAACTTGAGACCCTCCCTATAGCATGAGATGTGATATCCAAGTATTTCCCATTCCAATCCTGAGACCCTTCCTATAGCATGAGATGTGATATCTCAATGCTTCTAATACCAAACCTGAGACCCTTCCTATAACATGAGATGGGAATATCCAACTCCTTCCCATTCCAATCTTGAGACCCTTCCGATAGCAGAGATGTGATATCTCAATGCTTATACCAAACCTGAGATCCTTCCTATAACATGAGATGTGATATCCAACACCTTCCCATTCCAATCCTGAGACACTTCCTATAGCATGAGATGTGATATCTCACTGCTTATACCAAACCTGAGACCCTTCCCATAGCAGGAGATGTGATATCCAACTCCTTCCCATTCCAATCCTCGGACCCTTCCTATAGCATGAGATGTGATATCTCAATGCTTCTAATGTCAAACTTGAGACCCTACCTATAGCATGAGATGTGATATCCAAGTCCTTCCCATTCCAATCCTGAGACACTTCCTATAGCATGAGATGTGATATCTCAATGCTTCTAATACCAAACCTGAGACTCTTCCTATAACATGAGATGGGATATCCAACTCCTTCCCATTCCAATCCTGAGACCCTTTTGATAGCAGAGATGTGATATCTCAATGTTTATACCAAACCTGAGACCCTTCCTACGGCATGAGATGTCATATTCAACTCCTTCCCATTCCAATCCTGAGACCCTTCCTATAGCATGAGATTTGATATCCAACTCCTTCCCATTCCAATCCTGAGACCCTTCCTATAGCATGAGATGTGATGTCTCAATGCTTCTAATACCAAACCTGAGATCCTTCCTATAACATGAGATGTGATATCCAACTCCTTCCATTCCAATCCTGAGACCCTTCCTATAGCATGAGATGTGATATCTCAATGCTTATACCAAACCTGAGACCCTTCCTATAGCATGAGATGTGATATCCAACTCCTTCCCATTCCAATCATGAGACCCTTCCTATAGCATGAGATGTGATATCTCAATGCTTCTAATACCAAACCTGAGATCCTTCCTATAACATGAGATGTGATATCCAAATCCGTCCCCTTCCAAACCTGAGACCCTCCCTTTAGCATGAGATGTGATATCTAACTCCTTCCCATTCCATTCCTGAGACCCTTCTGATAGCATGAGATGTGATATCTCAGTGCCTCTAATACAATACTGAGATCCTACCTCTAAAATGAAATGAGATATCCAACTCTTTCCCCTTCCAAACCTGAGAGCCTTCCTATAGCATGAGATGTGATATCCAAGTCCTTCCCATTTCAATACTGAGACCCTTCCTATAGCTTGAGATGTGATATCCAACTCCTTCCCATTCCAATTCTGAGACCCTTCCTATAGCATGAGATGTGATATCTCAATGCTTATACCAAACCTGAGAGCCTACCTATAACATGAGATGTGATATCCAAGTCCATCCCATTCCAATCCTTAGACCCTTCCTACAGCATGCGATGTGATATCTCAATGATTCTAATACCAAACCAGAGACTCTTCCTATAACATGAGATGGGATATCCAACTCCTTCCCATTCCAATTCTGAGACCCTTCATATACTATGAGACTTGATATCTCAATGCTTCTAATACCAAACCTGAGACCCGTAATATAACATGAGATGTGATATCCAAATCCTTCCCCTTCCAAACCTTAGACCCTTCCTTTATCATGAGATGTGATATCCAACTCATTCCCATTCCAATCCTGAGACCCTTCCGATATCATGAGATGTGATATCTCAAAGCTTCTAATATCAAACTTGAGACCCTCCCTATAGCATGAGATGTGATATCCAAGTCCTTCCCATTCCAATCCTGAGACCCTTCCTATAGCATGAGATGTGATATCTCAATGCTTCTAATACCAAACCTGAGACCCTTCCTATAACATGAGATGGGAATATCCAACTCCTTCCCATTCCAATCTTGAGACCCTTCCGATAGCAGAGATGTGATATCTCAATGCTTATACCAAACCTGAGATCCTTCCTATAACATGAGATGTGATATCCAACTCCTTCCCATTCCAATCCTGAGACACTTCCTATAGCATGAGATGTGATATCTCACTGCTTATACCAAACCTGAGACCCTTCCCATAGCAGGAGATGTGATATCCAACTCATTCCCATTCCAATCCTCAGACCCTTCCTATAGCATGAGATGTGATATCTCAATGCTTCTAATGTCAAACTTGAGACCCTACCTATAGCATGAGATGTGATATCCAAGTCCTTCCCATTCCAATCCTGAGACACTTCCTATAGCATGAGATGTGATATCTCAATGCTTCTAATACCAAACCTGAGACTCTTCCTATAACATGAGATGGGATATCCAACTCCTTCCCATTCCAATCCTGAGACCCTTTTGATAGCAGAGATGTGATATCTCAATGTTTATACCAAACCTGAGACCCTTCCTACGGCATGAGATGTCATATTCAACTCCTTCCCATTCCAATCCTGAGACCCTTCCTATAGCATGAGATTTGATATCCAACTCCTTCCCATTCCAATCCTGAGACCCTTCCTATAGCATGAGATGTGATGTCTCAATGCTTCTAATACCAAACCTGAGATCCTTCCTATAACATGAGATGTGATATCCAACTCCTTCCATTCCAATCCTGAGACCCTTCCTATAGCATGAGATGTGATATCTCAATGCTTATACCAAACCTGAGACCCTTCCTATAGCATGAGATGTGATATCCAACTCCTTCCCATTCCAATCATGAGACCCTTCCTATAGCATGAGATGTGATATCTCAATGCTTCTAATACCAAACCTGAGATCCTTCCTCTAACATGAAATGTGAGATCCAACTCCTTCCCTTTCCAAACCTAAGAGCCTATCTATAGCATGAGATGTGATATCCAAGTCCTTCACATTCCAACCCTTAGACCCTTCCTACAGCATGCAATATGATATCTCAATGATTCTAATAACAAACCTGAGACCCGTCCTATAACATGAGATGGGATATCCAACTCCTTCCCATTCCAATCCTGAGACACTTCCGATAGCAGAGATGTGATATCTCAATGTTTATACCAAACCTGAGACCCTTCCTATAACATGAGATGTGATATCCAACTCCTTCCCGTTCCAAACCTGAGACCCTTCCTTTAGCATGAGATGTGATATCCAGCTCCTTCCCATTCCAATCCTGAGACACTTCCGATAGCATGAGATGTGATATCTCAATGCTTCTAATATCAAAACTGAGACCCTCCCTATAGCATGATATGTGATATCTAAGTCCTTCCCATTCCAATCCTGAGACCCTTCCTATAGCATGAGATGTGATATCTCAATGCTTCTACCAAACCTGAGACCCTTCCTTTAGCATGAGATGTAATATCCAACTCCTTCCCATTCCAATCCTGAGACCCTTCCTATAGCATGAGATGTGATATCTCAATACTTCTAATACCAAACCTGAGATCCATCCTATAACATGAGATGTGATATCCAACTCCTTCCCTTTCCAAACCTGAGAGCCGTTCTATAGCATGAGATGTGATATCCAGGTCCTTCCCATTCCAATCCTTAGACCCTTCCTACAGCATGCAATATGATATCTCAATGATTCTAATAACAAACCTGAGACCCGTCCTATAGCATGAGATATGATATCCAAGTCCTTCCCATTCCAATCCTGAGACCCTTCCTATAACATGAGATGTGATATCCAACTCCTTCCCATTCCAACCTGAGACACTTCCTATAGCATGAGAAGGGATATCCAACTCCTTCCCAATCCAATCCTGAGACCCTTCCGATAGCAGAGATGTGATATCTCAATGCTTATACCAAACATGAGACCCTTCCTATGGCATGAGATGTGATATCCAACTCCTTGCCATTCAAATCCTGAGACCCTTCCTATAGCATGAAAAGGGATATCCAACTCCTTCCCAATCCAATCCTGAGACCCTTCCGATAGCAGAGACGTGAAATCTCAATGCTTCTACCAAACCTGAGACCCTTCCTTTAGCATGAGATGTGATATCCAAATCCTTCACATTCCAATCCTGAGACCCTTCCTATAGCATGAGATTTGATATCTCAATGCTTCTAATACCAAACGTGAGATCCTTCCTATAACATGAGATGTGATATCCAAATCCTCCCCTTCCAAACCTGAGACCCTCCCTTTAGCATGAAATGTGATATCCAACTCCTTCCTATTCCAATCCTGAGACTCTTCTGATAGCATGAGATGTGATATCTCAATGCTTCTAATACCAAACCTGAGATCCTTCCGATAGCATGAGATGTGATATCTCAATGCTTCTAATACCAAACCTGAGATCCTTCCTATAACATGAGATGTGATATCCAAATCCTTCCCCTTCCAAACCTGAGACCCTCCCTTTAGCATGAGATGTGATATCTAACTCCTTCCCATTCCATTCCTGAGACCCTTCTGATAGCATGAGATGTGATATCTCAATGCCTCTAATACCAAACCTGAGATCCTACCTCTAACATGAAATGAGATATCCAACTCTTTCCCCTTCCAAACCTGAGAGCCTTCCTATAGCATGAGATGTGATATCCAAGTCCTTCCCATTTCAATACTGAGACCCTTCCTATAGCTTGAGATGTGATATCCAACTCCTTCCCATTCCAATTCTGAGACCCTTCCTATAGCATGAGATGTGATATCTCAATGCTTATACCAAACCTGAGAGCCTACCTATAACATGAGATGTGATATCCAAGTCCATCCCATTCCAATCCTTAGACCCTTCCTACAGCATGCGATGTGATATCTCAATGATTCTAATACCAAACCAGAGACTCTTCCTATAACATGAGATGGGATATCCAACTCCTTCCCATTCCAATTCTGAGACCCTTCCTATACTATGAGACTTGATATCTCAATGCTTCTAATACCAAACCTGAGACCCGTAATATAACATGAGATGTGATATCCAAATCCTTCCCCTTCCAAACCTTAGACCCTTCCTTTATCATGAGATGTGATATCCAACTCATTCCCATTCCAATCCTGAGACCCTTCCGATATCATGAGATGTGATATCTCAAAGCTTCTAATATCAAACTTGAGACCCTCCCTATAGCATGAGATGTGATATCCAAGTATTTCCCATTCCAATCCTGAGACCCTTCCTATAGCATGAGATGTGATATCTCAATGCTTCTAATACCAAACCTGAGACCAATCCTATAATATGAGATGGGAATATCCAACTCCTTCCCATTCCAATCTTGAGACCCTTCCGATAGCAGAGATGTGATATCTCAATGCTTATACCAAACCTGAGATCCTTCCTATAACATGAGATGTGATATCCAACTCCTTCCCATTCCAATCCTGAGACACTTCCTATAGCATGAGATGTGATATCTCACTGCTTATACCAAACCTGAGACCCTTCCCATAGCAGGAGATGTGATATCCAACTCCTTCCCATTCCAATCCTCAGACCCTTCCTATAGCATGAGATGTGATATCTCAATGCTTCTAATGTCAAACTTGAGACCCTACCTATAGCATGAGATGTGATATCCAAGTCCTTCCCATTCCAATCCTGAGACACTTCCTATAGCATGAGATGTGATATCTCAATGCTTCTAATACCAAACCTGAGACTCTTCCTATAACATGAGATGGGATATCCAACTCCTTCCCATTCCAATCCTGAGACCCTTTTGATAGCAGAGATGTGATATCTCAATGTTTATACCAAACCTGAGACCCTTCCTACGGCATGAGATGTCATATTCAACTCCTTCCCATTCCAATCCTGAGACCCTTCCTATAGCATGAGATTTGATATCCAACTCCTTCCCATTCCAATCCTGAGACCCTTCCTATAGCATGAGATGTGATGTCTCAATGCTTCTAATACCAAACCTGAGATCCTTCCTATAACATGAGATGTGATATCCAACTCCTTCCATTCAAATCCTGAGACCCTTCCTATAGCATGAGATGTGATATCTCAATGCTTATACCAAACCTGAGACCCTTCCTATAGCATGAGATGTGATATCCAACTCCTTCCCATTCCAATCATGAGACCCTTCCTATAGCATGAGATGTGATAGCTCAATGCTTCTAATACCAAACCTGAGATCCTTCCTATAACATGAGATGTGATATCCAAATCCGTCCCCTTCCAAACCTGAGACCCTCCCTTTAGCATGAGATGTGATATCTAACTCCTTCCCATTCCATTCCTGAGACCCTTCTGATAGCATGAGATGTGATATCTCAGTGCCTCTAATACCAAACCTGAGATCCTACCTCTAACATGAAATGAGATATCCAACTCTTTCCCCTTCCAAACCTGAGAGCCTTCCTATAGCATGAGATGTGATATCCAAGTCCTTCCCATTTCAATACTGAGACCCTTCCTATAGCTTGAGATGTGATATCCAACTCCTTCCCATTCCAATTCTGAGACCCTTCCTATAGCATGAGATGTGATATCTCAATGCTTATACCAAACCTGAGAGCCTACCTATAACATGAGATGTGATATCCAAGTCCATCCCATTCCAATCCTTAGACCCTTCCTACAGCATGCGATGTGATATCTCAATGATTCTAATACCAAACCAGAGACTCTTCCTATAACATGAGATGGGATATCCAACTCCTTCCCATTCCAATTCTGAGACCCTTCATATACTATGAGACTTGATATCTCAATGCTTCTAATACCAAACCTGAGACCCGTAATATAACATGAGATGTGATATCCAAATCCTTCCCCTTCCAAACCTTAGACCCTTCCTTTATCATGAGATGTGATATCCAACTCATTCCCATTCCAATCCTGAGACCCTTCCGATATCATGAGATGTGATATCTCAAAGCTTCTAATATCAAACTTGAGACCCTCCCTATAGCATGAGATGTGATATCCAAGTCCTTCCCATTCCAATCCTGAGACCCTTCCTATAGCATGAGATGTGATATCTCAATGCTTCTAATACCAAACCTGAGACCCTTCCTATAACATGAGATGGGAATATCCAACTCCTTCCCATTCCAATCTTGAGACCCTTCCGATAGCAGAGATGTGATATCTCAATGCTTATACCAAACCTGAGATCCTTCCTATAACATGAGATGTGATATCCAACTCCTTCCCATTCCAATCCTGAGACACTTCCTATAGCATGAGATGTGATATCTCACTGCTTATACCAAACCTGAGACCCTTCCCATAGCAGGAGATGTGATATCCAACTCATTCCCATTCCAATCCTCAGACCCTTCCTATAGCATGAGATGTGATATCTCAATGCTTCTAATGTCAAACTTGAGACCCTACCTATAGCATGAGATGTGATATCCAAGTCCTTCCCATTCCAATCCTGAGACACTTCCTATAGCATGAGATGTGATATCTCAATGCTTCTAATACCAAACCTGAGACTCTTCCTATAACATGAGATGGGATATCCAACTCCTTCCCATTCCAATCCTGAGACCCTTTTGATAGCAGAGATGTGATATCTCAATGTTTATACCAAACCTGAGACCCTTCCTACGGCATGAGATGTCATATTCAACTCCTTCCCATTCCAATCCTGAGACCCTTCCTATAGCATGAGATTTGATATCCAACTCCTTCCCATTCCAATCCTGAGACCCTTCCTATAGCATGAGATGTGATGTCTCAATGCTTCTAATACCAAACCTGAGATCCTTCCTATAACATGAGATGTGATATCCAACTCCTTCCATTCCAATCCTGAGACCCTTCCTATAGCATGAGATGTGATATCTCAATGCTTATACCAAACCTGAGACCCTTCCTATAGCATGAGATGTGATATCCAACTCCTTCCCATTCCAATCATGAGACCCTTCCTATAGCATGAGATGTGATATCTCAATGCTTCTAATACCAAACCTGAGATCCTTCCTCTAACATGAAATGTGAGATCCAACTCCTTCCCTTTCCAAACCTAAGAGCCTATCTATAGCATGAGATGTGATATCCAAGTCCTTCACATTCCAACCCTTAGACCCTTCCTACAGCATGCAATATGATATCTCAATGATTCTAATAACAAACCTGAGACCCATCCTATAACATGAGATGGGATATCCAACTCCTTCCCATTCCAATCCTGAGACACTTCCGATAGCAGAGATGTGATATCTCAATGTTTATACCAAACCTGAGACCCTTCCTATAACATGAGATGTGATATCCAACTCCTTCCCGTTCCAAACCTGAGACCCTTCCTTTAGCATGAGATGTGATATCCAGCTCCTTCCCATTCCAATCCTGAGACACTTCCGATAGCATGAGATGTGATATCTCAATGCTTCTAATATCAAAACTGAGACCCTCCCTATAGCATGATATGTGATATCTAAGTCCTTCCCATTCCAATCCTGAGACCCTTCCTATAGCATGAGATGTGATATCTCAATGCTTCTACCAAACCTGAGACCCTTCCTTTAGCATGAGATGTAATATCCAACTCCTTCCCATTCCAATCCTGAGACCCTTCCTATAGCATGAGATGTGATATCTCAATACTTCTAATACCAAACCTGAGATCCATCCTATAACATGAGATGTGATATCCAACTCCTTCCCTTTCCAAACCTGAGAGCCGTTCTATAGCATGAGATGTGATATCCAGGTCCTTCCCATTCCAATCCTTAGACCCTTCCTACAGCATGCAATATGATATCTCAATGATTCTAATAACAAACCTGAGACCCGTCCTATAGCATGAGATATGATATCCAAGTCCTTCCCATTCCAATCCTGAGACCCTTCCTATAACATGAGATGTGATATCCAACTCCTTCCCATTCCAACCTGAGACACTTCCTATAGCATGAGAAGGGATATCCAACTCCTTCCCAATCCAATCCTGAGACCCTTCCGATAGCAGAGATGTGATATCTCAATGCTTA
This sequence comes from Ambystoma mexicanum, assembly GCF_040938575.1. Classification (NCBI taxonomy): domain Eukaryota; kingdom Metazoa; phylum Chordata; class Amphibia; order Caudata; family Ambystomatidae; genus Ambystoma; species Ambystoma mexicanum. The sequence goes on along the minus strand of NC_090922.1, from coordinate 8,055,069 downwards.
TACCAAACATGAGACCCTTCCTATGGCATGAGATGTGATATCCAACTCCTTGCCATTCAAATCCTGAGACCCTTCCTATAGCATGAAAAGGGATATCCAACTCCTTCCCAATCCAATCCTGAGACCCTTCCGATAGCAGAGACGTGAAATCTCAATGCTTCTACCAAACCTGAGACCCTTCCTTTAGCATGAGATGTGATATCCAAATCCTTCACATTCCAATCCTGAGACCCTTCCTATAGCATGAGATTTGATATCTCAATGCTTCTAATACCAAACGTGAGATCCTTCCTATAACATGAGATGTGATATCCAAATCCTCCCCTTCCAAACCTGAGACCCTCCCTTTAGCATGAAATGTGATATCCAACTCCTTCCTATTCCAATCCTGAGACTCTTCTGATAGCATGAGATGTGATATCTCAATGCTTCTAATACCAAACCTGAGATCCTTCCGATAGCATGAGATGTGATATCTCAATGCTTCTAATACCAAACCTGAGATCCTTCCTATAACATGAGATGTGATATCCAAATCCTTCCCCTTCCAAACCTGAGACCCTCCCTTTAGCATGAGATGTGATATCTAACTCCTTCCCATTCCATTCCTGAGACCCTTCTGATAGCATGAGATGTGATATCTCAATGCCTCTAATACCAAACCTGAGATCCTACCTCTAACATGAAATGAGATATCCAACTCTTTCCCCTTCCAAACCTGAGAGCCTTCCTATAGCATGAGATGTGATATCCAAGTCCTTCCCATTTCAATACTGAGACCCTTCCTATAGCTTGAGATGTGATATCCAACTCCTTCCCATTCCAATTCTGAGACCCTTCCTATAGCATGAGATGTGATATCTCAATGCTTATACCAAACCTGAGAGCCTACCTATAACATGAGATGTGATATCCAAGTCCATCCCATTCCAATCCTTAGACCCTTCCTACAGCATGCGATGTGATATCTCAATGATTCTAATACCAAACCAGAGACTCTTCCTATAACATGAGATGGGATATCCAACTCCTTCCCATTCCAATTCTGAGACCCTTCCTATACTATGAGACTTGATATCTCAATGCTTCTAATACCAAACCTGAGACCCGTAATATAACATGAGATGTGATATCCAAATCCTTCCCCTTCCAAACCTTAGACCCTTCCTTTATCATGAGATGTGATATCCAACTCATTCCCATTCCAATCCTGAGACCCTTCCGATATCATGAGATGTGATATCTCAAAGCTTCTAATATCAAACTTGAGACCCTCCCTATAGCATGAGATGTGATATCCAAGTATTTCCCATTCCAATCCTGAGACCCTTCCTATAGCATGAGATGTGATATCTCAATGCTTCTAATACCAAACCTGAGACCAATCCTATAATATGAGATGGGGATATCCAACTCCTTCCCATTCCAATCTTGAGACCCTTCCGATAGCAGAGATGTGATATCTCAATGCTTATACCAAACCTGAGATCCTTCCTATAACATGAGATGTGATATCCAACTCCTTCCCATTCCAATCCTGAGACACTTCCTATAGCATGAGATGTGATATCTCACTGCTTATACCAAACCTGAGACCCTTCCCATAGCAGGAGATGTGATATCCAACTCCTTCCCATTCCAATCCTCAGACCCTTCCTATAGCATGAGATGTGATATCTCAATGCTTCTAATGTCAAACTTGAGACCCTACCTATAGCATGAGATGTGATATCCAACTCCTTCCCATTCCAATCCTGAGACCCTTCCTATAGCATGAGATGTGATGTCTCAATGCTTCTAATACCAAACCTGAGATCCTTCCTATAACATGAGATGTGATATCCAACTCCTTCCATTCCAATCCTGAGACCCTTCCTATAGCATGAGATGTGATATCTCAATGCTTATACCAAACCTGAGACCCTTCCTATAGCATGAGATGTGATATCCAACTCCTTCCCATTCCAATCATGAGACCCTTCCTATAGCATGAGATGTGATATCTCAATGCTTCTAATACCAAACCTGAGATCCTTCCTATAACATGAGATGTGATATCCAAATCCTTCCCCTTCCAAACCTGAGACCCTCCCTTTAGCATGAGATGTGATATCTAACTCCTTCCCATTCCATTCCTGAGACCCTTCTGATAGCATGAGATGTGATATCTCAGTGCCTCTAATACCAAACCTGAGATCCTACCTCTAACATGAAATGAGATATCCAACTCTTTCCCCTTCCAAACCTGAGAGCCTTCCTATAGCATGAGATGTGATATCCAAGTCCTTCCCATTTCAATACTGAGACCCTTCCTATAGCTTGAGATGTGATATCCAACTCCTTCCAATTCCAATTCTGAGACCCTTCCTATAGCATGAGATGTGATATCTCAATGCTTATACCAAACCTGAGAGCCTACCTATAACATGAGATGTGATATCCAAGTCCATCCCATTCCAATCCTTAGACCCTTCCTACAGCATGCGATGTGATATCTCAATGATTCTAATACCAAACCAGAGACTCTTCCTATAACATGAGATGGGATATCCAACTCCTTCCCATTCCAATTCTGAGACCCTTCATATACTATGAGACTTGATATCTCAATGCTTCTAATACCAAACCTGAGACCCGTAATATAACATGAGATGTGATATCCAAATCCTTCCCCTTCCAAACCTTAGACCCTTCCTTTATCATGAGATGTGATATCCAACTCATTCCCATTCCAATCCTGAGACCCTTCCGATATCATGAGATGTGATATCTCAAAGCTTCTAATATCAAACTTGAGACCCTCCCTATAGCATGAGATGTGATATCCAAGTCCTTCCCATTCCAATCCTGAGACCCTTCCTATAGCATGAGATGTGATATCTCAATGCTTCTAATACCAAACCTGAGACCCTTCCTATAACATGAGATGGGAATATCCAACTCCTTCCCATTCCAATCTTGAGACCCTTCCGATAGCAGAGATGTGATATCTCAATGCTTATACCAAACCTGAGATCCTTCCTATAACATGAGATGTGATATCCAACTCCTTCCCATTCCAATCCTGAGACACTTCCTATAGCATGAGATGTGATATCTCACTGCTTATACCAAACCTGAGACCCTTCCCATAGCAGGAGATGTGATATCCAACTCATTCCCATTCCAATCCTCAGACCCTTCCTATAGCATGAGATGTGATATCTCAATGCTTCTAATGTCAAACTTGAGACCCTACCTATAGCATGAGATGTGATATCCAAGTCCTTCCCATTCCAATCCTGAGACACTTCCTATAGCATGAGATGTGATATCTCAATGCTTCTAATACCAAACCTGAGACTGTTCCTATAACATGAGATGGGATATCCAACTCCTTCCCATTCCAATCCTGAGACCCTTTTGATAGCAGAGATGTGATATCTCAATGTTTATACCAAACCTGAGACCCTTCCTACGGCATGAGATGTCATATTCAACTCCTTCCCATTCCAATCCTGAGACCCTTCCTATAGCATGAGATTTGATATCCAACTCCTTCCCATTCCAATCCTGAGACCCTTCCTATAGCATGAGATGTGATGTCTCAATGCTTCTAATACCAAACCTGAGATCCTTCCTATAACATGAGATGTGATATCCAACTCCTTCCATTCCAATCCTGAGACCCTTCCTATAGCATGAGATGTGATATCTCAATGCTTATACCAAACCTGAGACCCTTCCTATAGCATGAGATGTGATATCCAACTCCTTCCCATTCCAATCATGAGACCCTTCCTATAGCATGAGATGTGATATCTCAATGCTTCTAATACCAAACCTGAGATCCTTCCTCTAACATGAAATGTGAGATCCAACTCCTTCCCTTTCCAAACCTAAGAGCCTATCTATAGCATGAGATGTGATATCCAAGTCCTTCACATTCCAACCCTTAGACCCTTCCTACAGCATGCAATATGATATCTCAATGATTCTAATAACAAACCTGAGACCCGTCCTATAACATGAGATGGGATATCCAACTCCTTCCGATTCCAATCCTGAGACACTTCCGATAGCAGAGATGTGATATCTCAATGTTTATACCAAACCTGAGACCCTTCCTATAACATGAGATGTGATATCCAACTCCTTCCCGTTCCAAACCTGAGACCCTTCCTTTAGCATGAGATGTGATATCCAGCTCCTTCCCATTCCAATCCTGAGACACTTCCGATAGCATGAGATGTGATATCTCAATGCTTCTAATATCAAAACTGAGACCCTCCCTATAGCATGATATGTGATATCTAAGTCCTTCCCATTCCAATCCTGAGACCCTTCCTATAGCATGAGATGTGATATCTCAATGCTTCTACCAAACCTGAGACCCTTCCTTTAGCATGAGATGTAATATCCAACTCCTTCCCATTCCAATCCTGAGACCCTTCCTATAGCATGAGATGTGATATCTCAATACTTCTAATACCAAACCTGAGATCCATCCTATAACATGAGATGTGATATCCAACTCCTTCCCTTTCCAAACCTGAGAGCCGTTCTATAGCATGAGATGTGATATCCAGGTCCTTCCCATTTCAATCCTTAGACCCTTCCTACAGCATGCAATATGATATCTCAATGATTCTAATAACAAACCTGAGACCCGTCCTATAGCATGAGATATGATATCCAAGTCCTTCCCATTCCAATCCTGAGACCCTTCCTATAACATGAAATGTGATATCCAACTCCTTCCCATTCCAACCTGAGACCCTTCCTATAGCATGAGATGGGATATCCAACTTCTTCCAAATCCAATACTGATACCCTTCCGATAGCATGAGATGTGATATCCCAATGCTTCTACCAAACCTGAGACCCATACTATGGCATGAGATGTGATATCAAACTCCTTCACATTCCAATCCTGAGACCCTTCCTATAGCTTGAGGTGTGATATCCAACTCCTTCCCATTCCAATTCTGAGACCCTTCTTATACCATGAGACTTGATATCTCAATGCTTCTAATATTAAACCTGAGACCCGTCCTATAACATGTGATGTGATATCCAAATCCTTCCCCTTCCAAACCTTAGACCCTTCCTTTATCATGAGATGTGATATCCAACTCCTTCCCATTCCAATCCTGAGACCCTTCCGATATCTTGAGATTTGTTATCTCAATGCTTCTAATATCAAACTTGAGACCCTCCCTATAGCATGAGATGTGACATCCAAGTCCTTCCCATTCCAATCCTGAGACCCTTCCTATAGCATGAGATGTGATATTTCTATGCTTCTAATACCAAACCTGAGACCCTTCCTATAACATGAGATGGGATATCCAACTCCTTCCCATTCCAATCCTGAGACCTTTCCGATAGCAGAGATGTGATATCTCAATGCTTATACCAAACCTGAGAACCTTCCTATGGCCTGAGATGTCATATACAACTCCTTCCCATTCCAATCCTGAGACCCTTCCTTTAGCATGAGATGTGATATCTCAATGCTTATACCAAATCTGAGACCCTTCCTATAGCATGAGATGTGATATCCAATTCCTTCCCATTCCAATCCTGAGACCCTTCCTATAGCATGAGATGTGATATCTCAATGCTTATACCAAACCTGAGAGCCTACCTATAACATGAGATGTGATATCCAAGTCCATCCCATTCCAATCCTTAGACCCTTCCTACAGCATGCGATGTGATATCTCAATGATTCTAATACCAAACCAGAGACTCTTCCTATAACATGAGATGGGATATCCAACTCCTTCCCATTCCAATCCTGAGCCGCTTCCGATAGCAGAGATGTGATATCTCAATGCTTATACCAAACCTGAGACCCTTCCTATAACATGAGATGTGATATCCAACTCCTTCCCGTTCCAAACCTGAGACACTAACTATAGCATATGTGATATCCAACTCCTTCCCATTCCAAACATGAGACCCTTCCTATAGCAAGAAAGTAATATCCAACTCCTACCCATTCCAATCCTGAGACCCTTCCTATAGCAAGAGATGTGATATCCAAATCCTTCCCATTCCAATCCTGAGACCCTTCCTATACCATGAGATGTGATATCCAACTCCTTCCCATTCCAATCCTGAGACACTTCCTATAGCATGAGATGTGATATCTCAATGCTTCTAATACCAAACCTGAGATCCTTCCTATAACATGAGATGTGATATCCAACTCCTTCCATTCCAATCCTGAGACCCCTCCTATAGCATGAGATGTGATATCTCAATGCTTATACCAAACCTGAGACCCTTCCTATAGCATGAGATGTGATATCCAACTCCTTCCCATTCCAATCCTGAGACCCTTCCTATAGCATGAGATGTGATATCTCAATGCTTCTAATACCAAACCTGAGATCCTTCCTCTAACATGAAATGTGAGATCCAACTCCTTCCCTTTCCAAACCTAAGAGCCTATCTATAGCATGAGATGTGATATCCAAGTCCTTCACATTCCAACCCTTAGACCCTTCCTACAGCATGCAATATGATATCTCAATGATTCTAATAACAAACCTGAGACCCGTCCTATAACATGAGATGGGATATCCAACTCCTTCCCATTCCAATCCTGAGACACTTCCGATAGCAGAGATGTGATATCTCAATGTTTATACCAAACCTGAGACCCTTCCTATAACATGAGATGTGATATCCAACTCCTTCCCGTTCCAAACCTGACACCCTTCCTTTAGCATGAGATGTGATATCCAGCTCCTTCCCATTCCAATCCTGAGACACTTCCGATAGCATGAGATGTGATATCTCAATGCTTCTAATATCAAAACTGAGACCCTCCCTATAGCATGATATGTGATATCTAAGTCCTTCCCATTCCAATCCTGAGACCCTTCCTATAGCATGAGATGTGATATCTCAATGCTTCTACCAAACCTGAGACCCTTCCTTTAGCATGAGATGTGATATCCAACTCCTTCCCATTCCAATCCTGAAACCCTTCCTATAGCATGAGATGTGATATCTCAATACTTCTAATACCAAACCTGAGATCCTTCCGATAACATGAGATGTGATATCTCAATACTTCTAATACCAAACCTGAGATCCATCCTATAACATGAGATGTGATATCCAACTCCTTCCCTTTCCAAACCTGAGAGCCGTTCTATAGCATGAGATGTGATATCCAGGTCCTTCCCATTCCAATCCTTAACCCTTCCTACAGCATGCAATATGATATCTCAATGATTCTAATAACAAACCTGAGACCCGTCCTATAGCATGAGATATGATATCCAAGTCCTTCCCATTCCAATCCTGAGACCCTTCCTATAACATGAAATGTGATATCCAACTCCTTCCCATTCCAACCTGAGACCCTTCCTATAGCATGAGATGGGATATCCAACTTCTTCCAAATCCAATACTGATACCCTTCCGATAGCATGAGATGTGATATCCCAATGCTTCTACCAAACCTGAGACCCATACTATGGCATGAGATGTGATATCAAACTCCTTCCCATTCCAATCCTGAGACCCTTCCTATAGCTTGAGGTGTGATATCCAACTCCTTCCCATTCCAATTCTGAGACCCTTCTTATACCATGAGACTTGATATCTCAATGCTTCTAATATTAAACCTGAGACCCGTCCTATAACATGAGATGTGATATCCAAGTCCTTCCCCTTCCAAACCTTAGACCCTTCCTATATCATGAGATGTGATATCCAACTCCTTCCCATTCCAATCCTGAGACCCTTCCGATATCATGAGATTTGTTATCTCAATGCTTCTAATATCAAACTTGAGACCCTCCCTATAGCATGAGATGTGACATCCAAGTCCTTCCCTTTCCAATCCTGAGACCCTTCCTATAGCATGAGATGTGATATCTCTATGCTTCTAATACCAAACCTGAAATCCTTCCTATAACATGAGATGGGATATCCAACTCCTTCCCATTCCAATCCTGAGACCTTTCCGACAGCAGAGATGTGATATCTCAATGCTTATACCAAACCTGAGAACCTTCCTATGGCCTGGGATGTCATATACAACTCCTTCCCATTCCAATCCTGAGACCCTTCCTTTAGCATGAGATGTGATATCTCAATGCTTATACCAAATCTGAGACCCTTCCTATAGCATGAGATGTGATATCCAATTCCTTCCCATTCCAATCCTGAGACCCTTCCTATAGCATGAGATGTGATATCTCAATGCTTATACCAAACCTGAGAGCCTACCTATAACATGAGATGTGATATCCAAGTCTATCCCATTCCAATCCTTAGACCCTTCCTACAGCATGCGATGTGATATCTCAATAATTCTAAATCCAAACCAGAGACTCTTCCTATAACATGAGATGGGATATCCAACTCCTTCCCATTCCAATCCTGAGCCGCTTCCGATAGCAGAGATGTGATATCTCAATGCTTATACCAAACCTGAGACCCTTCCTATAACATGAGATGTGATATCCAACTCCTTCCCGTTCCAAACCTGAGACACTAACTATAGCATATGTGATATCCAACTCCTTCCCATTCCAAACATGAGACCCTTCCTATAGCAAGAAAGTAATATCCAACTCCTACCCATTCCAATCCTGAGACCCTTCCTATAGCAAGAGATGTGATATCCAAATCCTTCCCATTCCAATCCTGAGACCCTTCCTATAGCATGAGATGTGATATCTCAATACTTCTAATACCAAACCTGAGATCCTTCCGATAACATGAGATGTGATATCTCAATACTTCTAATACCAAACCTGAGATCCATCCTATAACATGAGATGTGATATCCAACTCCTTCCCTTTCCAAACCTGAGAGCCGTTCTATAGCATGAGATGTGATATCCAGGTCCTTCCCATTCCAATCCTTAACCCTTCCTACAGCATGCGATGTGATATCTCAATAATTCTAAATCCAAACCAGAGACTCTTCCTATAACATGAGATGGGATATCCAACTCCTTCCCATTCCAATCCTGAGCCGCTTCCGATAGCAGAGATGTGATATCTCAATGCTTATACCAAACCTGAGACCCTTCCTATAACATGAGATGTGATATCCAACTCCTTCCCGTTCCAAACCTGAGACACTAACTATAGCATATGTGATATCCAACTCCTTCCCATTCCAAACATGAGACCCTTCCTATAGCAAGAAAGTAATATCCAACTCCTACCCATTCCAATCCTGAGACCCTTCCTATAGCAAGAGATGTGATATCCAAATCCTTCCCATTCCAATCCTGAAACCCTTCCTATAGCATGAGATGTGATATCTCAATACTTCTAATACCAAACCTGAGATCCTTCCGATAACATGAGATGTGATATCTCAATACTTCTAATACCAAACCTGAGATCCATCCTATAACATGAGATGTGATATCCAACTCCTTCCCTTTCCAAACCTGAGAGCCGTTCTATAGCATGAGATGTGATATCCAGGTCCTTCCCATTCCAATCCTTAACCCTTCCTACAGCATGCAATATGATATCTCAATGATTCTAATAACAAACCTGAGACCCGTCCTATAGCATGAGATATGATATCCAAGTCCTTCCCATTCCAATCCTGAGACCCTTCCTATAACATGAAATGTGATATCCAACTCCTTCCCATTCCAACCTGAGACCCTTCCTATAGCATGAGATGGGATATCCAACTTCTTCCAAATCCAATACTGATACCCTTCCGATAGCATGAGATGTGATATCCCAATGCTTCTACCAAACCTGAGACCCATACTATGGCATGAGATGTGATATCAAACTCCTTCCCATTCCAATCCTGAGACCCTTCCTATAGCTTGAGGTGTGATATCCAACTCCTTCCCATTCCAATTCTGAGACCCTTCTTATACCATGAGACTTGATATCTCAATGCTTCTAATATTAAACCTGAGACCCGTCCTATAACATGAGATGTGATATCCAAGTCCTTCCCCTTCCAAACCTTAGACCCTTCCTATATCATGAGATGTGATATCCAACTCCTTCCCATTCCAATCCTGAGACCCTTCCGATATCATGAGATTTGTTATCTCAATGCTTCTAATATCAAACTTGAGACCCTCCCTATAGCATGAGATGTGACATCCAAGTCCTTCCCTTTCCAATCCTGAGACCCTTCCTATAGCATGAGATGTGATATCTCTATGCTTCTAATACCAAACCTGAAATCCTTCCTATAACATGAGATGGGATATCCAACTCCTTCCCATTCCAATCCTGAGACCTTTCCGACAGCAGAGATGTGATATCTCAATGCTTATACCAAACCTGAGAACCTTCCTATGGCCTGGGATGTCATATACAACTCCTTCCCATTCCAATCCTGAGACCCTTCCTTTAGCATGAGATGTGATATCTCAATGCTTATACCAAATCTGAGACCCTTCCTATAGCATGAGATGTGATATCCAATTCCTTCCCATTCCAATCCTGAGACCCTTCCTATAGCATGAGATGTGATATCTCAATGCTTATACCAAACCTGAGAGCCTACCTATAACATGAGATGTGATATCCAAGTCTATCCCATTCCAATCCTTAGACCCTTCCTACAGCATGCGATGTGATATCTCAATAATTCTAAATCCAAACCAGAGACTCTTCCTATAACATGAGATGGGATATCCAACTCCTTCCCATTCCAATCCTGAGCCGCTTCCGATAGCAGAGATGTGATATCTCAATGCTTATACCAAACCTGAGACCCTTCCTATAACATGAGATGTGATATCCAACTCCTTCCCGTTCCAAACCTGAGACACTAACTATAGCATATGTGATATCCAACTCCTTCCCATTCCAAACATGAGACCCTTCCTATAGCAAGAAAGTAATATCCAACTCCTACCCATTCCAATCCTGAGACCCTTCCTATAGCAAGAGATGTGATATCCAAATCCTTCCCATTCCAATCCTGAGACCCTTCCTATAACATGAGATGTGATATCCAACTCCTTCCCATTCCAACCAGAGACACTTCCTATAGCATGAGAAGGGATATCCAACTCCTTCCCAATCCAATCCTGAGACCCTTCCGATAGCAGAGATGTGATATCTCAATGCTTATACCAAACCTGAGACCCTTCCTATGGCATGAGATGTGATATCCAACTCCTTGCCATTCAAATCCTGAGACCCTTCCTATAGCATGAGAAGGGATATCCAACTCCTTCCCAATCCAATCCTGAGACCCTTCCGATAGCAGCGACGTGATATCTCAATGCTTCTACCAAACCTGAGACCCTTCCTTTAGCATGAGATGTGATATCCAAATCCTTAACATTCCAATCCTGAGACCCTTCCTATAGCATGAGATGTGATATCTCAATGCTTCTAATACCAAACCTGAGATCCTTCCTATAACATGAGATGTGATATCCAATTCCTTCCCATTCCAAACCTGAGACCCTTCCTATTGGATGAGATGTGATATCCAACTCCTTCCCATTCCAACCTTGAGACCCTTCCTATAGCATGAGTGTGATGTCTCAATGCTTCTAATACCAAACCTGAGATCCTTCCTATAACATGAGATGTGATATCCAACTCCTTCTATTCCAATCCTGAGACCCGTCCTATAGCATGAGATGTGATATCTCAAGGCTTATACCAAACCTGAGACCCTTCCTATAGCATGAGATGTGATATCCAACTGCTTCCCATTCCAATCCTGAGACCCTTCCTATAGCATGCAATATGATATCTCAATGATTCTAATAACAAACCTGAGACCCGTCCTATAGCATGAGATATGATATCCAAGTCCTTCGCATTCCAATCCTGAGACCCTTCCTATAACATGAAATGTGATATCCAACTCCTTCCCATTCCAACCTGAGACCATTCCTATAGCATGAGATGGGATATCCAACTTCTTCCAAATCCAATACTGATACCCTTCCGATAGCATGAGATGTGATATCCCAATGCTTCTACCAAACCTGAGACCCATACTATGGCATGAGATGTGATATCAAACTCCTTCCCATTCCAATCCTGAGACCCTTCCTATAGCTTGAGGTGTGATATCCAACTCCTTCCCATTCCAATTCTGAGACCCTTCTTATACCATGAGACTTGATATCTCAATGCTTCTAATATTAAACCTGAGACCCGTCCTATAACATGAGATGTGATATCCAAATCCTTCCCCTTCCAAACCTTAGACCCTTCCTTTATCATGAGATGTGATATCCAACTCCTTCCCATTCCAATCCTGAGACCCTTCCGATATCATGAGATTTGTTATCTCAATGCTTCTAATATCAAACTTGAGACCCTCCCTATAGCATGAGATGTGACATCCAAGTCCTTCCCATTCCAATCTTGAGACCCTTCCTATAGCATGAGATGTGATATCTCTATGCTTCTAATACCAAACCTGAGACCCTTCCTATAACATGAGATGGGATATCCAACTCCTTCCCATTCCAATCCTGAGACCTTTCCGATAGCAGAGATGTGATATCTCAATGCTTATACCAAACCTGAGAACCTTCCTATGGCCTGAGATGTCATATACAACTCCTTCCCATTCCAATCCTGAGACCCTTCCTTTAGCATGAGATGTGATATCTCAATGCTTATACCAAATCTGAGACCCTTCCTATAGCATGAGATGTGATATCCAATTCCTTCCCATTCCAATCCTGAGACCCTTCCTATAGCATGAGATGTGATATCTCAATGCTTATACCAAACCTGAGAGCCTACCTATAACATGAGATGTGATATCCAAGTCTATCCCATTCCAATCCTTAGACCCTTCCTACAGCATGCGATGTGATATCTCAATAATTCTAATACCAAACCAGAGACTCTTCCTATAACATGAGATGGGATATCCAACTCCTTCCCATTCCAATCCTGAGCCGCTTCCGATAGCAGAGATGTGATATCTCAATGCTTATACCAAACCTGAGACCCTTCCTATAACATGAGATGTGATATCCAACTCCTTCCCGTTCCAAACCTGAGACACTAACTATAGCATATGTGATATCCAACTCCTTCCCATTGCAAACATGAGACCCTTCCTATAGCAAGAAAGTAATATCCAACTCCTACCCATTCCAATCCTGAGACCCTTCCTATAGCAAGAGATGTGATATCCAAATCCTTCCCATTCCAATCCTGAGACCCTTCCTATAACATGAGATGTGATATCCAACTCCTTCCCATTCCAACCTGAGACACTTCCTATAGCATGAGAAGGGATATCCAACTCCTTCCCAATCCAATCCTGAGACCCTTCCGATAGCAGAGATGTGATATCTCAATGCTTATACCAAACCTGAGTCCCTTCCTATGGCATGAGATGTGATATCCAACTCCTTGCCATTCAAATCCTGAGACCCTTCCTATAGCATGAGAAGGGATATCCAACTCCTTCCCAATCCAATCCTGAGACCCTTCCGATAGCAGCGACGTGATATCTCAATGCTTCTACCAAACCTGAGACCCTTCCTTTAGCATGAGATGTGATATCCAAATCCTTCACATTCCAATCCTGAGACCCTTCCTATAGCATGAGATGTGATATCTCAATGCTTCTAATACCAAACCTGAGATCCTTCCTATAACATGAGATGTGATATCCAATTCCTTCCCATTCCAAACCTGAGACCCTTCCTATTGGATGAGATGTGATATCCAACTCCTTCCCATTCCAACCTTGAGACCCTTCCTATAGCATGAGATGTGATGTCTCAATGCTTCTAATACCAAACCTGAGATCCTTCCTATAACATGAGATGTGATATCCAACTCCTTCCATTCCAATCCTGAGACCCGTCCTATAGCATGAGATGTGATATCTCAAGGCTTATACCAAACCTGAGACCCTTCCTATAGCATGAGATGTGATATCCAACTGCTTCCCATTCCAATCCTGAGACCCTTCCTATAGCATGAGATGTGATATCTCAATGCTTCTAATACCAAACCTGAGATCCTTCCTCTAACATGAAATGTGATATCCAACTCCTTCCCTTTCCAAACCCAAGAGCCTATCTATAGCATGAGATGTGATATCCAAGTCCTTCACATTCCAACCCTTAGACCCTTCCTACAGCATGCAATATGATATCTCAATGATTCTAATAACAAACCTGAGACCCTTCCTTTAGCATGAGATGTGATATCCAAATCCTTCACATTCCAATCCTGAGACACTTCCTATAGCATGAGATGTGATATCTCAATGCTTATACCAAACCTGAGACCCTTCCTATAACATGAGATGTGATATCCAAATCCTTCCCGTTCCAAACCTGAGACCCTTCCTTTAGCATGAGATGTGATATCCAGCTCCTTCCCATTCCAATCCTGAGACACTTCCGATAGCATGAGATGTGATATCTCAATGCTTCTAATATCAAAACTGAGACCCTCCCTATAGCATGATATGTGATATCTAAGTCCTTCCCATTCCAATCCTGAGACACTTCCGATAGCAGAGATGTGATATCTCAATGTTTATACCAAACCTGAGACCCTTCCTATAACATGAGATGTGATATCCAACTCCTTCCCGTTCCAAACCTGACACCCTTCCTTTAGCATGAGATGTGATATCCAGCTCCTTCCCATTCCAATCCTGAGACACTTCCGATAGCATGAGATGTGATATCTCAATGCTTCTAATATCAAAACTGAGACCCTCCCTATAGCATGATATGTGATATCTAAGTCCTTCCCATTCCAATCCTGAGACCCTTCCTATAGCATGAGATGTGATATCTCAATGCTTCTACCAAACCTGAGACCCTTCCTTTAGCATGAGATGTGATATCCAACTCCTTCCCATTCCAATCCTGAAACCCTTCCTATAGCATGAGATGTGATATCTCAATACTTCTAATACCAAACCTGAGATCCTTCCGATAACATGAGATGTGATATCTCAATACTTCTAATACCAAACCTGAGATCCATCCTATAACATGAGATGTGATATCCAACTCCTTCCCTTTCCAAACCTGAGAGCCGTTCTATAGCATGAGATGTGATATCCAGGTCCTTCCCATTCCAATCCTTAACCCTTCCTACAGCATGCAATATGATATCTCAATGATTCTAATAACAAACCTGAGACCCGTCCTATAGCATGAGATATGATATCCAAGTCCTTCCCATTCCAATCCTGAGACCCTTCCTATAGCATGAGATGTGATGTCTCAATGCTTCTAATACCAAACCTGAGATCCTTCCTATAACATGAGATGTGATATCCAACTCCTTCTATTCCAATCCTGAGACCCGTCCTATAGCATGAGATGTGATATCTCAAGGCTTATACCAAACCTGAGACCCTTCCTATAGCATGAGATGTGATATCCAACTGCTTCCCATTCCAATCCTGAGACCCTTCCTATAGCATGCAATATGATATCTCAATGATTCTAATAACAAACCTGAGACCCGTCCTATAGCATGAGATATGATATCCAAGTCCTTCGCATTCCAATCCTGAGACCCTTCCTATAACATGAAATGTGATATCCAACTCCTTCCCATTCCAACCTGAGACCATTCCTATAGCATGAGATGGGATATCCAACTTCTTCCAAATCCAATACTAATACCCTTCCGATAGCATGAGATGTGATATCCCAATGCTTCTACCAAACCTGAGATCCATACTATGGCATGAGATGTGATATCAAACTCCTTCCCATTCCAATCCTGAGACCCTTCCTATAGCTTGAGGTGTGATATCCAACTCCTTCCCATTCCAATTCTGAGACCCTTCTTATACCATGAGACTTGATATCTCAATGCTTCTAATATTAAACCTGAGACCCGTCCTATAACATGAGATGTGATATCCAAATCCTTCCCCTTCCAAACCTTAGACCCTTCCTTTATCATGAGATGTGATATCCAACTCCTTCCCATTCCAATCCTGAGACCCTTCCGATATCATGAGATTTGTTATCTCAATGCTTCTAATATCAAACTTGAGACCCTCCCTATAGCATGAGATGTGACATCCAAGTCCTTCCCATTCCAATCCTGAGACCCTTCCTATAGCATGAGATGTGATATCTCTATGCTTCTAATACCAAACCTGAGACCCTTCCTATAACATGAGATGGGATATCCAACTCCTTCCCATTCCAATCCTGAGACCTTTCCGATAGCAGAGATGTGATATCTCAATGCTTATACCAAACCTGAGAACCTTCCTATGGCCTGAGATGTCATATACAACTCCTTCCCATTCCAATCCTGAGACCCTTCCTTTAGCATGAGATGTGATATCTCAATGCTTATACCAAATCTGAGACCCTTCCTATAGCATGAGATGTGATATCCAATTCCTTCCCATTCCAATCCTGAGACCCTTCCTATAGCATGAGATGTGATATCTCAATGCTTATACCAAACCTGAGAGCCTACCTATAACATGAGATGTGATATCCAAGTCTATCCCATTCCAATCCTTAGACCCTTCCTACAGCATGCGATGTGATATCTCAATAATTCTAATACCAAACCAGAGACTCTTCCTATAACATGAGATGGGATATCCAACTCCTTCCCATTCCAATCCTGAGCCGCTTCCGATAGCAGAGATGTGATATCTCAATGCTTATACCAAACCTGAGACCCTTCCTATAACATGAGATGTGATATCCAACTCCTTCCCGTTCCAAACCTGAGACACTAACTATAGCATATGTGATATCCAACTCCTTCCCATTCCAAACATGAGACCCTTCCTATAGCAAGAAAGTAATATCCAACTCCTACCCATTCCAATCCTGAGACCCTTCCTATAGCAAGAGATGTGATATCCAAATCCTTCCCATTCCAATCCTGAGACCCTTCCTATAACATGAGATGTGATATCCAACTCCTTCCCATTCCAACCTGAGACACTTCCTATAGCATGAGAAGGGATATCCAACTCCTTCCCAATCCAATCCTGAGACCCTTCCGATAGCAGAGATGTGATATCTCAATGCTTATACCAAACCTGAGTCCCTTCCTATGGCATGAGATGTGATATCCAACTCCTTGCCATTAAAATCCTGAGACCCTTCCTATAGCATGAGAAGGGATATCCAACTCCTTCCCAATCCAATCCTGAGACCCTTCCGATAGCAGCGACGTGATATCTCAATGCTTCTACCAAACCTGAGACCCTTCCTTTAGCATGAGATGTGATATCCAAATCCTTCACATTCCAATCCTGAGACCCTTCCTATAGCATGAGATGTGATATCTCAATGCTTCTAATACCAAACCTGAGATCCTTCCTATAACATGAGATGTGATATCCAATTCCTTCCCATTCCAAACCTGAGACCCTTCCTATTGGATGAGATGTGATATCCAAC
The DNA here is from genome assembly GCF_040938575.1 of Ambystoma mexicanum. NCBI lineage: Eukaryota > Metazoa > Chordata > Amphibia > Caudata > Ambystomatidae > Ambystoma > Ambystoma mexicanum. The sequence goes on along the minus strand of NC_090922.1, from coordinate 8,037,703 downwards.
TCCTTCCCATTCCAACCTTGAGACCCTTCCTATAGCATGAGATGTGATGTCTCAATGCTTCTAATACCAAACCTGAGATCCTTCCTATAACATGAGATGTGATATCCAACTCCTTCCATTCCAATCCTGAGACCCGTCCTATAGCATGAGATGTGATATCTCAAGGCTTATACCAAACCTGAGACCCTTCCTATAGCATGAGATGTGATATCCAACTGCTTCCCATTCCAATCCTGAGACCCTTCCTATAGCATGAGATGTGATATCTCAATGCTTCTAATACCAAACCTGAGATCCTTCCTCTAACATGAAATGTGATATCCAACTCCTTCCCTTTCCAAACCTAAGAGCCTATCTATAGCATGAGATGTGATATCCAAGTCCTTCACATTCCAACCCTTAGACCCTTCCTACAGCATGCAATATGATATCTCAATGATTCTAATAACAAACCTGAGACCCGTCCTATAACATGAGATGGGATATCCAACTCCTTCCCATTCCAATCCTGAGACACTTCCGATAGCAGAGATGTGATATCTCAATGCTTATACCAAACCTGAGACCCTTCCTATAACATGAGATGTGATATCCAAATCCTTCCCGTTCCAAACCTGAGACCCTTCCTTTAGCATGAGATGTGATATCCAGCTCCTTCCCATTCCAATCCTGAGACACTTCCGATAGCATGAGATGTGATATCTCAATGCTTCTAATATCAAAACTGAGACCCTCCCTATAGCATGATATGTGATATCTAAGTCCTTCCCATTCCAATCCTGAGACCCTCCCTATAGCATGAGATGTGATATCCAACTCCTTCCCATTCCAATCCTGAGACCCTTCCTATAGCATGAGATATGATATCTCAATACTTCTAATACCAAACGTGAGATCCTTCCGATAACATGAGATGTGATATCCAAATCCTTCCCCTTCCAAACCTGAGACACTCCCTTTAGCATGAAATGTGATATCCAACTCCTTCCTATTCCAATCCTGAGACTCTTCTGATAGCATGAGATGTGATATCTCAATGCTTCTAATACCAAACCTGAGATCCTTCCGATAGCATGAGATGTGATATCTCAATGCTTCTAATACCAAACCTGAGATCCTTCCTATAACATGAGATGTGATATCCAAATCCTTCCCCTTCCAAACCTGAGACCCTCCCTTTAGCATGAGATGTGATATCTAACTCCTTCCCATTCCATTCCTGAGACCCTTCTGATAGCATGAGATGTGATATCTCAATGCCTCTAATACCAAACCTGAGATCCTACCTCTAACATGAAATGAGATATCCAACTCTTTCCCCTTCCAAACCTGAGAGCCTTCCTATAGCATGAGATGTGATATCCAAGTCCTTCCCATTCCAATACTGAGACCCTTCCTATAGCTTGAGATGTGATATCCAACTCCTTCCCATTCCAATTCTGAGACCCTTCCTATAGCATGGGATGTGATATCTCAATGCTTATACCAAACCTGAGAGCCTACCTATAACATGAGATGTGATATCCAAGTCCATCCCATTCCAATCCTTAGACCCTTCCTACAGCATGCGATGTGATATCTCAATGATTCTAATACCAAACCAGAGACTCTTCCTATAACATGAGATGGGATATCCAACTCCTTCCCATTCCAATTCTGAGACCCTTCCTATACTATGAGACTTGATATCTCAATGCTTCTAATACCAAACCTGAGACCCGTAATATAACATGAGATGTGATATCCAAATCCTTCCCCTTCCAAACCTTAGACCCTTCCTTTATCATGAGATGTGATATCCAACTCCTTCCCATTCCAATCCTGAGACCCTTCCGATATCATGAGATGTGATATCTCAAAGCTTCTAATATCAAACTTGAGACCCTCCCTATAGCATGAGATGTGATATCCAAGTCCTTCCCATTCCAATCCTGAGACCCTTCCTATAGCATGAGATGTGATATCTCAATGCTTCTAATACCAAACCTGAGACCCTTCCTATAACATGAGATGGGAATATCCAACTCCTTCCCATTCCAATCTTGAGACCCTTCCGATAGCAGAGATGTGATATCTCAATGCTTATACCAAACCTGAGATCCTTCCTATAACATGAGATGTGATATCCAACTCCTTCCCATTCCAATCCTGAGACACTTCCTATAGCATGAGATGTGATATCTCACTTCTTATACCAAACCTGAGACCCTTCCCATAGCAGGAGATGTGATATCCAACTCCTTCCCATTCTAATCCTCAGACCCTTCCTATAGCATGAGATGTGATATCTCAATGCTTCTAATGTCAAACTTGAGACCCTACCTATAGCATGAGATGTGATATCCAAGTCCTTCCCATTCCAATCCTGAGACACTTCCTATAGCATGAGATGTGATATCTCAATGCTTCTAATACCAAACTTGAGACTCTTCCTATAACATGAGATGGGATATCCAACTCCTTCCCATTCTAATCCTGAGACCCTTTTGATAGCAGAGATGTGATATCTCAATGTTTATACCAAACCTGAGACCCTTCCTACGGCATGAGATGTCATATTCAACTCCTTCCCATTCCAATCCTGAGACCCTTCCTATAGCATGAGATTTGATATCCAACTCCTTCCCATTCCAATCCTGAGACCCTTCCTATAGCATGAGATGTGATGTCTCAATGCTTCTAATACCAAACCTGAGATCCTTCCTATAACATGAGATCTGATATCCAACTCCTTCCATTCCAATCCTGAGACCCTTCCTATAGCATGAGATGTGATATCTCAATGCTTATACCAAACCTGAGACTCTTCCTATAACATGAGATGGGATATCCAACTCCTTCCCATTCTAATCCTGAGACCCTTTTGATAGCAGAGATGTGATATCTCAATGTTTATATCAAACCTGAGACCCTTCCTACGGCATGAGATGTCATATTCAACTCCTTCCCATTCCAATCCTGAGACCCTTCCTATAGCATGAGATTTGATATCCAACTCCTTCCCATTCCAATCCTGAGACCCTTCCTATAGCATGAGATGTGATATCTCAATGCTTCTAATACCAAACCTGAGATCCTTCCTCTAACATGAAATGTGAGATCCAACTCCTTCCCTTTCCAAACCTAAGAGCCTATCTATAGCATGAGATGTGATATCCAAGTCCTTCACATTCCAACCCTTAGACCCTTCCTACAGCATGCAATATGATATCTCAATGATTCCAATAACAAACCTGAGACCCGTCCTATAACATGAGATGGGATATCCAACTCCTTCCCATTCCAATCCTGAGACACTTCCGATAGCAGAGATGTGATATCTCAATGTTTATACCAAACCTGAGACCCTTCCTATAACATGAGATGTGATATCCAACTCCTTCCCGTTCCAAACCTGAGACCCTTCCTTTAGCATGAGATGTGATATCCAGCTCCTTCCCATTCCAATCCTGAGACACTTCCGATAGGATGAGATGTGATATCTCAATGCTTCTAATATCAAAACTGAGACCCTCCCTATAGCATGATATGTGATATCTAAGTCCTTCCCATTCCAATCCTGAGACCCTTCCTATAGCATGAGATGTGATATCTCAATGCTTCTACCAAACCTGAGACCCTTCCTTTAGCATGAGATGTGATATCCAACTCCTTCCCATTCCAATCCTGAGACCCTTCCTATAGCATGAGATGTGATATCTCAATACTTCTAATACCAAACCTGAGATCCTTCCGATAACATGAGATGTGATATCTCAATACTTCTAATACCAAACCTGAGATCCATCCTATAACATGAGATGTGATATCCAACTCCTTCCCTTTCCAAACCTGAGAGCCGTTCTATAGCATGAGATGTGATAACCAGGTCCTTCCCATTCCAATCCTTAGACCCTTCCTACAGCATGCAATATGATATCTCAATGATTCTAATAACAAACCTGAGACCCGTCCTATAGCATGAGATATGATATCCAAGTCCTTCCCATTCCAATCCTGAGACCCTTCCTATAACACGAAATGTGATATCCAACTCCTTCCCATTCCAACCTGAGACCCTTCCTATAGCATGAGATGGGATATCCAACTCCTTCCAAATCCAATACTGATACCCTTCCGATAGCATGAGATGTGATATCCCAATGCTTCTACCAAACCTGAGACCCATACTATGGCATGAGATGTGATATCAAACTCCTTCCCATTCCAATCCTGAGACCCTTCCTATAGCTTGAGGTGTGATATCCAACTCCTTCCCATTCCAATTCTGAGACCCTTCTTATACCATGAGACTTGATATCTCAATGCTTCTAATATTAAACCTGAGACCCGTCCTATAACATGAGATGTGATATCCAAATCCTTCCCCTTCCAAACCTTAGACCCTTCCTTTATCATGAGATGTGATATCCAACTCCTTCCCATTCCAATCCTGAGACCCTTCCGATATCATGAGATTTGTTATCTCAATGCTTCTAATATCAAACTTGAGACCCTACCTATAGCATGAGATGTGACATCCAAGTCCTTCCCATTCCAATCCTGAGACCCTTCCTATAGCATGAGATGTGATATCTCTATGCTTCTAATACCAAACCTGAGACCCTTCCTATAACATGAGATGGGATATCCAACTCCTTCCCATTCCAATCCTGAGACCTTTCCGATAGCAGAGATGTGATATCTCAATGCTTATACCAAACCTGAGAACCTTCCTATGGCCTGAGATGTCATATACAACTCCTTCCCATTCCAATCCTGAGACCCTTCCTTTAGCATGAGATGTGATATCTCAATGCTTATACCAAATCTGAGACCCTTCCTATAGCATGAGATGTGATATCCAATTCCTTCCCATTCCAATCCTGTGACCCTTCCTATAGCATGAGATGTGATATCTCAATGCTTATAGAAAACCTGAGAGCCTACCTATAACATGAGATGTGATATCCAAGTCCATCCCATTCCAATCCTTAGACCCTTCCTACAGCATGCGATGTGATATCTCAATGATTCTAATACCAAACCAGAGACTCTTCCTATAACATGAGATGGGATATCCAACTCCTTCCCATTCCAATCCTGAGCCGCTTCCGATAGCAGAGATGTGATATCTCAATGCTTATACCAAACCTGAGACCCTTCCTATAACATGAGATGTGATATCCAACTCCTTCCCGTTCCAAACCTGAGACACTAACTATAGCATATGTGATATCCAACTCCTTCCCATTCCAAACATGAGACCCTTCCTATAGCAAGAAAGTAATATCCAACTCCTACCCATTCCAATCCTGAGACCCTTCCTATAGCAAGAGATGTGATATCCAAATCCTTCCCATTCCAATCCTGAGACCCTTCCTATAACATGAGATGTGATATCCAACTCCTTCCCATTCCAACCTGAGACACTTCCTATAGCATGAGAAGGGATATCCAACTCATTCCCAATCCAATCCTGAGACCCTTCCGATAGCAGAGATGTGATATCTCAATGCTTATACCAAACCTGAGACTCTTCCTATGGCATGAGATGTGATATCCAACTCCTTGCCATTCAAATCCTGAGACCCTTCCTATAGCATGAGAAGGGATATCCAACTCCTTCCCAATCCAATCCTGAGACCCTTCCGATAGCAGCGACGTGATATCTCAATGCTTCTACCAAACCTGAGACCCTTCCTTTAGCATGAGATGTGATATCCAAATCCTTCACATTCCAATCCTGAGACCCTTCCTATAGCATGAGATGTGATATCTCAATGCTTCTAATACCAAACCTGAGATCCTTCCTATAACATGAGATGTGATATCCAATTCCTTCCCATTCCAAACCTGAGACCCTTCCTATTGGATGAGATGTGATATCCAACTCCTTCCCATTCCAACCCTGAGACCCTTCCTATAGCATGAGATGTGATGTCTCAATGCTTCTAATACCAAACCTGAGATCCTTCCTATAACATGAGATGTGATATCCAACTCCTTCCATTCCAATCCTGAGACCCGTCCTATAGCATGAGATGTGATATCTCAATGCTTCTAATACCAAACCTGAGATCCTTCCTCTAACATGAAATGTGATATCCAACTCCTTCCCTTTCCAAACCTAAGAGCCTATCTATAGCATGAGATGTGATATCCAAGTCCTTCACATTCCAACCCTTAGACCCTTCCTACAGCATGCAATATGATATCTCAATGATTCTAATAACAAACCTGAGACCCGTCCTATAACATGAGATGGGATATCCAACTCCTTCCCATTCCAATCCTGAGACACTTCCGATAGCAGAGATGTGATATCTCAATGCTTATACCAAACCTGAGACCCTTCCTTTAGCATGAGATGTGATATCCAGCTCCTTCCCATTCCAATCCTGAGACACTTCCGATAGCATGAGATGTGATATCTCAATGCTTCTAATATCAAAACTGAGACCCTCCCTATAGCATGATATGTGATATCTAAGTCCTTCCCATTCCAATCCTGAGACCCTCCCTATAGCATGAGATGTGATATCCAACTCCTTCCCATTCCAATCCTGAGACCCTTCCTATAGCATGAGATGTGATATCTCAATGCTTCTACCAAACCTGAGACCCTTCCTTTAGCATGAGATGTGATATCCAACTCCTTCCCATTCCAATCCTGAGACCCTTCCGATATCATGAGATTTGTTATCTCAATGCTTCTAATATCAAACCTGAGACCCTACCTATAGCATGAGATGTGACATCCAAGTCCTTCCCATTCCAACCCTGAGACCCTTCCTATAGCATGAGATGTGATGTCTCAATGCTTCTAATACCAAACCTGAGATCCTTCCTATAACATGAGATGTGATATCCAACTCCTTCCATTCCAATCCTGAGACCCGTCCTATAGCATGAGATGTGTTATCTCAATGCTTATACCAAACCTGAGACCCTTCCTATAGCATGAGATGTGATATCCAACTGCTTCCCATTCCAATCCTGAGACCCTTCCTATAGCATGAGATGTGATATCTCAATGCTTCTAATACCAAACCTGAGATCCTTCCTCTAACATGAAATGTGATATCCAACTCCTTCCCTTTCCAAACCTAAGAGCCTATCTATAGCATGAGATGTGATATCCAAGTCCTTCACATTCCAACCCTTAGACCCTTCCTACAGCATGCAATATGATATCTCAATGATTCTAATAACAAACCTGAGACCCGTCCTATAACATGAGATGGGATATCCAACTCCTTCCCATTCCAATCCTGAGACACTTCCGATAGCAGAGATGTGATATCTCAATGCTTATACCAAACCTGAGACCCTTCCTATAACATGAGATGTGATATCCAAATCCTTCTCGTTCCAAACCTGAGACCCTTCCTTTAGCATGAGATGTGATATCCAGCTCCTTCCCATTCCAATCCTGAGACACTTCCGATAGCATGAGATGTGATATCTCAATGCTTCTAATATCAAAACTGAGACCCTCTCTATAGCATGATATGTGATATCTAAGTCCTTCCCATTCCAATCCTGAGACCCTCCCTATAGCATGAGATGTGATATCCAACTCCTTCCCATTCCAATCCTGAGACCCTTCCTATAGCATGAGATATGATATCTCAATACTTCTAATACCAAACGTGAGATCCTTCCGATAACATGAGATGTGATATCCAAATCCTTCCCCTTCCAAACCTGAGACCCTCCCTTTAGCATGAAATGTGATATCCAACTCCTTCCTATTCCAATCCTGAGACTCTTCTGATAGCATGAGATGTGATATCTCAATGCTTCTAATACCAAACCTGAGATCCTTCCGATAGCATGAGATGTGATATCTCAATGCTTCTAATACCAAACCTGAGATCCTTCCTATAACATGAGATGTGATATCCAAATCCTTCCCCTTCCAAACCTGAGACCCTCCCTTTAGCATGAGATGTGATATCTAACTCCTTCCCATTCCATTCCTGAGACCCTTCTGATAGCATGAGATGTGATATCTCAGTGCCTCTAATACCAAACCTAAGATCCTACCTCTAACATGAAATGAGATATCCAACTCTTTCCCCTTCCAAACCTGAGAGCCTTCCTATAGCATGAGATGTGATATCCAAGTCCTTCCCATTTCAATACTGAGACCCTTCCTATAGCTTGAGATGTGATATCCAACTCCTTCCCATTCCAATTCTGAGACCCTTCCTATAGCATGAGATGTGATATCTCAATGCTTATACCAAACCTGAGAGCCTACCTATAACATGAGATGTGATATCCAAGTCCATCCCATTCCAATCCTTAGACCCTTCCTACAGCATGCGATGTGATATCTCAATGATTCTAATACCAAACCAGAGACTCTTCCTATAACATGAGATGGGATATCCAACTCCTTCCCATTCCAATTCTGAGACCCTTCATATACTATGAGACTTGATATCTCAATGCTTCTAATACCAAACCTGAGACCCGTAATATAACATGAGATGTGATATCCAAATCCTTCCCCTTCCAAACCTTAGACCCTTCCTTTATCATGAGATGTGATATCCAACTCATTCCCATTCCAATCCTGAGACCCTTCCGATATCATGAGATGTGATATCTCAAAGCTTCTAATATCAAACTTGAGACCCTCCCTATAGCATGAGATGTGATATCCAAGTCCTTCCCATTCCAATCCTGAGACCCTTCCTATAGCATGAGATGTGATATCTCAATGCTTCTAATACCAAACCTGAGACCCTTCCTATAACATGAGATGGGAATATCCAACTCCTTCCCATTCCAATCTTGAGACCCTTCCGATAGCAGAGATGTGATATCTCAATGCTTATACCAAACCTGAGATCCTTCCTATAACATGAGATGTGATATCCAACTCCTTCCCATTCCAATCCTGAGACACTTCCTATAGCATGAGATGTGATATCTCACTGCTTATACCAAACCTGAGACCCTTCCCATAGCAGGAGATGTGATATCCAACTCATTCCCATTCCAATCCTCAGACCCTTCCTATAGCATGAGATGTGATATCTCAATGCTTCTAATGTCAAACTTGAGACCCTACCTATAGCATGAGATGTGATATCCAAGTCCTTCCCATTCCAATCCTGAGACACTTCCTATAGCATGAGATGTGATATCTCAATGCTTCTAATACCAAACCTGAGACTGTTCCTATAACATGAGATGGGATATCCAACTCCTTCCCATTCCAATCCTGAGACCCTTTTGATAGCAGAGATGTGATATCTCAATGTTTATACCAAACCTGAGACCCTTCCTACGGCATGAGATGTCATATTCAACTCCTTCCCATTCCAATCCTGAGACCCTTCCTATAGCATGAGATTTGATATCCAACTCCTTCCCATTCCAATCCTGAGACCCTTCCTATAGCATGAGATGTGATGTCTCAATGCTTCTAATACCAAACCTGAGATCCTTCCTATAACATGAGATGTGATATCCAACTCCTTCCATTCCAATCCTGAGACCCTTCCTATAGCATGAGATGTGATATCTCAATGCTTATACCAAACCTGAGACCCTTCCTATAGCATGAGATGTGATATCCAACTCCTTCCCATTCCAATCATGAGACCCTTCCTATAGCATGAGATGTGATATCTCAATGCTTCTAATACCAAACCTGAGATCCTTCCTCTAACATGAAATGTGAGATCCAACTCCTTCCCTTTCCAAACCTAAGAGCCTATCTATAGCATGAGATGTGATATCCAAGTCCTTCACATTCCAACCCTTAGACCCTTCCTACAGCATGCAATATGATATCTCAATGATTCTAATAACAAACCTGAGACCCGTCCTATAACATGAGATGGGATATCCAACTCCTTCCGATTCCAATCCTGAGACACTTCCGATAGCAGAGATGTGATATCTCAATGTTTATACCAAACCTGAGACCCTTCCTATAACATGAGATGTGATATCCAACTCCTTCCCGTTCCAAACCTGAGACCCTTCCTTTAGCATGAGATGTGATATCCAGCTCCTTCCCATTCCAATCCTGAGACACTTCCGATAGCATGAGATGTGATATCTCAATGCTTCTAATATCAAAACTGAGACCCTCCCTATAGCATGATATGTGATATCTAAGTCCTTCCCATTCCAATCCTGAGACCCTTCCTATAGCATGAGATGTGATATCTCAATGCTTCTACCAAACCTGAGACCCTTCCTTTAGCATGAGATGTAATATCCAACTCCTTCACATTCCAATCCTGAGACCCTTCCTATAGCATGAGATGTGATATCTCAATACTTCTAATACCAAACCTGAGATCCATCCTATAACATGAGATGTGATATCCAACTCCTTCCCTTTCCAAACCTGAGAGCCGTTCTATAGCATGAGATGTGATATCCAGGTCCTTCCCATTCCAATCCTTAGACCCTTCCTACAGCATGCAATATGATATCTCAATGATTCTAATAACAAACCTGAGACCCGTCCTATAGCATGAGATATGATATCCAAGTCCTTCCCATTCCAATCCTGAGACCCTTCCTATAACATGAAATGTGATATCCAACTCCTTCCCATTCCAACCTGAGACCCTTCCTATAGCATGAGATGGGATATCCAACTTCTTCCAAATCCAATACTGATACCCTTCCGATAGCATGAGATGTGATATCCCAATGCTTCTACCAAACCTGAGACCCATACTATGGCATGAGATGTGATATCAAACTCCTTCACATTCCAATCCTGAGACCCTTCCTATAGCTTGAGGTGTGATATCCAACTCCTTCCCATTCCAATTCTGAGACCCTTCTTATACCATGAGACTTGATATCTCAATGCTTCTAATATTAAACCTGAGACCCGTCCTATAACATGTGATGTGATATCCAAATCCTTCCCCTTCCAAACCTTAGACCCTTCCTTTATCATGAGATGTGATATCCAACTCCTTCCCATTCCAATCCTGAGACCCTTCCGATATCTTGAGATTTGTTATCTCAATGCTTCTAATATCAAACTTGAGACCCTCCCTATAGCATGAGATGTGACATCCAAGTCCTTCCCATTCCAATCCTGAGACCCTTCCTATAGCATGAGATGTGATATTTCTATGCTTCTAATACCAAACCTGAGACCCTTCCTATAACATGAGATGGGATATCCAACTCCTTCCCATTCCAATCCTGAGACCTTTCCGATAGCAGAGATGTGATATCTCAATGCTTATACCAAACCTGAGAACCTTCCTATGGCCTGAGATGTCATATACAACTCCTTCCCATTCCAATCCTGAGACCCTTCCTTTAGCATGAGATGTGATATCTCAATGCTTATACCAAATCTGAGACCCTTCCTATAGCATGAGATGTGATATCCAATTCCTTCCCATTCCAATCCTGAGACCCTTCCTATAGCATGAGATGTGATATCTCAATGCTTATACCAAACCTGAGAGCCTACCTATAACATGAGATGTGATATCCAAGTCCATCCCATTCCAATCCTTAGACCCTTCCTACAGCATGCGATGTGATATCTCAATGATTCTAATACCAAACCAGAGACTCTTCCTATAACATGAGATGGGATATCCAACTCCTTCCCATTCCAATCCTGAGCCGCTTCCGATAGCAGAGATGTGATATCTCAATGCTTATACCAAACCTGAGACCCTTCCTATAACATGAGATGTGATATCCAACTCCTTCCCGTTCCAAACCTGAGACACTAACTATAGCATATGTGATATCCAACTCCTTCCCATTCCAAACATGAGACCCTTCCTATAGCAAGAAAGTAATATCCAACTCCTACCCATTCCAATCCTGAGACCCTTCCTATAGCAAGAGATGTGATATCCAAATCCTTCCCATTCCAATCCTGAGACCCTTCCTATACCATGAGATGTGATATCCAACTCCTTCCCATTCCAATCCTGAGACACTTCCTATAGCATGAGATGTGATATCTCAATGCTTCTAATACCAAACCTGAGACTCTTCCTATAACATGAGATGGGATATCCAACTCCTTCCCATTCCAATCCTGAGACCCTTTTGATAGCAGAGATGTGATATCTCAATGTTTATACCAAACCTGAGACCCTTCCTACGGCATGAGATGTCATATTCAACTCCTTCCCATTCCAATCCTGAGACGCTTCCTATAGCATGAGATTTGATATCCAACTCCTTCCCATTCCAATCCTGAGACCCTTCCTATAGCATGAGATGTGATGTCTCAATGCTTCTAATACCAAACCTGAGATCCTTCCTATAACATGAGATGTGATATTCAACTCCTTCCATTCCAATCCTGAGACCCCTCCTATAGCATGAGATGTGATATCTCAATGCTTATACCAAACCTGAGACCCTTCCTATAGCATGAGATGTGATATCCAACTCCTTCCCATTCCAATCCTGAGACCCTTCCTATAGCATGAGATGTGATATCTCAATGCTTCTAATACCAAACCTGAGATCCTTCCTCTAACATGAAATGTGAGATCCAACTCCTTCCCTTTCCAAACCTAAGAGCCTATCTATAGCATGAGATGTGATATCCAAGTCCTTCACATTCCAACCCTTAGACCCTTCCTACAGCATGCAATATGATATCTCAATGATTCTAATAACAAACCTGAGACCCGTCCTATAACATGAGATGGGATATCCAACTCCTTCCCATTCCAATCCTGAGACACTTCCGATAGCAGAGATGTGATATCTCAATGTTTATACCAAACCTGAGACCCTTCCTATAACATGAGATGTGATATCCAACTCCTTCCCGTTCCAAACCTGACACCCTTCCTTTAGCATGAGATGTGATATCCAGCTCCTTCCCATTCCAATCCTGAGACACTTCCGATAGCATGAGATGTGATATCTCAATGCTTCTAATATCAAAACTGAGACCCTCCCTATAGCATGATATGTGATATCTAAGTCCTTCCCATTCCAATCCTGAGACCCTTCCTATAGCATGAGATGTGATATCTCAATGCTTCTACCAAACCTGAGACCCTTCCTTTAGCATGAGATGTGATATCCAACTCCTTCCCATTCCAATCCTGAAACCCTTCCTATAGCATGAGATGTGATATCTCAATACTTCTAATACCAAACCTGAGATCCTTCCGATAACATGAGATGTGATATCTCAATACTTCTAATACCAAACCTGAGATCCATCCTATAACATGAGATGTGATATCCAACTCCTTCCCTTTCCAAACCTGAGAGCCGTTCTATAGCATGAGATGTGATATCCAGGTCCTTCCCATTCCAATCCTTAACCCTTCCTACAGCATGCAATATGATATCTCAATGATTCTAATAACAAACCTGAGACCCGTCCTATAGCATGAGATATGATATCCAAGTCCTTCCCATTCCAATCCTGAGACCCTTCCTATAACATGAAATGTGATATCCAACTCCTTCCCATTCCAACCTGAGACCCTTCCTATAGCATGAGATGGGATATCCAACTTCTTCCAAATCCAATACTGATACCCTTCCGATAGCATGAGATGTGATATCCCAATGCTTCTACCAAACCTGAGACCCATACTATGGCATGAGATGTGATATCAAACTCCTTCCCATTCCAATCCTGAGACCCTTCCTATAGCTTGAGGTGTGATATCCAACTCCTTCCCATTCCAATTCTGAGACCCTTCTTATACCATGAGACTTGATATCTCAATGCTTCTAATATTAAACCTGAGACCCGTCCTATAACATGAGATGTGATATCCAAATCCTTCCCCTTCCAAACCTTAGACCCTTCCTATATCATGAGATGTGATATCCAACTCCTTCCCATTCCAATCCTGAGACCCTTCCGATATCATGAGATTTGTTATCTCAATGCTTCTAATATCAAACTTGAGACCCTCCCTATAGCATGAGATGTGACATCCAAGTCCTTCCCTTTCCAATCCTGAGACCCTTCCTATAGCATGAGATGTGATATCTCTATGCTTCTAATACCAAACCTGAGACCCTTCCTATAACATGAGATGGGATATCCAACTCCTTCCCATTCCAATCCTGAGACCTTTCCGACAGCAGAGATGTGATATCTCAATGCTTATACCAAACCTGAGAACCTTCCTATGGCCTGAGATGTCATATACAACTCCTTCCCATTCCAATCCTGAGACCCTTCCTTTAGCATGAGATGTGATATCTCAATGCTTATACCAAATCTGAGACCCTTCCTATAGCATGAGATGTGATATCCAATTCCTTCCCATTCCAATCCTGAGACCCTTCCTATAGCATGAGATGTGATATCTCAATGCTTATACCAAACCTGAGAGCCTACCTATAACATGAGATGTGATATCCAAGTCTATCCCATTCCAATCCTTAGACCCTTCCTACAGCATGCGATGTGATATCTCAATAATTCTAAATCCAAACCAGAGACTCTTCCTATAACATGAGATGGGATATCCAACTCCTTCCCATTCCAATCCTGAGCCGCTTCCGATAGCAGAGATGTGATATCTCAATGCTTATACCAAACCTGAGACCCTTCCTATAACATGAGATGTGATATCCAACTCCTTCCCGTTCCAAACCTGAGACACTAACTATAGCATATGTGATATCCAACTCCTTCCCATTCCAAACATGAGACCCTTCCTATAGCAAGAAAGTAATATCCAACTCCTACCCATTCCAATCCTGAGACCCTTCCTATAGCAAGAGATGTGATATCCAAATCCTTCCCATTCCAATCCTGAGACCCTTCCTATAACATGAGATGTGATATCCAACTCCTTCCCATTCCAACCAGAGACACTTCCTATAGCATGAGAAGGGATATCCAACTCCTTCCCAATCCAATCCTGAGACCCTTCCGATAGCAGAGATGTGATATCTCAATGCTTATACCAAACCTGAGACCCTTCCTATGGCATGAGATGTGATATCCAACTCCTTGCCATTCAAATCCTGAGACCCTTCCTATAGCATGAGAAGGGATATCCAACTCCTTCCCAATCCAATCCTGAGACCCTTCCGATAGCAGCGACGTGATATCTCAATGCTTCTACCAAACCTGAGACCCTTCCTTTAGCATGAGATGTGATATCCAAATCCTTAACATTCCAATCCTGAGACCCTTCCTATAGCATGAGATGTGATATCTCAATGCTTCTAATACCAAACCTGAGATCCTTCCTATAACATGAGATGTGATATCCAATTCCTTCCCATTCCAAACCTGAGACCCTTCCTATTGGATGAGATGTGATATCCAACTCCTTCCCATTCCAACCTTGAGACCCTTCCTATAGCATGAGATGTGATGTCTCAATGCTTCTAATACCAAACCTGAGATCCTTCCTATAACATGAGATGTGATATCCAACTCCTTCTATTCCAATCCTGAGACCCGTCCTATAGCATGAGATGTGATATCTCAAGGCTTATACCAAACCTGAGACCCTTCCTATAGCATGAGATGTGATATCCAACTGCTTCCCATTCCAATCCTGAGACCCTTCCTATAGCATGCAATATGATATCTCAATGATTCTAATAACAAACCTGAGACCCGTCCTATAGCATGAGATATGATATCCAAGTCCTTCGCATTCCAATCCTGAGACCCTTCCTATAACATGAAATGTGATATCCAACTCCTTCCCATTCCAACCTGAGACCATTCCTATAGCATGAGATGGGATATCCAACTTCTTCCAAATCCAATACTGATACCCTTCCGATAGCATGAGATGTGATATCCCAATGCTTCTACCAAACCTGAGACCCATACTATGGCATGAGATGTGATATCAAACTCCTTCCCATTCCAATCCTGAGACCCTTCCTATAGCTTGAGGTGTGATATCCAACTCCTTCCCATTCCAATTCTGAGACCCTTCTTATACCATGAGACTTGATATCTCAATGCTTCTAATATTAAACCTGAGACCCGTCCTATAACATGAGATGTGATATCCAAATCCTTCCCCTTCCAAACCTTAGACCCTTCCTTTATCATGAGATGTGATATCCAACTCCTTCCCATTCCAATCCTGAGACCCTTCCGATATCATGAGATTTGTTATCTCAATGCTTCTAATATCAAACTTGAGACCCTCCCTATAGCATGAGATGTGACATCCAAGTCCTTCCCATTCCAATCTTGAGACCCTTCCTATAGCATGAGATGTGATATCTCTATGCTTCTAATACCAAACCTGAGACCCTTCCTATAACATGAGATGGGATATCCAACTCCTTCCCATTCCAATCCTGAGACCTTTCCGATAGCAGAGATGTGATATCTCAATGCTTATACCAAACCTGAGAACCTTCCTATGGCCTGAGATGTCATATACAACTCCTTGCCATTCCAATCCTGAGACCCTTCCTTTAGCATGAGATGTGATATCTCAATGCTTATACCAAATCTGAGACCCTTCCTATAGCATGAGATGTGATATCCAATTCCTTCCCATTCCAATCCTGAGACCCTTCCTATAGCATGAGATGTGATATCTCAATGCTTATACCAAACCTGAGAGCCTACCTATAACATGAGATGTGATATCCAAGTCTATCCCATTCCAATCCTTAGACCCTTCCTACAGCATGCGATGTGATATCTCAATAATTCTAATACCAAACCAGAGACTCTTCCTATAACATGAGATGGGATATCCAACTCCTTCCCATTCCAATCCTGAGCCGCTTCCGATAGCAGAGATGTGATATCTCAATGCTTATACCAAACCTGAGACCCTTCCTATAACATGAGATGTGATATCCAACTCCTTCCCGTTCCAAACCTGAGACACTAACTATAGCATATGTGATATCCAACTCCTTCCCATTGCAAACATGAGACCCTTCCTATAGCAAGAAAGTAATATCCAACTCCTACCCATTCCAATCCTGAGACCCTTCCTATAGCAAGAGATGTGATATCCAAATCCTTCCCATTCCAATCCTGAGACCCTTCCTATAACATGAGATGTGATATCCAACTCCTTCCCATTCCAACCTGAGACACTTCCTATAGCATGAGAAGGGATATCCAACTCCTTCCCAATCCAATCCTGAGACCCTTCCGATAGCAGAGATGTGATATCTCAATGCTTATACCAAACCTGAGTCCCTTCCTATGGCATGAGATGTGATATCCAACTCCTTGCCATTCAAATCCTGAGACCCTTCCTATAGCATGAGAAGGGATATCCAACTCCTTCCCAATCCAATCCTGAGACCCTTCCGATAGTAGCGACGTGATATCTCAATGCTTCTACCAAACCTGAGACCCTTCCTTTAGCATGAGATGTGATATCCAAATCCTTCACATTCCAATCCTGAGACCCTTCCTATAGCATGAGATGTGATATCTCAATGCTTCTAATACCAAACCTGAGATCCTTCCTATAACATGAGATGTGATATCCAATTCCTTCCCATTCCAAACCTGAGACCCTTCCTATTGGATGAGATGTGATATCCAACTCCTTCCCATTCCAACCTTGAGACCCTTCCTATAGCATGAGATGTGATGTCTCAATGCTTCTAATACCAAACCTGAGATCCTTCCTATAACATGAGATGTGATATCCAACTCCTTCCATTCCAATCCTGAGACCCGTCCTATAGCATGAGATGTGATATCTCAAGGCTTATACCAAACCTGAGACCCTTCCTATAGCATGAGATGTGATATCCAACTGCTTCCCATTCCAATCCTGAGACCCTTCCTATAGCATGAGATGTGATATCTCAATGCTTCTAATACCAAACCTGAGATCCTTCCTCTAACATGAAATGTGATATCCAACTCCTTCCCTTTCCAAACCCAAGAGCCTATCTATAGCATGAGATGTGATATCCAAGTCCTTCACATTCCAACCCTTAGACCCTTCCTACAGCATGCAATATGATATCTCAATGATTCCAATAACAAACCTGAGACCCTTCCTTTAGCATGAGATGTGATATCCAAATCCTTCACATTCCAATCCTGAGACACTTCCTATAGCATGAGATGTGATATCCTAATGCTTATACCAAACCTGAGACCCTTCCTATAACATGAGATGTGATATCCAAATCCTTCCCGTTCCAAACCTGAGACCCTTCCTTTAGCATGAGATGTGATATCCAGCTCCTTCCCATTCCAATCCTGAGACACTTCCGATAGCATGAGATGTGATATCTCAATGCTTCTAATATCAAAACTGAGACCCTCCCTATAGCATGATATGTGATATCTAAGTCCTTCCCATTCCAATCCTGAGACACTTCCGATAGCAGAGATGTGATATCTCAATGTTTATACCAAACCTGAGACCCTTCCTATAACATGAGATGTGATATCCAACTCCTTCCCGTTCCAAACCTGACACCCTTCCTTTAGCATGAGATGTGATATCCAGCTCCTTCCCATTCCAATCCTGAGACACTTCCGATAGCATGAGATGTGATATCTCAATGCTTCTAATATCAAAACTGAGACCCTCCCTATAGCATGATATGTGATATCTAAGTCCTTCCCATTCCAATCCTGAGACCCTTCCTATAGCATGAGATGTGATATCTCAATGCTTCTACCAAACCTGAGACCCTTCCTTTAGCATGAGATGTGATATCCAACTCCTTCCCATTCCAATCCTGAAACCCTTCCTATAGCATGAGATGTGATATCTCAATACTTCTAATACCAAACCTGAGATCCTTCCGATAACATGAGATGTGATATCTCAATACTTCTAATACCAAACCTGAGATCCATCCTATAACATGAGATGTGATATCCAACTCCTTCCCTTTCCAAACCTGAGAGCCGTTCTATAGCATGAGATGTGATATCCAGGTCCTTCCCATTCCAATCCTTAACCCTTCCTACAGCATGCAATATGATATCTCAATGATTCTAATAACAAACCTGAGACCCGTCCTATAGCATGAGATATGATATCCAAGTCCTTCCCATTCCAATCCTGAGACCCTTCCTATAGCATGAGATGTGATGTCTCAATGCTTCTAATACCAAACCTGAGATCCTTCCTATAACATGAGATGTGATATCCAACTCCTTCTATTCCAATCCTGAGACCCGTCCTATAGCATGAGATGTGATATCTCAAGGCTTATACCAAACCTGAGACCCTTCCTATAGCATGAGATGTGATATCCAACTGCTTCCCATTCCAATCCTGAGACCCTTCCTATAGCATGCAATATGATATCTCAATGATTCTAATAACAAACCTGAGACCCGTCCTATAGCATGAGATATGATATCCAAGTCCTTCGCATTCCAATCCTGAGACCCTTCCTATAACATGAAATGTGATATCCAACTCCTTCCCATTCCAACCTGAGACCATTCCTATAGCATGAGATGGGATATCCAACTTCTTCCAAATCCAATACTAATACCCTTCCGATAGCATGAGATGTGATATCCCAATGCTTCTACCAAACCTGAGATCCATACTATGGCATGAGATGTGATATCAAACTCCTTCCCATTCCAATCCTGAGACCCTTCCTATAGCTTGAGGTGTGATATCCAACTCCTTCCCATTCCAATTCTGAGACCCTTCTTATACCATGAGACTTGATATCTCAATGCTTCTAATATTAAACCTGAGACCCGTCCTATAACATGAGATGTGATATCCAAATCCTTCCCCTTCCAAACCTTAGACCCTTCCTTTATCATGAGATGTGATATCCAACTCCTTCCCATTCCAATCCTGAGACCCTTCCGATATCATGAGATTTGTTATCTCAATGCTTCTAATATCAAACTTGAGACCCTCCCTATAGCATGAGATGTGACATCCAAGTCCTTCCCATTCCAATCCTGAGACCCTTCCTATAGCATGAGATGTGATATCTCTATGCTTCTAATACCAAACCTGAGACCCTTCCTATAACATGAGATGGGATATCCAACTCCTTCCCATTCCAATCCTGAGACCTTTCCGATAGCAGAGATGTGATATCTCAATGCTTATACCAAACCTGAGAACCTTCCTATGGCCTGAGATGTCATATACAACTCCTTCCCATTCCAATCCTGAGACCCTTCCTTTAGCATGAGATGTGATATCTCAATGCTTATACCAAATCTGAGACCCTTCCTATAGCATGAGATGTGATATCCAATTCCTTCCCATTCCAATCCTGAGACCCTTCCTATAGCATGAGATGTGATATCTCAATGCTTATACCAAACCTGAGAGCCTACCTATAACATGAGATGTGATATCCAAGTCTATCCCATTCCAATCCTTAGACCCTTCCTACAGCATGCGATGTGATATCTCAATAATTCTAATACCAAACCAGAGACTCTTCCTATAACATGAGATGGGATATCCAACTCCTTCCCATTCCAATCCTGAGCCGCTTCCGATAGCAGAGATGTGATATCTCAATGCTTATACCAAACCTGAGACCCTTCCTATAACATGAGATGTGATATCCAACTCCTTCCCGTTCCAAACCTGAGACACTAACTATAGCATATGTGATATCCAACTCCTTCCCATTCCAAACATGAGACCCTTCCTATAGCAAGAAAGTAATATCCAACTCCTACCCATTCCAATCCTGAGACCCTTCCTATAGCAAGAGATGTGATATCCAAATCCTTCCCATTCCAATCCTGAGACCCTTCCTATAACATGAGATGTGATATCCAACTCCTTCCCATTCCAACCTGAGACACTTCCTATAGCATGAGAAGGGATATCCAACTCCTTCCCAATCCAATCCTGAGACCCTTCCGATAGCAGAGATGTGATATCTCAATGCTTATACCAAACCTGAGTCCCTTCCTATGGCATGAGATGTGATATCCAACTCCTTGCCATTAAAATCCTGAGACCCTTCCTATAGCATGAGAAGGGATATCCAACTCCTTCCCAATCCAATCCTGAGACCCTTCCGATAGCAGCGACGTGATATCTCAATGCTTCTACCAAACCTGAGACCCTTCCTTTAGCATGAGATGTGATATCCAAATCCTTCACATTCCAATCCTGAGACCCTTCCTATAGCATGAGATGTGATATCTCAATGCTTCTAATACCAAACCTGAGATCCTTCCTATAACATGAGATGTGATATCCAATTCCTTCCCATTCCAAACCTGAGACCCTTCCTATTGGATGAGATGTGATATCCAACTCCTTCCCATTCCAACCTTGAGACCCTTCCTATAGCATGAGATGTGATGTCTCAATGCTTCTAATACCAAACCTGAGATCCTTCCTATAACATGAGATGTGATATCCAACTCCTTCCATTCCAATCCTGAGACCCGTCCTATAGCATGAGATGTGATATCTCAAGGCTTATACCAAACCTGAGACCCTTCCTATAGCATGAGATGTCATATCCAACTGCTTCCCATTCCAATCCTGAGACCCTTCCTATAGCATGAGATGTGATATCTCAATGCTTCTAATACCAAACCTGAGATCCTTCCTCTAACATGAAATGTGATATCCAACTCCTTCCCTTTCCAAACCTAAGAGCCTATCTATAGCATGAGATGTGATATCCAAGTCCTTCACATTCCAACCCTTAGACCCTTCCTACAGCATGCAATATGATATCTCAATGATTCTAATAACAAACCTGAGACCAGTCCTATAACATGAGATGGGATATCCAACTCCTTCCCATTCCAATCCTGAGACACTTCCGATAGCAGAGATGTGATATCTCAATGCTTATACCAAACCTGAGACCCTTCCTATAACATGAGATGTGATATCCAAATCCTTCCCGTTCCAAACCTGAGACCCTTCCTTTAGCATGAGATGTGATATCCAGCTCCTTCCCATTCCAATCCTGAGACACTTCCGATAGCATGAGATGTGATATCTCAATGCTTCTAATATCAAAACTGAGACCCTCCCTATAGCATGATATGTGATATCTAAGTCCTTCCCATTCCAATCCTGAGACCCTCCCTATAGCATGAGATGTGATATCCAACTCCTTCCCATTCCAATCCTGAGACCCTTCCTATAGCATGAGATATGATATCTCAATACTTCTAATACCAAACGTGAGATCCTTCCGATAACATGAGATGTGATATCCAAATCCTTCCCCTTCCAAACCTGAGACACTCCCTTTAGCATGAAATGTGATATCCAACTCCTTCCTATTCCAATCCTGAGACTCTTCTGATAGCATGAGATGTGATATCTCAATGCTTCTAATACCAAACCTGAGATCCTTCCGATAGCATGAGATGTGATATCTCAATGCTTCTAATACCAAACCTGAGATCCTTCCTATAACATGAGATGTGATATCCAAATCCTTCCCCTTCCAAACCTGAGACCCTCCCTTTAGCATGAGATGTGATATCTAACTCCTTCCCATTCCATTCCTGAGACCCTTCTGATAGCATGAGATGTGATATCTCAATGCCTCTAATACCAAACCTGAGATCCTACCTCTAACATGAAATGAGATATCCAACTCTTTCCCCTTCCAAACCTGAGAGCCTTCCTATAGCATGAGATGTGATATCCAAGTCCTTCCCATTCCAATACTGAGACCCTTCCTATAGCTTGAGATGTGATATCCAACTCCTTCCCATTCCAATTCTGAGACCCTTCCTATAGCATGAGATGTGATATCTCAATGCTTATACCAAACCTGAGAGCCTACCTATAACATGAGATGTGATATCCAAGTCCATCCCATTCCAATCCTTAGACCCTTCCTACAGCATGCGATGTGATATCTCAATGATTCTAATACCAAACCAGAGACTCTTCCTATAACATGAGATGGGATATCCAACTCCTTCCCATTCCAATTCTGAGACCCTTCCTATACTATGAGACTTGATATCTCAATGCTTCTAATACCAAACCTGAGACCCGTAATATAACATGAGATGTGATATCCAAATCCTTCCCCTTCCAAACCTTAGACCCTTCCTTTATCATGAGATGTGATATCCAACTCCTTCCCATTCCAATCCTGAGACCCTTCCGATATCATGAGATGTGATATCTCAAAGCTTCTAATATCAAACTTGAGACCCTCCCTATAGCATGAGATGTGATATCCAAGTCCTTCCCATTCCAATCCTGAGACCCTTCCTATAGCATGAGATGTGATATCTCAATGCTTCTAATACCAAACCTGAGACCCTTCCTATAACATGAGATGGGAATATCCAACTCCTTCCCATTCCAATCTTGAGACCCTTCCGATAGCAGAGATGTGATATCTCAATGCTTATACCAAACCTGAGATCCTTCCTATAACATGAGATGTGATATCCAACTCCTTCCCATTCCAATCCTGAGACACTTCCTATAGCATGAGATGTGATATCTCACTGCTTATACCAAACCTGAGACCCTTCCCATAGCAGGAGATGTGATATCCAACTCCTTCCCATTCTAATCCTCAGACCCTTCCTATAGCATGAGATGTGATATCTCAATGCTTCTAATGTCAAACTTGAGACCCTACCTATAGCATGAGATGTGATATCCAAGTCCTTCCCATTCCAATCCTGAGACACTTCCTATAGCATGAGATGTGATATCTCAATGCTTCTAATACCAAACTTGAGACTCTTCCTATAACATGAGATGGGATATCCAACTCCTTCCCATTCTAATCCTGAGACCCTTTTGATAGCAGAGATGTGATATCTCAATGTTTATACCAAACCTGAGACCCTTCCTACGGCATGAGATGTCATATTCAACTCCTTCCCATTCCAATCCTGAGACCCTTCCTATAGCATGAGATTTGATATCCAACTCCTTCCCATTCCAATCCTGAGACCCTTCCTATAGCATGAGATGTGATGTCTCAATGCTTCTAATACCAAACCTGAGATCCTTCCTATAACATGAGATCTGATATCCAACTCCTTCCATTCCAATCCTGAGACCCTTCCTATAGCATGAGATGTGATATCTCAATGCTTATACCAAACCTGAGACTCTTCCTATAACATGAGATGGGATATCCAACTCCTTCCCATTCTAATCCTGAGACCCTTTTGATAGCAGAGATGTGATATCTCAATGTTTATACCAAACCTGAGACCCTTCCTACGGCATGAGATGTCATATTCAACTCCTTCCCATTCCAATCCTGAGACCCTTCCTATAGCATGAGATTTGATATCCAACTCCTTCCCATTCCAATCCTGAGACCCTTCCTATAGCATGAGATGTGATATCTCAATGCTTCTAATACCAAACCTGAGATCCTTCCTCTAACATGAAATGTGAGATCCAACTCCTTCCCTTTCCAAACCTAAGAGCCTATCTATAGCATGAGATGTGATATCCAAGTCCTTCACATTCCAACCCTTAGACCCTTCCTACAGCATGCAATATGATATCTCAATGATTCCAATAACAAACCTGAGACCCGTCCTATAACATGAGATGGGATATCCAACTCCTTCCCATTCCAATCCTGAGACACTTCCGATAGCAGAGATGTGATATCTCAATGTTTATACCAAACCTGAGACCCTTCCTATAACATGAGATGTGATATCCAACTCCTTCCCGTTCCAAACCTGAGACCCTTCCTTTAGCATGAGATGTGATATCCAGCTCCTTCCCATTCCAATCCTGAGACACTTCCGATAGGATGAGATGTGATATCTCAATGCTTCTAATATCAAAACTGAGCCCCTCCCTATAGCATGATATGTGATATCTAAGTCCTTCCCATTCCAATCCTGAGACCCTTCCTATAGCATGAGATGTGATATCTCAATGCTTCTACCAAACCTGAGACCCTTCCTTTAGCATGAGATGTGATATCCAACTCCTTCCCATTCCAATCCTGAGACCCTTCCTATAGCATGAGATGTGATATCTCAATACTTCTAATACCAAACCTGAGATCCTTCCGATAACATGAGATGTGATATCTCAATACTTCTAATACCAAACCTGAGATCCATCCTATAACATGAGATGTGATATCCAACTCCTTCCCTTTCCAAACCTGAGAGCCGTTCTATAGCATGAGATGTGATAACCAGGTCCTTCCCATTCCAATCCTTAGACCCTTCCTACAGCATGCAATATGATATCTCAATGATTCTAATAACAAACCTGAGACCCGTCCTATAGCATGAGATATGATATCCAAGTCCTTCCCATTCCAATCCTGAGACCCTTCCTATAACACGAAATGTGATATCCAACTCCTTCCCATTCCAACCTGAGACCCTTCCTATAGCATGAGATGGGATATCCAACTCCTTCCAAATCCAATACTGATACCCTTCCGATAGCATGAGATGTGATATCCCAATGCTTCTACCAAACCTGAGACCCATACTATGGCATGAGATGTGATATCAAACTCCTTCCCATTCCAATCCTGAGACCCTTCCTATAGCTTGAG
The DNA here is from genome assembly GCF_040938575.1 of Ambystoma mexicanum. Taxonomy (NCBI): domain Eukaryota; kingdom Metazoa; phylum Chordata; class Amphibia; order Caudata; family Ambystomatidae; genus Ambystoma; species Ambystoma mexicanum. Next base: position 8,012,278 of record NC_090922.1, on the reverse strand, counting down.
GTGTGATATCCAACTCCTTCCCATTCCAATTCTGAGACCCTTCTTATACCATGAGACTTGATATCTCAATGCTTCTAATATTAAACCTGAGACCCGTCCTATAACATGAGATGTGATATCCAAATCCTTCCCCTTCCAAACCTTAGACCCTTCCTTTATCATGAGATGTGATATCCAACTCCTTCCCATTCCAATCCTGAGACCCTTCCGATATCATGAGATTTGTTATCTCAATGCTTCTAATATCAAACTTGAGACCCTACCTATAGCATGAGATGTGACATCCAAGTCCTTCCCATTCCAATCCTGAGACCCTTCCTATAGCATGAGATGTGATATCTCTATGCTTCTAATACCAAACCTGAGACCCTTCCTATAACATGAGATGGGATATCCAACTCCTTCCCATTCCAATCCTGAGACCTTTCCGATAGCAGAGATGTGATATCTCAATGCTTATACCAAACCTGAGAACCTTCCTATGGCCTGAGATGTCATATACAACTCCTTCCCATTCCAATCCTGAGACCCTTCCTTTAGCATGAGATGTGATATCTCAATGCTTATACCAAATCTGAGACCCTTCCTATAGCATGAGATGTGATATCCAATTCCTTCCCATTCCAATCCTGTGACCCTTCCTATAGCATGAGATGTGATATCTCAATGCTTATAGAAAACCTGAGAGCCTACCTATAACATGAGATGTGATATCCAAGTCCATCCCATTCCAATCCTTAGACCCTTCCTACAGCATGCGATGTGATATCTCAATGATTCTAATACCAAACCAGAGACTCTTCCTATAACATGAGATGGGATATCCAACTCCTTCCCATTCCAATCCTGAGCCGCTTCCGATAGCAGAGATGTGATATCTCAATGCTTATACCAAACCTGAGACCCTTCCTATAACATGAGATGTGATATCCAACTCCTTCCCGTTCCAAACCTGAGACACTAACTATAGCATATGTGATATCCAACTCCTTCCCATTCCAAACATGAGACCCTTCCTATAGCAAGAAAGTAATATCCAACTCCTACCCATTCCAATCCTGAGACCCTTCCTATAGCAAGAGATGTGATATCCAAATCCTTCCCATTCCAATCCTGAGACCCTTCCTATAACAAGAGATGTGATATCCAACTCCTTCCCATTCCAACCTGAGACACTTCCTATAGCATGAGAAGGGATATCCAACTCATTCCCAATCCAATCCTGAGACCCTTCCGATAGCAGAGATGTGATATCTCAATGCTTATACCAAACCTGAGACTCTTCCTATGGCATGAGATGTGATATCCAACTCCTTGCCATTCAAATCCTGAGACCCTTCCTATAGCATGAGAAGGGATATCCAACTCCTTCCCAATCCAATCCTGAGACCCTTCCGATAGCAGCGACGTGATATCTCAATGCTTCTACCAAACCTGAGACCCTTCCTTTAGCATGAGATGTGATATCCAAATCCTTCACATTCCAATCCTGAGACCCTTCCTATAGCATGAGATGTGATATCTCAATGCTTCTAATACCAAACCTGAGATCCTTCCTATAACATGAGATGTGATATCCAATTCCTTCCCATTCCAAACCTGAGACCCTTCCTATTGGATGAGATGTGATATCCAACTCCTTCCATTCCAATCCTGAGACCCGTCCTATAGCATGAGATGTGTTATCTCAATGCTTATACCAAACCTGAGATCCTTCCTATAACATGAGATGTGATATCCAACTCCTTCCATTCCAATCCTGAGACCCGTCCTATAGCATGAGATGTGATATCTCAATGCTTCTAATACCAAACCTGAGATCCTTCCTCTAACATGAAATGTGATATCCAACTCCTTCCCTTTCCAAACCTAAGAGCCTATCTATAGCATGAGATGTGATATCCAAGTCCTTCACATTCCAACCCTTAGACCCTTCCTACAGCATGCAATATGATATCTCAATGATTCTAATAACAAACCTGAGACCCGTCCTATAACATGAGATGGGATATCCAACTCCTTCCCATTCCAATCCTGAGACACTTCCGATAGCAGAGATGTGATATCTCAATGCTTATACCAAACCTGAGACCCTTCCTATAACATGAGATGTGATATCCAAATCCTTCCCGTTCCAAACCTGAGACCCTTCCTTTAGCATGAGATGTGATATCCAGCTCCTTCCCATTCCAATCCTGAGACACTTCCGATAGCATGAGATGTGATATCTCAATGCTTCTAATATCAAAACTGAGACCCTCCCTATAGCATGATATGTGATATCTAAGTCCTTCCCATTCCAATCCTGAGACCCTCCCTATAGCATGAGATGTGATATCCAACTCCTTCCCATTCCAATCCTGAGACCCTTCCTATAGCATGAGATATGATATCTCAATACTTCTAATACCAAACGTGAGATCCTTCCGATAACATGAGATGTGATATCCAAATCCTTCCCCTTCCAAACCTGAGACCCTCCCTTTAGCATGAAATGTGATATCCAACTCCTTCCTATTCCAATCCTGAGACTCTTCTGATAGCATGAGATGTGATATCTCAATGCTTCTAATACCAAACCTGAGATCCTTCCGATAGCATGAGATGTGATATCTCTATGCTTCTAATACCAAACCTGAGATCCTTCCTATAACATGAGATGTGATATCCAAATCCTTCCCCTTCCAAACCTGAGACCCTCCCTTTAGCATGAGATGTGATATCTAACTCCTTCCCATTCCATTCCTGAGACCCTTCTGATAGCATGAGATGTGATATCTCAATGCCTCTAATACCAAACCTGAGATCCTACCTCTAACATGAAATGAGATATCCAACTCTTTCCCCTTCCAAACCTGAGAGCCTTCCTATAGCATGAGATGTGATATCCAAGTCCTTCCCATTCCAATACTGAGACCCTTCCTATAGCTTGAGATGTGATATCCAACTCCTTCCCATTCCAATTCTGACACCCTTCCTATAGCATGAGATGTGATATCTCAATGCTTATACCAAACCTGAGAGCCTCCCTATAGCATGAGATGTGATATCCAAGTCCTTCCCATTCCAATCCTGAGACCCTTCCTATAGCATGAGATGTGATATCTCAATGCTTCTAATACCAAACCTGAGACCCTTCCTATAACATGAGATGGGAATATCCAACTCCTTCCCATTCCAATCTTCAGACCCTTCCGATAGCAGAGATGTGATATCTCAATGCTTATACCACACCTGAGATCCTTCCTATAACATGAGATGTGATATCCAACTCCTTCCCATTCCAATCCTGAGACACTTCCTATAGCATGAGATGTGATATCTCACTGCTTATACCAAACCTGAGACCCTTCCCATAGCAGATGTGATATCCAACTCCTTCCCATTCCAATCCTCAGACCCTTCCTATAGCATGAGATGTGATATCTCAATGCTTCTAATGTCAAACTTGAGACCCTACCTATAGCATGAGATGTGATAACCAAGTCCTTCCCATTCCAATCCTGAGACACTTCCTATAGCATGAGATGTGATATCTCAATGCTTCTAATACCAAACCTGAGACTCTTCCTATAACATGAGATGGGATATCCAACTCCTTCCAATTCCAATCCTGAGACCCTTTTGATAGCAGAGATGTGATATCTCAATGTTTATACCAAACCTGAGACCCTTCCTACGGCATGAGATGTCATATTCAACTCCTTCCCATTCCAATCCTGAGACCCTTCCTATAGCATGAGATTTGATATCCAACTCCTTCCCATTCCAATCCTGAGACCCTTCCTATAGCATGAGATGTGATGTCTCAATGCTTCTAATACCAAACCTGAGATCCTTCCTATAACATGAGATGTGATATCCAACTCCTTCCATTCCAATCCTGAGACCCTTCCTATAGCATGAGATGTGATATATCAATGCTTATACCAAACCTGAGACTCTTCCTATAGCATGAGATGTGATATCCAACTCCTTCCCATTCCAATCCTGAGACCCTTCCTATAGCCTGAGATGTGATATCCAATTCCTTCCCATTCCAATCCTGAGACCCTTCCTATAGCATGAGATGTGATATCTCAATGCTTATACAAACCTGAGAGCCTACCTATAACATGAGATGTGATATCCAAGTCCATCCCATTCCAATCCTTAGACCCTTCCTACAGCATGCGATGTGATATCTCAATGATTCTAATACCAAACCAGAGACTCTTCCTATAACATGAGATGGGATATCCAACTCCTTCCCATTCCAATCCTGAGCCGCTTCCGATAGCAGAGATGTGATATCTCAATGCTTATACCAAACCTGAGACCCTTCCTATAACATGAGATGTGATATCCAACTCCTTCCCGTTCCAAACCTGAGACACTAACTATAGCATATGTGATATCCAACTCCTTCCCATTCCAAACATGAGACCCTTCCTATAGCAAGAAAGTAATATCCAACTCCTACCCATTCCAATCCTGAGACCCTTCCTATAGCAAGAGATGTGATATCCAAATCCTTCCCATTCCAATCCTGAGACCCTTCCTATAACATGAGATGTGATATCCAACTCCTTCCCATTCCAACCTGAGACACTTCCTATAGCATGAGAAGGGATATCCAACTCCTTCCCAATCCAATCCTGAGACCCTTCCGATAGCAGAGATGTGATATCTCAATGCTTATACCAAACCTGAGACCCTTCCTATGGCATGAGATGTGATATCCAACTCCTTGCCATTCAAACCCTGAGACCCTTCCTATAGCATGAGAAGGGATATCCAACTCCTTCCCAATCCAATCCTGAGACCCTTCCGATAGCAGCGACGTGATATCTCAATGCTTCTACCAAACCTGAGACCCTTCCTTTAGCATGAGATGTGATATCCAAATCCTTCACATTCCAATCCTGAGACCCTTCCTATAGCATGAGATGTGATATCTCAATGCTTCTAATACCAAACCTGAGATCCTTCCTATAACATGAGATGTGATATCCAATTCCTTCCCATTCCAAACCTGAGACCCTTCCTATTGGATGAGATGTGATATCCAACTCCTTCCCATTCCAACCCTGAGACCCTTCCTATAGCATGAGATGTGATGTCTCAATGCTTCTAATACCAAACCTGAGATCCTTCCTATAACATGAGATGTGATATCCAACTCCTTCCATTCCAATCCTGAGACCCGTCCTATAGCATGAGATGTGATATCTCAATGCTTATACCAAACCTGAGACCCTTCCTATAGCATGAGATGTGATATCCAACTGCTTCCCATTCCAATCCTGAGACCCTTCCTATAGCATGAGATGTGATATCTCAATGCTTCTAATACCAAACCTGAGATCCTTCCTCTAACATGAAATGTGATATCCAACTCCTTCCCTTTCCAAACCTAAGAGCCTATCTATAGCATGCGATGTGATATCCAAGTCCTTCACATTCCAACCCTTAGACCCTTCCTACAGCATGCAATATGATATCTCAATGATTCTAATAACAAACCTGAGACCCGTCCTATAACATGAGATGGGATATCCAACTCCTTCCCATTCCAATCCTGAGACACTTCCGATAGCAGAGATGTGATATCTCAATGCTTATACCAAACCTGAGACCCTTCCTATAACATGAGATGTGATATCCAAATCCTTCTCGTTCCAAACCTGAGACCCTTCCTTTAGCATGAGATGTGATATCCAGCTCCTTCCCATTCCAATCCTGAGACACTTCCGATAGCATGAGATGTGATATCTCAATGCTTCTAATATCAAAACTGAGACCCTCCCTATAGCATGATATGTGATATCTAAGTCCTTCCCATTCCAATCCTGAGACCCTCCCTATAGCATGAGATGTGATATCCAACTCCTTCCCATTCCAATCCTGAGACCCTTCCTATAGCATGAGATATGATATCTCAATACTTCTAATACCAAACGTGAGATCCTTCCGATAACATGAGATGTGATATCCAAATCCTTCCCCTTCCAAACCTGAGACCCTCCCTTTAGCATGAAATGTGATATCCAACTCCTTCCTATTCCAATCCTGAGACTCTTCTGATAGCATGAGATGTGATATCTCAATGCTTCTAATACCAAACCTGAGATCCTTCCGATAGCATGAGATGTGATATCTCAATGCTTCTAATACCAAACCTGAGATCCTTCCTATAACATGAGATGTGATATCCAAATCCTTCCCCTTCCAAACCTGAGACCCTCCCTTTAGCATGAGATGTGATATCTAACTCCTTCCCATTCCATTCCTGAGACCCTTCTGATAGCATGAGATGTGATATCTCAATGCCTCTAATACCAAACCTGAGATCCTACCTCTAACATGAAATGAGATATCCAACTCTTTCCCCTTCCAAACCTGAGAGCCTTCCTATAGCATGAGATGTGATATCCAAGTCCTTCCCATTCCAATACTGAGACCCTTCCTATAGCTTGAGATGTGATATCCAACTCCTTCCCATTCCAATTCTGAGACCCTTCCTATAGCATGAGATGTGATATCTCAATGCTTATACCAAACCTGAGAGCCTACCTATAGCATGAGATGTGATATCCAAGTCCATCCCATTCCAATCCTTAGACCCTTCCTACAGCATGCGATGTGAATATCTCAATGATTCTAATACCAAACCAGAGACTCTTCCTATAACATGAGATGGGATATCCAACTCCTTCCCATTCCAATTCTGAGACCCTTCCTATACTATGAGACTTGATATCTCAATGCTTCTAATACCAAACCTGAGACCCGTAATATAACATGAGATGTGATATCCAAATCCTTCCCCTTCCAAACCTTAGACCCTTCCTTTATCATGAGATGTGATATCCAACTCCTTCCCATTCCAATCCTGAGACCCTTCCGATATCATGAGATGTGATATCTCAAAGCTTCTAATATCAAACTTGAGACCCTCCCTATAGCATGAGATGTGATATCCAAGTCCTTCCCATTCCAATCCTGAGACCCTTCCTATAGCATGAGATGTGATATCTCAATGCTTCTAATACCAAACCTGAGACCCTTCCTATAACATGAGATGGGAATATCCAACTCCTTCCCATTCCAATCTTGAGACCCTTCCGATAGCAGAGATGTGATATCTCAATGCTTATACCACACCTGAGATCCTTCCTATAACATGAGATGTGATATCCAACTCCTTCCCATTCCAATCCTGAGACACTTCCTATAGCATGAGATGTGATATCTCACTGCTTATACCAAACCTGAGACCCTTCCCATAGCAGGAGATGTGATATCCAACTCCTTCCCATTCCAATCTTCAGACCCTTCCTATAGCATGAGATGTGATATCTCAATGCTTCTAATACCAAACCTGAGACTCTTCCTATAACATGAGATGGGATATCCAACTCCTTCCAATTCCAATCCTGAGACCCTTTTGATAGCAGAGATGTGATATCTCAATGTTTATACCAAACCTGAGACCCTTCCTACGGCATGAGATGTCATATTCAACTCCTTCCCATTCCAATCCTGAGACCCTTCCTATAGCATGAGATTTGATATCCAACTCCTTCCCATTCCAATCCTGAGACCCTTCCTATAGCATGAGATGTGATGTCTCAATGCTTCTAATACCAAACCTGAGATCCTTCCTATAACATGAGATGTGATATCCAACTCCTTCCATTCCAATCCTGAGATCCTTCCTATAGCATGAGATGTGATATATCAATGCTTATACCAAACCTGAGACCCTTCCTATAGCATGAGATGTGATATCCAACTCCTTCCCATTCCAATCCTGAGACCCTTCCTATAGCCTGAGATGTGATATCCAATTCCTTCCCATTCCAATCCTGAGACCCTTCCTATAGCATGAGATGTGATATCTCAATGCTTATACCAAACCTGAGAGCCTACCTATAACATGAGATGTGATATCCAAGTCCATCCCATTCCAATCCTTAGACCCTTCCTACAGCATGCGATGTGATATCTCAATGATTCTAATACCAAACCAGAGACTCTTCCTATAACATGAGATGGGATATCCAACTCCTTCCCATTCCAATCCTGAGCCGCTTCCGATAGCAGAGATGTGATATCTCAATGCTTATACCAAACCTGAGACCCTTCCTATAACATGAGATGTGATATCCAACTCCTTCCCGTTCCAAACCTGAGACACTAAATATAGCATATGTGATATCCAACTCCTTCCCATTCCAAACATGAGACCCTTCCTATAGCAAGAAAGTAATATGCAACTCATACCCATTCCAATCCTGAGACCCTTCCTATAGCATGAGATGTGATATCTCAATGCTTCTAATACCAAACCTGAGATCCTTCCTATAACATGAGATGTGATATCCAATTCCTTCCCATTCCAAACCTGAGACCCTTCCTATTGGATGAGATGTGATATCCAACTCCTTCCCATTCCAACCCTGAGACCCTTCCTATAGCATGAGATGTGATGTCTCAATGCTTCTAATACCAAACCTGAGATCCTTCCTATAACATGAGATGTGATATCCAACTCCTTCCATTCCAATCCTGAGACCCGTCCTATAGCATGAGATGTGATATCTCAATGCTTATACCAAACCTGAGACCCTTCCTATAGCATGAGATGTGATATCCAACTGCTTCCCATTCCAATCCTGAGACCCTTCCTATAGCATGAGATGTGATATCTCAATGCTTCTAATACCAAACCTGAGATCCTTCCTCTAACAGGAAATGTGATATCCAACTCCTTCCCTTTCCAAACCTAAGAGCCTATCTATAGCATGAGATGTGATATCCAAGTCCTTCACATTCCAACCTTTAGACCCTTCCTACAGCATGCAATATGATATCTCAATGATTCTAATAACAAACCTGAGACCCGTCCTATAACATGAGATGGGATATCCAACTCCTTCCCATTCCAATCCTGAGACACTTCCGATAGCAGAGATGTGATATCTCAATGCTTATACCAAACCTGAGACCCTTCCTATAACATGAGATGTGATATCCAAATCCTTCTCGTTCCAAACCTGAGACCCTTCCTTTAGCATGAGATGTGATATCCAGCTCCTTCCCATTCCAATCCTGAGACACTTCCGATAGCATGAGATGTGATATCTCAATGCTTCTAATATCAAAACTGAGACCCTCCCTATAGCATGATATGTGATATCTAAGTCCTTCCCATTCCAATCCTGAGACCCTCCCTATAGCATGAGATGTGATATCCAACTCCTTCCCATTCCAATCCTGAGACCCTTCCTATAGCATGAGATATGATATCTCAATACTTCTAATACCAAACGTGAGATCCTTCCGATAACATGAGATGTGATATCCAAATCCTTCCCCTTCCAAACCTGAGACCCTCCCTTTAGCATGAAATGTGATATCCAACTCCTTCCTATTCCAATCCTGAGACTCTTCTGATAGCATGAGATGTGATATCTCAATGCTTCTAATACCAAACCTGAGATCCTTCCGATAGCATGAGATGTGATATCTCAATGCTTCTAATACCAAACCTGAGATCCTTCCTATAACATGAGATGTGATATCCAAATCCTTCCCCTTCCAAACCTGAGACCCTCCCTTTAGCATGAGATGTGATATCTAACTCCTTCCCATTCCATTCCTGAGACCCTTCTGATAGCATGAGATGTGATATCTCAATGCCTCTAATACCAAACCTGAGATCCTACCTCTAACATGAAATGAGATATCCAACTCTTTCCCCTTCCAAACCTGAGAGCCTTCCTATAGCATGAGATGTGATATCCAAGTCCTTCCCATTCCAATACTGAGACCCTTCCTATAGCTTGAGATGTGATATCCAACTCCTTCCCATTCCAATTCTGATACCCTTCCTATAGCATGAGATGTGATATCTCAATGCTTATACCAAACCTGAGAGCCTACCTATAGCATGAGATGTGATATCCAAGTCCATCCCATTCCAATCCTTAGACCCTTCCTACAGCATGCGATGTGAATATCTCAATGATTCTAATACCAAACCAGAGACTCTTCCTATAACATGAGATGGGATATCCAACTCCTTCCCATTCCAATTCTGAGACCCTTCCTATACTATGAGACTTGATATCTCAATGCTTCTAATACCAAACCTGAGACCCGTAATATAACATGAGATGTGATATCCAAATCCTTCCCCTTCCAAACCTTAGACCCTTCCTTTATCATGAGATGTGATATCCAACTCCTTCCCATTCCAATCCTGAGACCCTTCCGATATCATGAGATGTGATATCTCAAAGCTTCTAATATCAAACTTGAGACCCTCCCTATAGCATGAGATGTGATATCCAAGTCCTTCCCATTCCAATCCTGAGACCCTTCCTATAGCATGAGATGTGATATCTCAATGCTTCTAATACCAAACCTGAGACCCTTCCTATAACATGAGATGGGAATATCCAACTCCTTCCCATTCCAATCTTGAAACCCTTCCGATAGCAGAGATGTGATATCTCAATGCTTATACCACACCTGAGATCCTTCCTATAACATGAGATGTGATATCCAACTCCTTCCCATTCCAATCCTGAGACACTTCCTATAGCATGAGATGTGATATCTCACTGCTTATACCAAACCTGAGACCCTTCCCATAGCAGGAGATGTGATATCCAACTCCTTCCCATTCCAATCTTCAGACCCTTCCTATAGCATGAGATGTGATATCTCAATGCTTCTAATACCAAACCTGAGACTCTTCCTATAACATGAGATGGGATATCCAACTCCTTCCAATTCCAATCCTGAGACCCTTTTGATAGCAGAGATGTGATATCTCAATGTTTATACCAAACCTGAGACCCTTCCTACGGCATGAGATGTCATATTCAACTCCTTCCCATTCCAATACTGAGACCCTTCCTATAGCATGAGATTTGATATCCAACTCCTTCCCATTCCAATCCTGAGACCCTTCCTATAGCAGGAGATGTGATGTCTCAATGCTTCTAATACCAAACCTGAGATCCTTCCTATAACATGAGATGTGATATCCAACTCCTTCCATTCCAATCCTGAGATCCTTCCTATAGCATGAGATGTGATATATCAATGCTTATACCAAACCTGAGACCCTTCCTATAGCATGAGATGTGATATCCAACTCCTTCCCATTCCAATCCTGAGACCCTTCCTATAGCCTGAGATGTGATATCCAATTCCTTCCCATTCCAATCCTGAGACCCTTCCTATAGCATGAGATGTGATATCTCAATGCTTATACCAAACCTGAGAGCCTACCTATAACATGAGATGTGATATCCAAGTCCATCCCATTCCAATCCTTAGACCCTTCCTACAGCATGCGATGTGATATCTCAATGATTCTAATACCAAACCAGAGACTCTTCCTATAACATGAGATGGGATATCCAACTCCTTCCCATTCCAATCCTGAGCCGCTTCCGATAGCAGAGATGTGATATCTCAATGCTTATACCAAACCTGAGACCCTTCCTATAACATGAGATGTGATATCCAACTCCTTCCCGTTCCAAACCTGAGACACTAAATATAGCATATGTGATATCCAACTCCTTCCCATTCCAAACATGAGACCCTTCCTATAGCAAGAAAGTAATATCCAACTCATACCCATTCCAATCCTGAGACCCTTCCTATAGCAAGAGATGTGATATCCAAATCCTTCCCATTCCAATCCTGAGACCCTTCCTATAACATGAGATGTGATATCCAACTCCTTCCCATTCCAACCTGAGACACTTCCTATAGCATGAGAAGGGATATCCAACTCCTTCCCAGTCCAATCCTGAGACCCTTCCGATAGCAGAGATGTGATATCTCAATGCTTATACCAAACCTGAGACCCTTCCTATGGCATGAGATGTGATATCCAACTCCTTGCCATTCAAATCCTGAGACCCTTCCTATAGCATGAGAAGGGATATCCAACTCCTTCCCAATCCAATCCTGAGACCCTTCCGATAGCAGCGACGTGATATCTCAATGCTTCTACCAAACCTGAGACCCTTCCTTTAGCATGAGATGTGATATCCAAATCCTTCACATTCCAATCCTGAGACCCTTCCTATAGCATGAGATGTGATATCTCAATGCTTCTAATACCAAACCTGAGATCCTTCCTATAACATGAGATGTGATATCCAATTCCTTCCCATTCCAAACCTGAGACCCTTCCTATTGGATGAGATGTGATATCCAACTCCTTCCCATTCCAACCCTGAGACCCTTCCTATAGCATGAGATGTGATGTCTCAATGCTTCTAATACCAAACCTGAGATCCTTCCTATAACATGAGATGTGATATCCAACTCCTTCCATTCCAATCCTGAGACCCGTCCTATAGCATGAGATGTGATATCTCAATGCTTATACCAAACCTGAGACCCTTCCTATAGCATGAGATGTGATATCCAACTGCTTCCCATTCCAATCCTGAGACCCTTCCTATAGCATGAGATGTGATATCTCAATGCTTCTAATACCAAACCTGAGATCCTTCCTCTAACATGAAATGTGATATCCAACTCCTTCCCTTTCCAAACCTAAGAGCCTATCTATAGCATGAGATGTGATATCCAAGTCCTTCACATTCCAACCCTTAGACCCTTCCTACAGCATGCAATATGATATCTCAATGATTCTAATAACAAACCTGAGACCCGTCCTATAACATGAGATGGGATATCCAACTCCTTCCCATTCCAATCCTGAGACACTTCCGATAGCAGAGATGTGATATCTCAATGCTTATACCAAACCTGAGACCCTTCCTATAACATGAGATGTGATATCCAAATCCTTCTCGTTCCAAACCTGAGACCCTTCCTTTAGCATGAGATGTGATATCCAGCTCCTTCCCATTCCAATCCTGAGACACTTCCGATAGCATGAGATGTGATATCTCAATGCTTCTAATATCAAAACTGAGACCCTCCCTATAGCATGATATGTGATATCTAAGTCCTTCCCATTCCAATCCTGAGACCCTCCCTATATCATGAGATGTGATATCCAACTCCTTCCCATTCCAATCCTGAGACCCTTCCTATAGCATGAGATATGATATCTCAATACTTCTAATACCAAACGTGAGATCCTTCCGATAACATGAGATGTGATATCCAAATCCTTCCCCTTCCAAACCTGAGACCCTCCCTTTAGCATGAAATGTGATATCCAACTCCTTCCTATTCCAATCCTGAGACTCTTCTGATAGCATGAGATGTGATATCTCAATGCTTCTAATACCAAACCTGAGATCCTTCCGATAGCATGAGATGTGATATCTCAATGCTTCTAATACCAAACCTGAGATCCTTCCTATAACATGAGATGTGATATCCAAATCCTTCCCCTTCCAAACCTGAGACCCTCCCTTTAGCATGAGATGTGATATCTAACTCCTTCCCATTCCATTCCTGAGACCCTTCTGATAGCATGAGATGTGATATCTCAATGCCTCTAATACCAAACCTGAGATCCTACCTCTAACATGAAATGAGATATCCAACTCTTTCCCCTTCCAAACCTGAGAGCCTTCCTATAGCATGAGATGTGATATCCAAGTCCTTCCCATTCCAATACTGAGACCCTTCCTATAGCTTGAGATGTGATATCCAACTCCTTCCCATTCCAATTCTGAGACCCTTCCTATAGCATGAGATGTGATATCTCAATGCTTATACCAAACCTGAGAGCCTACCTATAGCATGAGATGTGATATCCAAGTCCATCCCATTCCAATCCTTAGACCCTTCCTACAGCATGCGATGTGAATATCTCAATGATTCTAATACCAAACCAGAGACTCTTCCTATAACATGAGATGGGATATCCAACTCCTTCCCATTCCAATTCTGAGACCCTTCCTATACTATGAGACTTGATATCTCAATGCTTCTAATACCAAACCTGAGACCCGTAATATAACATGAGATGTGATATCCAAATCCTTCCCCTTCCAAACCTTAGACCCGTCCTTTATCATGAGATGTGATATCCAACTCCTTCCCATTCCAATCCTGAGACCCTTCCGATATCATGAGATGTGATATCTCAAAGCTTCTAATATCAAACTTGAGACCCTCCCTATAGCATGAGATGTGATATCCAAGTCCTTCCCATTCCAATCCTGAGACCCTTCCTATAGCATGAGATGTGATATCTCAATGCTTCTAATACCAAACCTGAGACCCTTCCTATAACATGAGATGGGAATATCCAACTCCTTCCCATTCCAATCTTGAGACCCTTCCGATAGCAGAGATGTGATATCTCAATGCTTATACCACACCTGAGATCCTTCCTATAACATGAGATGTGATATCCAACTCCTTCCCATTCCAATCCTGAGACACTTCCTATAGCATGAGATGTGATATCTCACTGCTTATACCAAACCTGAGACCCTTCCCATAGCAGGAGATGTGATATCCAACTCCTTCCCATTCCAATCCTCAGACCCTTCCTATAGCATGAGATGTGATATCTCAATACTTCTAATGTCAAACTTGAGACCCTACCTATAGCATGAGATGTGATATCCAAGTCCTTCCCATTCCAATCCTGAGACACTTCCTATAGCATGAGATGTGATATCTCAATGCTTCTAATACCAAACCTGAGACTCTTCCTATAACATGAGATGGGATATCCAACTCCTTCCAATTCCAATCCTGAGACCCTTTCGATAGCAGAGATGTGATATCTCAATGTTTATACCAAACCTGAGACCCTTCCTACGGCATGAGATGTCATATTCAACTCCTTCCCATTCCAATCCTGAGACCCTTCCTATAGCATGAGATGTGATGTCTCAATGCTTCTAATACCAAACCTGAGATCCTTCCTATAACATGAGATGTGATATCCAACTCCTTCCATTCCAATCCTGAGACCCTTCCTATAGCATGAGATGTGATATCTCAATGCTTATACCAAACCTGAGACCCTTCCTATAGCATGAGATGTGATATCCAACTCCTTCCCATTCCAATCCTGAGACCCTTCCTATAGCATGAGATGTGATATCTCAATGCTTATACCAAACCTGAGAGCCTACCTATAACATGAGATGTGATATCCAAGTCCATCCCATTCCAATCCTTAGACCCTTCCTACAGCATGCGATGTGATATCTCAATGATTCTTATACCAAACCAGAGACTCTTCCTATAACATGAGATGGGATATCCAACTCCTTCCCATTCCAATCCTGAGCCGCTTCCGATAGCAGAGATGTGATATCTCAATGCTTATACCAAACCTGAGACCCTTCCTATAACATGAGATGTGATATCCAACTCCTTCCCGTTCCAAACCTGAGACACTAACTATAGCATATGTGATATCCAACTCCTTCCCATTCCAAACATGAGACCCTTCCTATAGCAAGAAAGTAATATCCAACTCCTACCCATTCCAATCCTGAGACCCTTCCTATAGCAAGAGATGTGATATCCAAATCCTTCCCATTCCAATCCTGAGACCCTTCCTATAACATGAGATGTGATATCCAACTCCTTCCCATTCCAACCTGAGACACTTCCTATAGCATGAGAAGGGATATCCAACTCCTTCCCAATCCAATCCTGAGACCCTTCCGATAGCAGAGATGTGAAATCTCAATGCTTATACCAAACCTGAGACCCTTCCTATGGCATGAGATGTGATATCCAACTCCTTGCCATTCAAATCCTGAGACCCTTCCTATAGCATGAGAAGGGATATCCAACTCCTTCCCAATCCAATCCTGAGACCCTTCCGATAGCAGCGACGTGATATCTCAATGCTTCTACCAAACCTGAGACCCTTCCTTTAGCATGAGATGTGATATCCAAATCCTCCACATTCCAATCCTGAGACCCTTCCTATAGCATGAGATGTGATATCTCAATGCTTCTAATACCAAACCTGAGATCCTTCCTATAACATGAGATGTGATATCCAATTCCTTCCCATTCCAAACCTGAGACCCTTCCTATTGGATGAGATGTGATATCCAACTCCTTCCTATTCCAACCCTGACACCCTTCCTATAGCATGAGATGTGATGTCTCAATGCTTCTAATACCAAACCTGAGATCCTTCCTATAACATGAGATGTGATATCCAACTCCTTCCATTCCAATCCTGAGACCCGTCCTATAGCATGAGATGTGATATCTCAATGCTTATACCAAACCTGAGACCCTTCCTATAGCATGAGATGTCATATCCAACTGCTTCCCATTCCAATCCTGAGACCCTTCCTATAGCATGAAATGTGATATCTCAATGCTTCTAATACCAAACCTGAGATCCTTCTTCTAACATGAAATGTGATATCCAACTCCTTCCCTTTCCAAACCTAAGAGCCTATCTATAGCATGAGATGTGATATCCAAGTCCTTCACATTCCAACCCTTAGACCCTTCCTACAGCATGCAATATGATATCTCAATGATTCTAATAACAAACCTGAGACCCGTCCTATAACATGAGATGGGATATCCAAATCCTTCCCATTCCAATCCTGAGACACTTCCGATAGCAGAGATGTGATATCTCAATGCTTATACCACACCTGAGATCCTTCGTATAACATGAGATGTGATATCCAACTCCTTCCCATTCCAATCCTGAGACACTTCCTATAGCATGAGATGTGATATCTCACTGCTTATACCAAACCTGAGACCCTTCCCATAGCAGGAGATGTGATATCCAACTCCTTCCCATTCCAATCCTCAGACCCTTCCTATAGCATGAGATGTGATATCTCAATGCTTCTAATGTCAAACTTGAGACCCTACCTATAGCATGAGATGTGATATCCAAGTCCTTCCCATTCCAATCCTGAGACACTTCCTATAGCATGAGATGTGATATCTCAATGCTTCTAATACCAAACCTGAGACTCTTCCCATAACATGAGATGGGATATCCAACTCCTTCCAATTCCAATCCTGAGACCCTTTTGATAGCAGAGATGTGATATCTCAATGTTTATACCAAACCTGAGACCCTTCCTACGGCATGAGATGTCATATTCAACTCCTTCCCATTCCAATCCTGAGACCCTTCCTATAGCATGAGATTTGATATCCAACTCCTTCCCATTCCAATCCTGAGACCCTTCCTATAGCATGAGATGTGATGTCTCAATGCTTCTAATACCAAACCTGAGATCCTTCCTATAACATGAGATGTGATATCCAACTCCTTCCATTCCAATCCTGAGACCCTTCCTATAGCATGAGATGTGATATCTCAATGCTTATACCAAACCTGAGACCCTTCCTATAGCATGAGATGTGATATCCAACTCCTTCCCATTCCAATCCTGAGACCCTTCCTATAGCATGAGATGTGATATCTCAATGCTTATACCAAACCTGAGAGCCTACCTATAACATGAGATGTGATATCCAAGTCCATCCCATTCCAATCCTTAGACCCTTCCTACAGCATGCGATGTGATATCTCAATGATTCTTATACCAAACCAGAGACTCTTCCTATAACATGAGATAGGATATCCAACTCCTTCCCATTCCAATCCTGAGCCGCTTCCGATAGCAGAGATGTGATATCTCAATGCTTATACCAAACCTGAGACCCTTCCTATAACATGAGATGTGATATCCAACTCCTTCCCGTTCCAAACCTGAGACACTAACTATAGCATATGTGATATCCAACTCCTTCCCATTCCAAACATGAGACCCTTCCTATAGCAAGAAAGTAATATCCAACTCCTACCCGTTCCAATCCTGAGACCCTTCCTATAGCAAGAGATGTGATATCCAAATCCTTCCCATTCCAATCCTGAGACCCTTCCTATAACATGAGATGTGATATCCAACTCCTTCCCATTCCAACCTGAGACACTTCCTATAGCATGAGAAGGGATATCCAACTCCTTCCCAATCCAATCCTGAGACCCTTCCGATAGCAGAGATGTGATATCTCAATGCTTATACCAAACCTGAGACCCTTCCTATGGCATGAGATGTGATATCCAACTCCTTGCCATTCAAATCCTGAGACCCTTCCTATAGCATGAGAAGGGATATCCAACTCCTTCCCAATCCAATCCTGAGACCCTTCCGATAGCAGCGACGTGATATCTCAATGCTTCTACCAAACCTGAGACCCTTCCTTTAGCATGAGATGTGATATCCAAATCCTTCACATTCCAATCCTGAGACCCTTCCTATAGCATGAGATGTGATATCTCAATGCTTCTAATACCAAACCTGAGATCCTTCCTATAACATGAGATGTGATATCCAATTCCTTCCCATTCCAAACCTGAGACCCTTCCTATTGGATGAGATGTGATATCCAACTCCTTCCTATTCCAACCCTGACACCCTTCCTATAGCATGAGATGTGATGTCTCAATGCTTCTAATACCAAACCTGAGATCCTTCCTATAACATGAGATGTGATATCCAACTCCTTCCATTCCAATCCTGAGACCCGTCCTATAGCATGAGATGTGATATCTCAATGCTTATACCAAACCTGAGACCCTTCCTATAGCATGAGATGTCATATCCAACTGCTTCCCATTCCAATCCTGAGACCCTTCCTATAGCATGAAATGTGATATCTCAATGCTTCTAATACCAAACCTGAGATCCTTCCTCTAACATGAAATGTGATATCCAACTCCTTCCCTTTCCAAACCTAAGAGCCTATCTATAGCATGAGATGTGATATCCAAGTCCTTCACATTCCAACCCTTAGACCCTTCCTACAGCATGCAATATGATATCTCAATGATTCTAATAACAAACCTGAGACCCGTCCTATAACATGAGATGGGATATCCAACTCCTTCCCATTCCAATCCTGAGACACTTCCGATAGCAGAGATGTGATATCTCAATGCTTATACCACACCTGAGATCCTTCGTATAACATGAGATGTGATATCCAACTCCTTCCCATTCCAATCCTGAGACACTTCCTATAGCATGAGATGTGATATCTCACTGCTTATACCAAACCTGAGACCCTTCCCATAGCAGGAGATGTGATATCCAACTCCTTCCCATTCCAATCCTCAGACCCTTCCTATAGCATGAGATGTGATATCTCAATGCTTCTAATGTCAAACTTGAGACCCTACCTATAGCATGAGATGTGATATCCAAGTCCTTCCCATTCCAATCCTGAGACACTTCCTATAGCATGAGATGTGATATCTCAATGCTTCTAATACCAAACCTGAGACTCTTCCTATAACATGAGATGGGATATCCAACTCCTTCCAATTCCAATCCTGAGACCCTTTTGATAGCAGAGATGTGATATCTCAATGTTTATACCAAACCTGAGACCCTTCCTACGGCATGAGATGTCATATTCAACTCCTTCCCATTCCAATCCTGAGACCCTTCCTATAGCATGAGATTTGATATCCAACTCCTTCCCATTCCAATCCTGAGACCCTTCCTATAGCATGAGATGTGATGTCTCAATGCTTCTAATACCAAACCTGAGATCCTTCCTATAACATGAGATGTGATATCCAACTCCTTCCATTCCAATCCTGAGACCCTTCCTATAGCATGAGATGTGATATCTCAATGCTTATACCAAACCTGAGACCCTTCCTATAGCATGAGATGTGATATCCAACTCCTTCCCATTCCAATCCTGAGACCCTTCCTATAGCCTGAGATGTGATATCCAATTCCTTCACATTCCAATCCTGAGACCCTTCCTATAGCATGAGATGTGATATCTCAATGCTTATACCAAACCTGAGAGCCTACCTATAACATGAGATGTGATATCCAAGTCCATCCCATTCCAATCCTTAGACCCTTCCTACAGCATGCGATGTGATATCTCAATGATTCTAATACCAAACCAGAGACCCTTCCTATAACATGAGATGTGATATCCAACTCCTTCCCGTTCCAAACCTGAGACACTAACTATAGCATATGTGATATCCAACTCCTTCCCATTCCAAACATGAAACCCTTCCTATAGCAAGAAAGTAATATCCAACTCCTACCCATTCCAATCCTGAGACCCTTCCTATAGCAAGAGATGTGATATCCAAATCCTTCCCATTCCAATCCTGAGACCCTTCCTATAACATGAGATGTGATATCCAACTCCTTCCCATTCCAACCTGAGACACTTCCTATAGCATGAGAAGGGATATCCTACTCCTTCCCAATCCAATCCTGAGACCCTTCCGATAGCAGAGATGTGATATCTCAATGCTTATACCAAACCTGAGACCCTTCCTATGGCATGAGATGTGATATCCAACTCCTTGCCATTCAAATCCTGAGACCCTTCCTATAGCATGAGAAGGGATATCCAACTCCTTCCCAATCCAATCCTGAGACCCTTCCGATAGCAGCGACGTGATATCTCAATGCTTCTACCAAACCTGAGACCCTTCCTTTAGCATGAGATGTGATATCCAAATCCTTCACATTCCAATCCTGAGACCCTTCCTATAGCATGAGATGTGATATCTCAATGCTTCTAATACCAAACCTGAGATCCTTCCTATAACATGAGATGTGATATCCAATTCCTTCCCATTCCAAACCTGAGACCCTTCCTATTGGATGAGATGTGATATCCAACTCCTTCCTATTCCAACCCTGACACCCTTCCTATAGCATGAGATGTGATGTCTCAATGCTTCTAATACCAAACCTGAGATCCTTCCTATAACATGAGATGTGATATCCAACTCCTTCCATTCCAATCTTGAGACCCGTCCTATAGCATGAGATGTGATATCTCAATGCTTATACCAAACCTGAGACCCTTCCTATAGCATGAGATGTCATATCCAACTGCTTCCCATTCCAATCCTGAGACCCTTCCTATAGCATGAGATGTGATATCTCAATGCTTCTAATACCAAACCTGAGATCCTTCCTCTAACATGAAATGTGATATCCAACTCCTTCCCTTTCCAAACCTAAGAGCCTATCTATAGCATGAGATCTGATATCCAAGTCCTTCACATTCCAACCCTTAGACCCTTCCTACAGCATGCAATATGATATCTCAATGATTCTAATAACAAACCTGAGACCCGTCCTATAACATGAGATGGGATATCCAACTCCTTCCCATTCCAATCCTGAGACACTTCCGATAGCAGAGATGTGATATCTCAATGCTTATACCAAACCTGAGACCCTTCCTATAACATGAGATGTGATATCCAAATCCTTCTCGTTCCAAACCTGAGACCCTTCCTTTAGCATGAGATGTGATATCCAGCTCCTTCCCATTCCAATCCTGAGACACTTCCGATAGCATGAGATGTGATATCTCAATGCTTCTAATATCAAAACTGAGACCCTCTCTATAGCATGATATGTGATATCTAAGTCCTTCCCATTCCAATCCTGAGACCCTCCCTATAGCATGAGATGTGATATCCAACTCCTTCCCATTCCAATCCTGAGACCCTTCCTATAGCATGAGATATGATATCTCAATACTTCTAATACCAAACGTGAGATCCTTCCGATAACATGAGATGTGATATCCAAATCCTTCCCCTTCCAAACCTGAGACCCTCCCTTTAGCATGAAATGTGATATCCAACTCCTTCCTATTCCAATCCTGAGACTCTTCTGATAGCATGAGATGTGATATCTCAATGCTTCTAATACCAAACCTGAGATCCTTCCGATAGCATGAGATGTGATATCTCAATGCTTCTAATACCAAACCTGAGATCCTTCCTATAACATGAGATGTGATATCCAAATCCTTCCCCTTCCAAACCTGAGACCCTCCCTTTAGCATGAGATGTGATATCTAACTCCTTCCCATTCCATTCCTGAGACCCTTCTGATAGCATGAGATGTGATATCTCAATGCTTCTAATATCAAAACTGAGACCCTCCCTATAGCATGATATGTGATATCTAAGTCCTTCCCATTCCAATCCTGAGACCCTCCCTATATCATGAGATGTGATATCCAACTCCTTCCCATTCCAATCCTGAGACCCTTCCTATAGCATGAGATATGATATCTCAATACTTCTAATACAAAACGTGAGATCCTTCCGATAACATGAGATGTGATATCCAACTCCTTCCATTCCAATCTTGAGACCCGTCCTATAGCATGAGATGTGATATCTCAATGCTTATACCAAACCTGAGACCCTTCCTATAGCATGAGATGTCATATCCAACTGCTTCCCATTCCAATCCTGAGACCCTTCCTATAGCATGAGATGTGATATCTCAATGCTTATACCAAACCTGAGACCCTTCCTATAGCATGAGATGTCATATCCAACTGCTTCCCATTCCAATCCTGAGACCCTTCCTATAGCATGAGATGTGATATCTCAATGCTTCTAATACCAAACCTGAGATCCTTCCTCTAACATGAAATGTGATATCCAACTCCTTCCCTTTCCAAACCTAAGAGCCTATCTATAGCATGAGATCTGATATCCAAGTCCTTCACATTCCAACCCTTAGACCCTTCCTACAGCATGCAATATGATATCTCAATGATTCTAATAACAAACCTGAGACCCGTCCTATAACATGAGATGGGATATCCAACTCCTTCCCATTCCAATCCTGAGACACTTCCGATAGCAGAGATGTGATATCTCAATGCTTATACCAAACCTGAGACCCTTCCTATAACATGAGATGTGATATCCAAATCCTTCTCGTTCCAAACCTGAGACCCTTCCTTTAGCATGAGATGTGATATCCAGCTCCTTCCCATTCCAATCCTGAGACACTTCCGATAGCATGAGATGTGATATCTCAATGCTTCTAATATCAAAACTGAGACCCTCTCTATAGCATGATATGTGATATCTAAGTCCTTCCCATTCCAATCCTGAGACCCTCCCTATAGCATGAGATGTGATATCCAACTCCTTCCCATTCCAATCCTGAGACCCTTCCTATAGCATGAGATATGATATCTCAATACTTCTAATACCAAACGTGAGATCCTTCCGATAACATGAGATGTGATATCCAAATCCTTCCCCTTCCAAACCTGAGACCCTCCCTTTAGCATGAAATGTGATATCCAACTCCTTCCTATTCCAATCCTGAGACTCTTCTGATAGCATGAGATGTGATATCTCAATGCTTCTAATACCAAACCTGAGATCCTTCCGATAGCATGAGATGTGATATCTCAATGCTTCTAATACCAAACCTGAGATCCTTCCTATAACATGAGATGTGATATCCAAATCCTTCCCCTTCCAAACCTGAGACCCTCCCTTTAGCATGAGATGTGATATCTAACTCCTTCCCATTCCATTCCTGAGACCCTTCTGATAGCATGAGATGTGATATCTCAATGCTTCTAATATCAAAACTGAGACCCTCCCTATAGCATGATATGTGATATCTAAGTCCTTCCCATTCCAATCCTGAGACCCTCCCTATATCATGAGATGTGATATCCAACTCCTTCCCATTCCAATCCTGAGACCCTTCCTATAGCATGAGATATGATATCTCAATACTTCTAATACCAAACGTGAGATCCTTCCGATAACATGAGATGTGATATCCAAATCCTTCCCCTTCCAAACCTGAGACCCTCCCTTTAGCATGAGATGTGATATCTAACTCCTTCCCATTCCATTCCTGAGACCCTTCTGATAGCATGAGATGTGATATCTCAATGCTTCTAATACCAAACCTGAGACTCTTACTATAACATGAGATGGGATATCCAACTCCTTCCAATTCCAATCCTGAGACCCTTTTGATAGCAGAGATGTGATATCTCAATGTTTATACCAAACCTGAGACCCTTCCTACGGCATGAGATGTCATATTCAACTCCTTCCCATTCCAATCCTGAGACCCTTCCTATAGCATGAGATTTGATATCCAACTCCTTCCCATTCCAATCCTGAGACCCTTCCTATAGCATGAGATGTGATGTCTCAATGCTTCTAATACCAAACCTGAGATCCTTCCTATAACATGAGATGTGATATCCAACTCCTTCCATTCCAATCCTGAGACCCTTCCTATAGCATGAGATGTGATATCTCAATGCTTATACCAAACCTGAGACCCTTCCTATAGCATGAGATGTGATATCCAACTCCTTCCCATTCCAATCCTGAGACCCTTCCTATAGCCTGAGATGTGATATCCAATTCCTTCCCATTCCAATCCTGAGACCCTTCCTATAGCATGAGATGTGATATCTCAATGCTTATACCAAACCTGAGAGCCTACCTATAACATGAGATGTGATATTCAAGTCCATCCCATTCCAATCCTTAGACCCTTCCTACAGCATGCGATGTGATATCTCAATGATTCTAATACCAAACCAGAGACTCTTCCTATAACATGAGATGGGATATCCAACTCCTTCCCATTCCAATCCTGAGCCGCTTCCGATAGCAGAGATGTGATATCTCAATGCTTATACCAAACCTGAGACCCTTCCTATAACATGAGATGTGATATCCAACTCCTTCCCGTTCCAAACCTGAGACACTAACTATAGCATATGTGATATCCAACTCCTTCCCATTCCAAACATGAAACCCTTCCTATAGCAAGAAAGTAATATCCAACTCCTACCCATTCCAATCCTGAGACCCTTCCTATAGCAAGAGATGTGATATCCAAATCCTTCCCATTCCAATCCTGAGACCCTTCCTATAACATGAGATGTGATATCCAACTCCTTCCCATTCCAACCTGAGACACTTCCTATAGCATGAGAAGGGATATCCTACTCCTTCCCAATCCAATCCTGAGACCCTTCCGATAGCAGAGATGTGATATCTCAATGCTTATACCAAACCTGAGACCCTTCCTATGGCATGAGATGTGATATCCAACTCCTTGCCATTCAAATCCTGAGACCCTTCCTATAGCATGAGAAGGGATATCCAACTCCTTCCCAATCCAATCCTGAGACCCTTCCGATAGCAGCGACGTGATATCTCAATGCTTCTACCAAACCTGAGACCCTTCCTTTAGCATGAGATGTGATATCCAAATCCTTCACATTCCAATCCTGAGACCCTTCCTATAGCATGAGATGTGATATCTCAATGCTTCTAATACCAAACCTGAGATCCTTCCTATAACATGAGATGTGATATCCAATTCCTTCCCATTCCAAACCTGAGACCCTTCCTATTGGATGAGATGTGATATCCAACTCCTTCCTATTCCAACCCTGACACCCTTCCTATAGCATGAGATGTGATGTCTCAATGCTTCTAATACCAAACCTGAGATCCTTCCTATAACATGAGATGTGATATCCAACTCCTTCCATTCCAATCCTGAGACCCGTCCTATAGCATGAGATGTGATATCTCAATGCTTATACCAAACCTGAGACCCTTCCTATAGCATGAGATGTCATATCCAACTGCTTCCCATTCCAATCCTGAGACCCTTCCTATAGCATGAGATGTGATATCTCAATGCTTCTAATACCAAACCTGAGATCCTTCCTCTAACATGAAATGTGATATCCAACTCCTTCCCTTTCCAAACCTAAGAGCCTATCTATAGCATGAGATGTGATATCCAAGTCCTTCACATTCCAACCCTTAGACCCTTCCTACAGCATGCAATATGATATCTCAATGATTCTAATAACAAACCTGAGACCCGTCCTATAACATGAGATGGGATATCCAACTCCTTCCCATTCCAATCCTGAGACACTTCCGATAGCAGAGATGTGATATCTCAATGCTTATACCAAACCTGAGACCCTTCCTATAACATGAGATGTGATATCCAAATCCTTCTCGTTCCAAACCTGAGACCCTTCCTTTAGCATGAGATGTGATATCCAGCTCCTTCCCATTCCAATCCTGAGACACTTCCGATAGCATGAGATGTGATATCTCAATGCTTCTAATATCAAAACTGAGACCCTCCCTATAGCATGATATGTGATATCTAAGTCCTTCCCATTCCAATCCTGAGACCCTCCCTATAGCATGAGATGTGATATCCAACTCCTTCCCATTCCAATCCTGAGACCCTTCCTATAGCATGAGATATGATATCTCAATACTTCTAATACCAAACGTGAGATCCTTCCGATAACATGAGATGTGATATCCAAATCCTTCCCCTTCCAAACCTGAGACCCTCCCTTTAGCATGAAATGTGATATCCAACTCCTTCCTATTCCAATCCTGAGACTCTTCTGATAGCATGAGATGTGATATCTCAATGCTTCTAATACCAAACCTGAGATCCTTCCGATAGCATGAGATGTGATATCTCAATGCTTCTAATACCAAACCTGAGATCCTTCCTATAACATGAGATGTGATATCCAAATCCTTCCCCTTCCAAACCTGAGACCCTCCCTTTAGCATGAGGTGTGATATCTAACTCCTTCCCATTCCATTCCTGAGACCCTTCTGATAGCATGAGATGTGATATCTCAATGCCTCTAATACCAAACCTGAGATCCTACCTCTAACATGAAATGAGATATCCAACTCTTTCCCCTTCCAAACCTGAGAGCCTTCCTATAGCATGAGATGTGATATCCAAGTCCTTCCCATTCCAATACTGAGACCCTTCCTATAGCTTGAGATGTGATATCCAACTCCTTCCCATTCCAATTCTGAGACCCTTCCTATAGCATGAGATGTGATATCTCAATGCTTATACCAAACCTGAGAGCCTACCTATAGCATGAGATGTGATATCCAAGTCCATCCCATTCCAATCCTTAGACCCTTCCTACAGCATGCGATGTGAATATCTCAATGATTCTAATACCAAACCAGAGACTCTTCCTATAACATGAGATGGGATATCCAACTCCTTCCCATTCCAATTCTGAGACCCTTCCTATACTATGAGACTTGATATCTCAATGCTTCTAATACCAAACCTGAGACCCGTAATATAACATGAGATGTGATATCCAAATCCTTCCCCTTCCAAACCTTAGACCCTTCCTTTATCATGAGATGTGATATCCAACTCCTTCCCATTCCAATCCTGAGACCCTTCCTATAGCATGAGATGTGATATCTCAATGCTTCTAATACCAAACCTGAGACCCTTCCTATAACATGAGATGGGAATATCCAACTCCTTCCCATTCCAATCTTGAGACCCTTCCGATAGCAGAGATGTGATATCTCAATGCTTATACCACACCTGAGATCCTTCCTATAACATGAGATGTGATATCCAACTCCTTCCCATTCCAATCCTGAGACACTTCCTATAGCATGAGATGTGATATCTCACTGCTTATACCAAACCTGAGACCCTTCCCATAGCAGGAGATGTGATATCCAACTCCTTCCCATTCCAATCATCAGACCCTTCCTATAGCATGAGATGTGATATCTCAATGCTTCTAATGTCAAACTTGAGACCCTACCTATAGCATGAGATGTGATATCCAAGTCCTTCCCATTCCAATCCTGAGACACTTCCTATAGCATGAGATGTGATATCTCAATGCTTCTAATACCAAACCTGAGACTCTTCCTATAACATGAGATGGGATATCCAACTCCTTCCAATTCCAATCCCGAGACCCTTTTGATAGCAGAGATGTGATATCTCAATGTTTATACCAAACCTGAGACCCTTCCTACGGCATGAGATGTCATATTCAACTCCTTCCCATTCCAATCCTGAGACCCTTCCTATAGCATGAGATGTGATGTCTCAATGCTTCTAATACCAAACCTGAGATCCTTCCTATAACATGAGATGTGATATCCAACTCCTTCCATTCCAATCCTGAGACCCTTCCTATAGCATGCGATGTGATATCTCAATGCTTATACCAAACCTGAGACCCTTCCTATAGCATGAGATGTGATATCCAACTCCTTCCCATTCCAATCCTGAGACCCTTCCTATAGCATGAGATGTGATATCTCAATGCCTCTAATACCAAACCTGAGATCCTTCCTCTAACATGAAATGTGATATCCAACTCCTTCACTTTCCAAACCTGAGAGCCTATCTATAGCATGAGATGTGATATCCAAGTCCTTCCCATTCCAATCCTTAGACCCTTCCTACAGCATGCAATATGATATCTCAATGATTCTAATAAAAAACCTGAGACCCGTCCTATAACATGAGATGGGATATCCAACTCCTTCCCATTCCAATCCTGAGACACGTCCGATAGCAGAGATGTGATATCTCAATGTTTATACCAAACCTGAGACCCTTCCTATAACATGAGATGTGATATCCAACTCCTTCCCGTTCCAAACCTGAGACCCTTCCTATTGGATGAGATGTGATATCCAACTCCTTCCTATTCCAACCCTGACACCCTTCCTATAGCATGAGATGTGATGTCTCAATGCTTCTAATACCAAACCTGAGATCCTTCCTATAACATGAGATGTGATATCCAACTCCTTCCATTCCAATCCTGAGACCCGTCCTATAGCATGAGATGTGATATCTCAATGCTTATACCAAACCTGAGACCCTTCCTATAGCATGAGATGTCATATCCAACTGCTTCCCATTCCAATCCTGAGACCCTTCCTATAGCATGAAATGTGATATCTCAATGCTTCTAATACCAAACCTGAGATCCTTCCTCTAACATGAAATGTGATATCCAACTCCTTCCCTTTCCAAACCTAAGAGCCTATCTATAGCATGAGATGTGATATCCAAGTCCTTCACATTCCAACCCTTAGACCCTTCCTACAGCATGCAATATGATATCTCAATGATTCTAATAACAAACCTGAGACCCGTCCTATAACATGAGATGGGATATCCAACTCCTTCCCATTCCAATCCTGAGACACTTCCGATAGCAGAGATGTGATATCTCAATGCTTATACCACACCTGAGATCCTTCGTATAACATGAGATGTGATATCCAACTCCTTCCCATTCCAATCCTGAGACACTTCCTATAGCATGAGATGTGATATCTCACTGCTTATACCAAACCTGAGACCCTTCCCATAGCAGGAGATGTGATATCCAACTCCTTCCCATTCCAATCCTCAGACCCTTCCTATAGCATGAGATGTGATATCTCAATGCTTCTAATGTCAAACTTGAGACCCTACCTATAGCATGAGATGTGATATCCAAGTCCTTCCCATTCCAATCCTGAGACACTTCCTATAGCATGAGATGTGATATCTCAATGCTTCTAATACCAAACCTGAGACTCTTCCTATAACATGAGATGGGATATCCAACTCCTTCCAATTCCAATCCTGAGACCCTTTTGATAGCAGAGATGTGATATCTCAATGTTTATACCAAACCTGAGACCCTTCCTACGGCATGAGATGTCATATTCAACTCCTTCCCATTCCAATCCTGAGACCCTTCCTATAGCATGAGATTTGATATCCAACTCCTTCCCATTCCAATCCTGAGACCCTTCCTATAGCATGAGATGTGATGTCTCAATGCTTCTAATACCAAACCTGAGATCCTTCCTATAACATGAGATGTGATATCCAACTCCTTCCATTCCAATCCTGAGACCCTTCCTATAGCATGAGATGTGATATCTCAATGCTTATACCAAACCTGAGACCCTTCCTATAGCATGAGATGTGATATCCAACTCCTTCCCATTCCAATCCTGAGACCCTTCCTATAGCCTGAGATGTGATATCCAATTCCTTCACATTCCAATCCTGAGACCCTTCCTATAGCATGAGATGTGATATCTCAATGCTTATACCAAACCTGAGAGCCTACCTATAACATGAGATGTGATATCCAAGTCCATCCCATTCCAATCCTTAGACCCTTCCTACAGCATGCGATGTGATATCTCAATGATTCTAATACCAAACCAGAGACCCTTCCTATAACATGAGATGTGATATCCAACTCCTTCCCGTTCCAAACCTGAGACACTAACTATAGCATATGTGATATCCAACTCCTTCCCATTCCAAACATGAAACCCTTCCTATAGCAAGAAAGTAATATCCAACTCCTACCCATTCCAATCCTGAGACCCTTCCTATAGCAAGAGATGTGATATCCAAATCCTTCCCATTCCAATCCTGAGACCCTTCCTATAACATGAGATGTGATATCCAACTCCTTCCCATTCCAACCTGAGACACTTCCTATAGCATGAGAAGGGATATCCTACTCCTTCCCAATCCAATCCTGAGACCCTTCCGATAGCAGAGATGTGATATCTCAATGCTTATACCAAACCTGAGACCCTTCCTATGGCATGAGATGTGATATCCAACTCCTTGCCATTCAAATCCTGAGACCCTTCCTATAGCATGAGAAGGGATATCCAACTCCTTCCCAATCCAATCCTGAGACCCTTCCGATAGCAGCGACGTGATATCTCAATGCTTCTACCAAACCTGAGACCCTTCCTTTAGCATGAGATGTGATATCCAAATCCTTCACATTCCAATCCTGAGACCCTTCCTATAGCATGAGATGTGATATCTCAATGCTTCTAATACCAAACCTGAGATCCTTCCTATAACATGAGATGTGATATCCAATTCCTTCCCATTCCAAACCTGAGACCCTTCCTATTGGATGAGATGTGATATCCAACTCCTTCCTATTCCAACCCTGACACCCTTCCTATAGCATGAGATGTGATGTCTCAATGCTTCTAATACCAAACCTGAGATCCTTCCTATAACATGAGATGTGATATCCAACTCCTTCCATTCCAATCTTGAGACCCGTCCTATAGCATGAGATGTGATATCTCAATGCTTATACCAAACCTGAGACCCTTCCTATAGCATGAGATGTCATATCCAACTGCTTCCCATTCCAATCCTGAGACCCTTCCTATAGCATGAGATGTGATATCTCAATGCTTCTAATACCAAACCTGAGATCCTTCCTCTAACATGAAATGTGATATCCAACTCCTTCCCTTTCCAAACCTAAGAGCCTATCTATAGCATGAGATCTGATATCCAAGTCCTTCACATTCCAACCCTTAGACCCTTCCTACAGCATGCAATATGATATCTCAATGATTCTAATAACAAACCTGAGACCCGTCCTATAACATGAGATGGGATATCCAACTCCTTCCCATTCCAATCCTGAGACACTTCCGATAGCAGAGATGTGATATCTCAATGCTTATACCAAACCTGAGACCCTTCCTATAACATGAGATGTGATATCCAAATCCTTCTCGTTCCAAACCTGAGACCCTTCCTTTAGCATGAGATGTGATATCCAGCTCCTTCCCATTCCAATCCTGAGACACTTCCGATAGCATGAGATGTGATATCTCAATGCTTCTAATATCAAAACTGAGACCCTCTCTATAGCATGATATGTGATATCTAAGTCCTTCCCATTCCAATCCTGAGACCCTCCCTATAGCATGAGATGTGATATCCAACTCCTTCCCATTCCAATCCTGAGACCCTTCCTATAGCATGAGATATGATATCTCAATACTTCTAATACCAAACGTGAGATCCTTCCGATAACATGAGATGTGATATCCAAATCCTTCCCCTTCCAAACCTGAGACCCTCCCTTTAGCATGAAATGTGATATCCAACTCCTTCCTATTCCAATCCTGAGACTCTTCTGATAGCATGAGATGTGATATCTCAATGCTTCTAATACCAAACCTGAGATCCTTCCGATAGCATGAGATGTGATATCTCAATGCTTCTAATACCAAACCTGAGATCCTTCCTATAACATGAGATGTGATATCCAAATCCTTCCCCTTCCAAACCTGAGACCCTCCCTTTAGCATGAGATGTGATATCTAACTCCTTCCCATTCCATTCCTGAGACCCTTCTGATAGCATGAGATGTGATATCTCAATGCTTCTAATATCAAAACTGAGACCCTCCCTATAGCATGATATGTGATATCTAAGTCCTTCCCATTCCAATCCTGAGACCCTCCCTATATCATGAGATGTGATATCCAACTCCTTCCCATTCCAATCCTGAGACCCTTCCTATAGCATGAGATATGATATCTCAATACTTCTAATACAAAACGTGAGATCCTTCCGATAACATGAGATGTGATATCCAACTCCTTCCATTCCAATCTTGAGACCCGTCCTATAGCATGAGATGTGATATCTCAATGCTTATACCAAACCTGAGACCCTTCCTATAGCATGAGATGTCATATCCAACTGCTTCCCATTCCAATCCTGAGACCCTTCCTATAGCATGAGATGTGATATCTCAATGCTTATACCAAACCTGAGACCCTTCCTATAGCATGAGATGTCATATCCAACTGCTTCCCATTCCAATCCTGAGACCCTTCCTATAGCATGAGATGTGATATCTCAATGCTTCTAATACCAAACCTGAGATCCTTCCTCTAACATGAAATGTGATATCCAACTCCTTCCCTTTCCAAACCTAAGAGCCTATCTATAGCATGAGATCTGATATCCAAGTCCTTCACATTCCAACCCTTAGACCCTTCCTACAGCATGCAATATGATATCTCAATGATTCTAATAACAAACCTGAGACCCGTCCTATAACATGAGATGGGATATCCAACTCCTTCCCATTCCAATCCTGAGACACTTCCGATAGCAGAGATGTGATATCTCAATGCTTATACCAAACCTGAGACCCTTCCTATAACATGAGATGTGATATCCAAATCCTTCTCGTTCCAAACCTGAGACCCTTCCTTTAGCATGAGATGTGATATCCAGCTCCTTCCCATTCCAATCCTGAGACACTTCCGATAGCATGAGATGTGATATCTCAATGCTTCTAATATCAAAACTGAGACCCTCTCTATAGCATGATATGTGATATCTAAGTCCTTCCCATTCCAATCCTGAGACCCTCCCTATAGCATGAGATGTGATATCCAACTCCTTCCCATTCCAATCCTGAGACCCTTCCTATAGCATGAGATATGATATCTCAATACTTCTAATACCAAACGTGAGATCCTTCCGATAACATGAGATGTGATATCCAAATCCTTCCCCTTCCAAACCTGAGACCCTCCCTTTAGCATGAAATGTGATATCCAACTCCTTCCTATTCCAATCCTGAGACTCTTCTGATAGCATGAGATGTGATATCTCAATGCTTCTAATACCAAACCTGAGATCCTTCCGATAGCATGAGATGTGATATCTCAATGCTTCTAATACCAAACCTGAGATCCTTCCTATAACATGAGATGTGATATCCAAATCCTTCCCCTTCCAAACCTGAGACCCTCCCTTTAGCATGAGATGTGATATCTAACTCCTTCCCATTCCATTCCTGAGACCCTTCTGATAGCATGAGATGTGATATCTCAATGCTTCTAATATCAAAACTGAGACCCTCCCTATAGCATGATATGTGATATCTAAGTCCTTCCCATTCCAATCCTGAGACCCTCCCTATATCATGAGATGTGATATCCAACTCCTTCCCATTCCAATCCTGAGACCCTTCCTATAGCATGAGATATGATATCTCAATACTTCTAATACCAAACGTGAGATCCTTCCGATAACATGAGATGTGATATCCAAATCCTTCCCCTTCCAAACCTGAGACCCTCCCTTTAGCATGAGATGTGATATCTAACTCCTTCCCATTCCATTCCTGAGACCCTTCTGATAGCATGAGATGTGATATCTCAATGCTTCTAATACCAAACCTGAGACTCTTACTATAACATGAGATGGGATATCCAACTCCTTCCAATTCCAATCCTGAGACCCTTTTGATAGCAGAGATGTGATATCTCAATGTTTATACCAAACCTGAGACCCTTCCTACGGCATGAGATGTCATATTCAACTCCTTCCCATTCCAATCCTGAGACCCTTCCTATAGCATGAGATTTGATATCCAACTCCTTCCCATTCCAATCCTGAGACCCTTCCTATAGCATGAGATGTGATGTCTCAATGCTTCTAATACCAAACCTGAGATCCTTCCTATAACATGAGATGTGATATCCAACTCCTTCCATTCCAATCCTGAGACCCTTCCTATAGCATGAGATGTGATATCTCAATGCTTATACCAAACCTGAGACCCTTCCTATAGCATGAGATGTGATATCCAACTCCTTCCCATTCCAATCCTGAGACCCTTCCTATAGCCTGAGATGTGATATCCAATTCCTTCCCATTCCAATCCTGAGACCCTTCCTATAGCATGAGATGTGATATCTCAATGCTTATACCAAACCTGAGAGCCTACCTATAACATGAGATGTGATATTCAAGTCCATCCCATTCCAATCCTTAGACCCTTCCTACAGCATGCGATGTGATATCTCAATGATTCTAATACCAAACCAGAGACTCTTCCTATAACATGAGATGGGATATCCAACTCCTTCCCATTCCAATCCTGAGCCGCTTCCGATAGCAGAGATGTGATATCTCAATGCTTATACCAAACCTGAGACCCTTCCTATAACATGAGATGTGATATCCAACTCCTTCCCGTTCCAAACCTGAGACACTAACTATAGCATATGTGATATCCAACTCCTTCCCATTCCAAACATGAAACCCTTCCTATAGCAAGAAAGTAATATCCAACTCCTACCCATTCCAATCCTGAGACCCTTCCTATAGCAAGAGATGTGATATCCAAATCCTTCCCATTCCAATCCTGAGACCCTTCCTATAACATGAGATGTGATATCCAACTCCTTCCCATTCCAACCTGAGACACTTCCTATAGCATGAGAAGGGATATCCTACTCCTTCCCAATCCAATCCTGAGACCCTTCCGATAGCAGAGATGTGATATCTCAATGCTTATACCAAACCTGAGACCCTTCCTATGGCATGAGATGTGATATCCAACTCCTTGCCATTCAAATCCTGAGACCCTTCCTATAGCATGAGAAGGGATATCCAACTCCTTCCCAATCCAATCCTGAGACCCTTCCGATAGCAGCGACGTGATATCTCAATGCTTCTACCAAACCTGAGACCCTTCCTTTAGCATGAGATGTGATATCCAAATCCTTCACATTCCAATCCTGAGACCCTTCCTATAGCATGAGATGTGATATCTCAATGCTTCTAATACCAAACCTGAGATCCTTCCTATAACATGAGATGTGATATCCAATTCCTTCCCATTCCAAACCTGAGACCCTTCCTATTGGATGAGATGTGATATCCAACTCCTTCCTATTCCAACCCTGACACCCTTCCTATAGCATGAGATGTGATGTCTCAATGCTTCTAATACCAAACCTGAGATCCTTCCTATAACATGAGATGTGATATCCAACTCCTTCCATTCCAATCCTGAGACCCGTCCTATAGCATGAGATGTGATATCTCAATGCTTATACCAAACCTGAGACCCTTCCTATAGCATGAGATGTCATATCCAACTGCTTCCCATTCCAATCCTGAGACCCTTCCTATAGCATGAGATGTGATATCTCAATGCTTCTAATACCAAACCTGAGATCCTTCCTCTAACATGAAATGTGATATCCAACTCCTTCCCTTTCCAAACCTAAGAGCCTATCTATAGCATGAGATGTGATATCCAAGTCCTTCACATTCCAACCCTTAGACCCTTCCTACAGCATGCAATATGATATCTCAATGATTCTAATAACAAACCTGAGACCCGTCCTATAACATGAGATGGGATATCCAACTCCTTCCCATTCCAATCCTGAGACACTTCCGATAGCAGAGATGTGATATCTCAATGCTTATACCAAACCTGAGACCCTTCCTATAACATGAGATGTGATATCCAAATCCTTCTCGTTCCAAACCTGAGACCCTTCCTTTAGCATGAGATGTGATATCCAGCTCCTTCCCATTCCAATCCTGAGACACTTCCGATAGCATGAGATGTGATATCTCAATGCTTCTAATATCAAAACTGAGACCCTCCCTATAGCATGATATGTGATATCTAAGTCCTTCCCATTCCAATCCTGAGACCCTCCCTATAGCATGAGATGTGATATCCAACTCCTTCCCATTCCAATCCTGAGACCCTTCCTATAGCATGAGATATGATATCTCAATACTTCTAATACCAAACGTGAGATCCTTCCGATAACATGAGATGTGATATCCAAATCCTTCCCCTTCCAAACCTGAGACCCTCCCTTTAGCATGAAATGTGATATCCAACTCCTTCCTATTCCAATCCTGAGACTCTTCTGATAGCATGAGATGTGATATCTCAATGCTTCTAATACCAAACCTGAGATCCTTCCGATAGCATGAGATGTGATATCTCAATGCTTCTAATACCAAACCTGAGATCCTTCCTATAACATGAGATGTGATATCCAAATCCTTCCCCTTCCAAACCTGAGACCCTCCCTTTAGCATGAGGTGTGATATCTAACTCCTTCCCATTCCATTCCTGAGACCCTTCTGATAGCATGAGATGTGATATCTCAATGCCTCTAATACCAAACCTGAGATCCTACCTCTAACATGAAATGAGATATCCAACTCTTTCCCCTTCCAAACCTGAGAGCCTTCCTATAGCATGAGATGTGATATCCAAGTCCTTCCCATTCCAATACTGAGACCCTTCCTATAGCTTGAGATGTGATATCCAACTCCTTCCCATTCCAATTCTGAGACCCTTCCTATAGCATGAGATGTGATATCTCAATGCTTATACCAAACCTGAGAGCCTACCTATAGCATGAGATGTGATATCCAAGTCCATCCCATTCCAATCCTTAGACCCTTCCTACAGCATGCGATGTGAATATCTCAATGATTCTAATACCAAACCAGAGACTCTTCCTATAACATGAGATGGGATATCCAACTCCTTCCCATTCCAATTCTGAGACCCTTCCTATACTATGAGACTTGATATCTCAATGCTTCTAATACCAAACC
Organism: Ambystoma mexicanum; assembly: GCF_040938575.1. Lineage (NCBI taxonomy): Eukaryota > Metazoa > Chordata > Amphibia > Caudata > Ambystomatidae > Ambystoma > Ambystoma mexicanum. The sequence continues at coordinate 7,975,397 of NC_090922.1, read as the reverse complement.
TGAGACCCGTAATATAACATGAGATGTGATATCCAAATCCTTCCCCTTCCAAACCTTAGACCCTTCCTTTATCATGAGATGTGATATCCAACTCCTTCCCATTCCAATCCTGAGACCCTTCTGATATCATGAGATGTGATATCTCAAAGCTTCTAATATCAAACTTGAGACCCTCCCTATAGCATGAGATGTGATATCCAAGTCCTTCCCATTCCAATCCTGAGACCCTTCCTATAGCATGAGATGTGATATCTCAATGCTTCTAATACCAAACCTGAGACCCTTCCTATAACATGAGATGGGAATATCCAACTCCTTCCCATTCCAATCTTGAGACCCTTCCGATAGCAGAGATGTGATATCTCAATGCTTATACCACACCTGAGATCCTTCCTATAACATGAGATGTGATATCCAACTCCTTCCCATTCCAATCCTGAGACACTTCCTATAGCATGAGATGTGATATCTCACTGCTTATACCAAACCTGAGACCCTTCCCATAGCAGGAGATGTGATATCCAACTCCTTCCCATTCCAATCATCAGACCCTTCCTATAGCATGAGATGTGATATCTCAATGCTTCTAATGTCAAACTTGAGACCCTACCTATAGCATGAGATGTGATATCCAAGTCCTTCCCATTCCAATCCTGAGACACTTCCTATAGCATGAGATGTGATATCTCAATGCTTCTAATACCAAACCTGAGACTCTTCCTATAACATGAGATGGGATATCCAACTCCTTCCAATTCCAATCCCGAGACCCTTTTGATAGCAGAGATGTGATATCTCAATGTTTATACCAAACCTGAGACCCTTCCTACGGCATGAGATGTCATATTCAACTCCTTCCCATTCCAATCCTGAGACCCTTCCTATAGCATGAGATGTGATGTCTCAATGCTTCTAATACCAAACCTGAGATCCTTCCTATAACATGAGATGTGATATCCAACTCCTTCCATTCCAATCCTGAGACCCTTCCTATAGCATGCGATGTGATATCTCAATGCTTATACCAAACCTGAGACCCTTCCTATAGCATGAGATGTGATATCCAACTCCTTCCCATTCCAATCCTGAGACCCTTCCTATAGCATGAGATGTGATATCTCAATGCCTCTAATACCAAACCTGAGATCCTTCCTCTAACATGAAATGTGATATCCAACTCCTTCACTTTCCAAACCTGAGAGCCTATCTATAGCATGAGATGTGATATCCAAGTCCTTCCCATTCCAATCCTTAGACCCTTCCTACAGCATGCAATATGATATCTCAATGATTCTAATAAAAAACCTGAGACCCGTCCTATAACATGAGATGGGATATCCAACTCCTTCCCATTCCAATCCTGAGACACGTCCGATAGCAGAGATGTGATATCTCAATGTTTATACCAAACCTGAGACCCTTCCTATAACATGAGATGTGATATCCAACTCCTTCCCGTTCCAAACCTGAGACCCTTCCTTTAGCATGAGATGTGATATCCAGCTCCTTCCCATTCCAATCCTCAGACACTTCTGATAGCATAAGATGTGATATCTCAATGCTTCTAATATCAAAACTGAGACCCTCCCTATAGCATATGTGATATCTAAGTCCTTCCCATTCCAATCCTGAGACCCTTCCTATAGCATGAGATGTGATATCTCAATGCTCCTACCAAACCTGAGACCCTTCCTTTAGCATGAGATGTGATATCCAACTCCTTCCCATTCCAATCCTGAGACCCTTCCTATAGCATGAGATGTGATATCTCAATACTTCTAATAACAAACCTGAGATCCTTCCGATAACATGAGATGTGATATCTCAATACTTCTAATACCAAACCTGAGATCCATCCTATAACATGAGATGTGATATCCAAATCCTTCCCCTTCCAAACCTGAGACCCTCCCTTTAGCATGAGATGTGATATCCAACTCCTTCCCATTCCAATCCTGAGACCCTTCTGATAGCATAAGATATGATATCTCAATGTTTCTATAACAAACCTGAGATCCTTCTGATAGCATGAGATGTGATATCTCAATGCTTCTAATACCAAACCTGAGATCCTACCTCTAACATGAAATGTGATATCCAACTCTTTCCCCTTGCAAACCTGAGAGCCTTCCTATAGCATGAGATGTGATATCCAAGTCCTTCCCATTCCAATCCTGAGACCCTTCCTATAACATGAGATGTGATATCCAACTCCTTCCCATTCCAACCTGAGACCCTTCCTATAGCATGAGATGGGATATCCAACTCCTTCCAAATCCAATCCCGATACCCTTCCGATAGCATGAGATGTGATATCCCAATGCTTCTACCAAACCTGAGACCCATATTATGGCATGAGATGTGATATCAAACTCCTTCCCATTCTAATCCATGAGACTTGATATCTCAATGCTTCTAATACCAAACCTGAGACCCGTCCTATAACATGAGATGTGATATCCAAATCCTTCCCCTTCCAAACCTTAGACCCTTCCTTTATCATGAGATGTGATATCCAACTCCTTCCCATTCCAATCTTGAGACCCTTCCGATATCATGAAATGTGATATCTCAATGCTTCTATCAAACTTGAGACCCTCCCTATAGCATGAGATGTGATATCCAAGTCCTTCCCATTCCAATCCTGAGACCCTTCCTATAGCATGAGATGTGATATCTCAATGCTTCTAATACCAAACCTGAGACCCTTCCTATAACATGAGATGGGAATATCCAACTCCTTCCCATTCCAATCCTTAGACCCTTCCTACAGCATGCAATATGATATCTCAATGATTTTAATAAAAAACCTGAGACCCGTCCTATAACATGAGATGGGATATCCAACTCCTTCCCATTCCAATCCTGAGACACTTCCGATAGCAGAGATGTGATATCTCAATGCTTATACCAAACCTGAGACCCTTCCTATATCATGAGATGTGATATCCAAATCCTTCCCGTTCCAAACCTGAGACCCTTCCTTTAGCATGAGATGTGATATCCAGCTCCTTCCCATTCCAATCCTGAGACACTTCCGATAGCATGAGATGTGATATCTCAATGCTTCTAATATCAAAACTGAGACCCTCCCTATAGCATGATATGTGATATCTAAGTCCTTCCCATTCCAATCCTGAGACCCTCCCTATAGCATGAGATGTGATATCCAACTCCTTCCCATTCCAATCCTGAGACCCTTCCTATAGCATGAGATATGATATCTCAATACTTCTAATACCAAACGTGAGATCCTTCCGATAACATGAGATGTGATATCCAAATCCTTCCCCTTCCAAACCTGAGACCCTCCCTTTAGCATGAAATGTGATATCCAACTCCTTCCTATTCCAATCCTGAGACTCTTCTGATAGCATGAGATGTGATATCTCAATGCTTCTAATACCAAACCTGAGATCCTTCCGATAGCATGAGATGTGATATCTCAATGCTTCTAATACCAAACCTGAGATCCTTCCTATAACATGAGATGTGATATCCAAATCCTTCCCCTTCCAAACCTGAGACCCTCCCTTTAGCATGAGATGTGATATCTAACTCCTTCCCATTCCATTCCTGAGACCCTTCTGATAGCATGAGATGTGATATCTCAATGCCTCTAATACCAAACCTGAGATCCTACCTCTAACATGAAATGAGATATCCAACTCTTTCCCCTTCCAAACCTGAGAGCCTTCCTATAGCATGAGATGTGATATCCAAGTCCTTCCCATTCCAATACTGAGACCCTTCCTATAGCTTGAGATGTGATATCCAACTCCTTCCCATTCCAATTCTGAGACCCTTCCTATAGCATGAGATGTGATATCTCAATGCTTATACCAAACCTGAGAGCCTACCTATAACATGAGATGTGATATCCAAGTCCATCCCATTCCAATCCTTAGACCCTTCCTACAGCATGCGATGTGATATCTCAATGATTCTAATACCAAACCAGAGACTCTTCCTATAACATGAGATGGGATATCCAACTCCTTCCCATTCCAATTCTGAGACCCTTCCTATACTATGAGACTTGATATCTCAATGCTTCTAATACCAAACCTGAGACCCGTAATATAACATGAGATGTGATATCCAAATCCTTCCCATTCCAAACCTTAGACCCTTCCTTTATCATGAGATGTGATATCCAACTCCTTCCCATTCCAATCCTGAGACCCTTCCGATATCATGAGATGTGATATCTCAAAGCTTCTAATATCAAACTTGAGACCCTCCCTATAGCATGAGATGTGATATCCAAGTCCTTCCCATTCCAATCCTGAGACCCTTCCTATAGCATGAGATGTGATATCTCAATGCTTCTAATACCAAACCTGAGACCCTTCCTATAACATGAGATGGGAATATCCAACTCCTTCCCATTCCAATCTTGAGACCCTTCCGATAGCAGAGATGTGATATCTCAATGCTTATACCAAACCTGAGATCCTTCCTATAACATGAGATGTGATATCCAACTCCTTCCCATTCCAATCCTGAGACACTTCGTATAGCATGAGATGTGATATCTCACTGCTTATACCAAACCCGAGACCCTTCCCATAGCAGGAGATGTGATATCCAACTCCTTCCCATTCCAATCCTCAGACCCTTCCTATAGCATGAGATGTGATATCTCAATGCTTCTAATGTCAAACTTGAGACCCTACCTATAGCATGAGATGTGATATCCAAGTCCTTCCCATTCCAATCCTGAGACACTTCCTATAGCATGAGATGTGATATCTCAATGCTTCTAATACCAAACTTGAGACTCTTCCTATAACATGAGATGGGATATCCAACTCCTTCCCATTCTAATCCTGAGACCCTTTTGATAGCAGAGATGTGATATCTCAATGTTTATACCAAACCTGAGACCCTTCCTACGGCATGAGATGTCATATTCAACTCCTTCCCATTCCAATCCTGAGACCCTTCCTATAGCATGAGATTTGATATCCAACTCCTTCCCATTCCAATCCTGAGACCCTTCCTATAGCATGAGATGTGATGTCTCAATGCTTCTGATACCAAACCTGAGATCCTTCCTATAACATGAGATCTGATATCCAACTCCTTCCATTCCAATCCTGAGACCCTTCCTATAGCATGAGATGTGATATCTCAATGCTTATACCAAACCTGAGACCCTTCCTATAGCATGAGATGTGATATCCAACTCCTTCCCATTCCAATCCTGAGACCCTTCCTATAGCATGAGATGTGATATCTCAATGCTTCTAATACCAAACCTGAGATCCTTCCTCTAACATGAAATGTGAGATCCAACTCCTTCCCTTTCCAAACCTAAGAGCCTATCTATAGCATGAGATGTGATATCCAAGTCCTTCACATTCCAACCCTTAGACCCTTCCTACAGCATGCAATATGATATCTCAATGATTCCAATAACAAACCTGAGACCCGTCCTATAACATGAGATGGGATATCCAACTCCTTCCCATTCCAATCCTGAGACACTTCCGATAGCAGAGATGTGATATCTCAATGTTTATACCAAACCTGAGACCCTTCCTATAACATGAGATGTGATATCCAACTCCTTCCCGTTCCAAACCTGAGACCCTTCCTTTAGCATGAGATGTGATATCCAGCTCCTTCCCATTCCAATCCTGAGACACTTCCGATAGGATGAGATGTGATATCTCAATGCTTCTAATATCAAAACTGAGACCCTCCCTATAGCATGATATGTGATATCTAAGTCCTTCCCATTCCAATCCTGAGACCCTTCCTATAGCATGAGATGTGATATCTCAATGCTTCTACCAAACCTGAGACCCTTCCTTTAGCATGAGATGTGATATCCAACTCCTTCCCATTCCAATCCTGAGACCCTTCCTATAGCATGAGATGTGATATCTCAATACTTCTAATACCAAACCTGAGATCCTTCCGATAACATGAGATGTGATATCTCAATACTTCTAATACCAAACCTGAGATCCATCCTATAACATGAGATGTGATATCCAACTCCTTCCCTTTCCAAACCTGAGAGCCGTTCTATAGCATGAGATGTGATAACCAGGTCCTTCCCATTCCAATCCTTAGACCCTTCCTACAGCATGCAATATGATATCTCAATGATTCTAATAACAAACCTGAGACCCGTCCTATAGCATGAGATATGATATCCAAGTCCTTCCCATTCCAATCCTGAGACCCTTCCTATAACACGAAATGTGATATCCAACTCCTTCCCATTCCAACCTGAGACCCTTCCTATAGCATGAGATGGGATATCCAACTCCTTCCCATTCCAATCCTGAGACCTTTCCGATAGCAGAGATGTGATATCTCAATGCTTATACCAAACCTGCGAACCTTCCTATGGCCTGAGATGTCATATACAACTCCTTCCCATTCCAATCCTGAGACCCTTCCTTTAGCATGAGATGTGATATCTCAATGCTTATACCAAATCTGAGACCCTTCCTATAGCATGAGATGTGATATCCAAGTCCATCCCATTCCAATCCTTAGACCCTTCCTACAGCATGCGATGTGATATCTCAATGATTCTAATACCAAACCAGAGACTCTTCCTATAACATGAGATGGGATATCCAACTCCTTCCCATTCCAATCCTGAGCCGCTTCCGATAGCAGAGATGTGATATCTCAATGCTTATACCAAACCTGAGACCCTTCCTATAACATGAGATGTGATATCCAACTCCTTCCCGTTCCAAACCTGAGACACTAACTATAGCATATGTGATATCCAACTCCTTCCCATTCCAAACATGAGACCCTTCCTATAGCAAGAAAGTAATATCCAACTCCTACCCATTCCAATCCTGAGACCCTTCCTATAGCAAGAGATGTGATATCCAAATCCTTCCCATTCCAATCCTGAGACCCTTCCTATAACATGAGATGTGATATCCAACTCCTTCCCATTCCAACCTGAGACACTTCCTATAGCATGAGAAGGGATATCCAACTCATTCCCAATCCAATCCTGAGACCCTTCCGATAGCAGAGATGTGATATCTCAATGCTTATACCAAACCTGAGACCCTTCCTATGGCATGAGATGTGATATCCAACTCCTTGCCATTCAAATCCTGAGACCCTTCCTATAGCATGAGAAGGGATATCCAACTCCTTCCCAATCCAATCCTGAGACCCTTCCGATAGCAGCGACGTGATATCTCAATGCTTCTACCAAACCTGAGACCCTTCCTTTAGCATGAGATGTGATATCCAAATCCTTCACATTCCAATCCTGAGACCCTTCCTATAGCATGAGATGTGATATCTCAATGCTTCTAATACCAAACCTGAGATCCTTCCTATAACATGAGATGTGATATCCAATTCCTTCCCATTCCAAACCTGAGACCCTTCCTATTGGATGAGATGTGATATCCAACTCCTTCCCATTCCAACCTTGAGACCCTTCCTATAGCATGAGATGTGATGTCTCAATGCTTCTAATACCAAACCTGAGATCCTTCCTATAACATGAGATGTGATATCCAACTCCTTCCATTCCAATCCTGAGACCCGTCCTATAGCATGAGATGTGATATCTCAATGCTTATACCAAACCTGAGACCCTTCCTATAGCATGAGATGTGATATCCAACTGCTTCCCATTCCAATCCTGAGACCCTTCCTATAGCATGAGATGTGATATCTCAATGCTTCTAATACCAAACCTGAGATCCTTCCTCTAACATGAAATGTGATATCCAACTCCTTCCCTTTCCAAACCTAAGAGCCTATCTATAGCATGAGATGTGATATCCAAGTCCTTCACATTCCAACCCTTAGACCCTTCCTACAGCATGCAATATGATATCTCAATGATTCTAATAACAAACCTGAGACCCGCCCTATAACATGAGATGGGATATCCAACTCCTTCCCATTCCAATCCTGAGACACTTCCGATAGCAGAGATGTGATATCTCAATGCTTATACCAAACCTGAGACCCTTCCTATAACATGAGATGTGATATCCAAATCCTTCCCGTTCCAAACCTGAGACCCTTCCTTTAGCATGAGATGTGATATCCAGCTCCTTCCCATTCCAATCCTGAGACACTTCCGATAGCATGAGATGTGATATCTCAATGCTTCTAATATCAAAACTGAGACCCTCCCTATAGCATGATATGTGATATCTAAGTCCTTCCCATTCCAATTCTGAGACCCTCCCTATAGCATGAGATGTGATATCCAACTCCTTCCCATTCCAATCCTGAGACCCTTCCTATAGCATGAGATATGATATCTCAATACTTCTAATACCAAACGTGAGATCCTTCCGATAACATGAGATGTGATATCCAAATCCTTCCCCTTCCAAACCTGAGACCCTCCCTTTAGCATGAAATGTGATATCCAACTCCTTCCTATTCCAATGCTGAGACTCTTCTGATAGCATGAGATGTGATATCTCAATGTTTCTAATACCAAACCTGAGATCCTTCCGATAGCATGAGATGTGATATCTCAATGCTTCTAATACCAAACCTGAGATCCTTCCTATAACATGAGATGTGATATCCAAATCCTTCCCCTTCCAAACCTGAGACCCTCCCTTTAGCATGAGATGTGATATCTAACTCCTTCCCATTCCATTCCTGAGACCCTTCTGATAGCATGAGATGTGATATCTCAATGCCTCTAATACCAAACCTGAGATCCTACCTCTAACATGAAATGAGATATCCAACTCTTTCCCCTTCCAAACCTGAGAGCCTTCCTATAGCATGAGATGTGATATCCAAGTCCTTCCCATTCCAATACTGAGACCCTTCCTATAGCTTGAGATGTGATATCCAACTCCTTCCCATTCCAATTCTGAGACCCTTCCTATAGCATGAGATGTGATATCTCAATGCTTATACCAAACCTGAGAGCCTACCTATAGCATGAGATGTGATATCCAAGTCCATCCCATTCCAATCCTTAGACCCTTCCTACAGCATGCGATGTGATATCTCAATGATTCTAATACCAAACCAGAGACTCTTCCTATAACATGAGATGGGATATCCAACTCCTTCCCATTCCAATTCTGAGACCCTTCCTATACTATGAGACTTGATATCTCAATGCTTCTAATACCAAACCTGAGACCCGTAATATAACATGAGATGTGATATCCAAATCCTTCCCCTTCCAAACCTTAGACCCTTCCTTTATCATGAGATGTGATATCCAACTCCTTCCCATTCCAATCCTGAGACCCTTCCGATATCATGAGATGTGATATCTCAAAGCTTCTAATATCAAACTTGAGACCCTCCCTATAGCATGAGATGTGATATCCAAGTCCTTCCCATTCCAATCCTGAGACCCTTCCTATAGCATGAGATGTGATATCTCAATGCTTCTAATACCAAACCTGAGACCCTTCCTATAACATGAGATGGGAATATCCAACTCCTTCCCATTCCAATCTTCAGACCCTTCCGATAGCAGAGATGTGATATCTCAATGCTTATACCACACCTGAGATCCTTCCTATAACATGAGATGTGATATCCAACTCCTTCCCATTCCAATCCTGAGACACTTCCTATAGCATGAGATGTGATATCTCACTGCTTATACCAAACCTGAGACCCTTCCCATAGCAGGAGATGTGATATCCAACTCCTTCCCATTCCAATCCTCAGACCCTTCCTATAGCATGAGATGTGATATCTCAATGCTTCTAATACCAAACCTGAGACTCTTCCTATAACATGAGATGGGATATCCAACTCCTTCCAATTCCAATCCTGAGACCCTTTTGATAGCAGAGATGTGATATCTCAATGTTTATACCAAACCTGAGACCCTTCCTACGGCATGAGATGTCATATTCAACTCCTTCCCATTCCAATCCTGAGACCCTTCCTATAGCATGAGATTTGATATCCAACTCCTTCCCATTCCAATCCTGAGACCCTTCCTATAGCATGAGATGTGAAGTCTCAATGCTTCTAATACCAAACCTGAGATCCTTCCTATAACATGAGATGTGATATCCAACTCCTTCCATTCCAATCCTGAGATCCTTCCTATAGCATGAGATGTGATATATCAATGCTTATACCAAACCTGAGACCCTTCCTATAGCATGAGATGTGATATCCAACTCCTTCCCATTCCAATCCTGAGACCCTTCCTATAGCCTGAGATGTGATATCCAATTCCTTCCCATTCCAATCCTGAGACCCTTCCTATAGCATGAGATGTGATATCTCAATGCTTATACCAAACCTGAGAGCCTACCTATAACATGAGATGTGATATCCAAGTCCATCCCATTCCAATCCTTAGACCCTTCCTACAGCATGCGATGTGATATCTCAATGATTCTAATACCAAACCAGAGACTCTTCCTATAACATGAGATGGGATATCCAACTCCTTCCCATTCCAATCCTGAGCCGCTTCCGATAGCAGAGATGTGATATCTCAATGCTTATACCAAACCTGAGACCCTTCCTATAACATGAGATGTGATATCCAACTCCTTCCCGTTCCAAACCTGAGACACTAACTATAGCATATGTGATATCCAACTCCTTCCCATTCCAAACATGAGCCCCTTCCTATAGCAATAAAGTAATATCCAACTCATACCCATTCCAATCCTGAGACCCTTCCTATAGCAAGAGATGTGATATCCAAATCCTTCCCATTCCAATCCTGAGACCCTTCCTATAACATGAGATGTGATATCCAACTCCTTCCCATTCCAACCTGAGACACTTCCTATAGCATGAGAAGGGATATCCAACTCCTTCCCAATCCAATCCTGAGACCCTTCCGATAGCAGAGATGTGATATCTCAATGCTTATACCAAACCTGAGACCCTTCCTATGGCATGAGATGTGATATCCAACTCCTTGCCATTCAAATCCTGAGACCCTTCCTATAGCATGAGAAGGGATATCCAACTCCTTCCCAATCCAATCCTGAGACCCTTCCGATAGCAGCGACGTGATATCTCAATGCTTCTACCAAACCTGAGACCCTTCCTTTAGCATGAGATGTGATATCCAAATCCTTCACATTCCAATCCTGAGACCCTTCCTATAGCATGAGATGTGATATCTCAATGCTTCTAATACCAAACCTGAGATCCTTCCTATAACATGAGATGTGATATCCAATTCCTTCCCATTCCAAACCTGAGACCCTTCCTATTGGATGAGATGTGATATCCAACTCCTTCCCATTCCAACCCTGAGACCCTTCCTATAGCATGAGATGTGATATCTCAATGCTTCTAATACCAAACCTGAGATCCTTCCTCTAACATGAAATGTGATATCCAACTCCTTCCCTTTCCAAACCTAAGAGCCTATCTATAGCATGAGATGTGATATCCAAGTCCTTCACATTCCAACCCTTAGACCCTTCCTACAGCATGCAATATGATATCTCAATGATTCTAATAACAAACCTGAGACCCGTCCTATAACATGAGATGGGATATCCAACTCCTTCCCATTCCAATCCTGAGACACTTCCGATAGCAGAGATGTGATATCTCAATGCTTATACCAAACCTGAGACCCTTCCTATAACATGAGATGTGATATCCAAATCCTTCTCGTTCCAAACCTGAGACCCTTCCTTTAGCATGAGATGTGATATCCAGCTCCTTCCCATTCCAATCCTGAGACACTTCCGATAGCATGAGATGTGATATCTCAATGCTTCTAATATCAAAACTGAGACCCTCCCTATAGCATGATATGTGATATCTAAGTCCTTCCCATTCCAATCCTGAGACCCTCCCTATATCATGAGATGTGATATCCAACTCCTTCCCATTCCAATCCTGAGACCCTTCCTATAGCATGAGATATGATATCTCAATACTTCTAATACCAAACGTGAGATCCTTCCGATAACATGAGATGTGATATCCAAATCCTTCCCCTTCCAAACCTGAGACCCTCCCTTTAGCATGAAATGTGATATCCAACTCCTTCCTATTCCAATCCTGAGACTCTTCTGATAGCATGAGATGTGATATCTCAATGCTTCTAATACCAAACCTGAGATCCTTCCGATAGCATGAGATGTGATATCTCAATGCTTCTAATACCAAACCTGAGATCCTTCCTATAACATGAGATGTGATATCCAAATCCTTCCCCTTCCAAACCTGAGACCCTCCCTTTAGCATGAGATGTGATATCTAACTCCTTCCCATTCCATTCCTGAGACCCTTCTGATAGCATGAGATGTGATATCTCAATGCCTCTAATACCAAACCTGAGATCCTACCTCTAACATGAAATGAGATATCCAACTCTTTCCCCTTCCAAACCTGAGAGCCTTCCTATAGCATGAGATGTGATATCAAAGTCCTTCCCATTCCAATACTGAGACCCTTCCTATAGCTTGAGATGTGATATCCAACTCCTTCCCATTCCAATTCTGAGACCCTTCCTATAGCATGAGATGTGATATCTCAATGCTTATACCAAACCTGAGAGTCTACCTATAGCATGAGATGTGATATCCAAGTCCATCCCATTCCAATCCTTAGACCCTTCCTACAGCATGCGATGTGAATATCTCAATGATTCTAATACCAAACCAGAGACTCTTCCTATAACATGAGATGGGATATCCAACTCCTTCCCATTCCAATTCTGAGACCCTTCCTATACTATGAGACTTGATATCTCAATGCTTCTAATACCAAACCTGAGACCCGTAATATAACATGAGATGTGATATCCAAATCCTTCCCCTTCCAAACCTTAGACCCGTCCTTTATCATGAGATGTGATATCCAACTCCTTCCCATTCCAATCCTGAGACCCTTCCGATATCATGAGATGTGATATCTCAAAGCTTCTAATATCAAACTTGAGACCCTCCCTATAGCATGAGATGTGATATCCAAGTCCTTCCCATTCCAATCCTGAGACCCTTCCTATAGCATGAGATGTGATATCTCAATGCTTCTAATACCAAACCTGAGACCCTTCCTATAACATGAGATGGGAATATCCAACTCCTTCCCATTCCAATCTTGAGACCCTTCCGATAGCAGAGATGTGATATCTCAATGCTTATACCACACCTGAGATCCTTCCTATAACATGAGATGTGATATCCAACTCCTTCCCATTCCAATCCTGAGACACTTCCTATAGCATGAGATGTGATATCTCACTGCTTATACCAAACCTGAGACCCTTCCCATAGCAGGAGATGTGATATCCAACTCCTTCCCATTCCAATCCTCAGACCCTTCCTATAGCATGAGATGTGATATCTCAATGCTTCTAATGTCAAACTTGAGACCCTACCTATAGCATGAGATGTGATATCCAAGTCCTTCCCATTCCAATCCTGAGACACTTCCTATAGCATGAGATGTGATATCTCAATGTTTATACCAAACCTGAGACCCTTCCTACGGCATGAGATGTCATATTCAGCTCCTTCCCATTCCAATCCTGAGACCCTTTCGATAGCAGAGATGTGATATCTCAATGTTTATACCAAACCTGAGACCCTTCCTACGGCATGAGATGTCATATTCAGCTCCTTCCCATTCCAATCCTGAGACCCTTCCTATAGCATGAGATTTGATATCCAACTCCTTCCCATTCCAATCCTGAGACCCTTCCTATAGCATGAGATGTGATGTCTCAATGCTTCTAATACCAAACCTGAGATCCTTCCTATAACATGAGATGTGATATCCAACTCCTTCCATTCCAATCCTGAGACCCTTCCTATAGCATGAGATGTGATATCTCAATGCTTATACCAAACCTGAGACCCTTCCTATAGCATGAGATGTGATATCCAACTCCTTCCCATTCCAATCCTGAGACCCTTCCTATAGCCTGAGATGTGATATCCAATTCCTTCCCATTCCAATCCTGAGACCCTTCCTATAGCATGAGATGTGATATCTCAATGCTTATACCAAACCTGAGAGCCTACCTATAACATGAGATGTGATATCCAAGTCCATCCCATTCCAATCCTTAGACCCTTCCTACAGGATGCGATGTGATATCTCAATGATTCTTATACCAAACCAGAGACTCTTCCTATAACATGAGATGGGATATCCAACTCCTTCCCATTCCAATCCTGAGCCGCTTCCGATAGCAGAGATGTGATATCTCAATGCTTATACCAAACCTGAGACCCTTCCTATAACATGAGATGTGATATCCAACTCCTTCCCGTTCCAAACCTGAGACACTAACTATAGCATATGTGATATCCAACTCCTTCCCATTCCAAACATGATATCCTTCCTATAGCAAGAAAGTAATATCCAACTCCTACCCATTCCAATCCTGAGACCCTTCCTATAGCAAGAGATGTGATATCCAAATCCTTCCCATTCCAATCCTGAGACCCTTCCTATAACATGAGATGTGATATCCAACTCCTTCCCATTCCAACCTGAGACACTTCCTATAGCATGAGAAGGGATATCCAACTCCTTCCCAATCCAATCCTGAGACCCTTCCGATAGCAGAGATGTGATATCTCAATGCTTATACGAAACCTGAGACCCTTCCTATGGCATGAGATGTGATATCCAACTCCTTGCCATTCAAATCCTGAGACCCTTCCTATAGCATGAGAAGGGATATCCAACTCCTTCCCAATCCAATCCTGAGACCCTTCCGATAGCAGCGACGTGATATCTCAATGCTTCTACCAAACCTGAGACCCTTCCTTTAGCATGAGATGTGATATCCAAATCCTTCACATTCCAATCCTGAGACCCTTCCTATAGCATGAGATGTGATATCTCAATGCTTCTAATACCAAACCTGAGATCCTTCCTATAACATGAGATGTGATATCCAATTCCTTCCCATTCCAAACCTGAGACCCTTCCTATTGGATGAGATGTGATATCCAACTCCTTCCTATTCCAACCCTGACACCCTTCCTATAGCATGAGATGTGATGTCTCAATGCTTCTAATACCAAACCTGAGATCCTTCCTATAACATGAGATGTGATATCCAACTCCTTCCATTCCAATCCTGAGACCCGTCCTATAGCATGAGATGTGATATCTCAATGCTTATACCAAACCTGAGACCCTTCCTATAGCATGAGATGTCATATCCAACTGCTTCCCATTCCAATCCTGAGACCCTTCCTATAGCATGAGATGTGATATCTCAATGCTTCTAATACCAAACCTGAGATCCTTCCTCTAACATGAAATGTGATATCCAACTCCTTCCCTTTCCAAACCTAAGAGCCTATCTATAGCATGAGATGTGATATCCAAGTCCTTCACATTCCAACCCTTAGACCCTTCCTACAGCATGCAATATGATATCTCAATGATTCTAATAACAAACCTGAGACCCGTCCTATAACATGAGATGGGATATCCAACTCCTTCCCATTCCAATCCTGAGACACTTCCGATAGCAGAGATGTGATATCTCAATGCTTATACCACACCTGAGATCCTTCCTATAACATGAGATGTGATATCCAACTCCTTCCCATTCCAATCCTGAGACACTTCCTATAGCATGAGATGTGATATCTCACTGCTTATACCAAACCTGAGACCCTTCCCATAGCAGGAGATGTGATATCCAACTCCTTCCCATTCCAATCCTCAGACCCTTCCTATAGCATGAGATGTGATATCTCAATGCTTCTAATGTCAAACTTGAGACCCTACCTATAGCATGAGATGTGATATCCAAGTCCTTCCCATTCCAATCCTGAGACACTTCCTATAGCATGAGATGTGATATCTCAATGCTTCTAATACCAAACCTGAGACTCTTCCTATAACATGAGATGGGATATCCAACTCCTTCCAATTCCAATCCTGAGACCCTTTTGATAGCAGAGATGTGATATCTCAATGTTTATACCAAACCTGAGACCCTTCCTACGGCATGAGATGTCATATTCAACTCCTTCCCATTCCAATCCTGAGACCCTTCCTATAGCATGAGATTTGATATCCAACTCCTTCCCATTCCAATCCTGAGACCCTTCCTATAGCATGAGATGTGATGTCTCAATGCTTCTAATACCAAACCTGAGATCCTTCCTATAACATGAGATGTGATATCCAACTCCTTCCATTCCAATCCTGAGACGTTTCCTATAGCATGAGATGTGATATCTCAATGCTTATACCAAACCTGAGACCCTTCCTATAGCATGAGATGTGATATCCAACTCCTTCCCATTCCAATCCTGAGACCCTTCCTATAGCCTGAGATGTGATATCCAATTCCTTCCCATTCCAATCCTGAGACCCTTCCTATAGCATGAGATGTGATATCTCAATGCTTATACCAAACCTGAGAGCCTACCTATAACATGAGATGTGATATCCAAGTCCATCCCATTCCAATCCTTAGACCCTTCCTACAGCATGCGATGTGATATCTCAATGATTCTAATACCAAACCAGAGACTCTTCCTATAACATGAGATGGGATATCCAACTCCTTCCCATTCCAATCCTGAGCCGCTTCCGATATCAGAGATGTGATATCTCAATGCTTATACCAAACCTGAGACCCTTCCTATAACATGAGATGTGATATCCAACTCCTTCCCGTTCCAAACCTGAGACACTAACTATAGCATATGTGATATCCAACTCCTTCCCATTCCAAACATGAGACCCTTCCTATAGCAAGAAAGTAATATCCAACTCCTACCCATTCCAATCCTGAGACCCTTCCTATAGCAAGAGATGTGATATCCAAATCCTTCCCATTCCAATCCTGAGACCCTTCCTATAACATGAGATGTGATATCCAACTCCTTCCCATTCCAACCTGAGACACTTCCTATAGCATGAGAAGGGATATCCAACTCCTTCCCAATCCAATCCTGAGACCCTTCCGATAGCAGAGATGTGATATCCAAATCCTTCACATTCCAATCCTGAGACCCTTCCTATAGCATGAGATGTGATATCTCAATGCTTCTAATACCAAACCTGAGATCCTTCCTCTAACATGAAATGTGATATCCAACTCCTTCCCTTTCCAAACCTAAGAGCCTATCTATAGCATGAGATGTGATATCCAAGTCCTTCACATTCCAACCCTTAGACCCTTCCTACAGCATGCAATATGATATCTCAATGATTCTAATAACAAACCTGAGACCCGTCCTATAACATGAGATGGGATATCCAACTCCTTCCCATTCCAATCCTGAGACACTTCCGATAGCAGAGATGTGATATCTCAATGCTTATACCAAACCTGAGACCCTTCCTATAACATGAGATGTGATATCCAAATCCTTCTCGTTCCAAACCTGAGACCCTTCCTTTAGCATGAGATGTGATATCCAGCTCCTTCCCATTCCAATCCTGAGACACTTCCGATAGCATGAGATGTGATATCTCAATGCTTCTAATATCAAAACTGAGACCCTCCCTATAGCATGATATGTGATATCTAAGTCCTTCCCATTCCAATCCTGAGACCCTCCCTATAGCATGAGATGTGATATCCAACTCCTTCCCATTCCAATCCTGAGACCCTTCCTATAGCATGAGATATGATATCTCAATACTTCTAATACCAAACGTGAGATCCTTCCGATAACATGAGATGTGATATCCAAATCCTTCCCCTTCCAAACCTGAGACCCTCCCTTTAGCATGAAATGTGATATCCAACTCCTTCCTATTCCAATCCTGAGACTCTTCTGATAGCATGAGATGTGATATCTCAATGCTTCTAATACCAAACCTGCGATCCTTCCGATAGCATGAGATGTGATATCTCAATGCTTCTAATACCAAACCTGAGATCCTTCCTATAACATGAGATGTGATATCCAAATCCTTCCCCTTCCAAACCTGAGACCCTCCCTTTAGCATGAGATGTGATGTCTAACTCCTTCCCATTCCATTCCTGAGACCCTTCTGATAGCATGAGATGTGATATCTCAATGCCTCTAATACCAAACCTGAGATCCTACCTCTAACATGAAATGAGATATCCAACTCTTTCCCCTTCCAAACCTGAGAGCCTTCCTATAGCATGAGATGTGATATCCAAGTCCTTCCCATTCCAATACTGAGACCCTTCCTATAGCTTGAGATGTGATATCCAACTCCTTCCCATTCCAATTCTGAGACCCTTCCTATAGCATGAGATGTGATATTTCAATGCTTATACCAAACCTGAGAGCCTACCTATAGCATGAGATGTGATATCCAAGTCCATCCCATTCCAATCCTTAGACCCTTACTACAGCATGCGATGTGAATATCTCAATGATTCTAATACCAAACCAGAGACTCTTCCTATAACATGAGATGGGATATCCAACTCCTTCCCATTCCAATTATGAGACCCTTCCTATACTATGAGACTTGATATCTCAATGCTTCTAATACCAAACCTGAGACCCGTAATATAACATGAGATGTGATA
The DNA here is from genome assembly GCF_040938575.1 of Ambystoma mexicanum. Classification (NCBI taxonomy): domain Eukaryota; kingdom Metazoa; phylum Chordata; class Amphibia; order Caudata; family Ambystomatidae; genus Ambystoma; species Ambystoma mexicanum. The sequence goes on along the minus strand of NC_090922.1, from coordinate 7,956,949 downwards.
TCCAAATCCTTCCCCTTCCAAACCTTAGACCCTTGCTTTATCATGAGATGTGATATCCAACTCCTTCCCATTCCAATCCTGAGACCCTTCCGATATCATGAGATGTGATATCTCAAAGCTTCTAATATCAAACTTGAGACCCTCCCTATAGCATGAGATGTGATATCCAAGTCCTTCCCATTCCAATCCTGAGACCCTTCCTATAGCATGAGATGTGATATCTCAATGCTTCTAATACCAAACCTGAGACCCTTCCTATAACATGAGATGGGAATATCCAACTCCTTCCCATTCCAATCTTGAGACCCTTCCGATAGCAGAGATGTGATATCTCAATGCTTATACCACACCTGAGATCCTTCCTATAGCATGAGATGTGATATCCAACTCCTTCCCATTCCAATCCTGAGACACTTCCTATAGCATGAGATGTGATATCTCACTGCTTATACCAAACCTGAGACCCTTCCCATAGCAGGAGATGTGATATCCAACTCCTTCCCATTCCAATTCTGAGACCCTTCCTATACTATGAGACTTGATATCTCAATGCTTCTAATACCAAACCTGAGACCCGTAATATAACATGAGATGTGATATCCAAATCCTTCCCCTTCCAAACCTTAGACCCGTCCTTTATCATGAGATGTGATATCCAACTCCTTCCCATTCCAATCCTGAGACCCTTCCGATATCATGAGATGTGATATCTCAAAGCTTCTAATATCAAACTTGAGACCCTCCCTATAGCATGAGATGTGATATCCAAGTCCTTCCCATTCCAATCCTGAGACCCTTCCTATAGCATGAGATGTGATATCTCAATGCTTCTAATACCAAACCTGAGACCCTTCCTATAACATGAGATGGGAATATCCAACTCCTTCCCATTCCAATCTTGAGACCCTTCCGATAGCAGAGATGTGATATCTCAATGCTTATACCACACCTGAGATCCTTCCTATAACATGAGATGTGATATCCAACTCCTTCCCATTCCAATCCTGAGACACTTCCTATAGCATGAGATGTGATATCTCACTGCTTATACCAAACCTGAGACCCTTCCCATAGCAGGAGATGTGATATCCAACTCCTTCCCATTCCAATCCTCAGACCCTTCCTATAGCATGAGATGTGATATCTCAATGCTTCTAATGTCAAACTTGAGACCCTACCTATAGCATGAGATGTGATATCCAAGTCCTTCCCATTCCAATCCTGAGACACTTCCTATAGCATGAGATGTGATATCTCAATGTTTATACCAAACCTGAGACCCTTCCTACGGCATGAGATGTCATATTCAGCTCCTTCCCATTCCAATCCTGAGACCCTTTCGATAGCAGAGATGTGATATCTCAATGTTTATACCAAACCTGAGACCCTTCCTACGGCATGAGATGTCATATTCAGCTCCTTCCCATTCCAATCCTGAGACCCTTCCTATAGCATGAGATTTGATATCCAACTCCTTCCCATTCCAATCCTGAGACCCTTCCTATAGCATGAGATGTGATGTCTCAATGCTTCTAATACCAAACCTGAGATCCTTCCTATAACATGAGATGTGATATCCAACTCCTTCCATTCCAATCCTGAGACCCTTCCTATAGCATGAGATGTGATATCTCAATGCTTATACCAAACCTGAGACCCTTCCTATAGCATGAGATGTGATATCCAACTCCTTCCCATTCCAATCCTGAGACCCTTCCTATAGCCTGAGATGTGATATCCAATTCCTTCCCATTCCAATCCTGAGACCCTTCCTATAGCATGAGATGTGATATCTCAATGCTTATACCAAACCTGAGAGCCTACCTATAACATGAGATGTGATATCCAAGTCCATCCCATTCCAATCCTTAGACCCTTCCTACAGGATGCGATGTGATATCTCAATGATTCTTATACCAAACCAGAGACTCTTCCTATAACATGAGATGGGATATCCAACTCCTTCCCATTCCAATCCTGAGCCGCTTCCGATAGCAGAGATGTGATATCTCAATGCTTATACCAAACCTGAGACCCTTCCTATAACATGAGATGTGATATCCAACTCCTTCCCGTTCCAAACCTGAGACACTAACTATAGCATATGTGATATCCAACTCCTTCCCATTCCAAACATGATATCCTTCCTATAGCAAGAAAGTAATATCCAACTCCTACCCATTCCAATCCTGAGTCCCTTCCTATAGCAAGAGATGTGATATCCAAATCCTTCCCATTCCAATCCTGAGACCCTTCCTATAACATGAGATGTGATATCCAACTCCTTCCCATTCCAACCTGAGACACTTCCTATAGCATGAGAAGGGATATCCAACTCCTTCCCAATCCAATCCTGAGACCCTTCCGATAGCAGAGATGTGATATCTCAATGCTTATACGAAACCTGAGACCCTTCCTATGGCATGAGATGTGATATCCAACTCCTTGCCATTCAAATCCTGAGACCCTTCCTATAGCATGAGAAGGGATATCCAACTCCTTCCCAATCCAATCCTGAGACCCTTCCGATAGCAGCGACGTGATATCTCAATGCTTCTACCAAACCTGAGACCCTTCCTTTAGCATGAGATGTGATATCCAAATCCTTCACATTCCAATCCTGAGACCCTTCCTATAGCATGAGATGTGATATCTCAATGCTTCTAATACCAAACCTGAGATCCTTCCTATAACATGAGATGTGATATCCAATTCCTTCCCATTCCAAACCTGAGACCCTTCCTATTGGATGAGATGTGATATCCAACTCCTTCCTATTCCAACCCTGACACCCTTCCTATAGCATGAGATGTGATGTCTCAATGCTTCTAATACCAAACCTGAGATCCTTCCTATAACATGAGATGTGATATCCAACTCCTTCCATTCCAATCCTGAGACCCGTCCTATAGCATGAGATGTGATATCTCAATGCTTATACCAAACCTGAGACCCTTCCTATAGCATGAGATGTCATATCCAACTGCTTCCCATTCCAATCCTGAGACCCTTCCTATAGCATGAGATGTGATATCTCAATGCTTCTAATACCAAACCTGAGATCCTTCCTCTAACATGAAATGTGATATCCAACTCCTTCCCTTTCCAAACCTAAGAGCCTATCTATAGCATGAGATGTGATATCCAAGTCCTTCACATTCCAACCCTTAGACCCTTCCTACAGCATGCAATATGATATCTCAATGATTCTAATAACAAACCTGAGACCCGTCCTATAACATGAGATGGGATATCCAACTCCTTCCCATTCCAATCCTGAGACACTTCCGATAGCAGAGATGTGATATCTCAATGCTTATACCACACCTGAGATCCTTCCTATAACATGAGATGTGATATCCAACTCCTTCCCATTCCAATCCTGAGACACTTCCTATAGCATGAGATGTGATATCTCACTGCTTATACCAAACCTGAGACCCTTCCCATAGCAGGAGATGTGATATCCAACTCCTTCCCATTCCAATCCTCAGACCCTTCCTATAGCATGAGATGTGATATCTCAATGCTTCTAATGTCAAACTTGAGACCCTACCTATAGCATGAGATGTGATATCCAAGTCCTTCCCATTCCAATCCTGAGACACTTCCTATAGCATGAGATGTGATATCTCAATGCTTCTAATACCAAACCTGAGACTCTTCCTATAACATGAGATGGGATATCCAACTCCTTCCAATTCCAATCCTGAGACCCTTTTGATAGCAGAGATGTGATATCTCAATGTTTATACCAAACCTGAGACCCTTCCTACGGCATGAGATGTCATATTCAACTCCTTCCCATTCCAATCCTGAGACCCTTCCTATAGCATGAGATTTGATATCCAACTCCTTCCCATTCCAATCCTGAGACCCTTCCTATAGCATGAGATGTGATGTCTCAATGCTTCTAATACCAAACCTGAGATCCTTCCTATAACATGAGATGTGATATCCAACTCCTTCCATTCCAATCCTGAGACGTTTCCTATAGCATGAGATGTGATATCTCAATGCTTATACCAAACCTGAGACCCTTCCTATAGCATGAGATGTGATAACCAACTCCTTCCCATTCCAATCCTGAGACCCTTCCTATAGCCTGAGATGTGATATCCAATTCCTTCCCATTCCAATCCTGAGACCCTTCCTATAGCATGAGATGTGATATCTCAATGCTTATACCAAACCTGAGAGCCTACCTATAACATGAGATGTGATATCCAAGTCCATCCCATTCCAATCCTTAGACCCTTCCTACAGCATGCGATGTGATATCTCAATGATTCTAATACCAAACCAGAGACTCTTCCTATAACATGAGATGGGATATCCAACTCCTTCCCATTCCAATCCTGAGCCGCTTCCGATATCAGAGATGTGATATCTCAATGCTTATACCAAACCTGAGACCCTTCCTATAACATGAGATGTGATATCCAACTCCTTCCCGTTCCAAACCTGAGACACTAACTATAGCATATGTGATATCCAACTCCTTCCCATTCCAAACATGAGACCCTTCCTATAGCAAGAAAGTAATATCCAACTCCTACCCATTCCAATCCTGAGACCCTTCCTATAGCAAGAGATGTGATATCCAAATCCTTCCCATTCCAATCCTGAGACCCTTCCTATAACATGAGATGTGATATCCAACTCCTTCCCATTCCAACCTGAGACACTTCCTATAGCATGAGAAGGGATATCCAACTCCTTCCCAATCCAATCCTGAGACCCTTCCGATAGCAGAGATGTGATATCCAAATCCTTCACATTCCAATCCTGAGACCCTTCCTATAGCATGAGATGTGATATCTCAATGCTTCTAATACCAAACCTGAGATCCTTCCTCTAACATGAAATGTGATATCCAACTCCTTCCCTTTCCAAACCTAAGAGCCTATCTATAGCATGAGATGTGATATCCAAGTCCTTCACATTCCAACCCTTAGACCCTTCCTACAGCATGCAATATGATATCTCAATGATTCTAATAACAAACCTGAGACCCGTCCTATAACATGAGATGGGATATCCAACTCCTTCCCATTCCAATCCTGAGACACTTCCGATAGCAGAGATGTGATATCTCAATGCTTATACCAAACCTGAGACCCTTCCTATAACATGAGATGTGATATCCAAATCCTTCTCGTTCCAAACCTGAGACCCTTCCTTTAGCATGAGATGTGATATCCAGCTCCTTCCCATTCCAATCCTGAGACACTTCCGATAGCATGAGATGTGATATCTCAATGCTTCTAATATCAAAACTGAGACCCTCCCTATAGCATGATATGTGATATCTAAGTCCTTCCCATTCCAATCCTGAGACCCTCCCTATAGCATGAGATGTGATATCCAACTCCTTCCCATTCCAATCCTGAGACCCTTCCTATAGCATGAGATATGATATCTCAATACTTCTAATACCAAACGTGAGATCCTTCCGATAACATGAGATGTGATATCCAAATCCTTCCCCTTCCAAACCTGAGACCCTCCCTTTAGCATGAAATGTGATATCCAACTCCTTCCTATTCCAATCCTGAGACTCTTCTGATAGCATGAGATGTGATATCTCAATGCTTCTAATACCAAACCTGCGATCCTTCCGATAGCATGAGATGTGATATCTCAATGCTTCTAATACCAAACCTGAGATCCTTCCTATAACATGAGATGTGATATCCAAATCCTTCCCCTTCCAAACCTGAGACCCTCCCTTTAGCATGAGATGTGATATCTAACTCCTTCCCATTCCATTCCTGAGACCCTTCTGATAGCATGAGATGTGATATCTCAATGCCTCTAATACCAAACCTGAGATCCTACCTCTAACATGAAATGAGATATCCAACTCTTTCCCCTTCCAAACCTGAGAGCCTTCCTATAGCATGAGATGTGATATCCAAGTCCTTCCCATTCCAATACTGAGACCCTTCCTATAGCTTGAGATGTGATATCCAACTCCTTCCCATTCCAATTCTGAGACCCTTCCTATAGCATGAGATGTGATATTTCAATGCTTATACCAAACCTGAGAGCCTACCTATAGCATGAGATGTGATATCCAAGTCCATCCCATTCCAATCCTTAGACCCTTACTACAGCATGCGATGTGAATATCTCAATGATTCTAATACCAAACCAGAGACTCTTCCTATAACATGAGATGGGATATCCAACTCCTTCCCATTCCAATTATGAGACCCTTCCTATACTATGAGACTTGATATCTCAATGCTTCTAATACCAAACCTGAGACCCGTAATATAACATGAGATGTGATATCCAAATCCTTCCCCTTCCAAACCTTAGACCCTTGCTTTATCATGAGATGTGATATCCAACTCCTTCCCATTCCAATCCTGAGACCCTTCCGATATCATGAGATGTGATATCTCAAAGCTTCTAATATCAAACTTGAGACCCCCCCTATAGCATGAGATGTGATATCCAAGTCCTTCCCATTCCAATCCTGAGACCCTTCCTATAGCATGAGATGTGATATCTCAATGCTTCTAATACCAAACCTGAGACCCTTCCTATAACATGAGATGGGAATATCCAACTCCTTCCCATTCCAATCTTGAGACCCTTCCGATAGCAGAGATGTGATATCTCAATGCTTATACCACACCTGAGATCCTTCCTATAGCATGAGATGTGATATCCAACTCCTTCCCATTCCAATCCTGAGACACTTCCTATAGCATGAGATGTGATATCTCACTGCTTATACCAAACCTGAGACCCTTCCCATAGCAGGAGATGTGATATCCAACTCCTTCCCATTCCAATCCTCAGACCCTTCCTATAGCATGAGATGTGATATCTCAATGCTTCTAATGTCAAACTTGAGACCCTACCTATAGCATGAGATGTGATATCCAAGTCCTTCCCATTCCAATCCTGAGACACTTCCTATAGCATGAGATGTGATATCTCAATGCTTCTAATACCAAACCTGAGACTCTTCCTATAACATGAGATGGGATATCCAACTCCTTCCAATTCCAATCCTGAGACCCTTTTGATAGCAGAGATGTGATATCTCAATGTTTATACTAAACCTGAGACCCTTCCTACGGCATGAGATGTCATATTCAACTCCTTCCCATTCCAATCCTGAGACCCTTCCTATAGCATGAGATGTGATGTCTCAATGCTTCTAATACCAAACCTGAGATCCTTCCTATAACATGAGATGTGATATCCAACTCCTTCCATTCCAATCCTGAGACCCTTCCTATAGCATGAGATGTGATATCTCAATGCTTATACCAAACCTGAGACCCTTCCTATAGCATGAGATGTGATATCCAACTCCTTCCCATTCCAATCCTGAGACCCTTCCTATAGCATGAGATGTGATATCTCAATGCCTCTAATACCAAACCTGAGATCCTTCCTATAACATGAGATGTGATATCCAACTCCTTCCATTCCAATCCTGAGACCCTTCCTATAGCATGAGATGTGATATCTCAATGCTTATACCAAACCTGAGATCCTTCCTCTAACATGAAATGTGATATCCAACTCCTTCCCTTTCCAAACCTAAGAGCCTATCTATAGCATGAGATGTGATATCCAAGTCCTTCACATTCCAACCCTTAGACCCTTCCTACAGCATGCAATATGATATCTCAATGATTCTAATACCAAACCTGAGACTCTTCCTATAACATGAGATGGGATATCCAACTCCTTCCAATTCCAATCCTGAGACCCTTTTGATAGCAGAGATGTGATATCTCAATGTTTATACTAAACCTGAGACCCTTCCTACGGCATGAGATGTCATATTCAACTCCTTCCCATTCCAATCCTGAGACCCTTCCTATAGCATGAGATGTGATGTCTCAATGCTTCTAATACCAAACCTGAGATCCTTCCTATAACATGAGATGTGATATCCAACTCCTTCCATTCCAATCCTGAGACCCTTCCTATAGCATGAGATGTGATATCTCAATGCTTATACCAAACCTGAGACCCTTCCTATAGCATGAGATGTGATATCCAACTCCTTCCCATTCCAATCCTGAGACCCTTCCTATAGCATGAGATGTGATATCTCAATGCCTCTAATACCAAACCTGAGATCCTTCCTATAACATGAGATGTGATATCCAACTCCTTCCATTCCAATCCTGAGACCCTTCCTATAGCATGAGATGTGATATCTCAATGCTTATACCAAACCTGAGATCCTTCCTCTAACATGAAATGTGATATCCAACTCCTTCCCTTTCCAAACCTAAGAGCCTATCTATAGCATGAGATGTGATATCCAAGTCCTTCACATTCCAACCCTTAGACCCTTCCTACAGCATGCAATATGATATCTCAATGATTCTAATAACAAACCTGAGACCCGTCCTATAACATGAGATGGGATATCCAACTCCTTCCCATTCCAATCCTGAGACACTTCCGATAGCAGAGATGTGATATCTCAATGCTTATACCAAACCTGAGACCCTTCCTATAACATGAGATGTGATATCCAAATCCTTCTCGTTCCAAACCTGAGACCCTTCCTTTAGCATGAGATGTGATATCCAGCTCCTTCCCATTCCAATCCTGAGACACTTCCGATAGCATGAGATGTGATATCTCAATGCTTCTAATATCAAAACTGAGACCCTCCCTATAGCATGATATGTGATATCTAAGTACTTCCCATTCCAATCCTGAGACCCTCCCTATAGCATGAGATGTGATATCCAACTCCTTCCCATTCCAATCCTGAGACCCTTCCTATAGCATGAGATATGATATCTCAATACTTCTAATACCAAACGTGAGATCCTTCCGATAACATGAGATGTGATATCCAAATCCTTCCCCTTCCAAACCTGAGACCCTCCCTTTAGCATGAAATGTGATATCCAACTCCTTCCTATTCCAATCCTGAGACTCTTCTGATAGCATGAGATGTGATATCTCAATGCTTCTAATACCAAACCTGAGATCCTTCCGATAGCATGAGATGTGATATCTCAATGCTTCTAATACCAAACCTGAGATCCTTCCTATAACATGAGATGTGATATCCAAATCCTTCCCCTTCCAAACCTGAGACCCTCCCTTTAGCATGAGATGTGATATCTAACTCCTTCCCATTCCATTCCTGAGACCCTTCTGATAGCATGAGATGTGATATCTCAATGCCTCTAATACCAAACCTGAGATCCTACCTCTAACATGAAATGAGATATCCAACTCTTTCCCCTTCCAAACCTGAGAGCCTTCCTATAGCATGAGATGTGATATCCAAGTCCTTCCCATTCCAATACTGAGACCCTTCCTATAGCTTGAGATGTGATATCCAACTCCTTCCCATTCCAATTCTGAGACCCTTCCTATAGCATGAGATGTGATATCTCAATGCTTATACCAAACCTGAGAGCCTACCTATAGCATGAGATGTGATATCCAAGTCCATCCCATTCCAATCCTTAGACCCTTCCTACAGCATGCGATGTGAATATCTCAATGATTCTAATACCAAACCAGAGACTCTTCCTATAACATGAGATGGGATATCCAACTCCTTCCCATTCCAATTCTGAGACCCTTCCTATACTATGAGACTTGATATCTCAATGCTTCTAATACCAAACCTGAGACCCGTAATATAACATGAGATGTGATATCCAAATCCTTCCCCTTCCAAACCTTAGACCCTTCCTTTATCATGAGATGTGATATCCAACTCCTTCCCATTCCAATCCTCAGACCCTTCCGATATCATGAGATGTGATATCTCAAAGCTTCTAATATCAAACTTGAGACCCTCCCTATAGCATGAGATGTGATATCCAAGTCCTTCCCATTCCAATCCTGAGACCCTTCCTATAGCATGAGATGTGATATCTCAATGCTTCTAATACCAAACCTGAGACCGTTCCTATAACATGAGATGGGAATATCCAACTCCTTCCCATTCCAATCTTGAGACCCTTCCGATAGCAGAGATGTGATATCTCAATGCTTATACCACACCTGAGATCCTTCCTATAACATGAGATGTGATATCCAACTCCTTCCCATTCCAATCCTGAGACACTTCCTATAGCATGAGATGTGATATCTCACTGCTTATACCAAACCTGATACCCTTCCCATAGCAGGAGATGTGATATCCAACTCCTTTCCATTCCAATCCTCAGACCCTTCCTATAGCATGAGATGTGATATCTCAATGCTTCTAATGTCAAACTTGAGACCCTACCTATAGCATGAGATGTGATATCCAAGTCCTTCCCATTCCAATCCTGAGACACTTCCTATAGCATGAGATGTGATATCTCAATGCTTCTAATACCAAACCTGAGACTCTTCCTATAACATGAGATGGGATATCCAACTCCTTCCAATTCCAATCCTGAGACCCTTTTGATAGCAGAGATGTGATATCTCAATGTTTATACCAAACCTGAGACCCTTCCTACGGCATGAGATGTCATATTCAACTCCTTCCCATTCCAATCCTGAGACCCTTCCTATAGCATGAGATTTGATATCCAACTCCTTCCCATTCCAATCCTGAGACCCTTCCTATAGCATGAGATGTGATGTCTCAATGCTTCTAATACCAAACCTGAGATCCTTCCTATAACATGAGATGTGATATCCAACTCCTTCCATTCCAATCCTGAGACCCTTCCTATAGCATGAGATGTGATATCTCAATGCTTATACCAAACCTGAGACCCTTCCTATAGCATGAGATGTGATATCCAACTCCTTCCCATTCCAATCCTGAGACCCTTCCTATAGCCTGAGATGTGATATCCAATTCCTTCCCATTCCAATCCTGAGACCCTTCCTATAGCATGAGATGTGATATCTCAATGCTTATACCAAACCTGAGAGCCTACCTATAATATGAGATGTGATATCCAAGTCCATCCCATTCCAATCCTTAGACCCTTCCTACAGCATGCGATGTGATATCTCAATGATTCTAATACCAAACCAGAGACTCTTCCTATAACATGAGATGGGATATCCAACTCCTTCCCATTCCAATCCTGAGCCGCTTCCGATAGCAGAGATGTGATATCTCAATGCTTATACCAAACCTGAGACCCTTCCTATAACATTAGATGTGATATCCAACTCCTTCCCGTTCCAAACCTGAGACACTAACTATAGCATATGTGATATCCAACTCCTTCCCATTCCAAACATGAGACCCTTCCTATAGCAAGAAAGTAATATCCAACTCCTACCCATTCCAATCCTGAGACCCTTCCTATAGCAAGAGATGTGATATCCAAATCCTTCCCATTCCAATCCTGAGACCCTTCCTATAACATGAGATGTGATATCCAACTCCTTCCCATTCCAACCTGAGACACTTCCTTTAGCATGAGAAGGGATATCCAACTCCTTCCCAATCCAATCCTGAGACCCTTCCGATAGCAGAGATGTGATATCTCAATGCTTATACCAAACCTGAGACCCTTCCTATGGCATGAGATGTGATATCCAACTCCTTGCCATTCAAATCCTGAGACCCTTCCTATAGCATGAGAAGGGATATCCAACTCCTTCCCAATCCAATCCTGAGACCCTTCCGATAGCAGCGACGTGATATCTCAATGCTTCTACCAAACCTGAGACCCTTCCTTTAGCATGAGATGTGATATCCAAATCCTTCACATTCCAATCCTGAGACCCTTCCTATAGCATGAGATGTGATATCTCAATGCTTCTAATACCAAACCTGAGATCCTTCCTCTAACATGAAATGTGATATCCAACTCCTTCCCTTTCCAAACCTAAGAGCCTATCTATAGCATGAGATGTGATATCCAAGTCCTTCACATTCCAACCCTTAGACCCTTCCTACAGCATGCAATATGATATCTCAATGATTCTAATAACAAACCTGAGACCCGTCCTATAACATGAGATGGGATATCCAACTCCTTCCCATTCCAATCCTGAGACACTTCCGATAGCAGAGATGTGATATCTCAATGCTTATACCAAACCTGAGACCCTTCCTATAACATGAGATGTGATATCCAAATCCTTCTCGTTCCAAACCTGAGACCCTTCCTTTAGCATGAGATGTGATATCCAGCTCCTTCCCATTCCAATCCTGAGACACTTCCGATAGCATGAGATGTGATATCTCAATGCTTCTAATATCAAAACTGAGACCCTCCCTATAGCATGAAATGTGATATCTAAGTCCTTCCCATTCCAATCCTGACACCCTCCCTATAGCATGAGATGTGATATCCAACTCCTTCCCATTCCAATCCTGAGACCCTTCCTATAGCATGAGATATGATATCTCAATACTTCTAATACCAAACGTGAGATCCATCCGATAACATGAGATGTGATATCCAAATCCTTCCCCTTCCAAACCTGAGACCCTCCCTTTAGCATGAAATGTGATATCCAACTCCTTCCTATTCCAATCCTGAGACTCTTCTGATAGCATGAGATGTGATATCTCAATGCTTCTAATACCAAACCTGCGATCCTTCCGATAGCATGAGATGTGATATCTCAATGCTTCTAATACCAAACCTGAGATCCTTCCTATAACATGAGATGTGATATCCAAATCCTTCCCCTTCCAAACCTGAGACCCTCCCTTTAGCATGAGATGTGATATCTAACTCCTTCCCATTCCATTCCTGAGACCCTTCTGATAGCATGAGATGTGATATCTCAATGCCTCTAATACCAAACCTGAGATCCTACCTCTAACATGAAATGAGATATCCAACTCTTTCCCCTTCCAAACCTGAGAGCCTTCCTATAGCATGAGATGTGATATCCAAGTCCTTCCCATTCCAATACTGAGACCCTTCCTATAGCTTGAGATGTGATATCCAACTCCTTCCCATTCCAATTCTGAGACCCTTCCTATAGCATGAGATGTGATATCTCAAAGCTTCTAATATCAAACTTGAGACCCTCCCTATAGCATGAGATGTGATATCCAAGTCCTTCCCATTCCAATCCTGAGACCCTTCCTATAGCATGAGATGTGATATCTCAATGCTTCTAATACCAAACTTGAGACCCTTCCTATAACATGAGATGGGAATATCCAACTCCTTCCCATTCCAATCTTGAGACCCTTCCGATAGCAGAGATGTGATATCTCAATGCTCATACCACACCTGAGATCCTTCCTATAACATGAGATGTGATATCCAACTCCTTCCCATTCCAATCCTGAGACACTTCCTATAGCATGAGATGTGATATCTCACTGCTTATACCAAACCTGAGACCCTTCCCATAGCAGGAGATGTGATATCCAACTCCTTCCCATTCCAATCCTCAGACCCTTCCTATAGCATGAGATGTGATATCTCAATGCTTCTAATGTCAAACTTGAGACCCTACCTATAGCATGAGATGTGATATCCAAGTCCTTCCCATTCCAATCCTGAGACACTTCCTATAGCATGAGATGTGATATCTCAATGCTTCTAATACCAAACCTGAGACTCTTCCTATAACATGAGATGGGATATCCAACTCCTTCCAATTCCAATCCTGAGACCCTTTTGATAGCAGAGATGTGATATCTCAATGTTTATACTAAACCTGAGACCCTTCCTACGGCATGAGATGTCATATTCAACTCCTTCCCATTCCAATCCTGAGACCCTTCCTATAGCATGAGATGTGATGTCTCAATGCTTCTAATACCAAACCTGAGATCCTTCCTATAACATGAGATGTGATATCCAACTCCTTCCATTCCAATCCTGAGACCCTTCCTATAGCATGAGATGTGATATCTCAATGCTTATACCAAACCTGAGACCCTTCCTATAGCATGAGATGTGATATCCAACTCCTTCCCATTCCAATCCTGAGACCCTTCCTATAGCATGAGATGTGATATCTCAATGCCTCTAATACCAAACCTGAGACCCTTCCTATAACATGAGATGTGATATCCAAATCCTTCTCGTTCCAAACCTGAGACCCTTCCTTTAGCATGAGATGTGATATCCAGCTCCTTCCCATTCCAATCCTGAGACACTTCCGATAGCATGAGATGTGATATCTCAATTCTTCTAATATCAAAACTGAGACCCTCCCTATAGCATGATATGTGATATCTAAGTCCTTCCCATTCCAATCCTGAGACACTTCCTATAGCATGAGATGTGATATCTCAATGCTTCTAATACCAAACCTGAGACTCTTCCTATAACATGAGATGGGATATCCAACTCCTTCCAATTCCAATCCTGAGACCCTTTTGATAGCAGAGATGTGATATCTCAATGTTTATACCAAACCTGAGACCCTTCCTACGGCATGAGATGTCATATTCAACTCCTTCCCATTCCAATCCTGAGACCCTTCCTATAGCATGAGATTTGATATCCAACTCCTTCCCATTCCAATCCTGAGACCCTTCCTATAGCATGAGATGTGATGTCTCAATGCTTCTAATACCAAACCTGAGATCCTTCCTATAACATGAGATGTGATATCCAACTCCTTCCATTCCAATCCTGAGACGTTTCCTATAGCATGAGATGTGATATCTCAATGCTTATACCAAACCTGAGACCCTTCCTATAGCATGAGATGTGATATCCAACTCCTTCCCATTCCAATCCTGAGACCCTTCCTATAGCCTGAGATGTGATATCCAATTCCTTCCCATTCCAATCCTGAGACCCTTCCTATAGCATGAGATGTGATATCTCAATGCTTATACCAAACCTGAGAGCCTACCTATAACATGAGATGTGATATCCAAGTCCATCCCATTCCAATCCTTAGACCCTTCCTACAGCATGCGATGTGATATCTCAATGATTCTAATACCAAACCAGAGACTCTTCCTATAACATGAGATGGGATATCCAACTCCTTCCCATTCCAATCCTGAGCCGCTTCCGATAGCAGAGATGTGATATCTCAATGCTTATACCAAACCTGAGACCCTTCCTATAACATGAGATGTGATATCCAACTCCTTCCCGTTCCAAACCTGAGACACTAACTATAGCATATGTGATATCCAACTCCTTCCCATTCCAAACATGAGACCCTTCCTATAGCAAGAAAGTAATATCCAACTCCTACCCATTCCAATCCTGAGACCCTTCCTATAGCAAGAGATGTGATATCCAAATCCTTCCCATTCCAATCCTGAGACCCTTCCTATAACATGAGATGTGATATCCAACTCCTTCCCATTCCAACCTGAGACACTTCCTATAGCATGAGAAGGGATATCCAACTCCTTCCCAATCCAATCCTGAGACCCTTCCGATAGCAGAGATGTGATATCTCAATGCTTATACCAAACCTGAGACCCTTCCTATGGCATGAGATGTGATATCCAACTCCTTGCCATTCAAATCCTGAGACCCTTCCTATAGCATGAGAAGGGATATCCAACTCCTTCCCAATCCAATCCTGAGACCCTTCCGATAGCAGCGACGTGATATCTCAATGCTTCTACCAAACCTGAGACCCTTCCTTTAGCATGAGATGTGATATCCAAATCCTTCACATTCCAATCCTGAGACCCCTTCTATAGCATGAGATGTGATATCTCAATGCTTCTAATACCAAACCTGAGATCCTTCCTATAACATGAGATGTGATATCCAATTCCTTCCCATTCCAAACCTGAGACCCTTCCTATTGGATGAGATGTGATATCCAACTCCTTCCTATTCCAACCCTGACACCCTTCCTATAGCATGAGATGTGATGTCTCAATGCTTCTAATACCAAACCTGAGATCCTTCCTATAACATGAGATGTGATATCCAACTCCTTCCATTCCAATCCTGAGACCCGTCCTATAGCATGAGATGTGATATCTCAATGCTTATACCAAACCTGAGACCCTTCCTATAGCATGAGATGTCATATCCAACTGCTTCCCATTCCAATCCTGAGACCCTTCCTATAGCATGAGATGTGATATCTCAATGCTTCTAATACCAAACCTGAGATCCTTCCTCTAACATGAAATGTGATATCCAACTCCTTCCCTTTCCAAACCTAAGAGCCTATCTATAGCATGAGATGTGATATCCAAGCCCTTCACATTCCAACCCTTAGACCCTTCCTACAGCATGCAATATGATATCTCAATGATTCTAATAACAAACCTGAGACCCGTCCTATAACATGAGATGGGATATCCAACTCCTTCCCATTCCAATCCTGAGACACTTCCGATAGCAGAGATGTGATATCTCAATGCTTATACCAAACCTGAGACCCTTCCTATAACATGAGATGTGATATCCAAATCCTTCTCGTTCCAAACCTGAGACCCTTCCTTTAGCATGAGATGTGATATCCAGCTCCTTCCCATTCCAATCCTGAGACACTTCCGATAGCATGAGATGTCATATCTCAATGCTTCTAATATCAAAACTGAGACCCTCCCTATAGCATGATATGTGATATCTAAGTCCTTCCCATTCCAATCCTGAGACCCTCCCTATAGCATGAGATGTGATATCCAACTCCTTCCCATTCCAATCCTGAGACCCTTCCTATAGCATGAGATATGATATCTCAATACTTCTAATACCAAACGTGAGATCCTTCCGATAACATGAGATGTGATATCCAAATCCTTCCCCTTCCAAACCTGAGACCCTCCCTTTAGCATGAAATGTGATATCCAACTCCTTCCTATTCCAATCCTGAGACTCTTCTGATAGCATGAGATGTGATATCTCAATGCTTCTAATACCAAACCTGAGATCCTTCCGATAGCATGAGATGTGATATCTCAATGCTTCTAATACCAAACCTGAGATCCTTCCTATAACATGAGATGTGATATCCAAATCCTTCTCCTTCCAAACCTGAGACCCTCCCTTTAGCATGAGATGTGATATCTAACTCCTTCCCATTCCATTCCTGAGACCCTTCTGATAGCATGAGATGTGATATCTCAATGCCTCTAATACCAAACCTGAGATCCTACCTCTAACATGAAATGAGATATCCAACTCTTTCCCCTTCCAAACCTGAGAGCCTTCCTATAGCATGAGATGTGATATCCAAGTCCTTCCCATTCCAATACTGAGACCCTTCCTATAGCTTGAGATGTGATATCCAACTCCTTCCCATTCCAATTCTGAGACCCTTCCTATAGCATGAGATGTGATATCTCAATGCTTATACCAAACCTGAGAGCCTACCTATAGCATGAGATGTGATATCCAAGTCCATCCCATTCCAATCCTTAGACCCTTCCTACAGCATGCGATGTGAATATCTCAATGATTCTAATACCAAACCAGAGACTCTTCCTATAACATGAGATGGGATATCCAACTCCTTCCCATTCCAATTCTGAGACCCTTCCTATACTATGAGACTTGATATCTCAATGCTTCTAATACCAAACCTGAGACCCGTAATATAACATGAGATGTGATATCCAAATCCTTCCCCTTCCAAACCTTAGACCCTTCCTTTATCATGAGATGTGATATCCAACTCCTTCCCATTCCAATCCTGAGACCCTTCCGATATCATGAGATGTGATATCTCAAAGCTTCTAATATCAAACTTGAGACCCTCCCTATAGCATGAGATGTGATATCCAAGTCCTTCCCATTCCAATCCTGAGACCCTTCCTATAGCATGAGATGTGATATCTCAATGCTTCTAATACCAAACCTGAGACCGTTCCTATAACATGAGATGGGAATATCCAACTCCTTCCCATTCCAATCTTGAGACCCTTCCGATAGCAGAGATGTGATATCTCAATGCTTATACCACACCTGAGATCCTTCCTATAACATGAGATGTGATATCCAACTCCTTCCCATTCCAATCCTGAGACACTTCCTATAGCATGAGATGTGATATCTCACTGCTTATACCAAACCTGATACCCTTCCCATAGCAGGAGATGTGATATCCAACTCCTTCCCATTCCAATCCTCAGACCCTTCCTATAGCATGAGATGTGATATCTCAATGCTTCTAATGTCAAACTTGAGACCCTACCTATAGCATGAGATGTGATATCCAAGTCCTTCCCATTCCAATCCTGAGACACTTCCTATAGCATGAGATGTGATATCTCAATGCTTCTAATACCAAACCTGAGACTCTTCCTATAACATGAGATGGGATATCCAACTCCTTCCAATTCCAATCCTGAGACCCTTTTGATAGCAGAGATGTGATATCTCAATGTTTATACCAAACCTGAGACCCTTCCTACGGCATGAGATGTCATATTCAACTCCTTCCCATTCCAATCCTGAGACCCTTCCTATAGCATGAGATTTGATATCCAACTCCTTCCCATTCCAATCCTGAGACCCTTCCTATAGCATGAGATGTGATGTCTCAATGCTTCTAATACCAAACCTGAGATCCTTCCTATAACATGAGATGTGATATCCAACTCCTTCCATTCCAATCCTGAGACCCTTCCTATAGCATGAGATGTGATATCTCAATGCTTATACCAAACCTGAGACCCTTCCTATAGCATGAGATGTGATATCCAACTCCTTCCCATTCCAATCCTGAGACCCTTCCTATAGCCTGAGATGTGATATCCAATTAATTCCCATTCCAATCCTGAGACCCTTCCTATAGCATGAGATGTGATATCTCAATGCTTATACCAAACCTGAGAGCCTACCTATAATATGAGATGTGATATCCAAGTCCATCCCATTCCAATCCTTAGACCCTTCCTACAGCATGCGATGTGATATCTCAATGATTCTAATACCAAACCAGAGACTCTTCCTATAACATGAGATGGGATATCCAACTCCTTCCCATTCCAATCCTGAGCCGCTTCCGATAGCAGAGATGTGATATCTCAATGCTTATACCAAACCTGAGACCCTTCCTATAACATGAGATGTGATATCCAACTCCTTCCCGTTCCAAACCTGAGACACTAACTATAGCATATGTGATATCCAACTCCTTCCCATTCCAAACATGAGACCCTTCCTATAGCAAGAAAGTAATATCCAACTCCTACCCATTCCAATCCTGAGACCCTTCCTATAGCAAGAGATGTGATATCCAAATCCTTCCCATTCCAATCCTGAGACCCTTCCTATAACATGAGATGTGATATCCAACTCCTTCCCATTCCAACCTGAGACACTTCCTATAGCATGAGAAGGGATATCCAACTCCTTCCCAATCCAATCCTGAGACCCTTCCGATAGCAGAGATGTGATATCTCAATGCTTATACCAAACCTGAGACCCTTCCTATGGCATGAGATGTGATATCCAACTCCTTGCCATTCAAATCCTGAGACCCTTCCTATAGCATGAGAAGGGATATCCAACTCCTTCCCAATCCAATCCTGAGACCCTTCCGATAGCAGCGACGTGATATCTCAATGCTTCTACCAAACCTGAGACCCTTCCTTTAGCATGAGATGTGATATCCAAATCCTTCACATTCCAATCCTGAGACCCTTCCTATAGCATGAGATGTGATATCTCAATGCTTCTAATACCAAACCTGAGATCCTTCCTCTAACATGAAATGTGATATCCAACTCCTTCCCTTTCCAAACCTAAGAGCCTATCTATAGCATGAGATGTGATATCCAAGTCCTTCACATTCCAACCCTTAGACCCTTCCTACAGCATGCAATATGATATCTCAATGATTCTAATAACAAACCTGAGACCCGTCCTATAACATGAGATGGGATATCCAACTCCTTCCCATTCCAATCCTGAGACCCTATAGCATGAGATGTGATATCTCAATGCTTATCCTTGATTCCTGTTTTAAATTGATTTCCTTTGCAGGCCGACTCCTGTCACAAATGCCTTGTCTGCATGCATTCTCCCCTGGCCATTCGCTCACCGTGGCTATTTGCCTACCCCCTTCCTCTCTCAGTGGATGGACTTCTCCATCCTTGCCTCCTACCACTCAACTCCGCCTTCTTGGAGAATTCAACATGAACCTGTATGCTTCCTGACCTGGACTTTTACGAGATCTGCAACTCTTCATGTCGCTGGCCCTACACACTGCAGGGAATACTCGGGATTTTCTGATCTCAGACCTCCCCCTCTGTAACCCTCTCAACAATCCTCTCCCGTGGTGATCAAGTTCTCATCTCCAAAGAAGGCTAACTGCCAGCTATTCCTCCTCAGAGGAGTTCTCCCTTTCTGTCCCTGCTCCCTGCACAGTTTCGCGTTGCAAACACTCGCTTTCCTGCTCTCTGGTTTAGACGCTTTTCCTTCTCAGAGGCCTTCTTCCTTTCTGCCCTTTTCGCGTTGCAAGTACTCGCTTCCCAGCTCTCTGGTTTAGACGCGTGTTCCCTGCCTTCTCTCCTCTTCCCGCTGCCTTCAAATCAAAAAATGAGCTCCAAAAGATACACAGTGCTCAGAATGCTCTATAACACCCATTATTCAACATATAGCCGTAATCCGCTAGACGTATTGAAACGTGCTGTAAACTAGCAAAAACAGCTAGAAAATGTACTTTCCTCGCGTTTTTGTAAATGCTAATTCTGATGGGTTCCCATGTATGTACTGTCCGTGCGTTTGTTGTCGAATCCTGATGTTTTTAACCACTGTTCTCCCATACAAGGGGGGGGGGTCAACGTCTACTGCTGTTCACAGGCTGAATGTATACGGCTGAAATCTTCAAGGCATTATCAGCTTTCCTGACTGTTTTGGAACGTGTATTTGCCATCTGTTAATGCAGTCGCCCTTTGTTCATCGTTCCTTCTAGTTTACAGGCTGCACTCCCCTAGTGATCACATTCTTCTCTCCTTTGCAGGCTAACTACCAGCTGCTCCTCCTCATAGGTGTTCATCCTTTCTGTCCCTGCTCCCTGCACCGTTTCGCGTTGCATGTACTCGCGTCCCAGCTCTCTGGTTGAGATGCGTGTTCCCTGCCTTCTCTCCTCTTGCTACAGCCTTCCAATTTGCTCCACAAGATAGTGTTCAGAATGCTTTATAACACCCATTATTCAACATATAGCTGTAACCCGCTAGACGTATTGAAACGTGCTAAAAACTAGCAATAACAGCTAGAAAATGTACTTCCCTCGCGTTTTGGTAAATGCAGGGTACACACGTCTAAACCAGAGAGCAGGGAAGCGAGCATTTCAGCAGTATAAATTCAGCCTGTGAACAGCAGTAGACGTTGACCCCCCCCCCCCTTGTATGGGAGAACAGTGGTTAAAAACTTCAGGATTCGACAACAAACGCACGGACAGTATACATGGGAACCCATCAGAATTAGCATTTACAAAAACGCGAGGAAAGTACATTTTCTAGCTGTTTTTGCTAGTTTACAGCACGTATCAATACGTCTAGTGGGTTACGGCTATATGTTGAATAATGGGTGTTATAGAGCATTCTGAGCACTGTGTATCTTTTGGAGCTCATTTTTTGATTTGAAGGCAGCGGGAAGAGGAGAGAAGGCAGGGAACACGCGTCTAAACCAGAGAGCTGGGAAGCGAGTACTTGCAACGCGAAAAGGGCAGAAAGCAAGAAGGCCTCTGAGAAGAAAAAGCGTCTAAACAAGAGAGCAGGGAAGCGAGTGTTTGCAACGCGAAACGGTGCAGGGAGCAGGGACAGAAAGGGAGAACTCCTCTGAGGAGGAACAGCTGGCAGTTAGCCTTCTTTGAAGATGAGAACTTGATCACCACGGGAGAGGATTGTTGAGAGGGTTACAGAGGGGGAGGTCTGAGATCAGAAAATCCTGAGTATTCCCTGCAGTGTGTAGGGCCAGCGACATGAAGAGTTGCAGATCTCGTAAAAGTCCAGGTCAGGAAGCATACAGGTTCATGTTGAATTCTCCAAGTAGGCGGAGTTGAGTGGTAGGAGGCTGGGACGGAGAAGTCCATCCACTGAGAGAGGAAGGGGGTAGGCAAATAGCCACGGTGAGAGAATGGCCAGGAGAGAATGCATGCAGACAAGGCATTCGTGACAGGAGTCGGCCTGCAAAGGAAATCAATTTACTACAGGAATCAAGGATAAGCATTGAGATATCACATCTCATGCTATAGGAAGGGTCTCAGGATTGGAATGGGAAGGACTTAGATATCACATATCATGCTATAGGGAGGGTCTCAGTTTAGATATTAGAAGCATTGAGATATCACATCTCATGCTATCGGAAGTGTCTCAGGATTGGAATGGGAAGGAGCTGGATATCACATCTCATGCTAAAGGAAGGGTCTCTGGTTTGGAACGGGAAGGAGTTGGATATCACATCTCATGTTATAGGAAGGGTCTCAGGTTTGGTATAAACATTGAGATATCACATCTCTGCTATCGGAAGTGTCTCAGGATTGGAATGGGAAGGAGTTGGAGATCCCATCTCATGTTATAGGACGGGTCTCAGGTTTTTTTATTAAAATCATTGAGATATCATATTGCATGCTGTAGGAAGGGTCTAAGGATTGGAATGGGAAGGACTTGGATATCACATCTCATGCTATAGATAGGCTCTCAGGTTTGGAAGGTGAAGGAGTTGGATATCACATTTCATGTTAGAGGAAGGATCTCAGGTTTGGTATTAGAGGCATTGAGATATCACATCTCAGGCTATAGGAAGGGTCTCAGGATTGGAATGGGAAGGAGTTGGATATCACATCTCATGCTATAGGAAGGGTCTCAGGTTTTGTTATAAGCATTGAGATATCACATCTCATGCTATAGGAAGGGTCTCAGGATTGGAATGGGAAGGACTTGAGTATCACATCTCATGCTATAGGGAGGGTCTCAAGTTTGATATTAGAAGCATTGAGATATCACATCTCATGCTATAGGAAGGGTCTCAGGATTGGAATGGGAAGGAGTTGGATATCACATTGGCTATTCCCATCTCATGTTATAGGAAGGATCTCAGGTTTGGTATTAGAAGCATTGAGATATCACATCTCATGCTATAGGAAGGGTCTCAGGATTGGAATGGGAAGGACTTGAATATCACATCTCATGCTATAAGGAGGGTCTCAAGTTTGATATTAGAAGCATTGAGATATCACATTTCATGATATCGGAAGGGTCTCAAGATTGGAATGGGAAGGAGTTGGATATCACATCTCATGATAAAGGAAGGGTCTAAGGTTTGGAAGGGGAAGGATTTGGATATCACATCTCATGTTATAGGACGGGTCTCAGGTTTGGTATTAGAAGCATTGAGATATCAAGTCTCATGGTATAGGAAGGGTCTCAGAATTGGAATGGGAAGGAGTTGGATATCACATCTCAAGCTATAGGAAGGGTCTCAGGATTAGAATGGGAAGGACTTGGATATCACATCTCATGTTATAGGAAGGGTCTCAGGATTGGAATGGGAAGGACTTGGATATCACATCTCATGCTATAGGAAGGCTCTCAGGTTTGCAAGGGGAAAGAGTTGGATATCACATTTCATGTTAGAGGTAGGATCTCAGGTTTGGTATTAGAAGTATTGAGATATCACATCTCATGCTATCAGAAGGATGTCAGGTTTGGTATAGAAGCATTGAGATATCATATCTTATGCTATCAGAAGAGTCTCAGGATTGGAATGGGAAGGAGTTGGATATCACATCTCATGGTAAAGGAAGGGTCTCAGGTTTGGAAGATAAGGATTTGGATATCACATCTCATGTTATAGGAAGGATCTCAGGTTTGGTATTAGAAGTATTGAGATATCACATCTCATGCTATCGGAAGGATCTCAGGTTTGGTATAGAAGCATTGAGATATCACATCTCATGCTATAGGAAGGGTCTCAGGATTGGAATGGGAAGGAGTTGGATATCACATCTCATGCTAAAGGAAGGGTCTCAGGTTTGGTAGAAGCATTGAGATATCACATCTCATGCTATAGGAAGGCTCTCAGGATTGGAATGGGAAGGACTTAGATATCACATATCATGCTATAGGGAGGGTCTCACTTTTGATATTAGAAGCATTGAGATATCACATCTCATGCTATCGGAAGTGTCTCAGGATTGGAATGGGAAGGAGCTGGATATAACATCTCATGCTAAAGTAAGGGTCTCAGGTTTGGAACGGGAAGGAGTTGGATATCACATCTCATGTTATAGGAAGGGTCTCAGGTTTGGTAGAAGCATTGAGATATCACATCTCATGCTATAGGAAGGCTCTCAGGATTGGAATGGGAAGGACTTAGATATCACATATCATGCTATAGGGAGGGTCTCAGTTTTGATATTAGAAGCATTGAGATATCACATCTCATGCTATCGGAAGTGTCTCAGGATTGGAATGGGAAGGAGCTGGATATAACATCTCATGCAAAAGGAAGGGTCTCAGGTTTGGAACGGGAAGGAGTTGGATATCACATCTCATGTTATAGGACGGGTCTCAGGTTTTTTATTAGAATCATTGAGATATCATATTGCATGATGTAGGAAGGGTCTAAGGATTGGAATGGGAAGGAATTGGATATCACATCTCATGCTATCGGAAGTGTCTCAGGATTGGAATGGGAAGGAGCTGGATATAACATCTCATGCTAAAGGAAGGGTCTCAGGTTTGGAAGGTGAAGGAGTTGGATATCACATTTCATGTTAGAGGAAGGATCTCAGGTTTGGTATTAGAGGCATTGAGATATCACATCTCAGGCTATAGGAAGGGTCTCAGGATTGGAATGGGAAGGAGTTGGATATCACATCTCATGCTATAGGAAGGGTCTCAGGTTTTGTTATAAGCATTGAGATATCACATCTCATGCTATAGGAAGGGTCTCAGGATTGGAATGGGAAGGACTTGAGTATCACATCTCATGCTATAGGGAGGGTCTCAAGTTTGATATTAGAAGCATTGAGATATCACATCTCATGCTATAGGAAGGGTCTCAGGATTGGAATGGGAAGGAGTTGGATATCACATTGGCTATTCCCATCTCATGTTATAGGAAGGATCTCAGGTTTGGTATTAGAAGCATTGAGATATCACATCTCATGCTATAGGAAGGGTCTCAGGATTGGAATGGGAAGGACTTGAATATCACATCTCATGCTATAAGGAGGGTCTCAAGTTTGATATTAGAAGCATTGAGATATCACATTTCATGATATCGGAAGGGTCTCAAGATTGGAATGGGAAGGAGTTGGATATCACATCTCATGATAAAGGAAGGGTCTAAGGTTTGGAAGGGGAAGGATTTGGATATCACATCTCATGTTATAGGACGGGTCTCAGGTTTGGTATTAGAAGCATTGAGATATCAAGTCTCATGGTATAGGAAGGGTCTCAGAATTGGAATGGGAAGGAGTTGGATATCACATCTCAAGCTATAGGAAGGGTCTCAGGATTAGAATGGGAAGGACTTGGATATCACATCTCATGTTATAGGAAGGGTCTCAGGATTGGAATGGGAAGGACTTGGATATCACATCTCATGCTATAGGAAGGCTCTCAGGTTTGCAAGGGGAAAGAGTTGGATATCACATTTCATGTTAGAGGTAGGATCTCAGGTTTGGTATTAGAAGTATTGAGATATCACATCTCATGCTATCAGAAGGATGTCAGGTTTGGTATAGAAGCATTGAGATATCATATCTTATGCTATCAGAAGAGTCTCAGGATTGGAATGGGAAGGAGTTGGATATCACATCTCATGGTAAAGGAAGGGTCTCAGGTTTGGAAGATAAGGATTTGGATATCACATCTCATGTTATAGGAAGGATCTCAGGTTTGGTATTAGAAGTATTGAGATATCACATCTCATGCTATCGGAAGGATCTCAGGTTTGGTATAGAAGCATTGAGATATCACATCTCATGCTATAGGAAGGGTCTCAGGATTGGAATGGGAAGGAGTTGGATATCACATCTCATGCTAAAGGAAGGGTCTCAGGTTTGGTAGAAGCATTGAGATATCACATCTCATGCTATAGGAAGGCTCTCAGGATTGGAATGGGAAGGACTTAGATATCACATATCATGCTATAGGGAGGGTCTCACTTTTGATATTAGAAGCATTGAGATATCACATCTCATGCTATCGGAAGTGTCTCAGGATTGGAATGGGAAGGAGCTGGATATAACATCTCATGCTAAAGTAAGGGTCTCAGGTTTGGAACGGGAAGGAGTTGGATATCACATCTCATGTTATAGGAAGGGTCTCAGGTTTGGTAGAAGCATTGAGATATCACATCTCATGCTATAGGAAGGCTCTCAGGATTGGAATGGGAAGGACTTAGATATCACATATCATGCTATAGGGAGGGTCTCAGTTTTGATATTAGAAGCATTGAGATATCACATCTCATGCTATCGGAAGTGTCTCAGGATTGGAATGGGAAGGAGCTGGATATAACATCTCATGCAAAAGGAAGGGTCTCAGGTTTGGAACGGGAAGGAGTTGGATATCACATCTCATGTTATAGGACGGGTCTCAGGTTTTTTATTAGAATCATTGAGATATCATATTGCATGATGTAGGAAGGGTCTAAGGATTGGAATGGGAAGGAATTGGATATCACATCTCATGCTATCGGAAGTGTCTCAGGATTGGAATGGGAAGGAGCTGGATATAACATCTCATGCTAAAGGAAGGGTCTCAGGTTTGGAACGGGAAGGAGTTGGATATCACATCTCATGTTATAGGACGGGTCTCAGGTTTTTTATTAGAATCATTGAGATATCATATTGCATGATGTAGGAAGGGTCTCAGGTTTGGTATTAGAAGCATTGAGATATCACATCTCATGCTATAGGAAGGGTCTCAGGATTGGAATGGGAAGGACTTGGATATCACATCTCATGCTATAGGGAGGGTCTCAAGTTTGATATTAGAAGCTTTGAGATATCACATCTCATGATATCGGAAGGGTCTCAGGATTGGAATGGGAATGAGTTGGATATCACAACTCATGATAAAGGAAGGGTCTAAGGTTTGGAAGGGGAAGGATTTGGATATCACATCTCATGTTATATTACGGGTCTCAGGTTTGGTATTAGAAGCATTGAGATATCAAGTCTCATAGTATAGGAAGGGTCTCAGAATTGGAATGGGAAGGAGTTGGATATCCCATCTCATGTTATAGGAAGAGTCTCTGGTTTGGTATTAAAATCATTGAGATATCACATCGCATGCTGTAGGAAGGGTCTAAGGATTGGAATGGGATGGACTTGGATATCACATCTCATGTTATAGGTAGGCTCTCAGGTTTGGTATAAGCATTGAGATATCACATCTCATGCTATAGGAAGGGTCTCAGAATTGGAATGGGAAGGAGTTGGATATCACATCTCAAGCTATAGGAAGGGTCTCAGTATTGAAATGGGAAGGACTTGGATATCACATCTCATGCTATAGGAAGGCTCTCAGGTTTGGAAGGGGAAAGAGTTGGATATCTCATTTCATGTTAGAGGTAGGATCTCAGGTTTGGTATTAGAGGCATTGAGATATCACATCTCATGCTATCAGAAGGGTCTCAGGAATGGAATGGGAAGGAGTTAGATATCACATCTCATGCTAAAGGGAGGGTCTCAGGTTTGGAAGGGGAAGGATTTGGATATCACATCTCATGTTATAGGAAGGATCTCAGGTTTGGTATTAGAAGCATTGAGATATCACATCTCATGCTATCGGAAGGATCTCAGGTTTGGTATTAGAAGCATTGAGATATCACATCTCATGCTATCAGAAGAGTCTCAGGATTGGAATAGGAAGGAGTTGGATATCACATTTCATGCTAAAGGGAGGGTCTCAGGTTTGGAAGGGGAGGATTTGGATATCACATCTCATGTTATAGGAAGGATCTCACGTTTGGTATTAGAAGCATTGAGATATCAAATCTCATGCTATAGGAAGGGTCTCAGGATTGGAATGTGAAGGATTTGGATATCACATCTCATGCTAAAGGAAGGGTCTCAGGTTTGGTAGAAGCATTGAGATTTCACGTCTCTGCTATCGGAAGGGTCTCAGGATTGGATTGGGAAGGAGTTGGATATCCCTTTTCATGCTATAGGAAGGGTCTCAGGATTTGAATGGCAAGGAGTTGGATATCACATCTCATGCCATAGGAAGGGTCTCAGGTTTGGTATAAGCATTGAGATATCACATCTCTGCTATCGGAAGGGTCTCAGGATTGGATTGGGAAGGAGTTGGATATCCCTTCTCATGCTATAGGAAGTGTCTCAGGTTGGAATGGGAAGGAGTTGGATATCACATCTCATGTTATAGGAAGGGTCTCAGGATTGGAATGGGAAATATCCAAATCCTTCCCATACCAATCCTGAGACCCTTCCTATAGCAAGAGATGTGATATCCAAATCCTTCCCATTCCAATCCTGAGACCCTTCCTATAACATGAGATGTGATATTCAACTCCTTCCCATTCCAACCTGAGACACTTCCTATAGCATGAGAAGGGATATCTCAATGCTTCTACCAAACCTGAGACCCTTCCTTTAGCATGAGATGTGATATCCAAATCCTTCACATTCCAATCCTGATACCCTTCCTATAGCATGAGATGTGATATCTCAATGCTTCTAATACCAAACCTGAGATCCTTCCTATAACATGAGATGTGATATCCAATTCCTTCCCATTCCAAACTTGAGACCCTTCCTATTGGATGAGATGTGATATCCAACTCCTTGCCATTCCAACCCTGAGACCCTTCCTATACCATGAGATGTGATATCTCAATGCTTCTAATACCAAACCTGGGAACCGTCCTATAACATGAGATGTGATATCTCAATGTTTCTAATAAAAAACCTGAGACCCTTCCTATAACATGAGATGTGATATCCAATTCCTTCCCATTCCAGACCTGAGACCCTTCCTTTAGCATGAGATGTGATATCCAAATACTTCCCATTCCAATCCTAAAACCCTTCCTATAGCATGAGATGTGATATCTCAATGTTTCTAATAAAAAACCTGAGACCCTTCCTATAGCAAGAGATGTGATATCCAAATCCTTCCCATTCCAATCCTGAGACCCTTCCTGTATATAACATGAGATGTGATATCCAACTCCTTCCCATTCCAGCCTGAGACCCTTCCTATAGCATGAGATGTGATATCCAACTCCTTACCATTAAAATCCTGAGACCCTCCCTATAACAAGAGATGTCATATCCAACTCCTTCCCATTCCAAACCTGAGACCCTTCCTATAACATGAGATGTGATATCCAACTCCTTCCCATTCCAAACCTGAGACCCTTCCGATAGCATGAGATGTGATATCTCAATGCTTCAAAAACCAAACATGAGAACCATCCTATAACATGAGATGTGAAATCCAAATCCTTCCCTTCCCAAACCTGAGACTCTTCCTATAGCATGAGATGTGATATCTCAATGCTTCTACCAAACCTGAAACCCTTCCTATAGCATGAGATGTGATATCACAATGCTTCTAATACCAAACCTGAGACCCTTCCCATAGCATGAGATGTGATATCCAACTCCTTCCCATTCCAATCCTGAGACCCTTCCTATAGCATGAGATGTTATATCTCAATGTTTCTAATACCAAACCTGAGATCCTTCCTATAACATGAGATGTGATATCCAACTCCTTCCCATTCCAATCCCGAGACCCTTCCTATAGCATGAGATGTGATATCTCAATGCTTCTAATACCAAACCTAAGGTCCTTCCTATAACATGAGATGTGATATCCAAATCCTTCCCATTCCAAACCTGAGACCCTCCCTTTAGCATGAGATGTGATATCCAACTCCTTCCCATTCCAATCCTGATACCCTTCTGATAGCATGAGATGTGATATCTCAATGCCTCTAATACCAAACCTGAGATCCTACCTCTAACATGAAATGTGATATCCAACTCCTTCCTTTTCCAAACCTGAGACCCTTCCTACAGCATGAGATGTGTTAAGACGGATTTCTGAACTCTGTCCTGGTGGCGCAGAAGTTCAGAAGGCCAACCTAATTACTTGGAACAGGGTAACCTCTGGACGAGCCAGACCAATCAAGGTAGCGATCGCGGCGGTCAAGACTAGGTCTCAAGAGGGGTGAGGGTGACTGAAAGCCCGCAATGAGCACACAAAGCAAGAGCGCTTACAAACTACTCCAAACAGTTGTTATATCAAAAATAGATACACATTTATTTTAAGGCCTTTAAAATAATGACCGTAGCGAGAAAATCACAATATCACAATATTAAACCAACACATACCATATCAACACAATATATATACAAATACACAGTCGCAAGCGTTTAAAGCACGAAATATGTAGTCCACCTGAAAGGAAAGGAAAACAGGCAGTGCGATAACGCTTTAGACTCAGTTCGCCTTCAGAGGCACCTAACTAGATGGAAGTCCGAGCCCTGCGAAGAGTGGAGCCTTGTGCTCAAAGTACCTGCCACGCCGGTGCCAACGGGCAAAAGGGGAAGCTCTTCGGAGGAAGTCAGGCAGTTCGGGTTAGTGCACAGCAGAAGGAGAACAGGTTCCGCAACTCAAGCGCAGCCTCCACAGCGGGCAGAAGCAGAGCGCGAGTACGGCCAAAAGGGTGCTGTTTTTACACAGCAGGGAAAGCAATGGGATACTGCAGGAGGGCGACCAGATCCTAGCTAAACTACTCACCGGTCCCCGAAGCAAGCAGACCCAGGCTTCTCCACGTTAGTTTCAGCAGCTGGCAGGTTCAGAAGAGCAGGGAACGCCTCGAAGTCGTGTAGAGCAAAAAGACGTCCCAATCGACGAAACCAGCACAGTTTGTTGCCGCAGCAGGACAACGGAGCGGCCGTGTGTATTCAAGCCAAATGTACACTCCTCCCTTCAGACTTGGGAACGCCAAGTGTACGAAGCGTGGGAGAGTGACAAGGACTCGAAATACAACACAACCTGGCGGCAGTTACAGAGCAGGACTCCCTTGTAAGCTGGTCAGTCAACTGGATGGCCCAGAGACACTTCCGAAGGCTTACTTGGAGGGGGTGATGAAGTCGCCGGGAATAGCTGTTCCTGCTATTCCAAAGGTCGAAGCACCAGTACAGACACTTCTGGTTCGATCCAAGGAGGAAAGGGTTTCACAGGACGACAGCAGTGCAAAGGAGGATTCCTTCAGCGGGTCACCAGCAATTCCTCGGTCCAGCCTCTTGGTTGCAGGATACTTGGCTCCTGTATTCCTTCGTTCGTGAGAACTCAGGAGATCGACATGGTAGTGGTGTTTCCAGCTCCCTCTTATCCACGGTTCCCTTTGCGCCAAAACGGAGGGGAGCCAATGGGAAATCCGCACATCAACACACATACCATACGTGGACCAATCACGGACCACGGTGGTCCCAGGCATTCACACCACCCCAGACTCTCTGGCACCCAGGATGTGTATTGGGACCAGACATCCCAGCCCACACCCTGGAGGCACACAAACGACATGTAGAAGCCCGCGAAAGCAACCACGTTTCGCAGGAAAGTACATTCCCAAATAAGGAAGGCCCCGGGTCGCCCGACCTGGGGAAGGTGAAGGGAACAAGACGGTCAGTGGACAGGACAAAGGAGCCTTGTGGACTGGCCATTTTGGGAGCCAGGCCACCATTTTGGGTTCAGTGCGAAAAACGTGCTCAGAACGCCAAAAGGAGCTCAAAATAAACAAAACGATCGCTGCCACCATTCCAGTCCCTGAATGACTTGCACCGATCAAATACCATCCTAAAAGAGTATCTAGGGCCCGTAGAAGGCTAGAGACCCAAGAGAGCTGTAACTTAGCTTACAGTGCCCTCTTGTGTCATGTTGCACTAAAGCCGCAACATGATAAACGAAACTACGGGAAACAGCGTTCCCCGGTACTGAATGTCTTAAGGGCATGTCAGTTTCCCCGTAAGAAAAGGAGCGAAAGCCCAGAGAAGTGTGGCAGACGGCTGTACTTCTCTGGCAAAGTCAAGAACAAGGTTAAAAACAATAGCAAAAAGTTTAGGGGTTGCTACATGGAAGGAAAATTCCCTACAATTACGAAATCTTTCCTAACACTCGCCCCTCCCAGACTATGGACAGGGGGAACTAATCCACCCCTGGATGAGTCTCTTGTTCAGGTCGGTTAAACATTCTGGACAACCCATCAGCATTGCTATGTTGGACACCTGGCCTATGCTCAATAGTGAAGTCGAAGCCTTGTAGACTTATGGACCACCTAAGCAACTTTGGATTCTCCCCCTTCATGTTCATTAGCCACTTTAACGGCTTATGGTCAGTCTGCACAGTGAAGTGGGTCCCATAGAGGTAGGGCCTCAGCTTCCTTAGGGCCCACACAACAGAGAAACATTCTTTCTCTACCGTGGACCATCTGAGCTCTCTGTCCTTAAGCTGGCGACTAATAAAACCGATAGGGTGTTCCTTACCCTTCTCATGTACTTGTGATAGTACAGCTCCTATCCCAGTGTCAGAGGCATCCGTCTGCACGATAAAAGGTCTTTGATAATCAGGGGTCCTGAGCACAGGGGCCTGGCACAAGGAGTCTTTTAAGCCATTGAAGGCCTTCTCACACTCGTCAGTCCAAGTTGCCTTCTTGGGTTTCTTCGGAGTTGTGAGGGCAGTCAGAGGAGCAGCTATGGTGCCATAGTCTGCCACAAAATTGCGATAATAACCCGTGAGTCCTAAGAAGGCTCTCACTTGGGTTTGCGTAGTGGGGGTAGGCCAGTCTTGTACTGCTTGTACTTTACTGGGTAGAGGCTGTATCCTCCCTCCACCTACTTCATGTCCAAGGTAAACCACTGAGCCTTGTCCAATCTGGCATTTACTAGCCTTTATGGTCAAGTGGGCTTTCTGAAGGGCCTGGAGCACAATCCTGAGGTGTTTCACATGGTCTTCCCAGGTGGCACTGAAAACTGCTATATCGTCTAGATATGCAAGACAGAATTCGTCCAACCCATTCAACACATGATTCACAAGCCTCTGGAAAGTGGCAGGTGCATTCTTCAACCCGAACGGCATTACCCGGAATTGGTAAAGGCCGTCTGGAGTAGAAAATGCTGTCTTCTCCTTGGCATGTTCTGCTAAAGCTATTTGCCAATAGCCAGCAGTGAGGTCAAACGTGCTGAGGTACTTGGAGGCACCCAACGTATCCACCAGCTCATCTGTTCGAGGCAAGGGGTGTGCATCTGTCTTGGTGACAGCATTCAGAGCCCTGTAATCCACGCAGAACCTCAATTCAGAAGTGCCTGCTTTTGGAACCAAAACCACAGGACTGGACCAAGGACTACTAGAGGGTTCAATCACCCCAAGGTCTAACATCTTGTTGACCTCGGTCTTAATATAAGACCGTACTTTATCTGACATCCTGTATCCCCTACTTTTGGTAGGTACACTGTCTCCTGTGTCAATGTTATGTTTGCACCAAGGTGTCAAACCAGGGGACTGTGAAAACAGGGGGGAAAACTGCCTAAGCAAACTTTTCACCTCAGCCTGCTGATCAGAAGTCAGGTGAGGGGCCACTCGGACACCCTCAACGGAGCCATCTGAAGGACCGCTTTGGAACAGGTCGGGGAGAGGTTCTGACTCCTCTTCCTCAACATCTGATGCCAGTAGCAGTGCTGCGATTTCGACTCTTGGGACGAAAGCCTTCAGCCAATTCACGTGAAACACTTTTGGAGCCTGTCCAGGCCTTCCAAGGTCCACTAAATAGTTCACCTCACCCAGGGGCTCCACCACTGTGTAAGGGCCTGACCATTTGTCCTGTAAAGCGCGAGGCCTTATTGGATTCATGATCAGGACGTGCTGACCAGGTGTAAAGTTGATGAGGGAAGCTTTCTGGTCGTACCAATGTTTCACCAGCGCTTGCCCTGCCTTCAATTTATCACTAGCCAAGCCCATCAGAAGTACCATCCGTTTTCTGAGCCCTAGCACATAATCAACTACATTGGTAGTAACAGGGGGAGTGGGCATCTCCCATCCCTCTTTGACGATGGCTAAGGGTCCCCGTACGGGATGACCGAACAGAAGTTCGAAGGGGCTGAAGCCAACACCCTCCTGTGGTACCTCTCGGTAGGCAAACAGTAGGCATGGTAAAAGAAGATCCCATTTTCTTCTCTGGGGCTCCTCCAGAGCCCCAATCATGCTTTTTAACGTTCTGTTGAAACGTTCCACCAGACCATTGGTCTGGGGGTGGTATGCAGAAGAGAACTTGTAGGTGACCCCACATTCTTTCCACATAGCCTGCATATACTTCGACATAAAGTTGCTGCCACGATCTGACACAACTTCTTTAGGGAAGCCAACCCTAGTAAATATGCAGAGTAAAGCTTTTGCAACTGACTTGGCAGTTACAGTTTTCAATGGGATGGCCTCAGGATACCTGGTTGCATGGTCGACCAGCACCAGGATAAACCTATTGCCCGAGGATGTTTGCGGGTCAAGGGGACCAACGATGTCGATCCCTACCCTTTCAAATGGTACCCCCACAACTGGGAGCGGTACCAACGGAGCTTGGATTGTCGCGCCAACCTTACCAGACAACTGGCAGGAGGCACAACTCCTGCAGTGACTTTCTACTTGCACCCCCATCTTGGGCCAGTAGAAGTGCATGGATAACCTTTGCTTGGTCCTCTTCATACCAAGGTGACCAGCAAGGGGAACTTCATGCGCCAACTGCAGGAGGAAGGGCCTAACAGCAAGGGGAACCACCAACCTCCTATGGTCTCCTTCTGTAGACTCTGTGGGCTCACTATACAGGAGTCCACCTTCCCAATAAATCCTATGCTTCCCAGGAGGCTCACCCTCAAGCTGGGAGCAGGCCTGTCTCCTTAGGCCTTCCAGAGATGGGCACTCACGTTGGCCTTTACTGAATTCGTCCCTATCAGGACCTCCTTCAACTAACAAGTCTTTTAGTTCAGGATGATCGTTGGGGTCGAAAACTTCAGGCATCGCCACCTCCTCGTCAGGCCCGGGCGATTGACCAACTTCCTCCACCGCAGTGGTAGGCGAGCTCGGGGGAATATTCTCTTTCCCTCGTCTTGACTTGTAGACTCCCTTCGCCTTGGGTTTCCCCTTCGGCTGGGGCGGCGTATTGGACTTGGCCAATGCTGCCCGTGCTTGAGACCGTGTGTAGGGTCTTTCGGCAGTGTCTCCTACGAGCCCTAAAGCTCTGAGATCATTACCCAGCAAGACCTTTCCCGGGACGTTTCTCTGAATGCTCACTGGAATCCTGACTGCTGTACCATTTAAAGTAAGATTTACAGGGATCACGGGAAACATACAGAGGGGGCCGTCAGCAAACTTAGTGGGCATCAGAGTAGCTCTGGCAACTTCCTCTGAGTCTACCAAGGTAGAATCCACTACTGTTCGACTGCACCCACTATCCCTAAGAGCTGGAGTATCCACTCCATTGATCAGCACGCTGTCTTTAAAGTAGTGCTTGGTATTATCCGGAATCCTAGCATAAGCCTCTGCGACTTTAGGCTCCCAGGAACCCAGGGACACTAAAACTACCTCAGCCTCTATCCCGCTGGGAAATGAGTCTGAGGAGAAGGATGCTCCTGTAATCTCTTCTTCCTCGTAGGAGGAGAAGGCCAGATTAGCGGAGTGGACCCCCAAAGGTCTAACCTTACACCGGGGATCCCCCTTCACATGGTCAGTTGCTCCACAAGAAAAACAAGCCCCAGTGGGTCTGTTTACGTAGGGAGGCTTATTGTAACCAGAGTTCTGTTTCGGAGGCGAACCTCCACTACCCTGTGAGTTCTCTTGTGTCTTACCCTTGTTTTTCTTTTTGTGGCCCTTATGGGAAGAAGATTTAGCAGATTCCCCACCCTCCATATCTTTGGACTTTTTCCCTTCCTCCTGCTTACCAGGATTTTTGTCCTTATGGGACACTCGATGTGACACCCATAAGTCTGCTGCAATGGCCAGCTTCTTAGGATCTATCTCCTTCGAATAGGCCAAATGCTGCTTAAGCTCCGGGGAAGAAGAAGCAAAAATGTGTTCCAGCATGACCAGATTGATCATGCCTTCGAAGGTAGAAGCCTTATAACCTTCGACCCAGCCAGTTAAGTTTTTCAAAGATTCAGCGACATAAGATACCCAAGTACCACCTTCCTTTTTCTTATACTCTCGAAAACGCTTTAAATATTGGGCCGGAGTCTTCCCAAACTTTAAAATGAGAGTTTGCTTTAACATTGCGAAATCAGCCCGCTCAGCCTTCGACATTTCCATAATGGCACTGCAGCCAGAATGGGGCAGTCTACTGAGCAACCAAGCAATCTTATCAGCATTGTCAACTTCTTGAACCTCGCATGCATACTCAAACGCATTCAGCCAGTCCATAATGTCATTCCTTTCTTCATACACACTGAGCAGATCTTTCGGAAACCGTGGATGAGAGGAAGCCCCAGAGCCATGTCCAGGACCCTTGGACCCATTTGCAACCTGAAGCTTGGCCAGTTCCAACTGGTGATCCCTGTCTTTCTGTTTTTCTGCCTGTTCGATTTTTAGTTTGGCTATGCTGAATTCAAGCTCCTGCTGCCTAAACCGCAGCTCTTGCTTCTTGAATTCAAGCATAGCCTCCCCATCAACACTGGCAGAGGAAACATTAGACATCACATCCTCCCTGTCCTCGTGGTCGCGATGGATCAGTGCAGCGGCAGAACCGTCGGTTCTACCAGTGAGAGCAGCCCCACCACCTTCTGCACTGTCCTCGGAAGTTATAGCGTCAAGCTGCGCTTCTTGCCACGCCACGATTCTCTGGATCATTTCCAATTTAGTGCCTTGAGAGGAAACACCTCTCTCCGCACACATCTTCTTCAATGTTTCTGATTTGGAAGCATTTAAAGTTAACAAGGTATTTGCTTCCATACTGTTTGATAGGACTATGGCCTTTTTAAAGTTATATTACAACAATTCACTACGTGTACTGTTTGGAATAACCTGAAATGCCTTAGTTCGAGCGCAACACTGGATACCTTCAGTCGTATCCCACCGCTGTACACCAATTTGTTAAGACGGATTTCTGAACTCTGTCCTGGTGGCGCAGAAGTTCAGAAGGCCAACCTAATTACTTGGAACAGGGTAACCTCTGGACAAGCCAGACCAATCAAGGTAGCGATCGCGGCGGTCAAGACTAGGTCTCAAGAGGGGTGAGGGTGACTGAAAGCCCGCAATGAGCACACAAAGCAAGAGCGCTTACAAACTACTCCAAACAGTTGTTATATCAAAAATAGATACACATTTATTTTAAGGCCTTTAAAATAATGACCGTAGCGAGAAAATCACAATATCACAATATTAAACCAACACATACCATATCAACACAATATATATACAAATACACAGTCGCAAGCGTTTAAAGCACGAAATATGTAGTCCACCTGAAAGGAAAGGAAAACAGGCAGTGCGATAACGCTTTAGACTCAGTTCGCCTTCAGAGGCACCTAACTAGATGGAAGTCCGAGCCCTGCGAAGAGTGGAGCCTTGTGCTCAAAGTACCTGCCACGCCGGTGCCGACGGGCAAAAGGGGAAGCTCTTCGGAGGAAGTCAGGCAGTTCGGGTTAGTGCACAGCAGAAGGAGAACAGGTTCCGCAACTCAAGCGCAGCCTCCACAGCGGGCAGAAGCAGAGCGCGAGTACGGCCAAAAGGGTGCTGTTTTTACACAGCAGGGAAAGCAATGGGATACTGCAGGAGGGCGACCAGATCCTAGCTAAACTACTCACCGGTCCCCGAAGCAAGCAGACCCAGGCTTCTCCACGTTAGTTTCAGCAGCTGGCAGGTTCAGAAGAGCAGGGAACGCCTCAAAGTCGTGTAGAGCAAAAAGACGTCCCAATCGACGAAACCAGCACAGTTTGTTGCCGCAGCAGGACAACGGAGCGGCCGTGTGTATTCAAGCCAAATGTACACTCCTCCCTTCAGACTTGGGAACGCCAAGTGTACGAAGCGTGGGAGAGTGACAAGGACTCGAAATACAACACAACCTGGCGGCAGTTACAGAGCAGGACTCCCTTGTAAGCTGGTCAGTCAACTGGATGGCCCAGAGACACTTCCGAAGGCTTACTTGGCAGGAGATGATGAAGTCGCCGGGAATAGCTGTTCCTGCTATTCCAAAGGTCGAAGCACCAGTACAGGCCTTCTGGTTCGATCCAAGGAGGAAAGGGTTTCACAGGACGACAGCAGTGCAAAGGAGGATTCCTTCAGCGGGTCACCAGCGATTCCTCGGTCCAGCCTCTTGGTTGCAGGATACTTGGCTCCTGTATTCCTTCGTTCGTGAGAACTCAGGAGATCGACATGGTAGTGGTGTTTCCAGCTCCCTCTTATCCACGGTTCCCTTGGCGCCAAAACGGAGGGGAGCCAATGGGAGATCCGCTCATCAACACACATACCATACGTGGACCAATCACGGACCACGGTGGTCCCAGGCATTCACACCACCCCAGACTCTCTGGCACCCAGGATGTGTATTGGGACCAGACATCCCAGCCCACACCCTGGAGGCACACAAACGACATGTAGAAGCCCGCAAAAGCAACCACGTTTCGCGGGAAAGTACATGCCCAAATAAGGAAGGCCCCGGGTCGTCCGACCTGGGGAAGGTGAAGGGAGCAAGACGGTCAGTGGACAGGACAAAGGAGCCTCGTGGACTGGCCATTTTGGGAGCCAGGCCACCATTTTGGGTTCAGTGCGAAAAACGTGCTCAGAACGCCAAAAGGAGCTCAAAATAAACAAAACGATCGCTGCCACCATTCCAGTCCCTGAATGACTTGCACCGATCAAATACCATCCTAAAAGAGTATCTAGGGCCCGTAGAAGGCTAGAGACCCAAGAGAGCTGTAACTTAGCTTACAGTGCCCTCTTGTGTCATGTTGCACTAAAGCCGCAACATGATAAACGAAACTACGGGAAACAGCGTTCCCCGGTACTGACTGTCTTAAGGGCATGTCAGTTTCCCCGTAAGAAAAGGAGCGAAAGCCCAGAGAAGTGCGGCAGAAGGCTGTACTTCTCTGGCAAAGTCAAGAACAAGGTTAAAAACAATAGCAAAAAGTTTAGGGGTTGCCACATGGAAGGAAAATTCCCTACAATTACGAAATCTTTCCTAACAAGATGTGATATCCAAGTCCTTCCCATTCCAATCCTGAGACCCTTCCTATAACATGAGATGTGATATCCAACTCCTTCTATTCCAACCTGAGACCCTTCCTATAGCATGAGATGGGATATCCAACTCCTTCCAAATCCAATCCTGATACCCTTCCGATAGCATGAGATGTGATATCCCAATGCTTCTACAAAACCTGACACCCATACCATGGCATGAGATGTGATATCAAACTCCCGTCCTATACCATGAGACTTGATATCTCAATGCTTCTAATACCAAACCTGAGACCGGTCCAATAACATGAGATGTGATATCCAAATCCTTCCCCTTCCAAACCTTAGACCCTTCCTTTATCATGAGATGTGATATCCAAGTCCTTTCCATTCCATTCCTGAGACCCTTCCTATAGCATGAGATGTGATATCCAAGTCCTTCCCATTCCAATCCTGAGACCCTTCCTATAGCATGAGATGTGATATCTCAATGTTTCTAATACCAAACCTGAGACCCTTCCTATAACATGAGATGTGATATCCAAGTCCTTCCCATTCCAATCCTGAGACCCTTCCTATAGCATGAGATGTGATATCTCAATGCTTCTAATACCAAACCTGAGACCCTTCCTATAACATGAATTGTGATGTCCAAATCCTTCCCATTCCAATCCTGAGACCCTTCCGATAGCAGAGATGTGATATCTCAATGCTTATACCAAACCTAAGACCCTTCCGATAGCATGAGATGTGATATCTCAATGCTTCTAATACCAAACCTGAGATCCTTCCAATAACATGAGATATGATGTCCAAATCCCTCCCCTTCCAAACCTTAGACCATACCTTTAGCATGAGATTTGATATCCAACTCCTTCCCATTCCAATCCTGAGACCCTTCTGATGGCATGAGATGTGATATCTCAATGCCTCTAAAACCAAACCTGAGATCCTACCTCTAACATGAAATGTGATATCCAACTCCTTCCCCTTCCAACCCTGAGAGCCTTCGTATAGAATGAGATGTGATATCCAAGTCCTTCCCATTCCAATCCTGAGACCCTTCCTATAACATGAGATGTGATATCCAACTCCTTCCCATTCCAATCATGAGACCCTTCCTATAGCTTGAGATGTGATATCCAACTCCTTCTCATTCCAATTCTGAGACCCGTCCTATACCATGAGACTTGATATCTCAATGCTTCAAATACCAAACCTGAGACCGGTCCTATAACATGAGATGTGATACCCAAATCCGTCCCCTTCCAAACCTTAGACCCTTCCTATAGCATGAGATGTGATATCTCATTGCTTCTAATACCAAACCTGAGACCCTTCCTATAACGAGATGGGATATCCAACTCCTTCCCATTCCAATCCTGAGACCCTTCAGATAGCAGAGATGTGATATCCAACTCCTTCCCATTCCAAACCTGAGACCCTTCCGATAGCATGAGATGTGATATCTCAATGCTTCTAAAACCAAACATGAGAACCATCCTATAACATGAGATGTGAAATCCAAATCCTTCCCTTTCCAAACCTGAGACCCTTCCTATAGCTTGAGATGAAATATCAAACTCCTTCCCATTCCAATCCTGAGATAGCTTGAGATGTGATATCCAACTCCATCCGATTCCAATCCTGAGACCCTTCCGATAGCATGAGATGTGATAGCTCAATGCTTCTAATATCAAAACTGAGACCCTCCCTATAGTATGAGATGTGAATTCTAAGTCCTCCCCATTCCTATCCTGAGACCCTTCCGATAGCAGAGATGTGATATCTCAATGCTTATACCAAACTTGATGACCCTTCCTATGGCATTAGATGTGATATCCAACTCCTTCCCATTCCAATCCTGAGTTCCTTCCTATAGCATGAGATGTGATATCTCAATGCTTCTATCAAACCTGATACCCTTCCTTTAGCATGAGATGTGATATTCAACTCCTTCCCATTCCAATCCTGAGACCCTTCGTATAACATGAAACGTGATATCCAACTCCTTCCCATTCCAATCCTGAGACTCCTCCTATAGCATGAGATGTGATATCTCAATGCTTCTAATACCAGACCTGGGACCGGTCCTATAACATGAGATATGATATCCAATTCCTTCCCATTCCAATCCTGAGACCCTTCCTATAACGAGATGTGATATCCAACTCCTTCCCATTCCAATTCTGAGACCCTTCCTATACCATGAGACTTGATATCTCAATGCTTCTAATACCAAACCTGAGACCTGTCCTATAACATGAGATGTGATATCCAAATCCTTCCCCTTCCAAACCTTAGACCCTTCCTTTATCATGAGATGTGATATCCAACTCCTTCCCATTCCAATCCTGAGACGACCCTTCCGATATCATGAGATGTGATATCTCAATGCTTCTAATATCAAACTCGAGACCCTCCCTATAGCATGAGATGTGATATCCAAGTCCTTCCCATTCCAATCCTGAGACCCTTCCTACAGCATGAGATGTGATGTCTCAATGCTTCTAATACCAAACCTGAGACCCTTCCTATAACATGAGATGGGAATATCCAACTCCTTCCCATTATAATCCTGAGACCCTTCCGATAGCAAACATGTGATATCTCAATGCTTATACCAAACCTGAGATCCTTCCTATAACATGGGATGTGATATCCAACTCCTTCCCATTCCAATCCTGAGACACTTCCTATAGCATGAGATGTGATATCTCACTGTTTATACCAAACCTGAGACCCTTCCTATAGCATGAGATGTGATATCCAAGTCCTTCCCATTCCAATCCTGAGACACTTCCTATAGCATGAGATTTGATATCTCAATGCTTCTAATACCAAACCTGAGACCCTTCCTATGGCATGAGATGTCATATACAGATCCTTCCCATTC
Source organism: Ambystoma mexicanum (assembly GCF_040938575.1). Lineage (NCBI taxonomy): Eukaryota > Metazoa > Chordata > Amphibia > Caudata > Ambystomatidae > Ambystoma > Ambystoma mexicanum. The sequence goes on along the minus strand of NC_090922.1, from coordinate 7,915,064 downwards.
CAATCCTGAGACCCTTCCTATAGCATGAGATGTGATATCTCAATGCTTATACCAAACCTAAAACCCTTCCTATAGCATGAGATGTGATATCCAACTCCTTCCCATTCCAATCCTGAGACCCTTCCTATAGCATGAGATGTGATATCCAATGGCTCTAATATCAAACCTGAGATCCTTCCTCTAACATTAAATGTGATATCCAACTCCTTCCCTTTCCAAACCTGAGAGCCTACCTATAGCATGAGATGTGATATCCAAGTCCTTCCATTCCAATCCTTAGACCCTTCCTACAGCATGCAATATGATATCTCAATGATTCTAATAACAAACCTGAGACCCGTCCTATAACATGAGATATGATATCCAACTCCTTCCCATTCCAATCCTGAGACACTTCCGATAGCAGAGATGTGATATCACAATGCTTCTAATACCAAACCTGAGACCAGTCCTATAACATGAGATGGGATATCCAACTCCTTCCCGTTCCAAACCTGAGACCCTTCCTATAGCATGAGATGTGATATCCAACTCCTTCCCATCCCAATCCTGAGACACTTCCGATTGCAGAGATTTGATATCTCAATGCTTATACCAAACCTGAGACTCTTCCTATAACATGAGATGTGATATCCAACTCCTTCCCGTTCCAAACCTGAGACCCTTCCTATAGCATGAGATGTGATATCCAACTCCTTCCCATTCCAATCCTGAGACCCTTATGATAGCATGAGATGTGATATCTCAATGCCTCTAATACCAAATCTGAGATTCTTCCGATAGCATGAGATGTGATATCTCAATGCTTCTTATACCAAACCTGAGATCCTTCCTATAACATGAGATGTGATATCCAAATCCTTCCCCTTCCAAACCTGAGACCCTCCCTTTAGCATGAGATGTGATATCCAACTCCTTCCCATTCCAACCTGAGACCCTTCCTATAGCATGAGATGGGATATCCAACTCCTTGGAATTCCAATCCTGATACCCTTCCGATAGCATGAGATTTGATATCCCAATGCTTATACCAAACCTGAGACCCATACTATGGCATGAGATGTGATATCAAACTCCTTCCCATTCCAATCCTGAGACCCTTCCTATAGCTTGAGATGTGATATCCAACTCCTTCCCATTCCAATTCTGAGACCCTTCCTATACCATGAGACTTGATATCTCAATGCTTCTAATACCAAACCTGAGACCCGTCCTATAACATGAGATGTGATATCCAAATCCTTCCCCTTCCAAACCTTAGACCCTTCCTTTATCATGAGATGTGATATCCAACTCCTTCCCATTCCAATCCTGAGACCCTTCCGATATCATGAGATGTGATATCTCAATGCTTCTAATATCAAACTCGAGACCCTACCTATAGCATGAGATGTGATATCCAAGTCCTTCCCATTCCAATCCTGAGACCCTTCCTATAGCATGAGATGTGATGTCTCAATGCTTCTAATACCAAACCTGAGACCCTTCCTATAACATGAGATGGGAATATCCAACTCCTTCCCATTCCAATCCTGAGACCCTTCCGATAGCAAACATGTGATATCTCAATGCTTATACCAAACCTGAGATCCTTCCTATAACATGAGATGTGATATCCAACTCCTTCCCATTCCAATCCTGAGACACTTCCTATAGCATGAGATGTGATATCTCACTGCTTATACCAAACCTGAGACCCTTCCTATAGCATGAGATGTGATATCCAACTCCTTCCCATTCCAATCCTGAGACCCTTCCTATAGCATGAGATGTGATATCTCAATGCTTCTAATATCAAACTTGAGACCCTCCCTATAGCATGAGATGTGATATCCAAGTCCTTCCCATTCCAATCTTGAGACACTTCCTATAGCATGAGATGTGATATCTCAATGCTTCTAATACCAAACCTGAGACTCTTCCTATAACATGAGATGGGATATCCAACTCCTTCCCATTGCAATCCTGAGACCATTCCGATAGCAGAGATGTGATATCTCAATGCTTATACCAAACCTGAGACCCTTCCTACGGCATGAGATGTCATATACAACTCCTTCCCATTCCAATCCTGAGACCCTTCCTATAGCATGAGATGTGATATCTCAATGCTTATACCAAACCTGAGACCCTTCCTATAGCATGAGATGTGATATCCAACTCCTTCCCATTCCAATCCTGAGACCCTTCCTATAGCATGAGATGTGATGTCTCAATGCTTCTAATACCAAACCTGAGATCCTTCCTATAACATGAGATGTGAAATCCAACTCCTTCTATTCCAATCCTGAGACCCTTCCTATAGCATGAGATGTGATATCTCAATGCTTATACTAAACCTGAGACCCTTCCTTTAGCATGAGATGTGATATCCAACTCCTTCCCATTCCAATCCTGAGACCCTTCCTATAGCATGAGATGTGATATCTCAATGCCTCTAATACCAAACCTGAGATCCTTCCTCTAACATGAAATGTGATATCCAACTCCTTCCCTTTCCAAACCTGAGAGCCTATCCATAGCATGAGATGTGATATCCAAGTCCTTCCCATTCCAATCCTTAGACCCTTCCTACAGCATGCAATAACACTACTCACTTCAGACCTGGGAACGCCAAGTGTACGAATCATGTGAGAGTGACAAGGACTCGATATACTACACAACCTGGCGGCGGTTACAGAGCAAGACTCCTGTGTAGGCTGGTCAGTCTGCTGGATGGCCCAGAGACGCTTCCGAAGGCTTACTAGCAGGAGATGGTGAAAATGCCGAGAATAGCTGTCCCCGCTATTCCAAGGGTCGAAGTACCAGTACAGGCCTTCTGGTTCGATCAAAGGTGAAAAGGGTTTCACAAGGCGACAGCAGTGCAGAGGAGCAGTCCTTCAGCGGGTCACCAGCGATTCCTCGGTTCAGCCTCTTGGTTGCAGGATACTTGGCTCCTGTATTCCTTCGTTCGTGAGAACTCAGGAGATCGACATGGTAGTGGTGTTTCCAGCCCCCTCTTATCCACGGTTCCCTTCGCGCCAAAACGGAGGGGACCCAATGGGAGATCCGCTCATCAACACTCACACCATTCGTGAACCTATCACGGACCACGGTGGTCCCAGGCATTCACACCACCCTAGACTCTCTGGCACCCAGGATGTGTATTGGGACCAGACATCCCAGCCCACATCCTGGAGGCACACACAAGACATGTAGAAGCCTGCGAAAGCATCTGTGTTTCGCGGGAAAGCACATGCCCAAATAAGGAAGGCCCCAGGTCGGCTCGACCTGGGGAAGGTGAAGGGAGCAAGACGGTCAGCGGACAGGACAAAGGAGCCTCGTGGTCTGGCCATTTTGGGATCTAGGCCACCATTTTGGGTTAAGCGCGAGAAACGCGCTTAGCACGCCAAAAGGATCTCAAAACACAAGAAACGATCGCTGCCACCATTCCCGTCCGTGAATCACTTGCACCGATCAGTTACAATCCTGAAAGAGTATCTAGGGCCTGTAGAAGGCTAGAGACCCAAGAGAGCAGTAACTTAGCTTACAGTGCCCTCTTGTGTCATGTTGCACGAAAGCTGCAACATGATACAAGAAACTACGGAAACCAGCGTTTCCTGGTACTGACTGTCTTAAGGGCATGACAGTTTCCCCTTAAGAAAGGAGCGAAAGCCCAGAGGAGTGCGGCAGAAGGCTGCACTTCTCGGGCAAAGTCGAGAACAAGGTGAAAAACAACAGCAAAAAGTTTAGGGGTTGCCACATGGAAGGAAAATTACCTACAATTACGAAATCTTTCCTAACACTCGCCCCTCCCAGACTATGGACAGGGGGAACTAATCCACCCCTGGATGAGTCTCTTGTTCAGGTCGGTTAAACATTCTCCACAACCCATCAGCATTGCTATGTTGGACACCTGGCCTATGCTCAATAGTGAAGTCGAAGCCTTGTAGACTTATGGACCACCTAAGCAACTTTGGATTCTCCCCCTTCATGTTTATTAGCCACTTTAAGGGCTTATGGTCAGTTTGCACAGTGAAGTGGGTCCCATAGAGGTAGGGCCTCAGCTTCCTTAGGGCCCACACAACAGAGAAACATTCTTTCTCTACCGTGGACCATCTGAGCTCTCTGTCCTTAAACTGGCGACTAATAAAACCAATAGGGTGTTCCTTACCCTTCTCATCTACTTGCGATAGTACAGCTCCTATCCCAGTGTCAGAGGCGTCCGTCTGCACGATAAAAGGTCTTTGATAATCAGGGGCCCTGAGGACAGGGGCCTGGCACAAGGAGTCTTTTAAGCCATTGAAGGCCTTCTCACACTCGTCGGTCCAAGTTACCTTCTTGGGTTTCTTCAGAGTTGTGAGGGCAGTCAGAGGGGCAGCTATGGTGCCATAGTCTGCCACAAAATTGCGGTAATACCCCGTGAGTCCTAAGAAGGCTCTCACTTGGGTTTGTGTAGTGGGGGTAGGCCAGTCTTGTACTGCTTGTACTTTACTGGGTAGAGGCTGTATCCTCCCTCCACCTACTTCATGTCCAAGGTAAAACACTGAGCCTTGTCCAATCTGGCATTTACTAGCCTTTATGGTCAAGTGTGCTTTCTGAAGAGCCTGGAGCACAATCCCGAGGTGTTTCACATGGTCAGGTGGCACTGAAAACTGCTATATCGTCCAGATATGCAAGACAGAATTCGTCCAACCCATTCAAAACATGATGCACAAGCCTCTGGAAAGTGGCAGGTGCATTCTTCAACCCGAACGGCATTACCCGGAATTGGTAAAGGCCGTCTGGAGTAGAAAACGCTGTCTTCTCCTTGGCATGTTCTGCTAAAGCTATTTGCCAATAGCCAGCAGTGAGGTCAAACGTGCTGAGGTACTTGGAGGCACCCAAAGTATCCACCAGCTCATCTGTTCGAGGCAAGGGGTGTGCATCTGTCTTGGTGACAGCATTCAGAGCCCTGTAATCCACACAGAACCTCAATTCAGAAGTGCCTGCCTTTGGAACGAAAACCACAGGGCTGGACCAAGGACTACTAGAGGGTTCAATCACCCCAAGGTCTAACATCTTGTTGACCTCGGTCTTAATATAAGACCGTACTTTGTCTGACATCCTGTATCCCCTACTTTTGGTAGGTACACTGTCTCCTATGTCTATGTTATGTTTGCACCAAGGTGTCAAACCAGGCGACTGTGAAAACGGGGGAAAACTGCCTAAGCAAACTTTTCACCTCAGCCTGCTGATCAGAAGTCAGGTGAGGGGCCACTCGGACACCCTCAAAGGAGCTATCTGAAGACCGCTTTGGAACAGGTCGGGGAGAGGTTCAGACTCCTCTTCCTCAACATCTGAAGCCAGTAACAGTGCTGCGATTTCGACTCTTGGGACGAAAGCCTTCAGCCTATTCACGTGAAACACTTTTGGAGCCTGTCCAGGCCTTCCAAGGTCCACTAAATAGTTAACCTCACCCAGGGGCTCCACCACTGTGTAAGGGCCTGACCATTTGTCCTGTAAAGCTCAAGGCCTTATGGGATTCATGATCAGGACTTGCTGACCAGGTGTAAAGTTGATGAGGGAAGCTTTCTGGTCGTACCAATGTTTCACCAGCGCTTGTACTGCCTTCAATTTATCACTAGCCAAGCCCATCAGAAGTACCATCCGTTTTCTGAGCCCTAGCACATAATCAACTACGTTGGTAGTAACAGGGGGAGTGGGCATCTCCCATCCCTCTTTGACTATGGCTAAGGGTCCCCGTACAGGATGACCAAACAGAAGTTTGAAGGGGCTGAAGCCAACACCCTCCTGTGGTACCTCTCGGTAGGCAAACAGTAAGCATGGTAAAAGAAGATCCCATTGTCTTCTCTGAAGCTTCTCCAGAGCCCCAATCATGCTTTTTAACGTTCTGTTGAAACGTTCCACCAGACCATTGGTCTGGGGGTGGTATGCAGAAGAGAACTTGTAGGTGACCCCACATTCTTTCCACATAGCCTGCATATACTTCGACATAAAGTTGCTGCCACGATCTGACACAACTTCTTTAGGGAAGCCAACCCTAGTAAATATGCCAAGTAAAGCTTTTGCAACTGACTTGGCAGTTACAGTTTTCAATGGGATGGCCTCAGGATATCTGGTTGCATGGTCGACCAGCACCAGGATAAACCTATTGCCCGAGGATGTTTGCGGGTCAAGGGGACCAACGATGTCGATCCCTACCCTTTCAAATGGTACCCCCACAACTGGGAGCGGTACCAACGGAGCTTGGATTGTCGAGCCAACCTTACCAGATAACTGGCAGGAGGCACAACTCCTGCAGTGACTTTCTACTTGCACTCCCATCTTGGGCCAGTAGAAGTGCATGGATAACCTTTGCTTGGTCCTCTTAATACCAAGGTGACCAGCAAGGAGCACTTCATGCGCCAACTGCAGGAGGAAGGGCCTAACAGCAAGGGGAACCACCAACCTCCTATGGTCTCCTTCTGTAGACTCTGTGGGCTCACTATACAGGAGTCCACCTTCCCAATAAATCCTATGCGTCCCAGGAGGTTCACCCTCAAGCTGGGAGCAGGCCTGTCTCCTTAGGCCTTCCAGAGATGGGCACTCACGTTGGCCTTTACTGAATTCGTCCCTATCAGGACCTCCTTCAACTAACAAGTCTTTTAGTTCAGGATGGTCGTTGGGGTCAAATACTTCAGGCATCGCCACCTCCTCCTCAGGCCCGGGCGATTGACCAACTTCCTCCACCGCAGTGGTAGGCGAGCTCGGGGGAATATTCTCTTTCCTTCGTCTTGACTTGTTGACTCCTTTCGCCTTGGGTTTCCCCTTCGGCTGGGGCGGCGTATTGGTCTTGGCCAATGCTGCCCGTGCTTGAGACCGTGTGTAGGGTCTTTCGGCAGTGTCTCCTATGAGCCCTAAAGCTCTGAGATCATTGCCTAACAAGACCTTTCCCGGGACGTTTCTCTGAATGCTCACTGGAATCCTGACTGCTGTACCATTTAAAGTAAGATTTACAGGTATTACTGGGAACATACGGAGTGGGCCGTCAGCCAACTTAGTGGGCATCAGAGTAGCTCTGGCAACTTCCTCTGAGTCTACCAAGGTAGAATCCACTACAGTTCGACTGCACCCACTATCCCTAAGAGCTGGAGTATCTACTCCATTGATCAGCACACTGTCTTACAATAAGCCTCCCTATGTAAACAGACCCAATGGATCTTGTTTTGCTTGTGGAGCAACTGACCACGTGAAGGGGGATCCCCGGTGTAAGGTTAGACCTTTGGGGGTCCACTCCGCTAATCTGGCCTTCTCCTCCTACGAGGAAGAAGAGATTACAGGAGCATCCTTCTCCTCAGACTCATTTCCCAGCGGGATAGAGGCTGAGGTAGTTTTAGTTTCCCTGGGAGGAGGGTCTCAGGTTTGGAAGGGGAAGGATTTGGATATCACATCTCATGTTATCGGAAGGATCTCACGTTTGGTATTAGAAGTATTGAGATATCATATCTCATGCTATAGGAAGGGTCTCAGGATTGGAATGGGAAGGAGTTGGATATCACATCTCATGCTATAGGAAGTGTCTCAGGATTGTAATGGGAAGGACTTGGATATCACATCTCATGCTATAGGTAGGGTCTCAAGTTTGATATTAGAAGCATTGAGATATCACATCTCATGCTATAGGAAGGGTCTGAGGATTGGAATGGGAAGGAGTTGGATATCACATATCATGCTATGGGAAGGGTCTCAGGTTTGGTATAAGTAGTGAGATATCACATCTCATGCTATAGTAAGTGTCTCAGGATTGGAATGGGAAGGAGTTGGATATCACATCTCATGTTATAGGAAGGATCTCAGGTTTGGTATAAGCATTGAGATATCACATCTCTGCTATCGAAAGGGTCTCAGGATTGGAATGGGAAGGAGTTGGATATTCCCATCTCATGTTATAGGAAGGGTCTCAGGTTTGGTATTAGAAGCATTGAGATATCACATCTCATGCTATAGGAAGGGTCTCAGGATTGGAATGGGAAGGACTTGGATATCACATCTCATGCTATAGGGAGGGTCTCAAGTTTGATATTAGAAGCTTTGAGATATCACATCTCATGATATCGGAAGGGTCTCAGGATTGGAATGGGAAGGAGTTGGATATCACATCTCATGATAAAGGAAGGGTCTAAGGTTTGGAAGGGGAAGGATTTGGATATCACATCTCATGTTATATTACGGGTCTCACCTTTGGTATTAGAAGCATTGAGATATCAAGTCTCATAGTATAGGAAGGGTCTCAGAATTGGAATGGGAAGGAGTTGGATATCACATCTCAAGCTATAGGAAGGGTCTCAGGATTGGAATGGGAAGGACTTGGATATCACATCTCATGCTATAGGAAGGCTCTCAGGTTTGGAAGGGGAAAGAGTTGGATATCACATTTCATGTTAGAGGTAGGATCTCAGGTTTGGTATTAGAGGCATTGAGATATCACATCTCATGCTATCAGAAGGGTCTCAGGAATGGAATGGGCAGGAGTTGGATATCACATCTCATGCTAAAGGGAGGGTCTCAGGTTTGGAAGGGGAAGGATTTGGATATCACATCTCATGTTATCGGAAGGATCTCACGTTTGGTATTAGAAGTATTGAGATATCATATCTCATGCTATAGGGAGGGTCTCAGGATTGGAATGGGAAGGACTTAGATATCACATATCATGCTATAGGGAGGGTCTCAGTTTTGATATTAGAAGCATTGAGATATCACATCTCATGCTATCGGAAGTGTCTCAGGATTGGAATGGGAAGGAGCTGGATATCACATCTCATGCTAAAGGAAGGGTCTCAGGTTTGGAACGGGAAGGATTTGGATATCACATCTCATGTTATAGGAAGGGTCTCAGGTTTGGTATAAGCATTGAGATATCACATCTCTGCTATCGGAAGTGTCTCAGGATTGGAATGGGAAGGAGTTGGATATCCCATCTCATGTTATAGGACGGGTCTCAGGTTTGTTATTAGAATCATTGAATATCATATTGCATGCTGTAGGAAGGGTCTAAGGGTTGGAATGTGAAGGACTTGGATATCACATCTTATGCTATAGGTAGGCTCTTAGGTTTGGAAAGGGAAGGAGTTGGATATCACATTTCATGTTAGAGGAAGGATCTCAGGTTTGGTATTAGAAGCATTGAGATATCACATCTCATGCTATAGGAAGGGTCTCAGGATTGGAATGGGAAGCAGTTGGATATCACATCTCATGCTATAGGAAGGGTCTCAGGTTTGGTATAAGCATTGAGATATCACATCTCATGCTATAGGACGGGTCTCAGGATTGGAATGGAAGGAGTTGGATATCACATCTCATGTTATAGGAAGGATCTCAGGTTTGGTATTAGAAGCATTGAGACATCACATCTCATGCTATAGGAAGGGTCTCAGGGTTGGAATGGGAAGGAGTTGGATATCACATCTCATCCAACAGGAAGGGTCTCAGGTTTGGAATGGGAAGGAATTGGATATCACATCTCATGTTATAGGAAGGATCTCAGGTTTCGTATTAGAAGCATTGAGATATCACATCTCATGCTATAGGAAGGGTCTCAGGATTGGAATGTGAAGGATTTGGATATCACATCTCATGCTAAAGGAAGGGTCTCAGGTTTGGTAGAAGCATTGAGATATCACGTCTCTGCTTTCGGAAGGGTCTCAGGATTGGATTGGGAAGGAGTTGGATATCCCTTCTCATGCTATAGGAAGGGTCTCAGGATTTGAATGGCAAGGAGTTGGATTTCACATCTCATGCCATAGGAAGGGTCTCAGGTTTGGTATAAGCATTGAGATATCACATCTCTGCTATCAGAACGGTCACAGGATTGGATTGGGAAGGAGTTGGATATCCCTTCTCATGCTATAGGAAGTGTCTCAGGTTGGAATGGGAAGGAGTTGGATATCACATCTCATGTTATAGGAAGGGTCTCAGGATTGGAATGGGAAGGATTTGGATATCACATCTCTTGCTATAGGAAGGGTCTCAGGATTGGAATGGGTAGGAGTTGGATATTACTTTCTTGCTATAGGAAGGGTCTCATGTTTGGAATGGGAAGGAGGTGGGTATCACATATGCTATAGTTAGTGTCTCAGGTTTGGAACGGGAAGGAGTTGGATATCACATCTCATGTTATAGGAAGGGTCTCAGGTTTGGTATAAGCATTGAGATATCACATCTCTGCTATCGGAAGCGGCTCAGGATTGGAATGGGAAGGAGTTGGATATCCCATCTCATGTTATAGGAAGAGTCTCTGGTTTGGTATTAGAATCATTGAGATATCACATCGCATGCTGTAGGAAGGGTCTAAGGATTGGAATGGGATGGACTTGGATATCACATCTCATGTTATAGTTAGGCTCTCAGGTCTGGTGTAAGCATTGAGATATCACATCTCATGCTATAGGAAGGGTCTCAGAGTTGGTATAAGCATTGAGATATCACATCTCATGCTAAAGGAAGGGTCTCAGGATTGGAATGGGAAGGAGTTGTATATAACATCTCAGGCCATAGGAAGGTTCTCAGGTTTGGTAAAAGCATTGAGATATCACATCTCTGCTATCGGAAAGGTCTCAGGATTGGAATGGGAAGGAGTTGGATATCCCATCTCATGTTATAGGAAGGGTCTCAGGTTTGGTATTAGAAGCATAGAGATATCACATCTCATGCTATAGGAAGGGTCTCAGGATTGGAATGGGAAGGACTTGGATGTCACATCTCATGCTATAGGGAGGGTCTCAAGTTTGATATTAGAAGCATTGAGATAACAAATCTCATGATATCGGAAGGGTCTCAGGATTGGAATGGGAAGGAGTTGGATATCACATCTCATGATAAAGGAAGGGTCTAAGGTTTGGAAGGGGAAGGATTTGGATATCACATCTCATGTTATAGGACGGGTCTCAGGTTTGGTATTAGAAGCATTGAGATATCAAGTCTCATGGTATAAGAAGGGTCTCAGAATTGGAATGGGAAGGAGTTGGATATCACACCTCAAGCTATACAAAGGGTCTCAGGATTGGAATGGGAAGGAGTTTGATATCACATCTCATGCCAGAGTATGGGTCTCAGGTTTGGTAGAAGCATTGGGATATCACATCTCATGCTATCGGAAGGGTATCAGTATTGGATTTGGAAGAAGTTGGATATCCCATCTCATGCTATAGGAAGGGTCTCAGGTTGGAATGGGAAGGAGTTGGATATCACATTTCATGTTATAGGAAGGGTCTCAGGATTGGAATGGGAAGTACTTGGATATCATATCTCATGCAATAGGACGGGTCTCAGGTTTGTTATTAGAATCATTGAGATATCATATTGCATGCTGTAGGAAGGGTCTAAGGATTGGAATGGGAAGGACCTGGATATCACATCTCATGCTATAGATAGGCTCTTAGGTTTGGAAAGGGAAGGAGTTGGATATCACATCTCATGTTATAGGATGGATCTCAGGTTTGGTATTAGAAGTATTGAGATATCACATCTCATGTTATCGGAAGGATCTCAGGTTTGGTATTAGAAGTATTGAGACCCTTCCGATAGCAGAGACGTGATATCTCAATGCTTCTACCAAACCTGAGACCCTTCCTTTAGCATGAGATGTGATATCCAAATCCTTCACATTCCAATCCTGAGACCCTTCCTATAGCATGAGATGTGATATCTCAATGCTTCTAATACCAAACCTGAGATCCTTCCTATAACATGAGATGTGATATCCAATTCCTTCCCATTCCAAACCTGAGACCCTTCCTATTGGATGAGATGTGATATCCAACTCCTTCCCATTCCAACCCTGAGACCCTTCCTATAGCATGAGATGTGATGTCTCAATGCTTCTAATACCAAACCTGAGATCCTTCCTATAACATGAGATGTGATATCCAACTCCTTCCATTCCAATCCTGAGACCCGTCCTATAGCATGAGATGTGATATCTCAATGCTTCTAATACCAAACCTGAGATCCTTCCTCTAACATGAAATGTGATATCGAACTCCTTCCCTTTCCAAACCTGAGAGCCTACCTATAGCATGAGATGTGATATCCAAGTCCTTCCCATTCCAATCCTTAGACCCTTCCTACAACATGCAATATGATATCTCAATGATTCTAATAACAAACCTGAGACCCTTCCTATAGCATGAGATGTGATATCCAACTACTTCCCATTCCAATCCTGAGACCCTTCCTATAGCATGAGATGTGATATCTCAATGCGTCTAATACCAAACCTGAGATCCTTCCTCTAACATGAAATGTGATATCGAACTCCTTCCCTTTCCAAACCTGAGAGCCTACCTATAGCATGAGATGTGATATCCAAGTCCTTCCCATTCCAATCCTTAGACCCTTCCTACAGCATGCAATATGATATCTCAATGATTCTAATAACAAACCTGAGACCCGTCCTATAGCATGAGATATGATATCCAAGTCCTTCCCATTCCAATCCTGAGACCCTTCCTATAACATGAAATGTGATATCCAACTCCTTCCCATTCCAACCTGAGACCCTTCCTATAGCATGAGATGGGATATCCAACTTCGTCCAAATCCAATACTGATACCCTTCCGATAGCATGAGATGTGATATCCCAATGCTTCTACCAAACCTGAGACCCATACTATGGCATGAGATATGATATCAAACTCCTTCCTATTCCAAACCTGAGACCCTTCCTATAGCTTGAGGTGTGATATCCAAATCCTTCCCATTCCAATTCTGAGACCCTTCTTATACCATGAGACTTGATATCTCAATGCTTCTAATACCAAACCTGAGACCGTCCTATAACATGAGATGTGATATCCAAATCCTTCCCCTTCCAAACCTTAGACCCTTCCTTTATCATGAGATGTGGTATCCAACTCCTTCCCATTCGAATCCTGAGACCCTTCCTATAACATGAGATGTGATATCCAACTCCTTCCCATTCCAACCTGAGACACTTCCTATAGCATGAGAAGGGATATCCATCTCCTTCCCAATCCAATCCTGAGACCCTTCCGATAGCAGAGATGTGATATCTCAATGCTTATACCAAACCTGAGACCCTTCCTATGGCATGAGATGTGATATCCAACTCCTTGCCATTCAAATCCTGAGACCCTTCCTATAGCATGAAAAGGGATATCCAACTCCTTCCCAATCCAATCCTGAGACCCTTCCGATAGCAGAGACGTGATATCTCAATGCTTCTACCAAACCTGAGACCCTTCCTTTAGCATGAGATGTGATATCGAAATCCTTCACATTCCAATCCTGAGACCCTTCCTATAGCATGAGATGTGATATCTCAATGCTTCTAATACCAAACCTGAGATCCTTCCTATAACATGAGATGTGATATCCAATTCCTTCCCATTCCAAACCTGAGACCCCTCCTATTGGATGAGATGTGATATCCAACTCCTTCCCATTCCAACCCTGAGACCCTTCCTATAGCATGAGATGTGATGTCTCAATGCTTCTAATACCAAACCTGAGATCCTTCCTATAACATGAGATGTGATATCCAACTCCTCCCCATTCCAATCCTGAGACCCTTCCACTAGCATGAGATGTGATATCTCAATGCTTCTAATACCAAACCTGAGATTATTCCTCTAACATGAAATGTGATATCCAACTCCTTCCCTTTCCAAACCTAAGAGCCTATCTATAGCATGAGATGTGATATCCAAGTCCTTCACATTCCAACCCTTAGACCCTTCCTACAGCATGCAATATGATATCTCAATGATTCTAATAACAAACCTGAGACCCGTCCTATAACATGAGATGGGATATCCAACTCCTTCCCATTCCAATCCTGAGACACTTCCGATAGCAGAGATGTGATATCTCAATGTTTATACCAAACCTGAGACCCTTCCTATAACATGAGATGTGATATCCAACTCCTTCCCGTTCCAAACCTGAGACCCTTCCTTTAGCATGAGATGTGATATCCAGCTCCTTCCCATTCCAATCCTGAGACACTTCCGATAGCATGAGATGTGATATCTCAATGCTTCTAATATCAAAACTGAGACCCTCCCTATAGCATGATATGTGATATATAAGTCCTTCCCATTGTAATCCTGAGACCCTTCCTATAGCATGAGATGTGATATCTCAATGCTTCTACCAAACCTGAGACCCTTCCTTTAGCATGAGATGTGATATCCAACTCCTTCCCATTCCAATCCTGAGACCCTTCCTATAGCATGAGATGTGATATCTCAATGCTTCTAATACCAAACCTGAGATCCTTCCGATAACATGAGATGTGATATCTCAATACTTCTAATACCAAACCTGAGATCCATCCTATAACATGAGATGTGATATCCAACTCCTTCCCTTTCCAAACCTGAGAGCCTATCTATAGCATGAGATGTGATATCCAGGTCCTTCCCATTCCAACCCTTAGACCCTTCCTACAGCATGCAATATGATATCTCAATGATTCTAATAACAAACCTGAGACCCCTCCTATAGCATGAGATGGGATATCCAACTTCGTCCAAATCCAATACTGATACCCTTCCGATAGCATGAGATGTGATATCCCAATGCTTCTACCAAACCTGAGACCCATACTATGGCATGAGATATGATATCAAACTCCTTCCCATTCCAATCCTGAGACCCTTCCTATAGCTTGAGGTGTGATATCCAACTCCTTCCCATTCCAATTCTGAGACCCTTCTTATACCATGAGACTTGATATCTCAATGCTTCTAATACCAAACCTGAGACCGTCCTATAACATGAGATGTGATATCCAAATCCTTCCCCTTCCAAACCTTAGACCCTTCCTTTATCATGAGATGTGGTATCCAACTCCTTCCCATTCGAATCCTGAGACCCTTCCTATAACATGAGATGTGATATCCAACTCCTTCCCATTCCAACCTGAGACACTTCCTATAGCATGAGAAGGGATATCCAACTCCTTCCCAATCCAATCCTGAGACCCTTCCGATAGCAGAGATGTGATATCTCAATGCTTATACCAAACCTGAGACCCTTCCTATGGCATGAGATGTGATATCCAACTCCTTGCCATTCAAATCCTGAGACCCTTCCTATAGCATGAAAAGGGATATCCAACTCCTTCCCAATCCAATCCTGAGACCCTTCCGATAGCAGAGACGTGATATCTCAATGCTTCTACCAAACCTGAGACCCTTCCTTTAGCATGAGATGTGATATCCAAATCCTTCACATTCCAATCCTGAGACCCTTCCTATAGCATGAGATGTGATATCTCAATGCTTCTAATACCAAACCTGAGATCCTTCCTATAACATGAGATGTGATATCCAATTCCTTCCCATTCCAAACCTGAGACCCTTCCTATTGGATGAGATGTGATATCCAACTCCTTCCCATTCCAACCCTGAGACCCTTCCTATAGCATGAGATGTGATGTCTCAATGCTTCTAATACCAAACCTGAGATCCTTCCTATAACATGAGATGTGATATCCAACTCCTTCCATTCCAATCCTGAGACCCGTCCTATAGCATGAGATGTGATATCTCAATGCTTATACCAAACCTGAGACCCTTCCTATAGCATGAGATGTGATATCCAACTCCTCCCCATTCCAATCCTGAGACCCTTCCACTAGCATGAGATGTGATATCTCAATGCTTCTAATACCAAACCTGAGATTCTTCCTCTAACATGAAATGTGATATCCAACTCCTTCCCTTTCCAAACCTAAGAGCCTATCTATAGCATGAGATGTGATATCCAAGTCCTTCACATTCCAACCCTTAGACCCTTCCTACAGCATGCAATATGATATCTCAATGATTCTAATAACAAACCTGAGACCCGTCCTATAACATGAGATGGGATATCCAACTCCTTCCCATTCCAATCCTGAGACACTTCCGATAGCAGAGATGTGATATCTCAATGTTTATACCAAACCTGAGACCCTTCCTATAACATGAGATGTGATATCCAACTCCTTCCCGTTCCAAACCTGAGACCCTTCCTTTAGCATGAGATGTGATATACAGCTCCTTCCCATTCCAATCCTGAGACACTTCCGATAGCATGAGATGTGATATCTCAATGCTTCTAATATCAAAACTGAAACCCTCCCTATAGCATGATATGTGATATCTAAGTCCTTCCCATTCCAATCCTGAGACCCTTCCTATAGCATGAGATGTGATATCTCAATGCTTCTACCAAACCTGAGACCCTTCCTTTAGCATGAGATGTGATATCCAACTCCTTCCCATTCCAATCCTGAGACCCTTCCTATAGCATGAGATGTGATATCTCAATACTTCTAATACCAAACCTGAGATCCTTCCGATAACATGAGATGTGATATCTCAATACTTCTAATACCAAACCTGAGATCCATCCTATAACATGAGATGTGATATCCAACTCCTTCCCTTTCCAAACCTGAGAGCCTATCTATAGCATGAGATGTGATATCCAGGTCCTTCCCATTCCAACCCTTAGACCCTTCCTACAGCATGCAATATGATATCTCAATGATTCTAATAACAAACCTGAGACCCGTCCTATAGCATGAGATATGATATCCAAGTCCTTCCCATTCCAATCCTGAGACCCTTCCTATAACATGAAATGTGATATCCAACTCCTTCCCATTCCAACCTGAGACCCTTCCTATAGCATGAGATGGGATATCCAACTTCTTCCAAATCCAATACTGATACCCTTCCGATAGCATGAGATGTGATATCCCAATGCTTCTACCAAACCTGAGACCCATACTATGGCATGGGATGTGATATCAAACTCCTTCCCATTCCAATCCTGAGACCCTTCCTATAGCTTGAGGTGTGATATCCAACTCCTTCCCATTCCAATTCTGAGACCCTTCTTATACCATGAGACTTGATATCTCAATGCTTCTAATACCAAACCAGAGACCCGTCCTATAACATGAGATGTGATATCCAAATCCTTCCCCTTCCAAACCTTAGACCCTTCCTTTATCATGAGATGTGATATCCAACTCCTTCCCATTCCAATCCTGAGACCCTTCCGATATCATGAGATTTGTTATCTCAATGCTTCTAATATCAAACTTGAGACCCTCCCTATAGCATGAGATGTGACATCCAAGTCCTTCCCATTCCAATCCTGAGACCCTTCCTATAGCATGAGATGTGATATCTCTATGCTTCTAATACCAAACCTGAGACCCTTCCTATAACATGAGATGGGATATCCAACTCCTTCCCATTCCAATCCTGAGACCTTTCCGATAGCAGAGATGTGATATCTCAATGCTTATACCAAACCTGAGACCCTTCCTTTAGCATGAGATGTGATATCCAAATCCTTCACATTCCAATCCTGAGACCCTTCCTTTAGCATGAGATGTGATATCTCAATGCTTATACCAAATCTGAGACCCTTCCTATAGCATGAGATGTGATATCCAATTCCTTCCCATTCCAATCCTGAGACCCTTCCTATAGCATGAGATGTGATATCTCAATGCTTATACCAAACCTGAGAGCCTACCTATAGCATGAGATGTGATATCCAAGTCCATCCCATTCCAATCCTTTGACCCTTCCTACAGCATGCGATGTGATATCTCAATGATTCTACCAAACCAGAGACTCTTCCTATAACATGAGATGGGATATCCAACTCCTTCCCATTCCAATCCTGAGCCGCTTCCGATAGCAGAGATGTGATATCTCAATGCTTATACCAAACCTGAGACCCTTCCTATAACATGAGATGTGATATCCAACTCCTTCCCGTTCCAAACCTGAGACACTAACTATAGCATATGTGATATCCAACTCCTTCCCATTCCAAACATGAGACCCTTCCTATAGAAAGAAAGTAATATCCAACTCCTACCCATTCCAATCCTGAGACCCTTCCTATAGCAAGAGATGTGATATCCAAATCCTTCCCATTCCAATCCTGAGACCCTTCCTATAACATGAGATGTGATATCCAACTCCTTCCCATTCCAACCTGAGACACTTCCTATAGCATAAGAAGGGATATCCAACTCCTTCCCAATCCAATCCTGAGACCCTTCCGATAGCAGAGATGTGATATCTCAATGCTTATACCAAACCTGAGACCCTTCCTATGGCATGAGATGTGATATCCAACTCCTTCCCAATCCAATCCTGAGACCCTTCCGATAGCAGAGACGTGATATCTCAATGCTTCTACCAAACCTGAGACCCTTCCTTTAGCATGAGATGTGATATCCAAATCCTTCACATTCCAATCCTGAGACCCTTCCTATAGCATGAGATGTGATATCTCAATGCTTCTAATACCAAACCTGAGATCCTTCCTATAACATGAGATGTGATATCCAATTCCTTCCCATTCCAAACCTGAGACCCTTCCTATTGGATGAGATGTGATATCCAACTCCTTCCCATTCCAACCCTGAGACCCTTCCTATAGCATGAGATGTGATGTCTCAATGCTTCTAATACCAAACCTGAGATCCTTCCTATAACATGAGATGTGATATCCAACTCCTTCCATTCCAATCCTGAGACCCGTCCTATAGCATGAGATGTGATATCTCAATGCTTATACCAAACCTGAGACCCTTCCTATAGCATGAGATGTGATATCCAACTGCTTCCCATTCCAATCCTGAGACCCTTCCTATAGCATGAGATGTGATATCTCAATGCTTCTAATACCAAACCTGAGATCCTTCCTCTAACATGAAATGTGATATCCAACTCCTTCCCTTTCCAAACCTAAGAGCCTATCTATAGCATGAGATGTGATATCCATGTCCTTCCCATTCCAACCCTTAGACCCTTCCTACAGCATGCAATATGATATCTCAATGATTCTAATAACAAACCTGAGACCCGTCCTATAACATGAGATGGGATATCCAACTCCTTCCCATTCCAATCCTGAGACACTTCCGATAGCAGAGATGTGATATCTCAATGCTTATACCAAACCTGAGACCCTTCCTATAACATGAGATGTGATATCCAAATCCTTCCCGTTCCAAACCTGAGACCCTTCCTTTAGCATGAGATGTGATATCCAGCACCTTCCCATTCCAATCCTGAGACACTTCCTATAGCATGAGATGTGATATCTCAATGCTTCTAATATCAAAACTGAGACCCTCCCTATAGCATGATATGTGATATCTAAGTCCTTCCCATTCCAATCCTGAGCCCCTCCCTATAGCATGAGATGTGATATCCAACTCCTTCCCATTCCAATCCTGAGACCCTTCCTATAGCATGAGATATGATATCTCAATACTTCTAATACCAAACGTGAGATCCTTCCGATAACATGAGATGTGATATCCAAATCCTTCCCCTTCCAATCCTGAGACCCTCCCTTTAGCATGAGATGTGATATCCAACTCCTTCCTATTCCAATCCTGAGACTCTTCTGATAGCATGAGATGTGATATCTCAATGCTTCTAATACCAAACCTGAGATCCTTCCGATAGCATGAGATGTGATATCTCAATGCTTCTAATACCAAACCTGAGATCCTTCCTATAACATGAGATGTGATATCCAAATCCTTCCCCTTCCAAACCTGAGACCCTCCCTTTAGCATGAGATGTGATATCCAACTCCTTCCCATTCCATTCCTGAGACCCTTCTGATAGCATGAGATGTGATATCTCAATGCCTCTAATACCAAACCTGAGATCCTACCTCTAACATGAAATGTGATATCCAACTATTTCCCCTTCCAAACCTGAGAGCCTTCCTATAGCATGAGATGTGATATCCAAGTCCTTCCCATTCCAATCCTGAGACCCTTCCTATAGCTTGAGATGTGATATCCAACTCCTTCCCATTCCAATTCTGAGACCCTTCCTATACTATGAGACTTGATATCTCAATGCTTCTAATACAAACGTGAGACCCGTAATATAACATGAGATGTGATATCCAAATGCTTCCCCTTCCAAACCTTAGACCCTTCCTTTATCATGAGATGTGATATCCAACTCCTTCCCATTCCAATCCAGAGACCCTTCCGATATCATGAGATGTGATATCTCAAAGCTTCTAATATCAAACTTGAGACCCTCCCTATAGCATGAGATGTGATATCCAAGTCCTTCCCATTCCAATCCTGAGACCCTTCCTATAGCTTGAGGTGTGATATCCAACTCCTTCCCATTCCAATTCTGAGACCCTTCTTATACCATGAGACTTGATATCTCAATGCTTCTAATACCAAACCTGAGACCCGTCCTATAACATGAGATGTGATATCCAAATCCTTCCCCTTCCAAACCTTAGACCCTTCCTTTATCATGAGATGTGATATCCAACTCCTTCAAATTCCAATCCTGAGACCCTTCCGATATCATGAGATTTGTTATCTCAATGCTTCTAATATCAAACTTGAGACCCTCCCTATAGCATGAGATGTGACATCCAAGTCCTTCCCATTCCAATCCTGAGACCCTTCCTATAACATGAGATGTGATATCCAACTCCTTCCCATTCCAACCTGAGACACTTCCTATAGCATGAGAAGGGATATCTAACTCCTTCCCAATCCAATCCTGAGACCCTTCCGATAGCAGAGATGTGATATCTGAATGCTTATACCAAACCTGAGACCCTTCCTATGGCATGAGATGTGATATCCAACTCCTTGCCATTCAAATCCTGAGACCCTTCCTATAGCATGAGAAGGGATATCCAACTCCTTCCCAATCCAAACCTGAGACCCTTCCTATGGCATGAGATGTGATATCCAACTCCTTGCCATTCAAATCCTGAGACCCTTCCTATAGCATGAGATGTGATATCTCTATGCTTCTAATACCAAACCTGAGACCCTTCCTATAACATGAGATGGGAAATCCAACTCCTTCCCATTTCAATCCTGAGACCCTTCCGATAGCAGACATGTGATATCTCAATGCTTATACCAAACCTGAGAACCTTCCTATGGCCTGAGATGTCATATACAACTCCTTCCCATTCCAATCCTGAGACCCTTCCTTTAGCATGAGATGTGATATCTCAATGCTTATACCAAATCTGAGACCCTTCCTATAGCATGAGATGTGATATCCAATTCCTTCCCATTCCAATCCTGAGACCCTTCCTATAGCATGAGATGTGATATCTCAATGCCTATACCAAACCTGAGAGCCTACCTATAGCATGAGATGTGATATCCAAGTCCATCCCATTCCAATCCTTAGACCCTTCCTACAGCATGCAATGTGATATCTCAATGATTCTAATACCAAACCAGAGACTCTTCGTATAACATGAGATGGGACATCCAACTCCTTCCCATTCCAATCCTGAGCCGCTTCCGATAGCAGAGATGTGATATCTCAATGCTTATACCAAACCTGAGACCCTTCCTATAACATGAGATGTGATATCCAACTCCTTCCCGTTCCAAACCTGAGACACTAACTATAGCATATGTGATATCCAACTCCTTCCCATTCCAAACATGAGACACTTCCTATAGCAAGAAAGTAATATCCAACTCCTACCCATTCCAATCCTGAGACCCTTCCTATAGCAAGAGATGTGATATCCAAATCCTTCCCATTCCAATCCTGAGACCCTTCCTATAACATGAGATGTGATATCCAACTCCTTCCCATTCCAACCTGAGACACTTCCTATAGCATGAGAAGGGATATCCAACTCCTTCCCAATCCAATCCTGAGACCCTTCCGATAGCAGAGATGTGATATCTCAATGCTTATACCAAACCTGAGACCCTTCCTATGGCATGAGATGTGATATCCAACTCCTTCCCAATCCAATCCTGAGACCCTTCCAATAGCAGAGACGTGATGTCTCAATGCTTCTACCAAACCTGAGACCCTTCCTTTAGCATGAGATGTGATATTCAAATCCTTCACATTCCAATCCTGAGACCCTTCCTATAGCATGAGATGTGATATCTCAATGCTTCTAATACCAAACCTGAGATCCTTCCTATAACATGAGATGTGATATCCAATTCCTTCCCATTCCAAACCTGAGACCCTTCCTATTGGATGCGATGTGATATCCAACTCCTTCCCATTCCAACCCTGAGACCCTTCCTATAGCATGAGATGTGATGTCTCAATGCTTCTAATACCAAACCTGAGATCCTTCCTATAACATGAGATGTGATATCCAACTCCTTCCATTCCAATCCTGAGACCCGTCCTATAGCATGAGATGTGATATCTCAATGCTTATACCAAACCTGAGACCCTTCCTATAGCATGAGATGTGATATCCAACTGCTTCCCATTCCAATCCTGAGACCCTTCCTATAGCATGAGATGTGATATCTCAATGATTCTAATAACAAACCTGAGACCCGTCCTATAACATGAGATGGGATATCCAACTCCTTCCCATTCCAACCCTTAGACCCTTCCTACAGCATGCAATATGATATCTCAATGATTCTAATAACAAACCTGAGACCCGTCCTATAACATGAGATGGGATATCCAACTCCTTCCCATTCCAATCCTGAGACACTTCCGATAGCAGAGATGTGATATCTCAATGCTTATACCAAACCTGAGACCCTTCCTATAACATGAGATATGATATCCAAATCCTTCCCGTTCCAAACCTGAGACCCTTCCTTTAGCATGAGATGTGATATCCAATTCCTTCCCATTCCAATCCTGAGACCCTTCCTATAGCATGAGATGTGATATCTCAATGCTTATACCAAACCTGAGAGCCTACCTATAGCATGAGATGTGATATCCAAGTCCATCCCATTCCAATCCTTTGACCCTTCCTACAGCATGCGATGTGATATCTCAATGATTCTACCAAACCAGAGACTCTTCCTATAACATGAGATGGGATATCCAACTCCTTCCCATTCCAATCCTGAGCCGCTTCCGATAGCAGAGATGTGATATCTCAATGCTTATACCAAACCTGAGACCCTTCCTATAACATGAGATGTGATATCCAACTCCTTCCCGTTCCAAACCTGAGACACTAACTATAGCATATGTGATATCCAACTCCTTCCCATTCCAAACATGAGACCCTTCCTATAGCAAGAAAGTAATATCCAACTCCTACCCATTCCAATCCTGAGACCCTTCCTATAGCAAGAGATGTGATATCCAAATCCTTCCCATTCCAATCCTGAGACCCTTCCTATAACATGAGATGTGATATCCAACTCCTTCCCATTCCAACCTGAGACACTTCCTATAGCATAAGAAGGGATATCCAACTCCTTCCCAATCCAATCCTGAGACCCTTCCGATAGCAGAGATGTGATATCTCAATGCTTATACCAAACCTGAGACCCTTCCTATGGCATGAGATGTGATATCCAACTCCTTCCCAATCCAATCCTGAGACCCTTCCGATAGCAGAGACGTGATATCTCAATGCTTCTACCAAACCTGAGACCCTTCCTTTAGCATGAGATGTGATATCCAAATCCTTCACATTCCAATCCTGAGACCCTTCCTATAGCATGAGATGTGATATCTCAATGCTTCTAATACCAAACCTGAGATCCTTCCTATAACATGAGATGTGATATCCAATTCCTTCCCATTCCAAACCTGAGACCCTTCCTATTGGATGAGATGTGATATCCAACTCCTTCCCATTCCAACCCTGAGACCCTTCCTATAGCATGAGATGTGATGTCTCAATGCTTCTAATACCAAACCTGAGATCCTTCCTATAACATGAGATGTGATATCCAACTCCTTCCATTCCAATCCTGAGACCCGTCCTATAGCATGAGATGTGATATCTCAATGCTTATACCAAACCTGAGACCCTTCCTATAGCATGAGATGTGATATCCAACTGCTTCCCATTCCAATCCTGAGACCCTTCCTATAGCATGAGATGTGATATCTCAATGCTTCTAATACCAAACCTGAGATCCTTCCTCTAACATGAAATGTGATATCCAACTCCTTCCCTTTCCAAACCTAAGAGCCTATCTATAGCATGAGATGTGATATCCATGTCCTTCCCATTCCAACCCTTAGACCCTTCCTACAGCATGCAATATGATATCTCAATGATTCTAATAACAAACCTGAGACCCGTCCTATAACATGAGATGGGATATCCAACTCCTTCCCATTCCAATCCTGAGACACTTCCGATAGCAGAGATGTGATATCTCAATGCTTATACCAAACCTGAGACCCTTCCTATAACATGAGATGTGATATCCAAATCCTTCCCGTTCCAAACCTGAGACCCTTCCTTTAGCATGAGATGTGATATCCAGCACCTTCCCATTCCAATCCTGAGACACTTCCTATAGCATGAGATGTGATATCTCAATGCTTCTAATATCAAAACTGAGACCCTCCCTATAGCATGATATGTGATATCTAAGTCCTTCCCATTCCAATCCTGAGCCCCTCCCTATAGCATGAGATGTGATATCCAACTCCTTCCCATTCCAATCCTGAGACCCTTCCTATAGCATGAGATATGATATCTCAATACTTCTAATACCAAACGTGAGATCCTTCCGATAACATGAGATGTGATATCCAAATCCTTCCCCTTCCAATCCTGAGACCCTCCCTTTAGCATGAGATGTGATATCCAACTCCTTCCTATTCCAATCCTGAGACTCTTCTGATAGCATGAGATGTGATATCTCAATGCTTCTAATACCAAACCTGAGATCCTTCCGATAGCATGAGATGTGATATCTCAATGCTTCTAATACCAAACCTGAGATCCTTCCTATAACATGAGATGTGATATCCAAATCCTTCCCCTTCCAAACCTGAGACCCTCCCTTTAGCATGAGATGTGATATCCAACTCCTTCCCATTCCATTCCTGAGACCCTTCTGATAGCATGAGATGTGATATCTCAATGCTTATACCAAACCTGAGACCCTTCCTTTAGCATGAGATGTGATATCCAAATCCTTCACATTCCAATCCTGAGACCCTTCCTTTAGCATGAGATGTGATATCTCAATGCTTATACCAAATCTGAGACCCTTCCTATAGCATGAGATGTGATATCCAATTCCTTCCCATTCCAATCCTGAGACCCTTCCTATAGCATGAGATGTGATATCTCAATGCTTATACCAAACCTGAGAGCCTACCTATAGCATGAGATGTGATATCCAAGTCCATCCCATTCCAATCCTTTGACCCTTCCTACAGCATGCGATGTGATATCTCAATGATTCTACCAAACCAGAGACTCTTCCTATAACATGAGATGGGATATCCAACTCCTTCCCATTCCAATCCTGAGCCGCTTCCGATAGCAGAGATGTGATATCTCAATGCTTATACCAAACCTGAGACCCTTCCTATAACATGAGATGTGATATCCAACTCCTTCCCGTTCCAAACCTGAGACACTAACTATAGCATATGTGATATCCAACTCCTTCCCATTCCAAACATGAGACCCTTCCTATAGCAAGAAAGTAATATCCAACTCCTACCCATTCCAATCCTGAGACCCTTCCTATAGCAAGAGATGTGATATCCAAATCCTTCCCATTCCAATCCTGAGACACTTCCTATAACATGAGATGTGATATCCAACTCCTTCCCATTCCAACCTGAGACACTTCCTATAGCATAAGAAGGGATATCCAACTCCTTCCCAATCCAATCCTGAGACCCTTCCGATAGCAGAGATGTGATATCTCAATGCTTATACCAAACCTGAGACCCTTCCTATGGCATGAGATGTGATATCCAACTCCTTCCCAATCCAATCCTGAGACCCTTCCGATAGCAGAGACGTGATATCTCAATGCTTCTACCAAACCTGAGACCCTTCCTTTAGCATGAGATGTGATATCCAAATCCTTCACATTCCAATCCTGAGACCCTTCCTATAGCATGAGATGTGATATCTCAATGCTTCTAATACCAAACCTGAGATCCTTCCTATAACATGAGATGTGATATCCAATTCCTTCCCATTCCAAACCTGAGACCCTTCCTATTGGATGAGATGTGATATCCAACTCCTTCCCATTCCAACCCTGAGACCCTTCCTATAGCATGAGATGTGATGTCTCAATGCTTCTAATACCAAACCTGAGATCCTTCCTATAACATGAGATGTGATATCCAACTCCTTCCATTCCAATCCTGAGACCCGTCCTATAGCATGAGATGTGATATCTCAATGCTTATACCAAACCTGAGACCCTTCCTATAGCATGAGATGTGATATCCAACTGCTTCCCATTCCAATCCTGAGACCCTTCCTATAGCATGAGATGTGATATCTCAATGCTTCTAATACCAAACCTGAGATCCTTCCTCTAACATGAAATGTGATATCCAACTCCTTCCCTTTCCAAACCTAAGAGCCTATCTATAGCATGAGATGTGATATCCATGTCCTTCCCATCCAACCCTTAGACCCTTCCTACAGCATGCAATATGATATCTCAATGATTCTAATAACAAACCTGAGACCCGTCCTATAACATGAGATGGGATATCCAACTCCTTCCCATTCCAATCCTGAGACACTTCCGATAGCAGAGATGTGATATCTCAATGCTTATACCAAACCTGAGACCCTTCCTATAACATGAGATGTGATATCCAAATCCTTCCCGTTCCAAACCTGAGACCCTTCCTTTAGCATGAGATGTGATATCCAGCACCTTCCCATTCCAATCCTGAGACACTTCCTATAGCATGAGATGTGATATCTCAATGCTTCTAATATCAAAACTGAGACCCTCCCTATAGCATGATATGTGATATCTAAGTCCTTCCCATTCCAATCCTGAGCCCCTCCCTATAGCATGAGATGTGATATCCAACTCCTTCCCATTCCAATCCTGAGACCCTTCCTATAGCATGAGATATGATATCTCAATACTTCTAATACCAAACGTGAGATCCTTCCGATAACATGAGATATGATATCCAAATCCTTCCCCTTCCAATCCTGAGACCCTCCCTTTAGCATGAGATGTGATATCCAACTCCTTCCTATTCCAATCCTGAGACTCTTCTGATAGCATGAGATGTGATATCTCAATGCTTCTAATACCAAACCTGAGATCCTTCCGATAGCATGAGATGTGATATCTCAATGCTTCTAATACCAAACCTGAGATCCTTCCTATAACATGAGATGTGATATCCAAATCCTTCCCCTTCCAAACCTGAGACCCTCCCTTTAGCATGAGATGTGATATCCAACTCCTTCCCATTCCATTCCTGAGACCCTTCTGATAGCATGAGATGTGATATCTCAATGCCTCTAATACCAAACCTGAGATCCTACCTCTAACATGAAATGTGATATCCAACTATTTCCCCTTCCAAACCTGAGAGCCTTCCTATAGCATGAGATGTGATATCCAAGTCCTTCCCATTCCAATCCTGAGACCCTTCCTATAGCTTGAGATGTGATATCCAACTCCTTCCCATTCCAATTCTGAGACCCTTCCTATACTATGAGACTTGATATCTCAATGCTTCTAATACAAACGTGAGACCCGTAATATAACATGAGATGTGATATCCAAATGCTTCCCCTTCCAAACCTTAGACCCTTCCTTTATCATGAGATGTGATATCCAACTCCTTCCCATTCCAATCCAGAGACCCTTCCGATATCATGAGATGTGATATCTCAAAGCTTCTAATATCAAACTTGAGACCCTCCCTATAGCATGAGATGTGATATCCAAGTCCTTCCCATTCCAATCCTGAGACCCTTCCTATAGCTTGAGGTGTGATATCCAACTCCTTCCCATTCCAATTCTGAGACCCTTCTTATACCATGAGACTTGATATCTCAATGCTTCTAATACCAAACCTGAGACCCGTCCTATAACATGAGATGTGATATCCAAATCCTTCCCCTTCCAAACCTTAGACCCTTCCTTTATCATGAGATGTGATATCCAACTCCTTCAAATTCCAATCCTGAGACCCTTCCGATATCATGAGATTTGTTATCTCAATGCTTCTAATATCAAACTTGAGACCCTCCCTATAGCATGAGATGTGACATCCAAGTCCTTCCCATTCCAATCCTGAGACCCTTCCTATAACATGAGATGTGATATCCAACTCCTTCCCATTCCAACCTGAGACACTTCCTATAGCATGAGAAGGGATATCTAACTCCTTCCCAATCCAATCCTGAGACCCTTCCGATAGCAGAGATGTGATATCTGAATGCTTATACCAAACCTGAGACCCTTCCTATGGCATGAGATGTGATATCCAACTCCTTGCCATTCAAATCCTGAGACCCTTCCTATAGCATGAGAAGGGATATCCAACTCCTTCCCAATCCAAACCTGAGACCCTTCCTATGGCATGAGATATGATATCCAACTCCTTGCCATTCAAATCCTGAGACCCTTCCTATAGCATGAGATGTGATATCTCTATGCTTCTAATACCAAACCTGAGACCCTTCCTATAACATGAGATGGGAAATCCAACTCCTTCCCATTTCAATCCTGAGACCCTTCCGATAGCAGAGATGTGATATCTCAATGCTTATACCAAACCTGAGAACCTTCCTATGGCCTGAGATGTCATATACAACTCCTTCCCATTCCAATCCTGAGACCCTTCCTTTAGCATGAGATGTGATATCTCAATGCTTATACCAAATCTGAGACCCTTCCTATAGCATGAGATGTGATATCCAATTCCTTCCCATTCCAATCCTGAGACCCTTCCTATAGCATGAGATGTGATATCTCAATGCTTATACCAAACCTGAGAGCCTACCTATAGCATGAGATGTGATATCCAAGTCCATCCCATTCCAATCCTTAGACCCTTCCTACAGCATGCAATGTGATATCTCAATGATTCTAATACCAAACCAGAGACTCTTCGTATAACATGAGATGGGACATCCAACTCCTTCCCATTCCAATCCTGAGCCGCTTCCGATAGCAGAGATGTGATATCTCAATGCTTATACCAAACCTGAGACCCTTCCTATAACATGAGATGTGATATCCAACTCCTTCCCGTTCCAAACCTGAGACACTAACTATAGCATATGTGATATCCAACTCCTTCCCATTCCAAACATGAGACACTTCCTATAGCAAGAAAGTAATATCCAACTCCTACCCATTCCAATCCTGAGACCCTTCCTATAGCAAGAGATGTGATATCCAAATCCTTCCCATTCCAATCCTGAGACCCTTCCTATAACATGAGATGTGATATCCAACTCCTTCCCATTCCAACCTGAGACACTTCCTATAGCATGAGAAGGGATATCCAACTCCTTCCCAATCCAATCCTGAGACCCTTCCGATAGCAGAGATGTGATATCTCAATGCTTATACCAAACCTGAGACCCTTCCTATGGCATGAGATGTGATATCCAACTCCTTCCCAATCCAATCCTGAGACCCTTCCGATAGCAGAGACGTGATGTCTCAATGCTTCTACCAAACCTGAGACCCTTCCTTTAGCATGAGATGTGATATTCAAATCCTTCACATTCCAATCCTGAGACCCTTCCTATAGCATGAGATGTGATATCTCAATGCTTCTAATACCAAACCTGAGATCCTTCCTATAACATGAGATGTGATATCCAATTCCTTCCCATTCCAAACCTGAGACCCTTCCTATTGGATGCGATGTGATATCCAACTCCTTCCCATTCCAACCCTGAGACCCTTCCTATAGCATGAGATGTGATGTCTCAATGCTTCTAATACCAAACCTGAGATCCTTCCTATAACATGAGATGTGATATCCAACTCCTTCCATTCCAATCCTGAGACCCGTCCTATAGCATGAGATGTGATATCTCAATGCTTATACCAAACCTGAGACCCTTCCTATAGCATGAGATGTGATATCCAACTGCTTCCCATTCCAATCCTGAGACCCTTCCTATAGCATGAGATGTGATATCTCAATGATTCTAATAACAAACCTGAGACCCGTCCTATAACATGAGATGGGATATCCAACTCCTTCCCATTCCAACCCTTAGACCCTTCCTACAGCATGCAATATGATATCTCAATGATTCTAATAACAAACCTGAGACCCGTCCTATAACATGAGATGGGATATCCAACTCCTTCCCATTCCAATCCTGAGACACTTCCGATAGCAGAGATGTGATATCTCAATGCTTATACCAAACCTGAGACCCTTCCTATAACATGAGATATGATATCCAAATCCTTCCCGTTCCAAACCTGAGACCCTTCCTTTAGCATGAGATGTGATATCCAGCACCTTCCCATTCCAATCCTGAGACACTTCCTATAGCATGAGATGTGATATCTCAATGCTTCTAATATCAAAACTGAGACCCTCCCTATAGCATGATATGTGATATCTAAGTCCTTCCCATTCCAATCCTGAGACCCTCCCTATAGCATGAGATGTGATATCCAACTCCTTCCCATTCCAATCCTGAGACCCTTCCTATAGCATGAGATATGATATCTCAATACTTCTAATACCAAACGTGCGATCCTTCCGATAACATGAGATGTGATATCCAAATCCTTCCCCTTCCAATCCTGAGACCCTCCCTTTAGCATGAGATGTGATATCCAACTCCTTCCTATTCCAATCCTGAGACTCTTCTGATAGCATGAGATGTGATATCTCAATACTTCTAATACCAAACCTGAGATCCTTCCGATAGCATGAGATGTGATATCTCAATGCTTCTAATACCAAACCTGAGATCCTTCCTATAACATGAGATGTGATATCCAAATCCTTCCCCTTCCAAACCTGAGACACTCCCTTTAGCATGAGATGTGATATCCAACTCCTTCCCATTCCATTCCTGAGACCCTTCTGATAGCATGAGATGTGATATCTCAATGCTTATACTAAACCTGAGACCCTTCCTATAGCATGAGATGTGATATCCAACTACTTCCCATTCCAATCCTGAGACCCTTCCTATAGCATGAGATGTGATATCTCAATGCTTCTAATACCAAACCTGAGATCCTTCCTATAACATGAGATGTGATATCCAATTCCTTCCCATTCCAAACCTGAGACCCTTCCTATTGGATGAGATGTGATATCCAACTCCTTCCCATTCCAACCCTGAGACCCTTCCTATAGCATGAGATGTGATGTCTCAATGCTTCTAATACCAAACCTGAGATCCTTCCTATAACATGAGATGTGATATCCAACTCCTTCCATTCCAATCCTGAGACCCGTCCTATAGCATGAGATGTGATATCTCAATGCTTATACCAAACCTGAGACCCTTCCTATAGCATGAGATGTGATATCCAACTGCTTCCCATTCCAATCCTGAGACCCTTCCTATAGCATGAGATGTGATATCTCAATGCTTCTAATACCAAACCTGAGATCCTTCCTCTAACATGAAATGTGATATCCAACTCCTTCCCTTTCCAAACCTAAGAGCCTATCTATAGCATGAGATGTGATATCCATGTCCTTCCCATTCCAACCCTTAGACCCTTCCTACAGCATGCAATATGATATCTCAATGATTCTAATAACAAACCTGAGACCCGTCCTATAACATGAGATGGGATATCCAACTCCTTCCCATTCCAATCCTGAGACACTTCCGATAGCAGAGATGTGATATCTCAATGCTTATACCAAACCTGAGACCCTTCCTATAACATGAGATGTGATATCCAAATCCTTCCCGTTCCAAACCTGAGACCCTTCCTTTAGCATGAGATGTGATATCCAGCACCTTCCCATTCCAATCCTGAGACACTTCCTATAGCATGAGATGTGATATCTCAATGCTTCTAATATCAAAACTGAGACCCTCCCTATAGCATGATATGTGATATCTAAGTCCTTCCCATTCCAATCCTGAGCCCCTCCCTATAGCATGAGATGTGATATCCAACTCCTTCCCATTCCAATCCTGAGACCCTTCCTATAGCATGAGATATGATATCTCAATACTTCTAATACCAAACGTGAGATCCTTCCGATAACATGAGATGTGATATCCAAATCCTTCCCCTTCCAATCCTGAGACCCTCCCTTTAGCATGAGATGTGATATCCAACTCCTTCCTATTCCAATCCTGAGACTCTTCTGATAGCATGAGATGTGATATCTCAATGCTTCTAATACCAAACCTGAGATCCTTCCGATAGCATGAGATGTGATATCTCAATGCTTCTAATACCAAACCTGAGATCCTTCCTATAACATGAGATGTGATATCCAAATCCTTCCCCTTCCAAACCTGAGACCCTCCCTTTAGCATGAGATGTGATATCCAACTCCTTCCCATTCCATTCCTGAGACCCTTCTGATAGCATGAGATGTGATATCTCAATGCCTCTAATACCAAACCTGAGATCCTACCTCTAACATGAAATGTGATATCCAACTATTTCCCCTTCCAAACCTGAGAGCCTTCCTATAGCATGAGATGTGATATCCAAGTCCTTCCCATTCCAATCCTGAGACCCTTCCTATAGCTTGAGATGTGATATCCAACTCCTTCCCATTCCAATTCTGAGACCCTTCCTATACTATGAGACTTGATATCTCAATGCTTCTAATACAAACGTGAGACCCGTAATATAACATGAGATGTGATATCCAAATGCTTCCCCTTCCAAACCTTAGACCCTTCCTTTATCATGAGATGTGATATCCAACTCCTTCCCATTCCAATCCAGAGACCCTTCCGATATCATGAGATGTGATATCTCAAAGCTTCTAATATCAAACTTGAGACCCTCCCTATAGCATGAGATGTGATATCCAAGTCCTTCCCATTCCAATCCTGAGACCCTTCCTATAGCTTGAGGTGTGATATCCAACTCCTTCCCATTCCAATTTTGAGACCCTTCTTATACCATGAGACTTGATATCTCAATGCTTCTAATACCAAACCTGAGACCCGTCCTATAACATGAGATGTGATATCCAAATCCTTCCCCTTCCAAACCTTAGACCCTTCCTTTATCATGAGATGTGATATCCAACTCCTTCAAATTCCAATCCTGAGACCCTTCCGATATCATGAGATTTGTTATCTCAATGCTTCTAATATCAAACTTGAGACCCTCCCTATAGCATGAGATGTGACATCCAAGTCCTTCCCATTCCAATCCTGAGACCCTTCCTATAACATGAGATGTGATATCCAACTCCTTCCCATTCCAACCTGAGACACTTCCTATAGCATGAGAAGGGATATCTAACTCCTTCCCAATCCAATCCTGAGACCCTTCCGATAGCAGAGATGTGATATCTGAATGCTTATACCAAACCTGAGACCCTTCCTATGGCATGAGATGTGATATCCAACTCCTTGCCATTCAAATCCTGAGACCCTTCCTATAGCATGAGATGTGATATCTCTATGCTTCTAATACCAAACCTGAGACCCTTCCTATAACATGAGATGGGAAATCCAACTCCTTCCCATTTCAATCCTGAGACCCTTCCGATAGCAGAGATGTGATATCTCAATGCTTATACCAAACCTGAGAACCTTCCTATGGCCTGAGATGTCATATACACCTCCTTCCCATTCCAATCCTGAGACCCTTCCTTTAGCATGAGATGTGATATCTCAATGCTTATACCAAATCTGAGACCCTTCCTATAGCATGAGATGTGATATCCAATTCCTTCCCATTCCAATCCTGAGACCCTTCCTATAGCATGAGATGTGATATCTCAATGCTTATACCAAACCTGAGAGCCTACCTATAGCATGAGATGTGATATCCAAGTCCATCCCATTCCAATCCTTAGACCCTTCCTACAGCATGCAATGTGATATCTCAATGATTCTAATACCAAACCAGAGACTCTTCGTATAACATGAGATGGGACATCCAACTCCTTCCCATTCCAATCCTGAGCCGCTTCCGATAGCAGAGATGTGATATCTCAATGCTTATACCAAACCTGAGACCCTTCCTATAACATGAGATGTGATATCCAACTCCTTCCCGTTCCAAACCTGAGACACTAACTATAGCATATGTGATATCCAACTCCTTCCCATTCCAAACATGAGACACTTCCTATAGCAAGAAAGTAATATCCAACTCCTACCCATTCCAATCCTGAGACCCTTCCTATAGCAAGAGATGTGATATCCAAATCCTTCCCATTCCAATCCTGAGACCCTTCCTATAACATGAGATGTGATATCCAACTCCTTCCCATTCCAACCTGAGACACTTCCTATAGCATGAGAAGGGATATCCAACTCCTTCCCAATCCAATCCTGAGACCCTTCCGATAGCAGAGATGTGATATCTCAATGCTTATACCAAACCTGAGACCCTTCCTATGGCATGAGATGTGATATCCAACTCCTTCCCAATCCAATCCTGAGACCCTTCCGATAGCAGAGACGTGATGTCTCAATGCTTCTACCAAACCTGAGACCCTTCCTTTAGCATGAGATGTGATATTCAAATCCTTCACATTCCAATCCTGAGACCCTTCCTATAGCATGAGATGTGATATCTCAATGCTTCTAATACCAAACCTGAGATCCTTCCTATAACATGAGATGTGATATCCAATTCCTTCCCATTCCAAACCTGAGACCCTTCCTATTGGATGCGATGTGATATCCAACTCCTTCCCATTCCAACCCTGAGACCCTTCCTATAGCATGAGATGTGATGTCTCAATGCTTCTAATACCAAACCTGAGATCCTTCCTATAACATGAGATGTGATATCCAACTCCTTCCATTCCAATCCTGAGACCCGTCCTATAGCATGAGATGTGATATCTCAATGCTTATACCAAACCTGAGACCCTTCCTATAGCATGAGATGTGATATCCAACTGCTTCCCATTCCAATCCTGAGACCCTTCCTATAGCATGAGATGTGATATCTCAATGATTCTAATAACAAACCTGAGACCCGTCCTATAACATGAGATGGGATATCCAACTCCTTCCCATTCCAACCCTTAGACCC
Organism: Ambystoma mexicanum; assembly: GCF_040938575.1. NCBI lineage: Eukaryota > Metazoa > Chordata > Amphibia > Caudata > Ambystomatidae > Ambystoma > Ambystoma mexicanum. The sequence continues at coordinate 7,880,109 of NC_090922.1, read as the reverse complement.
TTCCTACAGCATGCAATATGATATCTCAATGATTCTAATAACAAACCTGAGACCCGTCCTATAACATGAGATGGGATATCCAACTCCTTCCCATTCCAATCCTGAGACACTTCCGATAGCAGAGATGTGATATCTCAATGCTTATACCAAACCTGAGACCCTTCCTATAACATGAGATATGATATCCAAATCCTTCCCGTTCCAAACCTGAGACCCTTCCTTTAGCATGAGATGTGATATCCAGCACCTTCCCATTCCAATCCTGAGACACTTCCTATAGCATGAGATGTGATATCTCAATGCTTCTAATATCAAAACTGAGACCCTCCCTATAGCATGATATGTGATATCTAAGTCCTTCCCATTCCAATCCTGAGACCCTCCCTATAGCATGAGATGTGATATCCAACTCCTTCCCATTCCAATCCTGAGACCCTTCCTATAGCATGAGATATGATATCTCAATACTTCTAATACCAAACGTGCGATCTTTCCGATAACATGAGATGTGATATCCAAATCCTTCCCCTTCCAATCCTGAGACCCTCCCTTTAGCATGAGATGTGATATCCAACTCCTTCCTATTCCAATCCTGAGACTCTTCTGATAGCATGAGATGTGATATCTCAATACTTCTAATACCAAACCTGAGATCCTTCCGATAGCATGAGATGTGATATCTCAATGCTTCTAATACCAAACCTGAGATCCTTCCTATAACATGAGATGTGATATCCAAATCCTTCCCCTTCCAAACCTGAGACACTCCCTTTAGCATGAGATGTGATATCCAACTCCTTCCCATTCCATTCCTGAGACCCTTCTGATAGCATGAGATGTGATATCTCAATGCTTATACTAAACCTGAGACCCTTCCTATAGCATGAGATGTGATATCCAACTACTTCCCATTCCAATCCTGAGACCCTTCCTATAGCATGAGATGTGATATCTCAATGCTTCTAATACCAAACCTGAGATCCTTCCTATAACATGAGATGTGATATCCAATTCCTTCCCATTCCAAACCTGAGACCCTTCCTATTGGATGAGATGTGATATCCAACTCCTTCCCATTCCAACCCTGAGACCCTTCCTATAGCATGAGATGTGATGTCTCAATGCTTCTAATACCAAACCTGAGATCCTTCCTATAACATGAGATGTGATATCCAACTCCTTCCCGTTCCAAACCTGAGACCCTTCCTTTAGCATGAGATGTGATATCCAACTCCTTCCCATTCCATTCCTGAGACCCTTCTGATAGCATGAGATGTGATATCTCAATGCTTATACTAAACCTGAGACCCTTCCTATAGCATGAGATGTGATATCCAACTACTTCCCATTCCAATCCTGAGACCCGTCCTATAGCATGAGATGTGATATCTCAATGCTTATACCAAACCTGAGACCCTTCCTATAGCATGAGATGTGATATCCAACTGCTTCCCATTCCAATCCTGAGACCCTTCCTATAGCATGAGATGTGATATCTCAATGCTTCTAATACCAAACCTGAGATCCTTCCTCTAACATGAAATGTGATATCCAACTCCTTCCCTTTCCAAACCTAAGAGCCTATCTATAGCATGAGATGTGATATCCATGTCCTTCCCATTCCAACCCTTAGACCCTTCCTACAGCATGCAATATGATATCTCAATGATTCTAATAACAAACCTGAGACCCGTCCTATAACATGAGATGGGATATCCAACTCCTTCCCATTCCAATCCTGAGACACTTCCGATAGCAGAGATGTGATATCTCAATGCTTATACCAAACCTGAGACCCTTCCTATAACATGAGATGTGATATCCAAATCCTTCCCGTTCCAAACCTGAGACCCTTCCTTTAGCATGAGATGTGATATCCAGCACCTTCCCATTCCAATCCTGAGACACTTCCTATAGCATGAGATGTGATATCTCAATGCTTCTAATATCAAAACTGAGACCCTCCCTATAGCATGATATGTGATATCTAAGTCCTTCCCATTCCAATCCTGAGCCCCTCCCTATAGCATGAGATGTGATATCCAACTCCTTCCCATTCCAATCCTGAGACCCTTCCTATAGCATGAGATATGATATCTCAATACTTCTAATACCAAACGTGAGATCCTTCCGATAACATGAGATGTGATATCCAAATCCTTCCCCTTCCAATCCTGAGACCCTCCCTTTAGCATGAGATGTGATATCCAACTCCTTCCTATTCCAATCCTGAGACTCTTCTGATAGCATGAGATGTGATATCTCAATGCTTCTAATACCAAACCTGAGATCCTTCCGATAGCATGAGATGTGATATCTCAATGCTTCTAATACCAAACCTGAGATCCTTCCTATAACATGAGATGTGATATCCAAATCCTTCCCCTTCCAAACCTGAGACCCTCCCTTTAGCATGAGATGTGATATCCAACTCCTTCCCATTCCATTCCTGAGACCCTTCTGATAGCATGAGATGTGATATCTCAATGCCTCTAATACCAAACCTGAGATCCTACCTCTAACATGAAATGTGATATCCAACTCTTTCCCCTTCCAAACCTGAGAGCCTTCCTATAGCATGAGATGTGATATCCAAGTCCTTCCCATTCCAATCCTGAGACCCTTCCTATAGCTTGAGATGTGATATCCAACTCCTTCCCATTCCAATTCTGAGACCCTTCCTATACTATGAGACTTGATATCTCAATGCTTCTAATACAAACGTGAGACCCGTAATATAACATGAGATGTGATATCCAAATGCTTCCCCTTCCAAACCTTAGACCCTTCCTTTATCATGAGATGTGATATCCAACTCCTTCCCATTCCAATCCAGAGACCCTTCCGATATCATGAGATGTGATATCTCAAAGCTTCTAATATCAAACTTGAGACCCTCCCTATAGCATGAGATGTGATATCCAAGTCCTTCCCATTCCAATCCTGAGACCCTTCCTATAGCTTGAGGTGTGATATCCAACTCCTTCCCATTCCAATTCTGAGACCCTTCTTATACCATGAGACTTGATATCTCAATGCTTCTAATACCAAACCTGAGACCCGTCCTATAACATGAGATGTGATATCCAAATCCTTCCCCTTCCAAACCTTAGACCCTTCCTTTATCATGAGATGTGATATCCAACTCCTTCAAATTCCAATCCTGAGACCCTTCCGATATCATGAGATTTGTTATCTCAATGCTTCTAATATCAAACTTGAGACCCTCCCTATAGCATGAGATGTGACATCCAAGTCCTTCCCATTCCAATCCTGAGACCCTTCCTATAACATGAGATGTGATATCCAACTCCTTCCCATTCCAACCTGAGACACTTCCTATAGCATGAGAAGGGATATCTAACTCCTTCCCAATCCAATCCTGAGACCCTTCCGATAGCAGAGATGTGATATCTGAATGCTTATACCAAACCTGAGACCCTTCCTATGGCATGAGATGTGATATCCAACTCCTTGCCATTCAAATCCTGAGACCCTTCCTATAGCATGAGATGTGATATCTCTATGCTTCTAATACCAAACCTGAGACCCTTCCTATAACATGAGATGGGAAATCCAACTCCTTCCCATTTCAATCCTGAGACCCTTCCGATAGCAGAGATGTGATATCTCAATGCTTATACCAAACCTGAGAACCTTCCTATGGCCTGAGATGTCATATACAACTCCTTCCCATTCCAATCCTGAGACCCTTCCTTTAGCATGAGATGTGATATCTCAATGCTTATACCAAATCTGAGACCCTTCCTATAGCATGAGATGTGATATCCAATTCCTTCCCATTCCAATCCTGAGACCCTTCCTATAGCATGAGATGTGATATCTCAATGCTTATACCAAACCTGAGAGCCTACCTATAGCATGAGATGTGATATCCAAGTCCATCCCATTCCAATCCTTAGACCCTTCCTACAGCATGCAATGTGATATCTCAATGATTCTAATACCAAACCAGAGACTCTTCGTATAACATGAGATGGGACATCCAACTCCTTCCCATTCCAATCCTGAGCCGCTTCCGATAGCAGAGATGTGATATCTCAATGCTTATACCAAACCTGAGACCCTTCCTATAACATGAGATGTGATATCCAACTCCTTCCCGTTCCAAACCTGAGACACTAACTATAGCATATGTGATATCCAACTCCTTCCCATTCCAAACATGAGACACTTCCTATAGCAAGAAAGTAATATCCAACTCCTACCCATTCCAATCCTGAGACCCTTCCTATAGCAAGAGATGTGATATCCAAATCCTTCCCATTCCAATCCTGAGACCCTTCCTATAACATGAGATGTGATATCCAACTCCTTCCCATTCCAACCTGAGACACTTCCTATAGCATGAGAAGGGATATCCAACTCCTTCCCAATCCAATCCTGAGACCCTTCCGATAGCAGAGATGTGATATCTCAATGCTTATACCAAACCTGAGACCCTTCCTATGGCATGAGATGTGATATCCAACTCCTTCCCAATCCAATCCTGAGACCCTTCCGATAGCAGAGACGTGATGTCTCAATGCTTCTACCAAACCTGAGACCCTTCCTTTAGCATGAGATGTGATATTCAAATCCTTCACATTCCAATCCTGAGACCCTTCCTATAGCATGAGATGTGATATCTCAATGCTTCTAATACCAAACCTGAGATCCTTCCTATAACATGAGATGTGATATCCAATTCCTTCCCATTCCAAACCTGAGACCCTTCCTATTGGATGCGATGTGATATCCAACTCCTTCCCATTCCAACCCTGAGACCCTTCCTATAGCATGAGATGTGATGTCTCAATGCTTCTAATACCAAACCTGAGATCCTTCCTATAACATGAGATGTGATATCCAACTCCTTCCATTCCAATCCTGAGACCCGTCCTATAGCATGAGATGTGATATCTCAATGCTTATACCAAACCTGAGACCCTTCCTATAGCATGAGATGTGATATCCAACTGCTTCCCATTCCAATCCTGAGACCCTTCCTATAGCATGAGATGTGATATCTCAATGATTCTAATAACAAACCTGAGACCCGTCCTATAACATGAGATGGGATATCCAACTCCTTCCCATTCCAACCCTTAGACCCTTCCTACAGCATGCAATATGATATCTCAATGATTCTAATAACAAACCTGAGACCCGTCCTATAACATGAGATGGGATATCCAACTCCTTCCCATTCCAATCCTGAGACACTTCCGATAGCAGAGATGTGATATCTCAATGCTTATACCAAACCTGAGACCCTTCCTATAACATGAGATATGATATCCAAATCCTTCCCGTTCCAAACCTGAGACCCTTCCTTTAGCATGAGATGTGATATCCAGCACCTTCCCATTCCAATCCTGAGACACTTCCTATAGCATGAGATGTGATATCTCAATGCTTCTAATATCAAAACTGAGACCCTCCCTATAGCATGATATGTGATATCTAAGTCCTTCCCATTCCAATCCTGAGACCCTCCCTATAGCATGAGATGTGATATCCAACTCCTTCCCATTCCAATCCTGAGACCCTTCCTATAGCATGAGATATGATATCTCAATACTTCTAATACCAAACGTGCGATCCTTCCGATAACATGAGATGTGATATCCAAATCCTTCCCCTTCCAATCCTGAGACCCTCCCTTTAGCATGAGATGTGATATCCAACTCCTTCCTATTCCAATCCTGAGACTCTTCTGATAGCATGAGATGTGATATCTCAATACTTCTAATACCAAACCTGAGATCCTTCCGATAGCATGAGATGTGATATCTCAATGCTTCTAATACCAAACCTGAGATCCTTCCTATAACATGAGATGTGATATCCAAATCCTTCCCCTTCCAAACCTGAGACCCTCCCTTTAGCATGAGATGTGATATCCAACTCCTTCCCATTCCATTCCTGAGACCCTTCTGATAGCATGAGATGTGATATCTCAATGCCTCTAATACCAAACCTGAGATCCTACCTCTAACATGAAATGTGATATCCAACTCTTTCCCCTTCCAAACCTGAGAGCCTTCCTATAGCATGAGATGTGATATCCAAGTCCTTCCCATTCCAATCCTGAGACCCTTCCTATAACTTGAGATGTGATATCCAACTCCTTCCCATTCCAATTCTGAGACCCTTCCTATACTATGAGACTTGATATCTCAATGCTTCTAATACAAACGTGAGACCCGTAATATAACATGAGATGTGATATCCAAATCCTTCCCCTTCCAAACCTTAGACCCTTCCTTTATCATGAGATGTGATATCCAACTCCTTCCCATTCCAATCCTGAGACCCTTCCGATATCATGAGATGTGATATCTCAAAGCTTCTAATATCAAACTTGAGACGCTCCCTATAGCATGAGATGTGATATCCAAGTCCTTCCCATTCCAATCCTGAGACCCTTCCTATAGCATGAGATGTGATATCTCAATGCTTCTAATACCAAACCTGAGACCCTTCCTATAACATGAGATGGGAATATCCAACTCCTTCCCATTCCAATCCTGAGACCCTTCCGATAGCAGAGATGTGATATCTCAATGCTTATACCAAACCTGAGATCCTTCCTATAACATGAGATGTGATATCCAACTCCTTCCCATTCCAATCCTGAGACACTTCCTATAGCATGAGATGTGATATCTCACTGCTTATACCAAACCTGAGACCCTTCCCATAGCATGAGATGTGATATCCAACTCCTTCCCATTCCAATCCTCAGACCCTTCCTATAGCATGAGATGTGATATCTCAATGCTTCTAATATCAAACTTGAGACCCTACCTATAGCATGAGATGTGATATCCAAGTCCTTCCCATTACAATCCTGAGACACTTCCTATAGCATGAGATGTGATATCCAACTCCTTCCCATTCCAATCCTGAGACCCTTCCTATAGCATGAGATATGATATCTCAATACTTCTAATACCAAACGTGAGATCCTTCCGATAACATGAGATGTGATATCCAAATCCTTCCCCTTCCAAACCTGAGACCCTCCCTTTAGCATGAGATGTGATATCCAACTCCTTCCCATTCCAATCCTGAGACCCTTCTGACAGCATGAGATGTGATATCTCAATGCTTCTAATACCAAACCTGAGATCCTTCCGATAGCATGAGATGTGATATCTCAATGCTTCTAATACCAAACCTGAGATCCTTCCTATAACATGAGATGTGATATCCAAATCCTTCCCCTTCCAAACCTGAGACCCTCCCTTTAGCATGAGATGTGATATCCAACTCCTTCCCATTCCATTCCCGAGACCCTTCTGATAGCATGAGATGTGATATCTCAATGCCTCTAATACCAAACCTGAGATCCTACCACTAACATGAAATGTGATATCCAACTCTTTCCCCTTCCAAACCTGAGAGCCTTCCTATAGCATGAGATGTGATATCCAAGTCCTTCCCATTCCAATCCTGAGACCCTTCCTATAGCTTGAGATGTGATATCCAACTCCTTCCCATTCCAATTCTGAGACCCTTCCTATACTCTGAGACTTGATATCTCAATGCTTCTAATACCAAACCTGAGACCCGTAATATAACATGAGATGTGATATCCAAATCCTTCCCCTTTCAAACCTTAGACCCTTCCTTTATCATGAGATGTGATATCCAACTCCTTCCCATTCCAATCCTGAGACCCTTCCGATATCATGAGATGTGATATCTCAAAGCTTCTAATATCAAACTTGAGACCCTCCCTATAGCATGAGATGTGATATCCAAGTCCTTCCCATTCCAATCCTGAGACCCTTCCTATAGCATGAGATGTGATATCTCAATGCTTCTAATACCAAACCTGAGACCCTTCCTATTACATGAGATGGGAATATCCAACTCCTTCCCATTCCAATCCTGAGACCCTTCCGATAGCAGAGATGTGATATCTCAATGCTTATACCAAACCTGAGACCCTTCGTATGGCATGAGATGTGATATCCAACTCCTTGCCATTCAAATCCTGAGACCCTTCCTATAGCATGAGAAGGGATATCCAACTCCTTCCCAATCCAATCCTGAGACCCTTCCGATAGCAGAGACGTGATATCTCAATGCTTCTACCAAACCTGAGACCCTTCCTTTAGCATGAGATGTGATATCCAAATCCTTCACATTCCAATCCTGAGACCCTTCCTATAGCATGAGATGTGATATCTCAATGCTTCTAATACCAAACCTGAGATCCTTCCTATAACATGAGATGTGATATCCAATTCCTTCCCATTCCAAACCTGAGACCCTTCCTATTGGATGAGTTGTGATATCCAACTCCTTCCCATTCCAACCCTGAGACCCTTCCTATAGCATGAGATGTGATGTCTCAATGATTCTAATACCAAACCTGAGATCCTTCCTATAACATGAGATGTGATATCCAACTCCTTCCATTCCAATCCTGAGACCCGTCCTATAGCATGAGATTTGATATCGCAATGCTTATACGAAACCTGAGACCCTTCCTATAGCATGAGATGTGATATCCAACTACTTCCCATTCCAATCCTGAGACCCTTCCTATAGCATGAGATGTGATATCTCAATGCTTCTAATACCAAACCTGAGATCCTTCCTCTAACATGAAATGTGATATCCAACTCCTTCCCTTTCCAAACCTAAGAGCCTATCTATAGCATGAGATGTGATATCCAGGTCCTTCCTATTCCAATCCTTAGACCCTTCCTACAGCATGCAATATGATATCTCAATGATTCTAATAACAAACCTGAGACCCGTCCTATAGCATGAGATATGATATCCAAGTCCTTCCCATTCCAATCCTGAGACCCTTCCTATAACATGAAATGTGATATCCAACTCCTTCCCATTCCAACCTGAGACCCTTCCTATAGCATGAGATGGGATATCCAACTTCTTCAAAATCCAATACTGATACCCTTCCGATAGCATGAGATGTGATATCCCAATGCTTCTACCAAACCTGAGACCCATACTATGGCATGAGATGTGATATCAAACTCCTTCCCATTCCAATCCTGAGACCCTTCCTATAGCTTGAGGTGTGATATCCAACTCCTTCCCATTCCAATTCTGAGACCCTTCTTATACCATGAGACTTGATATCTCAATGCTTCTAATACCAACTGCTTCCCATTCCAATCCTGAGACACTTCCGATAGCAGAGATGTGATATCTCAATGCTTATACCAAACCTGAGACCCTTCCTATAACATGAGATGTGATATCCAAATCCTTCCCGTTCCAAACCTGAGACCCTTCCTTTAGCATGAGATGTGATATCCAGCACCTTCCCATTCCAATCCTGAGACACTTCCTATAGCATGAGATGTGATATCTCAATGCTTCTAATATCAAAACTGAGACCCTCCCTATAGCATGATATGTGATATCTAAGTCCTTCCCATTCCAATCCTGAGACCCTCCCTATAGCATGAGATGTGATATCCAACTCCTTCCCATTCCAATCCTGAGACCCTTCCTATAGCATGAGATATGATATCTCAATACTTCTAATACCAAACGTGAGATCCTTCCGATAACATGAGATGTGATATCCAAATCCTTCCCCTTCCAATCCTGAGACCCTCCCTTTAGCATGAGATGTGATATCCAACTCCTTCCTATTCCAATCCTGAGACTCTTCTGATAGCATGAGATGTGATATCTCAATGCTTCTAATACCAAACCTGAGATAATTCCTATAACATGAGATGTGATATCCAAATCCTTCCCCTTCCAAACCTGAGACCCTCCCTTTAGCATGAGATGTGATATCCAACTGCTTCCCATTCCAATCCTGAGACCCTTCCTATAGCATGAGATGTGATATCTCAATGCTTCTAATACCAAACCTGAGATCCTTCCTCTAACATGAAATGTGATATCCAACTCCTTCCCTTTCCAAACCTAAGAGCCTATCTATACCATGAGATGTGATATCCAAGTCCTTCCCATTCCAACCCTTAGACCCTTCCTACAGCATGCAATATGATATCTCAATGATTCTAATAACAAACCTGAGACCCGTCCTATAACATGAGATGGGATATCCAACTCCTTCCCATTCCAATCCTGAGACACTTCCGATAGCAGAGATGTGATATCTCAATGCTTATACCAAACCTGAGACCCTTCCTATAACATGAGATGTGATATCCAAATCCTTCCCGTTCCAAACCTGAGACCCTTCCTTTAGCATGAGATGTGATATCCAGCACCTTCCCATTCCAATCCTGAGACACTTCCTATAGCATGAGATGTGATATCTCAATGCTTCTAATATCAAAACTGAGACCCTCCCTATAGCATGATATGTGATATCTAAGTCCTTCCCATTCCAATCCTGAGACCCTCCCTATAGCATGAGATGTGATATCCAACTCCTTCCCATTCCAATCCTGAGACCCTTCCTATAGCATGAGATATGATATCTCAATACTTCTAATACCAAACGTGAGATCCTTCCGATAACATGAGATGTGATATCCAAATCCTTCCCCTTCCAATCCTGAGACCCTCCCTTTAGCATGAGATGTGATATCCAACTCCTTCCTATTCCAATCCTGAGACTCTTCTGATAGCATGAGATGTGATATCTCAATGCTTCTAATACCAAACCTGAGATCCTTCCGATAGCATGAGATGTGATATCTCAATGCTTCTAATACCAAACCTGAGATCCTTCCTATAACATGAGATGTGATATCCAAATCCTTCCCCTTCCAAACCTGAGACCCTCCCTTTAGCATGAGATGTGATATCCAACACCTTCCCATTCCAATCCTGAGACCCTTCCTATAGCATGAGATGTGATATCTCAATGCTTCTAATACCAAACCTGAGATCCTTCCTCTAACATGAAATGTGATATCCAACTCCTTCCCTTTCCAAACCTAAGAGCCTATCTATACCATGAGATGTGATATCCAAGTCCTTCCCATTCCAACCCTTAGACCCTTCCTACAGCATGCAATATGATATCTCAATGATTCTAATAACAAACCTGAGACCCGTCCTATAACATGAGATGGGATATCCAACTCCTTCCCATTCCAATCCTGAGACACTTCCGATAGCAGAGGTGTGATATCTCAATGCTTATACCAAACCTGAGACCCTTCCTATAACATGAGATGTGATATCCAAATCCTTCCCGTTCCAAACCTGAGACCCTTCCTTTAGCATGAGATGTGATATCCAGCACCTTCCCATTCCAATCCTGAGACACTTCCTATAGCATGAGATGTGATATCTCAATGCTTCTAATATCAAAACTGAGACCCTCCCTATAGCATGATATGTGATATCTAAGTCCTTCCCATTCCAATCCTGAGACCCTCCCTATAGCATGAGATGTGATATCCAACTCCTTCCCATTCCAATCCTGAGACCCTTCCTATAGCATGAGATATGATATCTCAATACTTCTAATACCAAACGTGAGATCCTTCCGATAACATGAGATGTGATATCCAAATCCTTCCCCTTCCAATCCTGAGACCCTCCCTTTAGCATGAGATGTGATATCCAACTCCTTCCTATTCCAGTCCTGAGACTCTTCTGATAGCATGAGATGTGATATCTCAATGCTTCTAATACCAAACCTGAGATCCTTCCGATAGCATGAGATGTGATATCTCAATGCTTCTAATACCAAACCTGAGATCCTTCCTATAACATGAGATGTGATATCCAAATCCTTCCCCTTCCAAACCTGAGACCCTCCCTTTAGCATGAGATGTGATATCCAACTCCTTCCCATTCCATTCCTGAGACCCTTCTGATAGCATGAGATGTGATATCTCAATGCCTCTATTACCAAACCTGAGATCCTACCTCTGACATGAAATGTGATATCCAACTCTTTCCCCTTCCAAACCTGAGAGCCTTCCTATAGCATGAGATGTGATATCCAAGTCCTTCCCATTCCAATCCTGAGACCCTTCCTATAGCTTGATATGTGATATCCAACTCCTTCCCATTCCAATTCTGAGACCCTTCCTATACTATGAGACTTGATATCTCAATGCTTCTAATACAAACGTGAGACCCGTAATATAACATGAGATGTGATATCCAAATCCTTCCCCTTCCAAACCTTAGACCCTTCCTTTATCATGAGATGTGATATCCAACTCCTTCCCATTCCAATCCTGAGACCCTTCCGATATCATGAGATGTGATATCTCAAAGCTTCTAATATCAAACTTGAGACCCTCCCTATAGCATGAGATGTGATATCCAAGTCCTTCCCATTCCAATCCTGAGACCCTTCCTATAGCATGAGATGTGATATCTCAATGCTTCTAATACCAAACCTGAGACCCTTCCTATAACATGAGATGGGAATATCCAACTCCTTCCCATTCCAATCCTGAGACCCTTCCGGTAGCAGAGATGTGATATCTCAATGCTTATACCAAACCTGAGATCCTTCCTATAACATGAGATGTGATATCCAACTCCTTCCCATTCCAATCCTGAGACACTTCCTATAGCATGAGATGTGATATCTCACTGCTTATACCAAACCTGAGACCCTTCCCATAGCATGAGATGTGATATCCAACTCCTTCCCATTCCAATCCTCAGACCCTTCCTATAGCATGAGATGTGATATCTCAATGCTTCTAATATCAAACTTGAGACCCTACCTATAGCATGAGATGTGATATCCAAGTCCTTCCCATTACAATCCTGAGACACTTCCTATAACATGAGATGTGATATCCAACTCCTTCCCATTCCAATCCTGAGACCCTTCCTATAGCATGAGATATGATATCTCAATACTTCTAATACCAAACGTGAGATCCTTCCGATAACATGGGATGTGATATCCAAATCCTTCCCCTTCCAAACCTGAGACCCTCCCTTTAGCATGAGATGTGATATCCAACTCCTTCCCATTCCAATCCTGAGACCCTTCTGATAGCATGAGATGTGATATCTCAATGCTTCTAATACCAAACCTGAGATCCTTCCTATAACATGAGATGTGATATCCAAATCCTTTCCCTTCCAAACCTGAGACCCTCCCTTTAGCATAAGATGTGATATCCAACTCCTTCCCATTCCATTCCCGAGACCCTTCTGATAGCATGAGATGTGATATCTCAATGCCTCTAATACCAAACCTGAGATCCTACCTCTAACATGAAATGTGATATCCAACTCTTTCCCCTTCCAAACCTGAGAGCCTTCCTATAGCATGAGATGTGATATCCAAGTCCTTCCCATTCCAATCCTGAGACCCTTCCTATAGCTTGAGATGTGATATCCAACTCCTTCCCATTCCAATTCTGAGACCCTTCCTATGCTCTGAGACTTGATATCTCAATGCTTCTAATACCAAACCTGAGACCCGTAATATAACATGAGATGTGATATCCAAATCCTTCCCCTTCCAAACCTTAGACCCTTCCTTTATCATGAGATGTGATATCCAACTCCTTCCCATTCCAATCCTGAGACCCTTCCGATATCATGAGATGTGATATCTCAAAGCTTCTAATATCAAACTTGAGACCCTCCCTATAGCATGAGATGTGATATCCAAGTCCTTCCCATTCCAATCCTGAGACCCTTCCTATAGCATGAGATGTGATATCTCAATGCTTCTAATACCAAACCTGAGACCCTTCCTATTACATGAGATGGGAATATCCAACTCCTTCCCATTCCAATCCTGAGACCCTTCCGATAGCAGAGATGTGATATCTCAATGCTTATACCAAACCTGAGACCCTTCGTATGGCATGAGATGTGATATCCAACTCCTTGCCATTCAAATCCTGAGACCCTTCCTATAGCATGAGAAGGGATATCCAACTCCTTCCCAATCCAATCCTGAGACCCTTCCGATAGCAGAGACGTGATATCTCAATGCTTCTACCAAACCTGAGACCCTTCCTTTAGCATGAGATGTGATATCCAAATCCTTCACATTCCAATCCTGAGACCCTTCCTATAGCATGAGATGTGATATCTCAATGCTTCTAATACCAACCCTGAGATCCTTCCTATAACATGAGATGTGATATCCAATTCCTTCCCATTCCAAACCTGAGACCCTTCCTATTGGATGAGTTGTGATATCCAACTCCTTCCCATTCCAACCCTGAGACCCTTCCTATAGCATGAGATGTGATGTCTCAATGATTCTAATACCAAACCTGAGATCCTTCCTATAACATGAGATGTGATATCCAACTCCTTCCATTCCAATCCTGAGACCCGTCCTATAGCATGAGATGTGATATCTCAATGCTTATACCAAACCTGAGACCCTTCCTATAGCATGAGATGTGATATCCAACTACTTCCCATTCCAATCCTGAGACCCTTCCTATAGCATGAGATGTGATATCTCAGTGCTTCTAATACCAAACCTGAGATCCTTCCTCTAACATGAAATGTGATATCCAACTCCTTCCCTTTCCAAACCTAAGAGCCTATCTATAGCATGAGATGTGATATCCAGGTCCTTCCTATTCCAATCCTTAGACCCTTCCTACAGCATGCAATATGATATCTCAATGATTCTAATAACAAACCTGAGACCCGTCCTATAGCATGAGATATGATATCCAAGTCCTTCCCATTCCAATCCTGAGACCCTTCCTATAACATGAAATGTGATATCCAACTCCTTCCCATTCCAACCTGAGACCCTTCCTATAGCATGAGATGGGATATCCAACTTCTTCAAAATCCAATACTGATACCCTTCCGATAGCATGAGATGTGATATCCCAATGCTTCTACTAAACCTGAGACCCATACTATGGCATGAGATGTGATATCAAACTCCTTCCCATTCCAATCCTGAGACCCTTCCTATAGCTTGAGGTGTGATATCCAACTCCTTCCCATTCCAATTCTGAGACCCTTCTTATACCATGAGTCTTGATATCTCAATGCTTCTAATACCAAACCTGAGACACGTCCTATAACATGAGATGTGATATCCAAATCCTTCCCCTTCCAAACCTTAGACCCTTCCTTTATCATGAGATGTGATATCCAACTCCTTCCCATTCCAATCCTGAGACCCTTCCGATATCATGAGATTTGTTATCTCAATGCTTCTAATATCAAACTTGAGACCCTCCCTATAGCATGAGATGTGACATCCAAGTCCTTCCCATTCCAATCCTGAGACCCTTCCTATAGCATGAGATGTGATATCTCTATGCTTCTAATACCAAACCTGAGATCCTTCCTATAACATGAGATGGGATATCCAACTCCTTCCCATTCCAATCCTGAGACCTTTCCGATAGAAGAGATGTGATATCTCAATGCTTATACCAAACCTGAGAACCTTCCTATGGCCTGAGATGTCATATACAACTCCTTCCCATTCCAATCCTGAGACCCTTCCTTTAGCATGATATGTGATATCTCAATGCTTATACCAAATCTGAGACCCTTCCTATAGTATGAGATGTGATATCCAATTCCTTCCCATTCCAATCCTGAGACCCTTCCTATAGCATGAGATGTGATATCTCAATGCTTATACCAAACCTGAGAGCCTACCTATAGCATGAGATGTGATATCAAGTCCATCCCATTCCAATCCTTAGACCCTTCCTACAACATGCAATGTGATATCTCAATTATTCTAATATCAAACCAGAGACTCTTCCTATAACATGAGATGGGATATCCAACTCCTTCCCATTCCAATCCTGAGCCGCTTCCGATAGCAGAGATGTGATATCTCAATGCTTATACCAAACCTGAGACCCTTCCTATAACATGAGATGTGATATCCAACTCCTTCCCGTTCCAAACCTGAGACACTAACTATAGCATATGTGATATCCAACTCCTTCCCATTCCAAACATGAGACCCTTCCTATAGCAAGAAAGTAATATCCAACTCCTACCCATTCCAATCCTGAGACCCTTCCTATAGCAAGAGATGTGATATCCAAATCCTTCCCATTCCAATCCTGAGACCCTTCCTATAACATGAGATGTGATATCCAACTCCTTCCCATTCCAACCTGAGACACTTCCTATAGCATGAGAAGGGATATCCAACTCCTTCCCAATCCAATCCTGAGACCCTTCCGATAGCAGAGATGTGATATCTCAATGCTTATACCAAACCTGAGACCCTTCCTATAGCATGAAAAGGGATATCCAACTCCTTCCCAATCCAATCCTGAGACCCTTCCGATAGCAGAGACGTGATATCTCAATGCTTCTACCAAACCTGAGACCCTTCCTGTAGCATGAGATGTGATATCCAAATCCTTCACATTCCAATCCTGAGACCCTTCCTATAGCATGAGATTTGATATCTCAATGCTTCTAATACCAAACCTGAGATCCTTCCTATAACATGAGATGTGATATCCAATTACTTCCCATTCCAAACCTGAGACCCTTCCTATTGGATGAGATGTGATATCCAACTCCTTCCCATTCCAACCCTGAGACCCTTCCTATAGCATGAGATGTGATGTCTCAATGCTTCTAATACCAAACCTGAGATCCTTCCTATAACATGAGATGTGATATCCAACTCCTTCCATTCCAATCCTGAGACCCGTCCTATAGCATGAGATGTGATATCTCAATGCTTATACCAAACCTGAGACCCTTCCTATAGCATGAGATGTGATATCCAACTCCTTCCCATTCCTATCCTGAGACCCTTCCTATAGCATGAGATGTGATATCTCAATGCTTCTAATACCAAACCTGAGATCCTTCCTCTAACATGAAATTTGATATCCAACTCCTTCCCTTTCCAAACCTAAGAGCCTATCTATAGCATGAGATGAGATATCCAAGTCCTTCACATTCCAACCCTTAGACCCTTCCTACAGCATGCAATATGATATCTCAATGATTCTAATAACAAACCTGAGACCCGTCCTATAACATGAGATGGGATATCCAACTCCTTCCCATG
Organism: Ambystoma mexicanum; assembly: GCF_040938575.1. Taxonomy (NCBI): domain Eukaryota; kingdom Metazoa; phylum Chordata; class Amphibia; order Caudata; family Ambystomatidae; genus Ambystoma; species Ambystoma mexicanum. The sequence goes on along the minus strand of NC_090922.1, from coordinate 7,863,149 downwards.
CCAATCCTGAGACACTTCCGATAGCAGAGATGTGATATCTCAATGTTTATACCAAACCTGAGACCCTTCCTATAACATGAGATGTGAAATTTAACTCCTTCCCGTTCCAAACCTGAGACCCTTCCTTTAGCATGAGATGTGATATCCTTCCCATTCCAATCCTGAGACACTTCCGATAGCATGAGATGTGATATCTCAATGCTTCTAATATCAAATCTGAGACCCTCCCTATAGCATGATATGTGATATCTAAGTCCTTCCCATTCCAATCCTGAGACCCTTCCTATAGCATGAGATGTGATATCTCAATGCTTCTACCAAACCTGAGACCCTTCCTTTAGCATGAGATGTGATATCCAACTCCTTCCCATTCCAATCCTGAGACCCTTCCTATAGCATGAGATGTGATATCTCAATACTTCTAATACCAAACCTGAGATCCTTCCGATAACATGAGATGTGATATCTCAATACTTCTAATACCAAACCTTAGATCCATCCTATAACATGAGATGTGATATCCAACTCCTTCCCTTTCCAAACCTAAGAGCCTATCTATAGCATGAGATGTGATATCCAGGTCCTTCCCATTCCAATCCTTAGACCCTTCCTACAGCATGCAATATGATATCTCAATGATTCTAATAACAAACCTGAGACCCGTCCTATAGCATGAGATATGATATCCAAGTCCTTCCCATTACAATCCTGAGACCCTTCCTATAACATGAAATGTGATATCCAACTCCTTCCCATTCCAACCTGAGACCCTTCCTATAGCATGAGATGGGATATCCAACTTCTTCCAAATCCAATACTGATACCCTTCCGATAGCATGAGATGTGATATCCCAATGCTTCTACCAAACCTGAGACCCATACTATGGCATGAGATGTGATATCCAAATCCTTCCCCTTCCAAACCTTAGACCCTTCCTTTATCATGAGATGTGATATCCAACTCCTTCCCATTCCAATCCTGAGACCCTTCCGATATCATGAGATTTGTTATCTCAATGCTTCTAATATCAAACTTGAGACCCTCCCTATAGCATGAGATGTGACATCCAAGTCCTTCCCATTCCAATCCTGAGACCCTTCCTATAGCATGAGATGTGATATCTCTATGCTTCTAATACCAAACCTGAGACCCTTCCTATAACATGAGATGGGATATCCAACTCCTTCCCATTCCAATCCTGAGACCTTTCCGATAGCAGAGATGTGATATCTCAATGCTTATACCAAACCTGAGAACCTTCCTATGGCCTGAGATGTCATATACAACTCCTTCCCATTCCAATCCTGAGACCCTTCCTTTAGCATGAGATGTGATATCTCAATGCTTATACCAAATCTGAGACCCTTCCTATAGCATGAGATGTGATATCCAATTCCTTCCCATTCCAATCCTGAGACCCTTCCTATAGCATGAGATGTGATATCTCAATGCTTATACCAAAACTGAGAGCCTACCTATAGCATGAGATGTGATATCCAAGTCCACCCCATTCCAATCCTTAGACCCTTCCTACAGCATGCGATGTGATATCTCAATGATTCTAATACCAAACCAGAGACTCTTCCTATAACATGAGATGGGATATCCAACTCCTTCCCATTCAAATCCTGAGCCGCTTCCGATAGCAGAGATATGATATCTCAATGCTTATACCAAACCTGAGACCCTTCCTATAACATGAGATGTGATATCCAACTCCTTCCCGTTCCGAACCTGAGACACTAACTATAGCATATGTGATATCCAACTCCTTCCCATTCCAAACATGAGACCCTTCCTATAGCAAGAAAGTAATATCCAACTCCTACCCATTCCAATCCTGAGACCCTTCCTATAGCAAGAGATGTGATATCCAAATCCTTCCCATTCCAATCCTGAGACCCTTCCTATAACATGAGATGTGATATCCAACTCCTTCCCATTCCAACCTGAGACACTTCCTATAGCATGAGAAGGGATATCCAACTCCTTCCCAATCCAATCCTGAGACCCTTCCGATAGCAGAGATGTGATATCTCAATGCTTAAACCAAACCTGAGACCCTTCCTGTGGCATGAGATGTGATATCCAACTCCTTGCCATTCAAATCCTGAGACCCTTCCTATAGCATGAAAAGGGATATCCAACTCGTTCCCAATCCAATCCTGAGACCCTTCCGATAGCAGAGACGTGATATCTCAATGCTTCTACCAAACCTGAGACCCTTCCTTTAGCATGAGATGTGATATCCAAATCCTTCACATTCCAATCCTGAGACCCTTCCTATAGAATGAGATGTGATATCTCAATGCTTCTAATACCAAACCTGAGATCCTTCCTATAACATGAGATGTGATATCCAATTCCTTCCCATTCCAAACCTGAGACCCTTCCTATTGGATGAGTTGTGATATCCAACTCCTTCCCATTCCAACCCTGAGACCCTTCCTATAGCATGAGATGTGATGTCTCAATGATTCTAATACCAAACCTGAGATCCTTCCTATAACATGAGATGTGATATCCAACTCCTTCCATTACAATCCTGAGACCCGTCCTATAGCATGAGATGTGATATCTCAATGCTTATACCAAACCTGAGACCCTTCCTATAGCATGGGATGTGATATCCAACTCCTTCCCATTCCAACCTGAGACACTTCCTATAGCATGAGAAGGGATATCCAACTCCTTCCCAATCCAATCCTGAGACCCTTCCGATAGCAGAGATGTGATATCTCAATGCTTATACCAAACCTGAGACCCTTCCTATGGCATGAGATGTGATATCCAACTCCTTGCCATTCAAATCCTGAGACCCTTCCTATAGCATGAGAAGGGATATCCAACTCCTTCCCAATCCAATCCTGAGACCCTTCCGATAGCAGCGACGTGATATCTCAATGCTTCTACCAAACCTGAGACCCTTCCTTTAGCATGAGATGTGATATCCAAATCCTTCACATTCCAATCCTGAGACTCTTCCTTTAGCATGAGATGTGATATCTCAATGCTTATACCAAATCTGAGACCCTTCCTATAGCATGAGATGTGATATCCAATTCCTTCCCATTCCAATCCTGAGACCCTTCCTATAGCATGAGATGTGATATCTCAATGCTTATACCAAACCTGAGAGCCTACCTATAGCATGAGATGTGATATCCAAGTCCATCCCATTCCAATCCTTTGACCCTTCCTACAACATGCGATGTGATATCTCAATGATTCTACCAAACCAGAGACTCTTCCTATAACATGAGATGGGATATCCAACTCCTTCCCATTCCAATCCTGAGCCGCTTCCGATAGCAGAGATGTGATATCTCAATGCTTATACCAAGCCTGAGACCCTTCCTATAACATGAGATGTGATATCCAACTCCTTCCCGTTCCAAACCTGAGACACTAACTATAGCATATGTGATATCCAACTCCTTCCCATTCCAAACATGAGACCCTTCCTATAGCAAGAAAGTAATATCCAACTCCTACCCATTCCAATCCTGAGACCCTTCCTATAGCAAGAGATGTGATATCCAAATCCTTCCCATTCCAATCCTGAGACCCTTCCTATAACATGAGATGTGATATCCAACTCCTTCCCATTCCAACCTGAGACACTTCCTATAGCATGAGAAGGGATATCCAACTCCTTCCCAATCCAATCCTGAGACCCTTCCGATAGCAGAGATGTGATATCTCAATGCTTATACCAAACCTGAGACCCTTCCTATGGCATGAGATGTGATATCCAACTCCTTCCCAATCCAATCCTGAGACCCTTCCGATAGCAGAGACGTGATATCTCAATGCTTCTACCAAACCTGAGACCCTTCCTTTAGCATGAGATGTGATATCCAAATCCTTCACATTCCAATCCTGAGACCCTTCCTATAGCATGAGATGTGATATCTCAATGCTTCTAATACCAAACCTGAGATCCTTCCTATAACATGAGATGTGATATCCAATTCCTTCCCATTCCAAACCTGAGACCCTTCCTATTGGATGAGATGTGATATCCAACTCCTTCCCATTCCAACCCTGAGACCCGTCCTATAGCATGAGATGTGATATCTCAATGCTTATACCAAACCTGAGACCCTTCCTATAGCATGAGATGTGATATCCAACTGCTTCCCATTCCAATCCTGAGACCCTTCCTATAGCATGAGATGTGATATCTCAATGCTTCTAATACCAAACCTGAGATCCTTCCTCTAACATGAAATGTGATATCCAACTCCTTCCCTTTCCAAACCTAAGAGCCTATCTATAGCATGAGATGTGATATCCAAGTCCTTCCCATTCCAACCCTTAGACCCTTCCTACAGCATGCAATATGATATCTCAATGATTCTAATAACAAACCTGAGACCCGTCCTATAACATGAGATGGAATATCCAACTCCTTCCCATTCCAATCCTGAGACACTTCCGATAGCAGAGATGTGATATCTCAATGCTTATACCAAACCTGAGACCCTTCCTATAACATGAGATGTGATATCCAAATCCTTCCCGTTCCAAACCTGAGACCCTTCCTTTAGCATGAGATGTGATATCCAGCACCTTCCCATTCCAATCCTGAGACACTTCCTATAGCATGAGATGTGATATCTCAATGCTTCTAATATCAAAACTGAGACCCTCCCTATAGCATGATATGTGATATCTAAGTCCTTCCCATTCCAATCCTGAGACCCTCCCTATAGCATGAGATGCGATATCCAACTCCTTCCCATTCCAATCCTGAGACCCTTCCTATAGCATGAGATATGATATCTCAATACTTCTAATACCAAACGTGAGATCCTTCCGATAACATGAGATGTGATATCCAAATCCTTCCCCTTCCAATCCTGAGACCCTCCCTTTAGCATGAGATGTGATATCCAACTCCTTCCTATTCCAATCCTGAGACTCTTCTGATAGCATGAGATGTGATATCTCAATGCTTCTAATACCAAACCTGAGATCCTTCCGATAGCATGAGATGTGATATCTCAATGCTTCTAATACCAAACCTGAGATCCTTCCTATAACATGAGATGTGATATCCAAATCCTTCCCCTTCCAAACCTGAGACCCTCCCTTTAGCATGAGATGTGATATCCAACTCCTTCCCATTCCATTCCTAAGACCCTTCTGATAGCATGAGATGTGATATCTCAATGCCTCTAATACCAAACTTGAGATCCTACCTCTAACATGAAATGTGATATCCAACTATTTCCCCTTCCAAACCTGAGAGCCTTCCTATAGCATGAGATGTGATATCCAAGTCCTTCCCATTCCAATCCTGAGACCCTTCCTATAGCTTGAGATGTGATATCCAACTCCTTCCCATTCCAATTCTGAGACCCTTCCTATACTATGAGACTTGATATCTCAATGCTTCTGATACAAACGTGAGACCCGTAATATAACATGAGATGTGATATCCAAATCCTTCCCCTTCCAAACCTTAGACCCTTCCTTTATCATGAGATGTGATATCCAACTCCTTCCCATTCCAATCCTGAGACCCTTCCGATATCATGAGATGTGATATCTCAAAGCTTCTAATATCAAACTTGAGACCCTCCCTATAGCATGAGATGTGATATATACAAGTCCTTCCCATTCCAATCCTGAGACCCTTCCTATAGCTTGAGGTGTGATATCCAACTCCTTCCCATTCCAATTCTGAGACCCTTCTTATACCATGAGACTTGATATCTCAATGCTTCTAATACCAAACCTGAGACCCGTCCTATAACATGAGATGTGATATCCAAATCCTTCCCCTTCCAAACCTTAGACCCTTCCTTTATCATGAGATGTGATATCCAACTCCTTCCCATTCCAATCCTGAGACCCTTCCGATATCATGAGATTTGTTATCTCAATGCTTCTAATATCAAACTTGAGACCCTCCCTAAAGCATGAGATGTGACATCCAAGTCCTTCCCATTCCAATCCCGAGACCCTTCCTATAACATGAGATGTGATATCCAACTCCTTCCCATTCCAACCTGAGACACTTCCTATAGCATGAGAAGGGATATCTAACTCCTTCCCAATCCAATCCTGAGACCCTTCCGATAGCAGAGATGTGATATCTGAATGCTTATACCAAACCTGAGACCCTTCCTATGGCATGAGATGTGATATCCAACTCCTTGCCATTCAAATCCTGAGACCCTTCCTATAGCATGAGATGTGATATCTCTATGCTTCTAATACCAAACCTGAGACCCTTCCTATAACATGAGATGGGATATCCAACTCCTTCCCATTCCAATCCTGAGACCCTTCCGATAGCAGATATGTGATATCTCAATGCTTATACCAAACCTGAGAACCTTCCTATGGCCTGATATGTCATATACAACTCCTTCCCATTCCAATCCTGAGACCCTTCCTTTAGCATGAGATGTGATATCTCAATGCTTATACCAAATCTGAGACCCTTCCTATAGCATGAGATGTGATATCCAATTCCTTCCCATTCCAATCCTGAGACCCTTCCTATAGCATGAGATGTGATATCTCAATGCTTATACCAAACCTGAGAGCCTACCTATAGCATGAGATGTGATATCCAAGTCCATCCCATTCCAATCCTTAGACCCTTCCTACAGCATGCAATGTGATATCTCAATGATTCTAATACCAAACCAGAGACTCTTCCTATAACATGAGATGGGATATCCAACTCCTTCCCATTCCAATCCTGAGCCGCTTCCGATAGCAGAGATGTGATATCTCAATGCTTATACCAAACCTGAGACCCTTCCTATAACATGAGATGTGATATCCAACTCCTTCCGTTCCAAACCTCAGACACTAACTATAGCATATGTGATATCCAACTCCTTCCCATTCCAAACATGAGACCCTTCCTATAGCAAGAAAGTAATATCCAACTCCTACCCATTCCAATCCTGAGACCCTTCCTATAGCAAGAGATGTGATATCCAAATCCTTCCCATTCCAATCCTGAGACCCTTCCTATAACATGAGATGTGATATCCAACTCCTTCCCATTCCAACCTGAGACACTTCCTATAGCATGAGAAGGGATATCCAACTCCTTCCCAATCCAATCCTGAGACCCTCCCGATAGCAGAGATGTGATATCTCAATGCTTATACCAAACCTGAGACCCTTCCTATGGCATGAGATGTGATATCCAACTCCTTCCCAATCCAATCCTGAGACCCTTCCGATAGCAGAGACGTGATATCTCAATGCTTCTACCAAACCTGAGACCCTTCCTTTAGCATGATATGTGATATCCAAATCCTTCACATTCCAATCCTGAGACCCTTCCTATAGCATGAGATGTGATATCCAATTCCTTCCCATTCCAAACCTGAGACCCTTCCTATTGGATGCGATGTGATATCCAACTCCTTCCCATTCCAACCCTGAGACCCTTCCTATAGCATGAGATGTGATGTCTCAATGCTTCTAATACCAAACCTGAGATCCTTCCTATAACATGAGATGTGATATCCAACTCCTTCCATTCCAATCCTGAGACCCGTCCTATAGCATGAGATGTGATATCTCAATGCTTATACCAAACCTGAGACCCTTCCTATAGCATGAGATGTGATATCCAACTGCTTCCCATTCCAATCCTGAGACCCTTCCTATAGCATGAGATGTGATATCTCAATGCTTCTAATACCAAACCTGAGATCCTTCCTCTAACATGAAATGTGATATCCAACTCCTTCCCTTTCCAAACCTAAGAGCCTATCTATAGCATGAGATGTGATATCCAAGTCCTTCCCATTCCAACCCTTAGACCCTTCCTACAGCATGCAATATGATATCTCAATGATTCTAATAACAAACCTGAGACCCGTCCTATAACATGACATGGGATATCCAACTCCTTCCCATTCCAATCCTGAGACACTTCCGATAGCAGAGATGTGATATCTCAATGCTTATACCAAACCTGAGACCCTTCCTATAACATGAGATGTGATATCCAAATCCTTCCCGTTCCAAACCTGAGACCCTTCCTTTAGCATGAGATGTGATATCCAGCACCTTCCCATTCCAATCCTGAGACACTTCCTATAGCATGAGATGTGATATCTCAATGCTTCTAATATCAAAACTGAGACCCTCCCTATAGCATGATATGTGACATCTAAGTCCTTCCCATTCCAATCCTGAGACCCTCCCTATAGCATGAGATGTGATATCCAACTCCTTCCCATTCCAATCCTGAGACCCTTCCTATAGCATGAGATATGATATCTCAATACTTCTAATACCAAACGTGAGATCCTTCCGATAACATGAGATGTGATATCCAAATCCTTCCCCTTCCAATCCTGAGACCCTCCCTTTAGCATGAGATGTGATATCGAACTCCTTCCTATTCCAATCCTGAGACTCTTCTGATAGCATGAGATGTGATATCTCAATGCTTCTAATACCAAACCTGAGATCCTTCCGATAGCATGAGATGTGATATCTCAATGCTTCTAATACCAAACCTGAGATCCTTCCTATAACATGAGATGTGATATGCAAATCCTTCCCCTTCCAAACCTGAGACCCTCCCTTTAGCATGAGATGTGATATCCAACTCCTTCCCATTCCATTCCTGAGACCCTTCTGATAGCATGAGATGTGATATCTCAATGCCTCTAATACCAAACCTGAGATCCTACCTCTAACATGAAATGTGATATCCAACTCTTTCCCTTTCCAAACCTAAGAGCCTATCTATAGCATGAGATGTGATATCCAAGTCCTTCCCATTCCAACCCTTAGACCCTTCCTACAGCATGCAATATGATATCTCAATGATTCTAATAACAAACCTGAGACCCGTCCTATAACATGAGATGGGATATCCAACTCCTTCCCATTCCAATCCTGAGACACTTCCGATAGCAGAGATGTGATATCTCAATGCTTATACCAAACCTGAGACCCTTCCTATAACATGAGATGTGATATCCAACTCCTTCCCGTTCCAAACCTGAGACCTTTCCTTTAGCATGAGATGTGATATCCAGCACCTTCCCATTCCAATCCTGAGACACTTCCTATAGCATGAGATGTGATATCTCAATGCTTCTAATATCAAAACTGAGACCCTCCCTATAGCATGATATGTGATATCTAAGTCCTTCCCATTCCAATCCTGAGACCCTCCCTATAGCATGAGATGTGATATCCAACTCCTTCCCATTCCAATCCTGAGACCCTTCCTATAGCATGAGATATGATATCTCAATACTTCTAATACCAAACGTGAGATCCTTCCGATAACATGAGATGTGATATCCAAATCCTTCCCCTTCCAATCCTGAGACCCTCCCTTTAGCATGAGATGTGATATCGAACTCCTTCCTATTCCAATCCTGAGACTCTTCTGATAGCATGAGATGTGATATCTCAATGCTTCTAATACCAAACCTGAGATCCTTCCGATAGCATGAGATGTGATATCTCAATGCTTCTAATACCAAACCTGAGATCCTTCCTATAACATGAGATGTGATATGCAAATCCTTCCCCTTCCAAACCTGAGACCCTCCCTTTAGCATGAGATGTGATATCCAACTCCTTCCCATTCCATTCCTGAGACCCTTCTGATAGCATGAGATGTGATATCTCAATGCCTCTAATACCAAACCTGAGATCCTACCTCTAACATGAAATGTGATATCCAACTCTTTCCCCTTCCAAACCTGAGAGCCTTCCTATAGCATGAGATGTGATATCCAAGTCCTTCCCATTCCAATCCTGAGACCCTTCCTATAACTTGAGATGTGATATCCAACTCCTTCCCATTCCAATTCTGAGACCCTTCCTATACTATGAGACTTGATATCTCAATGCTTCTAATACAGACGTGAGACCCGTAATATAACATGAGATGTGATATCCAAATCCTTCCCCTTCCAAATCTTAGACCCTTCCTTTATCATGAGATGTGATATCCAACTCCTTCCCATTCCAATCCTGAGACCCTTCCGATATCATGAGATGTGATATCTCAAAGCTTCTAATATCAAACTTGAGACCCTCCCTATAGCATGAGATGTGATATCCAAGTCCTTCCCATTCCAATCCTGAGACCCTTCCTATAGCATGAGATGTGATATCTCAATGCTTCTAATACCAAACCTGAGACCCTTCCTATAACATGAGTTGGGAATATCCAACTCCTTCCCATTCCAATCCTGAGACCCTTCCGATAGCAGAGATGTGATATCTCAATGCTTATACCAAACCTGAGATCCTTCCTATAACATGAGATGTGATATCCAACTCCTTCCCATTCCAATCCTGAGACACTTCCTATAGCATGAGATGTGACATCTCACTGCTTATACCAAACCTGAGACCCTTCCCATAGCATGAGATGTGATATCCAACTCCTTCCCATTCCAATCCTCAGACCCTTCCTATAGCATGAGATGTGATATCTCAATGCTTCTAATATCAAACTTGAGACCCTACCTATAGCATGAGATGTGATATCCAAGTCCTTCCCATTACAATCCTGAGACACTTCCTATAGCATGAGATGTGATATCCAACTCCTTCCCATTCCAATCCTGAGACCCTTCCTATAGCATGAGATATGATATCTCAATACTTCTAATACCAAACGTGAGATCCTTCCGATAACATGAGATGTGATATCCAAATCCTTCCCCTTCCAAACCTGAGACCCTCCCTTTAGCATGAGATGTGATATCCAACTCCTTCCCATTCCAATCCTGAGACCCTTCTGATAGCATGAGATGTGATATCTCAATGCTTCTAATACCAAACCTGAGATCCTTCCGATAGCATGAGATGTGATATCTCAATGCTTCTAATACCAAACCTGAGATCCTTCCTATAACATGAGATGTGATATCCAAATCCTTCCCCTTCCAAACCTGAGACCCTCCCTTTAGCATGAGATGTGATATCCAACTCCTTCCCATTCCATTCCCGAGACCCTTCTGATAGCATGAGATGTGATATCTCAATGCCTCTAATACCAAACCTGAGATCCTACCTCTAACATGAAATGTGATATCCAACTCTTTCCCCTTCCAAACCTGAGAGCCTTCCTATAGCATGAGATGTGATATCCAAGTCCTTCCCATTCCAATCCTGAGACCCTTCCTATAGCTTGAGATGTGATATCCAACTCCTTCCCATTCCAATTCTGAGTACCTTCCTATACTCTGAGACTTGATATCTCAATGCTTCTAATACCAAACCTGAGACCCGTAATATAACATGAGATGTGATATCCAAATCCTTCCCCTTCCAAACCTTAGACCCTTCCTTTATCATGAGATGTGATCTCCAACTCCTTCCCATTCCAATCCTGAGACCCTTCCGATATCATGAGATGTGATATCTCAAAGCTTCTAATATCAAACTTGAGACCCTCCCTATAGCATGAGATGTGATATCCAAGTCCTTCCCATTCCAATCCTGAGACCCTTCCTATAGCATGAGATGTGATATCTCAATGCTTCTAATACCAAACCTGAGACCCTTCCTATTACATGAGATGGGAATATCCAACTCCTTCCCATTCCAATCCTGAGACCCTTCCGATAGCAGAGATGTGATATCTCAATGCTTATACCAAACCTGAGACCCTTCGTATGGCATGAGATGTGATATCCAACTCCTTGCCATTCAAATCCTGAGACCCTTCCTATAGCATGAGAAGGGATATCCAACTCCTTCCCAATCCAATCCTGAGACCCTTCCGATAGCAGAGACGTGATATCTCAATGCTTCTACCAAACCTGAGACCCTTCCCTTAGCATGAGATGTGATATCCAAATCCTTCACATTCCAATCCTGAGACCCTTCCTATAGCATGAGATGTGATATCTCAATGCTTCTAATACCAAACCTGAGATCCTTCCTATAACATGAGATGTGATATCCAATTCCTTCCCATTCCAAAACTCGAGACCCTTCCTATTGGATGAGTTGTGATATCCAACTCCTTCCCATTCCAACCCTGAGACCCTTCCTATAGCATGAGATGTGATGTCTCAATGATTCTAATACCAAACCTGAGATCCTTCCTATAACATGAGATGTGATATCCAACTCCTTCCATTCCAATCCTGAGACCCGTCCTATAGCATGAGATGTGATATCGCAATGCTTATACCAAACCTGAGACCCTTCCTATAGCATGAGATGTGATATCCAACTACTTCCCATTCCAATCCTGAGACCCTTCCTATAGCATGAGATGTGATATCTCAATGCTTCTAATACCAAACCTGAGATCCTTCGGCTAACATGAAATGTGATACCCAACTCCTTCCCTTTCCAAACCTAAGAGCCTATCTATAGCATGAGATGTGATATCCAGGTCCTTCCTATTCCAATCCTTAGACCCTTCCTACAGCATGCAATATGATATCTCAATGATTCTAATAACAAACCTGAGACCCGTCCTATAGCATGAGATATGATATCCAAGTCCTTCCCATTCCAATCCTGAGACCCTTCCTATAACATGAAATGTGATATCCAACTCCTTCCCATTCCAACCTGAGACCCTTCCTATAGCATGAGATGGGATATCCAACTTCTTCAAAATCCAATACTGATACCCTTCCGATAGCATGAGATGTGATATCCCAATGCTTCTACCAAACCTGAGACCCATACTATGGCATGAGATGTGATATCAAACTCCTTCCCATTCCAATCCTGAGACCCTACCTATAGCTTGAGGTGTGATATCCAACTCCTTCCCATTCCAATTCTGAGACCCTTCTTATACCATGAGACTTGATATCTCAATGCTTCTAATACCAAACCTGAGACCCGTCCTATAACATGAGATGTGATATCCAAATCCTTCCCCTTCCAAACCTTAGACCCTTCCTTTATCATGAGATGTGGTATCCAACTCCTTCCCATTCCAATCCTGAGACCCTTCCGATATCATGAGATTTGTTATCTCAATGCTTCTAATATCAAACTTGAGATCCTCCCTATAGCATGAGATGTGACATCCAAGTTTTTCCCATTCCAATCCTGAGACCCTTCCTATAGCATGAGATGTGATATCTCTATGCTTCTAATACCAAACCTGAGACCCTTCCTATAACATGAGATGGGATATCCAACTCCTTCCCATTCCAATCCTGAGACCCTTCCGATAGCAGAGATGTGATATCTCAATGCTTATACCAAACCTGAGACCCTTCCTATGGCCTGAGATGTCATATACAACTCCTTCCCATTCCAATCCTGAGACCCTTCCTTTAGCATGAGATGTGATATCTCAATGCTTATACCAAACCTGAGAGCCTACCTATAGCATGAGATGTGATATCCAAGTCCATCCTATTCCAATCCTTAGACCCTTCCTACAGCATGCGATGTGATATCTCAATGATTCTAATACCAAACCAGAGACTCTTACTATAACATGAGATGTGATATCCAACTCCTTCCCATTCCAATCCTGAGCCGCTTCCGATAGCAGAGATGTGATATCTCAATGCTTATACCAAACCTGAGACCCTTCCTATAACATGAGATGTGATATCCAACTCCTTCCCGTTCCAAACCTGAGACACTAACTATAGCATATGTGATATCCAACTCCTTCCCATTCCAAACATGAGACCCTTCCTATAGCAAGAAAGTAATATCCAACTCCTACCCATTCCAATCCTGAGACCCTTCCTATAGCAAGAGATGTGATATCCAAATCCTTCCCATTCCAATCCTGAGACCCTTCCTATAACATGAGATGTGATATCCAACTCCTTCCCATTCCAACCTGAGACACTTCCTATAGCATGAGAAGGGATATCCAACTCCTTCCCAATCCAATCCTGAGACCCTTCCGATAGCAGAGATGTGATATCTCAATGTTTATACCAAACCTGAGACCCTTCCTATGGCATGAGATGTGATATCCAACTCCTTGCCATTCAAATCCTGAGACCCTTCCTATAGCATGAGAAGGGATATCCAACTCCTTCCCAATCCAATCCTGCGACCCTTCCGATAGCAGAGACGTGATATCTCAATGCTTCTACCAAACCTGAGACCCTTCCTTTAGCATGAGATGTGATATCCAAATCCTTCACATTCCAATCCTGAGACCCTTCCTATAGCATGAGATGTGATATCTCAATGCTTCTAATACCAAACCTGAGATCCTTCCTATAACATGAGATGTGATATCCAATTCCTTCCCATTCCAAACCTGAGACCCTTCCTATTGGATGAGATGTGATATCCAACTCCTTCCCATTCCAACCCTGAGACCCTTCCTATAGCATGAGATGTGATGTCTCAATGCTTCTAATACCAAACCTGAGATCCTTCCTATAACATGAAATGTGATATCCAACTCCTTCCATTCCAATCCTGAGACCCGTCCTATAGCATGAGATGTGATATCTCAATGCTTATACTAAACCTGAGACCCTTCCTATAGCATGAGATGTGATATCCAACTACTTCCCATTCCAATCCTGAGACCCTTCCTATAGCATGAGATGTGATATCTCAATGCTTCTAATACCAAACCTGAGATCCTTCCTCTAACATGAAATGTGATATCCAACTCCTTCCCTTTCCAAACCTAAGAGCCTATCTATAGCATGAGATGTGATATCCAAGTCCTTCCCATTCCAACCCTTAGACCCTTCCTACAGCATGCAATATGATATCTCAATGATTCTAATAACAAACCTGAGACCCGTCCTATAACATGAGATGTGATATCCAACTCCTTCCCATTCCAATCCTGAGACACTTCCGATAGCAGAGATGTGATATCTCAATGCTTATACCAAACCTGAGACCCTTCCTATAACATGAGATGTGATATCCAAATCCTTCCCGTTCCAAACCTGAGACTCTTCCTTTAGCATGAGATGTGATATCCAGCTCCTTCCCATTCCAATCCTGAGACACTTCCGATAGCATGAGATGTGATATCTCAATGCTTCTAATATCAAAACTGAGACCCTCCCTATAGCATGATATGTGATATCTAAGTCCTTCCCATTCCAATCCTGAGACACTCCCTATAGCATGAGATGTGATATCCAACTCTTTCCCATTCCAATCCTGAGACCCTTCCTATAGCATGAGATATGATATCTCAATACTTCTAATACCAAACGTGAGATCCTTCCGATAACATGAGATGTGATATCCAAATCCTTCCCCTTCCAAACCTGAGACCCTCCCTTTAGCATGAGATGTGATATCCAACTCCTTCCCATTGCAATCCTTAGACCCTTCTGATAGCATGAGATGTGATATCTCAATGCTTCTAATACCAAACCTGAGATCCTTCCGATAGCATGAGATGTGATATCTCAATGCTTCTAATACCAAACCTGAGATCCTTCCTATAACATGAGATGTGATATCCAAATCCTTCCCCTTCCAAACCTGAGACCCTCCCTTTAGCATGAGATGTGATATCCAACTCCTTCCCATTCCATTCCTGAGACCCTTCTGATAGCATGAGATGTGATATCTCAATGCCTCTAATACCAAACCTGAGATCCTACCTCTAACATGAAATGTGATATCCAACTCTTTCCCCTTCCAAACCTGAGAGCCTTCCTATAGCATGAGATGTGATATCCAAGTCCTTCCCATTCCAATCCTGAGACCCTTCCTATATCTTGAGATGTGATATCCAACTCCTTCCCATTCCAATTCTGAGACCCTTCCTATACTCTGAGACTTGATATCTCAATGCTTCTAATACCAAACCTGAGACCCGTAATATAACATGAGATGTGATATCCAAATCCTTCCCCTTCCAAACCTTAGACCCTTCCTTTATCATGAGATGTGATATCCAACTCCTTCCCATTCCAATCCTGAGACCCTTCCGATATCATGAGATGTGATATCTCAAAGCTTCTAATATCAAACTTGAGACCCTCCCTATAGCAGGGGATGTGATATCCAAGTCCTTCCCATTCCAATCCTGAGACCCTTCCTATAGCATGAGATGTGATATCTCAATGCTTCTAATACCAAACCAATGACCCTTCCTATAACATGAGATGGGAATATCCAACTCCTTCCCATTCCAATCCTGAGACCCTTCCGATAGCAGAGATGTGATATCTCAATGCTTATACCAAACCTGAGACCCTTCCTATGGCATGAGATGTGATATCCAACTCCTTGCCATTCAAATCCTGAGACCCTTCCTATAGCATGAGAAGGGATATCCAACTCCTTCCCAATCCAATCCTGAGACCCTTCCGATAGCAGAGACGTGATATCTCAATGCTTCTACCAAACCTGAGACCCTTCCTTTAGCATGAGATGTGATATCCAAATCCTTCACATTCCAATCCTGAGACCCTTCCTATAGCATGAGATGTGATATCTCAATGCTTCTAATACCAAACCTGAGATCCTTCCTATAACATGAAATGTGATACCCAACTCCTTCCCTTTCCAAACCTAAGAGCCTATCTATAGCATGAGATGTGATATCCAAGTCCTTCCCATTCCAATCCTTAGACCCTTCCTACAGCATGCAATATGATATCTCAATGATTCTAATAACAAACCTGAGACCCGTCCTATAGCATGAGATATGATATCCAAGTCCTTCCCATTCCAATCCTGAGACCCTTCCTATAACATGAAATGTGATATCCAACTCCTTCCCATTCCAACCTGAGACCCTTCCTATAGCATGAGATGGGATATCCAACTTCTTCCAAATCCAATACTGATACCCTTCCGATAGCATGAGATGTGATATCCCAATGCTTCTACCAAACCTGAGACCCATACTATGGCATGAGATGTGATATCAAACTCCTTCCCATTCCAATCCTGAGACCCTTCCTATAGCTTGAGGTGTGATATCCAACTCCTTCCCATTCCAATTCTGAGACCCTTCTTATACCATGAGACTTGATATCTCAATGCATCTAATACGAAACCTGAGACCCGTCCTATAACATGAGATCTGATATCCAAATCCTTCCCCTTCCAAACCTTAGACCCTTCCTTTATCATGAGATGTGATATCCAACTCCTTCCCATTCCAATCCTGAGACCCTTCCGATATCATGAGATTTGTTATCTCAATGCTTCTAATATCAAACTTGAGACCCTCCCTATAGCATGAGATGTGACATCCAAGTCCTTCCCATTCCAATCCTGAGACCCTTCCTATAACATGAGATGTGATATCCAACTCCTTCCCATTCCAACCTGAGACACTTCCTATAGCATGAGAAGGGATATCTAACTCCTTCCCAATCCAATCCTGAGACCCTTCCGATAGCAGAGATGTGATATCTCAATGCTTATACCAAACCTGAGACCCTTCCTATGGCATGAGATGTGATATCCAACTCCTTGCCATTAAAATCCTGAGATCCTTCCTATAGCATGAGATGTGATATCTCTATGCTTCTAATACCAAACCTGAGACCCTTCCTATAACATGAGATGGGATATCCAACTCCTTCCCATTCCAATCCTGAGACCCTTCCGATAGCAGAGATGTGATATCTCAATGCTTATACCAAACCTGAGAACCTTCCTATGGCCTGAGATGTCATATACAACTCCTTCCCATTCCAATCCTGAGACCCTTCCTTTAGCATTAGATGTGATATCTCAATGCTTATACCAAATCTGAGACCCTTCCTATAGCATGAGATGTGATATCCTCCTGAGACCCTTCCTATAGCATGAGATGTGATATCTCAATGCTTCTACCAAACCTGAGACCCTTCCTTTAGCATGAGATGTGATATCCAACTACTTCCCATATTCCAATCCTGAGACCCTTCCTATAGCATGAGATGTGATATCTCAATACTTCTAATATCAAAACGGAGACCCTCCCTATAGCATGATATGTGATATCTAAGTCCTTCCCATTCCAATCCTGAGACCCTCCCTATAGCATGAGATGTGATATCCAACTCCTTCCCATTCCAATCCTGAGACCCTTCCTATAGCATGAGATATGATATCTCAATACTTCTAATACCAAACGTGAGATCCTTCCGATAACATGAGATGTGATATCCAAATCCTTCCCCTTCCAATCCTGAGACCCTCCCTTTAGCATGAGATGTGATATCCAACTCCTTCTTATTCCAATCCTGAGACTCTTCTGATAGCATGAGATGTGATATCTCAATGCTTCTAATACCAAACCTGAGATCCTTCCGATAGCATGAGATGTGATATCTCAATGCTTCTAATACCAAACCTGAGATCCTTCCTATAACATGAGATGTGATATCCAAATCCTTCCCCTTCCAAACCTGAGACCCTCCCTTTAGCATGAGATGTGATATCCAACTCCTTCCCATTCTAAATCTGAGACCCTTCTGATAGCATGAGATGTGATATCTCATTGCCTCTAATACCAAACCTGAGATCCTACCTCTAACATGAAATGTGATATCCAACTCTTTCCCCTTCCAAACCTGAGAGCCTTCCTATAGCATGAGATGTGATATCCAAGTCCTTCCCATTCCAATCCTGAGACCCTTCCTATAACATGAGATGTGATATCCAACTCCTTCCAATTCCAACCTGAGACCCTTCCTATAGCATGAGATGTGATATCTCAATGCCTCTAATACCAAACCTGAGATCCTTCCTCTAACATGAAATGTGATATCCAACTCCTTCCCTTTCCAAACCTGAGAGCCTATCTATAGCATGAGATGTGATATCCAACTCCTTCCCATTCCAATCCTGAGACACTTCCGATAGCAGAGATGTGATATATCAATGCTTATACCAACCTGAGACCCTTCCTATAACATGAGATGTGATATCCAACTCCTTCCCGTTCCAAACCTGAGACCCTTCCTTTAGCATGAGATGTGATATCCAGCTCCTTCCCATTCCAATCCTGAGACACTTCCGATAGCATGAGATGTGATATCTCAATGCTTCTAATATCAAAGCTGAGACCCTCCCTATAGCATGATATGTGATATCTAAGTCCTTCCCATTCCAATCCTGAGACCCTTCCTATAGCATGAGATGTGATATCTCAATGCTTATACCAAACCTGAGACCCTTCCTTTAGCATGAGATGTGATATCCAACTCGTTCCCATTCCAATCCTGAGACCCTTCCTATAGCATGAGATGTGATATCTCAATACTTCTAATACCAAACCTGAGATCCTTCCGATAACATGAGATGTGATATCCGAATCCTTCCCCTTCCAAACCTGAGACCCTCCCTTTAGCATGAGATGTGATATCCAACTCCTTCCCATTCCTATCCTGAGACCCTTCTGATAGCATGAGATGTGATATCTCAATGCTTCTAATACCAAACTTGAGATCCTTCCTATAACATGAGATGTGATATCCAAATCCTTCCCCTTCCAAACCTGAGACCCTCCCTTTAGCATGAGATGTGATATCCAACTCCTTCCCATTCCAATCCTGAGACGCTTCTGATAGCATGAGATGTGATATCTCAATGCCTCTAATACCAAACCTGAGATCCTACCTCTAACATGAAATGTGATATCCAACTCTTTCCCCTTCCAAACCTAAGAGCCTTCCTATAGCATGAGATGTGATATCCAAGTCCTTCCCATTCCAATCATGAGACCCTTCCTATAACATGAGATGGGATATCCAACTCCTTCCCATTCCAATCCTGAGACCCTTCCGATAGCAGAGATGTGATATCTCAATGCTTATACCAAACCTGAGACCCTTCCTACGGCATGAGATGTCATATACAACTCCTTCACATTCCAATCCTGAGACCCTTCCTATAGCATGAGATGTGATATCTCAATGCTTCTACCAAACCTGAGACCCTTCCTTTAGCATGAGATGTGATATCCAACTCGTTCCCATTCCAATCCTGAGACCCTTCCTATAGCTTGAGATGTGATATCTCAATACTTCTAATACCAAACCTGAGATCCTTCCGATAACATGAGATGTGATATCCAAATCCTTCCCCTTCAAAACCTGAGACCCTCCCTTTAGCATGAGATGTGATATCCAACTCCTTCCCATTCCTATCCTGAGACCCTTCTGATAGCATGAGATGTGATATCTCAATGCTTCTAATACCAAACTTGAGTTCCTTCCTATAACATGAGATGTGATATCCAAATCCTTCCCCTTCCAAACCTGAGACCCTCCCTTTAGCATGAGATGTGATATCCAACTCCTTCCCATTCCAATCCTGAGACCCTTCTGATAGCATGAGATGTGATATCTCAATGCCTCTAATACCAAACCTGAGATCCTACCTCTAACATGAAATGTGATATCCAACTCTTTCCCCTTCCAAACCTAAAAGCCTTCCTATAGCATGAGATGTGATATCCAAGTCCTTCCCATTCCAATCATGAGACCCTTCCTATAACATGAGATGGGATATCCAACTCCTTCCCATTCCAATCCTGAGACCCTTCCGATAGCAGAGATGTGATATCTCAATGCTTATACCAAACCTGAGACCCTTCCTACGGCATGAGATGTCATATACAACTCCTTCCCATTCCAATCCTGAGACCCATCCTATAGCATGAGATGTGATGTCTCAATGTTTCTAATACCAAACCTGAGATCCTTCCTATAACATGAGATGTGATATCCAACTCCTTCCCATTCCAATCCTGAGACCCTTCCTATAGCTTGAGATGTGATATCTCAATGCTTATACCAAACCTGAGACCCTTCCTATAGCATGAGATGTGATATCCAACAGCTTCCCATTCCAATCCTGAGACCCTTCCTATAGCATGAGATGTGATATCTCAATGCTTCTAATACCAAACCTGAGACTCTTCCTATAACATGAGATGGGATATCCAACTCCTTCCCATTCCAATCCTGAGACCCTTACGATAGCAGAGATGTGATATCTCAATGCTTATACCAAACCTGAGACCCTTCCTACGGAATGAGATGTCATATACAACTCCTTCCCATTCCAATCCTGAGACCCTTCCTATAGCATGAGATGTGATATCTCAATGCTTATACCAAACCTGAGACCCTCCCTATAGCATGAGATGTGATATCCAAGTCCTTCCCATTCCAATCCTGAGACACTTCCTATAGCATGAGATGTGATATCTCAATGCTTCTAATACCAAACCTGAGACTCTTCCTATAACATGAGATGGGATATCCAACTCCTTCCCATTCCAATCCTGAGACCCTTCCAAAAGCATAGATGTGATATCTCAATGCTTATACCAAACCTGAGACCCTTCCTATGGCATGAAATGTCATATACATATCCTTCCCATTCCAATCCTGAGACCCTTCCTATAGCATGAGATGTGATATCTCAATGCTTATACCAAACCTGAGACCCTTCCTATAGCATGAGATGTGATATCTAACTCCTTCCCATTCCAATCCTGAGACCCTTCCTATAGCATGAGATGTGATATCTCAATGCCTCTAATACCAAACCTGAGATCCTTCCTCTAACATGAAATGTGATATCCAACTCCTTCCCTTTCCAAACCTGAGAGCCTACCTATAGCATGAGATGTGATATCCAAGTCCTTCCAATTCCAATCCTTAGACCCTTCCTATAGCATGCAATATGATATCTCAATGATTCTAATAACAAACCTGAGACCCGTCCTATAACATGAGATGGGATATCCAACTCCTTCCCATTCCAATCCTGAGACCCTTCCGATAGCAGAGATGTGATATCTCAATGCTTATACCAAACCTGAGACCCTTCCTACGGCATGAGATGTCATATACAACTCCTTCCCATTCCAATCCTGAGACCCTTCCTATAGCATGAGATGTGATATCTGAATGCTTATACCAAACCTGAGACCCTTCATATAGCATGAGATGTGATATCCAACTCCTTCCCATTACAATCCTGAGACCCTTCCTATAGCATGAGATGTGATGTCTCAATGCTTCTAATACCAAACCTGAGATCCTTCCTATAACATGAGATGTGATATCCAACTCCTTCCATTCCAATCCTGAGACCCTTCCTATAGCATGAGATGTGATATCTCAATGCTTCTAATATCAAACTTGAGACCCTCCCTATAGCATGAGATGTGATATCCAATTCCTTCCCATTCCAATCCTGAGACACTTCCGATAGCATGAGATGTGATATCTCAATGCTTCTAATACCAAACCTGAGACTCTTCCTATAACATGAGATGGGATATCCAACTCCTTCCGATTCCAATCCTGAGACCATTCCAAAAGCAGAGATGTGATATCTCAATGCTTATACCAAACCTGAGACCCTTCCTATGGCATGAGATGTCATATACATATCCTTCCCATTCCAATCCTGAGACCCTTCCTATAGCATGAGATGTGATATCCAAGTCCTTCCCATTTTAATCCTGAGACCCTTCCTATAGCATGAGATGTGATATCTCAATGCTTCTAATACCAAACCTGAGACCCTTCCTATAACATGAATTCTGATATCCAAGTCCTTCCCATTCCAATCCTGAGACCCTTCCAATAGCAGAGATGTGATATCTAATGCTTCTAATATCAAACCTGAGACCTGTCCTATAACATGAGATGGGATATCCAACTCCTTCCCGTTCCAAACCTGATACCCTTCCTATAGCATGAGATGTGATATCCAATTCCTTCCCATCCCAATCCTGAGACACCTCCGATGGCAGAGATGCGATATCTCAATGCGTATAACAAACCTGAGACTCTTCCTATAACATGAGATGTGATATCCAACTCCTTCCCCTTCCAACCTGAGACACTTCCTATAGCATGAGAAGGGATATCCAACTCCTTCCCAATCCAATCCTGAGACCCTTCCGATAGCAGAGATGTGATATCTCAATGCTTATACCAATCCTGAGACCCTTCCTATGGCATGAGATGTGATATCCAACTCCTTCCCAATCCAATCCTGAGACCCTTCCGATAGCAGAGACGTGATATCTCAATGCTTCTACCAAACCTGAGACCCTTCCTTTAGCATGAGATGTGATATCCAAATACTTCACATTCCAATCCTGAGACCCTTCCTATAGCATGAGATGTGATATCTCAATGCTTCTAATACCAAACCTGAGATCCTTCCTATAACATGAGATGTGATGTCCAATTCCTTCCCATTCCAAACCTGAGACCCTTCCTATTGGATGAGATGTGATATCCAACTCCTTCCCATTCCAACCCTGAGACCCTTCCTATAGCATGAGATGTGATGTCTCAATGCTTCTAATACCAAACCTGAGATCCTTCCTATAACATGAGATGTGATATCCAACTCCTTCCATTCCAATCCTGAGACCCGTCCTATAGCATGAGATGTGATATCTCAATGCTTATACCAAACCTGAGACCCTTCCTATAGCATGAGATGTGATATCCAACTGCTTCCCATTCCAATCCTGAGACCCTTCCTATAGCATGAGATGTGATATCTCAATGTTTCTAATACCAAACCTGAGATCCTTCCTCTAACATGAAATGTGATATCCAACTCCTTCCCTTTCCAAACCTAAGAGCCTATCTATAGCATGAGATGTGATATCCAAGTCCTTCCCATCCCAACCCTTAGACCCTTCCTACAGCATGCAATATGATATCTCAATGATTCTAATAACAAACCTGAGACCCGTCCTATAACATGAGATGGGATATCCAACTCCTTCCCATTCCAATCCTGAGACACTTCCGATAGCAGAGATGTGATATCTCAATGCTTATACCAAACCTGAGACCCTTCCTATAACATGAGATGTGATATCCAAATCCTTCCCGTTCCAAACCTGAGACCCTTCCTTTAGCATGAGATGTGATATCCAGAACCTTCCCATTCCAATCCTGAGACACTTCCTATAGCATGAGATGTGATATCTCAATGCTTCTAATATCAAAACGGAGACCCTCCCTATAGCATGATATGTGATATCTAAGTCCTTCCCATTCCAATCCTGAGACCCTCCCTATAGCATGAGATGTGATATCCAACTCCTTCCCATTCCAATCCTGAGACCCTTCCTATAGCATGAGATATGATATCTCAATACTTCTAATACCAAACGTGAGATCCTTCCGATAACATGAGATGTGATATCCAAATCCTTCCCCTTCCAATCCTGAGACCCTCCCTTTAGCATGAGATGTGATATCCAACTCCTTCCTATTCCAATCCTGAGACTCTTCTGATAGCATGAGATGTGATATCTCAATGCTTCTAATACCAAACCTGAGATCCTTCCGATAGCATGAGATGTGATATCTCAATGCTTCTAATACCAAACCTGAGATCCTTCCTATAACATGAGATGTGATATCCAAATCCTTCCCCTTCCAAACCTGAGACCCTCCCTTTAGCATGAGATGTGATATCCAACTCCTTCCCATTCCATTCCTGAGACCCTTCTGATAGCATGAGATGTGATATCTCAATGCCTCTAATACCAAACCTGAGATCCTACCTCTAACATGAAATGTGATATCCAACTCTTTCCCCTTCCAAACCTGAGAGCCTTCCTATAGCATGAGATGTGATATCCAAGTCCTTCCCATTCCAATCCTGAGACCCTTCCTATAGCTTGAGATGTGATATCCAACTCCTTCCCATTCCAATTCTGAGACCCTTCCTATACTATGAGACTTGATATCTCAATGCTTCTAATACAAACGTGAGACCCGTAATATAACATGAGATGTGATATCCAAATCCTCCCCCTTCCAAACCTTAGACCCTTCCTTTATCATGAGATGTGATATCCAACTCCTTCCCATTCCAATCCTGAGACCCTTCGGATATCATGAGATGTGATATCTCAAAGCTTCTAATATCAAACTTGAGACCTCCCTATAGCATGAGATGTGATATCCAAGTCCTTCCCATTCCAATCCTGAGACCCTTCCTATAGCATGAGATGTGATATCTCAATGCTTCTAATACCAAACCTGAGAACCTTCCTATAACATGAGATGGGAATATCCAACTCCTTCCCATTCCAATCCTGAGACCCTTCCGATAGCAGAGATGTGATATCTCAATGCTTATACCAAACCTGAGATCCTTCCTATAACATGAGATGTGATATCCAACTCCTTCCCATTCCAATCCTGAGACACTTCCTATAGCATGAGATGTGATATCTCACTGCTTATACCAAACCTGAGACCCTTCCCATAGCATGAGATGTGATATCCAACTCCTTCCCATTCCAATCCTCAGACCCTTCCTATAGCATGAGATGTGATATCTCAATGCTTCTAATATCAAACTTGAGACCCTACCTATAGCATGAGATGTGATATCCAAGTCCTTCCCATTACAATCCTGAGACACTTCCTATAGCATGAGATGTGATATCCAACTCCTTCCCATTCCAATCCTGAGACCCTTCCTATAGCATGAGATATGATATCTCAATACTTCTAATACCAAACGTGAGATCCTTCCGATAACATGAGATGTGATATCCAAATCCTTCCCCTTCCAAACCTGAGACGCTCCCTTTAGCATGAGATGTGATATCCAACTCCTTCCCATTCCAATCCTGAGACCCTTCTGATAGCATGAGATGTGATATCTAAATGTTTCTAATACCAAACCTGAGATCCTTCCGATAGCATGAGATGTGATATCTCAATGCTCCTAATACCAAACCTGAGATCCTTCCTATAACATGAGATGTGATATCCAAATCCTTCCCCTTCCAAACCTGAGACCCTCCCTTTAGCATGAGATGTGATATCCAACTCCTTCCCATTCCATTCCCGAGACCCTTCTGATAGCATGAGATGTGATATCTCAATGCCTCTAATACAAAACCTGAGATCCTACCTCTAACATGAAATGTGATATCCAACTCTTTCCCCTTCCAAACCTGAGAGCCTTCCTATAGCATGAGATGTGATATCCAAGTCCTTCCCATTCCAATCCTGAGACCCTTCCTATAGCTTGAGATGTGATATCCAACTCCTTCCCATTCCAATTCTGAGACCCTTCCTATACTCTGAGACTTGATATCTCAATGCTTCTAATACCAAACCTGAGACCCGTAATATAACATGAGATGTGATATCCAAATCCTTCCCCTTCCAAACCTTAGACCCTTCCTTTATCATGAGATGTGATATCCAACTCCTTCCCATTCCAATCCTGAGACCCTTCCGATATCATGAGATGTGATATCTCAAAGCTTCTAATATCAAACTTGAGACCCTCCCTATAGCATGAGATGTGATATCCAAGTCCTTCCCATTCCAATCCTGAGACCCTTCCTATAGCATGAGATGTGATATCTCAATGCTTCTAATACCAAACCTGAGACCCTTCCTATTACATGAGATGGGAATATCCAACTCCTTCCCATTCCAATCCTGAGACCCTTCCGATAGCAGAGATGTGATATCTCAATGCTTATACCAAACCTGAGACCCTTCGTATGGCATGAGATGTGATATCCAACTCCTTGCCATTCAAATCCTGAGACCCTTCCTATAGCATGAGAAGGGATATCCAACTCCTTCCCAATCCAATCCTGAGACCCTTCCGATAGCAGAGACGTGATATCTCAATGCTTCTACCAAACCTGAGACCCTTCCTTTAGCATGAGATGTGATATCCAAATCCTTCACATTCCAATCCTGAGACCCTTCCTATAGCATGAGATGTGATATCTCAATGCTTCTAATACCAAACCTGAGATCCTTCCTATAACATGAGATGTGATATCCAATTCCTTCCCATTCCAAACCTGAGACCCTTCCTATTGGATGAGTTGTGATATCCAACTCCTTCCCATTCCAACCCTGAGACCCTTCCTATAGCATGAGATGTGATGTCTCAATGATTCTAATACCAAACCTGAGATCCTTCCTATAACATAAGATGTGATATCCAACTCCTTCCATTCCAATCCTGAGACCCGTCCTATAGCATGAGATGTGATATCTCAATGCTTATACCAAACCTGAGACCCTTCCTATAGCATGAGATGTGATATCCAACTACTTCCCATTCCAATCCTGAGACCCTTCCTATAGCATGAGATGTGATATCTCAATGCTTCTAATACCAAACCTGAGATCCTTCCTCTAACATGAAATGTGATATCCAACTCCTTCCCTTTCCAAACCTAAGAGCCTATCTATAGCATGAGATGTGACATCCAGGTCCTTCCTATTCCAATCCTTAGACCCTTCCTACAGCATGCAATATGATATCTCAATGATTCTAATAACAAACCTGAGACCCGTCCTATAGCATGAGATATGATATCCAAGTCCTTCCCATTCCAATCCTGAGACCCTTCCTATAACATGAAATGTGATATCCAACTCCTTCCCATTCCAACCTGAGACCCTTCCTATAGCATGAGATGGGATATCCAACTTCTTCAAAATCCAATACTGATACCCTTCCGATAGCATGAGATGTGATATCCCAATGCTTCTACCAAACCTGAGACCCATACTATGGCATGAGATGTGATATCAAACTCCTTCCCATTCCAATCCTGAGACCCTTCCTATAGCTTGAGGTGTGATATCCAACTCCTTCCCATTCCAATTCTGAGACCCTTCTTATACCATGAGAATTGATATCTCAATGCTTCTAATACCAAACCTGAGACCCGTCCTATAACATGAGATGTGATATCCAAATCCTTCCCCTTCCAAACCTTAGACCCTTCCTTTATCATGAGATGTGATATCCAACTCCTTCCCATTCCAATCCTGAGACCCTTCCAATATCATGAGATTTGTTATCTCAATGCTTCTAATATCAAACTTGAGACCCTCCCTATAGCATGAGATGTGACATCCAAGTCCTTCCCATTGCAATCCTGAGAGCCTTCCTATAGCATGAGATGTGATATCTCTATGCTTCTAATACCAAACCTGAGACCCTTCCTATAACATGAGATGGGAGATCCAACTCCTTCCCATTCCAATCCTGAGACCTTTCCGATAGCAGAGATGTGATATATCAATGCTTATACCAAACCTGAGACCCTTCCTATGGCCTGAGATGTCATATACAACTCCTTCCCATTCCAATCCTGAGACCCTTCCTTTAGCATGAGATGTGATATCTCAATGCTTATACCAAATCTGAGACCCTTCCTATAGCATGAGATGTGATATCCAATTCCTTCCCATTCCAATCATGAGACCCTTCCTATAGCATGAGATGTGATATCTCAATGCTTATACCAAACCTGAGAGCCTACCTATAGCATGAGATGTGATATCCAAGTCCATCCCATTCCAATCCTTAGACCCTTCCTACAGCATGCGATGTGATATCTCAATGATTCTAATACCAAACCAGAGACTCTTCCTATAACATGAGATGGGATATCCAACTCCTTCCCATTCCAATCCTGAGCCGCTTCAGATAGCAGAGATGTGATATCTCAATGCTTATACCAAACCTGAGACCCTTCCTATAACATGAGATGTGATATCCAACTCCTTCCGGTTCCAAACCTGAGACACTAACTATAGCATATGTGATATCCAACTCCTTCCCATTCCAAACATGAGACCCTTCCTATAGCAAGAAAGTAATATCCAACTCCTACCCATTCCAATCCTGAGACCCTTCCTATAGCAAGAGATGTGATATCCAAATCCTTCCCATTCCAATCCTGAGACCCTTCCTATAACATGAGATGTGATATCCAACTCCTTCCCATTCCAACCTGAGACACTTCCTATAGCATGAGAAGGGATATCCAACTCCTTCCCAATCCAATCCTGAGACCCTTCCGATAGCAGAGATGTGATATCTCAATGCTTATACCAAACCTGAGACCCTTCCTATGGCATGAGATGTGATATCCAACTCCTTGCCATTCAAATCCTGAGACCCTTCCTATAGCATGAGAAGGGATATCCAACTGCTTCCCAATCCAATCCTGAGACCCTTCCGATAGCAGCGACGTGATATCTCAATGCTTCTACCAAACCTGAGACCCTTCCTTTAGCATGAGATGTGATATCCAAATCCTTCACATTCCAATCCTGAGACCCTTCCTTTAGCATGAGATGTGATATCCAACTCCTTCCCATTCCAACCTGAGACACTTCCTATAGCATGAGAAGGGATATCCAACTCCTTCCCAATCCAATCCTGAGACCCTTCCGATAGCAGAGATGTGATATCTCAATGCTTATACCAAACCTGAGACCCTTCCTATGGCATGAGATGTGATATCCAACTCCTTGCCATTCAAATCCTGAGACCCTTCCTATAGCATGAAAAGGAATATCCAACTCCTTCCCAATCCAATCCTGAGACCCTTCCGATAGCAGAGACGGGAAATCTCAATGCTTCTACCAAACCTGAGACCCTTCCTTTAGCATGATATGTGATATCCAAATCCTTCACATTCCAATCCTGAGACCCTTCCTATAGCATGAGATTTGATATCTCAATGCTTCTAATACCAAACGTGAGATCCTTCCTATAACATGAGATGTGATATCCAAATCCTTCCCCTTCCAAACCTGAGACCCTCCCTTTAGCATGAAATGTGATATCCAACTCCTTCCTATTCCAATCCTGAGACTCTTCTGATAGCATGAGATGTGATATCTCAATGCTTCTAATACCAAACCTGAGATCCTTCCGATAGCATGAGATGTGATATCTCAATGCTTCTAATACCAAACCTGAGATCCTTCCTATAACATGAGATGTGATATCCAAATCCTTCCCCTTCCAAACCTGAGACCCTCCCTTTAGCATGAGATGTGATATCCAACTCCTTCCCATTCCATTCCTGAGACCCTTCTGATAGCATGAGATGTGATATCTCAATGCCTCTAATACCAAACCTGAGATCCTACCTCTAACATGAAATGTGATATCCAACTCTTTCCCCTTCCAAACCTGAGAGCCTTCCTATAGCATGAGATGTGATATCCAAGTCCTTCCCATTCCAATCCTGAGACCCTTCCTATAGCTTGAGATGTGATATCCAACTCCTTCCCATTCCAATTCTGAGACCCTTCCTATACTATGAGACTTGATATCTCAATGCTTCTAATACAAACGTGAGACCCGTAATATAACATGAGATGTGATATCCAAATCCTCCCCCTTCCAAACCTTAGACCCTTCCTTTATCATGAGATGTGATATCCAACTCCTTCCCATTCCAATCCTGAGACCCTTCGGATATCATGAGATGTGATATCTCAAAGCTTCTAATATCAAACTTGAGACCTCCCTATAGCATGAGATGTGATATCCAAGTCCTTCCCATTCCAATCCTGAGACCCTTCCTATAGCATGAGATGTGATATCTCAATGCTTCTAATACCAAACCTGAGAACCTTCCTATAACATGAGATGGGAATATCCAACTCCTTCCCATTCCAATCCTGAGACCCTTCCGATAGCAGAGATGTGATATCTCAATGCTTATACCAAACCTGAGATCCTTCCTATAACATGAGATGTGATATCCAACTCCTTCCCATTCCAATCCTGAGACACTTCCTATAGCATGAGATGTGATATCTCACTGCTTATACCAAACCTGAGACCCTTCCCATAGCATGAGATGTGATATCCAACTCCTTCCCATTCCAATCCTCAGACCCTTCCTATAGCATGAGATGTGATATCTCAATGCTTCTAATATCAAACTTGAGACCCTACCTATAGCATGAGATGTGATATCCAAGTCCTTCCCATTACAATCCTGAGACACTTCCTATAGCATGAGATGTGATATCCAACTCCTTCCCATTCCAATCCTGAGACCCTTCCTATAGCATGAGATATGATATCTCAATACTTCTAATACCAAACGTGAGATCCTTCCGATAACATGAGATGTGATATCCAAATCCTTCCCCTTCCAAACCTGAGACGCTCCCTTTAGCATGAGATGTGATATCCAACTCCTTCCCATTCCAATCCTGAGACCCTTCTGATAGCATGAGATGTGATATCTAAATGTTTCTAATACCAAACCTGAGATCCTTCCGATAGCATGAGATGTGATATCTCAATGCTCCTAATACCAAACCTGAGATCCTTCCTATAACATGAGATGTGATATCCAAATCCTTCCCCTTCCAAACCTGAGACCCTCCCTTTAGCATGAGATGTGATATCCAACTCCTTCCCATTCCATTCCCGAGACCCTTCTGATAGCATGAGATGTGATATCTCAATGCCTCTAATACAAAACCTGAGATCCTACCTCTAACATGAAATGTGATATCCAACTCTTTCCCCTTCCAAACCTGAGAGCCTTCCTATAGCATGAGATGTGATATCCAAGTCCTTCCCATTCCAATCCTGAGACCCTTCCTATAGCTTGAGATGTGATATCCAACTCCTTCCCATTCCAATTCTGAGACCCTTCCTATACTCTGAGACTTGATATCTCAATGCTTCTAATACCAAACCTGAGACCCGTAATATAACATGAGATGTGATATCCAAATCCTTCCCCTTCCAAACCTTAGACCCTTCCTTTATCATGAGATGTGATATCCAACTCCTTCCCATTCCAATCCTGAGACCCTTCCGATATCATGAGATGTGATATCTCAAAGCTTCTAATATCAAACTTGAGACCCTCCCTATAGCATGAGATGTGATATCCAAGTCCTTCCCATTCCAATCC
Source organism: Ambystoma mexicanum (assembly GCF_040938575.1). Classification (NCBI taxonomy): domain Eukaryota; kingdom Metazoa; phylum Chordata; class Amphibia; order Caudata; family Ambystomatidae; genus Ambystoma; species Ambystoma mexicanum. The sequence continues at coordinate 7,831,500 of NC_090922.1, read as the reverse complement.
TGAGACCCTTCCTATAGCATGAGATGTGATATCTCAATGCTTCTAATACCAAACCTGAGACCCTTCCTATTACATGAGATGGGAATATCCAACTCCTTCCCATTCCAATCCTGAGACCCTTCCGATAGCAGAGATGTGATATCTCAATGCTTATACCAAACCTGAGACCCTTCGTATGGCATGAGATGTGATATCCAACTCCTTGCCATTCAAATCCTGAGACCCTTCCTATAGCATGAGAAGGGATATCCAACTCCTTCCCAATCCAATCCTGAGACCCTTCCGATAGCAGAGACGTGATATCTCAATGCTTCTACCAAACCTGAGACCCTTCCTTTAGCATGAGATGTGATATCCAAATCCTTCACATTCCAATCCTGAGACCCTTCCTATAGCATGAGATGTGATATCTCAATGCTTCTAATACCAAACCTGAGATCCTTCCTATAACATGAGATGTGATATCCAATTCCTTCCCATTCCAAACCTGAGACCCTTCCTATTGGATGAGTTGTGATATCCAACTCCTTCCCATTCCAACCCTGAGACCCTTCCTATAGCATGAGATGTGATGTCTCAATGATTCTAATACCAAACCTGAGATCCTTCCTATAACATAAGATGTGATATCCAACTCCTTCCATTCCAATCCTGAGACCCGTCCTATAGCATGAGATGTGATATCTCAATGCTTATACCAAACCTGAGACCCTTCCTATAGCATGAGATGTGATATCCAACTACTTCCCATTCCAATCCTGAGACCCTTCCTATAGCATGAGATGTGATATCTCAATGCTTCTAATACCAAACCTGAGATCCTTCCTCTAACATGAAATGTGATATCCAACTCCTTCCCTTTCCAAACCTAAGAGCCTATCTATAGCATGAGATGTGACATCCAGGTCCTTCCTATTCCAATCCTTAGACCCTTCCTACAGCATGCAATATGATATCTCAATGATTCTAATAACAAACCTGAGACCCGTCCTATAGCATGAGATATGATATCCAAGTCCTTCCCATTCCAATCCTGAGACCCTTCCTATAACATGAAATGTGATATCCAACTCCTTCCCATTCCAACCTGAGACCCTTCCTATAGCATGAGATGGGATATCCAACTTCTTCAAAATCCAATACTGATACCCTTCCGATAGCATGAGATGTGATATCCCAATGCTTCTACCAAACCTGAGACCCATACTATGGCATGAGATGTGATATCAAACTCCTTCCCATTCCAATCCTGAGACCCTTCCTATAGCTTGAGGTGTGATATCCAACTCCTTCCCATTCCAATTCTGAGACCCTTCTTATACCATGAGAATTGATATCTCAATGCTTCTAATACCAAACCTGAGACCCGTCCTATAACATGAGATGTGATATCCAAATCCTTCCCCTTCCAAACCTTAGACCCTTCCTTTATCATGAGATGTGATATCCAACTCCTTCCCATTCCAATCCTGAGACCCTTCCAATATCATGAGATTTGTTATCTCAATGCTTCTAATATCAAACTTGAGACCCTCCCTATAGCATGAGATGTGACATCCAAGTCCTTCCCATTGCAATCCTGAGAGCCTTCCTATAGCATGAGATGTGATATCTCTATGCTTCTAATACCAAACCTGAGACCCTTCCTATAACATGAGATGGGAGATCCAACTCCTTCCCATTCCAATCCTGAGACCTTTCCGATAGCAGAGATGTGATATATCAATGCTTATACCAAACCTGAGACCCTTCCTATGGCCTGAGATGTCATATACAACTCCTTCCCATTCCAATCCTGAGACCCTTCCTTTAGCATGAGATGTGATATCTCAATGCTTATACCAAATCTGAGACCCTTCCTATAGCATGAGATGTGATATCCAATTCCTTCCCATTCCAATCATGAGACCCTTCCTATAGCATGAGATGTGATATCTCAATGCTTATACCAAACCTGAGAGCCTACCTATAGCATGAGATGTGATATCCAAGTCCATCCCATTCCAATCCTTAGACCCTTCCTACAGCATGCGATGTGATATCTCAATGATTCTAATACCAAACCAGAGACTCTTCCTATAACATGAGATGGGATATCCAACTCCTTCCCATTCCAATCCTGAGCCGCTTCAGATAGCAGAGATGTGATATCTCAATGCTTATACCAAACCTGAGACCCTTCCTATAACATGAGATGTGATATCCAACTCCTTCCGGTTCCAAACCTGAGACACTAACTATAGCATATGTGATATCCAACTCCTTCCCATTCCAAACATGAGACCCTTCCTATAGCAAGAAAGTAATATCCAACTCCTACCCATTCCAATCCTGAGACCCTTCCTATAGCAAGAGATGTGATATCCAAATCCTTCCCATTCCAATCCTGAGACCCTTCCTATAACATGAGATGTGATATCCAACTCCTTCCCATTCCAACCTGAGACACTTCCTATAGCATGAGAAGGGATATCCAACTCCTTCCCAATCCAATCCTGAGACCCTTCCGATAGCAGAGATGTGATATCTCAATGCTTATACCAAACCTGAGACCCTTCCTATGGCATGAGATGTGATATCCAACTCCTTGCCATTCAAATCCTGAGACCCTTCCTATAGCATGAGAAGGGATATCCAACTGCTTCCCAATCCAATCCTGAGACCCTTCCGATAGCAGCGACGTGATATCTCAATGCTTCTACCAAACCTGAGACCCTTCCTTTAGCATGAGATGTGATATCCAAATCCTTCACATTCCAATCCTGAGACCCTTCCTTTAGCATGAGATGTGATATCCAACTCCTTCCCATTCCAACCTGAGACACTTCCTATAGCATGAGAAGGGATATCCAACTCCTTCCCAATCCAATCCTGAGACCCTTCCGATAGCAGAGATGTGATATCTCAATGCTTATACCAAACCTGAGACCCTTCCTATGGCATGAGATGTGATATCCAACTCCTTGCCATTCAAATCCTGAGACCCTTCCTATAGCATGAAAAGGAATATCCAACTCCTTCCCAATCCAATCCTGAGACCCTTCCGATAGCAGAGACGGGAAATCTCAATGCTTCTACCAAACCTGAGACCCTTCCTTTAGCATGATATGTGATATCCAAATCCTTCACATTCCAATCCTGAGACCCTTCCTATAGCATGAGATTTGATATCTCAATGCTTCTAATACCAAACGTGAGATCCTTCCTATAACATGAGATGTGATATCCAAATCCTTCCCCTTCCAAACCTGAGACCCTCCCTTTAGCATGAAATGTGATATCCAACTCCTTCCTATTCCAATCCTGAGACTCTTCTGATAGCATGAGATGTGATATCTCAATGCTTCTAATACCAAACCTGAGATCCTTCCGATAGCATGAGATGTGATATCTCAATGCTTCTAATACCAAACCTGAGATCCTTCCTATAACATGAGATGTGATATCCAAATCCTTCCCCTTCCAAACCTGAGACCCTCCCTTTAGCATTAGATATGATATCTAACTCCTTCCCATTCCATTCCTGAGACCCTTCTGATAGCATGAGATGTGATATCTCAATGCCTCTAATACCAAACCTGAGATCCTACCTCTAACATGAAATGAGATATCCAACTCTTTCCCCTTCCAAACCTGAGAGCCTTCCTATAACATGAGATGTGATATCCAAGTCCATCCCATTCCAATCCTTAGACCCTTCCTACAGCATGCGATGTGATATCTCAATGATTCTAATACCAAACCAGAGACTCTTCCTATAACATGAGATGGGATATCCAACTCCTTCCCATTCCAATTCTGAGACCCTTCCTATACTATGAGACTTGAAATCTCAATGCTTCTAATACCAAACCTGAGACCCGTAATATAACATGAGATGTGATATCCAAATCCTTCCCCTTCCAAACCTTAGACCCTTCCTTTATCATGAGATGTGATATCCAACTCCTTCCCATTCCAATCCTGAGACCCTTCCGATATCATGAGATGTGATATCTCAAAGCTTCTAATATCAAACTTGAGACCCTCCCTATCGCATGAGATGTGATATCCAAGTCCTTCCCATTCCAATCCTGAGACCCTTCCTATAGCGTGAGATGTGATATCTCAATGCTTCTAATACCAAACCTGAGACCCTTCCTATAACATGAGATGGGAATATCCAACTCCTTCCCATTCCAATCTTGAGACCCTTCCGATAGCAGAGATGTGATATCTCAATGCTTATACCAAACCTGAGATCCTTCCTATAACATGAGATGTGATATCCAACTCCTTCCCATTCCAATCCTGAGACACTTCCTATAGCATGAGATGTGATATCTCACTGCTTATACCAAACCTGAGACCCTTCCCATAGCAGGAGATGTGATATCCAACTCCTTCCCATTCCAATCCTCAGACCCTTCCTATAGCATGAGATGTGATATCTCAATGCTTCTAATGTCAAACTTGAGACCCTACCTATAGCATGAGATGTGATATCCAAGTCCTTCCCATTCCAATCCTGAGACACTTCCTATAGCATGAGATGTGATATCTCAATGCTTCTAATACCAAACCTGAGACTCTTCCTATAACATGAGATGGGATATCCAACTCCTTCCCATTCCAATCCTGAGACCCTTTTGATAGCAGAGATGTGATATCTCAATGTTTATACCAAACCTGAGACCCTTCCTACGGCATGAGATGTCATATTCAACTCCTTCCCATTCCAATCCTGAGACCCTTCCTATAGCATGAGATTTGATATCCAACTCCTTCCCATTCCAATCCTGAGACCCTTCCTATAGCATGAGATTTGATGTCTCAATGCTTCTAATACCAAACCTGAGATCCTTCCTATGACATGAGATGTGATATCCAACTCCTTCCATTCCAATCCTGAGACCCTTCCTATAGCATGAGATGTGATATCTCAATGCTTATACCAAACCTGAGACCCTTCCTATAGCATGAGATGTGATATCCAACTCCTTCCCATTCCAATCATGAGACCCTTCCTATAGCATGAGATGTGATATCTCAATGCTTCTAATACCAAACCTGAGATCCTTCCTCTAACATGAAATGTGAGATCCAACTCCTTCCCTTTCCAAACCTAAGAGCCTATCTATAGCATGAGATGTGATATCCAAGTCCTTCACATTCCAACCCTTAGACCCTTCCTACAGCATGCAATATGATATCTCAATGATTCTAATAACAAACCTGAGACCCGTCCTATAACATGAGATGGGATATCCAACTCCTTCCCATTCCAATCCTGAGACACTTCCGATAGCAGAGATGTGATATCTCAATTTTTATACCAAACCTGAGACCCTTCCTATAACATGAGATGTGATATCCAACTCCTTCCCGTTCCAAACCTGAGACCCTTCCTTTAGCATGAGATGTGATATCCAGCTCCTTCCCATTCCAATCCTGAGACACTTCCGATAGCATGAGATGTGATATCTCAATGCTTCTAATATCAAAACTGAGACCCTCCCTATAGCATGATATGTGATATCTAAGTCCTTCCCATTCCAATCCTGAGACCCTTCCTATAGCATGAGATGTGATATCTCAATGCTTCTACCAAACCTGAGACCCTTCCTTTAGCATGAGATGTGATATCCAACTCCTTCCCATTCCAATCCTGAGACCCTTCCTATAGCATGAGATGTGATATCTCAATACTTCTAATACCAAACCTGAGATCCTTCCGATAACATGAGATGTGATATCTCAATACTTCTAATACCAAACCTGAGATCCATACTATAACATGAGATGTGATATCCAACTCCTTCCCTTTCCAAACCTGAGAGCCGTTCTATAGCATGAGATGTGATATCCAGGTCCTTCACATTCCAATCCTGAGACCCTTCCTTTAGCATGAGATGTGATATCTCAATGCTTATACCAAATCTGAGACCCTTCCTATAGCATGAGATGTGATATCCAATTCCTTCCCATTCCAATCCTGAGACCCTTCCTATAGCATGAGATGTGATATCTCAATGCTTATACCAAACCTGAGAGCCTACCTATAACATGAGATGTGATATCCAAGTCCATCCCATTCCAATCCTTAGACCCTTCCTACAGCATGCGATGTGATATCTCAATGATTCTAATACCAAACCAGAGACTCTTCCTATAACATGAGATGGGATATCCAACTCCTTCCCATTCCAATCCTGAGCCGCTTCCGATAGCAGAGATGTGATATCTCAATGCTTATACCAAACCTGAGACCCTTCCTATAACATGAGATGTGATATCCAACTCCTTCCCGTTCCAAACCTGAGACACTAACTATAGCATATGTGATATCCAACTCCTTCCCATTCCAAACATGAGACCCTTCCTATAGCAAGAAAGTAATATCCAACTCCTACCCATTCCAATCCTGAGACCATTCCTATAACATGAGATGTGATATCCAACTCCTTCCCATTCCAACCTGAGACACTTCCTATAGCATGAGAAGGGATATCCAACTCCTTCCCAATCCAATCCTGAGACCCTTCCGATAGCAGAGATGTGATATCTCAATGCTTATACCAAACCTGAGACCCTTCCTATGGCATGAGATGTGATATCCAACTCCTTGCCATTCAAATCCTGAGTCCCTTCCTATAGCATGAGAAGGGATATCCAACTCCTTCCCAATCCAATCCTGAGACCCTTCCGATAGCAGCGACGTGATATCTCAATGCTTCTACCAAACCTGAGACCCTTCCTTTAGCATGAGATGTGATATCCAAATCCTTCACATTCCAATCCTGAGACCCTTCCTATAGCATGAGATGTGATATCTCAATGCTTCTAATACCAAACCTGAGATCCTTCCTATAACATGAGATGTGATATCCAATTCCTTCCCATTCCAAACCTGAGACCCTTCCTATTGGATGAGATGTGATATCCAACTCCTTCCCATTCCAACCCTGAGACCCTTCCTATAGCATGAGATGTGATGTCTCAATGCGTCTAATACCAAACCTGAGATCCTTCCTATAACATGAGATGTGATATCCAACTCCTTCCATTCCAATCCTGAGACCCGTCCTATAGCATGAGATGTGATATCTCAATGCTTATACCAAACCTGAGACCCTTCCTATAGCATGAGATGTGATATCCAACTGCTTCCCATTCCAATCCTGAGACCCTTCCTATAGCATGAGATGTGATATCTCAATGCTTCTAATACCAAACCTGAGATCCTTCCTCTAACATGAAATGTGATATCCAACTCCTTCCCTTTCCAAACCTAAGAGCCTATCTATAGCATGAGATGTGATATCCAAGTCCTTCACATTCCAACCCTTAGACCCTTCCTACAGCATGCAATATGATATCTCAATGATTCTAATAACAAACCTGAGACCCGTCCTATAACATGAGATGGGATATCCAACTCCTTCCCATTCCAATCCTGAGACACTTCCGATAGCAGAGATGTGATATCTCAATGCTTATACCAAACCTGAGACCCTTCCTATAACATGAGATGTGATATCCAAATCCTTCCCGTTCCAAACCTGAGACCCTTCCTTTAGCATGAGATGTGATATCCAGCTCCTTCCCATTCCAATCCTGAGACACTTCCGATAGCATGAGATGTGATATCTCAATGCTTCTAATATCAAAACTGAGACCCTCCCTATAGCATGATATGTGATATCTAAGTCCTTCCCATTCCAATCCTGAGACCCTCCCTATAGCATGAGATGTGATATCCAACTCCTTCCCATTCCAATCCTGAGACCCTTCCTATAGCATGAGATATGATATCTCAATACTTCTAATACCAAACGTGAGATCCTTCCGATAACATGAGATGTGATATCCAAATCCTTCCCCTTCCAAACCTGAGACCCTCCCTTTAGCATGAAATGTGATATCCAACTCCTTCCTATTCCAATCCTGAGACTCTTCTGATAGCATGAGATGTGATATCTCAATGCTTCTAATACCAAACCTGAGATCCTTCCGATAGCATGAGATGTGATATCTCAATGCTTCTAATACCAAACCTGAGATCCTTCCTATAACATGAGATGTGATATCCAAATCCTTCCCCTTCCAAACCTGAGACCCTCCCTTTAGCATGAGATGTGATATCTCAATGCCTCTAATACCAAACCTGAGATCCTTCCGATAGCATGAGATGTGATATCTCAATGCTTCTAATACCAAACCTGAGATCCTTCCTATAACATGAGATGTGATATCCAAATCCTTCCCATTCCATTCCTGAGACCCTTCTGATAGCATGAGATGTGATATCTCAATGCCTCTAATACCAAACCTGAGATCCTACCTCTAACATGAAATGAGATATCCAACTCTTTCCCCTTCCAAACCTGAGAGCCTTCCTATAGCATGAGATGTGATATCCAAGTCCTTCCCATTCCAATACTGAGACCCTTCCTATAGCTTGAGATGTGATATCCAACTCCTTCCCATTCCAATTCTGAGACCCTTCCTATAGCATGAGATGTGATATCTCAATGCTTATACCAAACCTGAGAGCCTACCTATAGCATGAGATGTGATATCCAAGTCCATCCCATTCCAATCCTTAGACCCTTCCTACAGCATGCGATGTGATATCTCAATGATTCTAATACCAAACCAGAGACTCTTCCTATAACATGAGATGGGATATCCAACTCCTTCCCATTCCAATTCTGAGACCCTTCCTATACTATGAGACTTGATATCTCAATGCTTCTAATACCAAACCTGAGACCCGTAATATAACATGAGATGTGATATCCAAATCCTTCCCCTTCCAAACCTTAGACCCTTCCTTTATCATGAGATGTGATATCCAACTCCTTCCCATTCCAATCCTGAGACCCTTCCGATATCATGAGATGTGATATCTGAAAGCTTCTAATATCAAACTTGAGACCCTCCCTATAGCATGAGATGTGATATCCAAGTCCTTCCCATTCCAATCCTGAGACCCTTCCTATAGCATGAGATGTGATATCTCAATGCTTCTAATACCAAACCTGAGACCCTTCCTATAACATGAGATGGGAATATCCAACTCCTTCCCATTCCAATCTTGAGACCCTTCCGATAGCAGAGATGTGATATCTCAATGCTTATACCAAACCTGAGATCCTTCCTATAACATGAGATGTGATATCCAACTCCTTCCCATTCCAATCCTGAGACACTTCCTATAGCATGAGATGTGATATCTCACTGCTTATACCAAACCTGAGACCCTTCCCATAGCAGGAGATGTGATATCCAACTCCTTCCCATTCCAATCCTCAGACCCTTCCTATAGCATGAGATGTGATATCTCAATGCTTCTAATGTCAAACTTGAGACCCTACCTATAGCATGAGATGTGATATCCAAGTCCTTCCCATTCCAATCCTAAGACACTTCCTATAGCATGAGATGTGATATCTCAATGCTTCTAATACCAAACTTGAGACTCTTCCTATAACATGAGATGGGATATCCAACTCCTTCCCATTCCAATCCTGAGACCCTTTTGATAGCAGAGATGTGATATCTCAATGTTTATACCAAACCTGAGACCCTTCCTACGGCATGAGATGTCATATTCAACTCCTTCCCATTCCAATCCTGAGACCCTTCCTATAGCATGAGATTTGATATCCAACTCCTTCCCATTCCAATCCTGAGACCCTTCCTATAGCATGAGATGTGATGTCTCAATGCTTCTAATACCAAACCTGAGATCCTTCCTATAACATGAGATGTGATATCCAACTCCTTCCATTCCAATCCTGAGACCCTTCCTATAGCATGAGATGTGATATCTCAATGCTTATACCAAACCTGAGACCCTTCCTATAGCATGAGATGTGATATCCAACTCCTTCCCATTCCAATCCTGAGACCCTTCCTATAGCATGAGATGTGATATCTCAATGCTTCTAATACCAAACCTGAGATCCTTCCTCTAACATGAAATGTGAGATCCAACTCCTTCCCTTTCCAAACCTAAGAGCCTATCTATAGCATGAGATGTGATATCCAAGTCCTTCACATTCCAACCCTTAGACCCTTCCTACAGCATGCAATATGATATCTCAATGATTCCAATAACAAACCTGAGACCCGTCCTATAACATGAGATGGGATATCCAACTCCTTCCCATTCCAATCCTGAGACACTTCCGATAGCAGAGATGTGATATCTCAATGTTTATACCAAACCTGAGACCCTTCCTATAACATGAGATGTGATATCCAACTCCTTCCCGTTCCAAACCTGAGACCCTTCCTTTAGCATGAGATGTGATATCTCAATGCTTATACCAAATCTGAGACCCTTCCTATAGCATGAGATGTGATATCCAATTCCTTCCCATTCCAATCCTGAGACCCTCCCTATAGCATGAGATGTGATATCTCAATGCTTATACCAAACCTGAGAGCCTACCTATAACATGAGATGTGATATCCAAGTCCATCCCATTCCAATCCTTAGACCCTTCCAACAGCATGCGATGTGATATCTCAATGATTCTAATACCAAACCAGAGACTCTTCCTATAACATGAGATGGGATATCCAACTCCTTCCCATTCCAATCCTGAGCCGCTTCCGATAGCAGAGATGTGATATCTCAATGCTTATACCAAACCTGAGACCCTTCCTATAACATGAGATGTGATATCCAACTCCTTCCCGTTCCAAACCTGAGACACTAACTATAGCATATGTGATATCCAACTCCTTCCCATTCCAAACATGAGACCCTTCCTATAGCAAGAAAGTAATATCCAACTCCTACCCATTCCAATCCTGAGACCCTTCCTATAGCAAGAGATGTGATATCCAAATCCTTCCCATTCCAATCCTGAGACCCTTCCTATAACATGAGATGTGATATCCAACTCCTTCCCATTCCAACCTGAGACACTTCCTAAAGCATGAGAAGGGATATCCAACTCCTTCCCAATCCAATCCTGAGGCCCTTCCGATAGCAGAGATGTGATATCTCAATGCTTATACCAAACCTGAGACCCTTCCTATGGCATGAGATGTGATATCCAACTCCTTGCCATTCAAATCCTGAGACCCTTCCTATAGCATGAGAAGGGATATCCAACTCCTTCCCAATCCAATCCTGAGACCCTTCCGATAGCAGCGACGTGATATCTCAATGCTTCTACCAAACCTGAGACCCTTCCTTTAGCATGAGATGTGATATCCAAATCCTTCACATTCCAATCCTGAGACCCTTCCTATAGCATGAGATGTGATATCTCAATGCTTCTAATACCAAACCTGAGATCCTTCCTATAACATGAGATGTGATATCCAATTCCTTCCCATTCCAAACCTGAGACCCTTCCTATTGGATGAGATGTGATATCCAACTCCTTCCCATTCCAACCCTGAGACCCTTCCTATAGCATGAGATGTGATGTCTCAATGCGTCTAATACCAAACCTGAGATCCTTCCTATAACATGAGATGTGATATCCAACTCCTTCCATTCCAATCCTGAGACCCGTCCTATAGCATGAGATGTGATATCTCAATGCTTATACCAAACCTGAGACCCTTCCTATAGCATGAGATGTGATATCCAACTGCTTCCCATTCCAATCCTGAGACCCTTCCTATAGCATGAGATGTGATATCTCAATGCTTCTAATACCAAACCTGAGATCCTTCCTCTAACATGAAATGTGATATCCAACTCCTTCCCTTTCCAAACCTAAGAGCCTATCTATAGCATGAGATGTGATATCCAAGTCCTTCACATTCCAACCCTTAGACCCTTCCTACAGCATGCAATATGATATCTCAATGATTCTAATAACAAACCTGAGACCCGTCCTATAACATGAGATGGGATGTCCAACTCCTTCCCATTCCAATCCTGAGACACTTCCGATAGCAGAGATGTGATATCTCAATGCTTATACCAAACCTGAGACCCTTCCTATAACATGAGATGTGATATCCAAATCCTTCCCGTTCCAAACCTGAGACCCTTCCTTTAGCATGAGATGTGATATCCAGCTCCTTCCCATTCCAATCCTGAGACACTTCCGATAGCATGAGATGTGATATCTCAATGCTTCTAATATCAAAACTGAGACCCTCCCTATAGCATGATATGTGATATCTAAGTCCTTCCCATTCCAATCCTGAGACCCTCCCTATAGCATGAGATGTGATATCCAACTCCTTCCCATTCCAATCCTGAGACCCTTCCTATAGCATGAGATATGATATCTCAATACTTCTAATACCAAACGTGAGATCCTTCCGATAACATGAGATGTGATATCCAAATCCTTCCCCTTCCAAACCTGAGACCCTCCCTTTAGCATGAAATGTGATATCCAACTCCTTCCTATTCCAATCCTGAGACTCTTCCGATAGCATGAGATGTGATATCTCAATGCTTCTAATACCAAACCTGAGATCCTTCCTATAACATGAGATGTGATATCCAAGTCCTTCCCATTCCAATACTGAGACCCTTCCTACAGCTTGAGATGTGATATCCAACTCCTTCCCATTCCAATTCTGAGACCCTTCCTATAGCATGAGATGTGATATCTCAATGCTTATACCAAACCTGAGAGCCTACCTATAGCATGAGATGTGATATCCAAGTCCATCCCATTCCAATCCTTAGACCCTTCCTACAGCATGCGATGTGATATCTCAATGATTCTAATACCAAACCAGAGACTCTTCCTATAACATGAGATGGGATATCCAACTCCTTCCCATTCCAATTCTGAGACCCTTCCTAAACTATGAGACTTGATATCTCAATGCTTCTAATACCAAACCTGAGACCCGTAATATAACATGAGATGTGATATCCAAATCCTTCCCCTTCCAAACCTTAGACCCTTCCTTTATCATGAGATGTGATATCCAACTCCTTCCCATTCCAATCCTGAGACCCTTCCGATATCATGAGATGTGATATCTCAAAGCTTCTAATATCAAACTTGAGACCCTCCCTATAGCATGAGATGTGATATCCAAGTCCTTCCCATTCCAATCCTGAGACCCTTCCTATAGCATGAGATGTGATATCTCAATGCTTCTAATACCAAACCTGAGACCCTTCCTATAACATGAGATGGGAATATCCAACTCCTTCCCATTCCAATCTTTAGACCCTTCCGATAGCAGAGATGTGATATCTCAATGCTTATACCACACCTGAGATCCTTCCTATAACATGAGATGTGATATCCAACTCCTTCCCATTCCAATCCTGAGACACTTCCTATAGCATGAGATGTGATATCTCACTGCTTATACCAAACCTGAGACCCTTCCCATAGCAGGAGATGTGATATCCAACTCCTTCCCATTCCAATCCTCAGACCCTTCCTATAGCATGAGATGTGATATCTCAATGCTTCTAATGTCAAACTTGAGACCCTACCTATAGCATGAGATGTGATATCCAAGTCCTTCCTATTCCAATCCTGAGACACTTCCTATAGCATGAGATGTGATATCTCAATGCTTCTAATACCAAACCTGAGATCCTTCCTATAACATGAGATGTGATATCCAAATCCTTCCCCTTCCAAACCTGAGACCCTCCCTTTAGCATGAGATGTGATATCTAACTCCTTCCCATTCCATTCCTGAGACCCTTCTGATAGCATGAGATGTGATATCTCAATGCCTCTAATACCAAACCTGAGATCCTACCTCTAACATGAAATGAGATATCCAACTCTTTCCCCTTCCAAACCTGAGAGCCTTCCTATAGCATGAGATGTGATATCCAAGTCCTTCCCATTCCAATACTGAGACCCTTCCTACAGCTTGAGATGTGATATCCAACTCCTTCCCATTCCAATTCTGAGACCCTTCCTATAGCATGAGATGTGATATCTCAATGCTTATACCAAACCTGAGAGCCTACCTATAGCATGAGATGTGATATCCAAGTCCATCCCATTCCAATCCTTAGACCCTTCCTACAGCATGCGATGTGATATCTCAATGATTCTAATACCAAACCAGAGACTCTTCCTATAACATGAGATGGGATATCCAACTCCTTCCCATTCCAATTCTGAGACCCTTCCTATACTATGAGACTTGATATCTCAATGCTTCTAATACCAAACCTGAGACCCGTAATATAACATGAGATGTGATATCCAAATCCTTCCCCTTCCAAACCTTAGACCCTTCCTTTATCATGAGATGTGATATCCAACTCCTTCCCATTCCAATCCTGAGACCCTTCCGATATCATGAGATGTGATATCTCAAAGCTTCTAATATCAAACTTGAGACCCTCCCTATAGCATGAGATGTGATATCCAAGTCCTTCCCATTCCAATCCTGAGACCCTTCCTATAGCATGAGATGTGATATCTCAATGCTTCTAATACCAAACCTGAGACCCTTCCTATAACATGAGATGGGAATATCCAACTCCTTCCCATTCCAATCTTTAGACCCTTCCGATAGCAGAGATGTGATATCTCAATGCTTATACCACACCTGAGATCCTTCCTATAACATGAGATGTGATATCCAACTCCTTCCCATTCCAATCCTGAGACACTTCCTATAGCATGAGATGTGATATCTCACTGCTTATACCAAACCTGAGACCCTTCCCATAGCAGGAGATGTGATATCCAACTCCTTCCCATTCCAATCCTCAGACCCTTCCTATAGCATGAGATGTGATATCTCAATGCTTCTAATGTCAAACTTGAGACCCTACCTATAGCATGAGATGTGATATCCAAGTCCTTCCTATTCCAATCCTGAGACACTTCCTATAGCATGAGATGTGATATCTCAATGCTTCTAATACCAAACCTGAGACTCTTCCTATAACATGAGATGGGATATCCAACTCCTTCCAATTCCAATCCTGAGACCCTTTTGATAGCAGAGATGTGATATCTCAATGGTTCTAATACCAAACCTGAGACCCTTCCTACGGCATGAGATGTCATATTCAACTCCTTCCCATTCCAATCCTGAGACCCTTCCTATAGCATGAGATTTGATATCCAACTCCTTCCCATTCCAATCCTGAGACCCTTCCTATAGCCTGAGATGTGATATCTCAATGCCTCTAATACCAAACCTGAGATCCTTCCTCTAACATGAAATGTGATATCCAACTCCTTCACTTTCCAAACCTGAGAGCCTATCTATAGCATGAGATGTGATATCCAAGTCCTTCGCATTCCAATCCTTAGACCCTTCCTACAGCATGCAACATGATATCTCAATGATTCTAATAAAAAACCTGAGACCCGTCCTATAACATGAGATGGGATATCCAACTCCTTCCCATTCCAATCCTGAGACACTTCCGATAGCAGAGATGTGATATCTCAATGTTTATACCAAACCTGAGACCCTTCCTATAACATGAGATGTGATATCCAACTCCTTCCCGTTCCAAACCTGAGACCCTTCCTTTAGCATGAGATGTGATATCCAGCTCCTTCCCATTCCAATCCTGAGACACTTCCGATAGCATGAGATGTGATATCTCAATGCTTCTAATATCAAAACTGAGACCCTCCCTATAGCATGATATGTGATATCTAAGTCCTTCCCATTCCAATCCTGAGACCCTTCCTATAGCATGAGATGTGATATCTCAATGCTTCTACCAAACCTGAGACCCTTCCTTTAGCATGAGATGTGATATCCAACTCCTTCCCATTCCAATCCTGAGACCCTTCCTATAGCATGAGATGTGATATCTAAATACTTCTAATACCAAACCTGAGATCCTTCCGATAACATGAGATGTGATATCTCAATACTTCTAATACCAAACCTGAGATCCATCCTATAACATGAGATGTGATATCCAAATCCTTCCCCTTCCAAACCTGAGACCCTCCCTTTAGCATGAGATTTGATATCCAACTCCTTCCCATTCCAATCCTGAGACCCTTCTGATAGCATAAGATATGATATCTCAATGCTTCTATACCAAACCTGAGATCCTTCCGATAGCATGAGATGTGATATCTCAATACTTCTAATACCAAACCTGAGATCCTTCCTATAACATGAGATGTGATATCCAAATCCTTATCTTCCAAACCTGAGACCCTCCCTTTACCATGAGATGTGATATCCAACTCCTTCCCATTCCAATCCTGAGACTCTTCTGATAGCATAAGATATGATATCTCAATGCTTCTATACCAAACCTGAGATCCTTCTGATAGCATGAGATGTGATATCTCAATGCTTCTAATACCAAACCTGAGATCCTACCTCTAACATGAAATGTGATATCCAACTCTTTCCCCTTGCAAACCTGAGAGCCTTCCTATAGCATGAGATGGGATATCCAACTCCTTCCAAATCCAATCCCGATACCCTTCCGATAGCATGAGATGTGATAACCCAATGCTTCTACCAAACCTGAGACCCATATTATGGCATGAGATGTGATATCAAACTCCTTCCCATTCTAATCCTGAGACCCTTCCTATAGCTTGAAATGTGATATCCAACTCCTTCCCATTCCAATTCTGAGACCCTTCCTATACCATGAGACTTGATATCTCAATGCTTCTAATACCAAACCTGAGACCCGTCCTATAACATGAGATGTGATATCCAAATCCTTCCCCTTCCAAACCTTAGACCCTTCCTTTATCATGAGATGTGATATCCAACTCCTTCCCATTCCAATCTTGAGACCCTTCCTATAACATGAGATGTGATATCCAACTCCTTCCCATTCCAACCTGAGACCCTTCCTATAGCATGAGATGGGATATCTAACTCCTTCCAAATCCAATCCCGATACCCTTCCGATAGCATGAGATGTGATAACCCAACGCTTCTACCAAACCTGAGACCCATATTATGGCATGAGATGTGATATCAAACTCCTTCCCATTCTAATCCTGAGACCCTTCCTATAGCTTGAAATGTGATATCCAACTCCTTCCCATTCCAATTCTGAGACCCTTCCTATACCATGAGACTTGATATCTCAATGCTTCTAATACCAAACCTGAGACCCGTCCTATAACATGAGCATGAGATGTGATATCCAAATCCTTCCCCTTCCAAACCTTAGACCCTTCCTTTATCATGAGATGTGATATCCAACTCCTTCCCATTCCAATCTTGAGACCCTTCCGATATCATGAAATGTGATATCTCAATGCTTCTATCAAACTTGAGACCCTCCCTATAGCATGAGATGTGATATCCAACTCCTTCCCATTCCAATCCTGAGACCCTTCTGATAGCATAAGATATATCTCAATGCTTCTATACCAAACCTGAGATCCTTCCGATAGCATGAGATGTGATATCTCAATACTTCTAATACCAAACCTGAGATCCTTCCTATAACATGAGATGTGATATCCAAATCCTTATCTTCCAAACCTGAGACCCTCCCTTTACCATGAGATGTGATATCCAACTCCTTCCCATTCCAATCCTGAGACTCTTCTGATAGCATAAGATATGATAACTCAATGCTTCTATACCAAACCTGAGATCCTTCTGATAGCATGGGATGTGATATCTCAATGCTTCTAATACCAAACCTGAGATCCTACCTCTAACATGAAATGTGATATCCAACTCTTTCCCCTTGCAAACCTGAGAGCCTTCCTATAGCATGAGATGTGATATCCAAGTCCTTCCCATTCCAATCCTGAGACCCTTCCTATAACATGAGATGTGATATCCAACTCCTTCCCATTCCAACCTGAGACCCTTCCTATAGCATGAGATGGGATATCCAACTCCTTCCAAATCCAATCCCGATACCCTTCCGATAGCATGAGATGTGATAACCCAATGCTTCTACCAAACCTGAGACCCATATTATGGCATGAGATGTGATATCAAACTCCTTCCCATTCTAATCCTGAGACCCTCCCTATAGCTTGAAATGTGATATCCAACTCCTTCCCATTCCAATTCTGAGACCCTTCCTATACCATGAGACTTGATATCTCAATGCTTCTAATACCAAACCTGAGACCAGTCCTATACCATAAGATGTGATATCCAAATCCTTCCCCTTCCAAACCTTAGACCCTTCCTTTATCATGAGATGTGATATCCAACTCCTTCCCATTCCAATCTTGAGACCCTTCCGATATCATGAAATGTGATATCTCAATGCTTCTATCAAACTTGAGACCCTCCCTATAGCATGAGATGTGATATCCAAGTCCTTCCCATTCCAATCCTGAGACCCTTCCTATAGCATGAGATGTGATATCTCAATGCTTCTAATACCAAACCTGAGACCCTTCCTATAACATGAGATGGGAATAATCAACTCCTTCCCATTCCAATCCTTAGACCCTTCCTACAGCATGCAATATGATATCTCAATGATTTTAATAAAAAACCTGAGACCCGTCCTATAACATGAGATGGGATATCCAACTCCTTCCCATTCCAATCCTGAGACCCTTCCTATAGCATGAGATGTGATATCCAACTCCTTCCCGTTCCAAACCTGAGACCCTTCCTTTAGCATGAGATGTGATATCCAGCTCCTTCCCATTCCAATCCTGAGACACTTCCGATAGCATGAGATGTGATATCTTAATGCTTCTAATATCAAAACTGAGACCCTCCCTATAGCATATGTGATATCTAAATCCTTCCCATTCCAATCCTGAGACCCTATAGCATGAGATGTGCTATCTCAATGCTTATCCTTGATTCCTGTAGTAAATTGATTTCCTTTGCAGGCTGACTCCTGTCACGAATGCCTTGTCTGCATGCATTCTCTCCTGGCCATTCGCTCACCGTGGCTATTTGCCTACCCCCTTCCTCTCTCAGTGGATGGACTTCTCCATCCTAGCCTCCTACCACTCAACTCCGCCTACTTGGAGAATTCAACATGAACCTGTATGCTTCCTGACCTGGACTACGAGATCTGCAACTCTTCATGTCGCTGGCCCTACACACTGCAGGGAATACTCAGGATTTTCTGATCTCAGACCTCCCCCTCTGTAACCCTCTCAACAATCCTCTCCCGTGGTGATCAAGTTCTCATCTCCAAAGAAGGCTAACTGCCAGCTATTCCTCCTCAGAGGAGTTCTCCCTTTCTGTCCCTGCTCCCTGCACAGTTTCGCGATGCAAACACTCGCTTTCCTGCTCTCTGGCTTAGACGCTTTTCCTTCTCAGAGGCCTTCTTCCTTTCTGCCCTTTTCGCGTTGCAAGTACTCGCTTCCCAGCTCTCTGGTTTAGACGCGTGTTCCCTGCCTTCTCTCCTCTTCCCGCTGCCTTCAAATCAAAAAATGAGCTCCAAAAGATACACAGTGCTCAGAATGCTCTATAACACCCATTATTCAACATATAGCCGTAACCGGCTAGACGTATTGAAACGTGCTGTAAACTAGCAAAAACAGCTAGAAAATGTACTTTCCTCGATTTTTTGTAAATGCTAATTCTGATGGGTTCCCATGTATGTACTGTCCGTGCGTTTGTTGTCGAATCCTGAAGTTTTTAACCACTGTTCTCCCATACAAGGGGGGGTCAACGTCTACTGCTGTTCACAGGCTGAATGTATACGGCTGAAATCTTCAAGGCATTATCAGCTTTCCTGACTGTTTTGGAACGTGTATTTGCCATCTGTTAATGCAGTCGCCCTGTGTTCATCGTCCCTTCTCCTTCACAGGCTGCACTCCCCTGGTGATCACATTCTCCTCTCCAGAGCAGGCTGACTACCAGCTGCTCCTCCTCATAGGTGTTCATCCTTTCTGTCCCTGCTCCCTGCACCGTTCCGCGTTGCATGTACTCGCTTCCCAGCTCTCTGGTTTAGATGCGTGTTCCCTGCCTTCTCTCCTCTTCCTACAGCCTTCCAATGAGCTCCACATAGTGTTCAGAATGCTTTATAACCCCATTATTCAACATATAGCTGTAACCCGCTAGACGTATTGAAACGTGCTAAAAACGAGCAGAAACAGCTCGAAAATGTACTTTTCTCGCGTTTTGGTAAATGCGAATTCTGGTGGATTCCCATTTTGTACTCTGTTCGTGCGTTTGTTCAGTCGAATCCTGGTCTTTTGAACCACTCTTCTCCCATACAAAGGAGGGTCAAAATGTGTTGTTCACAGGCTGAATTTATACTGCTGAAATGCTCGTTTCCCTGCTCTCTGGTTTAGATGCGTGTTCCCTGCCTTCTCTCCTCTTCCTACAGCCTTCCAATGAGCTCCACTAGATAGTGTTCAGAATGCTTTATAACCCCATTATTCAACATATAGCTGTAACCCGCTAGACGTATTGAAACGTGCTAAAAACTAGCAAAAATAGCTAGAAAATGTACTTCCCTCGCGTTTTTGTAAATGCGAATTCTGGTGGGTTCCCATGTTGTACAGGGTTGGACTGGCCGCATCGGCCCATCGGCCAGTGGCCGATGACCTTTGAGGACCTGGGGGGCCAGTTTTCATGAGGTCACCCCTGGGCCGGTTTTTTTGCCGGTAAAATGTTTAGTAATATATGCAGCGCGAGTCGGCGACTCACTCACAGAGTGTCTGCTGCGGCCTGCGGGCCGCGCATGGCACGGCCTAAGCTGGGCCATCATTATTTGTTTAACTTTTGTTGTAAAATTGTTGATGTCAGTCTCACTATCAATTATGAAGATAGATGTGTGTTCCGTGGGCGGCAGCCTGGGTGCGGCCCGAGCAGCTCGCCTGAGGCTCGGGGCCAGGCCAGCATCAGAAAGGAATTTGAGACTCTGGGTGGGGCCGGGCAGGGGCCAGGGGGGGATTACAGCCATGTTCCCAGGGGCTGGAGCCAGGCTGCCTGGAGCAAGCTGGAGGAGCTGCCTGGTGCGCTGCTGGAAGCATAATTATTCATCAACGCAAGGTAACAACACATTGTTACCTTGCTTTGATGATTTGCAATTGCAAATTGCATGCATGCATCAGGGCCGGCCGCCGCCACCAGGCCGGCGGTGGCGCAGCGGGTGGTTGGTGGCCCGGTGGCCGTGCGATGTGCTCCTGTGATGATTGATGAACTGAAGTCCTAGTCAAGTCGACTCAAGTGTTAATACAATTACGATTGTGAACATTGCACCAGGCCCGGGCAGCGCCCTCGGCCTAGTGCTACTGTCTCTGCAGCAGCAGAGCTGGCTGGGCTGGGGGCGGGGAAGTTCACACAACAAGTTCAACTTTGCAGGAACTAACAACAACGTTACATCACGTGTTGCTTGCCCTGCAAAGTTGAAAGCAACTTGTGCCTGGGGCTGGGGGTCGATACAGACTCTGTGTCGCCACAATGAAGTCGGCGGAGAGACACGTGACTCAGTCTGAGAATAAAGTGGGCCTCCCCTCCTCACCCTGGGCATTATATTTTGGCCACCCGTCACCCGACCCCACGACGAGACAGCCAGTGGACTGGCTCTGGCAGACAGTACCCACTTGACGTGACGACAGAGGACACACACGCACCGCAGCACCAGCCCAGCAGGCAGGCCCCCCGGCCCGAGAAGACAGACAGGGACCGTCCGTCGACCGAAGTGAGTGCAAGCCTGAGCCCAGCAGCAGCAACACCAACTGGCAGGCAGGCAGCAGTTGTTGACCGGTGCTGCGGGCGGCTACACTTAAATACAGAAGAGTCGACTACTCTCTCGCCCGTGTCCGTGAGGTAAGAAAGATTGATTGATCCACACAGGGCCTATGCTTTAAGGCAAACATTTAGCACTTTTTCTGCTAAATGACGACTAGGCCTCATAGGAAATGTACTATAATACAGCACCCACCTTTCGGCAGGTCCTGACTCCTATGCTCCTCATCACTCGCCCATCACTTCACCCCATGCGCAATGTGACCTCTCTTCCAATTTCCCACCCCGCCAGCACCCTATAGTACACCAACCCTCGCCTACTCCACCCCCCCGACCATGTCCATGACTGTCCAGGACCCCACCCAGCCTGAACTCCCAATTCACTCCAACGAGACATCCCTCCCTCCCTGTACTCCCAACTCCCCCACCCTGCCTGGGCTCCCATGGATCTGACGCTCTCCCACACCCACCCCTCACCTTCCCTACTCTCTCACATCAATCGCATCCCATCTCTGACTACTCCTAACTTCCCCCCACTCTGCCACACACTGTTCTGCCTGTCGCGCTCCACTCTAGGTTCCCAACACACCCCACCAACACCTGTGCCACTGCCTGCCTCGGCCCGCGTCTCCCCTCGAATATACCACACCGCCCCACCTGCCACACACACTGTGCCCACTGCCCCAACTCTCTCTGACTCTCTCACCAACCCGATTTCCCCCATTTGCCATACCATCCCCTCCCGCCTCAGTCCCTCCTGCTAGTACTCCATACTCTCGACACTTTACCATCATCCCATCCCTCCCACCGCCTCCCCCAGCACATCTCAATCCACTCTTGGCCCCACTAACACCTTGCTCCCCAGAGTTGCCTCCTCCAGACAATGTCTGTCTGCCCCCTCCCACCTCTTCTCACCCCTGTTACTCTCCGTTCCTTATCTGCCTGTTTCTATCCGCGCCTGCCCTCTTCCCCACCACCCTGCGTCCGCCACATCCCTGATTAGTTCCTTCTCCCTCTCTCTTCCAAGTTCCAACAGTTTGCCCCCTCTTGTCTGCGGGCCCACCATCCTCTCCCCCCCACCTGCTCCTTCCTCGGACCTTGTTTTTAAAGCCCTCCCCTTTTTCTGACCCCACCAGTTTCTAATCCACACATGTTTCTAACCTTCCCTCCCCAACTGTTTCTAACCCCTCCCGCCCCACCACGTTTCTGATCCCTACCTGTTTCTGTCTGATACCCCTCATTCCTTGCCATGCTTCCTGGCCTCTGTTCATTTCTGTCTGTACAGTGGTCCATTTTATTTCTAAAGCTATATTAATGCAACTTCCCCTCCTTTCATGCTGCCCTTCCCATGCCCCCCCACCCCCCACTCATATGCGCCTCTGCCCCTTTTTTCCTCATTTCCTTCTCTTGACTCCTGCCCTCCAACTTGCTCTCCTGCCTATTCCTCTTCCGCATGCCACACTCGGCCCCTCCTCCTTCTTTTTCTACTCTCCATCATTTCGTCTCCAAGGTGGTCCTTCATTTCACGCCTTACTCCTTCACTCGTATGTCTGCCTGAATTCCCTTCCCTATACATCCTTCCCCATCTCATCCTCGTCGAGTTCGGCTTCTCCCTCCTTTCCAGTCCTCTCCCCCAACCTACACACTTTACTTACTCTGACTGCTCAATCTTCTTGCTCTCCCCCATCCTCCTAAACTCTCATTCCCGACACACACTCCCTCAAACGTAACAATTCACCCGCTCTCATTTCCAATGCCAAGTTGCCTCACTCGTCACCCCTAACTAGTCCCCTCTTTTGCTCTTTCTGTCTCATTATGAACACACTTAAAACAGCCACTGCAAGAGACTTTACGTTTCATTGCGGTCCAGATGTTGGCGTGCATGCTTCCTGCACTAATGTAAACGTAGCACTGCCTGGATATGTTAATGTTATGTTACAGACATCCACGTTCTGTAATACACAAACACAACTGTTAATTGCTTTCTCTGACACAAGCATTGATTTCCATGGATGGGGCACACCGGCGGCACTCTTCTCTGGCTCTTTCAAACAGTAGCAATTTAGTTTAACCTGGTGTTCTTAAAGGCCATTGATGTGCAGCATTTGTACAAATAGAAACAAACACGGCGTGGAATTTGTTTTCTGGGTGTTTAACAGATTTGCTAAACTGCGTGTGACAAGCCGTGTGTGCTGTTGTGTGTGTGTGTGTTCTATAATCTGGCCATGCACTCTCGCTAGCCTCGACAACTTGCGTCTTGCCTTCAAACGTGTTCCTGTTTGTTGAGTTGCAAGTGTCACTGCATCTGTGGCTCCCCCAGCAAATTACGACTCCATCCATTGCAGCCTGATCACTTATTTATTATGGTTGGCTACTTTACATTTTTGGGTGAAAAGTTTTGTAATTTGTTATTTGTCTTTCTTGTTCTGCGTTTGTTTTTGCCATATCCCCACGTAGTCACATGTTATTTTAGGCCCGCCCGCATTTACTTACGTTGACCCAAAATATATATCACTAAAAACGTCATTTGGTATTTTAGAAACGTTAGTTGGGCTGCTGGTGGGCAAAGGAGGGCTTTAGAGAGCAGTGTGTTCTGTTTATGTTGGCCGGGCAGCCATCCTACCTTGATCACTACGCTACACGTTACGCACGCGCATCTTAGAAGTGTTTCCTATCTGTGCATGAATGACTGTCTGACTGTGTGCACTGAAACGGGTGAGCTTGGGTGCAGCATGTTAACGCCTCACTCACCTTCTTTCACGAGGCCAGTGTTTAAGGTAGATGGGGGCATTGCAATGCACGCATTTGGGTGTTTACTGTTGTGGGCCTGCCTCTATTAGCTACCTCTATCCAAGTTCCTTCTTCAGGTTATTCTGCAGTCGCATGAGGGCCACTTTTTTGAGGTGGGGGGTGGGCCACTTTTCTGAGGCGAGGGGTGGGCCACTTTTCTGAGGCGAGGGGTGGGCCACTTTTTTTTGTGTGTCCGGGCCTATTTCTAGTCCCAGTCCGACCCTGATGTTGTATGTACTGTGTCCGTGCGTTTGTGTCGAATCCTGACGTTTTTAACCACTGTTCTCCCATACTAGGGAGGGGGGGGGGTCAACATCTGCTGTTCACAGGCTGAATGTATACGGCTGAAATCTTCAAGGCATTATCAGCTTTCCTGACTGTTTTGGAACGTGTATTTGCCATCTGTTAATGCAGTCGCCCTTTGTTCATCGTTCCTTCTAGTTTACAGGCTGCACTCCCCTAGTGATCACATTCTTCTCTCCTATGCAGGCTAACTACCAGCTGCTCCTCCTCATAGGTGTTCATCCTTTCTGTCCCTGCTCCCTGCAACGTTTCGCGTTGCATGTACTCGCTTCCCAGCTCTCTGGTTGAGATGCGTGTGCCCTGCCTTCTCTCCTCTTGCTACAGCCTTCCAATTTGCTCCACAAGATACAGTGTTCAGAATGCTTTATAACACCCATTATTCAACATATAGCTGTAACCCGATAGACGTATTGAAACGTGCTAAAAACTAGCAAAAACAGCTAGAAAATGTACTTCCCTCGCGCTTTGGTAAATGCAGGGTACACACGTCTAAACCAGAGAGCAGGGAAGCGAGCATTTCAGCAGTATAAATTCAGCCTGTGAACAACACATTTTGACCCTCCCTTGTATGGGAGAAGAGTGGTTCAAAAGACCAGGATTCGACTGAACAAACGCACGAACAGAGTACAAAATGGGAATCCACCAGAATTCGCATTTACCAAAACGCGAGGAAAGTACATGTTCTAGCTGTTTCTGCTCGTTTTTAGCACGTTTCAATACGTCTAGCGGGTTACAGCTATATGTTGAATAATGGGTGTTATAAAGCATTCTGAACACTGTATCTTGTGGAGCTCATTGGAAGGCTGTAGGAAGAGGAGAGAAGGCAGGGAACACGCATCTAAACCAGAGAGCTGGGAAGCGAGTACATGCAACGCGAAACGGTGCAGGGAGCAGGGACAGAAAGGATGAACGCCTATGAGGAGGAGCAGCTGGTAGTCAGCCTGCTCTGGAGAGGAGAATGTGATCACCAGGGGAGTGCAGCCTGTAAAGTAGAAGGGACTATGAACACAGGGCGACTGCATTAACAGATGGCAAATACACGTTCCAAAACAGTCAGGAAAGCTGCTAATGCCTTGAAGATTTCAGCCGTATACATTCAGCCTATGAACAGCAGTAGACGTTGACCCCCCCCCTTGTATGGGAGAACAGTGGTTAAAAACTTCAGCATTCGACAAAAAACGCACGGACAGTATACATGGGAACCCATCAGAATTAGTATTTACAAAAACGCGAGGAAAGTACATTTTCTAGCTGTTTTTGCTAGTTTACAGCACGTATCAATACGTCTAGCGGGTTACGGCTATATGTTGAATAATGGGTGTTATAGAGCATTCTGAGCACTGTGTATCTTTTGGAGCTCATTTTTTGATTTGAAGGCAGCGGGAAGAGGAGAGAAGGCAGGGAACACGCGTCTAAACCAGAGAGCTGGGAAGCGAGTACTTGCAACGCGAAAAGGGCAGAAAGCAAGAAGGCCTCTGAGAAGGAAAAGCGTCTAAACAAGAGAGCAGGGAAGCGAGTGTTTGCAACGCGAAACGGTGCAGGGAGCAGGGACAGAAAGGGAGAACTCCTCTGAGGAGGAACAGCTGGCAGTTAGCCTTCTTTGAAGATGAGAACTTGATCACCACGGGAGAGGATTGTTGAGAGGGTTACAGAGGGGGAGGTCTGAGATCAGAAAATCCTGAGTATTCCCTGCAGTGTGTAGGGCCAGCGACATGAAGAGTTGCAGATCTCGTAAAAGTCCAGGTCAGGAAGCATACAGGTTCATGTTGAATTCTCCAAGTAGGCGGAGTTGAGTGGTAGGAGGCTAGGACGGAGAAGTCCATCCACTGAGAGAGGAAGGGGGTAGGCAAATAGCCACGGTGAGAGAATGGCCAGGAGAGAATGCATGCAGACAAGGCATTCGTGACAGGAGTCGGCCTGCAAAGGAAATCAATTTACTACAGGAATCAAGGATAAGCATTGAGATATCACATCTCATGCTATAGGAAGGGTCTCAGGATTGGAATGGGAAGGACTTAGATATCACATATCATGCTATAGGGAGGGTCTCAGTTTAGATATTAGAAGCATTGAGATATCACATCTCATGCTATCGGAAGTGTCTCAGGATTGGAATGGGAAGGAGCTGGATATCACATCTCATGCTAAAGGAAGGGTCTCAGGTTTGGAACGGGAAGTACTTGGATATCACATCTCATGCTATAAGGAGGGTCTCAAGTTTGATATTAGAAGCATTGAGATATCACATTTCATGATATCGGAAGGGTCTCAAGATTGGAATGGGAAGGAGTTGGATATCACATCTCATGATAAATGAAGGGTCTAAGGTTTGGAAGGGGAAGGATTTGGATATCACATCTCATGTTATAGGACAGGTCTCAGGTTTGGTATTAGAAGCATTGAGATATCAAGTCTCATGGTATAGGAAGGGTCTCAGAATTGGAATGGGAAGGATTGGATATCACATCTCAAGCTATAGGAAGGGTCTCAGGTTAGAATGGGAAGGAGTTTGATATCACATCTCATGCCATAGTATGGGTCTCAGGTTTGGTAGAAGCATTGGGATATCACATCTCATGCTATCGGAAGGTTATCAGGATTGGATTTGGAAGGAGTTGGATATCCCATCTCATGCTATAGGAAGGGTCTCAGGTTGGAATGGGAAGGAGTTGGATATCACATCTCATGTTATAGGACGGGTCTCAGGATTGGAATGGGAAGGACTTGGATATCACATCTCATGCTATAGGAAGGCTCTCAGGTTTGCAAGGGGAAAGAGTTGGATATCACATTTCATGTTAGAGGTAGGATCTCAGGTTTGGTATTAGAAGTATTGAGATATCACATCTCATGCTATCAGAAGGATCTCAGGTTTGGTATAGAAGCATTGAGATATCATATCTTATGCTATCAGAAGAGTCTCAGGATTGGAATGGGAAGGAGTTGGATATCACATCTCATGGTAAAGGAAGGGTCTCAGGTTTGGAAGATAAGGATTTGGATATCACATCTCATGTTATAGGAAGGATCTCAGGTTTGGTATTAGAAGTATTGAGATATCACATCTCATGCTATCGGAAGGATCTCAGGTTTGGTATAGAAGCATTGAGATATATCTTATGCTATCAGAAGGGTCTCAGGATTGGAATGGGAAGGAGTTGGATATCACATCTCATGCTAAAGGGAGGGTCTCAGGTTTGGAAGGGGAAGGATTTGGATATCACATCTCATGTTATAGGATGGATCTCAGGTTTGGTATTAGAAGTATTGAGATATCACATCTCATGTTATCGGAAGGATCTCAGGTTTGGTATTAGAAGTATTGAGATATCACATCTCATGCTATAGGAAGGGTCTCAGGATTGGAATGGGAAGGAGTTGGATATCACATCTCATGCTAAAGGAAGGGTCTCAGGTTTGGTAGAAGCATTGAGGTATCACATCTCATGCTATAGGAAGGCTCTCAGGATTGGAATGGGAAGGACTTAGATATCACATATCATGCTATAGGGAGGGTCTCGGTTTTGATATTAGAAGCATTGAGATATCACATCTCATGCTATCGAAAGTGTCTCAGGATTGGAATGGGAAGGAGCTGGATATAACATCTCATGCTAAAGGAAGGGTCTCAGGTTTGGAACGGGAAAGGAGTTGGATATCACATCTCATGTTATAGGAAGGGTCTCAGGTTTGGTATAAACATTGAGATATCACATCTCTGCTATCGGAAGTGTCTCAGGATTGGAATGGGAAGGAGTTGAATATCCAATCTCATGTTATAGGACGGGTCTCAGGTTTTTTATTAGAATCATTGAGATATCATATTGCATGATGTAGGAAGGGTCTAAGGATTGGAATGGGAAGGACTTAGATCTCACATCTCATGCTATAGATAGGCTCTCAGGTTTGGAAAGTGAAGGAGTTGGATATCACATTTCATGTTAGAGGAAGGATCTCAGGTTTGGTATTAGGGGCATTGAGATATCACCTCTCAGGCTATAGGAAGGGTCTCAGGATTGGAATGGGAAGGAGTTGGATATCACATCTCATGCTATAGGAAGGGTCTCAGGTTTGGTAGAACCATTGAGATATCACATCTCATGCTATAGGAAGGGTCTCAGGATTGGAATGGAAGGAGTTGGATATCACATCTCATGTTATAGGAAGGATATCAGGTTTGGTATTAGAAGCATTGAGACATCACATCTCATGCTATAGGAAGGGTCTCAGGATTGGAATGGGAAGGAGTTGGATATCACATCTCATGCTATAGGAAGGGTCTCAGGATTGGAATGGGAAGGAGTTGAATATGACAACTCATGCCGTAGGAAGGGTCTCAGGTTTGGTATAAACATTGAGATATCACATCTCTGCTATCAAAAGGGTCTCAGGATTGGAATGGGAAGGAGTTGGATTCCCCATCTCATGTTATAGGAAGAGTCTCAGGTTTGGTAGTAGAAGCATTGAGATATCACATCTCATGATATAGGAAGTGTCTCAGGATTGGAATGGGAAGGACTTGGATATCACATCTCATGCTATGGGAAGGGTCTCAGGTTTGGTATAAGCAGTGAGATATCACATCTCATGCTATAGGAAGTGTCTCAGGACATCTCATGTTATAGGAAGGGTCTCAGGTTTGGTATTAGAAGCATTGAGATATCACATCTCATGCTATAGGAAGGGTCTCAGGATTGGAATGGGAAGGACTTGGATATCACATCTCACGCTATAGGGAGGGTCTCAAGTTTGATATTAGAAGCTTTGAGATATCACATCTCATGATATCGGAAGGGTCTCAGGATTGGAATGGGAAGGAGTTGGATATCACATCTCATGCTAAAGGGAGGGTCTCAGGTTTGGAAGGGGAAGGATTTGGATATCACATCTCATGTTATAGGAAGGATCTCAGGTTTGGTATTAGAAGCATTGAGATATCACATCTCATGCTATCGGAAGGATCTCAGGTTTGGTATTAGAAGCATTGAGATATCACATCTCATGCTATCAGAAGAGTCTCAGGATTGGAATAGGAAGGAGTTGGATATCACATTTCATGCTAAAGGGAGGGTCTCAGGTTTGGAAGGGGAAGGATTTGGATATCACATCTCATGTTATCGGAAGGATCTCACGTTTGGTATTAGAAGTATTGAGATATCATATCTCATGCTATAGGAAGGGTCTCAGGATTGGAATGGGAAGGAGTTGGATATCACATCTCATGCTATAGGGAGGGTCTCAGGATTGGAATGGGAAGGACTTAGATATCACATATCATGCTATAGGGAGGGTCTCAGTTTTGATATTAGAAGCATTGAGATATCACATCTCATGCTATCGGAAGTGTCTCAGGATTGGAATGGGAAGGAGCTGGATATCACATCTCATGCTAAAGGAAGGGTCTCAGGTTTGGAACGGGAAGGATTTGGATATCACATCTCATGTTATAGGAAGGGTCTCAGGTTTGGTATAAGCATTGAGATATCACATCTCTGCTATCGGAAGTGTCTCAGGATTGGAATGGGAAGGAGTTGGATATCCCATCTCATGTTATAGGACGGGTCTCAGGTTTGTTATTAGAATCATTGAAATATCATATTGCATGCTGTAGGAAGGGTCTAAGGGTTGGAATGTGAAGGACTTGGATATCACATCTCATGCTATAGATAGGCTCTTAGGTTTGGAAAGGGAAGGAATTGGATATCACATTTCATGTTAGAGGAAGGATCTCAGGTTTGGTATTAGGGGCATTGAGATATCACCTCTCAGGCTATAGGAAGGGTCTCAGGATTGGAATGGGAAGGAGTTGGATATCACATCTCATGCTATAGGAAGGGTCTCAGGTTTGGTAGAACCATTGAGATATCACATCTCATGCTATAGGAAGGGTCTCAGGATTGGAATGGAAGGAGTTGGATATCACATCTCATGTTATAGGAAGGATATCAGGTTTGGTATTAGAAGCATTGAGACATCACATCTCATGCTATAGGAAGGGTCTCAGGATTGGAATGGGAAGGAGTTGGATATCACATCTCATGCTATAGGAAGGGTCTCAGGATTGGAATGGGAAGGAGTTGAATATGACAACTCATGCCGTAGGAAGGGTCTCAGGTTTGGTATAAACATTGAGATATCACATCTCTGCTATCAAAAGGGTCTCAGGATTGGAATGGGAAGGAGTTGGATTCCCCATCTCATGTTATAGGAAGAGTCTCAGGTTTGGTAGTAGAAGCATTGAGATATCACATCTCATGCTATAGGAAGTGTCTCAGGATTGGAATGGGAAGGACTTGGATATCACATCTCATGCTATGGGAAGGGTCTCAGGTTTGGTATAAGCAGTGAGATATCACATCTCATGCTATAGGAAGTGTCTCAGGACATCTCATGTTATAGGAAGGATCTCAGGTTTGGTATAAGCATTGAGATATCACATCTCTGCTATCGGAAGGGTCTCAGGATTGGAATGGGAAGGAGTTGGATATTCCCATCTCATGTTATAGGAAGGGTCTCAGGTTTGGTATTAGAAGCATTGAGATATCACATCTCATGCTATAGGAAGGGTCTCAGGATTGGAATGGGAAGGACTTGGATATCACATCTCACGCTATAGGGAGGGTCTCAAGTTTGATATTAGAAGCTTTGAGATATCACATCTCATGATATCGGAAGGGTCTCAGGATTGGAATGGGAAGGAGTTGGATATCACATCTCATGCTAAAGGGAGGGTCTCAGGTTTGGAAGGGGAAGGATTTGGATATCACATCTCATGTTATAGGAAGGATCTCAGGTTTGGTATTAGAAGCATTGAGATATCACATCTCATGCTATCAGAAGAGTCTCAGGTTTGGTATTAGAAGCATTGAGATATCACATCTCATGCTATCAGAAGAGTCTCAGGATTGGAATAGGAAGGAGTTGGATATCACATTTCATGCTAAAGGGAGGGTCTCAGGTTTGGAAGGGGAAGGATTTGGATATCACATCTCATGTTATCGGAAGGATCTCACGTTTGGTATTAGAAGTATTGAGATATCATATCTCATGCTATAGGAAGGGTCTCAGGATTGGAATGGGAAGGAGTTGGATATCACATCTCATGCTATAGGGAGGGTCTCAGGATTGGAATGGGAAGGACTTAGATATCACATATCATGCTATAGGGAGGGTCTCAGTTTTGATATTAGAAGCATTGAGATATCACATCTCATGCTATCGGAAGTGTCTCAGGATTGGAATGGGAAGGAGCTGGATATCACATCTCATGCTAAAGGAAGGGTCTCAGGTTTGGAACGGGAAGGATTTGGATATCACATCTCATGTTATAGGAAGGGTCTCAGGTTTGGTATAAGCATTGAGATATCACATCTCTGCTATCGGAAGTGTCTCAGGATTGGAATGGGAAGGAGTTGGATATCCCATCTCATGTTATAGGACGGGTCTCAGGTTTGTTATTAGAATCATTGAAATATCATATTGCATGCTGTAGGAAGGGTCTAAGGGTTGGAATGTGAAGGACTTGGATATCACATCTCATGCTATAGATAGGCTCTTAGGTTTGGAAAGGGAAGGAATTGGATATCACATTTCATGTTAGAGGAAGGATCTCAGGTTTGGTATTAGAAGCATTGAGATATCACATCTCATGCTATAGGAAGGGTCTCAGGATTGGAATGGGAAGCAGTTGGATATCACATCTCATGCTATAGGAAGGGTCTCAGGTTTGGTATAAGCATTGAGATATCACATCTCATGCTATAGGACGGGTCTCAGGATTGGAATGGAAGGAGTTGGATATCACATCTCATGTTATAAGGAAGGATCTCAGGTTTGGTATTAGAAGCATTGAGACATCACATCTCATGCTATAGGAAGGGTCTCAGGGTTGGAATGGGAAGGAGTTGGATATCACATCTCATCCAATAGGAAGGGTCTCAGGTTTGGAATGGGAAGGAATTGGATATCACATCTCATGTTATAGGAAGGATCTCAGGTTTGGTATTAGAAGCATTGAGATATCACATCTCATGCTATAGGAAGGGTCTCAGGATTGGAATGTGAAGGATTTGGATATCACATCTCATGCTAAAGGAAGGGTCTCAGGTTTGGTAGAAGCATTGAGATATCACGTCTCTGCTATCGGAAGGGTCTCAGGATTGGATTGGGAAGGAGTTGGATATCCCTTCTCATGCTATAGGAAGAGTCTCAGGATTTGAATGGCAAGGAGTTGGATATCACATCTCATGCCATAGGAAGGGTCTCAGGTTTGTTATAAGCATTGAGATATCACATCTCTGCTATCGGAAGGGTCTCAGGATTGGATTGGGAAGGAGTTGGATATCCCTTCTCATGCTATAGGAAGTGTCTCAGGTTGGAATGGGAAGGAGTTGGATATCACATCTCATGTTATAGGAAGGGTCTCAGGATTGGAATGGGAAGGATTTGGATATCACATCCCTTGCTATAGGAAGGGTCTCAGGATTGGAATGGGTAGGAGTTGGATATTACTTTCTTGCTATTGGAAGGGTCTCATGTTTGGAATGGGAAGGAGTTGGATATCACATATGCTATAGTTAGTGTCTCAGGTTTGGAACGGGAAGGAGTTGGATATCACATCTCATGTTATAGGAAGGGTCTCAGGTTTGGTATAAGCATTGAGATATCACATCTCTGCTATCGGAAGCGGCTCAGGATTGGAATGGGAAGGAGTTGGATATCCCATCTAATGTTATAGGAAGAGTCTCTGGTTTGGTATTAGAATCATTGAGATATCACATCGCATGCTGTAGGAAGGGTCTAAGGATTGGAATGGGATGGACTTGGATATCACATCTCATGCTATAGGTAGGCTCTCAGGTTTGGTATAAGCATTGAGATATCACATCTCATGCTATAGGAAGGGTCTCAGGATTGGAATGGGAAGGAATTGGATATCACATCATGCTATAGGAAGGGTCTCAGATTTGGTATAAGCATTGAGATATCACATCTCATGCTAAAGGAAGGGTCTCAGGATTGGAATGGGAAGGAGTTGTATATGACATCTCAGGCCATAGGAAGGTTCTCAGGTTTGGTATAAGCATTGAGATATCACATTTCTGCTATCGGAAGTGTCTCAGGATTGGAATGGGAAGGAGTTGGATATCCCATCTCATGTTATAGGACGGGTCTCAGGTTTGTTATTAGAATCATTGAGATATCATATTGCATGCTGTTGGAAGGGTCTAAGGGTTGGAATGGGAAGGACTTGGATATCACATCTCATGCTATAGATAGGCTCTTAGGTTTGGAAAGGGAAGGAGTTGGATATCACATTTCATGTTAGAGGAAGGATCTCAGGTTTGGTATTAGAAGCATTGAGATATCACATCTCATGCTATAGGAAGGGTCTCAGGATTGGAATGGGAAGCAATTGGATATCACACCTCATGCTATAGGAAGGGTCTCAGGTTTGGTATAAGCATTGAGATATCACATCTCATGCTATAGGACGGGTCAGGATTGGAATGGAAGGAGTTGGATATCACATCTCATGTTATAGGAAGGATCTCAGGTTTGGTATTAGAAGCATTGAGACATCACATCTCATGCTATAGGAAGGGTCTCAGGGTTGGAATGGGAAGGAGTTGGATATCACATCTCATCCAATAGGAAGGGCCTCATGTTTGGAATGGGAAGGAATTGGATATCACATCTCATGTTATAGGAAGGATCTCAGGTTTGGTATTAGAAGCATTGAGATATCACATCTCATGCTATAGGAAGGGTCTCAGGATTGGAATGTGAAGGATTTGGATATCACATCTCATGCTAAAGGAAGGGTCTCAGGTTTGGTAGAAGCATTGAGATATCACGCCTCTGCTATCGGAAGGGTCTCAGGATTGGATTGGGAAGGAGTTGGATATCACATCTCATGCCATAGGAAGGGTCTCAGGTTTGGTATAAGCATTGAGATATCACATCTCTGCTATCGGAAGGGTCTCAGGTTTGGATTGGGAAGGAGTTGGATATCCCTTCTCATGCTATAGGAAGTGTCTCAGGTTGGAATGGGAAGGAGTTGGATATCACATCTCATTCATGTTATAGGAAGGGTCTCAGGATTGGAATGGGAAGGATTTGGATATCACATCTCTTGCTATAGGAAGGGTCTCAGGATTGGAATGGGTAGGAGTTGGATATTACTTTCTTGCTATAGGAGGGGTCTCATGTTTGGAATGGGAAGGAGTTGGATATCACATATGCTATAGTTAGTGTCTCAGGTTTGCAACGGGAAGGAGTTGGATATCACATCTCATGTTATAGGAAGGGTCTCAGGTTTGGTATAAGCATTGAGATATCACATCTCTGCTATCGGAAGCGGCTCAGGATTGGAATGGGAAGGAGTTGGATATCCCATCTCATGTTATAGGAAGAGTCTCTGGTTTGGTATTAGAATCATTGAGATATCACATCGCATGCTGTAGGAAGGGTCTAAGGATTGGAATGGGATGGACTTGGATATCACATCTCATGCTATAGGTAGGCTCTCAGGTGGTTTGGTATAAGCATTGAGATATCACATCTCATGCTATAGGAAGGGTCTCAGGATTGGAATGGGAAGGAATTGGATATCACATCTCATGCTATAGGAAGGGTCTCAGATTTGGTATAAGCATTGAGATATCACATCTCATGCTAAAGGAAGGGTCTCAGGATTGGCATGGGAAGGAGTTGTATATGACATCTCAGGCCATAGGAAGGTTCTCAGGTTTGGTATAAGCATTGAGATATCACATCTCTGCTATCGGAAGGGTCTCAGGATTGGAATGGGAAGGAGTTGGATATCCCATCTCATGTTATAGGAAGGGTCTCAGGTTTGGTATTAGAAGCATAGAGATATCACATCTCATGCTATAGGAAGGGTCTCAGGATTTGAATGGCAAGGAGTTGGATATCACATCTCATGCCATAGGAAGGGACTCAGGTTTGGTATAAGCATTGAGATATCACATCTCTGCTATCGGAAGGGTCTCAGGATTGGATTGGGAAGGAGTTGGATATCCCTTTTCATGCTATAGGAAGTGTCTCAGGTTGGAATGGGAAGGAGTTGGATATCACATCTCATGTTATAGGAAGGGTCTCAGGATTGGAATGGGAAGGATTTGGATATCACATCTCTTGCTATAGGAAGGGTCTCAGGATTGGAATGGGTAGGAGTTGGATATTACTTTCTTGCTATAGGAAGGGTCTCATGTTTGGAATGGGAAGGAGTTGGATATCACATATGCTATAGTTAGTGTCTCAGGTTTGGAACGGGAAGGAGTTGGATATCACATCTCATGTTATAGGAAGGGTCTCAGGTTTGGTATAAGCATTGAGATATCACATCTCTGCTATCAGAAGCGGCTCAGGATTGGAATGGGAAGGAGTTGGATATCCCATCTCATGTTATAGGAAGAGTCTCTGGTTTGGTATTAGAATCATTGAGATATCACATCGCATGCTGTAGGAAGGGTCTAAGGATTGGAATGGGATGGACTTGGATATCACATCTCATGCTATAGGTAGGCTCTCAGGTTTGGTATAAGCATTGAGATATCACATCTCATGCTATAGGAAGGGTCTCAGGATTGGAATGGGAAGGAATTGGATATCACATCTCATGCTATAGGAAGGGTCTCAGATTTGGTATAAGCATTGAGATATCACATCTCATGCTAAAGGAAGGGTCTCAGGATTGGAATGGGAAGGAGTTGTATATGACATCTCAGGCCATAGGAAGGTTCTCAGGTTTGGTATAAGCATTGAGATATCACATCTCTGCTATCGGAAGGGTCTCAGGATTGGAATGGGAAGGAGTTGGATATCCCATCTCATGTTATAGGAAGGGTCTCAGGTTTGGTATTAGAAGTATAGAGATATCACATCTCATGCTATAGGAAGGGTCTCAGGATTTGAATGGCAAGGAGTTGGATATCACATCTCATGCCATAGGAAGGGTCTCAGGTTTGGTATAAGCATTGAGATATCACATCTCTGCTATCGGAAGGGTCTCAGGATTGGATTGGGAAGGAGTTGGATATCCCTTCTCATGCTATAGGAAGTGTCTCAGGTTGGAATGGGAAGGAGTTGGATATCACATCTCATGTTATAGGAAGGGTCTCAGGATTGGAATGGGAAGGATTTGGATATCACATCTCTTGCTATAGGAAGGGTCTCAGGATTGGAATGGGAAGGAGTTGGATATCACATATGCTATAGTTAGTGTCTCAGGTTTGGAATGGGATGGACTTGGATATCACATCTCATGCTATAGGAAGGGTCTCAGATTTGGTATAAGCATTGAGATATCACATCTCATGCTAAAGGAAGGGTCTCAGGATTGGAATGGGAAGGAGTTGTATATGACATCTCAGGCCATAGGAAGGTTCTCAGGTTTGGTATAAGCATTGAGATATCACATCTCTGCTATCGGAAGGGTCTCAGGATTGGAATGGGAAGGAGTTGGATATCCCATCTCATGTTATAGGAAGGGTCTCAGGTTTGGTATTAGAAGCATTGAGATATCACATCTCATGCTATAGGAAGGGTCTCAGGATTGGAATGTGAAGGATTTGGATATTACATCTCATGCTAAAGGAAGGGTCTCAGGTTTGGTAGAAGCATTGAAATATCACGTCTCTGCTATCGGAAGGGTCTCAGGATTGGATTGGGAAGGAGTTGGATATCCCTTCTCATGCTATAGGAAGGGTCTCAGGATTTGAATGGCAAGGAGTTGGATATCACATCTCATGCCATAGGAAGGGTCTCAGGTTTGGTATAAGCATTGAGATATCACATCTCTGCTATCGGAAGGGTCTCAGGATTGGATTGGGAAGGAGTTGGATATCCCTTCTCATGCTATAGGAAGTGTCTCAGGTTGGAATGGGAAGGAATTGGATATCACATCTCATGTTATAGGAAGGGTCTCAGGATTGGAATGGGAAGGATTTGGATATCACATCTCTTGCTATAGGAAGGGTCTCAGGATTGGAATGGGTAGGAGTTGGATATTACTTTCTTGCTATAGGAAGGGTCTCATGTTTGGAATGGGAAGGATTTGGATATCACATATGCTATAGTTAGTGTCTCAGGTTTGGAACGGGAAGGAGTTGGATATCACATCTCATGTTATAGGAAGGGTCTCAGGTTTGGTATAAGCATTGAGATATCACATCTCTGCTATCGGAAGCGGCTCAGGATTGGAATGGGAAGGAGTTGGATATCCCATCTCATGTTATAGTAAGAGTCTCTGGTTTGGTATTAGAATCATTGAGATATCACATCGCATGCTGTAGGAAGGGTCTAAGGATTGGAATGGGATGGACTTGGATATCACATCTCATGCTATAGGAAGGGTCTCAGATTTGGTATAAGCATTGAGATATCACATTTCATGCTAAAGGAAGGGTCTCAGGATTGTAGGCTCTCAGGTTTGGTATAAGCATTGAGATATCACATCTCATGCTATAGGAAGGGTCTCAGGATTGGAATGGGAAGGATTTGGATATCACATCTCATGCTATAGGAAGGGTCTCAGATTTGGTATAAGCATTGAGATATCACATCTCATGCTAAAGGAAGGGTCTCAGGATTGGAATGGGAAGGAGTTGTATATGACATCTCAGGCCATAGGAAGGGTCTCAGGTTTGGTATAAGCATTGAGATATCACATCTCTGCTATCGGAAGGGTCTCAGGATTGGAATGGGAAGGACTTAGATATCACATATCATGCTATAGGGAGGGTCTCAGTTTAGATATTAGAAGCATTGAGATATCACATCTCATGCTATCGGAAGTGTCTCAGGATTGGAATGGGAAGGAGCTGGATATCACATCTCATGCTAAAGGAAGGGTCTCAGGTTTGGAACGGGAAGGACTTGGATATCACATCTCATGCTATAAGGAGGGTCTCAAGTTTTATATTAGAAGCATTGAGATATCACATTTCATGATATCGGAAGGGTCTCAAGATTGGAATGGGAAGGAGTTGGATATCACATCTCATGATAAAGGAAGGGTCTAAGGTTTGGAAGGGGAAGGATTTGGATATCACATCTCATGTTATAGGACGGGTCTCAGGTTTGGTATTAGAAGCATTGAGATAACAAGTCTCATGGTATAGGAAGGGTCTCAGAATTGGAATGGGAAGGAGTTGGATATCACATCTCAAGCTATAGGAAGGGTCTCAGGTTAGAATGGGAAGGAGTTTGATATCACATCTCATGCCATAGTATGGGTCTCAGGTTTGGTAGAAGCATTGGGATATCACATCTCATGCTATCGGAAGGTTATCAGGATTGGATTTGGAAGGAGTTGGATATCCCATCTCATGCTATAGGAAGGGTCTCAGGTTGGAATGGGAAGGAGTTGGATATCACATCTCATGTTATAGGACGGGTCTCAGGATTGGAATGGGAAGGACTTGGATATCACATCTCATGCTATAGGAAGGCTCTCAGGTTTGCAAGGGGAAAGAGTTGGATATCACATTTCATGTTAGAGGTAGGATCTCAGGTTTGGTATTAGAAGTATTGAGATATCACATCTCATGCTATCAGAAGGATCTCAGGTTTGGTATAGAAGCATTGAGATATCATATCTTATGCTATCAGAAGAGTCTCAGGATTGGAATGGGAAGGAGTTGGATATCACATCTCATGGTAAAGGAAGGGTCTCAGGTTTGGAAGATAAGGATTTGGATATCACATCTCATGTTATAGGAAGGATCTCAGGTTTGGTATTAGAAGTATTGAGATATCACATCTCATGCTATCGGAAGGATCTCAGGTTTGGTATAGAAGCATTGAGATATATCTTATGCTATCAGAAGGGTCTCAGGATTGGAATGGGAAGGAGTTGGATATCACATCTCATGCTAAAGGGAGGGTCTCAGGTTTGGAAGGGGAAGGATTTGGATATCACATCTCATGTTATAGGATGGATCTCAGGTTTGGTATTAGAAGTATTGAGATATCACATCTCATGTTATCGGAAGGATCTCAGGTTTGGTATTAGAAGTATTGAGATATCACATCTCATGCTATAGGAAGGGTCTCAGGATTGGAATGGGAAGGAGTTGGATATCACATCTCATGCTAAAGGAAGGGTCTCAGGTTTGGTAGAAGCATTGAGGTATCACATCTCATGCTATAGGAAGGCTCTCAGGATTGGAATGGGAAGGACTTAGATATCACATATCATGCTATAGGGAGGGTCTCGGTTTTGATATTAGAAGCATTGAGATATCACATCTCATGCTATCGGAAGTGTCTCAGGATTGGAATGGGAAGGAGCTGGATATAACATCTCATGCTAAAGGAAGGGTCTCAGGTTTGGAACTGGAAAGGAGTTGGATATCACATCTCATGTTATAGGAAGGGTCTCAGGTTTGGTATAAACATTGAGATATCACATCTCTGCTATCGGAAGTGTCTCAGGATTGGAATGGGAAGGAGTTGAATATCCAATCTCATGTTATAGGACGGGTCTCAGGTTTTTTATTAGAATCATTGAGATATCATATTGCATGATGTAGGAAGGGTCTAAGGATTGGAATGGGAAGGACTTAGATCTCACATCTCATGCTATAGATAGGCTCTCAGGTTTGGAAAGTGAAGGAGTTGGATATCACATTTCATGTTAGAGGAAGGATCTCAGGTTTGGTATTAGGGGCATTGAGATATCACATCTCAGGCTATAGGAAGGGTCTCAGGATTGGAATGGGAAGGAGTTGGATATCACATCTCATGCTATAGGAAGGGTCTCAGGTTTGGTAGAACCATTGAGATATCACATCTCATGCTATAGGAAGGGTCTCAGGATTGGAATGGAAGGAGTTGGATATCACATCTCATGTTATAGGAAGGATATCAGGTTTGGTATTAGAAGCATTGAGACATCACATCTCATGCTATAGGAAGGGTCTCAGGATTGGAATGGGAAGGAGTTGGATATCACATCTCATGCTATAGGAAGGGTCTCAGGATTGGAATGGGAAGGAGTTGAATATGACAACTCATGCCGTAGGAAGGGTCTCAGGTTTGGTATAAACATTGAGATATCACGTCTCTGCTATCAAAAGGGTCTCAGGATTGGAATGGGAAGGAGTTGGATTCCCCATCTCATGTTATAGGAAGAGTCTCAGGTTTGGTATTAGAAGCATTGAGATATCACATCTCATGCTATAGGAAGTGTCTCAGGATTGGAATGGGAAGGACTTGGATATCACATCTCATGCTATGGGAAGGGTCTCAGGTTTGGTATAAGCAGTGAGATATCACATCTCATGCTATAGGAAGTGTCTCAGGACATCTCATGTTATAGGAAGGATCTCAGGTTTGGTATAAGCATTGAGATATCACATCTCTGCTATCGGAAGGGTCTCAGGATTGGAATGGGAAGGAGTTGGATATTCCCATCTCATGTTATAGGAAGGGTCTCAGGTTTGGTATTAGAAGCATTGAGATATCACATCTCATGCTATAGGAAGGATCTCAGGATTGGAATGGGAAGGACTTGGATATCACATCTCACGCTATAGGGAGGGTCTCAAGTTTGATATTAGAAGCTTTGAGATATCACATCTCATGATATCGGAAGGGTCTCAGGATTGGAATGGGAAGGAGTTGTATATCACATCTCATGCTAAAGGGAGGGTCTCAGGTTTGGAAGGGGAAGGATTTGGATATCACATCTCATGTTATAGGAAGGATCTCAGGTTTGGTATTAGAAGCATTGAGATATCAAATCTCATGCTATCGGAAGGATCTCAGGTTTGGTATTAGAAGCATTGAGATATCACATCTCATGCTATCAGAAGAGTCTCAGGATTGGAATAGGAAGGAGTTGGATATCACATCTCATGCTAAAGGGAGGGTCTCAGGTTTGGAAGGGGAAGGATTTGGATATCACATCTCATGTTATCGGAAGGATCTCACGTTTGGTATTAGAAGTATTGAGTTATCATATCTCATGCTATAGGAAGGGTCTCAGGATTGGAATGGGAAGGAGTTGGATATCACATCTCATGCTATAGGGAGGGTCTCAGGATTGGAATGGGAAGGACTTAGATATCACATATCATGCTATAGGGAGGGTCTCAGGTTTGATATTAGAAGCATTGAGATATCACATCTCATGCTATCGGAAGTGTCTCAGGATTGGAATGGGAAGGAGCTGGATATCACATCTCATGCTAAAGGAAGGGTCTCAGGTTTGGAACGGGAAGGATTTGGATATCACATCTCATGTTATAGGAAGGGTCTCAGGTTTGGTATAAGCATTGAGATATCACATCTCTGCTATCGGAAGTGTCTCAGGATTGGAATGGGAAGGAGTTGGATATCCCATCTCATGTTATAGGACGGGTCTCAGGTTTGTTATTAGAATCATTGAGATATCATATTGCATGCTGTAGGAAGGGTCTAAGGGTTGGAATGTGAAGGACTTGGATATCACATCTCATGCTATAGATAGGCTCTTAGGTTTGGAAAGGGAAGGAATTGGATATCACATTTCATGTTAGAGGAAGGATCTCAGGTTTGGTATTAGAAGCATTGAGATATCACATCTCATGCTATAGGAAGGGTCTCAGGATTGGAATGGGAAGCAGTTGGATATCACATCTCATGCTATAGGAAGGGTCTCAGGTTTGGTATAAGCATTGAGATATCACATCTCATGCTATAGGACGGGTCTCAGGATTGGAATGGAAGGAGTTGGATATCACATCTCATGTTATAAGGAAGGATCTCAGGTTTGGTATTAGAAGCATTGAGACATCACATCTCATGCTATAGGAAGGGTCTCAGGGTTGGAATGGGAAGGAGTTGGATATCACATCTCATCCAATAGGAAGGGTCTCAGGTTTGGAATGGGAAGGAATTGGATATCACATCTCATGTTATAGGAAGGATCTCAGGTTTAGTATTAGAAGCATTGAGATATCACATCTCATGCTATAGGAAGGGTCTCAGGATTGGAATGTAAAGGATTTGGATATCACATCTCATGCTAAAGGAAGGGTCTCAGGTTTGGTAGAAGCATTGAGATATCACGTCTCTGCTATCGGAAGGGTCTCAGGATTGGATTGGGAAGGAGTTGGATATCCCTTCTCATGCTATAGGAAGAGTCTCAGGATTTGAATGGCAAGGAGTTGGATATCACATCTCATGCCATAGGAAGGGTCTCAGGTTTGTTATAAGCATTGAGATATCACATCTCTGCTATCGGAAGGGTCTCAGGATTGGATTGGGAAGGAGTTGGATATCCCTTCTCATGCTATAGGAAGTGTCTCAGGTTGGAATGGGAAGGAGTTGGATATCACATCTCATGTTATAGGAAGGGTCTCAGGATTGGAATGGGAAGGATTTGGATATCACATCCCTTGCTATAGGAAGGGTCTCAGGATTGGAATGGGTAGGAGTTGGATATTACTTTCTTGCTATTGGAAGGGTCTCATGTTTGGAATGGGAAGGAGTTGGATATCACATATGCTATAGTTAGTGTCTCAGGTTTGGAACGGGAAGGAGTTGGATATCACATCTCATGTTATAGGAAGGGTCTCAGGTTTGGTATAAGCATTGAGATATCACATCTCTGCTATCGGAAGCGGCTCAGGATTGGAATGGGAAGGAGTTGGATATCCCATCTAATGTTATAGGAAGAGTCTCTGGTTTGGTATTAGAATCATTGAGATATCACATCGCATGCTGTAGGAAGGGTCTAAGGATTGGAATGGGATGGACTTGGATATCACATCTCATGCTATAGGTAGGCTCTCAGGTTTGGTATAAGCATTGTGATATCACATCTCATGCTATAGGAAGGGTCTCAGGATTGGAATGGGAAGGAATTGGATATCACATCATGCTATAGGAAGGGTCTCAGATTTGGTATAAGCATTGAGATATCACATCTCATGCTAAAGGAAGGGTCTCAGGATTGGAATGGGAAGGAGTTGTATATGACATCTCAGGCCATAGGAAGGTTCTCAGGTTTGGTATAAGCATTGAGATATCACATCTCTGCTATCGGAAGTGTCTCAGGATT
Source organism: Ambystoma mexicanum (assembly GCF_040938575.1). Taxonomy (NCBI): domain Eukaryota; kingdom Metazoa; phylum Chordata; class Amphibia; order Caudata; family Ambystomatidae; genus Ambystoma; species Ambystoma mexicanum. Next base: position 7,787,774 of record NC_090922.1, on the reverse strand, counting down.
GTAATGGGAAGGAGTTGGATATCCCATCTCATGTTATAGGACGGGTCTCAGGTTTGTTATTAGAATCATTGAGATATCATATTGCATGCTGTTGGAAGGGTCTAAGGGTTGGAATGGGAAGGACTTGGATATCACATCTCATGCTATAGATAGGCTCTTAGGTTTGGAAAGGGAAGGAGTTGGATATCACATTTCATGTTAGAGGAAGGATCTCAGGTTTGGTATTAGAAGCATTGAGATATCACATCTCATGCTATAGGAAGGGTCTCAGGATTGGAATGGGAAGCAATTGGATATCACACCTCATGCTATAGGAAGGGTCTCAGGTTTGGTATAAGCATTGAGATATCACATCTCATGCTATAGGACGGGTCTCAGGATTGGAATGGAAGGAGTTGGATATCACATCTCATGTTATAGGAAGGATCTCAGGTTTGGTATTAGAAGCATTGAGACATCACATCTCATGCTATAGGAAGGGTCTCAGGGTTGGAATGGGAAGGAGTTGGATATCACATCTCATCCAATAGGAAGGGCCTCAGGTTTGGAATGGGAAGGAATTGGATATCACATCTCATGTTATAGGAAGGATCTCAGGTTTGGTATTAGAAGCATTGAGATATCACATCTCATGCTATAGGAAGGGTCTCAGGATTGGAATGTGAAGGATTTGGATATCACATCTCATGCTAAAGGAAGGGTCTCAGGTTTGGTAGAAGCATTGAGATATCACGCCTCTGCTATCGGAAGGGTCTCAGGATTGGATTGGGAAGGAGTTGGATATCACATCTCATGCCATAGGAAGGGTCTCAGGTTTGGTATAAGCATTGAGATATCACATCTCTGCTATCGGAAGGGTCTCAGGTTTGGATTGGGAAGGAGTTGGATATCCCTTCTCATGCTATAGGAAGTGTCTCAGGTTGGAATGGGAAGGAGTTGGATATCACATCTCATTCATGTTATAGGAAGGGTCTCAGGATTGGAATGGGAAGGATTTGGATATCACATCTCTTGCTATAGGAAGGGTCTCAGGATTGGAATGGGTAGGAGTTGGATATTACTTTCTTGCTATAGGAGGGGTCTCATGTTTGGAATGGGAAGGAGTTGGATATCACATATGCTATAGTTAGTGTCTCAGGTTTGCAACGGGAAGGAGTTGGATATCACATCTCATGTTATAGGAAGGGTCTCAGGTTTGGTATAAGCATTGAGATATCACATCTCTGCTATCGGAAGCGGCTCAGGATTGGAATGGGAAGGAGTTGGATATCCCATCTCATGTTATAGGAAGAGTCTCTGGTTTGGTATTAGAATCATTGAGATATCACATCGCATGCTGTAGGAAGGGTCTAAGGATTGGAATGGGATGGACTTGGATATCACATCTCATGCTATAGGTAGGCTCTCAGGTGGTTTGGTATAAGCATTGAGATATCACATCTCATGCTATAGGAAGGGTCTCAGGATTGGAATGGGAAGGAATTGGATATCACATCTCATGCTATAGGAAGGGTCTCAGATTTGGTATAAGCATTGAGATATCACATCTCATGCTAAAGGAAGGGTCTCAGGATTGGAATGGGAAGGAGTTGTATATGACATCTCAGGCCATAGGAAGGTTCTCAGGTTTGGTATAAGCATTGAGATATCACATCTCTGCTATCGGAAGGGTCTCAGGATTGGAATGGGAAGGAGTTGGATATCCCATCTCATGTTATAGGAAGGGTCTCAGGTTTGGTATTAGAAGCATAGAGATATCACATCTCATGCTATAGGAAGGGTCTCAGGATTTGAATGGCAAGGAGTTGGATATCACATCTCATGCCATAGGAAGGGTCTCAGGTTTGGTATAAGCATTGAGATATCACATCTCTGCTATCGGAAGGGTCTCAGGATTGGATTGGGAAGGAGTTGGATATCCCTTCTCATGCTATAGGAAGTGTCTCAGGTTGGAATGGGAAGGAGTTGGATATCACATCTCATGTTATAGGAAGGGTCTCAGGATTGGAATGGGAAGGATTTGGATATCACATCTCTTGCTATAGGAAGGGTCTCAGGATTGGAATGGGTAGGAGTTGGATATTACTTTCTTGCTATAGGAAGGGTCTCATGTTTGGAATGGGAAGGAGTTGGATATCACATATGCTATAGTTAGTGTCTCAGGTTTGGAACGGGAAGGAGTTGGATATCACATCTCATGTTATAGGAAGGGTCTCAGGTTTGGTATAAGCATTGAGATATCACATCTCTGCTATCAGAAGCGGCTCAGGATTGGAATGGGAAGGAGTTGGATATCCCATCTCATGTTATAGGAAGAGTCTCTGGTTTGGTATTAGAATCATTGAGATATCACATCGCATGCTGTAGGAAGGGTCTAAGGATTGGAATGGGATGGACTTGGATATCACATCTCATGCTATAGGTAGGCTCTCAGGTTTGGTATAAGCATTGAGATATCACATCTCATGCTATAGGAAGGGTCTCAGGATTGGAATGGGAAGGAATTGGATATCACATCTCATGCTATAGGAAGGGTCTCAGATTTGGTATAAGCATTGAGATATCACATCTCATGCTAAAGGAAGGGTCTCAGGATTGGAATGGGAAGGAGTTGTATATGACATCTAAGGCCATAGGAAGGTTCTCAGGTTTGGTATAAGCATTGAGATATCACATCTCTGCTATCGGAAGGGTCTCAGGATTGGAATGGGAAGGAGTTGGATATCCCATCTCATGTTATAGGAAGGGTCTCAGGTTTGGTATAAGCATTGAGATATCACATCTCTGCTATCGGAAGGGTCTCAGGATTGGATTGGGAAGGAGTTGGATATCCCTTCTCATGCTATAGGAAGTGTCTCAGGTTGGAATGGGAAGGAGTTGGATATCACATCTCATGTTATAGGAAGGGTATCAGTATTGGATTTGGAAGAAGTTGGATATCCCATCTCATGCTATAGGAAGGGTCTCAGGTTGGAATGGGAAGGAGTTGGATATCACATTTCATGTTATAGGAAGGGTCTCAGGATTGGAATGGGAAGGACTTGGATATCATATCTCATGCTATAGGACAGGTCTCAGGTTTGTTATTAGAATCATTGAGATATCATATTGCATGCTGTAGGAAGGGTCTAAGGATTGGAACGGGAAGGACTTGGATATCACATCTCATGCTATAGATAGGCTCTTAGGTTTGGAAAGGGAAGGAGTTGGATATCACATTTCATGTTAGAGGAAGGATCTCAGGTTTGGTATTAGAAGCATTGAGATATCACATCTCATGCTATAGGAAGGGTCTCAGGATTGGAATGGGAAGTAGTTGGATATCACATCTCATGCTATAGGAAGGGTCTCAGGTTTGGTATAAGCATTGAGATATCACATCTCATGCTATAGGACGGGTCTCAGGATTGGAATGGAAGGAGTTGGATATCACATCTCATGTTATAGGAAGGATCTCAGGTTTGGTATTAGAAGCATTGAGACATCACATCTCATGCTATAGGAAGGGTCTCAGGGTTGGAATGGGAAGGAGTTGGATATCACATCTCATCCAATAGGAAGGGTCTCAGGTTTGGAATGGGAAGGAATTGGATATCACATCTCATGTTATAGGAAGGATCTCAGGTTTGGTATTAGAAGCATTGAGATATCACATCTCATGCTATAGGAAGGGTCCCAGGATTGGAATGTGAAGGATTTGGATATCACATCTCATGCTAAAGGAAGGGTCTCAGGATTGGTAGAAGCATTGAGATATCACGTCTCTGCTATCGGAGGGGTCTCAGGATTGGATTGGGAAGGAGTTGGATATCCCTTCTCATGCTATAGGAAGGGTCTCAGGTTTGTTATTAGAATCATTGAGATATCATATTGCATGCTGTAGGAAGTGTCTAAGGGTTGGAATGGGAAGGACTTGGATATCACATCTCATGCTATAGATAGGCTCTTAGGTTTGGAAAGGGAAGGAGTTGGATATCACATTTCATGTTAGAGGAAGGATCTCAGGTTTGGTATTAGAAGCATTGAGATATCACATCTCATGCTATAGGAAGGGTCTCAGGATTGGAATGGGAAGGAGTTGGATATCACATCTCATGCTAAAGGGAGGGTCTCAGGTTTGGAAGGGGAAGGATTTGGATATCACATCTCATGTTATAGGAAGGATCTCAGGTTTGGTATTAGAACCATTGAGATATCACATCTCATGCTATCGGAAGGATCTCAGGTTTGGTATTAGAAGCATTGAGATATCACATCTCATGCTATCAGAAGGGTCTCAGGATTGGAATGGGAAGGAGTTGGATATCACATATCATGCTAAAGGGAGGGTCTCAGGTTTGGAAGGGGAAGGATTTGGATATCACATCTCATGTTATCGGAAGGATCTCACGTTTGGTATTAGAAGTATTGAGATATCATATCTTATGCTATAGGAAGGGTCTCAGGATTGGAATGGGAAGGACTTAGATATCACATATCATGCTATAGGGAGGGTCTCAGTTTTGATATTAGAAGCATTGAGATATCACATCTCATGCTATTGGAAGTGTCTCAGGATTGGAATGGGAAGGAGCTGGATATCACATCTCATGCTAAAGGAAGGGTCTCAGGTTTGGAACGGGAAGGATTTGGATATCACATCTCATGTTATAGGAAGGGTCTCAGGTTTGGTATAAGCATTGAGATATCACATCTCTGCTATCGGAAGTGTCTCAGGATTGGAATGGGAAGGAGTTGGATATCCCATCTCATGTTATAGGACGGGTCTCAGGTTTGTTATTAGAATCATTGAGATATCATATTGCATGCTGTAGGAAGGGTCTAAGTGTTGGAATGGGAAGGACTTGGATGTCACATCTCATGCTATAGATAGGCTCTTAGGTTTGGAAAGGGAAGGAGTTGGATATCACATTTCATGTTAGAGGAAGGATCTCAGGTTTGGTATTAGAAGCATTGAGACATCACATCTCATGCTATAGGAAGGGTCTCAGGATTGGAATGGGAAGTAGTTGGATATCACATCTCATGCTACAGGAAGTGTCTCAGGTTTTGTATAAGCATTGAGATATCACATCTCATGCTATAAGACGGGTCTCAGGATTGGAATGGAAGGAGTTGGATATCACATCTCATGTTATAGGAAGGATCTCAGGTTTGGTATTAGAAGCATTGAGACATCACATCTCATGCTATAGGAAGGGTCTCAGGGTTGGAATGGGAAGGAGTTGGATATCACATCTCATCCAATAGGAAGGGTCTCAGGTTTGGAATGGGAAGGAATTGGATATCACATCTCTTGTTATAGGAAGGATCTCAGGTTTGGTATTAGAAGCATTGAGATATCACATCTCATGCTATAGGAAGGGTCTCAGGATTGGAATGTGAAGGATTTGGATATCACATCTCATGCTAAAGGAAGGGTCTCAGGTTTGGTAGAAGCATTGAGATATCACGTCTCTGCTATCGGAAGGGTCTCAGGATTGGATTGGGAAGGAGTTGGATATCCCTTCTCATGCTATAGGAAGGGTCTCAGGATTTGAATGGCAAGGAGTTGGATATCACATCTCATGCCATAGGAAGGGTCTCAGGTTTGGTATAAGCATTGAGATATCACATCTCTGCTATCGGAAGGGTCTCAGGATTGGATTGGGAAGGAGTTGGATATCCCTTCTCATGCTATAGGAAGTGTCTCAGGTTGGAATGGGAAGGAGTTGGATATCACATCTCATGTTATAGGAAGGGTCTCAGGATTGGAATGGGAAGGATTTGGATATCACATCTCTTGCTATAGGAAGGGTCTCAGGATTGGAATGGGTAGGAGTTGGATATTACTTTCTTGCTATAGGAAGGGTCTCATGTTTGGAATGGGAATGAGTTGGATATCACATATGCTATAGTTAGTGTCTCAGGTTTGGAACGGGAAGGAGTTGGATATCACATCTCATGTTATAGGAAGGGTCTCAGGTTTGTTATAAGCATTGAGATATCACATCTCTGCTATCGGAAGCGGCTCAGGATTGGAATGGGAAGGAGTTGGATATCCCATCTCATGTTATAGTAAGAGTCTCTGGTTTGGTATTAGAATCATTGAGATATCACATTGCATGCTGTAGGAAGGGTCTAAGGATTGGAATGGGATGGACTTGGATATCACATCTCATGCTATAGGTAGGCTCTCAGGTTTGATATAAGCATTGAGATATCACATCTCATGCTATAGGAAGGGTCTCAGGATTGGAATGGGAAGGATTTGGATATCACATCTCATGCTATAGGAAGGGTCTCAGATTTGGTATAAGCATTGAGATATCACATCTCATGCTAAAGGAAGGGTCTCAGGATTGGAATGGGAAGGAGTTGTATATGACATCTCAGGCCATAGGAAGGGTCTAATGTTTGGTATAAGCATTGAGATATCACATCTCTGCTATCGGAAGGGTCTCAGGATTGGAATGGGAGGGAGTTGGATATCCCATCTCATGTTATAGGAAGGGTCTCAGGTTTGGTATTAGAAGCATAGAGATATCACATCAAATGCTATAGGAAGGGTCTCAGGATTGGAATGGGAAGGACTTGGATGTCACATCTCATGCTATAGGGAGGGTCTCAAGTTTGATAGTAGAAGCATTGAGATAACAAATCTCATGATATCGGAAGGGTCTCAGGATTGGAATGGGAAGGAGTTGGATACCACATCTCATGATAAAGGAAGGGTCTAAGGTTTGGAAGGGGAAGGATTTGGATATCACATCTCATGTTATAAGACGGGTCTCAGGTTTGGTATTAGAAGCATTGCGATATCAAGTCTCATGGTATAAGAAGGGTCTCAGAATTGGAATGGGAAGGAGTTGGATATCACACCTCAAGCTATAGGAAGGGTCTCAGGATTGGAATGGGAAGGAGTTTGATATCACATCTCATGCCATAGTATGGGTCTCAGGTTTGGTAGAAGCATTGGGATATCACATCTCATGCTATCGGAAGGGTATCAGTATTGGATTTGGAAGAAGTTGGATATCCCATCTCATGCTATAGGAAGGGTCTCAGGTTGGAATGGGAAGGAGTTGGATATCACATTTCATGTTATAGGAAGGGTCTCAGGATTGGAATGGGAAGGACTTGGATATCATATCTCATGCTATAGGACAGGTCTCAGGTTTGTTATTAGAATCATTGAGATATCATATTGCATGCTGTAGGAAGGGTCTAAGGATTGGAACGGGAAGGACTTGGATATCACATCTCATGCTATAGATAGGCTCTTAGGTTTGGAATGGGAAGGAGTTGGATATCACATTTCATGTTAGAGGAAGGAGCTCAGGTTTGGTATTAGAAGCATTGAGATATCACATCTCATGCTATAGGAAGGGTCTCAGGATTGGAATGGGAAGTAGTTGGATATCACATCTCATGCTATAGGAAGGGTCTCAGGTTTGGTATAAGCATTGAGATATCACATCTCATGCTATAGGACGGGTCTCAGGATTGGAATGGAAGGAGTTGGATATCACATCTCATGTTATAGGAAGGATCTCAGGTTTGGTATTAGAAGCATTGAGACATCACATCTCATGCTATAGGAAGGGTCTCAGGGTTGGAATGGGAAGGAGTTGGATATCACATCTCATCCAATAGGAAGGGTCTCAGGTTTGGAATGGGAAGGAATTGGATATCACATCTCATGTTATAGGAAGGATCTCAGGTTTGGTATTAGAAGCATTGAGATATCACATCTCATGCTATAGGAAGGGTCTCAGGATTGGAATGTGAAGGATTTGGATATCACATCTCATGCTAAAGGAAGGGTCTCAGGATTGGTAGAAGCATTGAGATATCACGTCTCTGCTATCGGAGGGGTCTCAGGATTGGATTGGGAAGGAGTTGGATATCCCTTCTCATGCTATAGGAAGGGTCTCAGGATTTGAATGGCAAGGAGTTGGATATCACATCTCATGCCATAGGAAGGGTCTCAGGTTTGGAAGGGTCTCAGGATTGGAATGGGAAGGAGTTGGATATCACATCTCATGATAAAGGAAGGGTCTAAGGTTTGGAAGGGGAAGGATTTGGATATCACATCTCATGTTATATTACGGGTCTCAGGTTTGGTATTAGAAGCATTGAGATATCAAGTCTCATAGTATAGGAAGGGTCTCAGAATTGGAATGGGAAGGAGTTGGATATCCCATCTCATGTTATAGGAAGAGTCTCTGGTTTGGTATTAGAATCATTGAGATATTCACATCGCATGCTGTAGGAAGGGTCTAAGGATTGGAATGGGATGGACTTGGATATCACATCTCATGCTATAGGTAGGCTCTCAGGTTTGGTATAAGCATTGAGATATCACATCTCATGCTATAGGAAGGGTCTCAGAATTGGAATGGGAAGGAGTTGGATATCACATCTCAAGCTATAGGAAGGGTCTCAGTATTGGAATGGGAAGGACTTGGATATCACATCTCATGCTATAGGAAGGCTCTCAGGTTTGGAAGGGGAAAGAGTTGGATATCTCATTTCATGTTATAGGTAGGATCTCAGGTTTGGTATTAGAGGCATTGAGATATCACATCTCATGCAATCAGAAGGGTCTCAGGAATGGAATGGGAAGGAGTTAGATATCACATCTCATGCTAAAGGGAGGGTCTCAGGTTTGGAAGGGGAAGGATTTGGATATCACATCTCATGTTATAGGAAGGATCTCAGGTTTGGTATTAGAAGCATTGAGATATCACATCTCATGCTATCGGAAGGATCTCAGGTTTGGTATTAGAAGCATTGAGATATCACATCTCATGCTATCAGAAGAGTCTCAGGATTGGAATAGGAAGGAGTTGGATATCACATTTCATGCTAAAGGGAGGGTCTCAGGTTTGGAAGGGGAAGGATTTGGATATCACATCTCATGTTATCGGAAGGATCTCACGTTTGGTATTAGAAGTATTGAGATATCATATCTCATGCTATAGGAAGGGTCTCAGGATTGGAATGGGAAGGAGTTGGATATCACATCTCATGCTATAGGGAGGGTCTCAGGATTGGAATGGGAAAGACTTAGATATCACATATCATGCTATAGGGAGGGTCTCAGTTTTGATATTAGAAGCATTGAGATATCACATCTCATGCTATTGGAAGTGTCTCAGGATTGGAATGGGAAGGAGCTGGATATCACATCTCATGCTAAAGGAAGGGTCTCAGGTTTGGAACGAGAAGGATTTGGATATCACATCTCATGTTATAGGAAGGGTCTCAGGTTTGGTATAAGCATTGAGATATCACATCTCTGCTATCGGAAGTGTCTCAGGATTGGAATGGGAAGGAGTTGGATATCCCATCTCATGTTATAGGACGGGTCTCAGGTTTGTTATTAGAATCATTGAGATATCATATTGCATGCTGTAGGAAGGGTCTAAGGGTTGGAATGTGAAGGACTTGGATATCACATCTCATGCTATAGATAGGCTCTTAGGTTTGGAAAGGGAAGGAGTTGGATATCACATTTCATGTTAGAGGAAGGATCTCAGGTTTGGTATTAGAAGCATTGAGATATCACATCTCATGCTATAGGAAGGGTCTCAGGATTGGAATGGGAAGCAGTTGGATATGACATCTCATGCTATAGGAAGGGTCTCAGGTTTGGTATAAGCATTGAGATATCACATCTCATGCTATAGGACGGGTCTCAGGATTGGAATGGAAGGAGTTGGATATCACATCTCATGTTATAGGAAGGATCTCAGGTTTGGTATTAGAAGCATTGAGACATCACATCTCATGCTATAGGAAGGGTCTCAGGGTTGGAATGGGAAGGAGTTGGATATCACATCTCATCCAATAGGAAGGGTCTCAGGTTTGGAATGGGAAGGAATTGGATATCACATCTCATGTTATAGGAAGGATCTCAGGTTTGGTATTAGAAGCATTGAGATATCACATCTCATGCTATAGGAAGGGTCTCAGGATTGGAATGTGAAGGATTTGGATATCACATCTCATGCTAAAGGAAGGGTCTCAGGTTTGGTAGAAGCATTGAGATATCACGTCGCTGCTATCGGAAGGGTCTCAGGATTGGATTGGGAAGGAGTTGGATATCCCTTCTCATGCTATAGGAAGGGTCTCAGGATTTGAATGGCAAGGAGTTGGATATCACATCTCATGCCATAGGAAGGGTCTCAGGTTTGGTATAAGCATTGAGATATCACATCTCTGCTATCGGAAGGGTCTCAGGAGTGGATTGGGAAGGAGTTGGATATCCCTTCTCATGCTATAGGAAGTGTCTCAGGTTGGAATGGGAAGGAGTTGGATATCACATCTCATGCTATAGGAAGGGTCTCAGGCTTGGTATAAGCATTGAGATATCACATCTCATGCTATAGGAAGGGTCTCAGGATTGGAATGGAAGGAGTTGGATATCACATCTCATGTTATAGGAAGGATCTCAGGTTTGGTATTAGAAGCATTGAGACATCACATCTCATGCTATAGGAAGGGTCTCAGGATTGGAATGGGAAGGAGTTGGATATCAAATCTCATGCTATAGGAAGGGTCTCAGGATTGGAATGGGAAGGAGTTGAATATGACATCTCATGCCGTAGGAAGGGTCTCAGGTTTGGTATAAACATTGAGATATCACATCTCTGCTATCAAAAGGGTCTCAGGATTGGAATTGGAAGGAGTTGGATATCCCATCTCATGTTATAGGAAGAGTCTCAGGTTTGGTATTAGAAGCATTGAGATATCACATCTCATGCTATAGGAAGTGTCTCAGGATTGGAATGGGAAGGACTTGGATATCACATCTCATGCTATAGGTAGGGTCTCAAGTTTGACATTAGAAGCATTGAGATATCACATCTCATGCTATAGGAAGGGTCTGAGGATTGGAATGGGAAGGAGTTGGATATCACATCTCCTGCTATGGGAAGGGTCTCAGGTTTGGTATAAGCAGTGAGATATCACATCTCATGCTATAGGAAGTGTCTCAGGATTGGAATGGGAAGGAGTTGGATATCACATCTCATGTTATAGGAAGGATCTCAGGTGTGGTATAAGCATTGAGATATCACATCTCTGCTATCGGAAGGGTCTCAAGATTGGAATCGGAAGGAGTTGGATATTCCCATCTCATGTTATAGGAAGGGTCTCAGGTTTGGTATTAGAAGCATTGAGATATCACATCTCATGCTATAGGAATGGTCTCAGGATTGGAATGGGAAGGACTTGGACATCACATCTCATGCTATAGGGAGGGTCTCAAGTTTGATATTAGAAGCTTTGAGATATCACATCTCATGATATCGGAAGGGTCTCAGGATTGGAATGGGAAGGAGTTGGATATCACATCTCATGATAAAGAACGGGTCTAAGGTTTGGAAGGGGAAGGATTTGGATATCACATCTCATGTTATATTACGGGTCTCAGGTTTGGTATTAGAAGCATTGAGATATCAAGTCTCATAGTATAGGAAGGGTCTCAGAATTGGAATGGGAAGGAGTTGGATATCCCATCTCATGTTATAGGAAGAGTCTCTGGTTTGGTATTAGAATCATTGAGATATTCACATCGCATGCTGTAGGAAGGGTCTAAGGATTGGAATGGGATGGATTGGATATCACATCTCATGCTATAGGTAGGCTCTCAGGTTTGGTATAAGCATTGAGATATCACATCTCATGCTATAGGAAGGGTCTCAGAATTGGAATGGGAAGGAGTTGGATATCACATCTCAAGCTATAGGAAGGGTCTCAGTATTGGAATGGGAAGGACTTGGATATCACATCTCATGCTATAGGAAGGCTCTCAGGTTTGGAAGGGGAAAGAGTTGGATATCTCATTTCATGTTAGAGGTAGGATCTCAGGTTTGGTATTAGAGGCATTGAGATATCACATCTCATGCTATCAGAAGGGTCTCAGGAATGGAATGGGAAGGATTTGGATATCACATCTCATGTTATAGGAAGGATCTCAGGTTTGGTATTAGAAGCATTGAGATATCACATCTCATGCTATCGGAAGGATCTCAGGTTTGGTATTAGAAGCATTGAGATATCACATCTCATGCTATCAGAAGAGTCTCAGGATTGGAATAGGAAGGAGTTGGATATCACATTTCATGCTAAATGGAGGGTCTCAGGTTTGGAAGGGGAAGGATTTGGATATCACATCTCATGTTATCGGAAGGATCTCACGTTTGGTATTAGAAGTATTGAGATATCATATCTCATGCTATAGGAAGGGTCTCAGGATTGGAATGGGAAGGAGTTGGATATCACATCTCATGATATAGGGAGGGTCTCAGGATTGGAATGGGAAGGACTTAGATATCACATATCATGCTATAGGGAGGGTCTCAGTTTTGATATTAGAAGCATTGAGATATCACATCTCATGCTATCGGAAGTGTCTCAGGATTGGAATGGGAAGGAGCTGGATATCACATCTCATGCTAAAGGAAGGGTCTCAGGTTTGGAACGAGAAGGATTTGGATATCACATCTCATGTTATAGGAAGGGTCTCAGGTTTGGTATAAGCATTGAGATATCACATCTCTGCTATCGGAAGTGTCTCAGGATTGGAATGGGAAGGAGTTGGATATCCCATCTCATGTTATAGGACGGGTCTCAGGTTTGTTATTAGAATCATTGAGATATCATATTGCATGCTGTAGGAAGGGTCTAAGGGTTGGAATGTGAAGGACTTGGATATCACATCTCATGCTATAGATAGGCTCTTAGGTTTGGAAAGGGAAGGAGTTGGATATCACATTTCATGTTAGAGGAAGGATCTCAGGTTTGGTATTAGAAGCATTGAGATATCACATCTCATGCTATAGGAAGGGTCTCAGGATTGGAATGGGAAGCAGTTGGATATCACATCTCATGCTATAGGAAGGGTCTCAGGTTTGGTATAAGCATTGAGATATCACATCTCATGCTATAGGACGGGTCTCAGGATTGGAATGGAAGGAGTTGGATATCACATCTCATGTTATAGGAAGGATCTCAGGTTTGGTATTAGAAGCATTGAGACATCACATCTCATGCTATAGGAAGGGTCTCAGGGTTGGAATGGGAAGGAGTTGGATATCACATCTCATCCAATAGGAAGGGTCTCAGGTTTGGAATGGGAAGGAATTGGATATCACATCTCATGTTATAGGAAGGATCTCAGGTTTGGTATTAGAAGCATTGAGATATCACATCTCATGCTATAGGAAGGGTCTCAGGATTGGAATGTGAAGGATTTGGATATCACATCTCATGCTAAAGGAAGGGTCTCAGGTTTGGTAGAAGCATTGAGATATCACGTCGCTGCTATCGGAAGGGTCTCAGGATTGGATTGGGAAGGAGTTGGATATCCCATCTCATGTTATAGGACGGGTCTCAGGTTTGTTATTAGAATCATTGAGATATCATATTGCATGCTGTAGGAAGGGTCTAAGGGTTGGAATGTGAAGGACTTGGATATCACATCTCATGCTATAGATAGGCTCTTAGGTTTGGAAAGGGAAGGAGTTGGATATCACATTTCATGTTAGAGGAAGGATCTCAGGTTTGGTATTAGAAGCATTGAGATATCACATCTCATGCTATAGGAAGGGTCTCAGGATTGGAATGGGAAGCAGTTGGATATCACATCTCATGCTATAGGAAGGGTCTCAGGTTTGGTATAAGCATTGAGATATCACATCTCATGCTATAGGACGGGTCTCAGGATTGGAATGGAAGGAGTTGGATATCACATCTCATGTTATAGGAAGGATCTCAGGTTTGGTATTAGAAGCATTGAGACATCACATCTCATGCTATAGGAAGGGTCTCAGGGTTGGAATGGGAAGGAGTTGGATATCACATCTCATCCAATAGGAAGGGTCTCAGGTTTGGAATGGGAAGGAATTGGATATCACATCTCATGTTATAGGAAGGATCTCAGGTTTGGTATTAGAAGCATTGAGATATCACATCTCATGCTATAGGAAGGGTCTCAGGATTGGAATGTGAAGGATTTGGATATCACATCTCATGCTAAAGGAAGGGTCTCAGGTTTGGTAGAAGCATTGAGATATCACGTCGCTGCTATCGGAAGGGTCTCAGGATTGGATTGGGAAGGAGTTGGATATCCCTTCTCATGCTATAGGAAGGGTCTCAGGATTTGAATGGCAAGGAGTTGGATATCACATCTCATGCCATAGGAAGGGTCTCAGGTTTGGTATAAGCATTGAGATATCACATCTCTGCTATCGGAAGGGTCTCAGGATTGGATTGGGAAGGAGTTGGATATCCCTTCTCATGCTATAGGAAGTGTCTCAGGTTGGAATGGGAAGGAGTTGGATATCACATCTCATGTTATAGGAAGGGTCTCAGGATTGGAATGGGAAGGATTTGGATATCACATCTCTTGCTATAGGAAGGGTCTCAGGATTGGAATGGGTAGGAGTTGGATATTACTTTCTTGCTATAGGAAGGGTCTCATGTTTGGAATGGGAAGGAGTTGGATATCACATATGCTATAGTTAGTGTCTCAGGTTTGGAACGGGAAGGAGTTGGATATCCCATCTCATGTTATAGGAAGAGTCTCTGGTTTGGTATTAGAATCATTGAGATATCACATAGCATGCTGTAGGAAGGGTCTAAGGATTGGAATGGGATGGACTTGGATATCACATCTCATGTTATAGGTAGGCTCTCAGGTTTGCTATAAGCATTGAGATATCACATCTCATGCTATAGGAAGGGTCACAGGATTGGAATGGGAAGGAATTGGATATCACATCTCATGCTATAGGAAGGGTCTCAGATTTGGTATAAGCATTGAGATATCACATCTCATGCTAAAGGAAGGGTCTCAGGATTGGAATGGGAAGGAGTTGTATATGACATCTCAGGCCATAGGAAGGTTCTCAGGTTTGGTATAAGCATTGAGATATCACATCTCTGCTATCGGAAAGGTCTCAGGATTGGAATGGGAAGGAGTTGGATATCCCATCTCATGTTATAGGAAGGGTCTCAGGTTTGGTATTAGAAGCATAGAGATATCACATCTCATGCTATAGGAAGGGTCTCAGGATTGGAATGGGAAGGACTTGGATGTCACATCTCATGCTATAGGTAGGGTCTCAAGTTTGATATTAGAAGCATTGAGATAACAAATCTCATGATATCGGAAGGGTCTCAGGATTGGAATGGGAAGGAGTTGGATATCACATCTCATGATAAAGGAAGGGTCTAAGGTTTGGAAGGGGAAGGATTTGGATATCACATCTCATGTTATAGGACGGGTCTCAGGTTTAATATTAGAAGCATTGAGATATCAAGTCTCATGGTATAAGAAGGGTCTCAGAATTGGAATGGGAAGGAGTTGGATATCACACCTCAAGCTATAGGAAGGGTCTCAGGATTGGAATGGGAAGGAGTTTGATATCACATCTCATGCCATAGTATGGGTCTCAGGTTTGGTAGAAGCATTGGGATATCACATCTCATGCTATCGGAAGGGTATCAGTATTGGATTTGGAAGAAGTTGGATATCCCATCTCATGCTATAGGAAGGGTCTCAGGTTGGAATGGGAAGGACTTGGATATCATATCTCATGCTATAGGACGGGTCTCAGGTTTGTTATTAGAATCATTGAGATATCATATTGCCTGCTGTATGAAGGGTCTAAGGATTGGAATGGGAAGGACCTGGTTATCACATCTCATGCTATAGAACGGCTCTCAGGTTTGGAAAGGGAAGGAGTTGGATATCACATCTCATGTTATAGGATGGATCTCAGGTTTGGTATTAGAAGTATTGAGATATCACATCTCATGTTATCGGAAGGATCTCAGGTTTGGTATTAGAAGTATTGAGATATCACATCTCATGCTATAGGAAGGGTCTCAGGATTGGAATGGGAAGGAGTTGGATATCACATCTCATGCTAAAGGAAGGGTCTCAGGTTTGGTAGAAGCATTGAGATATCACATCTCATGCTATAGGAAGGGTCTCAGGATTGGAATGGGAAGGACTTAGATATCACATATCATGCTATAGGGAGGGTCTCAGTTTTGATATTAGAAGCATTGAGATATCACATCTCATGCTATCGGAAGTGTCTCAGGATTGGAATGGGAAGGAGCTGGATATCACATCTCATGCTAAAGGAAGGGTCTCAGGTTTGGAACGGGAAGGAGTTGGATATCACATCTCATGTTATAGGAAGGGTCTCAGGTTTGGTATAAACATTGAGATATCACATCTCTGCTATCGGACGTGTCTCAGGATTGGAATGGGAAGGAGTTGGATATCCCATCTCATGTTATAGGACGGGTCTCAGGTTTGTTATTGGAATCATTGAGATATCATATTGCATGCTGTAGGAAGGGTCTAAGGGTTGGAATGTGAAGGACTTGGATATCACATCTCATGCTATAGATAGGCTCTTAGGTTTGGAAAGGGAAGGAGTTGGATCTCACATTTCATGTTAGAGGAAGGATCTCAGGTTTGGTATTAGAAGCATTGAGATATCACATCTCATGCTATAGGAAGGGTCTCAGGATTGGAATGGGAAGGAGTTGGATATCACATCTCATGCTATAGGAAGGGTCTCAGGTTTGGTATAAGCATTGAGATATCACATGTCATGCTATAGGAAGGGTCTCAGGATTGGAATGGAAGGAGTTGGATATCAGATCTCATGTTATAGGAAGGATCTCAGGTTTGGTATTAGAAGCATTGAGACATCACATCTCATGCTATAGGAAGGGTCTCAGGATTGGAATGGGAAGGAGTTGGATATCAAATCTCATGCTATAGGAAGGGTCTCAGGATTGGAATGGGAAGGAGTTGAATATGACATCTCATGCCGTAGGAAGGGTCTCAGGTTTGGTATAAACATTGAGATATCACATCTCTGCTATCAAAAGGGTCTCAGGATTGGAATGGGAAGGAGTTGGATATCCCATCTCATGTTATAGGAAGAGTCTCAAGTTTGGTATTAGAAGCATTGAGATATCACATCTCATGCTATAGGAAGTGTCTCAGGATTGGAATGGGAAGGACTTGGATATCACATCTCATGCTATAGGTAGGGTCTCAAGTTTGACATTAGAAGCATTGAGATATCACATCTCATGCTATAGGAAGGGTCTGAGGATTGGAATGGGAAGGAGTTGGATATCACATCTCCTGCTATGGGAAGGGTCTCAGGTTTGGTATAAGCAGTGAGATATCACATCTCATGCTATAGGAAGTGTCTCAGGATTGGAATGGGAAGGAGTTGGATATCACATCTCATGTTATAGGAAGGATCTCAGGTTTGGTATAAGCATTGAGATATCACATCTCTGCTATCGGAAGGGTCTCAAGATTGGAATGGGAAGGAGTTGGATATTCCCATCTCATGTTATAGGAAGGGTCTCAGGTTTGGTATTAGAAGCATTGAGATATCACATCTCATGCTATAGGAAGGGTCTCAGGATTGGAATGGGAAGGACTTGGATATCACATCTCATGCTATAGGGAGGGTCTCAAGTTTGATATTAGAAGCTTTGAGATATCACATCTCATGATATCGGAAGGGTCTCAGGATTGGAATGGGAAGGAGTTGGATATCACATCTCATGATAAAGGAAGGGTCTAAGGTTTGGAAGGGGAAGGATTTGGATATCACATCTCATGTTATATTACGGGTCTCAGGTTTGGTATTAGAAGCATTGAGATATCAAGTCTCATAGTATAGGAAGGGTCTCAGAATTGGAATGGGAAGGAGTTGGATATCCCATCTCATGTTATAGGAAGAGTCTCTGGTTTGGTATTAGAATCATTGAGATATCACATCGCATGCTGTAGGAAGGGTCTAAGGATTGGAATGGGATGGACTTGGATATCACATCTCATGTTATAGGTAGGCTCTCAGGTTTGGTATAAGCATTGAGATATCACATCTCATGCTATAGGAAGGGTCTCAGAATTGGAATGGGAAGGAGTTGGATATCACATCTCAAGCTATAGGAAGGGTCTCAGTATTGGAATGGGAAGGACTTGGATATCACATCTCATGCTATAGGAAGGCTCTCAGGTTTGGAAGGGGAAAGAGTTGGATATCTCATTTCATGTTAGAGGTAGGATCTCAGGTTTGGTATTAGAGGCATTGAGATATCACATCTCATGCTATCAGAAGGGTCTCAGGAATGGAATGGGAAGGAGTTAGATATCACATCTCATGCTAAAGGGAGGGTCTCAGGTTTGGAAGGGGAAGGATTTGGATATCACATCTCATGTTATAGGAAGGATCTCAGGTTTGGTATTAGAAGCATTGAGATATCACATCTCATGCTATCGGAAGGATCTCAGGTTTGGTATTAGAAGCATTGAGATATCATATCTCATGCTATCAGAAGAGTCTCAGGATTGGAATAGGAAGAAGTTGGATATCACATTTCATGCTAAAGGGAGGGTCTCAGGTTTGGAAGGGGAAGGATTTGGATATCACATCTCATGTTATCGGAAGGATCTCACGTTTGGTATTAGAAGTATTGAGATATCATATCTCATGCTATAGGAAGGGTCTCAGGATTGGAATGGGAAGGAGTTGGATATCACATCTCATGCAATAGGGAGGGTCTCAGGATTGGAATGGGAAGGACTTAGATATCACATATCATGCTATAGGGAGGGTCTCAGTTTTGATATTAGAAGCATTGAGATATCACATCTCATGCTATCGGAAGTGTCTCAGGATTGGAATGGGAAGGAGCTGGATATCACATCTCATGCTAAAGGAAGGGTCTCAGGTTTGGAACGGGAAGGATTTGGATATCACATCTCATGTTATAGGAAGGGTCTCAGGTTTGGTATAAGCATTGAGATATCACATCTCTGCTATCGGAAGTGTCTCAGGATTGGAATGGGAAGGAGTTGGATATCCCATCTCATGTTATAGGACGGGTCTCAGGTTTGTTATTAGAATCATTGAGATATCATATTGCATGCTGTAGGAAGGGTCTAAGGGTTGGAATGTGAAGGACTTGGATATCACATCTCATGCTATAGATAGGCTCTTAGGTTTGGAAAGGGAAGGAGTTGGATATCACATTTCATGTTAGAGGAAGGATCTCAGGTTTGGTATTAGAAGCATTGAGATATCACATCTCATGCTATAGGAAGGGTCTCAGGATTGGAATGGGAAGCAGTTGGATATCACATCTCATGCTATAGGAAGGGTCTCAGGTTTGGTATAAGCCTTGAGATATCACATCTCATGCTATAGGACGGGTCTCAGGATTGGAATGGAAGGAGTTGGATATCACATCTCATGTTATAGGAAGGATCTCAGGTTTGGTATTAGAAGCATTGAGACATCACATCTCATGCTATAGGAAGGGTCTCAAGGTTGGAATGGGAAGGAGTTGGATATCACATCTCATCCAATAGGAAGGGTCTAAGGATTGGAATGGGATGGACTTGGATATCACATCTCATGTTATAGGTAGGCTCTCAGGTTTGGTATAAGCATTGAGATATCACATCTCATGCTATAGGAAGGGTCTCAGGATTGGAATGTGAAGGATTTGGATATCACATCTCATGCTAAAGGAAGGGTCTCAGGTTTGGTAGAAGCATTGAGATATCACGTCGCTGCTATCGGAAGGGTCTCAGGATTGGATTGGGAAGGAGTTGGATATCCCTTCTCATGCTATAGGAAGGGTCTCAGGATTTGAATGGCAAGGAGTTGGATATCACATCTCATGCCATAGGAAGGGTCTCAGGTTTGGTATAAGCATTGAGATATCACATCTCTGCTATCGGAAGGGTCTCAGGAGTGGATTGGGAAGGAGTTGGATATCCCTTCTCATGCTATAGGAAGTGTCTCAGGTTGGAATGGGAAGGAGTTGGATATCACATCTCAGGCTATAGGAAGGGTCTCAGGATTGGAATGGGAAGGAGTTGGATATCACATCTCATGCTATAGGAAGGGTCTCAGGCTTGGTATAAGCATTGAGATATCACATCTCATGCTATAGGAAGGGTCTCAGGATTGGAATGGAAGGAGTTGGATATCACATCTCATGTTATAGGAAGGATCTCAGGTTTGGTATTAGAAGCATTGAGACATCACATCTCATGCTATAGGAAGGGTCTCAGGATTGGAATGGGAAGGAGTTGGATATCAAATCTCATGCTATAGGAAGGGTCTCAGGATTGGAATGGGAAGGAGTTGAATATGACATCTCATGCCGTAGGAAGGGTCTCAGGTTTGGTATAAACATTGGGATATCACATCTCTGCTATCAAAAGGGTCTCAGGATTGGAATTGGAAGGAGTTGGATATCCCATCTCATGTTATAGGAAGAGTCTCAGGTTTGGTATTAGAAGCATTGAGATATCACATCTCATGCTATAGGAAGTGTCTCAGGATTGGAATGGGAAGGACTTGGATATCACATCTCATGCTATAGGTAGGGTCTTAAGTTTGACATTAGAAGCATTGAGATATCACATCTCATGCTATAGGAAGGGTCTGAGGATTGGAATGGGAAGGAGTTGGATATCACATCTCCTGCTATGGGAAGGGTCTCAGGTTTGGTATAAGCAGTGAGATATCTCATCTCATGCTATAGGAAGTGTCTCAGGATTGGAATGGGAAGGAGTTGGATATCACATCTCATGTTATAGGAAGGATCTCAGGTGTGGTATAAGCATTGAGATATCACATCTCTGCTATCGGAAGGGTCTCAAGATTGGAATCGGAAGGAGTTGGATATTCCCATCTCATGTTATAGGAAGGGTCTCAGGTTTGGTATTAGAAGCATTGAGATATCACATCTCATGCTATAGGAATGGTCTCAGGATTGGAATGGGAAGGACTTGGACATCACATCTCATGCTATAGGGAGGGTCTCAAGTTTGATATTAGAAGCTTTGAGATATCACATCTCATGATATCGGAAGGGTCTCAGGATTGGAATTGGAAGGAGTTGGATATCACATCTCATGATAAAGAACGGGTCTAAGGTTTGGAAGGGGAAGGATTTGGATATCACATCTCATGTTATATTACGGGTCTCAGGTTTGGTATTAGAAGCATTGAGATATCAAGTCTCATAGTATAGGAAGGGTCTCAGAATTGGAATGGGAAGGAGTTGGATATCCCATCTCATGTTATAGGAAGAGTCTCTGGTTTGGTATTAGAATCATTGAGATATTCACATCGCATGCTGTAGGAAGGGTCTAAGGATTGGAATGGGATGGATTGGATATCACATCTCATGCTATAGGTAGGCTCTCAGGTTTGGTATAAGCATTGAGATATCACATCTCATGCTATAGGAAGGGTCTCAGAATTGGAATGGGAAGGAGTTGGATATCACATCTCAAGCTATAGGAAGGGTCTCAGTATTGGAATGGGAAGGACTTGGATATCACATCTCATGCTATAGGAAGGCTCTCAGGTTTGGAAGGGGAAAGAGTTGGATATCTCATTTCATGTTAGAGGTAGGATCTCAGGTTTGGTATTAGAGGCATTGAGATATCACATCTCATGCTATCAGAAGGGTCTCAGGAATGGAATGGGAAGGATTTGGATATCACATCTCATGTTATAGGAAGGATCTCAGGTTTGGTATTAGAAGCATTGAGATATCACATCTCATGCTATCGGAAGGATCTCAGGTTTGGTATTAGAAGCATTGAGATATCACATCTCATGCTATCAGAAGAGTCTCAGGATTGGAATAGGAAGGAGTTGGATATCACTATTCATGCTAAAGGGAGGGTCTCAGGTTTGGAAGGGGAAGGATTTGGATATCACATCTCATGTTATCGGAAGGATCTCACGTTTGGTATTAGAAGTATTGAGATATCATATCTCATGCTATAGGAAGGGTCTCAGGATTGGAATGGGAAGGAGTTGGATATCACATCTCATGATATAGGGAGGGTCTCAGGATTGGAATGGGAAGGACTTAGATATCACATATCATGCTATAGGGAGGGTCTCAGTTTTGATATTAGAAGCATTGAGATATCACATCTCATGCTATCGGAAGTGTCTCAGGATTGGAATGGGAAGGAGCTGGATATCACATCTCATGCTAAAGGAAGGGTCTCAGGTTTGGAACGAGAAGGATTTGGATATCACATCTCATGTTATAGGAAGGGTCTCAGGTTTGGTATAAGCATTGAGATATCACATCTCTGCTATCGGAAGTGTCTCAGGATTGGAATGGGAAGGAGTTGGATATCCCATCTCATGTTATAGGACGGGTCTCAGGTTTGTTATTAGAATCATTGAGATATCATATTGCATGCTGTAGGAAGGGTCTAAGGGTTGGAATGTGAAGGACTTGGATATCACATCTCATGCTATAGATAGGCTCTTAGGTTTGGAAAGGGAAGGAGTTGGATATCACATTTCATGTTAGAGGAAGGATCTCAGGTTTGGTATTAGAAGCATTGAGATATCACATCTCATGCTATAGGAAGGGTCTCAGGATTGGAATGGGAAGCAGTTGGATATCACATCTCATGCTATAGGAAGGGTCTCAGGTTTGGTATAAGCATTGAGATATCACATCTCATGCTATAGGACGGGTCTCAGGATTGGAATGGAAGGAGTTGGATATCACATCTCATGTTATAGGAAGGATCTCAGGTTTGGTATTAGAAGCATTGAGACATCACATCTCATGCTATAGGAAGGGTCTCAGGGTTGGAATGGGAAGGAGTTGGATATCACATCTCATCCAATAGGAAGGGTCTCAGGTTTGGAATGGTAAGGAATTGGATATCACATCTCATGTTATAGGAAGGATCTCAGGTTTGGTATTAGAAGCATTGAGATATCACATCTCATGCTATAGGAAGGGTCTCAGGATTGGAATGTGAAGGATTTGGATATCACATCTCATGCTAAAGGAAGGGTCTCAGGTTTGGTAGAAGCATTGAGATATCACGTCGCTGCTATCGGAAGGGTCTCAGGATTGGATTGGGAAGGAGTTGGATATCCCATCTCATGTTATAGGACGGGTCTCAGGTTTGTTATTAGAATCATTGAGATATCATATTGCATGCTGTAGGAAGGGTCTAAGGGTTGGAATGTGAAGGACTTGGATATCACATCTCATGCTATAGATAGGCTCTTAGGTTTGGAAAGGGAAGGAGTTGGATATCACATTTCATGTTAGAGGAAGGATCTCAGGTTTGGTATTAGAAGCATTGAGATATCACATCTCATGCTATAGGAAGGGTCTCAGGATTGGAATGGGAAGCAGTTGGATATCACATCTCATGCTATAGGAAGGGTCTCAGGTTTGGTATAAGCATTGAGATATCACATCTCATGCTATAGGACGGGTCTCAGGATTGGAATGGAAGGAGTTGGATATCACATCTCATGTTATAGGAAGGATCTCAGGTTTGGTATTAGAAGCATTGAGACATCACATCTCATGCTATAGGAAGGGTCTCAGGGTTGGAATGGGAAGGAGTTGGATATCACATCTCATCCAATAGGAAGGGTCTCAGGTTTGGAATGGGAAGGAATTGGATATCACATCTCATGTTATAGGAAGGATCTCAGGTTTGGTATTAGAAGCATTGAGATATCACATCTCATGCTATAGGAAGGGTCTCAGGATTGGAATGTGAAGGATTTGGATATCACATCTCATGCTAAAGGAAGGGTCTCAGGTTTGGTAGAAGCATTGAGATATCACGTCGCTGCTATCGGAAGGGTCTCAGGATTGGATTGGGAAGGAGTTGGATATCCCTTCTCATGCTATAGGAAGGGTCTCAGGATTTGAATGGCAAGGAGTTGGATATCACATCTCATGCCATAGGAAGGGTCTCAGGTTTGGTATAAGCATTGAGATATCACATCTCTGCTATCGGAAGGGTCTCAGGATTGGATTGGGAAGGAGTTGGATATCCCTTCTCATGCTATAGGAAGTGTCTCAGGTTGGAATGGGAAGGAGTTGGATATCACATCTCATGTTATAGGAAGGGTCTCAGGATTGGAATGGGAAGGATTTGGATATCACATCTCTTGCTATAGGAAGGGTCTCAGGATTGGAATGGGTAGGAGTTGGATATTACTTTCTTGCTATAGGAAGGGTCTCATGTTTGGAATGGGAAGGAGTTGGATATCACATATGCTATAGTTAGTGTCTCAGGTTTGGAACGGGAAGGAGTTGGATATCCCATCTCATGTTATAGGAAGAGTCTCTGGTTTGGTATTAGAATCATTGAGATATCACATAGCATGCTGTAGGAAGGGTCTAAGGATTGGAATGGGATGGACTTGGATATCACATCTCATGTTATAGGTAGGCTCTCAGGTTTGCTATAAGCATTGAGATATCACATCTCATGCTATAGGAAGGGTCACAGGATTGGAATGGGAAGGAATTGGATATCACATCTCATGCTATAGGAAGGGTCTCAGATTTGGTATAAGCATTGAGATATCACATCTCATGCTAAAGGAAGGGTCTCAGGATTGGAATGGGAAGGAGTTGTATATGACATCTCAGGCCATAGGAAGGTTCTCAGGTTTGGTATAAGCATTGAGATATCACATCTCTGCTATCGGAAAGGTCTCAGGATTGGAATGGGAAGGAGTTGGATATCCCATCTCATGTTATAGGAAGGGTCTCAGGTTTGGTATTAGAAGCATAGAGATATCACATCTCATGCTATAGGAAGGGTCTCAGGATTGGAATGGGAAGGACTTGGATGTCACATCTCATGCTATAGGTAGGGTCTCAAGTTTGATATTAGAAGCATTGAGATAACAAATCTCATGATATCGGAAGGGTCTCAGGATTGGAATGGGAAGGAGTTGGATATCACATCTCATGATAAAGGAAGGGTCTAAGGTTTGGAAGGGGAAGGATTTGGATATCACATCTCATGTTATAGGACGGGTCTCAGGTTTAATATTAGAAGCATTGAGATATCAAGTCTCATGGTATAAGAAGGGTCTCAGAATTGGAATGGGAAGGAGTTGGATATCACACCTCAAGCTATAGGAAGGGTCTCAGGATTGGAATGGGAAGGAGTTTGATATCACATCTCATGCCATAGTATGGGTCTCAGGTTTGGTAGAAGCATTGGGATATCACATCTCATGCTATCGGAAGGGTATCAGTATTGGATTTGGAAGAAGTTGGATATCCCATCTCATGCTATAGGAAGGGTCTCAGGTTGGAATGGGAAGGACTTGGATATCATATCTCATGCTATAGGACGGGTCTCAGGTTTGTTATTAGAATCATTGAGATATCATATTGCCTGCTGTATGAAGGGTCTAAGGATTGGAATGGGAAGGACCTGGTTATCACATCTCATGCTATAGAACGGCTCTCAGGTTTGGAAAGGGAAGGAGTTGGATATCACATCTCATGTTATAGGATGGATCTCAGGTTTGGTATTAGAAGTATTGAGATATCACATCTCATGCTATAGGAAGGGTCTCAGGATTGGAATGGGAAGGAGTTGGATATCACATCTCATGCTAAAGGAAGGGTCTCAGGTTTGGTAGAAGCATTGAGATATCACATCTCATGCTATAGGAAGGGTCTCAGGATTGGAATGGGAAGGACTTAGATATCACATATCATGCTATAGGGAGGGTCTCAGTTTTGATATTAGAAGCATTGAGATATCACATCTCATGCTATCGGAAGTGTCTCAGGATTGGAATGGGAAGGAGCTGGATATCACATCTCATGCTAAAGGAAGGGTCTCAGGTTTGGAACGGGAAGGAGTTGGATATCACATCTCATGTTATAGGAAGGGTCTCAGGTTTGGTATAAACATTGAGATATCACATCTCTGCTATCGGACGTGTCTCAGGATTGGAATGGGAAGGAGTTGGATATCCCATCTCATGTTATAGGACGGGTCTCAGGTTTGTTATTGGAATCATTGAGATATCATATTGCATGCTGTAGGAAGGGTCTAAGGGTTGGAATGTGAAGGACTTGGATATCACATCTCATGCTATAGATAGGCTCTTAGGTTTGGAAAGGGAAGGAGTTGGATCTCACATTTCATGTTAGAGGAAGGATCTCAGGTTTGGTATTAGAAGCATTGAGATATCACATCTCATGCTATAGGAAGGGTCTCAGGATTGGAATGGGAAGGAGTTGGATATCACATCTCATGCTATAGGAAGGGTCTCAGGTTTGGTATAAGCATTGAGATATCACATCTCATGCTATAGGAAGGGTCTCAGGATTGGAATGGAAGGAGTTGGATATCAGATCTCATGTTATAGGAAGGATCTCAGGTTTGGTATTAGAAGCATTGAGACATCACATCTCATGCTATAGGAAGGGTCTCAGGATTGGAATGGGAAGGAGTTGGATATCAAATCTCATGCTATAGGAAGGGTCTCAGGATTGGAATGGGAAGGAGTTGAATATGACATCTCATGCCGTAGGAAGGGTCTCAGGTTTGGTATAAACATTGAGATATCACATCTCTGCTATCAAAAGGGTCTCAGGATTGGAATGGAAGGAGTTGGATATCACATCTCATGTTATAGGAAGGATCTCAGGTTTGGTATTAGAAGCATTGAGACATCACATCTCATGCTATAGGAAGGGTCTCAAGGTTGGAATGGGAAGGAGTTGGATATCACATCTCATCCAATAGGAAGGGTCTAAGGATTGGAATGGGATGGACTTGGATATCACATCTCATGTTATAGGTAGGCTCTCAGGTTTGGTATAAGCATTGAGATATCACATCTCATGCTATAGGAAGGGTCTCAGAATTGGAATGGGAAGGAGTTGGATATCACATCTCAAGCTATAGGAAGGGTCTCAGTATTGGAATGGGAAGGACTTGGATATCACATCTCATGCTATAGGAAGGCTCTCAGGTTTGGAAGGGGAAAGAGTTGGATATCTCATTTCATGTTAGAGGTAGGATCTCAGGTTTGGTATTAGAGGCATTGAGATATCACATCTCATGCTATCAGAAGGGTCTCAGGAATGGAATGGGAAGGAGTTAGATATCACATCTCATGCTAAAGGGAGGGTCTCAGGTTTGGAAGGGGAAGGATTTGGATATCACATCTCATGTTATAGGAAGGATCTCAGGTTTGGTATTAGAAGCATTGAGATATCACATCTCATGCTATCGGAAGGATCTCAGGTTTGGTATTAGAAGCATTGAGATATCACATCTCATGCTATCAGAAGAGTCTCAGGATTGGAATAGGAAGGAGTTGGATATCACATTTCATGCTAAAGGGAGGGTCTCAGGTTTGGAAGGGGAAGGATTTGGATATCACATCTCATGTTATCGGAAGGATCTCACGTTTGGTATTAGAAGTATTGAGATATCATATCTCATGCTATAGGAAGGGTCTCAGGATTGGAATGGGAAGGAGTTGGATATCACATCTCATGCTATAGGGAGGGTCTCAGGATTGGAATGGGAAGGACTTAGATATCACATATCATGCTATAGGGAGGGTCTCAGTTTTGATATTAGAAGCATTGAGATATCACATCTCATGCTATCGGAAGTGTCTCAGGATTGGAATGGGAAGGAGCTGGATATCACATCTCATGCTAAAGGAAGGGTCTCAGGTTTGGAACGGGAAGGATTTGGATATCACATCTCATGTTATAGGAAGGGTCTCAGGTTTGGTATAAGCATTGAGATATCACATCTCTGCTATCGGAAGTGTCTCAGGATTGGAATGGGAAGGAGTTGGATATCCCATCTCATGTTATAGGACGGGTCTCAGGTTTGTTATTAGAATCATTGAGATATCATATTGCATGCTGTAGGAAGGGTCTAAGGGTTGGAATGTGAAGGACTTGGATATCACATCTCATGCTATAGATAAGCTCTTAGGTTTGGAAAGGGAAGGAGTTGGATATCACATTTCATGTTAGAGGAAGGATCTCAGGTTTGGTATTAGAAGCATTGAGATATCACATCTCATGCTATAGGAAGGGTTTCAGGATTGGAATGGGAAGCAGTTGGATATCACATCTCATGCTATAGGAAGGGTCTCAGGTTTGGTATAAGCCTTGAGATATCACATCTCATGCTATAGGACGGGTCTCAGGATTGGAATGGAAGGAGTTGGATATCACATCTCATGTTATAGGAAGGATCTCAGGTTTGGTATTAGAAGCATTGAGACATCACATCTCATGGTATAGGAAGGGTCTCAAGGTTGGAATGGGAAGGAGTTGGATATTACATCTCATCCAATAGGAAGGGTCTCAGGTTTGGAATGGGAAGGAATTGGATATCACATCTCATGTTATAGGAAGGATCTCAGGTTTGGTATTAGAAGCATTGAGATATCACATCTCATGCTATAGGAAGGGTCTCAGGATTGGAATGTGAAGGATTTGGATATCACATCTCATGCTAAAGGAAGGGTCTCAGGTTTGGTAGAAGCATTGAGATATCACGTCGCTGCTATCGGAAGGGTCTCAGGATTGGATTGGGAAGGAGTTGGATATCCCTTCTCATGCTATAGGAAGGGTCTCAGGATTTGAATGGCAAGGAGTTGGATATCACATCTCATGCCATATGAAGGGACTCAGGTTTGGTATAAGCATTGAGATATCACATCTCTGCTATCGGAAGGGTCTCAGGATTGGATTGGGAAGGAGTTGGATATCCCTTCTCATGCTATAGGAAGTGTCTCAGGTTGGAATGGGAAGGAGTTGGATATCACATCTCATGTTATAGGAAGGGTCTCAGGATTGGAATGGGAAGGATTTGGATATCACATCTCTTGCTATAGGAAGGGTCTCAGGATTGGAATGGGTAGGAGTTGGATATTACTTTCTTGCTATAGGAAGGGTCTCATGTTTGGAATGGGAAGGAGTTGGATATCACATATGCTATAGTTAGTGTCTCAGGTTTGGAACGGGAAGGAGTTGGATATCACATCTCATGTTATAGGAAGGGTCTCAGGTTTGGTATAAGCATTGAGATATCACATCTCTGCTATCGGAAGCGGCTCAGGATTGGAATGGGAAGGAGTTGGATATCCCATCTCATGTTATAGGAAGAGTCTCTGGTTTGGTATTAGAATTATTGAGATATCACAACGCATGCTGTAGGAAGGGTCTAAGGATTGGAATGGGATAGACTTGGATATCACATCTCATGTTATAGGTAGGCTCTCAGGTTTGGTATAAGCATTGAGATATCACATCTCATGCTATAGGAAGGGTCTCAGGATTGGAATGGGAAGGAATTGGATATCACATCTCATGCTATAGGAAGGGTCTCAGATTTGGTATAAGCATTGAGATATCACATCTCATGCTAAAGGAAGGGTCTCAGGATTGGAATGGGAAGGAGTTGTATATGACATCTCAGGCCATAGGAAGGTTCTCAGGTTTGGTATAAGCATTGAGATATCACATCTCTGCTATCGGAAAGGTCTCAGGATTGGAATGGGAAGGAGTTGGATATCCCATCTCATGTTATAGGAAGGGTCTCAGGTTTGGTATTAGAAGCATAGAGATATCACATCTCATGCTATAGGAAGGGTCTCAGGATTGGAATGGGAAGGACTTGGATGTCACATCTCATGCTATAGGGAGGGTCTCAAGTTTGATATTAGAAGCATTGAGATAACAAATCTCATGATATCGGAAGGGTCTCAGGATTGGAATGGGAAGGAGTTGGATATCACATCTCATGATAAAGGAAGGGTCTAAGGTTTGGAAGGGGAAGGATTTGGATATCACATCTCATGTTATAGGACGGGTCTCAGGTTTAATATTAGAAGCATTGAGATATCAAGTCTCATGGTATAAGAAGGGTCTCAGAATTGGAATGGGAAGGAGTTGGATATCACACCTCAAGCTATAGGAAGGGTCTCAGGATTGGAATGGGAAGGAGTTTGATATCACATCTCATGCCATAGTATGGGTCTCAGGTTTGGTAGAAGCATTGGGATATCACATCTCATGCTATCGGAAGGGTATCAGTATTGGATTTGGAAGAAGTTGGATATCCCATCTCATGCTATAGGAATGGTCTCAGGTTGGAATGGGAAGGAGTTGGATATCACATTTCATGTTATAGGAAGGGTCTCAGGATTGGAATGCGAAGGACTTGGATATCATATCTCATGCTATAGGACGGGTCTCAGGTTTGTTATTAGAATCATTGAGATATCATATTGCATGCTATAGGAAGGGTCTCAGGATTGGAATGGGAAGCAGTTGGATATCACATCTCATGCTATAGGAAGGGTCTCAGGATTGGAATAGAAGGAGTTGGATATCACATCTCATGTTATAGGAACGATCTCAGGTTTGGTATTAGAAGCATTGAGACATCACATCTCATGCTATAGGAAGGGTCTCAGGATTGGAATAGAAGGAGTTGGATATCACATCTCATGTTATAGGAACGATCTCAGGTTTGGTATTAGAAGCATTGAGACATCACATCTCATGCTATAGGAAGGGTCTCAAGGTTGGAATGGGAAGGAGTTGGATATCACATCTCATCCAATAGGAAGGGTCTCAGGTTTGGAATGGGGAGGAATTGGATATCACATCTCATGTTATAGGAAGGATCTCAGGTTTGGTATTAGAAGCATTGAGATATCACATCTCATGCTATAGGAAGGGTCTCAGGATTGGAATGTTAAGGATTTGGATATCACATCTCATGCTAAAGGAAGGGTCTCAGGTTTGGTAGAAGCATTGAGATATCACGTCGCTGCTATCGGAAGGGTCTCAGGATTGGATTGGGAAGGAGTTGGATATCCCTTCTCATGCTATAGGAAGGGTCTCAGGATTTGAATGGCAAGGAGTTGGATATCACATCTCATGCCATAGGAAGGGTCTCAGGTTTGGTATAAGCATTGAGATATCACATCTCTGCTATCGGAAGGGTCTCAGGATTGGATTGGGAAGGAGTTGGATATCCCTTCTCATGCTATAGGAAGTGTCTCAGGTTGGAATGGGAAGGAGTTGGATATCACATCTCATGTTATAGGAAGGGTCTCAGGATTGGAATGGGAAGGATTTGGATATCACATCTCTTGCTATAGGAAGGGTCTCAGGATTGGAATGGGTAGGAGTTGGATATTACTTTCTTGCTATAGGAAGGGTCTCATGTTTGGAATGGGAAGGAGTTGGATATCACATATGCTATAGTTAGTGTCTCAGGTTTGGAACGGGAAGGAGTTGGATATCACATCTCATGTTATAGGAAGGGTCTCAGGTTTGGTATAAGCATTGAGATATCACATCTCTGCTATCAGAAGCGGCTCAGGATTGGAATGGGAAGGAGTTGGATATCCCATCTCATGTTATAGGAAGAGTCTCTGGTTTGGTATTAGAATTATTGAGATATCACATCGCATGCTGTAGGAAGGGTCTAAGGATTGGAATGGGATAGACTTGGTTATCACATCTCATGTTATAGGTAGGCTCTCAGGTTTTGTATAAGCATTGAGATATCACATCTCATGCTATAGGAAGGGTCTCAGGATTGGAATGGGAAGGAATTGGATATCACATCTCATGCTATAGGAAGGGTCTCAGATTTGGTATAAGCATTGAGATATCACATCTCATGCTAAAGGAAGGGTCTCAGGATTGGAATGGGAAGGAGTTGTATATGACATCTCAGGCCATAGGAAGGTTCTCAGGTTTGGTATAAGCATTGAGATATCACATCTCTGCTATCGGAAAGGTCTCAGGATTGGAATGGGAAGGAGTTGGATATCCCATCTCATGTTATAGGAAGGGTCTCAGGTTTGGTATTAGAAGCATAGAGATATCACATCTCATGCTATAGGAAGGGTCTCAGGATTGGAATGGGAAGGACTTGGATGTCACATCTCATGCTATAGGGAGGGTCTCAAGTTTGATATTAGAAGCATTGAGATAACAAATCTCATGATATCGGAAGGGTCTCAGGATTGGAATGGGAAGGAGTTGGATATCACATCTCATGATAAAGGAAGGGTCTAAGGTTTGGAAGGGGAAGGATTTGGATATCACATCTCATGTTATAGGACGGGTCTCAGGTTTAATATTAGAAGCATTGAGATATCAAGTCTCATGGTATAAGAAGGGTCTCAGAATTGGAATGGGAAGCAGTTGGATATCACACCTCAAGCTATAGGAAGGGTCTCAGGATTGGAATGGGAAGTAGTTTGATATCACATCTCATGCCATAGTATGGGTCTCAGGTTTGGTAGAAGCATTGGGATATCACATCTCATGCTATCGGAAGGGTATCAGTATTGGATTTGGAAGAAGTTGGATATCCCATCTCATGCTATAGGAAGGGTCTCAGGTTGGAATGGGAAGGAGTTGGATATCACATTTCATGTTATAGGAAGGGTCTCAGGATTGGAATGGGAAGGACTTGGATATCATATCTCATGCTATAGGACGGGTCTCAGGTTTGTTATTAGAATCATTGAGATATCATATTGCATGCTGTAGGAAGGGTTAAGGATTGGAATGGGAAGGACCTGGATATCACATCTCATGCTATAGAACGGCTCTCAGGTTTGGAAAGGGAAGGAGTTGGATATCACATCTCATGTTATAGGATGGATCTCAGGTTTGGTATTAGAAGTATTGAGATATCACATCTCATGTTATCGGAAGGATCTCAGGTTTGGTATTAGAAGTATTGAGATATCACATCTCATGCTATAGAAAGGGTTTCAGGATTGGAATGGGAAGGAGTTGGATATCACATCTCATGCTAAAGGAAGGGTCTCAGGTTTGGTAGAAGCATTGAGATATCACATCTCATGCTATAGGAAGGGTCTCAGGATTGGAATGGGAAGGACTTAGATATCACATATCATGCTATAGGGAGGGTCTCAGTTTTGATATTAGAAGCATTGAGATATCACATCTCATGCTATCGGAAGTGTCTCAGGATTGGAATGGGAAGGAGCTGGATATCACATCTCATGTTATAGGATGGATCTCAGGTTTGGTATTAGAAGTATTGAGATATCACATCTCATGTTATCGGAAGGATCTCAGGTTTGGTATTAGAAGTATTGAGATATCACATCTCTGCTATCGGAAGTGTCTCAGGATTGGAATGGGAAGGAGTTGGATATCCCATCTCATGTTATAGGACGGGTCTCAGGTTTGTTATTAGAATCATTGAGATATCATATTGCATGCTGTAGGAAGGGTCTAAGGGTTGGAATGTGAAGGACTTGGATATCACATATCATGCTATAGATAGGCTCTTAGGTTTGGAAAGGGAAGGAGTTGGATCTCACATTTCATGTTAGAGGAAGGATCTCAGGTTTGGTATTAGAAGCATTGAGATATCACATCTCATGCTATAGGAAGGGTCTCAGGATTGGAATGGGAAGGAGTTGGATATCACATCTCATGCTATAGGAAGGGTCTCAGGTTTGGTATAAGCATTAAGATATCACATCTCATGCTATAGGAAGGGTCTCAGGATTGGAATGGAAGGAGTTGGATATCACATCTCATGTTATAGGAAGGATCTCAGGTTTGGTATTAGAAGCATTGAGACATCACATCTCATGCTATAGGAAGGGTCTCAGGATTGGAATGGGAAGGAGTTGGATATCAAATCTCATGCTATAGGAAGCGTCTCAGGATTGGAATGGGAAGGAGTTGAATATGACATCTCATGCCGTAGGAAGGGTCTCAGGTTTGGTATAAACATTGAGATATCACATCTCTGCTATCAAAAGGGTCTCAGGATTGGAATGGGAAGGAGTTGGATATCCCATCTCATGTTATAGGAAGAGTCTCAGGTTTGGTATTAGAAGCATTGAGATATCACATCTCATGCTATAGGAAGTGTCTCAGGATTGGAATGGGAAGGAGTTGGATATCACATCTCATGTTATAGGAAGGGTCTCAGGATTGGAATGGGAAGGATTTGGATATCACATCTCTTGCTATAGGAAGGGTCTCAGGATTGGAATGGGTAGGAGTTGGATATTACTTTCTTGCTATAGGAAGGGTCTCATGTTTGGAATGGGAAGGAGTTGGATATCACATATGCTATAGTTAGTGTCTCAGGTTTGGAACGGGAAGGAGTTGGATATCACATCTCATGTTATAGGAAGGGTCTCAGGTTTGGTATAAGCATTGAGATATCACATCTCTGCTATCGGAAGCGGCTCAGGATTGGAATGGGAAGGAGTTGGATATCCCATCTCATGTTATAGGAAGAGTCTCTGTTTGGTATTAGAATCATTGAGATATCACATCGCATGCTGTAGGAAGGGTCTAAGGATTGGAATGGGATGGACTTGGATATCACATCTCATGCTATAGGAAGGGTCTCAGATTTGGTATAAGCATTGAGATATCACATCTCATGCTAAAGGAAGGGTCTCAGGATTGGAATGGGAAGGAGTTGTATATGACATCTCAGGCCATAGGAAGGTTCTCAGGTTTGGTATAAGCATTGAGATATCACATCTCTACTATCGGAAAGGTCTCAGGATTGGAATGGGAAGGAGTTGGATATCCCATCTCATGTTATAGGAAGGGTCTCAGGTTTGGTATTAGAAGCATAGAAATATCACATCTCATGCTATAGGAAGGGTCTCAGGATTGGAATGGGAAGGACTTGGATGTCACATCTCATGCTATAGGGAGGGTCTCAAGTTTGATATTAGAAGCATTGAGATAACAAATCTCATGATATCGGAAGGGTCTCAGGATTGGAATGGGAAGGAGTTGGATATCACATCTCATGATAAAGGAAGGGTCTAAGGTTTGGAAGGGGA
Source organism: Ambystoma mexicanum (assembly GCF_040938575.1). NCBI lineage: Eukaryota > Metazoa > Chordata > Amphibia > Caudata > Ambystomatidae > Ambystoma > Ambystoma mexicanum. The sequence continues at coordinate 7,753,014 of NC_090922.1, read as the reverse complement.
AGGATTTGGATATCACATCTCATGTTATAGGACGGGTCTCAGGTTTAATATTAGAAGCATTGAGATATCAAGTCTCATGGTATAAGAAGGGTCTCAGAATTGGAATGGGAAGGAGTTGGATATCACACCTCAAGCTATAGGAAGGGTCTCAGGATTGGAATGGGAAGGAGTTTGATATCACATCTCATGCCATAGTATGGGTCTCAGGTTTGGTAGAAGCATTGGGATATCACATCTCATGCTATCGGAAGGGTATCAGTATTGGATTTGGAAGAAGTTGGATATCCCATCTCATGCTATAGGAAGGGTCTCAGGTTGGAATGGGAAGGACTTGGATATCATATCTCATGCTATAGGACGGGTCTCAGGTTTGTTATTAGAATCATTGAGATATCATATTGCCTGCTGTATGAAGGGTCTAAGGATTGGAATGGGAAGGACCTGGTTATCACATCTCATGCTATAGAACGGCTCTCAGGTTTGGAAAGGGAAGGAGTTGGATATCACATCTCATGTTATAGGATGGATCTCAGGTTTGGTATTAGAAGTATTGAGATATCACATCTCATGTTATCGGAAGGATCTCAGGTTTGGTATTAGAAGTATTGAGATATCACATCTCATGCTATAGGAAGGGTCTCAGGATTGGAATGGGAAGGAGTTGGATATCACATCTCATGCTAAAGGAAGGGTCTCAGGTTTGGTAGAAGCATTGAGATATCACATCTCATGCTATAGGAAGGGTCTCAGGATTGGAATGGGAAGGACTTAGATATCACATATCATGCTATAGGGAGGGTCTCAGTTTTGATATTAGAAGCATTGAGATATCACATCTCATGCTATCGGAAGTGTCTCAGGATTGGAATGGGAAGGAGCTGGATATCACATCTCATGCTAAAGGAAGGGTCTCAGGTTTGGAACGGGAAGGAGTTGGATATCACATCTCATGTTATAGGAAGGGTCTCAGGTTTGGTATAAACATTGAGATATCACATCTCTGCTATCGGACGTGTCTCAGGATTGGAATGGGAAGGAGTTGGATATCCCATCTCATGTTATAGGACGGGTCTCAGGTTTGTTATTGGAATCATTGAGATATCATATTGCATGCTGTAGGAAGGGTCTAAGGGTTGGAATGTGAAGGACTTGGATATCACATCTCATGCTATAGATAGGCTCTTAGGTTTGGAAAGGGAAGGAGTTGGATCTCACATTTCATGTTAGAGGAAGGATCTCAGGTTTGGTATTAGAAGCATTGAGATATCACATCTCATGCTATAGGAAGGGTCTCAGGATTGGAATGGGAAGGAGTTGGATATCACATCTCATGCTATAGGAAGGGTCTCAGGTTTGGTATAAGCATTGAGATATCACATCTCATGCTATAGGAAGGGTCTCAGGATTGGAATGGAAGGAGTTGGATATCAGATCTCATGTTATAGGAAGGATCTCAGGTTTGGTATTAGAAGCATTGAGACATCACATCTCATGCTATAGGAAGGGTCTCAGGATTGGAATGGGAAGGAGTTGGATATCAAATCTCATGCTATAGGAAGGGTCTCAGGATTGGAATGGGAAGGAGTTGAATATGACATCTCATGCCGTAGGAAGGGTCTCAGGTTTGGTATAAACATTGAGATATCACATCTCTGCTATCAAAAGGGTCTCAGGATTGGAATGGGAAGGAATTGGATATCCCATCTCATGTTATAGGAAGAGTCTCAAGTTTGGTATTAGAAGCATTGAGATATCACATCTCATGCTCTAGGAAGTGTCTCAGGATTGGAATGGGAAGGACTTGGATATCACATCTCATGCTATAGGTAGGGTCTCAAGTTTGACATTAGAAGCATTGAGATATCACATCTCATGCTATAGGAAGGGTCTGAGGATTGGAATGGGAAGGAGTTGGATATCACATCTCCTGCTATGGGAAGGGTCTCAGGTTTGGTATAAGCAGTGAGATATCACATCTCATGCTATAGGAAGTGTCTCAGGATTGGAATGGGAAGGAGTTGGATATCACATCTCATGTTATAGGAAGGATCTCAGGTTTGGTATAAGCATTGAGATATCACATCTCTGCTATCGGAAGGGTCTCAAGATTGGAATGGGAAGGAGTTGGATATTCCCATCTCATGTTATAGGAAGGGTCTCAGGTTTGGTATTAGAAGCATTGAGATATCACATCTCATGCTATAGGAAGGGTCTCAGGATTGGAATGGGAAGGACTTGGATATCACATCTCATGCTATAGGGAGGGTCTCAAGTTTGATATTAGAAGCTTTGAGATATCACATCTCATGATATCGGAAGGGTCTCAGGATTGGAATGGGAAGGAGTTGGATATCACATCTCATGATAAAGGAAGGGTCTAAGGTTTGGAAGGGGAAGGATTTGGATATCACATCTCATGTTATATTACGGGTCTCAGGTTTGGTATTAGAAGCATTGAGATATCAAGTCTCATAGTATAGGAAGGGTCTCAGAATTGGAATGGGAAGGAGTTGGATATCCCATCTCATGTTATAGGAAGAGTCTCTGGTTTGGTATTAGAATCATTGAGATATCACATCGCATGCTGTAGGAAGGGTCTAAGGATTGGAATGGGATGGACTTGGATATCACTTCTCATGTTATAGGTAGGCTCTCCGGTTTGGTATAAGCATTGAGATATCACATCTCATGCTATAGGAAGGGTCTCAGAATTGGAATGGGAAGGAGTTGGATATCACATCTCAAGCTATAGGAAGGGTCTCAGTATTGGAATGGGAAGGACTTGGATATCACATCTCATGCTATAGGAAGGCTCTCAGGTTTGGAAGGGGAAAGAGTTGGATATCTCATTTCATGTTAGAGGTAGGATCTCAGGTTTGGTATTAGAGGCATTGAGATATCACATCTCATGCTATCAGAAGGGTCTCAGGAATGGAATGGGAAGGAGTTAGATATCACATCTCATGCTAAAGGGAGGGTCTCAGGTTTGGAAGGGGAAGGATTTGGATATCACATCTCATGTTATAGGAAGGATCTCAGGTTTGGTATTAGAAGCATTGAGATATCACATCTCATGCTATCGGAAGGATCTCAGGTTTGGTATTAGAAGCATTGAGATATCACATCTCATGCTATCAGAAGAGTCTCAGGATTGGAATAGGAAGAAGTTGGATATCACATTTCATGCTAAAGGGAGGGTCTCAGGTTTGGAAGGGGAAGGATTTGGATATCACATCTCATGTTATCGGAAGGATCTCACGTTTGGTATTAGAAGTATTGAGATATCATATCTCATGCTATAGGAAGGGTCTCAGGATTGGAATGGGAAGGAGTTGGATATCACATCTCATGCTATAGGGAGCGTCTCAGGATTGGAATGGGAAGGACTTAGATATCACATATCATGCTATAGGGAGGGTCTCAGTTTTGATATTAGAAGCATTGAGATATCACATCTCATGCTATCGGAAGTGTCTCAGGATTGGAATGGGAAGGAGCTGGATATCACATCTCATGCTAAAGGAAGGGTCTCAGGTTTGGAACGGGAAGGATTTGGATATCACATCTCATGTTATAGGAAGGGTCTCAGGTTTGGTATAAGCATTGAGATATCACATCTCTGCTATCGGAAGTGTCTCAGGATTGGAATGGGAAGGAGTTGGATATCCCATCTCATGTTATAGGACGGGTCTCAGGTTTGTTATTAGAATCATTGAGATATCATATTGCATGCTGTAGGAAGGGTCTAAGGGTTGGAATGTGAAGGACTTGGATATCACATCTCATGCTATAGATAGGCTCTTAGGTTTGGAAAGGGAAGGAGTTGGATATCACATTTCATGTTAGAGGAAGGATCTCAGGTTTGGTATTAGAAGCATTGAGATATCACATCTCATGCTATAGGAAGGGTCTCAGGATTGGAATGGGAAGCAGTTGGATATCACATCTCATGCTATAGGAAGGGTCTCAGGTTTGGTATAAGCCTTGAGATATCACATCTCATGCTATAGGACGGGTCTCAGGATTGGAATGGAAGGAGTTGGATATCACATCTCATGTTATAGGAAGGATCTCAGGTTTGGTATTAGAAGCATTGAGACATCACATCTCATGCTATAGGAAGGGTCTCAAGGTTGGAATGGGAAGGAGTTGGATATCACATCTCATCCAATAGGAAGGGTCTAAGGATTGGAATGGGATGGACTTGGATATCACATCTCATGTTATAGGTAGGCTCTCAGGTTTGGTATAAGCATTGAGATATCACATCTCATGCTATAGGAAGGGTCTCAGAATTGGAATGGGAAGGAGTTGGATATCACATCTCAAGCTATAGGAAGGGTCTCAGTATTGGAATGGGAAGGACTTGGATATCACATCTCATGCTATAGGAAGGCTCTCAGGTTTGGAAGGGGAAAGAGTTGGATATCTCATTTCATGTTAGAGGTAGGATCTCAGGTTTGGTATTAGAGGCATTGAGATATCACATCTCATGCTATCAGAAGGGTCTCAGGAATGGAATGGGAAGGAGTTAGATATCACATCTCATGCTAAAGGGAGGGTCTCAGGTTTGGAAGGGGAAGGATTTGGATATCACATCTCATGTTATAGGAAGGATCTCAGGTTTGGTATTAGAAGCATTGAGATATCACATCTCATGCTATCGGAAGGATCTCAGGTTTGGTATTAGAAGCATTGAGATATCACATCTCATGCTATCAGAAGAGTCTCAGGATTGGAATAGGAAGGAGTTGGATATCACATTTCATGCTAAAGGGAGGGTCTCAGGTTTGGAAGGGGAAGGATTTGGATATCACATCTCATGTTATCGGAAGGATCTCACGTTTGGTATTAGAAGTATTGAGATATCATATCTCATGCTATAGGAAGGGTCTCAGGATTGGAATGGGAAGGAGTTGGATATCACATCTCATGCTATAGGGAGGGTCTCAGGATTGGAATGGGAAGGACTTAGATATCACATATCATGCTATAGGGAGGGTCTCAGTTTTGATATTAGAAGCATTGAGATATCACATCTCATGCTATCGGAAGTGTCTCAGGATTGGAATGGGAAGGAGCTGGATATCACATCTCATGCTAAAGGAAGGGTCTCAGGTTTGGAACGGGAAGGATTTGGATATCACATCTCATGTTATAGGAAGGGTCTCAGGTTTGGTATAAGCATTGAGATATCACATCTCTGCTATCGGAAGTGTCTCAGGATTGGAATGGGAAGGAGTTGGATATCCCATCTCATGTTATAGGACGGGTCTCAGGTTTGTTATTAGAATCATTGAGATATCATATTGCATGCTGTAGGAAGGGTCTAAGGGTTGGAATGTGAAGGACTTGGATATCACATCTCATGCTATAGATAGGCTCTTAGGTTTGGAAAGGGAAGGAGTTGGATATCACATTTCATGTTAGAGGAAGGATCTCAGGTTTGGTATTAGAAGCATTGAGATATCACATCTCATGCTATAGGAAGGGTTTCAGGATTGGAATGGGAAGCAGTTGGATATCACATCTCATGCTATAGGAAGGGTCTCAGGTTTGGTATAAGCCTTGAGATATCACATCTCATGCTATAGGACGGGTCTCAGGATTGGAATGGAAGGAGTTGGATATCACATCTCATGTTATAGGAAGGATCTCAGGTTTGGTATTAGAAGCATTGAGACATCACATCTCATGCTATAGGAAGGGTCTCAAGGTTGGAATGGGAAGGAGTTGGATATCACATCTCATCCAATAGGAAGGGTCTCAGGTTTGGAATGGGAAGGAATTGGATATCACATCTCATGTTATAGGAAGGATCTCAGGTTTGGTATTAGAAGCATTGAGATATCACATCTCATGCTATAGGAAGGGTCTCAGGATTGGAATGTGAAGGATTTGGATATCACATCTCATGCTAAAGGAAGGGTCTCAGGTTTGGTAGAAGCATTGAGATATCACGTCGCTGCTATCGGAAGGGTCTCAGGATTGGATTGGGAAGGAGTTGGATATCCCTTCTCATGCTATAGGAAGGGTCTCAGGATTTGAATGGCAAGGAGTTGGATATCACATCTCATGCCATATGAAGGGACTCAGGTTTGGTATAAGCATTGAGATATCACATCTCTGCTATCGGAAGGGTCTCAGGATTGGATTGGGAAGGAGTTGGATATCCCTTCTCATGCTATAGGAAGTGTCTCAGGTTGGAATGGGAAGGAGTTGGATATCACATCTCTTGCTATAGGAAGGGTCTCAGGATTGGAATGGGTAGGAGTTGGATATTACTTTCTTGCTATAGGAAGGGTCTCATGTTTGGAATGGGAAGGAGTTGGATATCACATATGCTATAGTTAGTGTCTCAGGTTTGGAACGGGAAGGAGTTGGATATCACATCTCATGTTATAGGAAGGGTCTCAGGTTTGGTATAAGCATTGAGATATCACATCTCTGCTATCGGAAGCGGCTCAGGATTGGAATGGGAAGGAGTTGGATATCCCATCTCATGTTATAGGAAGAGTCTCTGGTTTGGTATTAGAATTATTGAGATATCACAACGCATGCTGTAGGAAGGGTCTAAGGATTGGAATGGGATAGACTTGGATATCACATCTCATGTTATAGGTAGGCTCTCAGGTTTGGTATAAGCATTGAGATATCACATCTCATGCTATAGGAAGGGTCTCAGGATTGGAATGGGAAGGAATTGGATATCACATCTCATGCTATAGGAAGGGTCTCAGATTTGGTATAAGCATTGAGATATCACATCTCATGCTAAAGGAAGGGTCTCAGGATTGGAATGGGAAGGAGTTGTATATGACATCTCAGGCCATAGGAAGGTTCTCAGGTTTGGTATAAGCATTGAGATATCACATCTCTGCTATCGGAAAGGTCTCAGGATTGGAATGGGAAGGAGTTGGATATCCCATCTCATGTTATAGGAAGGGTCTCAGGTTTGGTATTAGAAGCATAGAGATATCACATCTCATGCTATAGGAAGGGTCTCAGGATTGGAATGGGAAGGACTTGGATGTCACATCTCATGCTATAGGGAGGGTCTCAAGTTTGATATTAGATGCATTGAGATAACAAATCTCATGATATCGGAAGGGTCTCAGGATTGGAATGGGAAGGAGTTGGATATCACATCTCATGATAAAGGAAGGGTCTAAGGTTTGGAAGGGGAAGGATTTGGATATCACATCTCATGTTATAGGACGGGTCTCAGGTTTAATATTAGAAGCATTGAGATATCAAGTCTCATGGTATAAGAAGGGTCTCAGAATTGGAATGGGAAGGAGTTGGATATCACACCTCAAGCTATAGGAAGGGTCTCAGGATTGGAATGGGAAGGAGTTTGATATCACATCTCATGCCATAGTATGGGTCTCAGGTTTGGTAGAAGCATTGGGATATCACATCTCATGCTATCGGAAGGGTATCAGTATTGGATTTGGAAGAAGTTGGATATCCCATCTCATGCTATAGGAATGGTCTCAGGTTGGAATGGGAAGGAGTTGGATATCACATTTCATGTTATAGGAAGGGTCTCAGGATTGGAATGCGAAGGACTTGGATATCATATCTCATGCTATAGGACGGGTCTCAGGTTTGTTATTAGAATCATTGAGATATCATATTGCATGCTATAGGAAGGGTCTCAGGATTGGAATGGGAAGCAGTTGGATATCACATCTCATGCTATAGGAAGGGTCTCAGGTTTGGTATAAGCCTTGAGATATCACATCTCATGCTATAGGACGGGTCTCAGGATTGGAATAGAAGGAGTTGGATATCACATCTCATGTTATAGGAACGATCTCAGGTTTGGTATTAGAAGCTTTGAGACATCACATCTCATGCTATAGGAAGGGTCTCAAGGTTGGAATGGGAAGGAGTTGGATATCACATCTCATCCAATAGGAAGGGTCTCAGGTTTGGAATGGGGAGGAATTGGATATCACATCTCATGTTATAGGAAGGATCTCAGGTTTGGTATTAGAAGCATTGAGATATCACATCTCATGCTATAGGAAGGGTCTCAGGATTGGAATGTGAAGGATTTGGATATCACATCTCATGCTAAAGGAAGGGTCTCAGGTTTGGTAGAAGCATTGAGATATCACGTCGCTGCTATCGGAAGGGTCTCAGGATTGGATTGGGAAGGAGTTGGATATCCCTTCTCATGCTATAGGAAGGGTCTCAGGATTTGAATGGCAAGGAGTTGGATATCACATCTCATGCCATAGGAAGGGTCTCAGGTTTGGTATAAGCATTGAGATATCACATCTCTGCTATCGGAAGGGTCTCAGGATTGGATTGGGAAGGAGTTGGATATCCCTTCTCATGCTATAGGAAGTGTCTCAGGTTGGAATGGGAAGGAGTTGGATATCACATCTCATGTTATAGGAAGGGTCTCAGGATTGGAATGGGAAGGATTTGGATATCACATCTCTTGCTATAGGAAGGGTCTCAGGATTGGAATGGGTAGGAGTTGATTATTACTTTCTTGCTATAGGAAGGGTCTCATGTTTGGAATGGGAAGGAGTTGGATATCACATATGCTATAGTTAGTGTCTCAGGTTTGGAACGGGAAGGAGTTGGATATCACATCTCATGTTATAGGAAGGGTCTCAGGTTTGGTATAAGCATTGAGATATCACATCTCTGCTATCGGAAGCGGCTCAGGATTGGAATGGGAAGGAGTTGGATATCCCATCTCATGTTATAGGAAGAGTCTCTGGTTTGGTATTAGAATTATTGAGATATCACATCGCATGCTGTAGGAAGGGTCTAAGGATTGGAATGGGATAGACTTGGTTATCACATCTCATGTTATAGGTAGGCTCTCAGGTTTTGTATAAGCATTGAGATATCACATCTCATGCTATAGGAAGGGTCTCAGGATTGGAATGGGAAGGAATTGGATATCACATCTCATGCTATAGGAAGGGTCACAGATTTGGTATAAGCATTGAGATATCACATCTCATGCTAAAGGAAGGGTCTCAGGATTGGAATGGGAAGGAGTTGTATATGACATCTCAGGCCATAGGAAGGTTCTTAGGTTTGGTATAAGCATTGAGATATCACATCTCTGCTATCGGAAAGGTCTCAGGATTGGAATGGGAAGGAGTTGGATATCCCATCTCATGTTATAGGAAGGGTCTCAGGTTTGGTATTAGAAGCATAGAGATATCACATCTCATGCTATAGGAAGGGTCTCAGGATTGGAATGGGAAGGACTTGGATGTCACATCTCATGCTATAGGGAGGGTCTCAAGTTTGATATTAGAAGCATTGAGATAACAAATCTCATGATATCGGAAGGGTCTCAGGATTGGAATGGGAAGGAGTTGGATATCACATCTCATGATAAAGGAAGGGTCTAAGGTTTGGAAGGGGAAGGATTTGGATATCACATCTCATGTTATAGGACGGGTCTCAGGTTTAATATTAGAAGCATTGAGATATCAAGTCTCATGGTATAAGAAGGGTCTCAGAATTGGAATGGGAAGGAGTTGGATATCACACCTCAAGCTATAGGAAGGGTCTCAGGATTGGAATGGGAAGTAGTTTGATATCACATCTCATGCCATAGTATGGGTCTCAGGTTTGGTAGAAGCATTGGGATATCACATCTCATGCTATCGGAAGGGTTTCAGTATTGGATTTGGAAGAAGTTGGATATCCCATCTCATGCTATAGGAAGGGTCTCAGGTTGGAATGGTAAGGAGTTGGATATCACATTTCATGTTATAGGAAGGGTCTCAGGATTGGAATGGGAAGGACTTGGATATCATATCTCATGCTATAGGACGGGTCTCAGGTTTGTTATTAGAATCATTGAGATATCATATTGCATGCTGTAGGAAGGGTTAAGGATTGGAATGGGAAGGACCTGGATATCACATCTCATGCTATAGAACGGCTCTCAGGTTTGGAAAGGGAAGGAGTTGGATATCACATCTCATGTTATAGGATGGATCTCAGGTTTGGTATTAGAAGTATTGAGATATCACATCTCATGTTATCGGAAGGATCTCAGGTTTGGTATTAGAAGTATTGAGATATCACATCTCATGCTATAGAAAGGGTTTCAGGATTGGAATGGGAAGGAGTTGGATATCACATCTCATGCTAAAGGAAGGGTCTCAGGTTTGGTAGAAGCATTGAGATATCACATCTCATGCTATAGGAAGGGTCTCAGGATTGGAATGGGAAGGACTTAGATATCACATATCATGCTATAGGGAGGGTCTCAGTTTTGATATTAGAAGCATTGAGATATCACATCTCATGCTATCGGAAGTGTCTCAGGATTGGAATGGGAAGGAGCTGGATATCACATCTCATGTTATAGGATGGATCTCAGGTTTGGTATTAGAAGTATTGAGATATCACATCTCATGTTAACGGAAGGATCTCAGGTTTGGTATTAGAAGTATTGAGATATCACATCTCTGCTATCGGAAGTGTCTCAGGATTGGAATGGGAAGGAGTTGGATATCCCATCTCATGTTATAGGACGGGTCTCAGGTTTGTTATTAGAATCATTGAGATATCATATTGCATGCTGTAGGAAGGGTCTAAGGGTTGGAATGTGAAGGACTTGGATATCACATATCATGCTATAGATAGGCTCTTAGGTTTGGAAAGGGAAGGAGTTGGATCTCACATTTCATGTTAGAGGAAGGATCTCAGGTTTGGTATTAGAAGCATTGAGATATCACATCTCATGCTATAGGAAGGGTCTCAGGATTGGAATGGGAAGGAGTTGGATATCACATCTCATGCTATAGGAAGGGTCTCAGGTTTGGTATAAGCATTGAGATATCACATCTCATGCTATAGGAAGGGTCTCAGGATTGGAATGGAAGGAGTTGGATATCACATCTCATGTTATAGGAAGGATCTCAGGTTTGGTATTAGAAGCATTGAGACATCACATCTCATGCTATAGGAAGGGTCTCAGGATTGGAATGGGAAGGAGTTGGATATCAAATCTCATGCTATAGGAAGCGTCTCAGGATTGGAATGGGAAGGAGTTGAATATGACATCTCATGCCGTAGGAAGGGTCTCAGGTTTGGTATAAACATTGAGATATCACATCTCTGCTATCAAAAGGGTCTCAGGATTGGAATGGGAAGGAGTTGGATATCCCATCTCATGTTATAGGAAGAGTCTCAGGTTTGGTATTAGAAGCATTGAGATATCACATCTCATGCTATAGGAAGTGTCTCAGGATTGGAATGGGAAGGAGTTGGATACCACATCTCATGTTATAGGAAGGGTCTCAGGATTGGAATGGGAAGGATTTGGATATCACATCTCTTGCTATAGGAATTGTCTCAGGATTGGAATGGGTAGGAGTTGGATATTACTTTCTTGCTATAGGAAGGGTCTCATGTTTGGAATGGGAAGGAGTTGGATATCACATATGCTATAGTTAGTGTCTCAGGTTTGGAACGGGAAGGAGTTGGATATCACATCTCATGGTATAGGAAGGGTCTCAGGTTTGGTATAAGCATTGAGATATCACATCTCTGCTATCGGAAGCGGCTCAGGATTGGAATGGGAAGGAGTTGGATATCCCATCTCATGTTATAGGAAGAGTCTCTGTTTGGTATTAGAATCATTGAGATATCACATCGCATGCTGTAGGAAGGGTCTAAGGATTGGAATGGGATGGACTTGGATATCACATCTCATGTTATAGGTAGGCTCTCAGGTTTGGTATAAGCATTGAGATATCACATCTCATGCTATAGGAAGGGTCTCAGGATTGGAATGGGAAGGAATTGGATATCACATCTCATGCTATAGGAAGGGTCTCAGATTTGGTATAAGCATTGAGATATCACATCTCATGCTAAAGGAAGGGTCTCAGGATTGGAATGGGAAGGAGTTGTATATGACATCTCAGGCCATAGGAAGGTTCTCAGGTTTGGTATAAGCATTGAGATATCACATCTCTGCTATCGGAAAGGTCTCAGGATTGGAATGGGAAGGAGTTGGATATCCCATCTCATGTTATAGGAAGGGTCTCAGGTTTGGTATTAGAAGCATAGAAATATCACATCTCATGCTATAGGAAGGGTCTCAGGATTGGAATGGGAAGGACTTGGATGTCACATCTCATGCTATAGGGAGGGTCTCAAGTTTGATATTAGAAGCATTGAGATAACAAATCTCATGATATCGGAAGGGTCTCAGGATTGGAATGGGAAGGAGTTGGATATCACATCTCATGATAAAGGAAGGGTCTAAGGTTTGGAAGGGGAAGGATTTGGATATCACATCTCATGTTATAGGACGGGTCTCAGGTTTAATATTAGAAGCATTGAGATATCAAGTCTCATGGTATAAGAAAGGTCTCAGAATTGGAATGGGAAGGAGTTGGATATCACACCTCAAGCTATAGCAAGGGTCTCAGGATTGGAATGGGAAGGAGTTTGATATCACATCTCATGCCATAGTATGGGTCTCAGGTTTGGTAGAAGCATTGGGATATCACATCTCATGCTATCGGAAGGGTATCAGTATTGGATTTGGAAGAAGTTGGATATCCCATCTCATGCTATAGGAAGGGTCTCAGGTTGGAATGGGAAGGAGTTGGATATCACATTTCATGTTATAGGAAGGGTCTCAGGATTGGAATGGGAAGGACTTGGATATCATATCTCATGCTATAGGACGGGTCTCAGGTTTGTTATTAGAATCATTGAGATATCATATTGCATGCTGTAGGAAGGGTCTAAGGATTGGAATGGGAAGGACCTGGATATCACATCTCATGCTATAGAACGGCTCTCAGGTTTGGAAAGGGAAGGAGTTGGATATCACATCTCATGTTATAGGATGGATCTCAGGTTTGGTATTAGAAGTATTGAGATATCACATCTCATGCTATAGGAAGGGTCTCAGGATTGGAATGGGAAGGAGTTGGATATTACATCTCATGCTAAAGGAAGGGTCTCAGGTTTGGTAGAAGCATTGAGATATCACATCTCATGCTATAGGAAGGGTCTCAGGATTGGAATGGGAAGGACTTAGATATCACATATCATGCTATAGGGAGGGTCTCAGTTTTGATATTAGAAGCATTGAGATATCACATCTCATGCTATCGGAAGTGTCTCAGGATTGGAATGGGAAGGAGCTGGATATCACATCTCATGCTAAAGGAAGGGTCTCAGGTTTGGAACGGGAAGGAGTTGGATATCACATCTCATGTTATAGGAAGGGTCTCAGGTTTGGTATAAACATTGAGATATCACATCTCTGCTATCGGAAGTGTCTCAGGATTGGAATGGGAAGGAGTTGGATATCCCATCTCATGTTATAGGACGGGTCTCAGGTTGGTATTAGATTCATTGAGATATCATATTGCATGCTGTAGGAAGGGTCTAAGGGTTGGAATGTGAAGGACTTGGATATCACATCTCATGCTATAGATAGGCTCTTAGGTTTGGAAAGGGAAGGAGTTGGATCTCACATTTCATGTTAGAGGAAGGATCTCAGGTTTGGTATTAGAAGCATTGAGATATCACATCTCATGCTATAGGAAGGGTCTCAGGATTGGAATGGAAGGAGTTGGATATCACATCTCATGTTATAGGAAGGATCTCAGGTTTGGTATTAGAAGCATTGAGACATCACATCTCATGCTATAGGAAGGGTCTCAGGATTGGAATGGGAAGGAGTTGGATATCAAATCTCATGCTATAGGAAGGGTCTCAGGATTGGAATGGGAAGGAGTTGAATATGACATCTCATGCCGTAGGAAGGGTCTCAGGTTTGGTATAAACATTGAGATATCACATCTCTGCTATCAAAAGGGTCTCAGGATTGGAATGGGAAGGAGTTGGATATCCCATCTCATGTTATAGGAAGAGTCTCAGGTTTGGTATTAGAAGCATTGAGATATCACATCTCATGCTATAGGAAGGGTCTCAGGATTGGAATGGAAGGAGTTGGATATCACATCTCATGTTATAGGAAGGATCTCAGGTTTGGTATTAGAAGCATTGAGACATCACATCTCATGCTATAGGAAGGGTCTCAGGATTGGAATGGGAAGGAGTTGGATATCAAATCTCATGCTATAGGAAGGGTCTCAGGATTGGAATGGGAAGGAGTTGAATATGACATCTCATGCCGTAGGAAGGGTCTCAGGTTTGGTATAAACATTGAGATATCACATCTCTGCTATCAAAAGGGTCTCAGGATTGGAATGGGAAGGAGTTGGATATCCCATCTCATGTTATAGGAAGAGTCTCAGGTTTGGTATTAGAAGCATTGAGATATCACATCTCATGCTATAGGAAGTGTCTCAGGATTGGAATGGGAAGGACTTGGATATCACATCTCATGCTATAGGTAGGGTCTCAAGTTTGACATTAGAAGCATTGAGATATCACATCTCATGCTATAGGAAGGGTCTGAGGATTGGAATGGGAATGAGTTGGATATCACATCTCCTGCTATGGGAAGGGTCTCAGGTTTGGTATAAGCAGTGAGATATCACATCTCATGCTATAGGAAGTGTCTCAAGATTGGAATGGGAAGGAGTTGGATATCACATCTCATGTTATAGGAAGGATCTCAGGTTTGGTATAAGCATTGAGATATCACATCTCTGCTATCGGAAGGGTCTCAAGATTGGAATGGGAAGGAGTTGGATATTCCCATCTCATGTTATAGGAAGGGTCTCAGGTTTGGTATTAGAAGCATTGAGATATCACATCTCATGCTATAGGAAGGGTCTCAGGATTGGAATGGGAAGGACTTGGATATCACATCTCATGCTATAGGGAGGTTCTCAAGTTTGATATTAGAAGTTTGAGATATCACATCTCATGATATCGGAAGGGTCTCAGGATTGGAATGGGAATGAGTTGGATATCACATCTCATGATAAAGGAAGGGTCTAAGGTTTGGAAGGGGAAGGATTTGGATATCACATCTCATGTTATATTACGGGTCTCAGGTTTGGTATTAGAAGCATTGAGATATCAAGTCTCATAGTATAGGAAGGGTCTCAGAATTGGAATGGGAAGGAGTTGGATATCCCATCTCATGTTATAGGAAGAGTCTCTGGTTTGGTATTAAAATCATTGAGATATCACATCGCATGCTGTAGGAAGGGTCTAAGGATTGGAATGGGATGGAGTTGGATATCACATCTCATGTTATAGGTAGGCTCTCAGGTTTGGTATAAGCATTGAGATATCACATCTCATGCTATAGGAAGGGTCTCAGAATTGGAATGGGAAGGAGTTGGATATCACAGCTCAAGCTATAGGAAGGGTCTCAGTATTGAAATGGGAAGGACTTGGATATCACATCTCATGCTATAGGAAGGCTCTCAGGTTTGGAAGGGGAAAGAGTTGGATATCTCATTTCATGTTAGAGGTAGGATCTCAGGTTTGGTATTAAAGGCATTGAGATATCACATCTCATGCTATCAGAAAGGTCTCAGGATTGGAATGGGAAGGAGTTGGATATCACATCTCATGATAAAGGAAGGGTCTAAGGTTTGGAAGGGGAAGGATTTGGATATCACATCTCATGTTATAGGACGGGTCTCAGGTTTAATATTAGAAGCATTGAGATATCAAGTCTCATGGTATAAGAAGGGTCTCAGAATTGGAATGGGAAGGAGTTGGATATCACACCTCAAGCTATAGGAAGGGTCTCAGGATTGGAATGGGAAGGAGTTTGATATCACATCTCATGCCATAGTATGGGTCTCAGGTTTGGTAGAAGCATTGGGATATCACATCTCATGCTATCGGAAGGGTATCAGTATTGGATTTGGAAGAAGTTGGATATCCCATCTCATGCTATAGGAAGGGTCTCAGGTTGGAATGGGAAGGAGTTGGATATCACATTTCATGTTATAGGAAGGGTCTCAGGATTGGAATGGGAAGGACTTGGATATCATATCTCATGCTATAGGACGGGTCTCAGGTTTGTTATTAGAATCATTGAGATATCATATTGCATGCTGTAGGAAGGGTCTAAGGATTGGAATGGGAAGGACCTGGATATCACATCTCATGCTATAGAACGGCTCTCAGGTTTGGAAAGGGAAGGAGTTGGATATCACATCTCATGTTATAGGATGGATCTCAGGTTTGGTATTAGAAGTATTGAGATATCACATCTCATGCTATAGGAAGGGTCTCAGGATTGGAATGGGAAGGAGTTGGATATTACATCTCATGCTAAAGGAAGGGTCTCAGGTTTGGTAGAAGCATTGAGATATCACATCTCATGCTATAGGAAGGGTCTCAGGATTGGAATGGGAAGGACTTAGATATCACATATCATGCTATAGGGAGGGTCTCAGTTTTGATATTAGAAGCATTGAGATATCACATCTCATGCTATCGGAAGTGTCTCAGGATTGGAATGGGAAGGAGCTGGATATCACATCTCATGCTAAAGGAAGGGTCTCAGGTTTGGAACGGGAAGGAGTTGGATATCACATCTCATGTTATAGGAAGGGTCTCAGGTTTGGTATAAACATTGAGATATCACATCTCTGCTATCGGAAGTGTCTCAGGATTGGAATGGGAAGGAGTTGGATATCCCATCTCATGTTATAGGACGGGTCTCAGGTTGGTATTAGATTCATTGAGATATCATATTGCATGCTGTAGGAAGGGTCTAAGGGTTGGAATGTGAAGGACTTGGATATCACATCTCATGCTATAGATAGGCTCTTAGGTTTGGAAAGGGAAGGAGTTGGATCTCACATTTCATGTTAGAGGAAGGATCTCAGGTTTGGTATTAGAAGCATTGAGATATCACATCTCATGCTATAGGAAGGGTCTCAGGATTGGAATGGAAGGAGTTGGATATCACATCTCATGTTATAGGAAGGATCTCAGGTTTGGTATTAGAAGCATTGAGACATCACATCTCATGCTATAGGAAGGGTCTCAGGATTGGAATGGGAAGGAGTTGGATATCAAATCTCATGCTATAGGAAGGGTCTCAGGATTGGAATGGGAAGGAGTTGAATATGACATCTCATGCCGTAGGAAGGGTCTCAGGTTTGGTATAAACATTGAGATATCACATCTCTGCTATCAAAAGGGTCTCAGGATTGGAATGGGAAGGAGTTGGATATCCCATCTCATGTTATAGGAAGAGTCTCAGGTTTGGTATTAGAAGCATTGAGATATCACATCTCATGCTATAGGAAGGGTCTCAGGATTGGAATGGAAGGAGTTGGATATCACATCTCATGTTATAGGAAGGATCTCAGGTTTGGTATTAGAAGCATTGAGACATCACATCTCATGCTATAGGAAGGGTCTCAGGATTGGAATGGGAAGGAGTTGGATATCAAATCTCATGCTATAGGAAGGGTCTCAGGATTGGAATGGGAAGGAGTTGAATATGACATCTCATGCCGTAGGAAGGGTCTCAGGTTTGGTATAAACATTGAGATATCACATCTCTGCTATCAAAAGGGTCTCAGGATTGGAATGGGAAGGAGTTGGATATCCCATCTCATGTTATAGGAAGAGTCTCAGGTTTGGTATTAGAAGCATTGAGATATCACATCTCATGCTATAGGAAGTGTCTCAGGATTGGAATGGGAAGGACTTGGATATCACATCTCATGCTATAGGTAGGGTCTCAAGTTTGACATTAGAAGCATTGAGATATCACATCTCATGCTATAGGAAGGGTCTGAGGATTGGAATGGGAATGAGTTGGATATCACATCTCCTGCTATGGGAAGGGTCTCAGGTTTGGTATAAGCAGTGAGATATCACATCTCATGCTATAGGAAGTGTCTCAAGATTGGAATGGGAAGGAGTTGGATATCACATCTCATGTTATAGGAAGGATCTCAGGTTTGGTATAAGCATTGAGATATCACATCTCTGCTATCGGAAGGGTCTCAAGATTGGAATGGGAAGGAGTTGGATATTCCCATCTCATGTTATAGGAAGGGTCTCAGGTTTGGTATTAGAAGCATTGAGATATCACATCTCATGCTATAGGAAGGGTCTCAGGATTGGAATGGGAAGGACTTGGATATCACATCTCATGCTATAGGGAGGTTCTCAAGTTTGATATTAGAAGTTTGAGATATCACATCTCATGATATCGGAAGGGTCTCAGGATTGGAATGGGAATGAGTTGGATATCACATCTCATGATAAAGGAAGGGTCTAAGGTTTGGAAGGGGAAGGATTTGGATATCACATCTCATGTTATATTACGGGTCTCAGGTTTGGTATTAGAAGCATTGAGATATCAAGTCTCATAGTATAGGAAGGGTCTCAGAATTGGAATGGGAAGGAGTTGGATATCCCATCTCATGTTATAGGAAGAGTCTCTGGTTTGGTATTAAAATCATTGAGATATCACATCGCATGCTGTAGGAAGGGTCTAAGGATTGGAATGGGATGGAGTTGGATATCACATCTCATGTTATAGGTAGGCTCTCAGGTTTGGTATAAGCATTGAGATATCACATCTCATGCTATAGGAAGGGTCTCAGAATTGGAATGGGAAGGAGTTGGATATCACAGCTCAAGCTATAGGAAGGGTCTCAGTATTGAAATGGGAAGGACTTGGATATCACATCTCATGCTATAGGAAGGCTCTCAGGTTTGGAAGGGGAAAGAGTTGGATATCTCATTTCATGTTAGAGGTAGGATCTCAGGTTTGGTATTAAAGGCATTGAGATATCACATCTCATGCTATCAGAAGGGTCTCAGGAATGGAATGGGAAGGAGTTAGATATCACATCTCATGCTAAAGGGAGGGTCTCAGGTTTGGAAGGGGAAGGATTTGGATATCACATCTCATGTTATAGGAAGGATCTCAGGTTTGGTATTAGAAGCATTGAGATATCACATCTCATGCTATCGGAAGGATCTCAGGTTTGGTATTAGAAGCATTGAGATATCACATCTCATGCTATCAGAAGAGTCTCAGGATTGGAATAGGAAGGAGTTGGATATCACATTTCATGCTAAAGGGAGGGTCTCAGGTTTGGAAGGGGAAGGATTTGGATATCACATCTCATGTTATCGGAAGGATCTCACGTTTGGTATTAGAAGTATTGAGATATCATATCTCATGCTATAGGAAGGGTCTCAGGATTGGAATGGGAAGGAGTTGGATATCACATCTCATGCTATAGGGAGGGTCTCAGGATTGGAATGGGAAGGACTTAGATATCACATATCATGCTATAGGGAGGGTCTCAGTTTTGATATTAGAAGCATTGAGATATCACATCTCATGCTATCGGAAGTGTCTCAGGATTGGAATGGGAAGGAGCTGGATATCACATCTCATGCTAAAGGAAGGGTCTCAGGTTTGGAACGGGAAGGATTTGGATATCACATCTCATGTTATAGGAAGGGTCTCAGGTTTGGTATAAGCATTGAGATATCACATCTCTGCTATCAGAAGTGTCTCAGGATTGGAATGGAAAGGAGTTGGATATCCCATCTCATGTTATAGGACGGGTCTCAGGTTTGTTATTAGAGTCATTGAGATATCATATTGCATGCTGTAGGAAGGGTCTAAGGGTTGGAATGTGAAGGACTTGGATATCACATCTCATGCTATAGATAGGCTCTTATGTTTGGAAAGGGAAGGAGTTGGATATCACATTTCATGTTAGAGGAAGGATCTCAGGTTTGGTATTAGAAGCATTGAGATATCACATCTCATGCTATAGGAAGGGTTTCAGGATTGGAATGGGAAGCAGTTGGATATCACATCTCATGCTATAGGAAGGGTCTCAGGTTTGGTATAAGCCTTGAGATATCACATCTCATGCTATAGGACGGGTCTCAGGATTGGAATGGAAGGAGTTGGATATCACATCTCATGTTATAGGAAGGATCTCAGGTTTGGTATTAGAAGCATTGAGACATCACATCTCATGCTATAGGAAGGGTCTCAAGGTTGGAATGGGAAGGAGTTGGATATCACATCTCATCCAATAGGAAGGGTCTCAGGTTTGGAATGGGAAGGAATTGGATATCACATCTCATGTTATAGGAAGGATCTCAGGTTTGGTATTAGAAGCATTGAGATATCACATCTCATGCTATAGGAAGGGTCTCAGGATTGGAATGTGAAGGATTTGGATATCACATCTCATGCTAAAGGAAGGGTCTCAGGTTTGGTAGAAGCATTGAGATATCACGTCGCTGCTATCGGAAGGGTCTCAGGATTGGATTGGGAAGGAGTTGGATATCCCTTCTCATGCTGTAGGAAGGGTCTCAGGATTTGAATGGCAAGGAGTTGGATATCACATCTCATGCCATAGGAAGGGACTCAGGTTTGGTATAAGCATTGAGATATCACATCTCTGCTATCGGAAGGGTCTCAGGATTGGATTGGGAAGGAGTTGGATATCCCTTCTCATGCTATAGGAAGTGTCTCAGGTTGGAATGGGAAGGAGTTGGATATCACATCTCATGTTATAGGAAGGGTCTCAGGATTGGAATGGGAAGGATTTGGATATCACATCTCTTGCTATAGGAAGGGTCTCAGGATTGGAATGGGTAGGAGTTGGATATTACTTTCTTGCTATAGGAAGGGTCTCATGTTTGGAATGGGAAGGAGTTGGATATCACATATGCTATAGTTAGTGTCTCAGGTTTGGAACGGGAAGGAGTTGGATATCACATCTCATGTTATAGGAAGGGTCTCAGGTTTGGTATAAGCATTGAGATATCACATCTCTGCTATCGGAAGCGGCTCAGGATTGGAATGGGAAGGAGTTGGATATCCCATCTCATGTTATAGGAAGAGTCTCTGGTTTGGTATTAGAATTATTGAGATATCACATCGCATGCTGTAGGAAGGGTCTAAGGATTGGAATGGGATAGACTTGGATATCACATCTCATGTTATAGGTAGGCTCTCAGGTTTGGTATAAGCATTGAGATATCACATCTCATGCTATAGGAAGGGTCTCAGGATTGGAATGGGAAGGAATTGGATATCACATCTCATGCTATAGGAAGGGTCTCAGATTTGGTATAAGCATTGAGATATCACATCTCATGCTAAAGGAAGGGTCTCAGGATTGGAATGGGAAGGAGTTGTATATGACATCTCAGGCCATAGGAAGGTTCTCAGGTTTGGTATAAGCATTGAGATATCACATCTCTGCTATCGGAAAGGTCTCAGGATTGGAATGGGAAGGAGTTGGATATCCCATCTCATGTTATAGGAAGGGTCTCAGGTTTGGTATTAGAAGCATAGAGATATCACATCTCATGCTATAGGAAGGGTCTCAGGATTGGAATGGGAAGGACTTGGATGTCACATCTCATGCTATAGGGAGGGTCTCAAGTTTGATATTAGAAGCATTGAGATAACAAATCTCATGATATCGGAAGGGTCTCAGGATTGGAATGGGAAGGAGTTGGATATCACATCTCATGATAAAGGAAGGGTCTAAGGTTTGGAAGGGGAAGGATTTGGATATCACATCTCATGTTATAGGACGGGTCTCAGGTTTAATATTAGAAGCATTGAGATATCAAGTCTCATGGTATAAGAAGGGTCTCAGAATTGGAATGGGAAGGAGTTGGATATCACACCTCAAGCTATAGGAAGGGTCTCAGGATTGGAATGGGAAGGAGTTTGATATCACATCTCATGCCATAGTATGGGTCTCAGGTTTGGTAGAAGCATTGGGATATCACATCTCATGCTATCGGAAGGGTATCAGTATTGGATTTGGAAGAAGTTGGATATCCCATCTCATGCTATAGGAATGGTCTCAGGTTGGAATGGGAAGGAGTTGGATATCACATTTCATGTTATAGGAAGGGTCTCAGGATTGGAATGCGAAGGACTTGGATATCATATCTCATGCTATAGGACGGGTCTCAGGTTTGTTATTAGAATCATTGAGATATCATATTGCATGCTATAGGAAGGGTCTCAGGATTGGAATGGGAAGCAGTTGGATATCACATCTCATGCTATAGGAAGGGTCTCAGGTTTGGTATAAGCCTTGAGATATCACATCTCATGCTATAGGACGGGTCTCAGGTTTAATATTAGAAGCATTGAGATATCAAGTCTCATGGTATAAGAAGGGTCTCAGAATTGGAATGGGAAGGAGTTGGATATTACATCTCATGCTAAAGGAAGGGTCTCAGGTTTGGTAGAAGCATTGAGATATCACATCTCATGCTATAGGAAGGGTCTCAGGATTGGAATGGGAAGGACTTAGATATCACATATCATGCTATAGGGAGGGTCTCAGTTTTGATATTAGAAGCATTGAGATATCACATCTCATGCTATCGGAAGTGTCTCAGGATTGGAATGGGAAGGAGCTGGATATCACATCTCATGCTAAAGGAAGGGTCTCAGGTTTGGAACGGGAAGGAGTTGGATATCACATCTCATGTTATAGGAAGGGTCTCAGGTTTGGTATAAACATTGAGATATCACATCTCTGCTATCGGAAGTGTCTCAGGATTGGAATGGGAAGGAGTTGGATATCCCATCTCATGTTATAGGACGGGTCTCAGGTTGGTATTAGATTCATTGAGATATCATATTGCATGCTGTAGGAAGGGTCTAAGGGTTGGAATGTGAAGGACTTGGATATCACATCTCATGCTATAGATAGGCTCTTAGGTTTGGAAAGGGAAGGAGTTGGATCTCACATTTCATGTTAGAGGAAGGATCTCAGGTTTGGTATTAGAAGCATTGAGATATCACATCTCATGCTATAGGAAGGGTCTCAGGATTGGAATGGAAGGAGTTGGATATCACATCTCATGTTATAGGAAGGATCTCAGGTTTGGTATTAGAAGCATTGAGACATCACATCTCATGCTATAGGAAGGGTCTCAGGATTGGAATGGGAAGGAGTTGGATATCAAATCTCATGCTATAGGAAGGGTCTCAGGATTGGAATGGGAAGGAGTTGAATATGACATCTCATGCCGTAGGAAGGGTCTCAGGTTTGGTATAAACATTGAGATATCACATCTCTGCTATCAAAAGGGTCTCAGGATTGGAATGGGAAGGAGTTGGATATCCCATCTCATGTTATAGGAAGAGTCTCAGGTTTGGTATTAGAAGCATTGAGATATCACATCTCATGCTATAGGAAGGGTCTCAGGATTGGAATGGAAGGAGTTGGATATCACATCTCATGTTATAGGAAGGATCTCAGGTTTGGTATTAGAAGCATTGAGACATCACATCTCATGCTATAGGAAGGGTCTCAGGATTGGAATGGGAAGGAGTTGGATATCAAATCTCATGCTATAGGAAGGGTCTCAGGATTGGAATGGGAAGGAGTTGAATATGACATCTCATGCCGTAGGAAGGGTCTCAGGTTTGGTATAAACATTGAGATATCACATCTCTGCTATCAAAAGGGTCTCAGGATTGGAATGGGAAGGAGTTGGATATCCCATCTCATGTTATAGGAAGAGTCTCAGGTTTGGTATTAGAAGCATTGAGATATCACATCTCATGCTATAGGAAGGGTCTCAGGATTGGAATGGGAAGGACTTGGATATCACATCTCATGCTATAGGTAGGGTCTCAAGTTTGACATTAGAAGCATTGAGATATCACATCTCATGCTATAGGAAGGGTCTGAGGATTGGAATGGGAATGAGTTGGATATCACATCTCCTGCTATGGGAAGGGTCTCAGGTTTGGTATAAGCAGTGAGATATCACATCTCATGCTATAGGAAGTGTCTCAAGATTGGAATGGGAAGGAGTTGGATATCACATCTCATGTTATAGGAAGGATCTCAGGTTTGGTATTAGAAGCATTGAGATATCACATCTCATGCTATAGGAAGGGTCTCAGGATTGGAATGGAAGGAGTTGGATATCACATCTCATGTTATAGGAAGGATCTCAGGTTTGGTATTAGAAGCATTGAGACATCACATCTCATGCTATAGGAAGGGTCTCAGGATTGGAATGGGAAGGAGTTGGATATCAAATCTCATGCTATAGGAAGGGTCTCAGGATTGGAATGGGAAGGAGTTGAATATGACATCTCATGCCGTAGGAAGGGTCTCAGGTTTGGTATAAACATTGAGATATCACATCTCTGCTATCAAAAGGGTCTCAGGATTGGAATGGGAAGGAGTTGGATATCCCATCTCATGTTATAGGAAGAGTCTCAGGTTTGGTATTAGAAGCATTGAGATATCACATCTCATGCTATAGGAAGGGTCTCAGGATTGGAATGGAAGGAGTTGGATATCACATCTCATGTTATAGGAAGGATCTCAGGTTTGGTATTAGAAGCATTGAGACATCACATCTCATGCTATAGGAAGGGTCTCAGGATTGGAATGGGAAGGAGTTGGATATCAAATCTCATGCTATAGGAAGGGTCTCAGGATTGGAATGGGAAGGAGTTGAATATGACATCTCATGCCGTAGGAAGGGTCTCAGGTTTGGTATAAACATTGAGATATCACATCTCTGCTATCAAAAGGGTCTCAGGATTGGAATGGGAAGGAGTTGGATATCCCATCTCATGTTATAGGAAGAGTCTCAGGTTTGGTATTAGAAGCATTGAGATATCACATCTCATGCTATAGGAAGGGTCTCAGGATTGGAATGGGAAGGACTTGGATATCACATCTCATGCTATAGGTAGGGTCTCAAGTTTGACATTAGAAGCATTGAGATATCACATCTCATGCTATAGGAAGGGTCTGAGGATTGGAATGGGAATGAGTTGGATATCACATCTCCTGCTATGGGAAGGGTCTCAGGTTTGGTATAAGCAGTGAGATATCACATCTCATGCTATAGGAAGTGTCTCAAGATTGGAATGGGAAGGAGTTGGATATCACATCTCATGTTATAGGAAGGATCTCAGGTTTGGTATAAGCATTGAGATATCACATCTCTGCTATCGGAAGGGTCTCAAGATTGGAATGGGAAGGAGTTGGATATTCCCATCTCATGTTATAGGAAGGGTCTCAGGTTTGGTATTAGAAGCATTGAGATATCACATCTCATGCTATAGGAAGGGTCTCAGGATTGGAATGGGAAGGACTTGGATATCACATCTCATGCTATAGGGAGGTTCTCAAGTTTGATATTAGAAGTTTGAGATATCACATCTCATGATATCGGAAGGGTCTCAGGATTGGAATGGGAATGAGTTGGATATCACATCTCATGATAAAGGAAGGGTCTAAGGTTTGGAAGGGGAAGGATTTGGATATCACATCTCATGTTATATTACGGGTCTCAGGTTTGGTATTAGAAGCATTGAGATATCAAGTCTCATAGTATAGGAAGGGTCTCAGAATTGGAATGGGAAGGAGTTGGATATCCCATCTCATGTTATAGGAAGAGTCTCTGGTTTGGTATTAAAATCATTGAGATATCACATCGCATGCTGTAGGAAGGGTCTAAGGATTGGAATGGGATGGAGTTGGATATCACATCTCATGTTATAGGTAGGCTCTCAGGTTTGGTATAAGCATTGAGATATCACATCTCATGCTATAGGAAGGGTCTCAGAATTGGAATGGGAAGGAGTTGGATATCACAGCTCAAGCTATAGGAAGGGTCTCAGTATTGAAATGGGAAGGACTTGGATATCACATCTCATGCTATAGGAAGGCTCTCAGGTTTGGAAGGGGAAAGAGTTGGATATCTCATTTCATGTTAGAGGTAGGATCTCAGGTTTGGTATTAAAGGCATTGAGATATCACATCTCATGCTATCAGAAGGGTCTCAGGAATGGAATGGGAAGGAGTTAGATATCACATCTCATGCTAAAGGGAGGGTCTCAGGTTTGGAAGGGGAAGGATTTGGATATCACATCTCATGTTATAGGAAGGATCTCAGGTTTGGTATTAGAAGCATTGAGATATCACATCTCATGCTATCGGAAGGATCTCAGGTTTGGTATTAGAAGCATTGAGATATCACATCTCATGCTATCAGAAGAGTCTCAGGATTGGAATAGGAAGGAGTTGGATATCACATTTCATGCTAAAGGGAGGGTCTCAGGTTTGGAAGGGGAAGGATTTGGATATCACATCTCATGTTATCGGAAGGATCTCACGTTTGGTATTAGAAGTATTGAGATATCATATCTCATGCTATAGGAAGGGTCTCAGGATTGGAATGGGAAGGAGTTGGATATCACATCTCATGCTATAGGGAGGGTCTCAGGATTGGAATGGGAAGGACTTAGATATCACATATCATGCTATAGGGAGGGTCTCAGTTTTGATATTAGAAGCATTGAGATATCACATCTCATGCTATCGGAAGTGTCTCAGGATTGGAATGGGAAGGAGCTGGATATCACATCTCATGCTAAAGGAAGGGTCTCAGGTTTGGAACGGGAAGGATTTGGATATCACATCTCATGTTATAGGAAGGGTCTCAGGTTTGGTATAAGCATTGAGATATCACATCTCTGCTATCAGAAGTGTCTCAGGATTAGAATGGAAAGGAGTTGGATATCCCATCTCATGTTATAGGACGGGTCTCAGGTTTGTTATTAGAGTCATTGAGATATCATATTGCATGCTGTAGGAAGGGTCTAAGGGTTGGAATGTGAAGGACTTGGATATCACATCTCATGCTATAGATAGGCTCTTAGGTTTGGAAAGGGAAGGAGTTGGATATCACATTTCATGTTAGAGGAAGGATCTCAGGTTTGGTATTAGAAGCATTGAGATATCACATCTCATGCTATAGGAAGGGTTTCAGGATTGGAATGGGAAGCAGTTGGATATCACATCTCATGCTATAGGAAGGGTCTCAGGTTTGGTATAAGCCTTGAGATATCACATCTCATGCTATAGGACGGGTCTCAGGATTGGAATGGAAGGAGTTGGATATCACATCTCATGTTATAGGAAGGATCTCAGGTTTGGTATTAGAAGCATTGAGACATCACATCTCATGCTATAGGAAGGGTCTCAAGGTTGGAATGGGAAGGAGTTGGATATCACATCTCATCCAATAGGAAGGGTCTCAGGTTTGGAATGGGAAGGAATTGGATATCACATCTCATGTTATAGGAAGGATCTCAGGTTTGGTATTAGAAGCATTGAGATATCACATCTCATGCTATAGGAAGGGTCTCAGGATTGGAATGTGAAGGATTTGGATATCACATCTCATGCTAAAGGAAGGGTCTCAGGTTTGGTAGAAGCATTGAGATATCACGTCGCTGCTATCGGAAGGGTCTCAGGATTGGATTGGGAAGGAGTTGGATATCCCTTCTCATGCTGTAGGAAGGGTCTCAGGATTTGAATGGCAAGGAGTTGGATATCACATCTCATGCCATAGGAAGGGACTCAGGTTTGGTATAAGCATTGAGATATCACATCTCTGCTATCGGAAGGGTCTCAGGATTGGATTGGGAAGGAGTTGGATATCCCTTCTCATGCTATAGGAAGTGTCTCAGGTTGGAATGGGAAGGAGTTGGATATCACATCTCATGTTATAGGAAGGGTCTCAGGATTGGAATGGGAAGGATTTGGATATCACATCTCTTGCTATAGGAAGGGTCTCAGGATTGGAATGGGTAGGAGTTGGATATTACTTTCTTGCTATAGGAAGGGTCTCATGTTTGGAATGGGAAGGAGTTGGATATCACATATGCTATAGTTAGTGTCTCAGGTTTGGAACGGGAAGGAGTTGGATATCACATCTCATGTTATAGGAAGGGTCTCAGGTTTGGTATAAGCATTGAGATATCACATCTCTGCTATCGGAAGCGGCTCAGGATTGGAATGGGAAGGAGTTGGATATCCCATCTCATGTTATAGGAAGAGTCTCTGGTTTGGTATTAGAATTATTGAGATATCACATCGCATGCTGTAGGAAGGGTCTAAGGATTGGAATGGGATAGACTTGGATATCACATCTCATGTTATAGGTAGGCTCTCAGGTTTGGTATAAGCATTGAGATATCACATCTCATGCTATAGGAAGGGTCTCAGGATTGGAATGGGAAGGAATTGGATATCACATCTCATGCTATAGGAAGGGTCTCAGATTTGGTATAAGCATTGAGATATCACATCTCATGCTAAAGGAAGGGTCTCAGGATTGGAATGGGAAGGAGTTGTATATGACATCTCAGGCCATAGGAAGGTTCTCAGGTTTGGTATAAGCATTGAGATATCACATCTCTGCTATCGGAAAGGTCTCAGGATTGGAATGGGAAGGAGTTGGATATCCCATCTCATGTTATAGGAAGGGTCTCAGGTTTGGTATTAGAAGCATAGAGATATCACATCTCATGCTATAGGAAGGGTCTCAGGATTGGAATGGGAAGGACTTGGATGTCACATCTCATGCTATAGGGAGGGTCTCAAGTTTGATATTAGAAGCATTGAGATAACAAATCTCATGATATCGGAAGGGTCTCAGGATTGGAATGGGAAGGAGTTGGATATCACATCTCATGATAAAGGAAGGGTCTAAGGTTTGGAAGGGGAAGGATTTGGATATCACATCTCATGTTATAGGACGGGTCTCAGGTTTAATATTAGAAGCATTGAGATATCAAGTCTCATGGTATAAGAAGGGTCTCAGAATTGGAATGGGAAGGAGTTGGATATCACACCTCAAGCTATAGGAAGGGTCTCAGGATTGGAATGGGAAGGAGTTTGATATCACATCTCATGCCATAGTATGGGTCTCAGGTTTGGTAGAAGCATTGGGATATCACATCTCATGCTATCGGAAGGGTATCAGTATTGGATTTGGAAGAAGTTGGATATCCCATCTCATGCTATAGGAATGGTCTCAGGTTGGAATGGGAAGGAGTTGGATATCACATTTCATGTTATAGGAAGGGTCTCAGGATTGGAATGCGAAGGACTTGGATATCATATCTCATGCTATAGGACGGGTCTCAGGTTTGTTATTAGAATCATTGAGATATCATATTGCATGCTATAGGAAGGGTCTCAGGATTGGAATGGGAAGCAGGCGGATATCACATCTCATGCTATAGGAAGGGTCTCAGGTTTGGTATAAGCCTTGAGATATCACATCTCATGCTATAGGACGGGTCTCAGGATTGGAATAGAAGGAGTTGGATATCACATCTCATGTTATAGGAAGGATCTCAGGTTTGGTATTAGAAGCATTGAGACATCACATCTCATGATATAGGAAGGGTCTCAAGGTTGGAATGGGAAGGAGTTGGATATCACATCTCATCCAATAGGAAGGGTCTCAGGTTTGGAATGGGAAGGAATTGGATATCACATCTCATGTTATAGGAAGGATCTCAGGTTTGGTATTAGAAGCATTGAGATATCACATCTCATGCTATAGGAAGGGTCTCAGGATTGGAATGTGAAGGATTTGGATATCACATCTCATGCTAAAGGAAGGGTCTCAGGTTTGGTAGAAGCATTGAGATATCACGTCGCTGCTATCGGAAGGGTCTCAGGATTGGATTGGGAAGGAGTTGGATATCCCTTCTCATGCTATAGGAAGGGTCTCAGGATTTGAATGGCAAGGAGTTGGATATCACATCTCATGCCATAGGAAGGGTCTCAGGTTTGGTATAAGCATTGAGATATCACATCTCTGCTATCGGAAGGGTCTCAGGATTGGATTGGGAAGGAGTTGGATATCCCTTCTCATGCTATAGGAAGTGTCTCAGGTTGGAATGGGAAGGAGTTGGATATCACATCTCATGTTATAGGAAGGGTCTCAGGATTGGAATGGGAAGGATTTGGATATCACATCTCTTGCTATAGGAAGGGTCTCAGGATTGGAATGGGTAGGAGTTGGATATTACTTTCTTGCTATAGGAAGGGTCTCATGTTTGGAATGGGAAGGAGTTGGATATCACACATGCTATAGTTAGTGTCTCAGGTTTGGAACGGGAAGGAGTTGGATATCACATCTCATGTTATAGGAAGGGTCTCAGGTTTGGTATAAGCATTGAGATATCACATCTCTGCTATCGGAAGCGGCTCAGGATTGGAATGGGAAGGAGTTGGATATCCCATCTCATGTTATAGGAAGAGTCTCTGGTTTGGTATTAGAATTATTGAGATATCACATCGCATGCTGTAGGAAGGGTCTAAGGATTGGAATGGGATAGACTTGGATATCACATCTCATGTTATAGGTAGGCTCTCAGGTTTTGTATAAGCATTGAGATATCACATCTCATGCTATAGGAAGGGTCTCAGGATTGGAATGGGAAGGAATTGGATATCACATCTCATGCTATAGGAAGGGTCTCAGATTTGGTATAAGCATTGAGATATCACATCTCATGCTAAAGGAAGGGTCTCAGGATTGGAATGGGAAGGAGTTGTATATGACATCTCAGGCCATAGGAAGGTTCTCAGGTTTGGTATAAGCATTGAGATATCACATCTCTGCTATCGGAGAGGTCTCAGGATTGGAATGGGAAGGAGTTGGATATCCCATCTCATGTTATAGGAAGGGTCTCAGGTTTGGTATTAGAAGCATAGAGATATCACATCTCATGCTATAGGAAGGGTCTCAGGATTGGAATGGGAAGGACTTGGATGTCACATCTCATGCTATAGGGAGGGTCTCAAGTTTGATATTAGAAGCATTGAGATAACAAATCTCATGATATCGGAAGGGTCTCAGGATTGGAATGGGAAGGAGTTGGATATCACATCTCATGATAAAGGAAGGGTCTAAAGTTTGGAAGGGGAAGGATTTGGATATCACATCTCATGTTATAGGACGGGTCTCAGGTTTAATATTAGAAGCATTGAGATATCAAGTCTCATGGTATAAGAAGGGTCTCAGAATTGGAATGGGAAGGAGTTGGATATCACACCTCAAGCTATAGGAAGGGTCTCAGGATTGGAATGGGAAGGAGTTTGATATCACATCTCATGCCATAGTATGGGTCTCAGGTTTGGTAGAAGCATTGGGATATCACATCTCATGCTATCGGAAGGGTATCAGTATTGGATTTGGAAGAAGTTGGATATCCCATCTCATGCTATAGGAAGGGTCTCAGGATGGAATGGGAAGGAGTTGGATATCACATTTCATGTTATAGGAAGGGTCTCAGGATTGGAATGGGAAGGACTTGGATATCATATCTCATGCTATAGGACGGGTCTCAGGTTTGTTATTAGAATCATTGAGATATCATATTGCATGCTGTAGGAAGGGTTAAGGATTGGAATGGGAAGGACCTGGATATCACATCTCATGCTATAGAACGGCTCTCAGGTTTGGAAAGGGAAGGAGTTGGATATCACATCTCATGTTATAGGATGGATCTCAGGTTTGGTATTAGAAGTATTGAGATATCACATCTCATGTTATCGGAAGGATCTCAGGTTTGGTATTAGAAGTATTGAGATATCACATCTCATGCTATAGGAAGGGTTTCAGGATTGGAATGGGAAGGAGTTGGATATCACATCTCATGCTAAAGGAAGGGTCTCAGGTTTGGTAGAAGCATTGAGATATCACATCTCATGCTATAGGAAGGGTCTCAGGATTGGAATGGGAAGGACTTAGATATCACATATCATGCTATAGGGAGGGTCTCAGTTTTGATATTAGAAGCATTGAGATATCACATCTCATGCTATCGGAAGTGTCTCAGGATTGGAATGGGAAGGAGCTGGATATCACATCTCATGCTAAAGGAAGGGTGTCAGGTTTGGAACGGGAAGGAGTTGGATATCACATCTCATGTTATAGGAAGGGTCTCAGGTTTGGTATAAACATTGAGATATCACATCTCTGCTATCGGAAGTGTCTCAGGATTGGAATGGGAAGGAGTTGGATATCCCATCTCATGTTATAGGACGGGTCTCAGGTTTGTTATTAGAATCATTGAGATATCACATCTCATGCTATCGGAAGTGTCTCAGGATTGGAATGGGAAGGAGCTGGATATCACATCTCATGCTAAAGGAAGGGTGTCAGGTTTGGAACGGGAAGGAGTTGGATATCACATCTCATGTTAGAGGAAGGATCTCAGGTTTGGTATTAGAAGCATTGAGATAACACATCTCATGCTATAGGAAGGGTCTCAGGATTGGAATGGGAAGGAGTTGGATATCACATCTCATGCTATAGGAAGAGTCTCAGGTTTGGTATAAGCATTGAGATATCACATCTCATGCTATAGGAAGGGTCTCAGGATTGGAATGGAAGGAGTTGGATATCACATCTCATGTTATAGGAAGGATCTCAGGTTTGGTATTAGAAGCATTGAGACATCACATCTCATGCTATAGGAAGGGTCTCAGGATTGGAATGGGAAGGAGTTGGATATCAAATCTCATGCTATAGGAAGCGTCTGAGGATTGGAATGGGAAGGAGTTGAATATGACATCTCATGCCGTAGGAAGGGTCTCAGGTTTGGTATAAACATTGAGATATCACATCTCCGCTATCAAAAGGGTCTCAGGATTGGAATGGGAAGGAGTTGGATATCCCATCTCATGTTATAGGAAGAGTCTCAGGTTTGGTATTAGAAGCATTGAGATATCACATCTCATGCTATAGGAAGTGTCTCAGGATTGGAATGGGAAGGAGTTGGATATCACATCTCATGTTATAGGAAGGGTCTCAGGATTGGAATGGGAAGGATTTGGATATCACATCTCTTGCTATAGGAAGGGTCTCAGGATTGGAATGGGTAGGAGTTGGATATTACTTTCTTGCTATAGGAAGGGTCTCATGTTTGGAATGGGAAGGAGTTGGATATCACATATGCTATAGTTAGTGTCTCAGGTTTGGAACGGGAAGGAGTTGGATATCACATCTCATGTTATAGGAAGGGTCTCAGGTTTGGTATAAGCATTGAGATATCACATCTCTGCTATCGGAAGCGGCTCAGGATTGGAATGGGAAGGAGTTGGATATCCCATCTCATGTTATAGGAAGAGTCTCTGTTTGGTATTAGAATCATTGAGATATCACATCGCATGCTGTAGGAAGGGTCTAAGGATTGGAATGGGATGGACTTGGATATCACATCTCATGTTATAGGTAGGCTCTCAGGTTTGGTATAAGCATTGAGATATCACATCTCATGCTATAGGAAGGGTCTCAGGATTGGAATGGGAAGGAATTGGATATCACATCTCATGCTATAGGAAGGGTCTCAGATTTGGTATAAGCATTGAGATATCACATCTCATGCTAAAGGAAGGGTCTCAGGATTGGAATGGGAAGGAGTTGTATATGACATCTCAGGCCATAGGAAGGTTCTCAGGTTTGGTATAAGCATTGAGATATCACATCTCTGCTATTGGAAAGGTCTCAGGATTGGAATGGGAAGGAGTTGGATATCCCATCTCATGTTATAGGAAGGGTCTCAGGTTTGGTATTAGAAGCATAGAAATATCACATCTCATGCTATAGGAAGGGTCTCAGGATTGGAATGGGAAGGACTTGGATGTCACATCTCATGCTATAGGGAGGGTCTCAAGTTTGATATTAGAAGCATTGAGATAACAAATCTCATGATATCGGAAGGGTCTCAGGATTGGAATGGGAAGGAGTTGGATATCACATCTCATGATAAAGGAAGGGTCTAAGGTTTGGAAGGGGAAGGATTTGGATATCACATCTCATGTTATAGGACGGGTCTCAGGTTTAATATTAGAAGCATTGAGATATCAAGTCTCATGGTATAAGAAGGGTCTCATAATTGGAATGGGAAGGAGTTGGATATCACACCTCAAGCTATAGGAAGGGTCTCAGGATTGGAATGGGAAGG
Organism: Ambystoma mexicanum; assembly: GCF_040938575.1. Classification (NCBI taxonomy): domain Eukaryota; kingdom Metazoa; phylum Chordata; class Amphibia; order Caudata; family Ambystomatidae; genus Ambystoma; species Ambystoma mexicanum. Next base: position 7,719,257 of record NC_090922.1, on the reverse strand, counting down.
AGTTTGATATCACATCTCATGCCATAGTATGGGTCTCAGGTTTGGTAGAAGCATTGGGATATCACATCTCATGCTATCGGAAGGGTATCAGTATTGGATTTGGAAGAAGTTGGATATCCCATCTCATGCTATAGGAAGGGTCTCAGGTTGGAATGGGAAGGAGTTGGATATCACATTTCATGTTATAGGAAGGGTCTCAGGATTGGAATGGGAAGGACTTGGATATCATATCTCATGCTATAGGACGGGTCTCAGGTTTGTTATTAGAATCATTGAGATATCATATTGCATGCTGTAGGAAGGGTCTAAGGATTGGAATGGGAAGGACCTGGATATCACATCTCATGCTATAGAACGGCTCTCAGGTTTGGAAAGGGAAGGAGTTGGATATCACATCTCATGTTATAGGATGGATCTCAGGTTTGGTATTAGAAGTATTGAGATATCACATCTCATGCTATAGGAAGGGTCTCAGGATTGCAATGGGAAGGAGTTGGATATTACATCTCATGCTAAAGGAAGGGTCTCAGGTTTGGTAGAAGCATTGAGATATCACATCTCATGCTATAGGAAGGGTCTCAGGATTGGAATGGGAAGGACTTAGATATCACATATCATGCTATAGGGAGGGTCTCAGTTTTGATATTAGAAGCATTGAGATATCACATCTCATGCTATCGGAAGTGTCTCAGGATTGGAATGGGAAGGAGCTGGATATCACATCTCATGCTAAAGGAAGGGTCTCAGGTTTGGAACGGGAAGGAGTTGGATATCACATCTCATGTTATAGGAAGGGTCTCAGGTTTGGTATAAACATTGAGATATCACATCTCTGCTATCGGAAGTGTCTCAGGATTGGAATGGGAAGGAGTTGGATATCCCATCTCATGTTATAGGACGGGTCTCAGGTTTGTTATTAGAATCATTGAGATATCATATTGCATGCTGTAGGAAGGGTCTAAGGGTTGGAATGTGAAGGACTTGGATATCACATCTCATGCTATAGATAGGCTCTTAGGTTTGGAAAGGGAAGGAGTTGGATCTCACATTTCATGTTAGAGGAAGGATCTCAGGTTTGGTATTAGAAGCATTGAGATATCACATCTCATGCTATAGGAAGGGTCTCATGATTGGAATGGGAAGGAGTTGGATATCACATCTCATGCTATAGGAAGGGTCTCAGGTTTGGTATAAGCATTGAGATATCACATCTCATGCTATAGGAAGGGTCTCAGGATTGGAATGGAAGGAGTTGGATATCACATCTCATGTTATAGGAAGGATCTCAGGTTTGGTATTAGAAGCATTGAGACATCACATCTCATGCTATAGGAAGGGTCTCAGGATTGGAATGGGAAGGAGTTGGATATCAAATCTCATGCTATAGGAAGGGTCTCAGGATTGGAATGGGAAGGAGTTGAATATGACATCTCATGCCGTAGGAAGGGTCTCAGGTTTGGTATAAACATTGAGATATCACATCTCTGCTATCAAAAGGGTCTCAGGATTGGAATGGGAAGGAGTTGGATATCCCATCTCATGTTATAGGAAGAGTCTCAGGTTTGGTATTAGAAGCATTGAGATATCACATCTCATGCTATAGGAAGTGTCTCAGGATTGGAATGGGAAGGACTTGGATATCACATCTCATGCTATAGGTAGGGTCTCAAGTTTGACATTAGAAGCATTGAGATATCACATCTCATGCTATAGGAAGGGTCTGAGGATTGGAATGGGAATGAGTTGGATATCACATCTCCTGCTATGGGAAGGGTCTCAGGTTTGGTATAAGCAGTGAGATATCACATCTCATGCTATAGGAAGTGTCTCAGGATTGGAATGGGAAGGAGTTGGATATCACATCTCATGTTATAGGAAGGATCTCAGGTTTGGTATAAGCATTGAGATATCACATCTCTGCTATCGGAAGGGTCTCAAGATTGGAATGGGAAGGAGTTGGATATTCCCATCTCATGTTATAGGAAGGGTCTCAGGTTTGGTATTAGAAGCATTGAGATATCACATCTCATGCTATAGGAAGGGTCTCAGGATTGGAATGGGAAGGACTTGGATATCACATCTCATGCTATAGGGAGGTTCTCAAGTTTGATATTAGAAGTTTGAGATATCACATCTCATGATATCGGAAGGGTCTCAGGATTGGAATGGGAATGAGTTGGATATCACATCTCATGATAAAGGAAGGGTCTAAGGTTTGGAAGGGGAAGGATTTGGATATCACATCTCATGTTATATTACGGGTCTCAGGTTTGGTATTAGAAGCATTGAGATATCAAGTCTCATAGTATAGGAAGGGTCTCAGAATTGGAATGGGAAGGAGTTGGATATCCCATCTCATGTTATAGGAAGAGTCTCTGGTTTGGTATTAAAATCATTGAGATATCACATCGCATGCTGTAGGAAGGGTCTAAGGATTGGAATGGGATGGACTTGGATATCACATCTCATGTTATAGGTAGGCTCTCAGGTTTGGTATAAGCATTGAGATATCACATCTCATGCTATAGGAAGGGTCTCAGAATTGGAATGGGAAGGAGTTGGATATCACATCTCAAGCTATAGGAAGGGTCTCAGTATTGAAATGGGAAGGACTTGGATATCACATCTCATGCTATAGGAAGGCTCTCAGGTTTGGAAGGGGAAAGAGTTGGATATCTCATTTCATGTTAGAGGTAGGATCTCAGGTTTGGTATTAGAGGCATTGAGATATCACATCTCATGCTATCAGAAGGGTCTCAGGAATGGAATGGGAAGGAGTTAGATATCACATCTCATGCTAAAGGGAGGGTCTCAGGTTTGGAAGGGGAAGGATTTGGATATCACATCTCGTGTTATAGGAAGGATCTCAGGTTTGTTATTAGAAGCATTGAGATATCACATCTCATGCTATCGGAAGGATCTCAGGTTTGGTATTAGAAGCATTGAGATATCACATCTCATGCTATCAGAAGAGTCTCAGGATTGGAATAGGAAGGAGTTGGATATCACATTTCATGCTAAAGGGAGGGTCTCAGGTTTGGAAGGGGAGGATTTGGATATCACATCTCATGTTATAGGAAGGATCTCACGTTTGGTATTAGAAGCATTGAATTGGAATGGGAAATATCCAAATCCTTCCCATTCCAATCCTGAGACCCTTCCTATAGCAAGAGATGTGATATCCAAATCCTTCCCATTCCAATCCTGAGACCCTTCCTATAACATGAGATGTGATATTCAACTCCTTCCCATTCCAACCTGAGACACTTCCTATAGCATGAGAAGGGATATCCAACTCCTTCCCAATCCAATCCTGAGAACCTTCCGATAGCAGAGATGTGATATCTCAATGCTTATACCAAACCTGAGACCCTTCCTATGGCATGAGATGTGATATCCAACTCCTTGCCATTCAAATCCTGAGACCCTTCCTATAGCATGAGATGTGATATCTCAATGCTTCTACCAAACCTGAGACCCTTCCTTTAGCATGAGATGTGATATCCAAATCCTTCACATTCCAATCCTGAGACCCTTCTAATACCAAACCTGAGATCCTTCCTATAACATGAGATGTGAGATGAGATGTGATATCCAATTCCTTCCCATTCCAAACCTGAGACCCTTCCTATTGGATGAGATGTGATATCCAACTCCTTCCCATTCCAACCCTGAGACCCTTCCTATACCATGAGATGTGATATCTCAATGCTTCTAATACCAAACCTGGGAACCGTCCTATAACATGAGATGTGATATCTCAATGTTTCTAATAAAAAACCTGAGACCCTTCCTATAACATGAGATGTGATATCCAATTCCTTCCCATTCCAGACCTGAGACCCTTCCTTTAGCATGAGATGTGATATCCAAATACTTCCCATTCCAATCCTAAAACCCTTCCTATAGCATGAGATGTGATATCTCAATGTTTCTAATAAAAAACCTGAGACCTTTCCTATAGCAAGAGATGTGATATCCAAATCCTTCCCATTCCAATCCTGAGACCCTTCCTGTATATAACAAGAGATGTGATATCCAACTCCTTCCCATTCCAGCCTGAGACCCTTCCTATAGCATGAGATGTGATATCCAACTCCTTACCATTCAAATCCTGAGACCCTCCCTATAACAAGAGATGTCATATCCAACTCCTTCCCATTCCAAACCTGAGACCCTTCCTATAACATGAGATGTGATATCCAACTCCTTCCCATTCCAAACCTGAGACCCTTCCGATAGCATGAGATGTGATATCTCAATGCTTCAAAAACCAAACATGAGAACCATCCTATAACATGAGATGTGAAATCCAAATCCTTCCCTTCCCAAACCTGAGACTCTTCCTATAGCATGAGATGTGATATCTCAATGCTTCTACCAAACCTGAAACCCTTCCTATAGCATGAGATGTGATATCACAATGCTTCTAATACCAAACCTGAGACCCTTCCCATAGCATGAGATGTGATATCCAACTCCTTCCCATTCCAATCCTGAGACCCTTCCTATAGCATGAGATGTTATATCTCAATGTTTCTAATACCAAACCTGAGATCCTTCCTATAACATGAGATGTGATATCCAACTCCTTCCCATTCCAATCCCGAGACCCTTCCTATAGCATGAGATGTGATATCTCAATGCTTCTAATACCAAACCTAAGGTCCTTCCTATAACATGAGATGTGATATCCAAATCCTTCCCATTCCAAACCTGAGACCCTCCCTTTAGCATGAGATGTGATATCCAACTCCTTCCCATTCCAATCCTGATACCCTTCTGATAGCATGAGATGTGATATCTCAATGCCTCTAATACCAAACCTGAGATCCTACCTCTAACATGAAATGTGATATCCAACTCCTTCCTTTTCCAAACCTGAGACCCTTCCTACAGCATGAGATGTGTTAAGACGGATTTCTGAACTCTGTCCTGGTGGCGCAGAAGTTCAGAAGGCCAACCTAATTACTTGGAACAGGGTAACCTCTGGACGAGCCAGACCAATCAAGGTAGCGATCGCGGCGGTCAAGACTAGGTCTCAAGAGGGGTGAGGGTGACTAAAAGCCCGCAATGAGCACACAAAGCAAGAGCGCTTACAAACTACTCCAAACAGTTGTTATATCAAAAATAGATACACATTTATTTTAAGGCCTTTAAAATAATGACCGTAGCGAGAAAATCACAATATCACAATATTAAACCAACACATACCATATCAACACAATATATATACAAATACACAGTCGCAAGCGTTTAAAGCACGAAATATGTAGTCCACCTGAAAGGAAAGGAAAACAGGCAGTGCGATAACGCTTTAGACTCAGTTCGCCTTCAGAGGCACCTAACTAGATGGAAGTCCGAGCCCTGCGAAGAGTGGAGCCTTGTGCTCAAAGTACCTGCCACGCCGGTGCCAACGGGCAAAAGGGGAAGCTCTTCGGAGGAAGTCAGGCAGTTCGGGTTAGTGCACAGCAGAAGGAGAACAGGTTCCGCAACTCAAGCGCAGCCTCCACAGCGGGCAGAAGCAGAGCGCGAGTACGGCCAAAAGGGTGCTGTTTTTACACAGCAGGGAAAGCAATTGGATACTGCAGGAGGGCGACCAGATCCTAGCTAAACTACTCACCGGTCCCCGAAGCAAGCAGACCCAGGCTTCTCCACGTTAGTTTCAGCAGCTGGCAGGTTCAGAAGAGCAGGGAACGCCTCGAAGTCGTGTAGAGCAAAAAGACGTCCCAATCGACGAAACCAGCACAGTTTGTTGCCGCAGCAGGACAACGGAGCGGCCGTGTGTATTCAAGCCAAATGTACACTCCTCCCTTCAGACTTGGGAACGCCAAGTGTACGAAGCGTGGGAGAGTGACAAGGACTCGAAATACAACACAACAAGGGAGCAGGACTCCCTTGTAAGCTGGTCAGTCAACTGGATGGCCCAGAGACACTTCCGAAGGCTTACTTGGAGGGGGTGATGAAGTCGCCGGGAATAGCTGTTCCTGCTATTCCAAAGGTCGAAGCACCAGTACAGACACTTCTGGTTCGATCCAAGGAGGAAAGGGTTTCACAGGACGACAGCAGTGCAAAGGAGGATTCCTTCAGCGGGTCACCAGCGATTCCTCGGTCCAGCCTCTTGGTTGCAGGATACTTGGCTCCTGTATTCCTTCGTTCGTGAGAACTCAGGAGATCGACATGGTAGTGGTGTTTCCAGCTCCCTCTTATCCACGGTTCCCTTCGCGCCAAAACGGAGGGGAGCCAATGGGAGATCCGCACATCAACACACATACCATACGTGGACCAATCACGGACCACGGTGGTCCCAGGCATTCACACCACCCCAGACTCTCTGGCACCCAGGATGTGTATTGGGACCAGACATCCCAGCCCACACCCTGGAGGCACACAAACGACATGTAGAAGCCCGCGAAAGCAACCACGTTTCGCGGGAAAGTACATGCCCAAATAAGGAAGGCCCCGGGTCGCCCGACCTGGGGAAGGTGAAGGGAGCAAGACGGTCAGTGGACAGGACAAAGGAGCCTTGTGGACTGGCCATTTTGGGAGCCAGGCCACCATTTTGGGTTCAGTGCGAAAAACGTGCTCAGAACGCCAAAAGGAGCTCAAAATAAACAAAACGATCGCTGCCACCATTCCAGTCCCTGAATGACTTGCACCGATCAAATACCATCCTAAAAGAGTATCTAGGGCCCCTAGAAGGCTAGAGACCCAAGAGAGCTGTAACTTAGCTTACAGTGCCCTCTTGTGTCATGTTGCACTAAAGCCGCAACATGATAAACGAAACTACGGAAACAGCGTTCCCCGGTACTGAATGTCTTAAGGGCATGTCAGTTTCCCCGTAAGAAAAGGAGCGAAAGCCCAGAGAAGTGCGGCAGAAGGCTGTACTTCTCTGGCAAAGTCAAGAACAAGGTCAAAAACAATAGCAAAAAGTTTAGGGGTTGCTACATGGAAGGAAAATTCCCTACAGTTACGAAATCTTTCCTAACACTCGCCCCTCCCAGACTATGGACAGGGGGAACTAATCCACCCCTGGATGAGTCTCTTGTTCAGGTTGGTTAAACATTCTGGACAACCCATCAGCATTGCTATGTTGGACACCTGGCCTATGCTCAATAGTGAAGTCGAAGCCTTGTAGACTTATGGACCACCTAAGCAACTTTGGATTCTCCCCCTTCATGTTCATTAGCCACTTTAACGGCTTATGGTCAGTCTGCACAGTGAAGTGGGTCCCATAGAGGTAGGGCCTCAGCTTCCTTAGGGCCCACACAACAGAGAAACATTCTTTCTCTACCGTGGACCATCTGAGCTCTCTGTCCTTAAGCTGGTGACTAATAAAACCGATAGGTTGTTCCTTACCCTTCTCATGTACTTGTGATAGTACAGCTCCTATCCCAGTGTCAGAGGCATCCGTCTGCACGATAAAAGGTCTTTGATAATCAGGGGCCCTGAGCACAGGGGCCTGGCACAAGGAGTCTTTTAAGCCATTGAAGGCCTTCTCACACTCGTCAGTCCAAGTTGCCTTCTTGGGTTTCTTCGGAGTTGTGAGGGCAGTCAGAGGAGCAGCTATGGTGCCATAGTCTGCCACAAAATTGCGATAATAACCTGTGAGTCCTAAGAAGGCTCTCACTTGGGTTTGCGTAGTGGGGGTAGGCCAGTCTTGTACTGCTTGTACTTTACTGGGTAGAGGCTGTATCCTCCCTCCACCTACTTCATGTCCAAGGTAAACCACTGAGCCTTGTCCAATCTGGCATTTACTAGCCTTTATGGTCAAGTGGGCTTTCTGAAGGGCCTGGAGCACAATCCTGAGGTGTTTCACATGGTCTTCCCAGGTGGCACTGAAAACTGCTATATCGTCTAGATATGCAAGACAGAATTCGTCCAACCCATTCAACACATGATTCACAAGCCTCTGGAAAGTGCCAGGTGCATTCTTCAACCCGAACGGCATTACCCGGAATTGGTAAAGGCCGTCTGGAGTAGAAAATGCTGTCTTCTCCTTGGCATGTTCTGCTAAAGCTATTTGCCAATAGCCAGCAGTGAGGTCAAACGTGCTGAGGTACTTGGAGGCACCCAACGTATCCACCAGCTCATCTGTTCGAGGCAAGGGGTGTGCATCTGTCTTGGTGACAGCATTCAGAGCCCTGTAATCCACGCAGAACCTCAATTCAGAAGTGCCTGCTTTTGGAACCAAAACCACAGGACTGGACCAAGGACTACTAGAGGGTTCAATCACCCCAAGGTCTAACATCTTGTTGACCTCGGTCTTAATATAAGACCGTACTTTATCTGACATCCTGTATCCCCTACTTTTGGTAGGTACACTGTCTCCTGTGTCAATGTTATGTTTGCACCAAGGGGTCAAACCAGGGGACTGTGAAAACAGGGGGGAAAACTGCCTAAGCAAACTTTTCACCTCAGCCTGCTGATCAGAAGTCAGGTGAGGGGCCACTCGGACACCCTCAACGGAGCCATCTGAAGGACCGCTTTGGAACAGGTCGGGGAGAGGTTCTGACTCCTCTTCCTCAACATCTGAAGCCAGTAGCAGTGCTGCGATTTCGACTCTTGGGACGAAAGCCTTCAGCCTATTCACGTGAAACACTTTTGGAGCCTGTCCAGGCCTTCCAAGGTCCACTAAATAGTTCACCTCACCCAGGGGCTCCACCACTGTGTAAGGGCCTGACCATTTGTCCTGTAAAGCGCGAGGCCTTATTGGATTCATGATCAGGACGTGCTGACCAGGTGTAAAGTTGATGAGGGAAGCTTTCTGGTCGTACCAATGTTTCACCAGCGCTTGCCCTGCCTTCAATTTATCACTAGCCAAGCCCATCAGAAGTACCATCCGTTTTCTGAGCCCTAGCACATAATCAACTACATTGGTAGTAACAGAGGGAGTGGGCATCTCCCATCCCTCTTTGACGATGGCTAAGGGTCCCCGTACGGGATGACCGAACAGAAGTTCGAAGGGGCTGAAGCCAACACCCTCCTGTGGTACCTCTCGGTAGGCAAACAGTAGGCATGGTAAAAGAAGATCCCATTTTCTTCTCTGGGGCTCCTCCAGAGCCCCAATCATGCTTTTTAACGTTCTGTTGAAACGTTCCACCAGACCATTGGTCTGGGGGTGGTATGCAGAAGAGAACTTGTAGGTGACCCCACATTCTTTCCACATAGCCTGCATATACTTCGACATAAAGTTGCTGCCACGATCTGACACAACTTCTTTAGGGAAGCCAACCCTAGTAAATATGCCGAGTAAAGCTTTTGCAACTGACTTGGCAGTTACAGTTTTCAATGGGATGGCCTCAGGATACCTGGTTGCATGGTCGACCAGCACCAGGATAAACCTATTGCCCGAGGATGTTTGCGGGTCAAGGGGACCAACGATGTCGATCCCTACCCTTTCAAATGGTACCCCCACAACTGGGAGCGGTACCAACGGAGCTTGGATTGTCGCGCCAACCTTACCAGACAACTGGCAGGAGGCACAACTCCTGCAGTGACTTTCTACTTGCACCCCCATCTTGGGCCAGTAGAAGTGCATGGATAACCTTTGCTTGGTCCTCTTCATACCAAGGTGACCAGCAAGGGGAACTTCATGCGCCAACTGCAGGAGGGAGGGCCTAACAGCAAGGGGAACCACCAACCTCCTATGGTCTCCTTCTGTAGACTCTGTGGGCTCACTATACAGGAGTCCACCTTCCCAATAAATCCTATGCTTCCCAGGAGGCTCACCCTCAAGCTGGGAGCAGGCCTGTCTCCTTAGGCCTTCCAGAGATGGGCACTCACGTTGGCCTTTACTGAATTCGTCCCTATCAGGACCTCCTTCAACTAACAAGTCTTTTAGTTCAGGATGATCGTTGGGGTCGAAAACTTCAGGCATCGCCACCTCCTCGTCAGGCCCGGGCGATTGACCAACTTCCTCCACCGCAGTGGTAGGCGAGCTCGGGGGAATATTCTCTTTCCCTCGTCTTGACTTGTAGACTCCCTTCGCCTTGGGTTTCCCCTTCGGCTGGGGCGGCGTATTGGACTTGGCCAATGCTGCCCGTGCTTGAGACCGTGTGTAGGGTCTTTCGGCAGTGTCTCCTACGAGCCCTAAAGCTCTGAGATCATTACCCAGCAAGACCTTTCCCGGGACGTTTCTCTGAATGCTCACTGGAATCCTGACTGCTGTACCATTTAAAGTAAGATTTACAGGGATCACGGGAAACATACGGAGGGGGCCGTCAGCAAACTTAGTGGGCATCAGAGTAGCTCTGGCAACTTCCTCTGAGTCTACCAAGGTAGAATCCACTACTGTTCGACTGCACCCACTATCCCTAAGAGCTGGAGTATCCACTCCATTGATCAGCACGCTGTCTTTAAAGTAGTGCTTGGTATTATCCGGAATCCTAGCATAAGCCTCTGCGACTTTAGGCTCCCAGGAACCCAGGGACACTAAAACTACCTCAGCCTCTATCCCGCTGGGAAATGAGTCTGAGGAGAAGGATGCTCCTGTAATCTCTTCTTCCTCGTAGGAGGAGAAGGCCAGATTAGCGGAGTGGACCCCCAAAGGTCTAACCTTACACCGGGGATCCCCCTTCACATGGTCAGTTGCTCCACAAGAAAAACAAGCCCCAGTGGGTCTGTTTACGTAGGGAGGCTTATTGTAACCAGAGTTCTGTTTCGGAGGCGAACCTCCACTACCCTGTGAGTTCTCTTGTGTCTTACCCTTGTTTTTCTTTTTGTGGCCCTTATGGGAAGAAGATTTAGCAGATTCCCCACCCTCCATATCTTTGGACTTTTTCCCTTCCTCCTGCTTACCAGGATTTTTGTCCTTATGGGACACTCGATGTGACACCCATAAGTCTGCTGCAATGGCCAGCTTCTTAGGATCTATCTCCTTCGAATCGGCCAAATGCTGCTTAAGCTCCGGGGAAGAAGAAGCAAAAATGTGTTCCAGCATGACCAGATTGATCATGCCTTCGAAGGTAGAAGCCTTATAACCTTCGACCCAGCCAGTTAAGTTTTTCAAAGATTCAGCGACATAAGATACCCAAGTACCACCTTCCTTTTTCTTATACTCTCGAAAACGCTTTAAATATTGGGCCGGAGTCTTCCCAAACTTTAAAATGAGAGTTTGCTTTAACATTGCGAAATCAGCCCGCTCAGCCTTCGACATTTCCATAATGGCACTGCAGCCAGAATGGGGCAGTCTACTGAGCAACCAAGCAATCTTATCAGCATTGTCAACTTCTTGAACCTCGCATGCATACTCAAACGCATTCAGCCAGTCCATAATGTCATTCCTTTCTTCATACACACTGAGCAGATCTTTCGGAAACCGTGGATGAGAGGAAGCCCCAGAGCCATGTCCAGGACCCTTGGACCCATTTGCAACCTGAAGCTTGGCCAGTTCCAACTGGTGATCCCTGTCTTTCTGTTTTTCTGCCTGTTCGATTTTTAGTTTGGCTATGCTGAATTCAAGCTCCTGCTGCCTAAACCGCAGCTCTTGCTTCTTGAATTCAAGCATAGCCTCCCCATCAACACTGGCAGAGGAAACATTAGACATCACATCCTCCCTGTCCTCGTGGTCGCGATGGATCAGTGCAGCGGCAGAACCGTCGGTTCTACCAGTGAGAGCAGCCCCACCACCTTCTGCACTGTCCTCGGAAGTTATAGCGTCAAGCTGCGCTTCTTGCCACGCCACGATTCTCTGGATCATTTCCAATTTAGTGCCTTGAGAGGAAACACCTCTCTCCGCACACATCTTCTTCAATGTTTCTGATTTGGAAGCATTTAAAGTTAACAAGGTATTTGCTTCCATACTGTTTGATAGGACTATGGCCTTTTTAAAGTTATATTACAACAATTCACTACGTGTACTGTTTGGAATAACCTGAAATGCCTTAGTTCGAGCGCAACACTGGATACCTTCAGTCGTATCCCACCGCTGTACACCAATTTGTTAAGACGGATTTCTGAACTCTGTCCTGGTGGCGCAGAAGTTCAGAAGGCCAACCTAATTACTTGGAACAGGGTAACCTCTGGACGAGCCAGACCAATCAAGGTAGCGATCGCGGCGGTCAAGACTAGGTCTCAAGAGGGGTGAGGGTGACTGAAAGCCCACAATGAGCACACAAAGCAAGAGCGCTTACAAACTACTCCAAACAGTTGTTATATCAAAAATAGATACACATTTATTTTAAGGCCTTTAAAATAATGACCGTAGCGAGAAAATCACAATATCACAATATTAAACCAACACATACCATATCAACACAATATATATACAAATACACAGTCGCAAGCGTTTAAAGCACAAAATATGTAGTCCACCTGAAAGGAAAGGAAAACAGGCAGTGCGATAACGCTTTAGACTCAGTTCGCCTTCAGAGGCACCTAACTAGATGGAAGTCCGAGCCCTGCGAAGAGTGGAGCCTTGTGCTCAAAGTACCTGCCACGCCGGTGCCAACGGGCAAAAGGGGAAGCTCTTCGGAGGAAGTCAGGCAGTTCGGGTTAGTGCACAGCAGAAGGAGAACAGGTTCCGCAACTCAAGCGCAGCCTCCACAGCGGGCAGAAGCAGAGCGCGAGTACGGCCAAAAGGGTGCTGTTTTTACACAGCAGGGAAAGCAATGGGATACTGCAGGAGGGCGACCAGATCCTAGCTAAACTACTCACCGGTCCCCGAAGCAAGCAGACCCAGGCTTCTCCACGTTAGTTTCAGCAGCTGGCAGGTTCAGAAGAGCAGGGAACGCCTCAAAGTCGTGTAGAGCAAAAAGACGTCCCAATCGACGTAACCAGCACAGTTTGTTGCCGCAGCAGGACAACGGAGCGGCCGTGTGTATTCAAGCCAAATGTACACTCCTCCCTTCAGACTTGGGAACGCCAAGTGTACGAAGCGTGGGAGAGTGACAAGGACTCGAAATACAACACAACCTGGCGGCAGTTACAGAGCAGGACTCCCTTGTAAGCTGGTCAGTCAACTGGATGGCCCAGAGACACTTCCGAAGGCTTACTTGGCAGGAGATGATGAAGTCGCCGGGAATAGCTGTTCCTGCTATTCCAAAGGTCGAAGCACCAGTACAGGCCTTCTGGTTCGATCCAAGGAGGAAAGGGTTTCACAGGACGACAGCAGTGCAAAGGAGGATTCCTTCAGCGGGTCACCAGCGATTCCTCGGTCCAGCCTCTTGGTTGCAGGATACTTGGCTCCTGTATTCCTTCGTTCGTGAGAACTCAGGAGATCGACATGGTAGTGGTGTTTCCAGCTCCCTCTTATCCACGGTTCCCTTCGCGCCAAAACGGAGGGGAGCCAATGGGAGATCCGCACATCAACACACATACCATACGTGGACCAATCACGGACCACGGTGGTCCCAGGCATTCACACCACCCCAGACTCTCTGGCACCCAGGATGTGTATTGGGACCAGACATCCCAGCCCACACCCTGGAGGCACACAAACGACATGTAGAAGCCCGCGAAAGCAACCACGTTTCGCGGGAAAGTACATGCCCAAATAAGGAAGGCCCCGGGTCGCCCGACCTGGGGAAGGTGAAGGGAGCAAGACGGTCAGTGGACAGGACAAAGGAGCCTCGTGGACTGGCCATTTTGGGAGCCAGGCCACCATTTTGGGTTCAGTGCGAAAAACGTGCTCAGAACGAAAAAAGGAGCACAAAATAAACAAAACGATCGCTGCCACCATTCCAGTCCCTGAATGACTTGCACCGATCAAATACCATCCTAAAAGAGTATCTAGGGCCCGTAGAAGGCTAGAGACCCAAGAGAGCTGTAACTTAGCTTACAGTGCCCTCTTGTGTCATGTTGCACTAAAGCCGCAACATGATAAACGAAACTACGGGAAACAGCGTTCCCCGGTACTGACTGTTTTAAGGGCATGTCAGTTTCCCCGTAAGAAAAGGAGCGAAAGCCCAGAGAAGTGCGGCAGAAGGCTGTACTTCTCTGGCAAAGTCAAGAACAAGGTTAAAAACAATAGCAAAAAGTTTAGGGGTTGCCACATGGAAGGAAAATTCCCTACAATTACGAAATCTTTCCTAACAAGATGTGATATCCAAGTCCTTCCCATTCCAATCCTGAGACCCTTCCTATAACATGAGATGTGATATCCAACTCCTTCTATTCCAACCTGAGACCCTTCCTATAGCATGAGATGGGATATCCAACTCCTTCCAAATCCAATCCTGATACCCTTCTTATAGCATGAGATGTGATATCCCAATGCTTCTACAAAACCTGACACCCATACCATGGCATGAGATGTGATATCAAACTCCCGTCCTATACCATGAGACTTGATATCTCAATGCTTCTAATACCAAACCTGAGACCGGTCCAATAACATGAGATGTGATATCCAAATCCTTCCCCTTCCAAACCTTAGACCCTTCCTTTATCATGAGATGTGATATCCAAGTCCTTTCCATTCCATTCCTGAGACCCTTCCTATAGCATGAGATGTGATATCCAAGTCCTTCCCATTCCAATCCTGAGACCCTTCCTATAGCATGAGATGTGATATCTCAATGCTTCTAATACCAAACCTGAGACCCTTCCTATAACATGAGATGTGATATCCAAGTCCTTCCCATTCCAATCCTGAGACCCTTCCTATAGCATGAGATGTGATATCTCAATGCTTCTAATACCAAACCTGAGACCCTTCCTATAACATGAATTGTGATGTCCAAATCCTTCCCATTCCAATCCTGAGACCCTTCCGATAGCAGAGATGTGATATCTCAATGCTTATACCAAACCTAAGACCCTTCCGATAGCATGAGATGTGATATCTCAATGCTTCTAATACCAAACCTGAGATCCTTCCAATAACATGAGATATGATGTCCAAATCCCTCCCCTTCCAAACCTTAGACCATCCCTTTAGCATGAGATTTGATATCCAACTCCTTCCCATTCCAATCCTGAGACCCTTCTGATGGCATGAGATGTGATATCTCAATGCCTCTAAAACCAAACCTGAGATCCTACCTCTAACATGAAATGTGATATCCAACTCCTTCCCCTTCCAATCCTGAGAGCCTTCGTATAGAATGAGATGTGATATCCAAGTCCTTCCCATTCCAATCCTGAGACCCTTCCTATAACATGAGATGTGATATCCAACTCCTTCCCATTCCAATCATGAGACCCTTCCTATAGCTTGAGATGTGATATCCAACTCCTTCTCATTCCAATTCTGAGACCCGTCCTATACCATGAGACTTGATATCTCAATGCTTCAAATACCAAACCTGAGACCGGTCCTACAACATGAGATGTGATACCCAAATCCGTCCCCTTCCAAACCTTAGACCCTTCCTATAGCATGAGATGTGATATCTCATTGCTTCTAATACCAAACCTGAGACCCTTCCTATAACGAGATGGGATATCCAACCCCTTCCCATTCCAATCCTGAGACCCTTCAGATAGCAGAGATGTGATATCCAACTCCTTCCCATTCCAAACCTGAGACCCTTCCGATAGCATGAGATGTGATATCTCAATGCTTCTAAAACCAAACATGAGAACCATCCTATAACATGAGATGTGAAATCCAAATCCTTCCCTTTCCAAACCTGAGACCCTTCCTATAGCTTGAGATGAAATATCAAACTCCTTCCCATTCCAATCCTGAGATAGCTTGAGATGTGATATCCAACTCCATCCGATTCCAATCCTGAGACCCTTCCGATAGCATGAGATGTGATAGCTCAATGCTTCTAATATCAAAACTGAGACCCTCCCTATAGTATGAGATGTGAATTCTAAGTCCTCCCCATTCCTATCCTGAGACCCTTCCGATAGCAGAGATGTGATATCTCAATGCTTATACCAAACCTGATGACCCTTCCTATGGCATTAGATGTGATATCCAACTCCTTCCCATTCCAATCCTGAGTTCCTTCCTATAGCATGCGATGTGATATCTCAATGCTTCTATCAAACCTGATACCCTTCCTTTAGCATGAGATGTGATATTCAACTCCTTCCCATTCCAATCCTGAGACCCTTCGTATAACATGAAACGTGATATCCAACTCCTTCCCATTCCAATCCTGAGACTCCTCCTATAGCATGAGATGTGATATCTCAATGCTTCTAATACCAGACCTGGGACCGGTCCTATAACATGAGATATGATATCCAATTCCTTCCCATTCCAATCCTGAGACCCTTCCTATAACGAGATGTGATATCCAACTCCTTCCCATTCCAATTCTGAGACCCTTCCTATACCATGAGACTTGATATCTCAATGCTTCTAATACCAAACCTGAGACCTGTCCTATAACATGAGATGTGATATCCAAATCCTTCCCCTTCCAAACCTTAGACCCTTCCTTTATCATGAGATGTGATATCCAACTCCTTCCCATTCCAATCCTGAGACCCTTCCGATATCATGAGATGTGATATCTCAATGCTTCTAATATCAAACTCGAGACCCTCCCTATAGCATGAGATGTGATATCCAAGTCCTTCCCATTCCAATCCTGAGACCCTTCCTACAGCATGAGATGTGATGTCTCAATGCTTCTAATACCAAACCTGAGACCCTTCCTATAACATGAGATGGGAATATCCAACTCCTTCCCATTATAATCCTGAGACCCTTCCGATAGCAAACATGTGATATCTCAATGCTTATACCAAACCTGAGATCCTTCCTATAACATGGGATGTGATATCCAACTCCTTCCCATTCCAATCCTGAGACACTTCCTATAGCATGAGATGTGATATCTCACTGCTTATACCAAACCTGAGACCCTTCCTATAGCATGAGATGTGATATCCAAGTCCTTCCCATTCCAATCCTGAGACACTTCCTATAGCATGAGATGTGATATCTCAATGCTTCTAATACCAAACCTGAGACCCTTCCTATGGCATGAGATGTCATATACAGATCCTTCCCATTCCAATCCTGAGACCCTTCCTATAGCATGAGATGTGATATCTCAATGCTTATACCAAACCTAAAACCCTTCCTATAGCATGAGATGTGATATCCAACTCCTTCCCATTCCAATCCTGAGACCCTTCCTATAGCATGAGATGTGATATCCAATGGCTCTAATATCAAACCTGAGATCCTTCCTCTAACATTAAATGTGATATCCAACTCCTTCCCTTTCCAAACCTGAGAGCCTACCTATAGCATGAGATGTGATATCCAAGTCCTTCCATTCCAATCCTTAGACCCTTCCTACAGCATGCAATATGATATCTCAATGATTCTAATAACAAACCTGAGACCCGTCCTATAACATGAGATATGATATCCAACTCCTTCCCATTCCAATCCTGAGACACTTCCGATAGCAGAGATGTGATATCTCAATGCTTCTAATACCAAACCTGAGACCAGTCCTATAACATGAGATGGGATATCCAACTCCTTTCCATTCCAAACCTGAGACCCTTCCTATAGCATGAGATGTGATATCCAACTCCTTCCCATCCCAATCCTGAGACACTTCCGATTGCAGAGATTTGATATATCAATGCTTATACCAAACCTGAGACTCTTCCTATAACATGAGATGTGATATCCAACTCCTTCCCGTTCCAAACCTGAGACCCTTCCTATAGCATGAGATGTGATATCCAACTCCTTCCCATTCCAATCCTGAGACCCTTATGATAGCATGAGATGTGATATCTCAATGCCTCTAATACCAAATCTGAGATTCTTCCGATAGCATGAGATGTGATATCTCAATGCTTCTTATACCAAACCTGAGATCATTCCTATAACATGAGATGTGATATCCAAATCCTTCCCCTTCCAAACCTGAGACCCTCCCTTTAGCATGAGATGTGATATCCAACTCCTTCCCATTCCAACCTGAGACCCTTCCTATAGCATGAGATGGGATATCCAACTCCTTGGAATTCCAATCCTGATACCCTTCCGATAGCATGAGATTTGATATCCCAATGCTTATACCAAACCTGAGACCCATACTATGGCATGAGATGTGATATCAAACTCCTTCCCATTCCAATCCTGAGACCCTTCCTATAGCTTGAGATGTGATATCCAACTCCTTCCCATTCCAATTCTGAGACCCTTCCTATACCATGAGACTTGATATCTCAATGCTTCTAATACCAAACCTGAGACCCGTCCTATAACATGAGATGTGATATCCAAATCCTTCCCCTTCCAAACCTTAGACCCTTCCTTTATCATGAGATGTGATATCCAACTCCTTCCCATTCCAATCCTGAGACCCTTCCGATATCATGAGATGTGAAATCTCAATGCTTCTAATATCAAACTCGAGACCCTCCCTATAGCATGAGATGTGATATCCAAGTCCTTCCCATTCCAATCCTGAGATCCTTCCTATAGCATGAGATGTGATGTCTCAATGCTTCTAATACCAAACCTGAGACCCTTCCTATAACATGAGATGGGAATATCCAACTCCTTCCCATTCCAATCCTGAGACCCTTCCGATAGCAAACATGTGATATCTCAATGCTTATACCAAACCTGAGATCCTTCCTATAACATGAGATGTGATATCCAACTCCTTCCCATTCCAATCCTGAGACACTTCCTATAGCATGAGATGTGATATCTCACTGCTTATACCAAACCTGAGACCCTTCCTATAGCATGAGATGTGATATCCAACTCCTTCCCATTCCAATCCTGAGACCCTTCCTATAGCATGAGATGTGATATCTCAATGCTTCTAATATCAAACTTGAGACCCTCCCTATAGCATGAGATGTGATATCCAAGTCCTTCCCATTCCAATCTTGAGACACTTCCTATAGCATGAGATGTGATATCTCAATGCTTCTAATACCAAACCTGAGACTCTTCCTATAACATGAGATGGGATAACCAACTCCTTCCCATTGCAATCCTGAGACCCTTCCGATAGCAGAGATATGATATCTCAATGCTTATACCAAACCTGAGACCCTTCCTACGGCATGAGATGTCATATACAACTCCTTCCCATTCCAATCCTGAGACCCTTCCTATAGCATGAGATGTGATATCTCAATGCTTATACCAAACCTGAGACCCTTCCTATAGCATGAGATGTGATATCCAACTCCTTCCCATTCCAATCCTGAGACCCTTCCTTTAGCATGAGATGTGATGTCTCAATGCTTCTAATACCAAACCTGAGATCCTTCCTATAACATGAGATGTGAAATCCAACTCCTTCCATTCCAATCCTGAGACCCTTCCTATAGCATGAGATGTGATATCTCAATGCTTATACTAAACCTGAGACCCTTCCTTTAGCATGAGATGTGATATCCAACTCCTTCCCATTCCAATCCTGAGACCCTTCCTATAGCATGAGATGTGATATCTCAATGCCTCTAATACCAAACCTGAGATCCTTCCTCTAACATGAAATGTGATATCCAACTCCTTCCCTTTCCAAACCTGAGAGCCTATCCATAGCATGAGATGTGATATCCAAGTCCTTCCCATTCCAATCCTTAGACCCTTCCTACAGCATGCAATAACACTACTCACTTCAGACCTGGGAACGCCAAGTGTACGAATCATGTGAGAGTGACAAGGACTCGATATACTACACAACCTGGCGGCGGTTACAGAGCAAGACTCCTGTGTAGGCTGGTCAGTCTGCTGGATGGCCCAGAGACGCTTCCGAAGGCTTACTAGCAGGAGATGGTGAAAATGCCGAGAATAGCTGTCCCCGCTATTCCAAGGGTCGAAGTACCAGTACAGGCCTTCTGGTTCGATCAAAGGTGAAAAGGGTTTCACAAGGCGACAGCAGTGCAGAGGAGCAGTCCTTCAGCGGGTCACCAGCGATTCCTCGGTTCAGCCTCTTGGTTGCAGGATACTTGGCTCCTGTATTCCTTCGTTCGTGAGAACTCAGGAGATCGACATGGTAGTGGTGTTTCCAGCCCCCTCTTATCCACGGTTCCCTTCGCGCCAAAACGGAGGGGACCCAATGGGAGATCCGCTCATCAACACTCACACCATTCGTGGACCTATCACGGACCACGGTGGTCCCAGGCATTCACACTACCCTAGACTCTCTGGCACCCAGGATGTGTATTGGGACCAGACATCCCAGCCCACATCCTGGAGGCACACACAAGACATGTAGAAGCCTGCGAAAGCATCTGTGTTTCGCGGGAAAGCACATGCCCAAATAAGGAAGGCCCCAGGTCGGCTCGACCTGGGGAAGGTGAAGGGAGCAAGACGGTCAGCCGACAGGACAAAGGAGCCTCGTGGTCTGGCTATTTTGGGATCTAGGCCACCATTTTGGGTTAAGCGCGAGAAACGCGCTTAGCACGCCAAAAGGATCTCAAAACACAAGAAACGATCGCTGCCACCATTCCCGTCCGTGAATCACTTGCACCGATCAGTTACAATCCTGAAAGAGTATCTAGGGCCTGTAGAAGGCTAGAGACCCAAGAGAGCAGTAACTTAGCTTACAGTGCCCTCTTGTGTCATGTTGCACGAAAGCTGCAACATGATACAAGAAACTACGGAAACCAGCGTTTCCTGGTACTGACTGTCTTAAGGGCATGACAGTTTCCCCTTAAGAAAGGAGCGAAAGCCCAGAGGAGTGCGGCAGAAGGCTGCACTTCTCGGGCAAAGTCGAGAACAAGGTGAAAAACAACAGCAAAAAGTTTAGGGGTTGCCACATGGAAGGAAAATTACCTACAATTACGAAATCTTTCCTAACACTCGCCCCTCCCAGACTATGGACAGGGGGAACTAATCCACCCCTGGATGAGTCTCTTGTTCAGGTCGGTTAAACATTCTCCACAACCCATCAGCATTGCTATGTTGGACACCTGGCCTATGCTCAATAGTGAAGTCGAAGCCTTGTAGACTTATGGACCACCTAAGCAACTTTGGATTCTCCCCCTTCATATTTATTAGCCACTTTAAGGGCTTATGGTCAGTTTGCACAGTGAAGTGGGTCCCATAGAGGTAGGGCCTCAGCTTCCTTAGGGCCCACACAACAGAGAAACATTCTTTCTCTACCGTGGACCATCTGAGCTCTCTGTCCTTAAACTGGCGACTAATAAAACCAATAGGGTGTTCCTTACCCTTCTCATCTACTTGCGATAGTACAGCTCCTATCCCAGTGTCAGAGGCGTCCGTCTGCACGATAAAAGGTCTTTGATAATCAGGGGCCCTGAGGACAGGGGCCTGGCACAAGGAGTCTTTTAAGCCATTGAAGGCCTTCTCACACTCGTCGGTCCAAGTTACCTTCTTGGGTTTCTTCAGAGTTGTGAGGGCAGTCAGAGGGGCAGCTATGGTGCCATAGTCTGCCACAAAATTGCGGTAATACCCCGTGAGTCCTAAGAAGGCTCTCACTTGGGTTTGTGTAGTGGGGGTAGGCCAGTCTTGTACTGCTTGTACTTTACTGGGTAGAGGCTGTATCCTCCCTCCACCTACTTCATGTCCAAGGTAAAACACTGAGCCTTGTCCAATCTGGCATTTACTAGCTTTTATGGTCAAGTGTGCTTTCTGAAGAGCCTGGAGCACAATCCCGAGGTGTTTCACATGGTCAGGTGGCACTGAAAACTGCTATATCGTCCAGATATGCAAGACAGAATTCGTCCAACCCATTCAAAACATTATGCACAAGCCTCTGGAAAGTGGCAGGTGCATTCTTCAACCCGAACGGCATTACCCGGAATTGGTAAAGGCCGTCTGGAGTAGAAAACGCTGTCTTCTCCTTGGCATGTTCTGCTAAAGCTATTTGCCAATAGCCAGCAGTGAGGTCAAACGTGCTGAGGTACTTGGAGGCACCCAAAGTATCCACCAGCTCATCTGTTCGAGGCAAGGGGTGTGCATCTGTCTTGGTGACAGCATTCAGAGCCCTGTAATCCACACAGAACCTCAATTCAGAAGTGCCTGCCTTTGGAACGAAAACCACAGGGCTGGACCAAGGACTACTAGAGGGTTCAATCACCCCAAGGTCTAACATCTTGTTGACCTCGGTCTTAATATAAGACCGTACTTTGTCTGACATCCTGTATCCCCTACTTTTGGTAGGTACACTGTCTCCTGTGTCTATGTTATGTTTGCACCAAGGTGTCAAACCAGGCGACTGTGAAAACGGGGGAAAACTGCCTAAGCAAACTTTTCACCTCAGCCTGCTGATCAGAAGTCAGGTGAGGGGCCACTCGGACACCCTCAAAGGAGCTATCTGAAGGACCGCTTTGGAACAGGTCGGGGAGAGGTTCAGACTCCTCTTCCTCAACATCTGAAGCCAGTAACAGTCCTGCGATTTCGACTCTTGGGACGAAAGCCTTCAGCCTATTCACGTGAAACACTTTTGGAGCCTGTCCAGGCCTTCCAAGGTCCACTAAATAGTTAACCTCACCCAGGGGCTCCACCACTGTGTAAGGGCCTGACCATTTGTCCTGTAAAGCTCAAGGCCTTATGGGATTCATGATCAGGACTTGCTGACCAGGTGTAAAGTTGATGAGGGAAGCTTTCTGGTCGTACCAATGTTTCACCAGCGCTTGTACTGCCTTCAATTTATCACTAGCCAAGCCCATCAGAAGTACCATCCGTTTTCTGAGCCCTAGCACATAATCAACTACGTTGGTAGTAACAGGGGGAGTGGGCATCTCCCATCCCTCTTTGACTATGGCTAAGGGTCCCCGTACAGGATGACCAAACAGAAGTTTGAAGGGGCTGAAGCCAACACCCTCCTGTGGTACCTCTCGGTAGGCAAACAGTAAGCATGGTAAAAGAAGATCCCATTGTCTTCTCTGAAGCTTCTCCAGAGCCCCAATCATGCTTTTTAACGTTCTGTTGAAACGTTCCACCAGACCATTGGTCTGGGGGTGGTATGCAGAAGAGAACTTGTAGGTGACCCCACATTCTTTCCACATAGCCTGCATATACTTCGACATAAAGTTGCTGCCACGATCTGACACAACTTCTTTAGGGAAGCCAACCCTAGTAAATATGCCAAGTAAAGCTTTTGCAACTGACTTGGCAGTTACAGTTTTCAATGGGATGGCCTCAGGATATCTGGTTGCATGGTCGACCAGCACCAGGATAAACCTATTGCCCGAGGATGTTTGCGGGTCAAGGGGACCAACGATGTCGATCCCTACCCTTTCAAATGGTACCCCCACAACTGGGAGCGGTACCAACGGAGCTTGGATTGTCGAGCCAACCTTACCAGATAACTGGCAGGAGGCACAACTCCTGCAGTGACTTTCTACTTGCACCCCCATCTTGGGCCAGTAGAAGTGCATGGATAACCTTTGCTTGGTCCTCTTAATACCAAGGTGACCAGCAAGGAGCACTTCATGCGCCAACTGCAGGAGGAAGGGCCTAACAGCAAGGGGAACCACCAACCTCCTATGGTCTCCTTCTGTAGACTCTGTGGGCTCACTATACAGGAGTCCACCTTCCCAATAAATCCTATGCGTCCCAGGAGGTTCACCCTCAAGCTGGGAGCAGGCCTGTCTCCTTAGGCCTTCCAGAGATGGGCACTCACGTTGGCCTTTACTGAATTCGTCCCTATCAGGACCTCCTTCAACTAACAAGTCTTTTAGTTCAGGATGGTCGTTGGGGTCAAATACTTCAGGCATCGCCACCTCCTCCTCAGGCCCGGGCGATTGACCAACTTCCTCCACCGCAGTGGTAGGCGAGCTCGGGGGAATATTCTCTTTCCCTCGTCTTGACTTGTTGACTCCTTTCGCCTTGGGTTTCCCCTTCGGCTGGGGCGGCGTATTGGTCTTGGCCAATGCTGCCCGTGCTTGAGACCGTGTGTAGGGTCTTTCGGCAGTGTCTCCTATGAGCCCTAAAGCTCTGAGATCATTACCTAACAAGACCTTTCCCGGGACGTTTCTCTGAATGCTCACTGGAATCCTGACTGCTGTACCATTTAAAGTAAGATTTACAGGTATTACTGGGAACATACGGAGTGGGCCGTCAGCCAACTTAGTGGGCATCAGAGTAGCTCTGGCAACTTCCTCTGAGTCTACCAAGGTAGAATCCACTACAGTTCGACTGCACCCACTATCCCTAAGAGCTGGAGTATCTACTCCATTGATCAGCACACTGTCTTACAATAAGCCTCCCTATGTAAACAGACCCAATGGATCTTGTTTTGCTTGTGGAGCAATTGACCACGTGAAGGGGGATCCCCGGTGTAAGGTTAGACCTTTGGGGGTCCACTCCGCTAATCTGGCCTTCTCCTCCTACGAGGAAGAAGAGATTACAGGAGCATCCTTCTCCTCAGACTCATTTCCCAGCGGGATAGAGGCTGAGGTAGTTTTAGTTTCCCTGGGAGGAGGGTCTCAGGTTTGGAAGGGGAAGGATTTGGATATCACATCTCATGTTATCGGAAGGATCTCACGTTTGGTATTAGAAGTATTGAGATATCATATCTCATGCTATAGGAAGGGTCTCAGGATTGTAATGGGAAGGACTTGGATATCACATCTCATGCTATAGGTAGGGTCTCAAGTTTGATATTAGAAGCATTGAGATATCACATCTCATGCTATAGGAAGGGTCTGAGGATTGGAATGGGAAGGAGTTGGATATCACATATCATGCTATGGGAAGGGTCTCAGGTTTGGTATAAGCAGTGAGATATCACATCTCATGCTATAGGAAGTGTCTCAGGATTGGAATGGGAAGGAGTTGGATATCACATCTCATGTTATAGGAAGGATCTCAGGTTTGGTATAAGCATTGAGATATCACATCTCTGCTATCGGAAGGGTCTCAGGATTGGAATGGGAAGGAGTTGGATATTCCCATCTCATGTTATAGGAAGGGTCTCAGGTTTGGTATTAGAAGCATTGAGATATCACATCTCATGCTATAGGAAGGGTCTCAGGATTGGAATGGGAAGGACTTGGATATCACATCTCATGCTATAGGGAGGGTCTCAAGTTTGATATTAGAAGCTTTGAGATATCACATCTCATGATATCGGAAGGGTCTCAGGATTGGAATGGGAAGGAGTTGGATATCACATCTCATGATAAAGGAAGGGTCTAAGGTTTGGAAGGGGAAGGATTTGGATATCACATCTCATGTTATATTACGGGTCTCACCTTTGGTATTAGAAGCATTGAGATATCAAGTCTCATAGTATAGGAAGGGTCTCAGAATTGGAATGGGAAGGAGTTGGATATCACATCTCAAGCTATAGGAAGGGTCTCAGGATTGGAATGGGAAGGACTTGGATATCACATCTCATGCTATAGGAAGGCTCTCAGGTTTGGAAGGGGAAAGAGTTGGATATCACATTTCATGTTAGAGGTAGGATCTCAGGTTTGGTATTAGAGGCATTGAGATATCACATCTCATGCTATCAGAAGGGTCTCAGGAATGGAATGGGCAGGAGTTGGATATCACATCTCATGCTAAAGGGAGGGTCTCAGGTTTGGAAGGGGAAGGATTTGGATATCACATCTCATGTTATCGGAAGGATCTCACGTTTGGTATTAGAAGTATTGAGATATCATATCTCATGCTATAGGAAGGGTCTCAGGATTGGAATGGGAAGGAGTTGGATATCACATCTCATGCTATAGGGAGGGTCTCAGGATTGGAATGGGAAGGACTTAGATATCACATATCATGCTATAGGGAGGGTCTCAGTTTTGATATTAGAAGCATTGAGATATCACATCTCATGCTATCGGAAGTGTCTCAGGATTGGAATGGGAAGGAGCTGGATATCACATCTCATGCTAAAGGAAGGGTCTCAGGTTTGGAACGGGAAGGATTTGGATATCACATCTCATGTTATAGGAAGGGTCTCAGGTTTGGTTTAAGTATTGAGATATCACATCTCTGCTATCGGAAGTGTCTCAGGATTGGAATGGGAAGGAGTTGGATATCCCATCTCATGTTATAGGACGGGTCTCAGGTTTGTTATTAGAATCATTGAGATATCATATTGCATGCTGTAGGAAGGGTCTAAGGGTTGGAATGTGAAGGACTTGGATATCACATCTTATGCTATAGATAGGCTCTTAGGTTTGGAAAGGGAAGGAGTTGGATATTACATTTCATAATAGAGGAAGGATCTCAGGTTTGGTATTAGAAGCATTGAGATATCACATCTCATGCTATAGGAAGGGTCTCAGGATTGGAATGGGAAGCAGTTGGATATCACATCTCATGCTATAGGAAGGGTCTCAGGTTTGGTATAATCATTGAGATATCACATCTCATGCTATAGGACGGGTCTCAGGATTGGAATGGAAGGAGTTGGATATCACATCTCATGTTATAGGAAGGATCTCAGGTTTGGTATTAGAAGCATTGAGACATCACATCTCATGCTATAGGAAGGGTCTCAGGGTTGGAATGGGAAGGAGTTGGATATCACATCTCATCCAATAGGAAGGGTCTCAGGTTTGGAATGGGAAGGAATTGGATATCACATCTCATGTTATAGGAAGGATCTCAGGTTTCGTATTAGAAGCATTGAGATATCACATCTCATGCTATAGGAAGGGTCTCAGGATTGGAATGTGAAGGATTTGGATATCACATCTCATGCTAAAGGAAGGGTCTCAGGTTTGGTAGAAGCATTGAGATATCACGTCTCTGCTTTCGGAAGGGTCTCAGGATTGGATTGGGAAGGAGTTGGATATCCCTTCTCATGCTATAGGAAGGGTCTCAGGATTTGAATGGCAAGGAGTTGGATATCACATCTCATGCCATAGGAAGGGTCTCAGGTTTGGTATAAGCATTGAGATATCACATCTCTGCTATCAGAACGGTCTCAGGATTGGATTGGGAAGGAGTTGGATATCCCTTCTCATGCTATAGGAAGTGTCTCAGGTTGGAATGGGAAGGAGTTGGATATCACATCTCATGTTATAGGAAGGGTCTCAGGATTGGAATGGGAAGGATTTGGATATCACATCTCTTGCTATAGGAAGGGTCTCAGGATTGGAATGGGTAGGAGTTGGATATTACTTTCTTGCTATAGGAAGGGTCTCATGTTTGGAATGGGAAGGAGGTGGGTATCACATATGCTATAGTTAGTGTCTCAGGTTTGGAACGGGAAGGAGTTGGATATCACATCTCATGTTATAGGAAGGGTCTCAGGTTTGGTATAAGCATTGAGATATCACATCTCTGCTATCGGAAGCGGCTCAGGATTGGAATGGGAAGGAGTTGGATATCCCATCTCATGTTATAGGAAGAGTCTCTGGTTTGGTATTAGAATCATTGAGATATCACATTGCATGCTGTAGGAAGGGTCTAAGGATTGGAATGGGATGGACTTGGATATCACATCTCATGTTATAGGTAGGCTCTCAGGTCTGGTATAAGCATTGAGATATCACATCTCATGCTATAGGAAGGGTCTCAGATTTGGTATAAGCATTGAGATATCACATCTCATGCTAAAGGAAGGGTCTCAGGATTGGAATGGGAAGGAGTTGTATATGACATCTCAGGCCATAGGAAGGTTCTCAGGTTTGGTAAAAGCATTGAGATATCACATCTCTGCTATCGGAAAGGTCTCAGGATTGGAATGGGAAGGAGTTGGATATCCTATCTCATGTTATAGGAAGGGTCTCAGGTTTGGTATTAGAAGCATAGAGATATCACATCTCATGCTATAGGAAGGGTCTCAGGATTGGAATGGGAAGGACTTGGATGTCACATCTCATGCTATAGGGAGGGTCTCAAGTTTGATATTAGAAGCATTGAGATAACAAATCTCATGATATCGGAAGGGTCTCAGGATTGGAATGGGAAGGAGTTGGATATCACATCTCATGATAAAGGAAGGGTCTAAGGTTTGGAAGGGGAAGGATTTGGATATCACATCTCATGTTATAGGACGGGTCTCAGGTTTGGTATTAGAAGCATTGAGATATCAAGTCTCATGGTATAAGAAGGGTCTCAGAATTGGAATGGGAAGGAGTTGGATATCACACCTCAAGCTATACGAAGGGTCTCAGGATTGGAATGGGAAGGAGTTTGATATCACATCTCATGCCAGAGTATGGGTCTCAGGTTTGGTAGAAGCATTGGGATATCACATCTCATGCTATCGGAAGGGTATCAGTATTGGATTTGGAAGAAGTTGGATATCCCATCTCATGCTATAGGAAGGGTCTCAGGTTGGAATGGGAAGGAGTTGGATATCACATTTCATGTTATAGGAAGGGTCTCAGGATTGGAATGGGAAGTACTTGGATATCATATCTCATGCAATAGGACGGGTCTCAGGTTTGTTATTAGAATCATTGAGATATCATATTGCATGCTGTAGGAAGGGTCTAAGGATTGGAATGGGAAGGACCTGGATATCACATCTCATGCTATAGATAGGCTCTTAGGTTTGGAAAGGGAAGGAGTTGGATATCACATCTCATGTTATAGGATGGATCTCAGGTTTGGTATTAGAAGTATTGAGATATCACATCTCATGTTATCGGAAGGATCTCAGGTTTGGTATTAGAAGTATTGAGACCCTTCCGATAGCAGAGACGTGATATCTCAATGCTTCTACCAAACCTGAGACCCTTCCTTTAGCATGAGATGTGATATCCAAATCCTTCACATTCCAATCCTGAGACCCTTCCTATAGCATGAGATGTGATATCTCAATGCTTCTAATACCAAACCTGAGATCCTTCCTATAACATGGGATGTGATATCCAATTCCTTCCCATTCCAAACCTGAGACCCTTCCTATTGGATGAGATGTGATATCCAACTCCTTCCCATTCCAACCCTGAGACCCTTCCTATAGCATGAGATGTGATGTCTCAATGCTTCTAATACCAAACCTGAGATCCTTCCTATAACATGAGATGTGATATCCAACTCCTTCCATTCCAATCCTGAGACCTGTCCTATAGCATGAGATGTGATATCTCAATGCTTATACCAAACCTGAGACCCTTCCTATAGCATGAGATGTGATATCCAACTACTTCCCATTCCAATCCTGAGACCCTTCATATAGCATGAGATGTGATATCTCAATGCTTCTGATACCAAACCTGAGATCCTTCCTCTAACATGAAATGTGATATCCAACTCCTTCCCTTTCCAAACCTAAGAGCCTATCTATAGCATGAGATGTGATATCCAAGTCCTTCCCATTCCAATCCTTAGACCCTTCCTACAGCATGCAATATGATATCTCAATGATTCTAATAACAAACCTGAGACCCGTCCTATAGCATGAGATATGATATCCAAGTCCTTCCCATTCCAATCCTGAGACCCTTCCTATAACATGAAATGTGATATCCAACTCCTTCCCATTCCAACCTGAGACCCTTCCTATAGCATGAGATGGGATATCCAACTTCTTCCAAATCCAATACTGATACCCTTCCGATAGCATGAGATGTGATATCCCAATGCTTCTACCAAACCTGAGACCCATACTATGGCATGAGATGTGATATCAAACTCCTTCCCATTCCAATCCTGAGACCCTTCCTATAGCTTGAGGTGTGATATCCAACTCCTTCCCATTCCAATTCTGAGACCCTTCTTATACCATGAGACTTGATATCTCAATGCTTCTAATACCAAACCTGAGACCCGTCCTATAACATGAGATGTGATATCCAAACCCTTCCCCTTCCAAACCTGAGACCCTTCCTTTATCATGAGATGTGATATCCAACTCCTTCCCATTCCAATCCTGAGACCCTTCCGATATCATGAGATTTGTTATCTCAATGCTTCTAATATCAAACTTGAGACCCTCCCTATAGCATGAGATGTGACATCCAAGTCCTTCCCATTCCAATCCTGAGACCCTTCCTATAACATGAGATGTGATATCCAACTCCTTCCCATTCCAACCTGAGACACTTCCTATAGCATGAGAAGGGATATCTAACTCCTTCCCAATCCAATCCTGAGACCCTTCCGATAGCAGAGATGTGATATCTCAATGCTTATACCAAACCTGAGACCCTTCCTATGGCATGAGATGTGATATCCAACTCCTTGCCATTCAAATCCTGAGACCCTTCCTATAGCATGAGATGTGATATCTCTATGCTTCTAATACCAAACCTGAGACCCTTCCTATAACATGAGATGGGATATCCAACTCCTTCCCATTCCAATCCTGAGACCCTTCCGATAGCAGAGATGTGATATCTCAATGCTTATACCAAACCTGAGAACCTTCCTATGGCCTGAGATGTCATATACAACTCCTTCCCATTCCAATCCTGAGACCCTTCCTTTAGCATGAGATGTGATATCTCAATGCTTATACCAAATCTGAGACCCTTCCTATAGCATGAGATGTGATATCCAATTCCTTCCCATTCCAATCCTGAGACCCTTCCTATAGCATGAGATGTGATATCTCAATGCTTATACCAAACCTGAGAGCCTACCTATAGCATGAGATGTGATATCCAAGTCCATCCCATTCCAATCCTTAGACCCTTCCTACAGCATGCGATGTGATATCTCAATGATTCTAATACCAAACCAGAGACTCTTCCTATAACATGAGATGGGATATCCAACTCCTTCCCATTCCAATCCTGAGCCGCTTCCGATAGCAGAGATGTGATATCTCAATGCTTATACCAAACCTGAGACCCTTCCTATAACATGAGATGTGATATCCAACTCCTTCCCGTTCCAAACCTGAGACACTAACTATAGCATATGTGATATCCAACTCCTTCCCATTCCAAACATGAGACCCTTCCTATAGCAAGAAAGTAATATCCAACTCCTACCCATTCCAATCCTGAGACCCTTCCTATAGCAAGAGATGTGATATCCAAATCCTTCCCATTCCAATCCTGAGACCCTTCCTATAACATGAGATGTGATATCCAACTCCTTCCCATTCCAACCTGAGACACTTCCTATAGCATGAGAAGGGATATCCAACTCCTTCCCAATCCAATCCTGAGACCCTTCCGATAGCAGAGATGTGATATCTCAATGCTTATACCAAACCTGAGACCCTTCCTATGGCATGAGATGTGATATCCAACTCCTTCCCAATCCAATCCTGAGACCCTTCCGATAGCAGAGACGTGATATCTCAATGCTTCTACCAAACCTGAGACCCTTCCTTTAGCATGAGATGTGATATCCAAATCCTTCACATTCCAATCCTGAGACCCTTCCTATAGCATGAGATGTGATATCTCAATGCTTCTAATACCAAACCTGAGATCCTTCCTATAACATGAGATGTGATATCCAATTCCTTCCCATTCCAAACCTGAGACCCTTCCTATTGGATGAGATGTGATATCCAACTCCTTCCCATTCCAACCCTGAGACCCTTCCTATAGCATGAGATGTGATGTCTCAATGCTTCTAATACCAAACCTGAGATCCTTCCTATAACATATGATGTGATATCCAACTCCTTCCATTCCAATCCTGAGACCCGTCCTATAGCATGAGATGTGATATCTCAATGCTTATACCAAACCTGAGACCCTTCCTATAGCATGAGATGTGATATCCAACTGCTTCCCATTCCAATCCTGAGACCCTTCCTATAGCATGAGATGTGATATCTCAATGCTTCTAATACCAAACCTGAGATCCTTCCTCTAACATGAAATGTGATATCCAACTCCTTCCCTTTCCAAACCTAAGAGCCTATCTATAGCATGAGATGTGATATCCAAGTCCTTCCCGTTCCAACCCTTAGACCCTTCCTACAGCATGCAATATGATATCTCAATGATTCTAATAACAAACCTGAGACCCGTCCTATAACATGAGATGGGATATCCAACTCCTTCCCATTCCAATCCTGAGACACTTCCGATAGCAGAGATGTGATATCTCAATGCTTATACCAAACCTGAGACCCTTCCTATAACATGAGATGTGATATCCAAATCCTTCCCGTTCCAAACCTGAGACCCTTCCTTTAGCATGAGATGTGATATCCAGCAACTTCCCATTCCAATCCTGAGACACTTCCTATAGCATGAGATGTGATATCTCAATGCTTCTAATATCAAAACTGAGACCCTCCCTATAGCATGATATGTGATATCTAAGTCCTTCCCATTCCAATCCTGAGACCCTCCCTATAGCATGAGATGTGATATCCAACTCCTTCCCATTCCAATCCTGAGACCCTTCCCATAGCATGAGATATGATATCTCAATACTTCTAATACCAAACGTGAGATCCTTCCGATAACATGAGATGTGATATCCAAATCCTTCCCCTTCCAATCCTGAGACCCTCCCTTTAGCATGAG
Organism: Ambystoma mexicanum; assembly: GCF_040938575.1. Classification (NCBI taxonomy): domain Eukaryota; kingdom Metazoa; phylum Chordata; class Amphibia; order Caudata; family Ambystomatidae; genus Ambystoma; species Ambystoma mexicanum. The sequence goes on along the minus strand of NC_090922.1, from coordinate 7,687,034 downwards.
ATGTGATATCCAACTCCTTCCTATTCCAATCCTGAGACTCTTCTGATAGCATGAGATGTGATATCTCAATGCTTCTAATACCAAACCTGAGATCCTTCCGATAGCATGAGATGTGATATCTCAATGCTTCTAATACCAAACCTGAGATCCTTCCTATAACATGAGATGTGATATCCAAATCCTTCCCCTTCCAAACCTGAGACCCTCCCTTTAGCATGAGATGTGATATCCAACTCCTTCCCATTCCATTCCTGAGACCCTTCTGATAGCATGAGATGTGATATCTCAATGCCTCTAATACCAAACCTGAGATCCTACCTCTAACATGAAATGTGATATCCAACTCTTTCCCCTTCCAAACCTGAGAGCCTTCCTATAGCATGAGATGTGATATCCAAGTCCTTCCCATTCCAATCCTGAGACCCTTCCTATAGCTTGAGATGTGATATCCAACTCCTTCCCATTCCAATTCTGAGACCCTTCCTATACTATGAGACTTGATATCTCAATGCTTCTAATACAAACGTGAGACCCGTAATATAACATGAGATGTGATATCCAAATCCTTCCCCTTCCAAACCTTAGACCCTTCTTTATCATGAGATGTGATATCCAACTCCTTCCCATTCCAATCCTGGGACCCTTCCGATATCATGAGATGTGATATCTCAAAGCTTCTAATATCAAACTTGAGACCCTCCCTATAGCATGAGATGTGATATCCAAGTCCTTCCCATTCCAATCCTGAGACCCTTCCTATAGCTTGAGGTGTGATATCCAACTCCTTCCCATTCCAATTCTGAGACCCTTCTTATACCATGAGACTTGATATCTCAATGTTTCTAATACCAAACCTGAGACCCGTCCTATAACATGAGATGTGATATCCAAATCCTTCCCCTTCCAAACCTTAGACCCTTCCTTTATCATGAGATGTGATATCCAACTCCTTCCCATTCCAATCCTGAGACCCTTCCGATATCATGAGATTTGTTATCTCAATGCTTCTAATATCAAACTTGAGACCCTCCCTATAGCATGAGATGTGACATCCAAGTCCTTCCCATTCCAATACTGAGACCCTTCCTATAACATGAGATGTGATATCCAACTCCTTCCCATTCCAACCTGAGACACTTCCTATAGCATGAGAAGGGATATCTAACTCCTTCCCAATCCAATCCTGAGACCCTTCCGATAGCAGAGATGTGATATCTCAATGCTTATACCAAACCTGAGACCCTTCCTATGGCATGAGATGTGATATCCAACTCCTTGCCATTCAAATCCTGAGACCCTTCCTATAGCATGAGATGTGATATCTCTATGCTTCTAATACCAAACCTGAGACCCTTCCTATAACATGAGATTGGATATCCAACTCCTTCCCATTCCAATCCTGAGACCCTTCCGATAGCAGAGATGTGATATCTCAATGCTTATACCAAACCTGAGAACCTTCCTATGGCCTGAGATGTCATATACAACTCCTTCCCATTCCAATCCTGAGACCCTTCCTTTAGCATGAGATGTGATATCTCAATGCTTATACCAAATCTGAGACCCTTCCTATAGCATGAGATGTGATATCCAATTCCTTCCCATTCCAATCCTGAGACACTTCCTATAGCATGAGATGTGATATCTCAATGCTTATACCAAACCTGAGAGCCTACCTATAGCATGAGATGTGATATCCAAGTCCATCCCATTCCAATCCTTAGACCCTTCCTACAGCATGCGATGTGATATCTCAATGATTCTAATACCAATCCAGAGACTCTTCCTATAACATGAGATGAGATATCTAACTCCTTCCCAATCCAATCCTGAGACCCTTCCGATAGCAGAGATGTGATTTCTCAATGCTTATACCAAACCTGAGACCCTTCCTATGGCATGAGATGTGATATCCAACTCCTTGCCATTCAAATCCTGAGACCCTTCCTATAGCATGAGATGTGATATCTCTATGCTTCTAATACCAAACCTGAGACCCTTCCTATAACATGAGATGGGAAATCCAACTCCTTCCCATTCCAATCCTGAGACCCTTCCGATAGCAGAGATGTGATATCTCAATGCTTATACCAAACCTGAGAACCTTCCTATGGCCTGAGATGTCATATACAACTCCTTCCCATTCCAATCCTGAGACCCTTCCTTTAGCATGAGATGTGATATCTCAATGCTTATACCAAACCTGAGACCCTTCCTATAACATGAGATGTGATATCCAACTCCTTCCCGTTCCAAACCTGAGACACTAACTATAGCATATGTGATATCCAACTCCTTCCCATTCCAAACATGAGACCCTTCCTATAGCAAGAAAGTAATATCCATCCCCTACCCATTCCAATCCTGAGACCCTTCCTATAGCAAGAGATGTGATATCCAAATCCTTCCCATTCCAATCCTGAGACCCTTCCTATAACATGAGATGTGATATCCAACTCCTTCCCATTCCAACCTGAGACACTTCCTATAGCATGAGAAGGGATATCCAACTCCTTCCCAATCCAATCCTGAGACCCTTCCGATAGCAGAGATGTGATATCTCAATGCTTATACCAAACCTGAGACCCTTCCTATGGCATGAGATGTGATATCCAACTCCTTCCCAATCCAATCCTGAGACCCTTCCGATAGCAGAGACGTGATATCTCAATGCTTCTACCAAACCTGAGACCCTTCCTTTAGCATGAGATGTGATATCCAAATCCTTCACATTCCAATCCTGAGACCCTTCCTATAGCATGAGATGTGATATCTCAATGCTTCTAATACCAAACCTGAGATCCTTCCTATAACATGAGATGTGATATCCAATTCCTTCCCATTCCAAACCTGAGACCCTTCCTATTGGATGAGATGTGATATCCAACTCCTTCCCATTCCAACCCTGAGACCCTTCCTATAGCATGAGATGTGATGTCTCAATGCTTCTAATACCAAACCTGAGATCCTTCCTATAACATGAGATGTGATATCCAACTCCTTCCATTCCAATCCTGAGACCCGTCCTATAGCATGCGATGTGATATCTCAATGCTTATACCAAACCTGAGACCCTTCCTATAGCATGAGATGTGATATCCAACTGCTTCCCATTCCAATCCTGAGACCCTTCCTATAGCATGAGATGTGATATCTCAATGCTTCTAATACCAAACCTCAGATCCTTCCTCTAACATGAAATGTGATATCCAACTCCTTCCCTTTCCAAACCTAAGAGCCTATCTATAGCATGAGATGTGATATCCAAGTCCTTCCCATTCCAACCCTTAGACCCTTCCTACAGCATGCAATATGATATCTCAATGATTCTAATAACAAACCTGAGACCCGTCCTATAACATGAGATGGGATATCCAACTCCTTCCCATTCCAATCCTGAGACACTTCCGATAGCAGAGATGTGATATCTCAATGCTTATACCAAACCTGAGACCCTTCCTATAACATGAGATGTGATATCCAAATCCTTCCCGTTCCAAACCTGAGACCCTTCCTTTAGCATGAGATGTGATATCCAGCACCTTCCCATTCCAATCCTGAGGCACTTCCTATAGCATGAGATGTGATATCTCAATGCTTCTAATATCAAAACTGAGACCCTCCCTATAGCATGATATGTGATATCTAAGTCCTTCCCATTCCAATCCTGAGACCCTCCCTATAGCATGAGATGTAATATCCAACTCCTTCCCATTCCAATCCTGAGACCCTTCCTATAGCATGAGATGTGATATCCAACGCCTTCCCTTTCCAAACCTGAGAGCCTACCTATAGCATGAGATGTGATATCCAAGTCCTTCCCATTCCAATCCTGAGACCCTTCCTATAGCTTGAGATGTGATATCCAACTCCTTCCCATTCCAATTCTGAGACCCTTCCTATACTATGAGACTTGATATCTCAATGCTTCTAATACAAACGTGAGACCCGTAATATAACATGAGATGTGATATCCAAATCCTTCCCCTTCCAAACCTTAGACCCTTCCTTTATCATGAGATGTGATATCCAACTCCTTCCCATTCCAATCCTGAGACCCTTCTGATATCATGAGATGTGATATCTCAAAGCTTCTAATATCAAACTTGAGACCCTCCCTATAGCATGAGATGTGATATCCAAGTCCTTCCCATTCCAATCCTGAGACCCTTCCTATAGCATGAGATGTGATATCTCAATGCTTCTAATACCAAACCTGAGACCCTTCCTATAACATGAGATGGGAATATCCAACTCCTTCCCATTCCAATCCTGAGACCCTTCCGATAGCAGAGATGTGATATCTCAATGCTTATACCAAACCTGAGATCCTTCCTATAACATGAGATGTGATATCCAACTCCTTCCCATTCCAATCCTGAGACACTTCCTATAGCATGAGATGTGATATCTCACTGCTTATACCAAATCTGAGACCCTTCCCATAGCATGAGATGTGATATCCAACTTCTTCCCATTCCAATCCTCAGACCCTTCCTATAGCATGAGATGTGATATCCAACTCCTTCCCATTCCAATCCTGAGACCCTTCCTATAGCATGAGATATGATATCTCAATACTTCTAATACCAAACGTGAGATCCTTCCGATAACATGAGATGTGATATCCAAATCCTTCCCCTTCCAAACCTGAGACCCTCCCTTTAGCATGAGATGTGATATCCAACTCCTTCCCATTCCAATCCTGAGACCCTTCTGATAGCATGAGATGTGATATCTCAATGCTTCTAATACCAAACCTGAGATCCTTCCGATAGCATGAGATGTGATATCTCAATGCTTCTAATACCAAACCTGAGATCCTTCCGATAGCATGAGATGTGATATCTCAATGCTTCTAATACCAAACCTGAGATCCTTCCTATAACATGAGATGTGATATCCAAATCCTTCCCCTTCCAAACCTGAGACCCTCCCTTTAGCATGAGATGTGATATCCAACTCCTTCCCATTCCATTCCTGAGACCCTTCTGATAGCATGAGATGTGATATCTCAATGCCTCTAATACCAAACCTGAGATCCTACCTCTAACATGAAATGTGATATCCAACTCTTTCCCCTTCCAAACCTGAGAGCCTTCCTATAGCATGAGATGTGATATCCAAGTCCTTCCCATTCCAATCCTGAGACCCTTCCTATAGCTTGAGATGTGATATCCAACTCCTTCCCATTCCAATTCTGAGACCCTTCCTATACTATGAGACTTGATATCTCAATGCTTCTAATACAAACGTGAGACGCGTAATATAACATGAGATGTGATATCCAAATCCTTCCCCTTCCAAACCTTAGACCCTTCCTTTATCATGAGATGTGATATCCAACTCCTTCCCATTCCAATCCTGAGACCCTTCCGATATCATGAGATGTGATATCTCAAAGCTTCTAATATCAAACTTGAGACCCTCCCTATAGCATGAGATGTGATATCCAAGTCCTTCCCATTCCAATCCTGAGACCCTCCTATAGCATGAGATGTGATATCTCAATGCTTCTAATACCAAACCTGAGACCCTTCCTATTACATGAGATGGGAATATCCAACTCCTTCCCATTCCAATCCTGAGACCCTTCCGATAGCAGAGATGTGATATCTCAATGCTTATACCAAACCTGAGACCCTTCGTATGGCATGAGATGTGATATCCAACTCCTTGCCATTCAAATCCTGAGACCCTTCCTATAGCATGAGAAGGGATATCCAACTCCTTCCCAATCCAATCCTGAGACCCTTCCGATAGCAGAGACGTGATATCTCAATGCTTCTACCAAACCTGAGACCCTTCCTTTAGCATGAGATGTGATATCCAAATCCTTCACATTCCAATCCTGAGACCCTTCCTATAGCATGAGATGTGATATCTCAATGCTTCTAATACCAAACCTGAGATCCTTCCTATAACATGAGATGTGATATCCAATTCCTTCCCATTCCAAACCTGAGACCCTTCCTATTGGATGAGTTGTGATATCCAACTCCTTCCCATTCCAACCCTGAGACCCTTCCTATAGCATGAGCTGTGATGTCTCAATGATTCTAATACCAAACCTGAGATCCTTCCTATAACATGAGATGTGATATCCAACTCCTTCCATTCCAATCCTGAGACCCGTCCTATAGCATGAGATGTGATATCTCAATGCTTATACCAAACCTGAGACCCTTCCTATAGCATGAGATGTGATATCCAACTACTTCCCATTCCAATCCTGAGACCCTTCCTATAGCATGAGATGTGATATCTCAATGCTTCTAATACCAAACCTGAGATCCTTCCTCTAACATGAAATGTGATATCCAACTCCTTCCCTTTCCAAACCTAAGAGCCTATCTATAGCATGAGATGTGATATCCAGGTCCTTCCTATTCCAATCCTTAGACCCTTCCTACAGCATGCAATATGATATCTCAATGATTCTAATAACAAACCTGAGACCCGTCCTATAGCATGAGATATGATATCCAAGTCCTTCCCATTCCAATCCTGAGACCCTTCCTATAACATGAAATGTGATATCCAACTCCTTCCCATTCCAACCTGAGACCCTTCCTATAGCATGAGATGGGATATCCAACTTCTTCAAAATCCAATACTGATACCCTTCCGATAGCATGAGATGTGATATCCCAATGCTTCTACCAAACCTGAGACCCATACTATGGCATGAGATGTGATATCAAACTCCTTCCCATTCCAATCCTGAGACCCTTCTTATACCATGAGACTTGATATCTCAATGCTTCTAATACCAAACCTGAGACCCGTCCTATAACATGAGATGTGATATCCAAATCCTTCCCCTTCCAAACCTTAGACCCTTCCTTTATCATGAGATGTGGTATCCAACTCCTTCCCATTCCAATCCTGAGACCCTTCCGATATCATGAGATTTGTTATCTCAATGCTTTTATATCAAACTTGAGATCCTCCCTATAGCATGAGATGTGACATCCAAGTCCTTCCCATTCCAATCCTGAGACCCTTCCTATAGCATGAGATGTGATATCTCTATGCTTCTAATACCAAACCTGAGACCCTTCCTATAACATGAGATGGGATATCCAACTCCTTCCCATTCCAATCCTGAGACCCTTCCGATAGCAGAGATGTGATATCTCAATGCTTATACCAAACCTGAGACCCTTCCTATGGCCTGAGATGTCATATACAACTCCTTCCCATTCCAATCCTGAGACCCTTCCTTTAGCATGAGATGTGATATCTCAATGCTTATACCAAATCTGAGACCCTTCCTATAGCATGAGATGTGATATCCAAATCCTTCCCATTCCAATCCTGAGACCCTTCCTATAGCATGAGATGTGATATCTCAATGCTTATACCAAACCTGAGAGCCTACCTATAGCATGAGATGTGATATCCAAGTCCATCCCATTCCAATCCTTAGACCCTTCCTACAGCATGTGATGTGATATCTCAATGATTCTAATACCAAACCAGAGACTCTTACTATAACATGAGATGGGATATCCAACTCCTTCCCATTCCAATCCTGAGCCGCTTCCGATAGCAGAGATGTGATATCTCAATGCTTATACCAAACCTGAGACCCTTCCTATAACATGAGATGTGATATCCAACTCCTTCCCGTTCCAAACCTGAGACACTAACTATAGCATATGTGATATCCAACTCCTTCCCATTCCAAACATGAGACCCTTCCTATAGCAAGAAAGTAATATCCAACTCCTACCCATTCCAATCCTGAGACCCTTCCTATAGCAAGAGATGTGATATCCAAATCCTTCCCATTCCAATCCTGAGACCCTTCCTATAACATGAGATGTGATATCCAACTCCTTCCCATTCCAACCTGAGACACTTCCTATAGCATGAGAAGGGATATCCAACTCCTTCCCAATCCAATCCTGAGACCCTTCCGATAGCAGAGATGTGATATCTCAATGCTTATACCAAACCTGAGACCCTTCCTATGGCATGAGATGTGATATCCAACTCCTTGCCATTCAAATCCTGAGACCCTTCTTATAGCATGAGAAGGGATATCCAACTCCTTCCCAATCCAATCCTGCGACCCTTCCGATAGCAGAGACGTGATATCTCAATGCTTCTACCAAACCTGAGACCCTTCCTTTAGCATGAGATGTGATATCCAAATCCTTCACATTCCAATCCTGAGACCCTTCCTATAGCATGAGATGTGATATCTCAATGCTTCTAATACCAAACCTGAGATCCTTCCTATAACATGAGATGTGATATCCAATTCCTTCCCATTCCAAACCTGAGACCCTTCCTATTGGATGAGATGTGATATCCAACTCCTTCCCATTCCAACCCTGAGACCCTTCCTATAGCATGAGATGTGATGTCTCAATGCTTCTAATACCAAACCTGAGATCCTTCCTATAACATGAGATGTGATATCCAACTCCTTCCATTCCAATCCTGAGACCCGTCCTATAGCATGAGATGTGATATCTCAATGCTTATACTAAACCTGAGACCCTTCCTATAGCATGAGATGTGATATCCAACTACTTCCCATTCCAATCCTGAGACCCTTCATATAGCATGAGATGTGATATCTCAATGCTTCTAATACCAAACCTGAGATCCTTCCTCTAACATGAAATGTGATATCCAACTCCTTCCCTTTCCAAACCTAAGAGCCTATCTATAGCATGAGATGTGATATCCAAGTCCTTCCCATTCCAACCCTTAGACCCTTCCTACAGCATGCAATATGATATCTCAATGATTCTAATAACAAACTTGAGACCCGTCCTATAACATGAGATGTGATATCCAACTCCTTCCCATTCCAATCCTGAGACACTTCCGATAGCAGAGATGTGATATCTCAATGCTTATACCAAACCTGAGACCCTTCCTATAACATGAGATGTGATATCCAAATCCTTCCCGTTCCAAACCTGAGACCCTTCCTTTAGCATGAGATGTGATATCCAGCTCCTTCCCATTCCAATCCTGAGACACTTCCGATAGCATGAGATGTGATATCTCAATGCTTCTAATATCAAAACTGAGACCCTCCCTATAGCATGATATGTGATATCTAAGTCCTTCCCATTCCAATCCTGAGACACTCCCTATAGCATGAGATGTGATATCCAACTCTTTCCCATTCCAATCCTGAGACCCTTCCTATAGCATGAGATATGATATCTCAATACTTCTAATACCAAACGTGAGATCCTTCCGATAACATGAGATGTGATATCCAAATCCTTCCCCTTCCAAACCTGAGACCCTCCCTTTAGCATGAGATGTGATATCCAACTCCTTCCCATTCCAATCCTGAGACCCTTCTGATAGCATGAGATTTGATATCTCAATGCTTCTAATACCAAACCTGAGATCCTTCCGATAGCATGAGATGTGATATCTCAATGCTTCTAATACCAAACCTGAGATCCTTCCTATAACATGAGATGTGAAATCCAAATCCTTCCCCTTCCAAACCTGAGACCCTCCCTTTAGCATGAGATGTGATATCCAACTCCTTCCCATTCCATTCCTGAGACCCTTCTGATAGCATGAGATGTGATATCTCAATGCCTCTAATACCAAACCTGAGATCCTACCTCTAACATGAAATGTGATATCCAACACTTTCCCCTTCCAAACCTGAGAGCCTTCCTATAGCATGAGATGTGATATCCAAGTCCTTCCCATTCCAATCCTGAGACCCTTCCTATAGCTTGAGATGTGATATCCAACTCCTTCCCATTCCAATTCTGAGACCCTTAATATACTCTGAGACTTGATATCTCAATGCTTCTAATACCAAACCTGAGACCCGTAATATAACATGAGATGTGATATCCAAATCCTTCCCCTTCCAAACCTTAGACCCTTCCTTTATCATGAGATGTGATATCCAACTCCTTCCCATTCCAATCCTGAGACCCTTCCGATATCATGAGATGTGATATCTCAAAGCTTCTAATATCAAACTTGAGACCCTCCCTATAGCATGAGATGTGATATCCAAGTCCTTCCCATTCCAATCCTGAGACCCTTCCTATAGCATGAGATGTGATATCTCAATGCTTCTAATACCAAACCTGAGACCCTTCCTATAACATGAGATGGGAATATCCAACTCCTTCCCATTCCAATCCTGAGACCCTTCCGATAGCAGAGATGTGATATCTCAATGCTTATACCAAACCTGAGACCCTTCCTATGGCATGAGATGTGATATCCAACTCCTTGCCATTGAAATCCTGAGACCCTTCCTATAGCATGAGAAGGGATATCCAACTCCTTCCCAATCCAATCCTGAGACCCTTCCGATAGCAGAGACGTGATATCTCAATGCTTCTACCAAACCTGAGACCCTTCCTTTAGCATGAGATGTGATATCCAAATCCTTCACATTCCAATCCTGAGACCCTTCCTATAGCATGAGATGTGATATCTCAATGCTTCTAATACCAAACCTGAGATCCTTCCTATAACATGAGATGTGATATCCAATTCCTTCCCATTCCAAACCTGAGACCCTTCCTATTGGATGAGATGTGATATCCAACTCCTTCCCATTCCAACCCTGAGACCCTTCCTATAGCATGAGATGTGATGTCTCAATGCTTCTAATACCAAACCTGAGATCCTTCCTATAACATGAGATGTGATATCCAACTCCTTCCATTCCAATCCTGAGACCTGTCCTATAGCATGAGATGTGATATCTCAATGCTTATACCAAACCTGAGACCCTTCCTATAGCATGAGATGTGATATCCAACTACTTCCCATTCCAATCCTGAGACCCTTCATATAGCATGAGATGTGATATCTCAATGCTTCTAATACCAAACCTGAGATCCTTCCTCTAACATGAAATGTGATATCCAACTCCTTCCCTTTCCAAACCTAAGAGCCTATCTATAGCATGAGATGTGATATCCAAGTCCTTCCCATTCCAATCCTTAGACCCTTCCTACAGCATGCAATATGATATCTCAATGATTCTAATAACAAACCTGAGACCCGTCCTATAGCATGAGATATGATATCCAAGTCCTTCCCATTCCAACCTGAGACCCTTCCTATAGCATGAAATGTGATATCCAACTCCTTCCCATTCCAACCTGAGACCCTTCCTATAGCATGAGATGGGATATCCAACTTCTTCCAAATCCAATACTGATACCCTTCCGATAGCATGAGATGTGATATCCCAATGCTTCTACCAAACCTGAGACCCATACTATGGCATGAGATGTGATATCAAACTCCTTCCCATTCCAATCCTGAGACCCTTCCTATAGCTTGAGGTGTAATATCCAACTCCTTCCCATTCCAATTCTGAGACCCTTCTTATACCATGAGACTTGATATCTCAATGCTTCTAATACCAAACCTGAGACCCGTCCTATAACATGAGATGTGATATCCAAATCCTTACCCTTCCAAACCTTAGACCCTTCCTTTATCATGAGATGTGATATCCAACTCCTTCCCATTCCAATCCTGAGACCCTTCCGATATCATGAGATTTGTTATCTCAATGCTTCTAATATCAAACTTGAGACCCTCCCTATAGCATGAAATGTGACATCCAAGTCCTTCCCATTCCAATCCTGAGACCCTTCCTATAACATGAGATGTGATATCCAACTCCTTCCCATTCCAACCTGAGACACTTCCTATAGCATGAGAAGGGATATCTAACTCCTTCCCAATCCAATCCTGAGACCCTTCCGATAGCAGAGATGTGATATCTCAATGCTTATACCAAACCTGAGACCCTTCCTATGGCATGAGATGTGATATCCAACTCCTTGCCATTCAAATCCTGAGACCCTTCCTATAGAATGAGATGTGATATCTCTATGCTTCTAATACCAAACCTGAGACCCTTCCTATAACATGAGATGGGATATCCAACTCCTTCCCATTCCAATCCTGAGACCCTTCCGATAGCAGAGATGTGATATCTCAATGCTTATACCAAACCGGAGAACCTTCCTATGGCCTGAGATGTCATATACAACTCCTTCCCATTCCAATCCTGAGACCCTTCCTTTAGCATGAGATGTGATATCTCAATGCTTATACCAAATCTGAGACCCTTCCTATAGCATGAGATGTGATATCCAATTCCTTCCCATTCCAATCCTGAGACCCTTCCTATAGCATGAGATGTGATATCTCAATGCTTATACCAAACCTGAGAGCCTACCTATAGCATGAGATGTGATATCCAAGTCCATCCCATTCCAATCCTTAGACCCTTCCTACAGCATGCGATGTGATATCTCAATGATTCTAATACCAAACCAGAGACTCTTCCTATAACATGAGATGGGATATCCAACTCCTTCCCATTCCAATCCTGAGCCGCTTCCGATAGCAGAGATGTGATATCTCAATGCTTATACCAAACCTGAGACCCTTCCTATAACATGAGATGTGATATCCAACTCCTTCCCGTTCCAAACCTGAGACACTAACTATAGCATATGTGATATCCAACTCCTTCCCATTCCAAACATGAGACCCTTCCTATAGCATGAAAGTAATATCCAACTCCTACCCATTCCAATCCTGAGACCCTTCCTATAGCAAGAGATGTGATATCCAAATCCTTCCCATTCCAATCCTGAGACCCTTCCTATAACATGAGATGTGATATCCAACTCCTTCCCATTCCAACCTGAGACACTTCCTAAAGCATGAGAAGGGATATCCAACTCCTTCCCAATCCAATCCTGAGACCCTTCCGATAGCAGAGATGTGACATCTCAATGCTTATACCAAACCTGAGACCCTTCCTATGGCATGAGATGTGATATCCAACTCCTTCCCAATCCAATCCTGAGACCCTTCCGATAGCAGAGACGTGATATCTCAATGCTTCTACCAAACCTGAGACCCTTCCTTTAGCATGAGATGTGATATCCAAATCCTTCACATTCCAATCCTGAGACTCTTCCTATAGCATGAGATGTGATATCTCAATGCTTCTAATACCAAACCTGAGATCCTTCCTATAACATGAGATGTGATATCCAATTCCTTCCCATTCCAAACCTGAGACCCTTCCTATTGGATGAGATGTGATATCCAACTCCTTCCCATTCCAACCCTGAGACCCTTCCTATAGCATGAGATGTGATGTCTCAATGCTTCTAATACCAAACCTGAGATCCTTCCTATAACATGAGATGTGATATCCAACTCCTTCCATTCCAATCCTGAGACCCGTCCTATAGCATGAGATGTGATATCTCAATGCTTATACCAAACCTGAGACCCTTCCTATCGCATGAGATGTGATATCCAACTGCTTCCCATTCCAATCCTGAGACCCTTCCTATAGCATGAGATGTGATATCTCAATGCTTCTAATACCAAACCTGAGATCCTTCCTCTAACATGAAATGTGATATCCAACTCCTTCCCTTTCCAAACCTAAGAGCCTATCTATAGCATGAGATGTGATATCCAAGTCCTTCCCATTCCAACCCTTAGACCCTTCCTACAGCATGCAATATGATATCTCAATGATTCTAATAACAAACCTGAGACCCGTCCTATAACATGAGATGGGATATCCAACTCCTTCCCATTCCAATCCTGAGACACTTCCGATAGCAGAGATGTGATATCTCAATGCTTATACCAAACCTGAGACCCTTCCTATAACATGAGATGTGATATCCAAATCCTTCCCGTTCCAAACCTGAGATCCTTCCTTTAGCATGAGATGTGATATCCAGCACCTTCCCATTCCAATCCTGAGACACTTCCTATAGCATGAGATGTGATATCTCAATGCTTCTAATATCAAAACTGAGACCCTCCCTATAGCATGATATGTGATATCTAAGTCCTTCCCATTCCAATCCTGAGACCCTCCCTATAGCATGAGATGTGATATCCAACTCCTTCCCATTCCAATCCTGAGACCCTTCCTATAGCATGAGATATGATATCTCAATACTTCTAATACCAAATGTGAGATCCTTCCGATAACATGAGATGTGATATCCAAATCCTTCCCCTTCCAATCCTGAGACCCTCCCTTTAGCATGAGATGTGATATCCCGCTCCTTCCTATTCCAATCCTGAGACTCTTCTGATAGCATGAGATGTGATATCTCAATGCTTCTAATACCAAACCTGAGATCCTTCCGATAGCATGAGATGTGATATCTCAATGCTTCTAATACCAAACCTGAGATCCTTCCTATAACATGAGATGTGATATCCAAATCCTTCCCCTTCCAAACCTGAGACCCTCCCTTTAGCATGAGATGTGATATCCAACTCCTTCCCATTCCATTCCTGAGACCCTTCTGATAGCATGAGATGTGATATCTCAATGCCTCTAATACCAAACCTGAGATCCTACCTCTAACATGAAATGTGATATCCAACTCTTCCCCTTCCAAACCTGAGAGCCTTCCTATAGCATGAGATGTGATATCCAAGTCCTTCCCATTCCAATCCTGAGACCCTTCCTATAGCTTGAGATGTGATATCCAACTCCTTCCCATTCCAATTCTGAGACCCTTCCTATACTATGAGACTTGATATCTCAATGCTTCTAATACAAACGTGAGACCCGTAATATAACATGAGATGTGATATCCAAATCCTTCCCCTTCCAAACCTTAGACCCTTCCTTTATCATGAGATGTGATATCCAACTCCTTCCCATTCCAATCCTGAGACCCTTCCGATATCATGAGATGTGATATCTCAAAGCTTCTAATATCAAACTTGAGACCCTCCCTATAGCATGAGATGTGATATCCAAGTCCTTCCCATTCCAATCCTGAGACCCTTCCTATAGCATGAGATGTGATATCTCAATGCTTCTAATACCAAACCTGAGACCCTTCCTATAACATGAGATGGGAATATCCAACTCCTTCCCATTCCAATCCTGAGACCCTTCCGATAGCAGAGATGTGATATCTCAATGCTTATACCAAACCTGAGATCCTTCCTATAACATGAGATGTGATATCCAACTCCCTCCCATTCCAATCCTGAGACACTTCCTATAGCATGAGATGTGATATCTCACTGCTTATACCAAACCTGAGACCCTTCCCATAGCATGAGATGTGATATCCAACTCCTTCCCATTCCAATCCTCAGACCCTTCCTATAGCATGAGATGTGATATCTCAATGCTTCTAATATAAAACTTGAGACCCTACCTATAGCATGAGATGTGATATCCAAGTCCTTCCCATTACAATCCTGAGACACTTCCTATAGCATGAGATGTGATATCCAACTCCTTCCCATTCCAATCCTGAGACCCTTCCTATAGCATGAGATATGATATCTCAATACTTCTAATACCAAACGTGAGATCCTTCCGATAACATGAGATGTGATATCCAAATCCTTCCCCTTCCAAACCTGAGACCCTCCCTTTAGCATGAGATGTGATATCCAACTCCTTCCCATTCCAATCCTGAGACCCTTCTGATAGCATGAGATGTGATATCTCAATGCTTCTAATACCAAACCTGAGATCCTTCCGATAGCATGAGATGTGATATCTCAATGCTTCTAATACCAAACCTGAGATCCTTCCTATAACATGAGATGTGATATCCAAATCCTTCCCCTTCCAAACCTGAGACCCTCCCTTTAGCATGAGATGTGATATCCAACTCCTTCCCATTCCATTCCCGAGACCCTTCTGATAGCATGAGATGTGATATCTCAATGCCTCTAATACCAAACCTGAGATCCTACCTCTAACATGAAATGTGATATCCAACTCTTTCCCCTTCCAAACCTGAGAGCCTTCCTATAGCATGAGATGTGATATCCAAGTCCTTCCCATTCCAATCCTGAGACCCTTCCTATAGCTTGAGATGTGATATCCACCTCCTTCCCATTCCAATTCTGAGACCCTTCCTATACTCTGAGACTTGCTATCTCAATGCTTCTAATACCAAACCTGAGACCCGTAATATAACATGAGATGTGATATCCAAATCCTTCCCCTTCCAAACCTTAGACCCTTCCTTTATCATGAGATGTGATATCCAACTCCTTCCCATTCCAATCCTGAGACCCTTCCGATATCATGAGATGTGATATCTCAAAGCTTCTAATATCAAACTTGAGACCCTCCCTATAGCATGAGATGTGATATCCAAGTCCTTCCCATTCCAATCCTGAGACCCTTCCTATAGCATGAGATGTGATATCTCAATGCTTCTAATACCAAACCTGAGACCCTTCCTATTACATGAGATGGGAATATCCAACTCCTTCGCATACCAATCCTGAGACCCTTCCGATAGCAGAGATGTGATATCTCAATGCTTATACCAAACCTGAGACCCTTCCTATGGCATGAGATGTCATATACAACTCCTTCCCATTCCAATCCTGAGACCCCTCCTATAGCATGAGATGTGATATCTCAATGCTTATACCAAACCTGAGACCCTTCCTATAGCATGAGATGTGATATCTCAATGCTTATACCAAACCTGAGACCCTTCCTATAGCTTGAGATGTGATATCCAACTCCTTCCCATTCCAATCCTGAGACCCTTCCTATAGCATGAGATGTGATATCTCAAGGCCTCTAATATCAAACCTGAGATCCTTCCTCTAACATGAAATGTGATATCCAACTCCTTCCCCTTCCAAACCTGAGAGCCTTCCTATAGCATGAGATATGATATCCAAGTCCTTCCCATTCCAATCCTGAGACCCTTCCTATAACATGAAATGTGATATCCAACTCCTTCCCATTCCAACCTGAGACCCTTCCTATAGCATGAGATGGGATATCCAACTCCTTCCAAATCCAATACTGATACCCTTCCAATAGCATGAGATGTGATATCCCAATGCTTCTACCAAACCTGAGACCCATACTATGGCATAAGATGTGACATCAAACTCCTTCCCATTCCAATCCTGAGACCCTTCCTATAGCTTGAGATGTGATATCCAACTCCTTCCCATTCCAATTCTGAGACCCTTCCTATACCATGAGACTTGATACCTCAATGCTTCTAATACCAAACCTGAGACCCGTCCTATAACATGAGATGTGATATCCAAATCCTTCCCCTTCCAAACCTTAGACCCTTCCTTTATCATGAGATGTGATATCCAACTCCTTCCCATTCCAATCCTGAGACCCTTCCTATAGCATGAGATGTGATATCTCAATGCTTCTAATACCAAACCTGAGATCCTTCCAATAGCATGAGATGTGATATCTCAATGCTTCTAATACCAAACCTGAGATCCTTCCTATAACATGAGATGTGATATCCAAATCCTTCCCATTCCAATCCTGAGACCCTTCCGATAGCAGAGATGTGATATCTCAATGCTTATACCAAACCTGAGACCCTTCCTATGGCATGAGATGTGATATCCAACTCCTTGCCATTCAAATCCTGAGACCCTTCCTATAGCATGAGAAGGGATATCCAACTCCTTCCCAATCCAATCCTGAGACCCTTCCGATAGCAGAGACGTGATATCTCAATGCTTCTACCAAACCTGAGACCCTTCCTTTAGCATGAGATGTGATATCCAAATCCTTCACATTCCAATCCTGAGACCCTTCCTATAGCATGAGATGTGATATCTCAATGCTTCTAATACCAAACCTGAGATCCTTCCTATAACATGAGATGTGATATCCAATTCCTTCCCATTCCAAACCTGAGACCCTTCCTATTGGATGAGATGTGATATCCAACTCCTTCCCATTCCAACCCCGAGACCCTTCCTATAGCATGAGATGTGATGTCTCAATGCTTCTAATACCAAACCTGAGATCCTTCCTATAACATGAGATGTGATATCCAACTCCTTCCATTCCAATCCTGAGACCTGTCCTATAGCATGAGATGTGATATCTCAATGCTTATACCAAACCTGAGACCCTTCCTATAGCATGAGATGTGATATCCAACTACTTCCCATTCCAATCCTGAGACCCTTCATATAGCATGAGATGTGATATCTCAATGCTTCTAATACCAAACCTGAGATCCTTCCTCTAACATGAAATGTGATATCCAACTCCTTCCCTTTCCAAACCTAAGAGCCTATCTATAGCATGAGATGTGATATCCAAGTCCTTCCCATTCCAATCCTTAGACCCTTCCTACAGCATGCAATATGATATCTCAATGATTCTAATAACAAACCTGAGACCCGTCCTATAGCATGAGATATGATATCCAAGTCCTTCCCATTCCAATCCTGAGACCCTTCCTATAACATGAAATGTGATATCCAACTCCTTCCCATTCCAACCTGAGACCCTTCCTATAGCATGAGATGGGATATCCAACTTCTTCCAAATCCAATACTGATACCCTTCCGATAGCATGAGATGTGATATCCCAATGCTTCTACCAAACCTGAGACCCATACTATGGCATGAGATGTGATATCAAACTCCTTCCCATTCCAATCCTGAGACCCTTCCTATAGCTTGAGGTGTGATATCCAACTCCTTCCCATTCCAATTCTGAGACCCTTCTTATACCATGAGACTTGATATCTCAATGCTTCTAATACCAAACCTGAGACCCGTCCTATAACATGAGATGTGATATCCAAATCCTTACCCTTCCAAACCTTAGACCCTTCCTTTATCATGAGATGTGATATCCAACTCCTTCCCATTCCAATCCTGAGACCCTTCCGATATCATGAGATTTGTTATCTCAATGCTTCTAATATCAAACTTGAGACCCTCCCTATAGCATGAGATGTGACATCCAAGTCCTTCCCATTCCAATCCTGAGACCCTTCCTATAACATGAGATGTGATATCCAACTCCTTCCCATTCCAACCTGAGACACTTCCTATAGCATGAGAAGGGATATCTAACTCCTTCCCAATCCAATCCTGAGACCCTTCCTATAGCATGAGATGTGATGTCTCAATGCTTCTAATACCAAACCTGAGATCCTTCCTATAACATGAGATGTGATATCCAACTCCTTCCATTCCAATCCTGAGACCTGTCCTATAGCATGAGATGTGATATCTCAATGCTTATACCAAACCTGAGACCCTTCCTATAGCATGAGATGTGATATCCAACTACTTCCCATTCCAATCCTGAGACCCTTCATATAGCATCAGATGTGATATCTCAATGCTTCTAATACCAAACCTGAGATCCTTCCGATAGCATGAGATGTGATATCTCAATGCTTCTAATACCAAACCTGAGATCCTTCCTATAACATGAGATGTGATATCCAAATCCTTCCCCTTCCGAACCTGAGACCCTCCCTTTAGCATGAGATGTGATATCCAACTCCTTCCCATTCCAATCCTGATACCCTTCTGATAGCATGAGATGTGATATCTCAATGCCTCTAATACCAAACCTGAGATCCTACCTCTAAGATGAAATGTGATATCCAACTCCTTCCCTTTCCAAACCTGAGAGCCTTCCTACAGCATGAGATGTGATATCCAAGTCCTTCCCATTCCAATCCTAAAACCCTTCCTATAACATGAGATGTCATATCCAACTCCTTCCCATTCCAACCTGAGACCCTTCCTATAGCATGAGATGGGATATCCAACTCCTTCCAAAACCAATCCTGATACCCATACCATGGCATGAGATGTGATATCAAACTCCCGTCCTATACCATGAGACTTGATATCTCAATGCTTCTAATACCAAACCTGAGACCGGTCCAATAACATGAGATGTGATATCCAAATCCTTCCCCTTCCAAACCTTCGACCCTTCCTTTATCATGAGATGTGATATCCAAGTCCTTCCCATTCCATTCCTGAGACCCTTCCTATAGCATGAGATGTGATATCTCAATGCTTCTAATACCAAACCTGAGACCCTTCCTATAACATGAGATGTGATATCCAAGTCCTTCCCATTTCAATCCTGAGACCCTTCCTATAGCATGAGATGTGATATCTCAATGCTTCTAATACCAAACCTGAGACCCTTCCTATAACATGAATTCTGATATCCAAGTCCTTCCCATTCCAATCCTGAGACCCTTCCAATAGCAGAGATGTGATATCTCAATGCTTCTAATATCAAACCTGAGACCTGTCCTATAACATGAGATGAGATATCCAACTCCTTCCCATTCCAAACCTGATACCCTTCCTATAACATGAGATGTGATATCCAATTCCTTCCCATCCCAATCCTGAGACACCTCCGATAGCAGAGATGTGATATCTCAATGCTTATACCAAACCTGAGACTCTTCCTATAACATGAGATGTGATATCCAACTCCTTCCCATTCCAATCCTGAGACCCTTCCTATAGCATGAGATGTGATATCTCAATGCTTATACTGAATCTGAGACCCTTCCTATAGCATGAGATGTGATATCCAACTCCTTCCCATTCCAATCCTGAGACCCTTATGATAGCATGAGATGTGATATCTCAATGCCTCTAATACCAAACCTGAGATACTTCCGATAGCATGAGATGTGATATCTCAATGCCTCTAATACCAAACCTGAGATCCTACCTCTAACATGAAATGTGATATCCATCTCCTTCCCTTTCCAAACCTGAGACCCTGCCTATAGCATGAGATGTGATATTCAAGTCCTTCCCATTCCAATCCTGAGACCCTTCCTATAGCATGTGATGTGATACCTCAATACTTATACCAAACCTGAGACCCTTCCTATGGCATGAGATGTCATATACAACTCCTTCCCATTCCAATCCTGAGACCCTTCCTATAGCATGAGATCTGATATCTCAATGCTTATACCAAACCTGAGACCCTTCCTATAGCATGAGATGTGATATCCAACTTCTTCCCATTCCAATCCTAAGACCCTTCCTATAACATGAGATGTGACGTCTCAATGCTTCTAATACCAAACCTGAGATCTTTCCTATAATATGAGATGTGATATCCAACTCCTTCCCATTCCAATCCTGAGACCCTTCCTATAGCATGAGATGTGATATCTCAATGCTTATACCAAACCTGAGACCCTTCCTATAGCTTGAGATGTGATATCGAACTCCTTCCCATTCCAATCCCGAGACCCTTCCTATAGCATGAGATGTGATATCTCAAGGCCTCTAATACCAAACCTGAGATCCTTCCTCTAACATGAAATGTGATATCCAACTCCTTCCCCTTCCAAACCTGAGAGCCTTCCTATAGCATGCGATATGATATCCAAGTCCTTCCCATTCCAATCCTGAGACCCTTCCTATAACATGAAATGTGATATCCAACTCCTTCCCATTCCAACCTGAGACCCTTCCTATAGCATGAGATGGGATATCCAACTCCTTCCAAATCCAATACTGATACCCTTCCAATAGCATGAGATGTGATATCCCAATGCTTCTACCAAACCTGAGACCCATACTATGGCATAAGATGTGATATCAAACGCCTTCCCTTTCCAATCCTGAGACCCTTCCTATAGCTTGAGATGTGATATCCAACTCCTTCCCATTCCAATTCTGAGACCCTTCCTATACCATGAGACTTGATATCTCAATGCTTCTAATACCAAACCTGAGACCCGTCCTATAACATGAGATGTGATATCCAAATCCTTCCCCTTCCAAACCTTAGACCCTTCCTTTATCATGAGATGTGATATCCAACTCCTTCCCATTCCACTCCTGAGACCCTTCCGATATCATGAGATTTGTTATCTCAATGCTTCTAATATCAAACTTGAGACCCTCCCTATAGCATGAGATGTGACATCCAAGTCCTCCCCATTCCAATCCTGAGACCCTTCCTATAGCATAAGATGTGATATCTCAATGCTTCTAATACCAAACCTGAGACCCTTCCTATAACATGAGATGGGATATCCAACTCCTTCCCATTCCAATCCTGAGACCCTTCCGATAGCAGAGATGTGATATCTCAATGCGTATACCAACCTGAGACCCTTCCTATAACATGAGATGTGATATCCAACTCCTTCCCATTCCAAACCTGAGACCCTTCCTATAGCATATGTGATATCCAACTCCTTCCAATTCCAAACATGAGACCCTTCCCATAGCAAGAATGTAATATCCAACTCCTTCCCATTCCAATCCTGAGACCATTCCTATAGCATGAGATGTGATATCTCAATGCTTCTAATACCAAACCTGAGATCCTTCCTATGACATGAGATGTGCTATCCAATTCCTTCCCATTCCAAACCTGAGACCCTTCCTACAGCATGCAATGTGATATCTCAATGCTTCTAATACCAAACCTGAGACCAGTCCTATAACATGAGATGGGATATCCAACTCCTTCCCGTTCCAATCCTGAGACACTTCCGATTGCAGAGATTTGATATCTCAATGCTTATACCAAACCTGAGACTCTTCCTATAACATGAGATGTGATATCCAACTCCTTCCCGTTCCAAACCTGAGACCCTTCCTATAGCATGAGATGTGATATCCAAATCCTTCCCATCCCAATCCTGAGACACTTCCAATTGCAGAGATGTGATATCTCAATGCTTATACCAAACCTGAGACTCTTCCTATAACACGAGATGTGATATCCAACTCCTTCCTGTTCCAAACCTGAGACCCTTCCTATAGCATGAGATGTGATATCCAACTCCTTCCCATTCCAATCCTGAGACCTTTCCAATAGCATGAGATGTGATATCTCAATGCCTCTAATACCAAACCTGAGATCCTTCCTATAACATGTGATGTGATATTCAAATCCTTCCCCTTCCAAACCTGAGACCCTCCCTTTAGCATGAGATGTGATATACAACTCCTTCCCATTCCAATCCTGAGACCCTTCTGATAGCATGAGATGTGATATCTGAATGCCTCTAATACCAAACCTGAGATCCTACCTCTAACATGAAATGTGATATCCATCTCCTTCCCTTTCCAAACCTGAGACCCTGCCTTTAGCATGAGCTGTGATATCAAACTCCTTCCCATTCCAATCCTGAGACCCTTCCTATAGCTTGAGGTGTGATATCCAACTCCTTCCCATTCCAATTCTGAGACCCTTCTTATACCATGAGACTTGATATCTCAATGCTTCTAATACCAAACCTGAGACCCGTCCTATAACATGAGATGTGATATCCAAATCCTTACCCTTCCAAACCTTAGACCCTTCCTTTATCATGAGATGTGATATCCAACTCCTTCCCATTCCAATCCTGAGACCCTTCCGATATCATGAGATTTGTTATCTCAATGCTTCTAATATCAAACTTGAGACCCTCCCTATAGCATGAGATGTGACATCCAAGTCCTTCCCATTCCAATCCTGAGACCCTTCCTATAACATGAGATGTGATATCCAACTCCTTCCCATTCCAACCTGAGACACTTCCTATAGCATGAGAAGGGATATCTAACTCCTTCCCAATCCAATCCTGAGACCCTTCCTATAGCATGAGATGTGATGTCTCAATGCTTCTAATACCAAACCTGAGATCCTTCCTATAACATGAGATGTGATATCCAACTCCTTCCATTCCAATCCTGAGACCTGTCCTATAGCATGAGATGTGATATCTCAATGCTTATACCAAACCTGAGACCCTTCCTATAGCATGAGATGTGATATCCAACTACTTCCCATTCCAATCCTGAGACCCTTCATATAGCATCAGATGTGATATCTCAATGCTTCTAATACCAAACCTGAGATCCTTCCGATAGCATGAGATGTGATATCTCAATGCTTCTAATACCAAACCTGAGATCCTTCCTATAACATGAGATGTGATATCCAAATCCTTCCCCTTCCGAACCTGAGACCCTCCCTTTAGCATGAGATGTGATATCCAACTCCTTCCCATTCCAATCCTGATACCCTTCTGATAGCATGAGATGTGATATCTCAATGCCTCTAATACCAAACCTGAGATCCTACCTCTAAGATGAAATGTGATATCCAACTCCTTCCCTTTCCAAACCTGAGAGCCTTCCTACAGCATGAGATGTGATATCCAAGTCCTTCCCATTCCAATCCTAAAACCCTTCCTATAACATGAGATGTCATATCCAACTCCTTCCCATTCCAACCTGAGACCCTTCCTATAGCATGAGATGGGATATCCAACTCCTTCCAAAACCAATCCTGATACCCATACCATGGCATGAGATGTGATATCAAACTCCCGTCCTATACCATGAGACTTGATATCTCAATGCTTCTAATACCAAACCTGAGACCGGTCCAATAACATGAGATGTGATATCCAAATCCTTCCCCTTCCAAACCTTCGACCCTTCCTTTATCATGAGATGTGATATCCAAGTCCTTCCCATTCCATTCCTGAGACCCTTCCTATAGCATGAGATGTGATATCTCAATGCTTCTAATACCAAACCTGAGACCCTTCCTATAACATGAGATGTGATATCCAAGTCCTTCCCATTTCAATCCTGAGACCCTTCCTATAGCATGAGATGTGATATCTCAATGCTTCTAATACCAAACCTGAGACCCTTCCTATAACATGAATTCTGATATCCAAGTCCTTCCCATTCCAATCCTGAGACCCTTCCAATAGCAGAGATGTGATATCTCAATGCTTCTAATATCAAACCTGAGACCTGTCCTATAACATGAGATGAGATATCCAACTCCTTCCCATTCCAAACCTGATACCCTTCCTATAACATGAGATGTGATATCCAATTCCTTCCCATCCCAATCCTGAGACACCTCCGATAGCAGAGATGTGATATCTCAATGCTTATACCAAACCTGAGACTCTTCCTATAACATGAGATGTGATATCTAACTCCTTCCCGTTCCAAACCTGAGACCCTTCCTATAGCATGAGATGTGATATCCAACTCCTTCCCATTCCAATCCTGAGACCCTTCCTATAGCATGAGATGTGATATCTCAATGCTTATACTGAATCTGAGACCCTTCCTATAGCATGAGATGTGATATCCAACTCCTTCCCATTCCAATCCTGAGACCCTTATGATAGCATGAGATGTGATATCTCAATGCCTCTAATACCAAACCTGAGATACTTCCGATAGCATGAGATGTGATATCTCAATGCCTCTAATACCAAACCTGAGATCCTACCTCTAACATGAAATGTGATATCCATCTCCTTCCCTTTCCAAACCTGAGACCCTGCCTATAGCATGAGATGTGATATTCAAGTCCTTCCCATTCCAATCCTGAGACCCTTCCTATAGCATGTGATGTGATACCTCAATACTTATACCAAACCTGAGACCCTTCCTATGGCATGAGATGTCATATACAACTCCTTCCCATTCCAATCCTGAGACCCTTCCTATAGCATGAGATCTGATATCTCAATGCTTATACCAAACCTGAGACCCTTCCTATAGCATGAGATGTGATATCCAACTTCTTCCCATTCCAATCCTAAGACCCTTCCTATAACATGAGATGTGACGTCTCAATGCTTCTAATACCAAACCTGAGATCTTTCCTATAATATGAGATGTGATATCCAACTCCTTCCCATTCCAATCCTGAGACCCTTCCTATAGCATGAGATGTGATATCTCAATGCTTATACCAAACCTGAGACCCTTCCTATAGCTTGAGATGTGATATCGAACTCCTTCCCATTCCAATCCCGAGACCCTTCCTATAGCATGAGATGTGATATCTCAAGGCCTCTAATACCAAACCTGAGATCCTTCCTCTAACATGAAATGTGATATCCAACTCCTTCCCCTTCCAAACCTGAGAGCCTTCCTATAGCATGCGATATGATATCCAAGTCCTTCCCATTCCAATCCTGAGACCCTTCCTATAACATGAAATGTGATATCCAACTCCTTCCCATTCCAACCTGAGACCCTTCCTATAGCATGAGATGGGATATCCAACTCCTTCCAAATCCAATACTGATACCCTTCCAATAGCATGAGATGTGATATCCCAATGCTTCTACCAAACCTGAGACCCATACTATGGCATAAGATGTGATATCAAACGCCTTCCCTTTCCAATCCTGAGACCCTTCCTATAGCTTGAGATGTGATATCCAACTCCTTCCCATTCCAATTCTGAGACCCTTCCTATACCATGAGACTTGATATCTCAATGCTTCTAATACCAAACCTGAGACCCGTCCTATAACATGAGATGTGATATCCAAATCCTTCCCCTTCCAAACCTTAGACCCTTCCTTTATCATGAGATGTGATATCCAACTCCTTCCCATTCCACTCCTGAGACCCTTCCGATATCATGAGATTTGTTATCTCAATGCTTCTAATATCAAACTTGAGACCCTCCCTATAGCATGAGATGTGACATCCAAGTCCTCCCCATTCCAATCCTGAGACCCTTCCTATAGCATAAGATGTGATATCTCAATGCTTCTAATACCAAACCTGAGACCCTTCCTATAACATGAGATGGGATATCCAACTCCTTCCCATTCCAATCCTGAGACCCTTCCGATAGCAGAGATGTGATATCTCAATGCGTATACCAACCTGAGACCCTTCCTATAACATGAGATGTGATATCCAACTCCTTCCCATTCCAAACCTGAGACCCTTCCTATAGCATATGTGATATCCAACTCCTTCCAATTCCAAACATGAGACCCTTCCCATAGCAAGAATGTAATATCCAACTCCTTCCCATTCCAATCCTGAGACCATTCCTATAGCATGAGATGTGATATCTCAATGCTTCTAATACCAAACCTGAGATCCTTCCTATGACATGAGATGTGCTATCCAATTCCTTCCCATTCCAAACCTGAGACCCTTCCTACAGCATGCAATGTGATATCTCAATGCTTCTAATACCAAACCTGAGACCAGTCCTATGACATGAGATGGGATATCCAACTCCTTCCCGTTCCAATCCTGAGACACTTCCGATTGCAGAGATTTGATATCTCAATGCTTATACCAAACCTGAGACTCTTCCTATAACATGAGATGTGATATCCAACTCCTTCCCGTTCCAAACCTGAGACCCTTCCTATAGCATGAGATGTGATATCCAAATCCTTCCCATCCCAATCCTGAGACACTTCCAATTGCAGAGATGTGATATCTCAATGCTTATACCAAACCTGAGACTCTTCCTATAACACGAGATGTGATATCCAACTCCTTCCTGTTCCAAACCTGAGACCCTTCCTATAGCATGAGATGTGATATCCAACTCCTTCCCATTCCAATCCTGAGACCTTTCCAATAGCATGAGATGTGATATCTCAATGCCTCTAATACCAAACCTGAGATCCTTCCTATAACATGTGATGTGATATTCAAATCCTTCCCCTTCCAAACCTGAGACCCTCCCTTTAGCATGAGATGTGATATACAACTCCTTCCCATTCCAATCCTGAGACCCTTCTGATAGCATGAGATGTGATATCTGAATGCCTCTAATACCAAACCTGAGATCCTACCTCTAACATGAAATGTGATATCCATCTCCTTCCCTTTCCAAACCTGAGACCCTGCCTTTAGCATGAGCTGTGATATCCAAGTCCTTCCCATTCCAATCATGAGACCCTTCCTATAGCATGTGATGTGATATCTCAATGCTTATACCAAACCTGAGACCCTTCCTATAGCATGAGATGTGATATCTCAAGGCCTCTAATACCAAACCTGAGATCCTTCCTCTAACATGAGATGTGATATCCAACTCCTTCCCGTTCCAAACCTGAGACACTTCCTATAGCATATGTGATATCCAACTCCTTCCATTCCAAACATGAGACCCTTCCTATAGCAAGAATGTAATATCCAACTCCTACCCATTCCAATCCTGAGACCCTTCCTATAGCAAGAGATGTGATATCCAAATCCTTCCCATTCCAATCCTGAGACCCTTCCTATAACATGAGATGTGATATCCAACTCCTTCCCATTCCAACCTGAGACACTTCCTATAGCATGAGAAGGGATATCCAACTCCTTCGCAATCCAATCCGGAGACCCTTCCGATAGCAGAGATGTGATATCTCAATGCTTATACCAAACCTGAGACCCTTCCTATGGCATGATATGTGATATCCAACTCCTTGCCATTCAAATCCTGAGACCCTTTTATAGCATGGGAAGGGATATCCAACTCCTTCCCAATCCAATCCTGAGACCCTTCCGATAGCAGAGATGTGATATCTCAACGCTTCTACCAAACCTGAGACCCTTCCTTTAGCATGAGATGTGATATCCAAATCCTTCGCATTCCAATCCTGAGACCCTTCCTATAGCATGAGATGTGATATCTCAATGGTTCTAATACCAAACCTGAGATCCTTCCTATAACATGAGATGTGATATCCAATTCTTTCCCATTCCAAACCTGAGACCCTTCCTATAACATGAAATGTGATATCTCAAGGCCTCTAATACCAAACCTGAGATCCTTCCTCTAACATGAAATGTGATATCCAACTCCTTCCCATTCCAAACCTGAGACCCTTCCTATAACATGAAATGTGATATCCAACTCCATCCCATTCCAACCTGAGACCTTTCCTATAGCATGAGATGGGATATCCAACTCCTTCCAAATCCAATACTGATACCATTCCGATAGCATGAGATGTGATATCCCAATGCTTCTACCAAATCTGAGACCCTTACTATGGCATGAGTTGTGATATCAAACTCCTTCCCATTCCAATCCTGAGACCCTTCCTAAAGCTTGAGATGTGATATCCAATTTCTTCCCATTCCAATTCTGAGACCCTTCCTATACCATGAGACTTGATATCTCAATGCTTCTAATACCAAACCTGAGACCCGTCCTATATCATGAGATGTGATATCCAAATCCTTCCCCTTCCAAACCTTAGACCCTTCCTTTATCATGAGATGTGATATCCAACTCCTTCCCATTCCAATCCTGAGACCCTTCCGATATCATGAGATTTGTTATCTCAAT
The DNA here is from genome assembly GCF_040938575.1 of Ambystoma mexicanum. Lineage (NCBI taxonomy): Eukaryota > Metazoa > Chordata > Amphibia > Caudata > Ambystomatidae > Ambystoma > Ambystoma mexicanum. The sequence continues at coordinate 7,658,115 of NC_090922.1, read as the reverse complement.
GCTTCTAATATCAAACCTGAGACCCTCCCTATAGCATGAGATGTGACATCCAAGTCCTCCCCATTCCAATCCTGAGACCCTTCCTATAGCATGAGATGTGATATCTCAATGCTTCTAATACCAAACCTGAGACCCTTCCTATAACATGAGATGGGATATCCAACTCAGATGGGATATCCAACTCCTTCCCATTCCAATCCTGAGACCCTTCCGATAGCAGAGATGTGATATCTCAATGCTTATATCAAACCTGAGACCCTTCCTATGGCCTGAGATGTCATATACAACTCCTTCCCATTCCAATCCTGAGACCCTTCCTATAGCATGAGATGTGATATCTCAATGCTTATACCAAATCTGAGACCCTTCCTGTAGCATGAGATGTGATATCCAAATCCTTCCCATTTCAATCCTGAGACCCTTCCTATAGCATGAGATGTGATGTCTCAATGCTTCTAGTACCAAACCTGAGATCCTTCCTATAACATGAGATGTGATATCCAACTCCTTCCCATTCCAATCCTGAGACCCTTATGATAGCATGAGATGTGATATCTCAATGCCTCTTATACCAAACCTGAGATCCTTCCGATAGCATGAGATGTGATATCTCAATGCTTCTAATACCAAACCTGAGATCCTTCCTATAATATGAGATGTGATTTCCAAATCCTTCCCCTTCCAAACCTGAGACCCTCCCTTTAGCATGAGATGTGATATCCAACTCCTTCCCATTCCAATCCTGAGACCCTTCTGATAGCATGAGATGTGATATCTCAATGCCTCTAATACCAAACCTGATATCCTACCTCTAACATGAAATGTGATATCCATCTCCTTCCCTTTCCAAACCTGAGACCCTGCCTATAGCATGAGATGTGATATCCAAGTCCTTCCCATTCCAATCCTGAGACCCTTCCTATAGCATGTGATGTGATATCTCAATGCTTATACCAAACCTGAGACCCTTCCTATGGCATGAGATGTCATATACAACTCCTTCCCATTCCAATCCTGAGACCCTTCCTATAGCATCAGATGTGATATCTCAATGCTTATACCAAACCTGAGACCCTTCCTATAGCATGAGATGTGATATCCAACTTCTTCCCATTCCAATCCAGAGACCCTTCCTATAGCATGAGATGTGATATCTCAATGCTTATACCAAACCTGAGACCCTTCCTATAGCTTGAGATGTGATATCCAACTCCTTCCCATTCCAATCCTGTGACCCTTCCGATAGCATGAGATGTGATATCTCAAGGCCTCTAATACCAAACCTGAGATCCTTCCTCTAACATGAAATGTGATATCCAACTCCTTCCCTTTCCAAACCTGAGAACCTTCCTATAGCATGAGATATGATATCCAACTCCTTCCCATTCCAACCTGAGACCCTTCCTATAGCATGAGATGGGATATCCAACTCCTTCCAAATCCAATACTGATACCGTTCCGATAGCATGAGATGTGATATCCCAATGCTGCTACCAAACCTGAGAACCATACTATGGCATGAGATGTGATATCAAACTCCTTCCCATTCCAATCCTGAGATGCTTCCTATAGCTTGAGATGTGATATCCAACTCCTTCCCATTCCAATTCTGAGACCCTTCTTATACCATGAGACTTGATATCTCAATGCTTCTAATACCAAACCTGAGACCCGTCCTATAACATGAGATGTGATATCCAAATCCTTCCCCTTCCAAACCTTAGACTCTTCCTTTATCATGAGATGTGATATCCAACTCCTTCCCATTCCAATCCTGAGACCCTTCCGATATCATGAGATTTGTTATCTCATTGCTTCTAATATCAAACTTGAGACCCTCCCTATAGCATGAGATGTGACATCCAAGTCCTTCCCATTCCAATCCTGAGACCCTTCCTATAGCATGAGATGTGATATCTCAATGCTTCTAATACCAAACCTGAGACCTCATGCTAAAGGGAGGGTCTCAGGTTTGAAAGGGGAAGGATTTGGATATCACATCTCATGTTATAGGAAGGATCTCAGGATTGGTATTAGAAGCATTGAGATATCACATCTCATGCTATCGGAAGGATCTCAGGTTTGGTATTAGAAGCATTGAGATATCACATCTCATGCTATCGGAAGGATCTCAGGTTTGGCATTAGAAGCATTGAGATATCACATCTCATGCTATAGCAAGGGTCTCAGGTTTTGAACGGGAAGGAGTTGGATATCCCATCTCATGTTATAGGACTGGTCTCAGGTTTGGTATTAGAAGCATTGAGATATCACATTGCATGTTGTAGGAAGGGTCTCAGGTTTAGAATGGGATGGAATTGGATATCACATCTCATGTCATAGGAAGGATCTCAGGTTTGGTATTAGAAGCATTGAGATATCACATCTCATGCTATAGGAATGGTCTCAGGATTGGAATGGGAAGGAGTTGGATATTACATTCTTGCTATAGGAAGGGTCTCATGTTTGGAATGGGAAGGAGTTGGATATCACATATGGTATAGGAAGGGTCTCAGGTTTGGAACGGGAAGGAGTTGGATATCACATCTCATGTTGTAGGAAGCGTCTCAGGTTAGATATAAGCATTGAGATATCACATCTCTGCTATCGGAAGTGTCTCAGGATTGGAATGGGAAGAAGTTGGATATCCCATCTCATGTTATAGGATGGGTCTCAGGTTTATTATTAGAATCATTGAGATATCATATTGCATGCTGTAGGAAGGGTCTAAGGATTGGAATGGGAAGGACTTGGATATCACATCTCATGCTATAGGTAGGCTCTCAGGTTTGGAAAGGGAAGGCGTTGGATATCACATCTCATGCTATAGGAAGGGTCTCAGGATTGGAATGGGAAGGAGTTGGATATCACATCTCATGCTATAGGAAGGGTCTCAGGTTTGGTATAAGCATTGAGATATCACATCTCTGCTATCGGAAGGGTCTCAGGATTGGAATGGGAAGGACTTAGATATCACATCTCATGCTATAGGGAGGTCTCAGTATTGATATTAGAAGCATTGAGATATCACATCTCAAGCTATCGGAAGGGTCTCAGGATTGGAATGGGAAGGAGTTGGATATCACATCTCATGCTATAGGAAGGGTCTCAGGTTAGGAACGGGAAGGAGTTGGATATCACATCTCATGTTATAGGAAGAGTCTCATGCTAAGACCTGATAGACCCTTCCTATAACATGAGATGGGAATATCCAACTCCTTCTCATTCCAATCCTGAGACCCTTCCCATAGCAGAGATGTGATATCTCAATGCTTATACCAAACCTGAGACCCTTCCTATAGCATGAGATGTGATATCCAACTCCTTCCCATTCCAATACTGAGACCCTTCCTATAGCATGAGATGTGATATCTCAATGCTTCTAATATCAAACTTGAGACCCTCCCTATAGCATGAGATGTGATATCCAAGTCCTTCCCATTCCAATCCTGAGACACTTCCTATAGCATGAGATGTGATATCTCAATGCTTCTAATACCAAACCTGAGACTCTTCCTATAACATGAGATGGGATATCCAACTCCTTCCCATTACAATCCTGAGACCCTTCCGAAAGCAGAGATGTGATATCTCAATGCTTATACCAAACCTGAGACCCTTCCTATGGCATGAGATGTCATATACAGATCCTTCCCATTCCAATCCTGAGACCCTTCCTATAGCATGAGATGTGATATCTCAATGCGTATACCAAACCTAAAACCCTTCCTATAGCATGAGATGTGATATCCAACTCCTTCCCATTCCAATCCTGAGACCATTCCTATAGCATGAGATGTGATATCCAATGGCTCTAATATCAAACCTGAGATCCTTCCTCTAACATTAAATGTGATATCCAACTCCTTCCCTTTCCAAACCTGAGAGCCTACCTATAGCATGAGATGTGATATCCAAGTCCTTCCCATTCCAATCCTTAGACCCTTCCTACAGCATGCAATATGATATCTCAATGATTCTAATAACAAACCTGAGACCCGTCCTATAACATGAGATGTGATATCCAACTCCTTCCCATTCCAATCCTGAGACACTTCCGATAGCAGAGATGTGATATCTCAATGCTTCTAATACCAAACCTGAGACCAGTCCTATAACATGAGATGGGATATCCAACTCCTTCCCGTTCCAAACCTGAGACCCTTCCTATAGCATGAGATGTGATATCCAACTCCTTCCCATCCCAATCCTGAGACACTTCCGATTGCAGAGATTTGATATCTCAATGCTTATACCAAACCTGAGACTCTTCCTATAACATGAGATGTGATATCCAACTCCTTCCCATTCCAAACCTGAGACCCTTCCTATAGCATGTGATGTGATATCCAACTCCTTCCCATTCCAATCCTGAGACCCTTATGATAGCATGAGATGTGATATCTCAATGCCTCTAATACCAAATCTGAGATTTTTCCGATAGCATGAGATGTGATATCTCAATGCTTCTTATACCAAACCTGAGATCCTTCCTATAACATGAGATGTGATATCCAAATCCTTCCCCTTCCAAACCTGAGACCCTCCCTTTAGCATGAGATGTGATATCCAACTCCTTCCCATTCCAACCTGAGACCCTTCCTATAGCATGAGATGGGATATCCAACTCCTTGGAATTCCAATCCTGATACCCTTCCGATAGCATGAGATTTGATATCCCAATGCTTATACCAAACCTGAGACCCTTCCTACGGCATGAGATGTCATATACAACTCCTTCCCATTCCAATCCTGAGACCCTTCCTATAGCATGAGATGTGATATCTCAATGCTTATACCAAACCTGAGACCCTTCCTATAGCATGAGATGTGATATCCAACTCCTTCCCATTCCAATCCTGAGACCCTTCCTATAGCATGAGATGTGATGTCTAAATGCTTCTAATACCAAACCTGAGATCCTTCCTATAACATGAGATGTGAAATCCAACTCCTTCCATTCCAATCCTGAGACCCTTCCTATAGCATGAGATGTGATATCTCAATGCTTATACTAAACCTGAGACCCTTCCTTTAGCATGAGATGTGATATCCAACTCCTTCCCATTCCAATCCTGAGACCCTTCCTATAGCATGAGATGTGATATCTCAATGCCTCTAATACCAAACCTGAGATCCTTCCTCTAACATGAAATGTGATATCCAACTCCTTCCCTTTCCAAACCTGAGAGCCTATCCATAGCATGAGATGTGATATCCAAGTCCTTCCCATTCCAATCCTTAGACCCTTCCTACAGCATGCAATAACACTACTCACTTCAGACCTGGGAACGCCAAGTGTACGAATCATGTGAGAGTGACAAGGACTCGATATACTACACAACCTGGCGGCGGTTACAGAGCAAGACTCCTGTGTAGGCTGGTCAGTCTGCTGGATGGCCCAGAGACGCTTCCGAAGGCTTACTAGCAGGAGATGGTGAAAATGCCGAGAATAGCTGTCCCCGCTATTCCAAGGGTCGAAGTACCAGTACAGGCCTTCTGGTTCGATCAAAGGTGAAAAGGGTTTCACAAGGCGACAGCAGTGCAGAGGAGCAGTCCTTCAGCGGGTCACCAGCGATTCCTCGGTTCAGCCTCTTGGTTGCAGGATACTTGGCTCCTGTATTCCTTCGTTCGTGAGAACTCAGGAGATCGACATGGTAGTGGTGTTTCCAGCCCCCTCTTATCCACGGTTCCCTTCGCGCCAAAACGGAGGGGACCCAATGGGAGATCCGCTCATCAACACTCACACCATTCGTGGACCTATCACGGACCACGGTGGTCCCAGGCATTCACACCACCCTAGACTCTCTGGCACCCAGGATGTGTATTGGGACCAGACATCCCAGCCCACATCCTGGAGGCACACACAAGACATGTAGAAGCCTGCGAAAGCATCTGTGTTTCGCGGGAAAGCACATGCCCAAATAAGGAAGGCCCCAGGTCGGCTCGACCTGGGGAAGGTGAAGGGATCAAGACGGTCAGCGGACAGGACAAAGGAGCCTCGTGGTCTGGCCATTTTGGGATCTAGGCCACCATTTTGGGTTAAGCGCGAGAAACGCGCTTAGCACGCCAAAAGGATCTCAAAACACAAGAAACGATCGCTGCCACCATTCCCGTCCGTGAATCACTTGCACCAATCATTTACAATCCTGAAAGAGTATCTAGGGCCTGTAGAAGGCTAGAGACCCAAGAGAGCAGTAACTTAGCTTACAGTGCCCTCTTGTGTCATGTTGCACGAAAGCTGCAACATGATACAAGAAACTACGGAAACCAGCGTTTCCTGGTACTGACTGTCTTAAGGGCATGACAGTTTCCCCGTAAGAAAGGAGCGAAAGCCCAGAGGAGTGCGGCAGAAGGCTGCACTTCTCGGGCAAAGTCGAGAACAAGGTGAAAAACAACAGCAAAAAGTTTAGGGGTTGCCACATGGAAGGAAAATTACCTACAATTACGAAATCTTTCCTAACACTCGCCCCTCCCAGACTATGGACAGGGGGAACTAATCCACCCCTGGATGAGTCTCTTGTTCAGGTCGGTTAAACATTCTCCACAACCCATCAGCATTGCTATGTTGGACACCTGGCCTATGCTCAATAGTGAAGTCGAAGCCTTGTAGACTTATGGACCACCTAAGCAACTTTGGATTCTCCCCCTTCATGTTTATTAGCCACTTTAAGGGCTTATGGTCAGTTTGCACAGTGAAGTGGGTCCCATAGAGGTAGGGCCTCAGCTTCCTTAGGGCCCACACAACAGAGAAACATTCTTTCTCTACCGTGGACCATCTGAGCTCTCTGTCCTTAAACTGGCGACTAATAAAACCAATAGGGTGTTCCTTACCCTTCTCATCTACTTGCGATAGTACAGCTCCTATCCCAGTGTCAGAGGCGTCCGTCTGCACGATAAAAGGTCTTTGATAATCAGGGGCCCTGAGGACAGGGGCCTGGCACAGGAGTCTTTTAAGCCATTGAAGGCCTTCTCACACTCGTCGGTCCAAGTTACCTTCTTGGGTTTCTTCAGAGTTGTGAGGGCAGTCAGAGGGGCAGCTATGGTGCCATAGTCTGCCACAAAATTGCGGTAATACCCCGTGAGTCCTAAGAAGGCTCTCACTTGGGTTTGTGTAGTGGGGGTAGGCCAGTCTTGTACTGCTTGTACTTTACTGGGTAGAGGCTGTATCCTCCCTCCACCTACTTCATGTCCAAGGTAAAACACTGAGCCTTGTCCAATCTGGCGTTTACTAGCCTTTATGGTCAAGTGTGCTTTCTGAAGAGCCTGGAGCACAATCCCGAGGTGTTTCACATGGTCAGGTGGCACTGAAAACTGCTATATCGTCCAGATATGCAAGACAGAATTCGTCCAACCCATTCAAAACATGATGCACAAGCCTCTGGAAAGTGGCAGGTGCATTCTTCAACCCGAACGGCATTACCCGGAATTGGTAAAGGCCGTCTGGAGTAGAAAACGCTGTCTTCTCCTTGGCATGTTCTGCTAAAGCTATTTGCCAATAGCCAGCAGTGAGGTCAAACGTGCTGAGGTACTTGGAGGCACCCAAAGTATCCACCAGCTCATCTGTTCGAGGCAAGGGGTGTGCATCTGTCTTGGTGACAGCATTCAGAGCCCTGTAATCCACACAGAACCTCAATTCAGAAGTGCCTGCCTTTGGAACGAAAACCACAGGACTGGACCAAGGACTACTAGAGGGTTCAATCACCCCAAGGTCTAACATCTTGTTGACCTCGGTCTTAATATAAGACCGTACTTTGTCTGACATCCTGTATCCCCTACTTTTGGTAGGTACACTGTCTCCTGTGTCTATGTTATGTTTGCACCAAGGTGTCAAACCAGGCGACTGTGAAAACAGGGGGGAAAACTGCCTAAGCAAACTTTTCACCTCAGCCTGCTGATCAGAAGTCAGGTGAGGGGCCACCCGGACACCCTCAAAGGAGCTATCTGAAGGACCGCTTTGGAACAGGTCGGGGAGAGGTTCAGACTCCTCTTCCTCAACATCTGAAGCCAGTAACAGTGCTGCGATTTTGACTCTTGGGACGAAAGCCTTCAGCCTATTCACGTGAAACACTTTTGGAGCCTGTCCAGGCCTTCCAAGGTCCACTAAATAGTTAACCTCACCCAGGGGCTCCACCACTGTGTAAGGGCCTGACCATTTGTCCTGTAAAGCTCAAGGCCTTATGGGATTCATGATCAGGACTTGCTGACCAGGTGTAAAGTTGATGAGGGAAGCTTTCTGGTCGTACCAATGTTTCACCAGCGCTTGTACTGCCTTCAATTTATCACTAGCCAAGCCCATCAGAAGTACCATCCGTTTTCTGAGCCCTAGCACATAATCAACTACGTTGGTAGTAACAGGGGGAGTGGGCATCTCCCATCCCTCTTTGACTATGGCCAAGGGTCCCCGTACAGGATGACCAAACAGAAGTTTGAAGGGGCTGAAGCCAACACCCTCCTGTGGTACCTCTCGGTAGGCAAACATTAAGCATAGTAAAAGAAGATAATACCAAACCTGAGATCCTACCTCTAACATGAAATGAGATATCCAACTCTTTCCCCTTCCAAACCTGAGAGCCTTCCTATAGCATGAGATGTGATATCCAAGTCCTTCCCATTCCAATACTGAGACCCTTCCTATAGCTTGAGATGTGATATCCAACTCCTTCCCATTCCAATTCTGAGACCCTTCCTATAGCATGAGATGTGATATCTCAATGCTTATACCAAACCTGAGAGCCTACCTATAGCATGAGATGTGATATCCAAGTCCATCCCATTCCAATCCTTAGACCCTTTAAACAGCATGCGATGTGATATCTCAATGATTCTAATACCAAACCAGAGACTCTTCCTATAACATGAGATGGGATATCCAACTCCTTCCCATTCCAATTCTGAGACCCTTCCTATACTATGAGACTTGATATCTCAATGCTTCTAATACCAAACCTGAGACCCGTAATATAACATGAGATGTGATATCCAAATCCTTCCCCTTCCAAACCTTAGACCCTTCCTTTATCATGAGATGTGATATCCAACTCCTTCCCATTCCAATCCTGAGACCCTTCCGATATCATGAGATGTGATATCTCAAAGCTTCTAATATCAAACTTGAGACCCTCCCTATAGCATGAGATGTGATATCCAAGTCCTTCCCATTCCAATCCTGAGACCCTTCCTATAGCATGAGATGTGATATCTCAATGCTTCTAATACCAAACCTGAGACCCTTCCTATAACATGAGATGGGAATATCCAACTCCTTCCCATTCCAATCTTGAGACCCTTCCGATAGCAGAGATGTGATATCTCAATGCTTATACCAAACCTGAGATCCTTCCTATAACATGAGATGTGATATCCAACTCCTTCCCATTCCAATCCTGAGACACTTCCTATAGCATGAGATGTGATATCTCACTGCTTATACCAAACCTGAGACCCTTCCCATAGCAGGAGATGTGATATCCACCTCCTTCCCATTCCAATCCTCAGACCCTTCCTATAGCATGAGATGTGATATCTCAATGCTTCTAATGTCAAACTTGAGACCCTACCTATAGCATGAGATGTGATATCCAAGTCCTTCCCATTACAATCCTAAGACACTTCCTATAGCATGAGATGTGATATCTCAATGCTTCTAATACCAAACTTGAGACTCTTCCTATAACATGAGATGGGATATCCAACTCCTTCCCATTCCAATCCTGAGACCCTTTTGATAGCAGAGATGTGATATCTCAATGTTTATACCAAACCTGAGACCCTTCCTACGGCATGAGATGTCATATTCAACTCCTTCCCATTCCAATCCTGAGACCCTTCCTATAGCATGAGATTTGATATCCAACTCCTTCCCATTCCAATCCTGAGACCCTTCCTATAGCATGAGATGTGATGTCTCAATGCTTCTAATACCAAACCTGAGATCCTTCCTATAACATGAGATGTGATATCCAACTCCTTCCATTCCAATCCTGAGACCCTTCCTATAGCATGAGATGTGATATCTCAATGCTTATACCAAACCTAAGACCCTTCCTATAGCATGAGATGTGATATCCAACTCCTTCCCATTCCAATCCTGAGACCCTTCCTATAGCATGAGATGTGATATCTCAATGCTTCTAATACCAAACCTGAGATCCTTCCTCTAACATGAAATGTGAGATCCAACTCCTTCCCTTTCCAAACCTAAGAGCCTATCTATAGCATGAGATGTGATATCCAAGTCCTTCACATTCCAACCCTTAGACCCTTCCTACAGCATGCAATATGATATCTCAATGATTCCAATAACAAACCTGAGACCCGTCCTATAACATGAGATGGGATATCCAACTCCTTCCCATTCCAATCCTGAGACACTTCCGATAGCAGAGATGTGATATCTCAATGTTTATACCAAACCTGAGACTCTTCCTATAACATGAGATGGGATATCCAACTCCTTCCCATTCCAATCCTGAGACCCTTTTGATAGCAGAGATGTGATATCTCAATGTTTATACCAAACCTGAGACCCTTCCTACGGCATGAGATGTCATATTCAACTCCTTCCCATTCCAATCCTGAGACCCTTCCTTTAGCATGAGATGTGATATCCAGCTCCTTCCCATTCCAATCCTGAGACACTTCCGATAGCATGAGATGTGATATCTCAATGCTTCTAATATCAAAACTGAGACCCTCCCTATAGCATGATATGTGATATCTAAGTCCTTCCCATTCCAATCCTGAGACCCTTCCTATAGCATGAGATGTGATATCTCAATGCTTCTACCAAACCTGAGACCCTTCCTTTAGCATGAGATGTGATATCCAACTCCTTCCCATTCCAATCCTGAGACCCTTCCTATAGCATGAGATGTGATATCTCAATACTTCTAATACCAAACCTGAGATCCTTCCGATAACATGAGATGTGATATCTCAATACTTCTAATACCAAACCTGAGATTCATCCTATAACATGAGATGTGATATCCAACTCCTTCCCTTTCCAAACCTGAGAGCCGTTCTATAGCATGAGATGTAATATCCAGGTCCTTCCCATTCCAATCCTTAGACCCTTCCTACAGCATGCAATATGATATCTCAATGCTTATACCAAACCTGAGAACCTTCCTATGGCCTGAGATGACATGGCCTGAGATGTCATATACAACTCCTTCCCATTCCAATCCTGAGACCCTTCCTTTAGCATGAGATGTGATATCTCAATGCTTATACCAAATCTGAGACCCTTCCTATAGCATGAGATGTGATATCCAATTCCTTCCCATTCCAATCCTGAGACCCTCCCTATAGCATGAGATGTGATATCTCAATGCTTATACCAAACCTGAGAGCCTACCTATAACATGAGATGTGATATCCAAGTCCATCCCATTCCAATCCTTAGACCCTTCCTACAGCATGCGATGTGATATCTCAATGATTCTAATACCAAACCAGAGACTCTTCCTATAACATGAGATGGGATATCCAACTCCTTCCCATTCCAATCCTGAGCCGCTTCCGATAGCAGAGATGTGATATCTCAATGCTTATACCAAACCTGAGACCCTTCCTATAACATGAGATGTGATATCCAACTCCTTCCCGTTCCAAACCTGAGACACTAACTATAGCATATGTGATATCCAACTCCTTCCCATTCCAAACATGAGACCCTTCCTATAGCAAGAAAGTAATATCCAACTCCTACCCATTCCAATCCTGAGACCCTTCCTATAGCAAGAGATGTGATATCCAAATCCTTCCCATTCCAATCCTGAGACCCTTCCTATAACATGAGATGTGATATCCAACTCCTTCCCATTCCAACCTGAGACACTTCCTAAAGCATGAGAAGGGATATCCAACTCCTTCCCATTCCAATCTTGAGACCCTTCCGATATCATGAAATGTGATATCTCAATGCTTCTATCAAACTTGAGACCCTCCCTATAGCATGAGATGTGATATCCAAGTCCTTCCCATTCCAATCCTGAGACCCTTCCTATAGCATGAGATGTGATATCTCAATGCTTCTAATACCAAACCTGAGACCCTTCCTATAACATGAGATGGGAATATCCAACTCCTTCCCATTCCAATCTTGAGACCCTTCCTATAGCATGAGATGTGATATCTCAATGCTTATACCAAACCTGAGACCCTTCCTATAGCATGAGATGTGATATCCAACTCCTTCCCATTCCAATCCTGAGACCCTTCCTATAGCATGAGATGTGATATCTCAATGCTTATACCAAACCTGAGACCCTTCCTATAGCATGAGATGTGATATCCAACTCCTTCCCATTCCAATCCTGAGACCCTTCCTATAGCATGAGATGTGATATCTCAATGCTTCTAATACCAAACCTGAGATCCTTCCTCTAACATGAAATGTGAGATCCAACTCCTTCCCTTTCCAAACCTAAGAGCCTATCTATAGCATGAGATGTGATATCCAAGTCCTTCACATTCCAACCCTTAGACCCTTCCTACAGCATGCAATATGATATCTCAATGATTCCAATAACAAACCTGAGACCCGTCCTATAACATGAGATGGGATATCCAACTCCTTCCCATTCCAATCCTGAGACACTTCCGATAGCAGAGATGTGATATCTCAATGTTTATACCAAACCTGAGACTCTTCCTATAACATGAGATGGGATATCCAACTCCTTCCCATTCCAATCCTGAGACCCTTTTGATAGCAGAGATGTGATATCTCAATGTTTATACCAAACCTGAGACCCTTCCTACGGCATGAGATGTCATATTCAACTCCTTCCCATTCCAATCCTGAGACCCTTCCTTTAGCATGAGATGTGATATCCAGCTCCTTCCCATTCCAATCCTGAGACACTTCCGATAGCATGAGATGTGATATCTCAATGCTTCTAATATCAAAACTGAGACCCTCCCTATAGCATGATATGTGATATCTAAGTCCTTCCCATTCCAATCCTGAGACCCTTCCTATAGCATGAGATGTGATATCTCAATGCTTCTACCAAACCTGAGACCCTTCCTTTAGCATGAGATGTGATATCCAACTCCTTCCCATTCCAATCCTGAGACCCTTCCTATAGCATGAGATGTGATATCTCAATACTTCTAATACCAAACCTGAGATCCTTCCGATAACATGAGATGTGATATCTCAATACTTCTAATACCAAACCTGAGATTCATCCTATAACATGAGATGTGATATCCAACTCCTTCCCTTTCCAAACCTGAGAGCCGTTCTATAGCATGAGATGTAATATCCAGGTCCTTCCCATTCCAATCCTTAGACCCTTCCTACAGCATGCAATATGATATCTCAATGCTTATACCAAACCTGAGAACCTTCCTATGGCCTGAGATGTCATGGCCTGAGATGTCATATACAACTCCTTCCCATTCCAATCCTGAGACCCTTCCTTTAGCATGAGATGTGATATCTCAATGCTTATACCAAATCTGAGACCCTTCCTATAGCATGAGATGTGATATCCAATTCCTTCCCATTCCAATCCTGAGACCCTCCCTATAGCATGAGATGTGATATCTCAATGCTTATACCAAACCTGAGAGCCTACCTATAACATGAGATGTGATATCCAAGTCCATCCCATTCCAATCCTTAGACCCTTCCTACAGCATGCGATGTGATATCTCAATGATTCTAATACCAAACCAGAGACTCTTCCTATAACATGAGATGGGATATCCAACTCCTTCCCATTCCAATCCTGAGCCGCTTCCGATAGCAGAGATGTGATATCTCAATGCTTATACCAAACCTGAGACCCTTCCTATAACATGAGATGTGATATCCAACTCCTTCCCGTTCCAAACCTGAGACACTAACTATAGCATATGTGATATCCAACTCCTTCCCATTCCAAACATGAGACCCTTCCTATAGCAAGAAAGTAATATCCAACTCCTACCCATTCCAATCCTGAGACCCTTCCTATAGCAAGAGATGTGATATCCAAATCCTTCCCATTCCAATCCTGAGACCCTTCCTATAACATGAGATGTGATATCCAACTCCTTCCCATTCCAACCTGAGACACTTCCTAAAGCATGAGAAGGGATATCCAACTCCTTCCCATTCCAATCTTGAGACCCTTCCGATATCATGAAATGTGATATCTCAATGCTTCTATCAAACTTGAGACCCTCCCTATAGCATGAGATGTGATATCCAAGTCCTTCCCATTCCAATCCTGAGACCCTTCCTATAGCATGAGATGTGATATCTCAATGCTTCTAATACCAAACCTGAGACCCTTCCTATAACATGAGATGGGAATATCCAACTCCTTCCCATTCCAATCTTGAGACCCTTCCGATAGCAGAGATGTGATATCTCAATGCTTATACCACACCTGAGATCCTTCCTATAACATGAGATGTGATATCCAACTCCTTCCCATTCCAATCCTGAGACACTTCCTATAGCATGAGATGTGATATCTCACTGCTTATACCAAACCTGAGACCCTTCCCATAGCAGGAGATGTGATATCCAACTCCTTCCCATTCCAATCCTCAGACCCTTCCTATAGCATGAGATGTGATATCTCAATGCTTCTAATGTCAAACTTGAGACCCTACCTATAGCATGAGATGTGATATCCAAGTCCTTCCCATTCCAATCCTGAGACACTTCCTATAGCATGAGATGTGATATCTCAATGCTTCTAATACCAAACCTGAGACTCTTCCTATAACATGAGATGGGATATCCAACTCCTTCCAATTCCAATCCTGAGACCCTTTTGATAGCAGAGATGTGATATCTCAATGTTTATACCAAACCTGAGACCCTTCCTACGGCATGAGATGTCATATTCAACTCCTTCCCATTCCAATCCTGAGACCCTTCCTATAGCATGAGATTTGATACCCAACTCCTTCCCATTCCAATCCTGAGACCCTTCCTATAGCATGAGATGTGATGTCTCAATGCTTCTAATACCAAACCTGAGATCCTTCCTATAACATGAGATGTGATATCCAACTCCTTCCATTCCAATCCTGAGACCCTTCCTATAGCCTGAGATGTGATATCTCAATGCCTCTAATACCAAACCTGAGATCCTTCCTCTAACATGAAATGTGATATCCAACTCCTTCACTTTCCAAACCTGAGAGCCTATCTATAGCATGAGATGTGATATCCAAGTCCTTCGCATTCCAATCCTTAGACCCTTCCTACAGCATGCAATATGATATCTCAATGATTCTAATAAAAAACCTGAGACACGTCCTATAACATGAGATGGGATATCCAACTCCTTCCCATTCCAATCCTGAGACACTTCCGATAGCAGAGATGTGATATCTCAATGTTTATACCAAACCTGAGACCCTTCCTATAACATGAGATGTGATATCCAACTCCTTCCCGTTCCAAACCTGAGACCCTTCCTTTAGCATGAGATGTGATATCCAGCTCCTTCCCATTCCAATCCTGAGACACTTCCGATAGCATGAGATGTGATATCTCAATGCTTCTAATATCAAAACTGAGACCCTCCCTATAGCATGATA
Organism: Ambystoma mexicanum; assembly: GCF_040938575.1. Lineage (NCBI taxonomy): Eukaryota > Metazoa > Chordata > Amphibia > Caudata > Ambystomatidae > Ambystoma > Ambystoma mexicanum. Next base: position 7,642,554 of record NC_090922.1, on the reverse strand, counting down.
TGTGATATCTAAGTCCTTCCCATTCCAATCCTGAGACCCTTCCTATAGCATGAGATGTGATATCTCAATGCTTCTACCAAACCTGAGACCCTTCCTTTAGCATGAGATGTGATATCCAACTCCTTCCCATTCCAATCCTGAGACCCTTCCTATAGCATGAGATGTGATATCTAAATACTTCTAATACCAAACCTGAGATCCTTCCGATAACATGAGATGTGATATCTCAATACTTCTAATACCAAACCTGAGATCCATCCTATAACATGAGATGTGATATCCAAATCCTTCCCCTTCCAAACCTGAGACCCTCCCTTTAGCATGAGATGTGATATCCAACTCCTTCCCATTCCAATCCTGAGACCCTTCTGATAGCATAAGATATGATATCTCAATGCTTCTATACCAAACCTGAGATCCTTCCGATAGCATGAGATGTGATATCTCAATACTTCTAATACCAAACCTGAGATCCTTCCTATAACATGAGATGTGATATCCAAATCCTTATCTTCCAAACCTGAGACCCTCCCTTTACCATGAGATGTGATATCCAACTCCTTACCATTCCAATCCTGAGACTCTTCTGATAGCATAAGATATGATATCTCAATGCTTCTATACCAAACCTGAGATCCTTCTGATAGCATGAGATGTGATATCTCAATGCTTCTAATACCAAACCTGAGATCCTACCTCTAACATGAAATGTGATATCCAACTCTTTCCCCTTGCAAACCTGAAAGCCTTCCTATAGCATGAGATGTGATATCCAAGTCCTTCCCATTCCAATCCTGAGACCCTTCCTATAACATGAGATGTGATATCCAACTCCTTCCCATTCCAACCTGAGACCCTTCCTATAGCATGAGATGGGATATCTAACTCCTTCCAAATCCAATCCCGATACCCTTCCGATAGCATGAGATGTGATAACCCAATGCTTCTACCAAACCTGAGACCCATATTATGGCATGAGATGTGATATCAAACTCCTTCCCATTCTAATCCTGAGACCCTTCCTATAGCTTGAAATGTGATATCCAACTCCTTCCCATTCCAATTCTGAGACCCTTCCTATACCATGAGACTTGATATCTCAATGCTTCTAATACCAAACCTGAGACCCGTCCTATAACATGAGATGTGATATCCAAATCCTTCCCCTTCCAAACCTTAGACCCTTCCTTTATCATGAGATGTGATATCCAACTCCTTCCCATTCCAATCTTGAGACCCTTCCGATATCATGAAATGTGATATCTCAATGCTTCTATCAAACTTGAGACCCTCCCTATAGCATGAGATGTGATATCCAACTCCTTCCCATTCCAATCCTGAGACCCTTCTGATAGCATAAGATATGATATCTCAATGCTTCTATACCAAACCTGAGATCCTTCCGATAGCATGAGATGTGATATCTCAATACTTCTAATACCAAACCTGAGATCCTTCCTATAACATGAGATGTGATATCCAAATCCTTATCTTCCAAACCTGAGACCCTCCCTTTACCATGAGATGTGATATCCAACTCCTTCCCATTCCAATCCTGAGACTCTTCTGATAGCATAAGATATGATATCTCAATGCTTCTATACCAAACCTGAGATCCTTCTGATAGCATGAGATGTGATATCTCAATGCTTCTAATACCAAACCTGAGATCCTACCTCTAACATGAAATGTGATATCCAACTCTTTCCCCTTGCAAACCTGAGAGCCTTCCTATAGCATGAGATGTGATATCCAAGTCCTTCCCATTCCAATCCTGAGACCCTTCCTATAACATGAGATGTGATATCCAACTCCTTCCCATTCCAACCTGAGACCCTTCCTATAGCATGAGATGGGATATCCAACTCCTTCCAAATCCAATCCCGATACCCTTCCGATAGCATGAGATGTGATAACCCAATGCTTCTACCAAACCTGAGACCCATATTATGGCATGAGATGTGATATCAAACTCCTTCCCATTCCAATTCTGAGACCCTTCCTATACCATGAGACTTGATATCTCAATGCTTCTAATACCAAACCTGAGACCCGTCCTATAACATGAGATGTGATATCCAAATCCTTCCCCTTCCAAACCTTAGACCCTTCCTTTATCATGAGATGTGATATCCAACTCCTTCCCATTACAATCTTGAGACCCTTCCGATATCATGAAATGTGATATCTCAATGCTTCTATCAAACTTGAGACCCTCCCTATAGCATGAGATGTGATATCCAAGTCCTTCCCATTCCAATCCTGAGACCCTTCCTATAGCATGAGATGTGATATCTCAATGCTTCTAATACCAAACCTGAGACCCTTCCTATAACATGAGATGGGAATATCCAACTCCTTCCCATTCCAATCCTTAGACCCTTCCTACAGCATGCAATATGATATCTCAATGATTTTAATAAAAAACCTGAGACCCGTCCTATAACATGAGATGGGATATCCAACTCCTTCCCATTCCAATCCTGAGACACTTCCGATAGCAGAGATGTGATATCTCAATGTTTATACCAAACCTGAGACCCTTCCTATAACATGAGATGTGATATCCAACTCCTTCCCATTCCAATCCTGAGACCCTTCCTATAGCATGAGATGTGATATCCAACTCCATCCCATTCCAATCCTGAGACCCTTCCTATAGCATGAGATGTGATGTCTCAATGCTTCTAATACCAAACCTGAGATCCTTCCTTTAACATGAGATGTGATATCCAACTCCTTCCATTCCAATCCTTAGACCCTTCCTACAGCATGCAATATGATATCTCAATGATTTTAATAAAAAACCTGAGACCCGTCCTATAACATGAGATGGGATATCCAACTCCTTCCCATTCCAATCCTGAGACACTTCCGATAGCAGAGATGTGATATCTCAATGTTTATACCAAACCTGAGACCCTTCCTATAACATGAGATGTGATATCCAACTCCTTCCCGTTCCAAACCTGAGACCCTTCCTTTAGCATGAGATGTGATATCCAGCTCCTTCCCATTCCAATCCTGAGACACTTCCGATAGCATGAGATGTGATATCTTAATGCTTCTAATATCAAAACTGAGACCCTCCCTATAGCATATGTGATATCTAAATCCTTCCCATTCCAATCCTGAGACCCTATAGCATGAGATGTGCCATCTCAATGCTTATCCTTGATTCCTGTAGTAAATTGATTTCCTTTGCAGGCCGACTCCTGTCACGAATGCCTTGTCTGCATGCATTCTCTCCTGGCCATTCGCTCACCGTGGCTATTTGCCTTCCCCCTTCCTCTCTCAGTGGATGGACTTCTCCATCTTAGCCTCCTACCACTCAACTCCGCCTACTTGGAGAATTCAACATGAACCTGTATGCTTCCTGACCTGGACTTTTACGAGATCTGCAACTCTTCATGTCGCTGGCCCTACACACTGCAGGGAATACTCAGTGTTAGGAAATATTTCGTAATTGTAGGGAATTTTCCTTCCATGTGGCAACCCCTAAACTTTTTGCTATTGTTTTTAACCTTGTTCTTGACTTTGCCAGAGAAGTACAGCCTTCTGCCGCACTTCTCTGGGCTTTCGCTCCTTTTCTTATGGGGAAACTGACATGCCCTTAAGACAGTCAGTGCCGGGGAACGCTGTTTCCCGTAGTTTCTTTTATCGTGTCGCAGCTTTAGTGCAACACGACACAAGAGGGCACTGTAAGCTAAGTTACAGCTCTCTTGGGTCTCTAGCCTTCTACAGGCCCTAGATACTCTTTTAGGATGGTATTTGATCGGTGCAATTCATTCAGGGACTCGAATGGTGGCAGCGATCGTTTTGTTTATTTTGAGCTCCTTTTGGCGTTCTGAGCACGTTTTTCGCACTGAACCCAAAATGGTGGCCTGGCTCCCAAAATGGCCAGACCACGAGGCTCCTTTGTCTTGTCCACTGACCGTCTTGCTCCCTTCACCTTCCCCAGGTCGGGCGACCCGGGGCCTTCCTTATTTGGGCATGTACTTTCCCGCGAAACGTGGTTGCTTTCGCGGGCTTCTACATGTCGTTTGTGTGCCTCCAGGGTGTGGGCTGGGATGTCTGGTCCCAATACACATCCTGGGTGCCAGAGAGTCTGGGGTGGGGTGAATGCCTGGGACCACCGTGGTCCGTGATTGGTCCACGTATGGTATGTGTTTTGATGAGCGGATCTCCCATTGGCTCCCCTCCGTTTTGGCGCGAAGGGAACCGTGGATAAGAGGGGGCTGGAAACACCACTACCATGTCGATCTCCTGTGTTCTCACGAACGAAGGAATACAGGAGCCAAGTATCCTGCAACCAAGAGGCTGGACCGAGGAATCGCTGGTGACCCGCTGAAGGAATCCTCCTTTGCACTGCTGTCGTCCTGTGAAGCCCTTTCCTCCTTGGATCGAACCAGAAGGCCTGTGCTGGTGCTTCGACCTTTGGAATAGCAGGAACAGCTATTCCCGGCGACTTCATCATCTCCTGCCAAGTAAGCCTTCGGAAGTGTCTCTGGGCCATCCAGTTGACTGACCAGCTTACAAGGGAGTCCTGCTCTGTAACTGCCGCCAGGTTGTGTTGTATTTCGAGTCCTTGTCACTCTCCCACGCTTCGTACACTTGGCGTTCCCAAGTCTGAAGGGAGGAGTGTACATTTGGCTTGAATACACACGGCCGCTCCGTTGTCCTGCTGCGGCAACAAAACTGTGCTGGTTTCGTCGATTGGGACGTCTTTTTGCTCTACACGACTTCGAGGCGTTCCCTGCTCTTCTGAACCTGCCAGCTGCTGAAACTAACGTGGAGAAGCCTGGGCCTGCTTGCTTCGGGGACCGGTGAGTAGCTTAGCTAGGATCTGGTCGCCCTCCTGCAGTATCCCATTGCTTTTCCCCTGCTGTGTAAAAACAGCACCCTTTTGGCCGTACTCGCGCTCTGCTTCTGCTCGCTGTGGAGGCTGCGCTTGAGTTTCGGAACCTGTTCTCCTTCTGCTGTGCACTAACCCGAACTGCCTGACTTCCTCCGAAGAGCTTCCCCTTTTGCCCGTTGGCACCGGCGTGGCAGGTACTTTGAGCACAAGGCTCCACTCTTCGCAGGGCTCGGACTTCCATCTAGTTAGGTGCCTCTAAAGGCGAACTGAGTCTAAAGCGTTATCGCACTGCCTGTTTTCCTTCCCTGGCAGGTGGACTACATATGTCATGCTTTAAACGCTTGCGACTGTGTATTTGTATATATATTGTGTTGATTTGGTATGTGTTGGCTTAATACTGTGTTATTGTGATTTTCTCGCTACGGTCGTTGTTTTAAAGGCCTTAAAATAAATGTGTTTATATTTTTGATATAACAACTGTTTGGAGTAGTTTGTAAGCGCTCTTGCTTTGTGTGCTCATTGCGGGCTTTCAGTCACCCTCACCCCTCTTGAGACCTAGTCTTGACCGCCGCGATCGCTACCTTGATTGGTCTGGCTTGTCCAGAGGTTACCCTGTTCCAAGTAATTAGGTTGGCCTTCTGAACTTCTGCGCCACCAGGACAGAGTTCAGAAATCCGTCTTAACAAATTGGTGTACAGCGGTGGGATACGACTGAAGGTATCCAGTGTTGCGCTCGAACTAAGGCATTTCAGGTTATTCCAAACAGTACACGTAGTGAATTGTTGTAATATAACTTTAAAAAGGCCATAGTCCTATCAAACAGTATGGAAGCAAATACCTTGTTAACTTTAAATGCTTCCAAATCAGAAACGCTGAAAAAGATGTGTGCGGAGAGAGGTGTTTCCTCTCAAGGCACAAAATTGGAAATGATCCAGAGAATCGTGGCGTGGCAAGAAGCGCAGCTTGACGCTATAACTTCCGAGGACAGTGCAGAAGGTGGTGGGGCTGCTCTCACTGGTAGAACCGACGGTTCTGCCGCTGCACTGATCCATCGCGACCACGAGGACACGGAGGATGTAATGTCTAATGTTTCCTCTGCCAGTGTTGATGGGGAGGCTATGCTTGAATTCAAGAAGCAAGAGCTGCGGTTTAGGCAGCAGGAGCTTGAATTCAGCATAGCCAAACTAAAAATCGAACAGGCAGAAAAACAAAAAGACAGGGATCACCAGTTGGAACTGGCCAAGCTTCAGGTTGCAAATGGATCCAAGGGTCCTGGACATGGTTCTGGGGCTTCCTCTCATCCACGGTTTCCAAAAGATCTGCTCAGTGTGTATGAAGAGAGGAATGACATTATGGACTGGCTGAATGCGTTTGAGTATGCATGCGATGTCCAGGAAGTTGACAATGCTGATAAGATTGCGTGGTTGCTCAGTAGACTGCCCCATTCTGGCTGTAGTGCCATTATGGAAATGTCGAAGGCTGAGCGGGCTGATTTCGCAATGTTAAAGCAGACTCTCATTTTAAAGTTTGGGAAGACTCCGGCCCAATATTTAAAGCGTTTTCGAGAGTATAAGAAAAAGGAAGGTGGTACTTGGGTATCTTATGTCGCTGAATCTTTGAAAAACTTAACTGGCTGGGTCGAAGGCTATAAGGTTTCTACCTTCGACGGCATGATAAATCTTGTCATGCTGGAACACATTTTTGCTTCTTCTTCCCCGGAGCTTAAGCAGCATTTGGCCGATTCGAAGGAGATAGATCCTAAGAAGCTGGCCATTGCAGCAGACTTATGGGTGTCACATCGAGTGTCCCATAAGGACAAAACTCATCCTGGTAAGCAGGAGGAGGGGAAAAAGTCCAAAGATATGGAGGGTGGGGAATCTGCTAAATCTTCTTCCCAAAAGGGCCACAAAAAGAAAAACAAGGGTAAGACACAAGAGAACTCACAGGGTAGTGGAGGTGCGCCTCCGAAACAGAACTCTGGTTACAATAAGCCTCCCTACGTAAACAGACCCACTGGGGCTTGTTTTTCTTGTGGAGCAACTGACCATGTGAAGGGGGATCCCCGTTGTAAGGTTAGACCTTTGGGGGTCCACTCCGCTAATCTGGCCTTCTCCTCCTACGAGGAAGAAGAGATTACAGGAGCATCCTTCTCCTCAGACTCATTTCCCAGCGGAATAGAGGCTGAGGTAGTTTTAGTGTCCCTGGGTTCCTGGGAGCCTAAAGTCGCAGAGGCTTATGCTAGGATTCCGGATAATACCAAGCACTACTTTAAAGACAGTGTGCTGATCAATGGAGTGGATACTCCAGCTCTTAGGGATAGTGGGTGCAGTCGAACTGTAGTGGATTCTACCTTGGTAGACTCAGAGGAAGTTGCCAGAGCTACTCTGATGCCCACTAAGTTGGCTGACGGCCCCCTCCGTATGTTTCCCGTGATCCCTGTAAATCTTACTTTAAATGGTACAGCAGTCAGGATTCCAGTGAGCATTCAGAGAAACGTCCCGGGAAAGGTCTTGTTGGGCAATGATCTCAGAGCTTTAGGGCTCGTAGGAGACACTGCCGAAAGACCCTACACACGGTCTCAAGCACGGGCAGCATTGGCCAAGTCCAATACGCCGCCCCAGCCGAAGGGGAAACCCAAGGCGAAAGGAGTCTACAAGTCAAGACGGGGGAAAGAGAATATTCCCCCGAGCTCGCCTACCACTGCGGTGGAGGAAGTTGGTCAATCGCCGAGCCTGACGAGGAGGTGGCGATGCCTGAAGTATTCGACCCCAACGATCATCCTGAACTAAAAGACTTGTTAGTTGAAGGAGGTCCTGATAGGGACGAATTCAGTAAAGGCCAACGTGAGTGCCCATCTCTGGAAGGCCTAAGGAGACAGGCCTGCTCCCAGCTTGAGGGTGAGCCTCCTGGGAAGCATAGGATTTATTGGGAAGGTGGACTCCTGTATAGTGAGCCCACAGAGTCTACAGAAGGAGACCATAGGAGGTTGGTGGTTCCCCTTGCTGTTAGGCCCTTCCTCCTGCAGTTGGCGCATGAAGTTCCCCTTGCTGGTCACCTTGGTATTAAGAGGACCAAGCAAAGGTTATCCATGCACTTCTACTGGCCCAAGATGGGGGTGCAAGTAGAAAGTCACTGCAGGAGTTGTGCCTCCTGCCAGTTGTCTGGTAAAGTTGGCGCGACAATCCAAGCTCCGTTGGTACCGCTCCCAGTTGTGGGGGTACCATTTGAAAGGGTAGGGATCGACATCGTTGGTCCCCTTGACCCGCAAACATCCTCGGGCAATAGGTTTATCCTGATGCTGATCGACCATGCAACCAGGTACCCTGAGGCCATCCCATTGAAAACTGTAACTGCCAAGTCAGTTGCAAAAGCTTTACTCGGCATATTTACTAGGGTTGGCTTCCCTAAAGAAGTTGTGTCAGATCGTGGCAGCAACTTTATGTCGAAGTATATGCAGGCTATGTGGAAAGAATGTGGGGTCACCTACAAGTTCTCTTCTGCATATCACCCCCAGACCAATGGTCTGGTGGAACGTTTCAACAGAACGTTAAAGAGCATGATTGGGGCTCTGGAGGAGCCTCAGAGAAGAAAATGGGATCTTCTTTTACCATGCCTACTGTTTGCCTACCGAGAGGTACCACAGGAAGGTGTTGGCTTCAGCCCCTTCGAACTTCTGTTCGGTCATCCCGTACGGGGACCCTTAGCCATCGTCAAAGAGGGATGGGAGATGCCCACTCCCCCTGTTACTACCAATGTAGTTGACTATGTGCTAGGGCTCAGAAAACGGATGGTACTTCTGATGGGCTTGGCTAGTGATAAATTGAAGGCAGGGCAAGCGCTGGTGAAACATTGGTACGACCAGAAAGCTTCCCTCATCAACTTTACACCTGGTCAGCAAGTCCTGATCATGAATCCAATAAGGCCTCGAGATTTACAGGACAAATGGTCAGGCCCTTACATAGTGGTGGAGCCCCTGGGTGAGGTGAACTATTTAGTGGACCTTGGAAGGCCTGGACAGGCTCCAAAAGTGTTCCACGTGAATAGGCTGAAGGCTTTCGTCCCAAGAGTCGAAATCGCAGCACTGCTACTGGCTTCAGATGTTGACGAAGAGGAGTCAGAACCTCCCCCCGACCTGTTCCAGAGCGGTCCTTCAGATAGCTCCGTTGAGGGTGTCCGAGTGGCCCCTCACCTGACTTCTGATCAGCAGGCTGAGGTGAAAAGTTTGCTTAGGCAGTTTTCCCCCCTGTTTTCACAGTCCCCTGGTTTGACACCTTGGTGCAAACATAACATTGACACAGGAGACAGTGTACCTACCAAAAGTAGGGGATACAGGATGTCAGATAAAGTACGGTCTTATATTAAGACCGAGGTCAACAAGATGTTAGACCTTGGGGTGATTGAACCCTCTAGTAGTCCTTGGTCCAGTCCTGTGGTCTTGGTTCCAAAGGCAGGCACTTCTGAATTGAGGTTCTGTGTGGATTACAGGGCTCTGAATGCTGTCACCAAGATAGACGCACACCCCTTGCCTCGAACAGATGAGCTGGTGGATACTTTGGGTGCCTCCAAGTACCTCAGCACGTTTGACCTCACTGCTGGCTATTGGCAAATAGCTTTAGCAGAACATGCCAAGGAGAAGACAGCATTTTCTACTCCAGATGGCCTTTACCAATTCCGGGTAATGCCGTTTGGATTGAAGAATGCACCTGCCACTTTCCAGAGGCTTGTGAATCATGTGTTGAATGGGTTGGACGAATTCTGCCTTGCATATCTGGACGATATAGCAGTTTTCAGTGCCACCTGGGAAGACCATGTGAAACACCTCAGGATTGTGCTCCAGGCTCTTCAGAAAGCCCACTTGACCATAAAGGCTAGTAAATGCCAGATTGGACAAGGCTCAGTGGTTTACCTTGGACATGAAGTAGGTGGAGGGAGGATACAGCCTCTACCCAGTAAAGTACAAGCAGTACAAGACTGGCCTACCCCCACTACGCAAACCCAAGTGAGAGCCTTCTTAGGACTCACGGGTTATTATCGCAATTTTGTGGCAGACTATGGCACCATAGCTGCTCCTCTGACTGCCCTCACAACTCCGAAGAAACCCAAGAAGGTAACTTGGACCGACGAGTGTGAGAAGGCCTTCAATGGCTTAAAAGACTCCTTGTGCCAGGCGCCTGTGCTTAGGGCCCCTGATTATCAAAGACCTTTTATCGTGCAGACGGATGCCTCTGACACTGGGATAGGAGCTGTACTATCACAAGTAGATGAGAAGGGTAAGGAACACCCTATCGGTTTTATTAGTCGCCAGCTTAAGGACAGAGAGCTCAGATGGTCCACGGTAGAGAAAGAATGTTTCTCTGTTGTGTGGGCCCTAAGGAAGCTGAGGCCCTACCTCTATGGGACCCACTTCACTGTGCAGACTGACCATAAGCCGTTAAAGTGGCTAATGAACATGAAGGGGGAGAATCCAAAGTTGCTTAGGTGGTCCATAAGTCTACAAGGCTTCGACTTCACTATTGAGCATAGGCCAGGTGTCCAACATAGCAATGCTGATGGGTTGTCCAGAATGTTTTACCGACCTGAACAAGAGACTCATCCAGGGGTGGATTAGTTCCCCCTGTCCATAGTCTGGGAGGGGCGAGTGTTAGGAAATATTTCGTAATTGTAGGGAATTTTCCTTCCATGTGGCAACCCCTAAACTTTTTGCTATTGTTTTTAACCTTGTTCTTGACTTTGCCAGAGAAGTACAGCCTTCTGCCGCACTTCTCTGGGCTTTCGCTCCTTTTCTTATGGGGAAACTGACATGCCCTTAAGACAGTCAGTGCCGGGGAACGCTGTTTCCCGTAGTTTCTTTTATCGTGTCGCAGCTTTAGTGCAACACGACACAAGAGGGCACTGTAAGCTAAGTTACAGCTCTCTTGGGTCTCTAGCCTTCTACAGGCCCTAGATACTCTTTTAGGATGGTATTTGATCGGTGCAAGTCATTCAGGGACTCGAATGGTGGCAGCGATCGTTTTGTTTATTTTGAGCTCCTTTTGGCGTTCTGAGCACGTTTTTCGCACTGAACCCAAAATGGTGGCCTGGCTCCCAAAATGGCCAGACCACGAGGCTCCTTTGTCTTGTCCACTGACCGTCTTGCTCCCTTCACCTTCCCCAGGTCGGGCGACCCGGGGCCTTCCTTATTTGGGCATGTACTTTCCCGCGAAACGTGGTTGCTTTCGCGGGCTTCTACATGTCGTTTGTGTGCCTCCAGGGTGTGGGCTGGGATGTCTGGTCCCAATACACATCCTGGGTGCCAGAGAGTCTGGGGTGGGGTGAATGCCTGGGACCACCGTGGTCCGTGATTGGTCCACGTATGGTATGTGTTTTGATGAGCGGATCTCCCATTGGCTCCCCTCCGTTTTGGCGCGAAGGGAACCGTGGATAAGAGGGGGCTGGAAACACCACTACCATGTCGATCTCCTGAGTTCTCACGAACGAAGGAATACAGGAGCCAAGTATCCTGCAACCAAGAGGCTGGACCGAGGAATCGCTGGTGACCCGCTGAAGGAATCCTCCTTTGCACTGCTGTCGTCCTGTGAAGCCCTTTCCTCCTTGGATCGAACCAGAAGGCCTGTGCTGGTGCTTCGACCTTTGGAATAGCAGGAACAGCTATTCCCGGCGACTTCATCATCTCCTGCCAAGTAAGCCTTCGGAAGTGTCTCTGGGCCATCCAGTTGACTGACCAGCTTACAAGGGAGTCCTGCTCTGTAACTGCCGCCAGGTTGTGTTGTATTTCGAGTCCTTGTCACTCTCCCACGCTTCGTACACTTGGCGTTCCCAAGTCTGAAGGGAGGAGTGTACATTTGGCTTGAATACACACGGCCGCTCCGTTGTCCTGCTGCGGCAACAAAACTGTGCTGGTTTCGTCGATTGGGACGTCTTTTTGCTCTACACGACTACGAGGCGTTCCCTGCTCTTCTGAACCTGCCAGCTGCTGAAACTAACGTGGAGAAGCCTGGGCCTGCTTGCTTCGGGGACCGGTGAGTAGCTTAGCTAGGATCTGGTCGCCCTCCTGCAGTATCCCATTGCTTTTCCCCTGCTGTGTAAAAACAGCACCCTTTTGGCCGTACTCGCGCTCTGCTTCTGCTCGCTGTGGAGGCTGCGCTTGAGTTTCGGAACCTGTTCTCCTTCTGCTGTGCACTAACCCGAACTGCCTGACTTCCTCCGAAGAGCTTCCCCTTTTGCCCGTTGGCACCGGCGTGGCAGGTACTTTGAGCACAAGGCTCCACTCTTCGCAGGGCTCGGACTTCCATCTAGTTAGGTGCCTCTAAAGGCGAACTGACTCTAAAGCGTTATCGCACTGCCTGTTTTCCTTCCCTGGCAGGTGGACTACATATGTCATGCTTTAAACGCTTGCGACTGTGTATTTGTATATATATTGTGTTGATTTGGTATGTGTTGGCTTAATACTGTGTTATTGTGATTTTCTCGCTACGGTCGTTGTTTTAAAGGCCTTAAAATAAATGTGTTTATATTTTTGATATAACAACTGTTTGGAGTAGTTTGTAAGCGCTCTTGCTTTGTGTGCTCATTGCGGGCTTTCAGTCACCCTCACCCCTCTTGAGACCTAGTCTTGACCGCCGCGATCGCTACCTTGATTGGTCTGGCTTGTCCAGAGGTTACCCTGTTCCAAGTAATTAGGTTGGCCTTCTGAACTTCTGCGCCACCAGGACAGAGTTCAGAAATCCGTCTTAACACTCAGGATTTTCTGATCTCAGACCTCCCCCTCTGTAACCCTCTCAACAATCCTCTCCCGTGGTGATCAAGTTCTCATCTCCAAAGAAGGCTAACTGCCAGCTATTCCTCCTCAGAGGAGTTCTCCCTTTCTATCCCCGCTCCCTGCACAGTTTCGCGTTGCAAACCCTCGCTTTCCTGCTCTCTGGCTTAGACGCTTTTCCTTCTCAGAGGCCTTCTTCCTTTCTGCCCTTTTCGCGTTGCAAGTACTCGCTTCCCAGCTCTCTGGTTTATACGCGTGTTCCCTGCCTTCTCTCCTCTTCCCGCTGCCTTCAAATCAAAAAATGAGCTCCAAAAGATACACAGTGCTCAGAATGCTCTATAACACCCATTATTCAACATATAGCCGTAACCCGCTAGACGTATTGAAACGTGCTGTAAACTAGCAAAAACAGCTAGAAAATGTACTTTCCTCGCGTTTTTGTAAATGCTAATTCTGATGGGTTCCCATGTATGTACTGTCCGTGCGTTTGTTGTCGAATCCTGAAGTTTTTAACCACTGTTCTCCCATACAAGGGGGGGTCAACGTCTACTGCTGTTCACAGGCTGAATGTATACGGCTGAAATCTTCAAGGCATTATCAGCTTTCCTGACTGTTTTGGAACGTGTATTTGCCATCTGTTAATGCAGTCGCCCTGTGTTCATCGTCCCTTCTCCTTCACAGGCTGCACTCCCCTGGTGATCACATTCTCCTCTCCAGAGCAGGCTGACTACCAGCTGCTCCTCCTCATAGGCGTTCATCCTTTCTGTCCCTGCTCCCTGCACCGTTCCGCGTTGCATGTACTCGCTTCCCAGCTCTCTGGTTTAGATGCGTGTTCCCTGCCTTCTCTCCTCTTCCTACAGCCTTCCAATGAGCTCCACAAGATAGTGTTCAGAATGCTTTATAACCCCATTATTCAACATATAGCTGTAACCCGCTAGACGTATTGAAACGTGCTAAAAACGAGCAGAAACAGCTCGAAAATGTACTTTTCTCGCGTTTTTGTAAATGCGAATTCTGGTGGGTTCCCATGTTGTATGTACTGTGTCCGTGCGTTTGTGTCGAATCCTGACGTTTTTAACCACTGTTCTCCCATACTAGGGAGGGGGGGGGGTCAACATCTGCTGTTCACAGGCTGAATGTATATGGCTGAAATCTTCAAGGCATTATCAGCTTTCCTGACTGTTTTGGAACGTGTATTTGCCATCTGTTAATGCAGTCGCCCTTTGTTCATCGTTCCTTCTAGTTTACAGGCTGCACTCCCCTAGTGATCACATTCTTCTCTCCTATGCAGGCTAATGAAGATTACCCCTGCTATCTGCGCAGGGAGTATTAATTCTATTAAAGACTAGGAGGCGAGCATTATGCTTCATCTTCCTTTATTCTACTCTTCAGCAGTTCAACAAACATATACAACCAAATCATGAAAAAGTGTCTTAAAACTAGCAACTTTTCTCTTGTCCCAAAACTACAAAATCCATGAGCCTCTGTAGTCCATGCTCACTCCACCAGTCACAATCCACTTCCTGTGCCTGGACTCCTCCTCTGCTTTTACTCGCTCTGAAAGTCTCTAACTGATCCTCGACAACTGTGCGAAGACTCTCTTGGACTTTTAACTTAATTGCTGAAACAACTCTGGACTCCTGATCCTCTCTGCTCTGTCCTCCCCTTCAGTTATTCTTCTGATCCTCTCCTATGAAAAGAGCAACAAAAGATTACGTTAGGGTGGTGCAAACGTCTCGTACTGATACATAATAAAGCATTGCCATCGTATACACAGTACCAGACCCGGGTGGGAATTTAATGCTCGCCTCCTAGTCTTTAATAGAATTAATACTCCCTGCGCAGATAGCAGGGGTAATCTTCATTCTATGACAAGACTGGAGGCGAGCATTATGCTTGTTCAAAGCTTACCCAACACCGTACTTGCTAAACTCTCCGCTGGCTTAAAGTAAAATTCTTTAAAAGTCCTATCACTTGACCAGTCTGCTGCCAGCATTATCTCATTCAAAGGCACTCCTGCTCTCACGGCGGAAGAAGCCATTGCTCCTCTCACCGAATGCGCTCCATATGTGCTCACATTCAGACCTGCTGCATGCATAACTTCCTTGACCCATCTTGCTATGGTAGCTGATGCAACTGCGTGATAGGGCTTCCTGCGCGCTATTAATAACTGAGTAGTACTTGCTGCTCTATACTCTGCAGTTCTATTCTCGTACTCCTTAATGCATCGTGCTACGCACCATTTCGAATTACTCGGGAAATACGGATAATGTACCGTAGACGTCCCTGTCTTGGTCCTTCTGACTATGGAGAATGTAACTCCCTCCGGACCGAAGGATCGTCTGTTAACATCTAGCGCTCTTACGTCCGATACTCTCTTGCAGGAGATCAAGCATAGCAACATAGCTAGCTTTCCAGATAATTGCTTAAGCGAGAGATATTTATTGGTCGGCCAACCCGCTAGAAGGCGCAGCACTGTAGTCACCTCCCATGTTGTGGTATACCTGGGCTCCGGCGGCGCTTTAATTCTAGCTCCTCTGATGAGCCTCACCACTGCCGGATGTTCCCCTGCCGGGACGCCCTCTATTGGCAGGTGACCCGCAGAAATCGCTGATCTGTACACTCCTATAGTACGAAAAGCTCTCCCGCTCTGTAATAAGTTCGCTAGAAAGTTCAGAATCTCCACTACAGGTGCAGAAACGGGATGAACACCTCTGTCCTTGCACCAGCTTGTCCATTTTGCCCAAGCTGCGTCATAGCTCCTCCTAGTGGATGGAGCCCAGGATTCCGCGATAAGCTGAGCAGCCTGCGCCGAAATTCCTGGCAAGGCCCACCGTTTCTGGATATCCTGCACGCGACTAGCGGGAGTGTCCCTCTCACTCTCAGAGGATGACACGACCCAGCTGGGTCCGTGAGTAGTCGCTCCTCGTCGGGGAGGACTCTGGGAATGTCCGACACTAGTTCCATTAGGGTGGGGAACCACACCTGAGACTTCCATAATGGTGCTACTAATACCAATTCTGCTTTCTCCCTCCGGCATTTCGCCAATACTCGGCTCAACATCACGAAGGGGGGAAAAGCGTAATGCGGACCTCCTATCCACTCTTGCAGAAACGCGTCTGTTCCTAGCGCTCCCGGATCCAGCCTCCAGCTGAAATAGCTGCTCCTCTGCGTATTGAGCCGGGAAGCAAATAGGTCTACTTGCAATGGTCCCCATCTCGTGTTCAGTCTCTGAAACACTGCTGGATCCAGCCTCCAATCGCTGGAATCCGTCAGGTACCGCGAGTTCCAATCTGCTACTACGTTCAGTGTCCCTGGCAGGTACTCTGCTGTCACCGACGTCCCTGATCGTAGGCAGAAATGCCACAGGTCCTTCGCTAACTCTGCCAGCATCTTGGATCTCGTACCACCCAAATGGTTGATGTAGCGCACTGCTGATATGTTGTCCATCTTCAGCAGGACACAAGATTTCACTCTCTCTTTCGTAAAGGCTTTGATCGCGAATGATCCTGCTAGGAGCTCTAGGCAGTTTATGTGTAGACGAAGCTCCTCTTCGCTCCACTTGCCTCCGGTCTGTAAAGACCCACATCTGGCTCCCCAGCCTTTCCGACTGGCATCCGACTCTATTATCAAATCCGGTTTGTCTCCGAATATGGCTCGCCCATTCCAGGCGTCCATATTCTTTAACCACCATTCTAGCTCTGTAATCGAGTCCTGATCCAGCGGCACTTGTTGATGGTATCTCAGACCTAGCTGCAGATGCTTTATTTTCAATCTCTGCAGTGCACGGTAGTGTAGTGGCCCCGGAAAAATTGCTTGGATAGATGCTGCTAGAAGCCCAACTATTCTCGCTAATGTCCTGAGAGATACTTGTCGCTTCTCTAAGCATACTCTGATCTCTCTCTTGATGTCTCTCATCTTCCGAGCTGGAAGTTCTAAGGTCGCCTTCTTGGTGTCTAGAATGAATCCCAGGAAGTCTAACCTTTGCGCTGGTACCGTATCTGATTTTTCTGTGTTCACTAGAAATCCTAGTGAGGTCAGAAGGTCCTGCACCCATCTCGTTTGGTATACTAACACCTCCCGATCTTCTGCAAGCAGCAGGAGATCGTCCAGGTAAATAATAAGCCTTACTCCTTTCTCCCTGATTGCTGCTGATACCGGCTTCATTAGCTTTGTGAATGCCCATGGTGCCGAAGCAAGACCGAATGGCATCGACTTGAATTGCCAGAATCGACTTCGCCAGCGAAAAGCTAGAAATGGTCTGTACTCCTCGCGAACAGGTACTGTGAGGTAAGCGTCCTTTAGATCTAGACGCGTCAACCAATCTCCTTCTCTTAGGGAGTCTCTGAGCTGATGGACGCCCTCCATCTTGAAGTGCCGATATATGATCCAGCCATTCAACTCTTTGAGATTTATCACCGGGCGTACCTTCTCCTTCCTGTGCACTAGGAACATATTGCTCACAAATTTCGGGGTTGTCTCGCATTTCTCTATCGCCTGCTTGGAGACTAGCTGCGCTATCTCGCTGTCTAGCCATGCTTGTTCCGCTTGCGCTAGCTTCTGACCCCGCGGTTCGTATCGCTGCACTGGGGTTTCTATGAAATCTAGTTGCAGACCGCTGACGGTCTGCAGTATCCAGGAATCGCTTGAAAGCTTGCGCCAATTCTCTAAATATCTGCGCGTCCTCCCCCCTACTGGGGGATACATAATCGCTCTCACCTGGCGTAAATCCTTGACCTCTTCCTGATCCTCTGGGCCTTCGGCCTCTTGGGAATCGCCCCCTGGACGGGAAAAAGGTGTCTTGGCTCTTGTTCTCCCAGTACTGTGCCCTGGTGTTCTGAGGTCTTCTCCCTCCTTGGTAACGACCGGCTGCGCGACCTCTGTAGCGGCCGGTCCCTCCAAAAACTCTGCTGGGGAATATCTTGCGAATAGATGCTTGGGCCTTCTCTAGCGATGCGAATGTTCCTACGAACCGGCCCATCTCCTTCCCAAAGGTCTCTCCGAACAGGAGGCCTTGTGCGCCTTCCCCTGCTTCATACGACGACAAATCGCTCAATTTCGAGTCTATCTTGAGCAATAGGCCCTTCCTTCTCTCTGACGCGATGGCACAATTCGCGTTTCCAAGCAGGCAGACGGCTCTCTGAGCCCACCCTGCGAGGGCTTCCGGATCGACCTCTTCTCCCGTGTCCTTCGCCCTCTCTGCGAGGTCCATAATTTTCGCGAGCGGACCTGCTAAATCTAGTAACTTCTCCTGACAGGATTTCCAGGATCTATCAATCCCCTTCCGGAAAGTACATGTTCTAGCTGTTTCTGCTCGTTTTTAGCACGTTTCAATACGTCTAGCGGGTTACAGCTATATGTTGAATAATGGGTGTTATAAAGCATTCTGAACACTGTATCTTGTGGAGCTCATTGGAAGGCTGTAGGAAGAGGAGAGAAGGCAGGGAACACGCATCTAAACCAGAGAGCTGGGAAGCGAGTACATGCAACGCGAAACGGTGCAGGGAGCAGGGACAGAAAGGATGAACGGCTATGAGGAGAGCAGCTGGTAGTCAGCCTGCTCTGGAGAGGAGAATGTGATCACCAGGGGAGTGCAGCCTGTAAAGTAGAAGGGACTATGAACACAGGGCGACTGCATTAACAGATGGCAAATACACGTTCCAAAACAGTCAGGAAAGCTGATAATGCCTTGAAGATTTCAGCCGTATACATTCAGCCTATGAACAGCAGTAGACGTTGACCCCCCCCCCCTTGTATGGGAGAACAGTGGTTAAAAACTTCAGCATTCGACAACAAACGCACGGACAGTATACATGGGAACCCATCAGAATTAGCATTTACAAAAACGCGAGGAAAGTACATTTTCTAGCTGTTTTTGCTAGTTTACAGCACGTATCAATACGTCTAGCAGGTTACGGCTATATGTTGAATAATGGGTGTTATAGAGCATTCTGAGCACTGTGTATCTTTTGGAGCTCATTTTTTGATTTGAAGGCAGCGGGAAGAGGAGAGAAGGCAGGGAACACGCGTCTAAACCAGAGAGCTGGGAAGCGAGTACTTGCAACGCGAAAAGGGCAGAAAGCAAGAAGGCCTCTGAGAAGGAAAAGCGTCTAAACAAGAGAGCAGGGAAGCGAGTGTTTGCAACGCGAAACGGTGCAGGGAGCAGGGACAGAAAGGGAGAACTCCTCTGAGGAGGAACAGCTGGCAGTTAGCCTTCTTTGAAGATGAGAACTTGATCACCACGGGAGAGGATTGTTGAGAGGGTTACAGAGGGGGAGGTCTGAGATCAGAAAATCCCGAGTATTCCCTGCAGTGTGTAGGGCCAGCGACATGAAGAGTTGCAGATCTCGTAAAAGTCCAGGTCAGGAAGCATACAGGTTCATGTTGAATTCTCCAAGTAGGCGGAGTTGAGTGGTAGGAGGCTAGGACGGAGAAGTCCATCCACTGAGAGAGGAAGGGGGTAGGCAAATAGCCATGGTGAGAGAATGGCCAGGAGAGAATGCATGCAGACAAGGCATTCGTGACAGGAGTCGGCCTGCAAAGGAAATCAATTTACTACAGGAATCAAGGATAAGCATTGAGATATCACATCTCATGCTATAGGAAGGGTCTCAGGATTGGAATGGGAAGGACTTAGATATCACATATCATGCTATAGGGAGGGTCTCAGTTTAGATATTAGAAGCATTGAGATATCACATCTCATGCTATCAGAAGTGTCTCAGGATTGGAATGGGAAGGAGCTGGATATCACATCTCATGCTAAAGGAAGGGTCTCAGGTTTGGAACGGGAAGGAGTTGGATATCACATCTCATGTTATAGGAAGGGTCTCAGGTTTGGTATAAACATTGAGATATCACATCTCAGGCTATAGGAAGGGTCTCAGGATTGGAATGGGAAGGAGTTGGATATCACATCTCATGCTATAGGAAGGGTCTCAGGATTGGAATGGGAAGGAGTTGGATATCACATTGGATATTCCCATCTCATGTTATAGGAAGGATCTCAGGTTTGGTATTAGAAGCATTGAGATATCACATCTCATGCTATAGGAAGGGTCTCAAGTTTGATATTAGAAGCATTGAGATATCACATTTCATGATATCGGAAGGGTCTCAAGATTGGAATGGGAAGGAGTTGGATATCACATCTCATGATAAAGGAAGGGTCTAAGGTTTGGAAGGGGAAGGATTTGGATATCACATCTCATGTTATAGGACGGGTCTCAGGTTTGGTATTAGAAGCATTGAGATATCAAGTCTCATGGTATAGGAAGGGTCTCAGAATTGGAATGGGAAGGAGTTGGATATCACATCTCAAGCTATAGGAAGGGTCTCAGGATTAGAATGGGAAGGAGTTTGATATCACATCTCATGCCATAGTATGGGTCTCAGGTTTTGTAGAAGCATTGGGATATCACATCTCATGCTATCGGAAGGTTATCAGGATTGGATTTGGAAGGAGTTGGATATCCCATCTCATGCTATAGGAAGGGTCTCAGGTTGGAATGGGAAGGAGTTGGATATCACATCTCATGTTATAGGACGGGTCTCAGGATTGGAATGGGAAGGACTTGGATATCACATCTCATGCTATAGGAAGGCTCTCAGGTTTGCAAGGGGAAAGAGTTGGATATCACATTTCATGTTAGAGGTAGGATCTCAGGTTTGGTATTAGAAGTATTGAGATATCACATCTCATGCTATCAGAAGGATCTCAGGTTTGGTAAAGAAGCATTGAGATATCATATCTTATGCTATCAGAAGAGTCTCAGGATTGGAATGGGAAGGAGTTGGATATCACATCTCATGGTAAAGGAAGGGTCTCAGGTTTGGAAGATAAGGATTTGGATATCACATCTCATGTTATAGGAAGGATCTCAGGTTTGGTATTAGAAGTATTGAGATATCACATCTCATGCTATCGGAAGAATCTCAGGTTTGGTATAGAAGCATTGAGATATATCATGCTATCAGAAGGGTCTCAGGATTGGAATGGGAAGGAGTTGGATATCACATCTCATGCTAAAGGGAGGGTCTCAGGTTTGGAAGGGGAAGGATTTGGATATCACATCTCATGTTATAGGATGGATTTCAGGTTTGGTATTAGAAGTATTGAGATATCACATCTCATGTTATCGGAAGGATCTCAGGTTTGGTATTAGAAGTATTGAGATATCACATCTCATGCTATAGGAAGGGTCTCAGGATTGGAATGGGAAGGAGTTGGATATCACATCTCATGCTAAAGGAAGGGTCTCAGGTTTGGTAGAAGCATTGAGGTATCACATCTCATGCTATAGGAAGGCTCTCAGGATTGGAATGGGAAGGACTTAGATATCACATATCATGCTATAGGGAGGGTCTCGGTTTTGATATTAGAAGCATTGAGATATCACATCTCATGCTATCGGAAGTGTCTCAGGATTGGAATGGGAAGGAGCTGGATATAACATCTCATGCTAAAGGAAGGGTCTCAGGTTTGGAACGGGAAGGAGTTGGATATCACATCTCATGTTATAGGAAGGGTCTCAGTTTTGGTATAAACATTGAGATATCACATCTCTGCTATCGGAAGTGTCTCAGGATTGGAATGGGAAGTAGTTGAATATCCCATCTCATGTTATAGGACGGGTCTCAGGTTTTTTATTAGAATCATTGAGATATCATATTGCATGATGTAGGAAGGGTCTAAGGATTGGAATGGGAAGGACTTAGATCTCACATCTCATGCTATAGATAGGCTCTCAGGTTTGGAAAGTGAAGGAGTTGAATATCACATTTCATGTTAGAGGAAGGATCTCAGGTTTGGTATTAGGGGCATTGAGATATCACATCTCAGGCTAAAGGAAGGGTCTCAGGATTGGAATGGGAAGGAGTTGGATATCACATCTCATGCTATAGGAAAGGTCTCAGGTTTGGTAGAACCATTGAGATATCACATCTCATGCTATAGGAAGGGTCTCAGGATTGGAATGGAAGGAGTTGGATATCACATCTCATGTTATAGGAAGGATATCAGGTTTGGAATAAACATTGAGATATCACATCTCTGCTATCAAAAGGGTCTCAGGATTGGAATGGGAAGGAGTTGGATTCCCCATCTCATGTTATAGGAAGGGTCTCAGGTTTGGTATAAGCAGTGAGATATCACATCTCATGCTATAGGAAGTGTCTCAGGACATCTCATGTTATAGGAAGGATCTCAGGTTTGGTATAAGCATTGAGATATCACATCTCTGCTATAGGAAGGGTCTCAGGTTGGAATGGGAAGGAGTTGGATATCACATCTCATGTTATAGGACGGGTCTCAGGATTGGAATGGGAAGGACTTGGATATCACATCTCATGCTATAGGAAGGCTCTCAGGTTTGCAAGGGGAAAGAGTTGGATATCACATTTCATGTTAGAGGTAGGATCTCAGGTTTGGTATTAGAAGTATTGAGATATCACATCTCATGCTATCAGAAGGATCTCAGGTTTGGTAAAGAAGCATTGAGATATCATATCTTATGCTATCAGAAGAGTCTCAGGATTGGAATGGGAAGGAGTTGGATATCACATCTCATGGTAAAGGAAGGGTCTCAGGTTTGGAAGATAAGGATTTGGATATCACATCTCATGTTATAGGAAGGATCTCAGGTTTGGTATTAGAAGTATTGAGATATCACATCTCATGCTATCGGAAGAATCTCAGGTTTGGTATAGAAGCATTGAGATATATCATGCTATCAGAAGGGTCTCAGGATTGGAATGGGAAGGAGTTGGATATCACATCTCATGCTAAAGGGAGGGTCTCAGGTTTGGAAGGGGAAGGATTTGGATATCACATCTCATGTTATAGGATGGATTTCAGGTTTGGTATTAGAAGTATTGAGATATCACATCTCATGTTATCGGAAGGATCTCAGGTTTGGTATTAGAAGTATTGAGATATCACATCTCATGCTATAGGAAGGGTCTCAGGATTGGAATGGGAAGGAGTTGGATATCACATCTCATGCTAAAGGAAGGGTCTCAGGTTTGGTAGAAGCATTGAGGTATCACATCTCATGCTATAGGAAGGCTCTCAGGATTGGAATGGGAAGGACTTAGATATCACATATCATGCTATAGGGAGGGTCTCGGTTTTGATATTAGAAGCATTGAGATATCACATCTCATGCTATCGGAAGTGTCTCAGGATTGGAATGGGAAGGAGCTGGATATAACATCTCATGCTAAAGGAAGGGTCTCAGGTTTGGAACGGGAAGGAGTTGGATATCACATCTCATGTTATAGGAAGGGTCTCAGTTTTGGTATAAACATTGAGATATCACATCTCTGCTATCGGAAGTGTCTCAGGATTGGAATGGGAAGTAGTTGAATATCCCATCTCATGTTATAGGACGGGTCTCAGGTTTTTTATTAGAATCATTGAGATATCATATTGCATGATGTAGGAAGGGTCTAAGGATTGGAATGGGAAGGACTTAGATCTCACATCTCATGCTATAGATAGGCTCTCAGGTTTGGAAAGTGAAGGAGTTGAATATCACATTTCATGTTAGAGGAAGGATCTCAGGTTTGGTATTAGGGGCATTGCGATATCACATCTCAGGCTAAAGGAAGGGTCTCAGGATTGGAATGGGAAGGAGTTGGATATCACATCTCATGCTATAGGAAGGGTCTCAGGTTTGGTAGAACCATTGAGATATCACATCTCATGCTATAGGAAGGGTCTCAGGATTGGAATGGAAGGAGTTGGATATCACATCTCATGTTATAGGAAGGATATCAGGTTTGGAATAAACATTGAGATATCACATCTCTGCTATCAAAAGGGTCTCAGGATTGGAATGGGAAGGAGTTGGATTCCCCATCTCATGTTATAGGAAGGGTCTCAGGTTTGGCATAAGCAGTGAGATATCACATCTCATGCTATAGGAAGTGTCTCAGGACATCTCATGTTATAGGAAGGATCTCAGGTTTGGTATAAGCATTGAGATATCACATCTCTGCTATCGGAAGGGTCTCAGGATTGGAATGGGAAGGAGTTGGATATTCCCATCTCATGTTATAGGAAGGGTCTCAGGTTTGGTATTAGAAGCATTGAGATATCACATCTCATGCTATAGGAAGGGTCTCAGGATTGGAATGGGAAGGACTTGGATATCACATCTCACGCTATAGGGAGGGTCTCAAGTTTGATATTAGAAGCTTTGAGATATCACATCTCATGATATCGGAAGGGTCTCAGGATTGGAATGGGAAGGAGTTGGATATCACATCTCATGCTAAAGGGAGGGTCTCAGGTTTGGAAGGGGAAGGATTTGGATATCACATCTCATGTTATAGGAAGGATCTCAGGTTTGGTATTAGAAGCATTGAGATATCACATCTCATGCTATCGGAAGGATCTCAGGTTTGGTATTAGAAGCATTGAGATATCACATCTCATGCTATCAGAAGAGTCTCAGGATTGGAATAGGAAGGAGTTGGATATCACATCTCATGCTAAAGGGAGGGTCTCAGGTTTGGAAGGGGAAGGATTTGGATATCACATCTCATGTTATCGGAAGGATCTCACGTTTGGTATTAGAAGTATTGAGATATCATATCTCATGCTATAGGAAGGGTCTCAGGATTGGAATGGGAAGGAGTTGGATATCACATCTCATGCTATAGGGAGGGTCTCAGGATTGGAATGGGAAGGACTTAGATATCACATATCATGCTATAGGGAGGGTCTCAGTTTTGATATTAGAAGCATTGAGATATCACATCTCATGCTATCGGAAGTGTCTCAGGATTGGAATGGGAAGGAGCTGGATATCACATCTCATGCTAAAGGAAGGGTCTCGGGTTTGGAACGGGAAGGATTTGGATATCACATCTCATGTTATAGGAAGGGTCTCAGGTTTGGTATAAGCATTGAGATATCACATCTCTGCTATCGGAAGTGTCTCAGGATTGGAATGGGAAGGAGTTGGATATCCCATCTCATGTTATAGGACGGGTCTCAGGTTTGTTATTAGAATCATTGAGATATCATATTGCATGCTGTAGGAAGGGTCTAAGGGTTGGAATGTGAAGGACTTGGATATCACATCTCATGCTATAGATAGGCTCTTAGGTTTGGAAAGGGAAGGAATTGGATATCACATTTCATGTTAGAGGAAGGATCTCAGGTTTGGTATTAGAAGCATTGAGATATCACATCTCATGCTATAGGAAGGGTCTCAGGATTGGAATGGGAAGCAGTTGGATATCACATCTCATGCTATAGGAAGGGTCTCAGGTTTGGTATAAGCATTGAGATATCACATCTCATGCTATAGGACGGGTCTCAGGATTGGAATGGAAGGAGTTGGATATCACATCTCATGTTATAAGGAAGGATCTCAGGTTTGGTATTAGAAGCATTGAGACATCACATCTCATGCTATAGGAAGGGTCTCAGGGTTGGAATGGGAAGGAGTTGGATATCACATCTCATCCAATAGGAAGGGTCTCAGGTTTGGAATGGGAAGGAATTGGATATCACATCTCATGTTATAGGAAGGATCTCAGGTTTGGTATTAGAAGCATTGAGATATCACATCTCATGCTATAGGAAGGGTCTCAGGATTGGAATGTGAAGGACTTGGATATCACATCTCATGCTAAAGGAAGGGTCTCATTTTTGGTAGAAGCATTGAGATATCACGTCTCTGCTATCGGAAGGGTCTCAGGATTGGATTGGGAAGGAGTTGGATATCCCTTCTCATGCTATAGGAAGAGTCTCAGGATTTGAATGGCAAGGAGTTGGATATCACATCTCATGCCATAGGAAGGGTCTCAGGTTTGTTATAAGCATTGAGATATCACATCTCTGCTATCGGAAGGGTCTCAGGATTGGATTGGGAAGGAGTTGGATATCCCTTCTCATGCTATAGGAAGTGTCTCAGGTTGGAATGGGAAGGAGTTGGATATCACATCTCATGTTATAGGAAGGGTCTCAGGATTGGAATGGGAAGGATTTGGATATCACATCCCTTGCTATAGGAAGGGTCTCAGGATTGGAATGGGTAGGAGTTGGATATTACTTTCTTGCTATTGGAAGGGTCTCATGTTTGGAATGGGAAGGAGTTGGATATCACATATGCTATAGTTAGTGTCTCAGGTTTGGAACGGGAAGGAGTTGGATATCACATCTCATGTTATAGGAAGGGTCTCAGGTTTGGTATAAGCATTGAGATATCACATCTCTGCTATCGGAAGCGGCTCAGGATTGGAATGGGAAGGAGTTGGATATCCCATCTAATGTTATAGGAAGAGTCTCTGGTTTGGTATTAGAATCATTGAGATATCACATCGCATGCTGTAGGAAGGGTCTAAGGATTGGAATGGGATGGACTTGGATATCACATCTCATGCTATAGGTAGGCTCTCAGGTTTGGTATAAGCATTGAGATATCACATCTCATGCTATAGGAAGGGTCTCAGGATTGGAATGGGAAGGAATTGGATATCACATCATGCTATAGGAAGGGTCTCAGATTTGGTATAAGCATTGAGATATCACATCTCATGCTAAAGGAAGGGTCTCAGGATTGGAATGGGAAGGAGTTGTATATGACATCTCAGGCCATAGGAAGGTTCTCAGGTTTGGTATAAGCATTGAGATATCACATCTCTGCTATCGGAAGTGTCTCAGGATTGGAATGGGAAGGAGTTGGATATCCCATCTCATGTTATAGGACGGGTCTCAGGTTTGTTATTAGAATCATTGAGATATCATATTGCATGCTGTTGGAAGGGTCTAAGGGTTGGAATGGGAAGGACTTGGATATCACATCTCATGCTATAGATAGGCTCTTAGGTTTGGAAAGGGAAGGAGTTGGATATCACATTTCATGTTAGAGGAAGGATCTCAGGTTTGGTATTAGAAGCATTGAGATATCACATCTCATGCTATAGGAAGGGTCTCAGGATTGGAATGGGAAGCAATTGGATATCACATCTCATGCTATAGGAAGGGTCTCAGGTTTGGTATAAGCATTGAGATATCACATCTCATGCTATAGGACGGGTCTCAGGATTGGAATGGAAGGAGTTGGATATCACATCTCATGTTATAGGAAGGATCTCAGGTTTGGTATTAGAAGCATTGAGACATCACATCTCATGCTATAGGAAGGGTCTCAGGGTTGGAATGGGAAGGAGTTGGATATCACATCTCATCCAATAGGAAGGGCCTCAGGTTTGGAATGGGAAGGAATTGGATATCACATCACATGTTATAGGAAGGATCTCAGGTTTGGTATTAGAAGCATTGAGATATCACATCTCATGCTATAGGAAGGGTCTCAGGATTGGAATGTGAAGGATTTGGATATCACATCTCATGCTAAAGGAAGGGTCTCAGGTTTGGTAGAAGCATTGAGATATCACGCCTCTGCTATCGGAAGGGTCTCAGGATTGGATTGGGAAGGAGTTGGATATCACATCTCATGCCATAGGAAGGGTCTCAGGTTTGGTATAAGCATTGAGATATCACATCTCTGCTATCGGAAGGGTCTCAGGTTTGGATTGGGAAGGAGTTGGATATCCCTTCTCATGCTATAGGAAGTGTCTCAGGTTGGAATGGGAAGGAGTTGGATATCACATCTCATTCATGTTATAGGAAGGGTCTCAGGATTGGAATGGGAAGGATTTGGATATCACATCTCTTGCTATAGGAAGGGTCTCAGGATTGGAATGGGTAGGAGTTGGATATTACTTTCTTGCTATAGGAGGGGTCTCATGTTTGGAATGGGAAGGAGTTGGATATCACATATGATATAGTTAGTGTCTCAGGTTTGCAACGGGAAGGAGTTGGATATCACATCTCATGTTATAGGAAGGGTCTCAGGTTTGGTATAAGCATTGAGATATCACATCTCATGTTATAGGAAGGGTCTCAGGATTGGAATGGGAAGGATTTGGATATTACTTTCTTGCTATAGGAAGGGTCTCATGTTTGGAATGGGAAGGAGTTGGATATCACATATGCTATAGTTAGTGTCTCAGGTTTGGAACGGGAAGGAGTTGGATATCACATCTCATGTTATAGGAAGGGTCTCATGTTTGGTATAAGCATTGAGATATCACATCTCTGCTATCGGAAGCGGCTCAGGATTGGAATGGGAAGGAGTTGGATATCCCATCTCATGTTATAGTAAGAGTCTCTGGTTTGGTATTAGAATCATTGAGATATCACATCGCATGCTGTAGGAAGGGTCTAAGGATTGGAATGGGATGGACTTGGATATCACATCTCATGCTATAGGTAGGCTCTCAGGTGGTTTGGTATAAGCATTGAGATATCACATCTCATGCTATAGGAAGGGTCTCAGGATTGGAATGGGAAGGAATTGGATATCACATCTCATGCTATAGGAAGGGTCTCAGATTTGGTATAAGCATTGAGATATCACATCTCATGCTAAAGGAAGGGTCTCAGGATTGGAATGGGAAGGAGTTGTATATGACATCTCAGGCCATAGGAAGGTTCTCAGGTTTGGTATAAGCATTGAGATATCACATCTCTGCTATCGGAAGGGTCTCAGGATTGGAATGGGAAGGAGTTGGATATCCCATCTCATGTTATAGGAAGGGTCTCAGGTTTGGTATTAGAAGCATAGAGATATCACATCTCATGCTATAGGAAGGGTCTCAGGATTTGAATGGCAAGGAGTTGGATATCACATCTCATGCCATAGGAAGGGTCTCAGGTTTGGTATAAGCATTGAGATATCACATCTCTGCTATCGGAAGGGTCTCAGGATTGGATTGGGAAGGAGTTGGATATCCCTTCTCATGCTATAGGAAGTGTCTCAGGTTGGAATGGGAAGGAGTTGGATATCACATCTCATGTTATAGGAAGGGTCTCAGGATTGGAATGGGAAGGATTTGGATATCACATCTCTTGCTATAGGAAGGGTCTCAGGATTGGAATGGGTAGGAGTTGGATATTACTTTCTTGCTATAGGAAGGGTCTCATGTTTGGAATGGGAAGGAGTTGGATATCACATATGCTATAGTCAGTGTCTCAGGTTTGGAACGGGAAGGAGTTGGATATCACATCTCATGTTATAGGAAGGGTCTCAGGTTTGGTATAAGCATTGAGATATCATATCTCTGCTATCAGAAGCGGCTCAGGATTGGAATGGGAAGGAGTTGGATATCCCATCTTATGTTATAGGAAGAGTCTCTGGTTTGGTATTAGAATCATTGAGATATCACATCGCATGCTGTAGGAAGGGTCTAAGGATTGGAATGGGATGGACTTGGATATCACATCTCATGCTATAGGTAGGCTCTCAGGTTTGGTATAAGCATTGAGATATCACATCTCATGCTATAGGAAGGGTCTCAGGATTGGAATGGGAAGGAATTGGATATCACATCTCATGCTATAGGAAGGGTCTCAGATTTGGTATAAGCATTGAGATATCACATCTCATGCTAAAGGAAGGGTCTCAGGATTGGAATGGGAAGGAGTTGTATATGACATCTCAGGCCATAGGAAGGTTCTCAGGTTTGGTATAAGCATTGAGATATCACATCTCTGCTATCGGAAGTGTCTCAGGATTGGAATGGGAAGGAGTTGGATATCCCATCTCATGTTATAGGAAGGGTCTCAGGTTTGGTATTAGAAGCATAGAGATATCACATCTCATGCTATAGGAAGGGTCTCAGGATTTGAATGGCAAGGAGTTGGATATCACATCTCATGCCATAGGAAGGGTCTCAGGTTTGGTATAAGCATTGAGATATCACATCTCTGCTATCGGAAGGGTCTCAGGATTGGATTGGGAAGGAGTTGGATATCCCTTCTCATGCTATAGGAAGTGTCTCAGGTTGGAATGGGAAGGAGTTGGATATCACATCTCATGTTATAGGAAGGGTCTCAGGATTGGAATGGGAAGGATTTGGATATCACATCCCTTGCTATAGGAAGGGTCTCAGGATTGGAATGGGTAGGAGTTGGATATTACTTTCTTGCTATTGGAAGGGTCTCATGTTTGGAATGGGAAGGAGTTGGATATCACATATGCTATAGTTAGTGTCTCAGGTTTGGAACGGGAAGGAGTTGGATATCACATCTCATGTTATAGGAAGGGTCTCAGGTTTGGTATAAGCATTGAGATATCACATCTCTGCTATCGGAAGCGGCTCAGGATTGGAATGGGAAGGAGTTGGATATCCCATCTAATGTTATAGGAAGAGTCTCTGGTTTGGTATTAGAATCATTGAGATATCACATCGCATGCTGTAGGAAGGGTCTAAGGATTGGAATGGGATGGACTTGGATATCACATCTCATGCTATAGGTAGGCTCTCAGGTTTGGTATAAGCATTGAGATATCACATCTCATGCTATAGGAAGGGTCTCAGGATTGGAATGGGAAGGAATTGGATATCACATCATGCTATAGGAAGGGTCTCAGATTTGGTATAAGCATTGAGATATCACATCTCATGCTAAAGGAAGGGTCTCAGGATTGGAATGGGAAGGAGTTGTATATGACATCTCAGGCCATAGGAAGGTTCTCAGGTTTGCTATAAGCATTGAGATATCACATCTCTGCTATCGGAAGTGTCTCAGGATTGGAATGGGAAGGAGTTGGATATCCCATCTCATGTTATAGGACGGGTCTCAGGTTTGTTATTAGAATCATTGAGATATCATATTGCATGCTGTTGGAAGGGTCTAAGGGTTGGAATGGGAAGGACTTGGATATCACATCTCATGCTATAGATAGGCTCTTAGGTTTGGAAAGGGAAGGAGTTGGATATCACATTTCATGTTAGAGGAAGGATCTCAGGTTTGGTATTAGAAGCATTGAGATATCACATCTCATGCTATAGGAAGGGTCTCAGGATTGGAATGGGAAGCAATTGGATATCACATCTCATGCTATAGGAAGGGTCTCAGGTTTGGTATAAGCATTGAGATATCACATCTCATGCTATAGGACGGGTCTCAGGATTGGAATGGAAGGAGTTGGATATCACATCTCATGTTATAGGAAGGATCTCAGGTTTGGTATTAGAAGCATTGAGACATCACATCTCATGCTATAGGAAGGGTCTCAGGGTTGGAATGGGAAGGAGTTGGATATCACATCTCATCCAATAGGAAGGGCCTCAGGTTTGGAATGGGAAGGAATTGGATATCACATCACATGTTATAGGAAGGATCTCAGGTTTGGTATTAGAAGCATTGAGATATCACATCTCATGCTATAGGAAGGGTCTCAGGATTGGAATGTGAAGGATTTGGATATCACATCTCATGCTAAAGGAAGGGTCTCAGGTTTGGTAGAAGCATTGAGATATCACGCCTCTGCTATCGGAAGGGTCTCAGGATTGGATTGGGAAGGAGTTGGATATCACATCTCATGCCATAGGAAGGGTCTCAGGTTTGGTATAAGCATTGAGATATCACATCTCTGCTATCGGAAGGGTCTCAGGTTTGGATTGGGAAGGAGTTGGATATCCCTTCTCATGCTATAGGAAGTGTCTCAGGTTGGAATGGGAAGGAGTTGGATATCACATCTCATTCATGTTATAGGAAGGGTCTCAGGATTGGAATGGGAAGGATTTGGATATCACATCTCTTGCTATAGGAAGGGTCTCAGGATTGGAATGGGTAGGAGTTGGATATTACTTTCTTGCTATAGGAGGGGTCTCATGTTTGGAATGGGAAGGAGTTGGATATCACATATGATATAGTTAGTGTCTCAGGTTTGCAACGGGAAGGAGTTGGATATCACATCTCATGTTATAGGAAGGGTCTCAGGTTTGGTATAAGCATTGAGATATCACATCTCATGTTATAGGAAGGGTCTCAGGATTGGAATGGGAAGGATTTGGATATTACTTTCTTGCTATAGGAAGGGTCTCATGTTTGGAATGGGAAGGAGTTGGATATCACATATGCTATAGTTAGTGTCTCAGGTTTGGAACGGGAAGGAGTTGGATATCACATCTCATGTTATAGGAAGGGTCTCATGTTTGGTATAAGCATTGAGATATCACATCTCTGCTATCGGAAGCGGCTCAGGATTGGAATGGGAAGGAGTTGGATATCCCATCTCATGTTATAGTAAGAGTCTCTGGTTTGGTATTAGAATCATTGAGATATCACATCGCATGCTGTAGGAAGGTTCTAAGGATTGGAATGGGATGGACTTGGATATCACATCTCATGCTATAGGTAGGCTCTCAGGTGGTTTGGTATAAGCATTGAGATATCACATCTCATGCTATAGGAAGGGTCTCAGGATTGGAATGGGAAGGAATTGGATATCACATCTCATGCTATAGGAAGGGTCTCAGATTTGGTATAAGCATTGAGATATCACATCTCATGCTAAAGGAAGGGTCTCAGGATTGGAATGGGAAGGAGTTGTATATGACATCTCAGGCCATAGGAAGGTTCTCAGGTTTGGTATAAGCATTGAGATATCACATCTCTGCTATCGGAAGGGTCTCAGGATTGGAATGGGAAGGAGTTGGATATCCCATCTCATGTTATAGGAAGGGTCTCAGGTTTGGTATTAGAAGCATAGAGATATCACATCTCATGCTATAGGAAGGGTCTCAGGATTTGAATGGCAAGGAGTTGGATATCACATCTCATGCCATAGGAAGGGTCTCAGGTTTGGTATAAGCATTGAGATATCACATCTCTGCTATCGGAAGGGTCTCAGGATTGGATTGGGAAGGAGTTGGATATCCCTTCTCATGCTATAGGAAGTGTCTCAGGTTGGAATGGGAAGGAGTTGGATATCACATCTCATGTTATAGGAAGGGTCTCAGGATTGGAATGGGAAGGATTTGGATATCACATCTCTTGCTATAGGAAGGGTCTCAGGATTGGAATGGGTAGAAGTTGGATATTACTTTCTTGCTATAGGAAGGGTCTCATGTTTGGAATGGGAAGGAGTTGGATATCACATATGCTATAGTCAGTGTCTCAGGTTTGGAACGGGAAGGAGTTGGATATCACATCTCATGTTATAGGAAGGGTCTCAGGTTTGGTATAAGCATTGAGATATCATATCTCTGCTATCAGAAGCGGCTCAGGATTGGAATGGGAAGGAGTTGGATATCCCATCTTATGTTATAGGAAGAGTCTCTGGTTTGGTATTAGAATCATTGAGATATCACATCGCATGCTGTAGGAAGGGTCTAAGGATTGGAATGGGATGGACTTGGATATCACATCTCATGCTATAGGTAGGCTCTCAGGTTTGGTATAAGCATTGAGATATCACATCTCATGCTATAGGAAGGGTCTCAGGATTGGAATGGGAAGGAATTGGATATCACATCTCATGCTATAGGAAGGGTCTCAGATTTGGTATAAGCATTGAGATATCACATCTCATGCTAAAGGAAGGGTCTCAGGATTGGAATGGGAAGGAGTTGTATATGACATCTCAGGCCATAGGAAGGTTCTCAGGTTTGGTATAAGCATTGAGATATCACATCTCTGCTATCGGAAGTGTCTCAGGATTGGAATGGGAAGGAGTTGGATATCCCATCTCATGTTATAGGAAGGGTCTCAGGTTTGGTATTAGAAGCATAGAGATATCACATCTCATGCTATAGGAAGGGTCTCAGGATTTGAATGGCAAGGAGTTGGATATCACATCTCATGCCATAGGAAGGGTCTCAGGTTTGGTATAAGCATTGAGATATCACATCTCTGCTATCGGAAGGGTCTCAGGATTGGATTGGGAAGGAGTTGGATATCCCTTCTCATGCTATAGGAAGTGTCTCAGGTTGGAATGGGAAGGAGTTGGATATCACATCTCATGTTATAGGAAGGGTCTCAGGATTGGAATGGGAAGGATTTGGATATCACATCTCTTGCTATAGGAAGGGTCTCAGGATTGGAATGGGTAGGAGTTGGATATTACTTTCTTGCTATAGGAAGGGTCTCATGTTTGGAATGGGAAGGAGTTGGATATCACATATGCTATAGTTAGTGTCTCAGGTTTGGAATGGGATGGACTTGGATATCACATCTCATGCTATAGGAAGGGTCTCAGATTTGGTATAAGCATTGAGATATCACATCTCATGCTAAAGGAAGGGTCTCATGATTGGAATGGGAAGGAGTTGTATATGACATCTCAGGCCATAGGAAGGTTCTCAGGTTTGGTATAAGCATTGAGAGATCACATCTCTGCTATCGGAAGGGTCTCAGGATCGGAATGGGAAGGAGTTGGATATCCCATCTCATGTTATAGGAAGGGTCTCAGGTTTGGTATTAGAAGCATTGAGATATCACATCTCATGCTATAGGAAGGGTCTCAGGATTGGAATGTGAAGGATTTGGATATTACATCTCATGCTAAAGGAAGGGTCTCAGGTTTGGTAGAAGCATTGAGATATCACGTCTCTGCTATCGGAAGGGTCTCAGGATTGGATTGGGAAGGAGTTGGATATCCCTTCTCATGCTATAGGAAGGGTCTCAGGATTTGAATGGCAAGGAGTTGGATATCACATCTCATGCCATAGGAAGGGTCTCAGGTTTGGTATAAGCATTGAGATATCACATCTCTGCTATCGGAAGGGTCTCAGGATTGGATTGGGAAGGAGTTGGATATCCCTTCTCATGCTATAGGAAGTGTCTCAGGTTGGAATGGGAAGGAGTTGGATATCACATCTCATGTTATAGGAAGGGTCTCAGGATTGGAATGGGAAGGATTTGGATATCACATCTCTTGCTATAGGAAGGGTCTCAGGATTGGAATGGGTAGGAGTTGGATATTACTTTCTTGCTATAGGAAGGGTCTCATGTTTGGAATGGGAAGGATTTGGATATCACATATGCTATAGTTAGTGTCTCAGGTTTGGAACGGGAAGGAGTTGGATATCACATCTCATGTTATAGGAAGGGTCTCAGGTTTGGTATAAGCATTGAGATATCACATCTCTGCTATCGGAAGCGGCTCAGGATTGGAATGGGAAGGAGTTGGATATCCCATCTCATGTTATAGTAAGAGTCTCTGGTTTGGTATTAGAATCATTGAGATATCACATCGCATGCTGAAGGAAGGGTCTAAGGATTGGAATGGGATGGACTTGGATATCACATCTCATGCTATAGGAAGGGTCTCAGATTTGGTTTAAGCATTGAGATATCACATCTCATGCTAAAGGAAGGGTCTCAGGATTGTAGGCTCTCAGGTTTGGTATAAGCATTGAGATATCACATCTCATGCTATAGGAAGGGTCTCAGGATTGGAATGGGAAGGATTTGGATATCACATCTCATGCTATAGGAAGGGTCTCAGATTTGGTATAAGCATTGAGATATCACATCTC
This sequence comes from Ambystoma mexicanum, assembly GCF_040938575.1. Taxonomy (NCBI): domain Eukaryota; kingdom Metazoa; phylum Chordata; class Amphibia; order Caudata; family Ambystomatidae; genus Ambystoma; species Ambystoma mexicanum. Next base: position 7,607,587 of record NC_090922.1, on the reverse strand, counting down.
ATGCTAAAGGAAGGGTCTCAGGATTGGAATGGGAAGGAGTTGTATATGACATCTCAGGCCATAGGAAGGGTCTCAGGTTTGGTATAAGCATTGAGATATCACATCTCTGCTATCGGAAGGGTCTCAGGATTGGAATGGGAAGGAGTTGGATATCCCATCTCATGTTATAGGAAGGGTCTCAGGTTTGGTATTAGAAGTATAGAGATATCACATCTCATGCTATAGGAAGGGTCTCAGGATTGGAATGGGAAGGACTTGGATGTCACATCTCATGCTATAGGGAGGGTCTCAAGTTTGATATTAGAAGCATTGAGATAACAAATCTCATGATATCGGAAGGGTCTCAGGATTGGAATGGGAAGGAGTTGGATACCACATCTCATGATAAAGGAAGGGTCTAAGGTTTGGAAGGGGAAGGATTTGGATATCACATCTCATGTTATAGGACGAGTCTCAGGTTTGGTATTAGAAGCATTGAGTTATCAAGTCTCATGGTATAAGAAGGGTCTCAGAATTGGAATGGGAAGGAGTTGGATATCACACCTCAAGCTATAGGAAGGGTCTCAGGATTGGAATGGGAAGGAGTTTGATATCACATCTCATGCCATAGTATGGGTCTCAGGTTTGGTAGAAGCATTGGGACATCACATCTCATGCTATCGGAAGGGTATCAGTATTGGATTTGGAAGAAGTTGGATATCCCATCTCATGCTATAGGAAGGGTCTCAGGTTGGAATGGGAAGGAGTTGGATATCACATTTCATGTTATAGGAAGGGTCTCAGGATTGGAATGGGAAGGACTTGGATATCATATCTCATGCTATAGGACGGGTCTCAGGTTTGTTATTAGAATCATTGAGATATCATATTGCATGCTGTAGGAAGGGTCTAAGGTTTGGAAAGGGAAGGAGTTGGATATCACATTTCATGTTAGAGGAAGGATCTCAGGTTTGGTATTAGAAGCATTGAGATATCACATCTCATGCTATAGGAAGGGTCTCAGGATTGGAATGGGAAGTAGTTGGATATCACATCTCATGCTATAGGAAGGGTCTCAGGTTTGGTATAAGCATTGAGATATCACATCTCATGCTATAGGACGGGTCTCAGGATTGGAATGGAAGGAGTTGGATATCACATCTCATGTTATAGGAAGGATCTCAGGTTTGGTATTAGAAGCATTGAGACATCACATCTCATGCTATAGGAAGGGTCTCAGGGTTGGAATGGGAAGGAGTTGGATATCGCATCTCATCCAATAGGAAGGGTCTCAGGTTTGGAATGGGAAGGAATTGGATATCACATCTCATGTTATAGGAAGGATCTCAGGTTTGGTATTAGAAGCATTGAGATATCACATCTCATGCTATAGGAAGGGTCTCAGGATTGGAATGTGAAGGATTTGGATATCACATCTCATGCTAAAGGAAGGGTCTCAGGTTTGGTAGAAGCATTGAGATATCAGATCTCTGCTATCGGAAGGGTCTCAGGATTGGATTGGGAAGGAGTTGGATATCCCTTCTCATGCTATAGGAAGGGTCTCAGGATTTGAATGGGAAGGAGTTGGATATCACATCTCATGTTATAGGAAGGGTCTCAGGATTGGAATGGGAAGGATTTGGATATTACTTTCTTGCTATAGGAAGGGTCTCATGTTTGGAATGGGAAGTAGTTGGATATCACATATGCTATAGTTAGTGTCTCAGGTTTGGAACGGGAAGGAGTTGGATATCACATCTCATGTTATAGGAAGGGTCTCATGTTTGGTATAAGCATTGAGATATCACATCTCTGCTATCGGAAGCGGCTCAGGATTGGAATGGGAAGGAGTTGGATATCCCATCTCATGTTATAGTAAGAGTCTCTGGTTTGGTATTAGAATCATTGAGATATCACATTGCATGCTGTAGGAAGGGTCTAAGGATTGGAATGGGATGGACTTGGATATCACATCTCATGCTATAGGTAGGCTCTCAGGTTTGATATAAGCATTGAGATATCACATCTCATGCTATAGGAAGGGTCTCAGGATTGGAATGGGAAGGATTTGGATATCACATCTCATGCTATAGGAAGGGTCTCAGATTTGGTATAAGCATTGAGATATCACATCTCATGCTAAAGGAAGGGTCTCAGGATTGGAATGGGAAGGAGTTGTATATGACATCTCAGGCCATAGGAAGGGTCTCATGTTTGGTATAAGCATTGAGATATCACATCTCTGCTATCGGAAGGGTCTCAGGATTGGAATGGGAAGGAGTTGGATATCCCATCTCATGTTATGGGAAGGGTCTCAGGTTTGGTATTAGAAGCATAGAGATATCACATCTCATGCTATAGGAAGGGTCTCAGGATTGGAATGGGAAGGACTTGGATGTCACATCTCATGCTATAGGGAGGGTCTCAAGTTTGATATTAGAAGCATTGAGATAACAAATCTCATGATATCGGAAGGGTCTCAGGATTGGAATGGGAAGGTGTTGGATACCACATCTCATGATAAAGGAAGGGTCTAAGGTTTGGAAGGGGAAGGATTTGGATATCACATCTCATGTTATAGGACGGGTCTCAGGTTTGGTATTAGAAGCATTGAGATATCAAGTCTCATGGTATAAGAAGGGTCTCAGAATTGGAATGGGAAGGAGTTGGATATCACACCTCAAGCTATAGGAAGGGTCTCAGGATTGGAATGGGAAGGAGTTTGATATCACATCTCATGCCATAGTATGGGTCTCAGGTTTGGTAGAAGCATTGGGATATCACATCTCATGCTATCGGAAGGGTATCAGTATTGGATTTGGAAGAAGTTGGATATCCCATCTCATGCTATAGGAAGGGTCTAAGGTTGGAATGTGAAGGAGTTGGATATCACATTTCATGTTATAGGAAGGGTCTCAGGATTGGAATGGGAAGGACTTGGATATCATATCTCATGCTATAGGACAGGTCTCAGGTTTGTTATTAGAATCATTGAGATATCATATTGCATGCTGTAGGAAGGGTCTAAGGATTGGAACGGGAAGGACTTGGATATCACATCTCATGCTATAGATAGGCTCTTAGGTTTGGAAAGGGAAGGAGTTGGATATCACATTTCATGTTAGAGGAAGGATCTCAGGTTTGGTATTAGAAGCATTGAGATATCACATCTCATGCTATAGGAAGGGTCTCAGGATTGGAATGGGAAGTAGTTGGATATCACATCTCATGCTATAGGAAGGGTCTCAGGTTTGGTATAAGCATTGAGATATCACATCTCATGCTATAGGACGGGTCTCAGGATTGGAATGGAAGGAGTTGGATATCACATCTCATGTTATAGGAAGGATCTCAGGTTTGGTATTAGAAGCATTGAGACATCACATCTCATGCTATAGGAAGGGTCTCAGGGTTGGAATGGGAAGGAGTTGGATATCACATCTCATCCAATAGGAAGGGTCTCAGGTTTGGAATGGGAAGGAATTGGATATCACATCTCATGTTATAGGAAGGATCTCAGGTTTGGTATTAGAAGCATTGAGATATCACATCTCATGCTATAGGAAGGGTCTCAGGATTGGAATGTGAAGGATTTGGATATCACATCTCATGCTAAAGGAAGGGTCTCAGGATTGGTAGAAGCATTGAGATATCACGTCTCTGCTATCGGAGGGGTCTCAGGATTGGATTGGGAAGGAGTTGGATATCCCTTCTCATGCTATAGGAAGGGTCTCAGGATTTGAATGGCAAGGAGTTGGATATCACATCTCATGCCATAGGAAGGGTCTCAGGTTTGGTATAAGCATTGAGATATCACATCTCTGCTATCGGAAGGGTCTCAGGATTGGAATGGGAAGGAGTTGGATATTCCCATCTCATGTTATAGGAAGGGTCTCATTTTGGTATTAGAAGCATTGAGATATCACATCTCATGCTATAGGAAGGGTCTCAGGATTGGAATGGGAAGGACTTGGATATCACATCTCATGCTATAGGGAGGGTCTCAAGTTTGATATTAGAAGCTTTGAGATATCACATCTCATGATATCGGAAGGGTCTCAGGATTGGAATGGGAAGGAGTTGGATATCACATCTCATGATAAAGGAAGGGTCTAAGGTTTGGAAGGGGAAGGATTTGGATATCACATCTCATGTTATATTACGGGTCTCAGGTTTGGTATTAGAAGCATTGAGATATCAAGTCTCAGAGTATAGGAAGGGTCTCAGAATTGGAATGGGAAGGAGTTGGATATCACATCTCAAGCTATAGGAAGGGTCTCAGGATTGGAATGGGAAGGACTTGGATATCACATCTCATGCTATAGGAAGGCTCTCAGGTTTGGAAGGGGAAAGAGTTGGATATCACATTTCATGTTAGAGGTAGGATCTCAGGTTTGGTATTAGAGGCATTGAGATATCACATCTCATGCTATCAGAAGGGTCTCAGGAATGGAATGGGAAGGAGTTGGATATCACATCTCATGCTAAAGGGAGGGTCTCAGGTTTGGAAGGGGAAGGATTTGGATATCACATCTCATGTTATAGGAAGGATCTCAGGTTTGGTATTAGAACCATAGAGATATCACATCTCATGCTATCGGAAGGATCTCAGGTTTGGTATTAGAAGCATTGAGATATCACATCTCATGCTATCAGAAAGGTCTCAGGATTGGAATGGGAAGGAGTTGGATATCACATCTCATGCTAAAGGGAGGGTCTCAGGTTTGGAAGGGGAAGGATTTGGATATCACATCTCATGTTATCGGAAGGATCTCACGTTTGGTATTAGAAGTATTGAGATATCATATCTCATGCTATAGGAAGGGTCTCAGGATTGGAATGGGAAGGACTTAGATATCACATATCATGCTATAGGGAGGGTCTCAGTTTTGATATTAGAAGCATTGAGATATCACATCTCATGCTATCGGAAGTGTCTCAGGATTGGAATCGGAAGGAGCTGGATATCACATCTCATGCTAAAGGAAGGGTCTCAGGTTTGGAACGGGAAGGATTTGGATATCACATCTCATGTTATAGGAAGGGTCTCAGGTTTGGTATAAGCATTGAGATATCACATCTCTGCTATCGGAAGTGTCTCAGGATTGGAATGGGAAGGAGTTGGATATCCCATCTCATGTTATAGGACGGGTCTCAGGTTTGTTATTAGAATCATTGAGATATCATATTGCATGCTGTAGGAAGGGTCTAAGGGTTGGAATGGGAAGGACTTGGATATCACATCTCATGCTATAGATAGGCTCTTAGGTTTGGAAAGGGAAGGAGTTGGATATCACATTTCATGTTAGAGGAAGGATCTCAGGTTTGGTATTAGAAGCATTGAGATATCACATCTCATGCTATAGGAAGGGTCTCAGGATTGGAATGGGAAGGAGTTGGATATCACATCTCATGCTAAAGGGAGGGTCTCAGGTTTGGAAGGGGAAGGATTTGGATATCACATCTCATGTTATAGGAAGGATCTCAGGTTTGGTATTAGAACCATTGAGATATCACATCTCATGCTATCGGAAGGATCTCAGGTTTGGTATTAGAAGCATTGAGATATCACATCTCATGCTATCAGAAGGGTCTCAGGATTGGAATGGGAAGGAGTTGGATATCACATCTCATGCTAAAGGGAGGGTCTCAGGTTTGGAAGGGGAAGGATTTGGATATCACATCTCATGTTATCGGAAGGATCTCACGTTTGGTATTAGAAGTATTGAGATATCATATCTCATGCTATAGGAAGGGTCTCAGGATTGGAATGGGAAGGACTTAGATATCACATATCATGCTATAGGGAGGGTCTCAGTTTTGATATTAGAAGCATTGAGATATCACATCTCATGCTATCGGAAGTGTCTCAGGATTGGAATGGGAAGGAGCTGGATATCACATCTCATGCTAAAGGAAGGGTCTCAGGTTTGGAACGGGAAGGATTTGGATATCACATCTCATGTTATAGGAAGGGTCTCAGGTTTGGTATAAGCATTGAGATATCACATCTCTGCTATCGGAAGTGTCTCAGGATTGGAATGGGAAGGAGTTGGATATCCCATCTCATGTTATAGGACGGGTCTCAGGTTTGTTATTAGAATCATTGAGATATCATATTGCATGCTGTAGGAAGGGTCTAAGGGTTGGAATGGGAAGGACTTGGATATCACATCTCATGCTATAGATAGGCTCTTAGGTTTGGAAAGGGAAGGAGTTGGATATCACATTTCATGTTAGAGGAAGGATCTCAGGTTTGGTATTAGAAGCATTGAGACATCACATCTCATGCTATAGGAAGGGTCTCAGGATTGGAATGGGAAGTAGTTGGATATCACATCTCATGCTATAGGAAGTGTCTCAGGTTTGGTATAAGCATTGAGATATCACATCTCATGCTATAGGACGGGTCTCAGGATTGGAATGGAAGGAGTTGGATATCACATCTCATGTTATAGGAAGGATCTCAGGTTTGCTATTAGAAGCATTGAGACATCACATCTCATGCTATAGGAAGGGTCTCAGGGTTGGAATGGGAAGGAGTTGGATATCACATCTCATCCAATAGGAAGGGTCTCAGGTTTGGAATGGGAAGGAATTGGATATCACATCTCATGTTATAGGAAGGATCTCAGGTTTGGTATTAGAAGCATTGAGATATCACATCTCATGCTATAGGAAGGGTCTCAGGATTGGAATGTGAAGGATTTGGATATCACATCTCATGCTAAAGGAAGGGTCTCAGGTTTGGTAGAAGCATTGAGATATCATGTCTCTGCTATCGGAAGGGTCTCAGGATTGGATTGGGAAGGAGTTGGATATCCCTTCTCATGCTATAGGAAGGGTCTCAGGATTTGAATGGCAAGGAGTTGGATATCACATCTCATGCCATAGGAAGGGTCTCAGGTTTGGTATAAGCATTGAGATATCACATCTCTGCTATCGGAAGGGTCTCAGGATTGGATTGGGAAGGAGTTGGATATCCCTTCTCATGCTGTAGGAAGTGTCTCAGGTTGGAATGGGAAGGAGTTGGATATCACATCTCATGTTATAGGAAGGGTCTCAGGATTGGAATGGGAAGGATTTGGATATCACATCTCTTGCTATAGGAAGGGTCTCAGGATTGGAATGGGTAGGAGTTGGATATTACTTTCTTGCTATAGGAAGGGTCTCATGTTTGGAATGGGAATGAGTTGGATATCACATATGCTATAGTTAGTGTCTCAGGTTTGGAACGGGAAGGAGTTGGATATCACATCTCATGTTATAGGAAGGGTCTCAGGTTTGTTATAAGCATTGAGATATCACATCTCTGCTATCGGAAGCGGCTCAGGATTGGAATGGGAAGGAGTTGGATATCCCATCTCATGTTATAGTAAGAGTCTCTGGTTTGGTATTAGAATCATTGAGATATCACATCGCATGCTGTAGGAAGGGTCTAAGGATTGGAATGGGATGGACTTGGATATCACATCTCATGCTATAGGTAGGCTCTCAGGTTTGATATAAGCATTGAGATATCACATCTCATGCTATAGGAAGGGTCTCAGGATTGGAATGGGAAGGATTTGGATATCACATCTCATGCTATAGGAAGGGTCTCAGATTTGGTATAAGCATTGAGATATCACATCTCATGCTAAAGGAAGGGGCTCAGGATTGGAATGGGAAGGAGTTGTATATGACATCTCAGGCCATAGGAAGGGTCTCATGTTTGGTATAAGCATTGAGATATCACATCTCTGCTATCGGAAGGGTCTCAGGATTGGAATGGGAAGGAGTTGGATATCCCATCTCATGTTATAGGAAGGGTCTCAGGTTTGGTATTAGAAGCATAGAGATATCACATCTCATGCTATAGGAAGGGTCTCAGGATTGGAATGGGAAGGACTTGGATGTCACATCTCATGCTATAGGGAGGGTCTCAAGTTTGATATTAGAAGCATTGAGATAACAAATCTCATGATATCGGAAGGGTCTCAGGATTGGAATGGGAAGGTGTTGGATACCACATCTCATGATAAAGGAAGGGTCTAAGGTTTGGAAGGGGAAGGATTTGGATATCACATCTCATGTTATAGGACGGGTCTCAGGTTTGGTATTAGAAGCATTGAGATATCAAGTCTCATGGTATAAGAAGGGTCTCAGAATTGGAATGGGAAGGAGTTGGATATCACACCTCAAGCTATAGGAAGGGTCTCAGGATTGGAATGGGAAGGAGTTTGATATCACATCTCATGCCATAGTATGGGTCTCAGGTTTGGTAGAAGCATTGGGATATCACATCTCATGCTATCGGAAGGGTATCAGTATTGGATTTGGAAGAAGTTGGATATCCCATCTCATGCTATAGGAAGGGTCTCAGGTTGGAATGGGAAGGAGTTGGATATCACATTTCATGTTATAGGAAGGGTCTCAGGATTGGAATGGGAAGGACTTGGATATCATATCTCATGCTATAGGACGGGTCTCAGGTTTGTTATTAGAATCATTGAGATATCATATTGCATGCTGTAGGAAGGGTCTAAGGTTTGGAAAGGGAAGGAGTTGGATATCACATTTCATGTTAGAGGAAGGATCTCAGGTTTGGTATTAGAAGCATTGAGATATCACATCTCATGCTATAGGAAGGGTCTCAGGATTGGAATGGGAAGTAGTTGGATATCACATCTCATGCTATAGGAAGGGTCTCAGGTTTGGTATAAGCATTGAGATATCACATCTCATGCTATAGGACGGGTCTCAGGATTGGAATGGAAGGAGTTGGATATCACATCTCATGTTATAGGAAGGATCTCAGGTTTGGTATTAGAAGCATTGAGACATCACATCTCATGCTATAGGAAGGGTCTCAGGGTTGGAATGGGAAGGAGTTGGATATCGCATCTCATCCAATAGGAAGGGTCTCAGGTTTGGAATGGGAAGGAATTGGATATCACATCTCATGTTATAGGAAGGATCTCAGGTTTGGTATTAGAAGCATTGAGATATCACATCTCATGCTATAGGAAGGGTCTCAGGATTGGAATGTGAAGGATTTGGATATCACATCTCATGCTAAAGGAAGGGTCTCAGGTTTGGTAGAAGCATTGAGATATCAGATCTCTGCTATCGGAAGGGTCTCAGGATTGGATTGGGAAGGAGTTGGATATCCCTTCTCATGCTATAGGAAGGGTCTCAGGATTTGAATGGGAAGGAGTTGGATATCACATCTCATGTTATAGGAAGGGTCTCAGGATTGGAATGGGAAGGATTTGGATATTACTTTCTTGCTATAGGAAGGGTCTCATGTTTGGAATGGGAAGTAGTTGGATATCACATATGCTATAGTTAGTGTCTCAGGTTTGGAACGGGAAGGAGTTGGATATCACATCTCATGTTATAGGAAGGGTCTCATGTTTGGTATAAGCATTGAGATATCACATCTCTGCTATCGGAAGCGGCTCAGGATTGGAATGGGAAGGAGTTGGATATCCCATCTCATGTTATAGTAAGAGTCTCTGGTTTGGTATTAGAATCATTGAGATATCACATTGCATGCTGTAGGAAGGGTCTAAGGATTGGAATGGGATGGACTTGGATATCACATCTCATGCTATAGGTAGGCTCTCAGGTTTGATATAAGCATTGAGATATCACATCTCATGCTATAGGAAGGGTCTCAGGATTGGAATGGGAAGGATTTGGATATCACATCTCATGCTATAGGAAGGGTCTCAGATTTGGTATAAGCATTGAGATATCACATCTCATGCTAAAGGAAGGGTCTCAGGATTGGAATGGGAAGGAGTTGTATATGACATCTCAGGCCATAGGAAGGGTCTCATGTTTGGTATAAGCATTGAGATATCACATCTCTGCTATCGGAAGGGTCTCAGGATTGGAATGGGAAGGAGTTGGATATCCCATCTCATGTTATGGGAAGGGTCTCAGGTTTGGTATTAGAAGCATAGAGATATCACATCTCATGCTATAGGAAGGGTCTCAGGATTGGAATGGGAAGGTGTTGGATACCACATCTCATGATAAAGGAAGGGTCTAAGGTTTGGAAGGGGAAGGATTTGGATATCACATCTCATGTTATAGGACGGGTCTCAGGTTTGGTATTAGAAGCATTGAGATATCAAGTCTCATGGTATAAGAAGGGTCTCAGAATTGGAATGGGAAGGAGTTGGATATCACACCTCAAGCTATAGGAAGGGTCTCAGGATTGGAATGGGAAGGAGTTTGATATCACATCTCATGCCATAGTATGGGTCTCAGGTTTGGTAGAAGCATTGGGATATCACATCTCATGCTATCGGAAGGGTATCAGTATTGGATTTGGAAGAAGTTGGATATCCCATCTCATGCTATAGGAAGGGTCTAAGGTTGGAATGTGAAGGAGTTGGATATCACATTTCATGTTATAGGAAGGGTCTCAGGATTGGAATGGGAAGGACTTGGATATCATATCTCATGCTATAGGACAGGTCTCAGGTTTGTTATTAGAATCATTGAGATATCATATTGCATGCTGTAGGAAGGGTCTAAGGATTGGAACGGGAAGGACTTGGATATCACATCTCATGCTATAGATAGGCTCTTAGGTTTGGAAAGGGAAGGAGTTGGATATCACATTTCATGTTAGAGGAAGGATCTCAGGTTTGGTATTAGAAGCATTGAGATATCACATCTCATGCTATAGGAAGGGTCTCAGGATTGGAATGGGAAGTAGTTGGATATCACATCTCATGCTATAGGAAGGGTCTCAGGTTTGGTATAAGCATTGAGATATCACATCTCATGCTATAGGACGGGTCTCAGGATTGGAATGGAAGGAGTTGGATATCACATCTCATGTTATAGGAAGGATCTCAGGTTTGGTATTAGAAGCATTGAGACATCACATCTCATGCTATAGGAAGGGTCTCAGGGTTGGAATGGGAAGGAGTTGGATATCACATCTCATCCAATAGGAAGGGTCTCAGGTTTGGAATGGGAAGGAATTGGATATCACATCTCATGTTATAGGAAGGATCTCAGGTTTGGTATTAGAAGCATTGAGATATCACATCTCATGCTATAGGAAGGGTCTCAGGATTGGAATGTGAAGGATTTGGATATCACATCTCATGCTAAAGGAAGGGTCTCAGGATTGGTAGAAGCATTGAGATATCACGTCTCTGCTATCGGAGGGGTCTCAGGATTGGATTGGGAAGGAGTTGGATATCCCTTCTCATGCTATAGGAAGGGTCTCAGGATTTGAATGGCAAGGAGTTGGATATCACATCTCATGCCATAGGAAGGGTCTCAGGTTTGGTATAAGCATTGAGATATCACATCTCTGCTATCGGAAGGGTCTCAGGATTGGAATGGGAAGGAGTTGGATATTCCCATCTCATGTTATAGGAAGGGTCTCATTTTGGTATTAGAAGCATTGAGATATCACATCTCATGCTATAGGAAGGGTCTCAGGATTGGAATGGGAAGGACTTGGATATCACATCTCATGCTATAGGGAGGGTCTCAAGTTTGATATTAGAAGCTTTGAGATATCACATCTCATGATATCGGAAGGGTCTCAGGATTGGAATGGGAAGGAGTTGGATATCACATCTCATGATAAAGGAAGGGTCTAAGGTTTGGAAGGGGAAGGATTTGGATATCACATCTCATGTTATATTACGGGTCTCAGGTTTGGTATTAGAAGCATTGAGATATCAAGTCTCAGAGTATAGGAAGGGTCTCAGAATTGGAATGGGAAGGAGTTGGATATCACATCTCAAGCTATAGGAAGGGTCTCAGGATTGGAATGGGAAGGACTTGGATATCACATCTCATGCTATAGGAAGGCTCTCAGGTTTGGAAGGGGAAAGAGTTGGATATCACATTTCATGTTAGAGGTAGGATCTCAGGTTTGGTATTAGAGGCATTGAGATATCACATCTCATGCTATCAGAAGGGTCTCAGGAATGGAATGGGAAGGAGTTGGATATCACATCTCATGCTAAAGGGAGGGTCTCAGGTTTGGAAGGGGAAGGATTTGGATATCACATCTCATGTTATAGGAAGGATCTCAGGTTTGGTATTAGAACCATAGAGATATCACATCTCATGCTATCGGAAGGATCTCAGGTTTGGTATTAGAAGCATTGAGATATCACATCTCATGCTATCAGAAAGGTCTCAGGATTGGAATGGGAAGGAGTTGGATATCACATCTCATGCTAAAGGGAGGGTCTCAGGTTTGGAAGGGGAAGGATTTGGATATCACATCTCATGTTATCGGAAGGATCTCACGTTTGGTATTAGAAGTATTGAGATATCATATCTCATGCTATAGGAAGGGTCTCAGGATTGGAATGGGAAGGACTTAGATATCACATATCATGCTATAGGGAGGGTCTCAGTTTTGATATTAGAAGCATTGAGATATCACATCTCATGCTATCGGAAGTGTCTCAGGATTGGAATCGGAAGGAGCTGGATATCACATCTCATGCTAAAGGAAGGGTCTCAGGTTTGGAACGGGAAGGATTTGGATATCACATCTCATGTTATAGGAAGGGTCTCAGGTTTGGTATAAGCATTGAGATATCACATCTCTGCTATCGGAAGTGTCTCAGGATTGGAATGGGAAGGAGTTGGATATCCCATCTCATGTTATAGGACGGGTCTCAGGTTTGTTATTAGAATCATTGAGATATCATATTGCATGCTGTAGGAAGGGTCTAAGGGTTGGAATGGGAAGGACTTGGATATCACATCTCATGCTATAGATAGGCTCTTAGGTTTGGAAAGGGAAGGAGTTGGATATCACATTTCATGTTAGAGGAAGGATCTCAGGTTTGGTATTAGAAGCATTGAGATATCACATCTCATGCTATAGGAAGGGTCTCAGGATTGGAATGGGAAGGAGTTGGATATCACATCTCATGCTAAAGGGAGGGTCTCAGGTTTGGAAGGGGAAGGATTTGGATATCACATCTCATGTTATAGGAAGGATCTCAGGTTTGGTATTAGAACCATTGAGATATCACATCTCATGCTATCGGAAGGATCTCAGGTTTGGTATTAGAAGCATTGAGATATCACATCTCATGCTATCAGAAGGGTCTCAGGATTGGAATGGGAAGGAGTTGGATATCACATCTCATGCTAAAGGGAGGGTCTCAGGTTTGGAAGGGGAAGGATTTGGATATCACATCTCATGTTATCGGAAGGATCTCACGTTTGGTATTAGAAGTATTGAGATATCATATCTCATGCTATAGGAAGGGTCTCAGGATTGGAATGGGAAGGACTTAGATATCACATATCATGCTATAGGGAGGGTCTCAGTTTTGATATTAGAAGCATTGAGATATCACATCTCATGCTATCGGAAGTGTCTCAGGATTGGAATGGGAAGGAGCTGGATATCACATCTCATGCTAAAGGAAGGGTCTCAGGTTTGGAACGGGAAGGATTTGGATATCACATCTCATGTTATAGGAAGGGTCTCAGGTTTGGTATAAGCATTGAGATATCACATCTCTGCTATCGGAAGTGTCTCAGGATTGGAATGGGAAGGAGTTGGATATCCCATCTCATGTTATAGGACGGGTCTCAGGTTTGTTATTAGAATCATTGAGATATCATATTGCATGCTGTAGGAAGGGTCTAAGGGTTGGAATGGGAAGGACTTGGATATCACATCTCATGCTATAGATAGGCTCTTAGGTTTGGAAAGGGAAGGAGTTGGATATCACATTTCATGTTAGAGGAAGGATCTCAGGTTTGGTATTAGAAGCATTGAGACATCACATCTCATGCTATAGGAAGGGTCTCAGGATTGGAATGGGAAGTAGTTGGATATCACATCTCATGCTATAGGAAGTGTCTCAGGTTTGGTATAAGCATTGAGATATCACATCTCATGCTATAGGACGGGTCTCAGGATTGGAATGGAAGGAGTTGGATATCACATCTCATGTTATAGGAAGGATCTCAGGTTTGCTATTAGAAGCATTGAGACATCACATCTCATGCTATAGGAAGGGTCTCAGGGTTGGAATGGGAAGGAGTTGGATATCACATCTCATCCAATAGGAAGGGTCTCAGGTTTGGAATGGGAAGGAATTGGATATCACATCTCATGTTATAGGAAGGATCTCAGGTTTGGTATTAGAAGCATTGAGATATCACATCTCATGCTATAGGAAGGGTCTCAGGATTGGAATGTGAAGGATTTGGATATCACATCTCATGCTAAAGGAAGGGTCTCAGGTTTGGTAGAAGCATTGAGATATCATGTCTCTGCTATCGGAAGGGTCTCAGGATTGGATTGGGAAGGAGTTGGATATCCCTTCTCATGCTATAGGAAGGGTCTCAGGATTTGAATGGCAAGGAGTTGGATATCACATCTCATGCCATAGGAAGGGTCTCAGGTTTGGTATAAGCATTGAGATATCACATCTCTGCTATCGGAAGGGTCTCAGGATTGGATTGGGAAGGAGTTGGATATCCCTTCTCATGCTGTAGGAAGTGTCTCAGGTTGGAATGGGAAGGAGTTGGATATCACATCTCATGTTATAGGAAGGGTCTCAGGATTGGAATGGGAAGGATTTGGATATCACATCTCTTGCTATAGGAAGGGTCTCAGGATTGGAATGGGTAGGAGTTGGATATTACTTTCTTGCTATAGGAAGGGTCTCATGTTTGGAATGGGAATGAGTTGGATATCACATATGCTATAGTTAGTGTCTCAGGTTTGGAACGGGAAGGAGTTGGATATCACATCTCATGTTATAGGAAGGGTCTCAGGTTTGTTATAAGCATTGAGATATCACATCTCTGCTATCGGAAGCGGCTCAGGATTGGAATGGGAAGGAGTTGGATATCCCATCTCATGTTATAGTAAGAGTCTCTGGTTTGGTATTAGAATCATTGAGATATCACATCGCATGCTGTAGGAAGGGTCTAAGGATTGGAATGGGATGGACTTGGATATCACATCTCATGCTATAGGTAGGCTCTCAGGTTTGATATAAGCATTGAGATATCACATCTCATGCTATAGGAAGGGTCTCAGGATTGGAATGGGAAGGATTTGGATATCACATCTCATGCTATAGGAAGGGTCTCAGATTTGGTATAAGCATTGAGATATCACATCTCATGCTAAAGGAAGGGGCTCAGGATTGGAATGGGAAGGAGTTGTATATGACATCTCAGGCCATAGGAAGGGTCTCATGTTTGGTATAAGCATTGAGATATCACATCTCTGCTATCGGAAGGGTCTCAGGATTGGAATGGGAAGGAGTTGGATATCCCATCTCATGTTATAGGAAGGGTCTCAGGTTTGGTATTAGAAGCATAGAGATATCACATCTCATGCTATAGGAAGGGTCTCAGGATTGGAATGGGAAGGACTTGGATGTCACATCTCATGCTATAGGGAGGGTCTCAAGTTTGATATTAGAAGCATTGAGATAACAAATCTCATGATATCGGAAGGGTCTCAGGATTGGAATGGGAAGGTGTTGGATACCACATCTCATGATAAAGGAAGGGTCTAAGGTTTGGAAGGGGAAGGATTTGGATATCACATCTCATGTTATAGGACGGGTCTCAGGTTTGGTATTAGAAGCATTGAGATATCAAGTCTCATGGTATAAGAAGGGTCTCAGAATTGGAATGGGAAGGAGTTGGATATCACACCTCAAGCTATAGGAAGGGTCTCAGGATTGGAATGGGAAGGAGTTTGATATCACATCTCATGCCATAGTATGGGTCTCAGGTTTGGTAGAAGCATTGGGATATCACATCTCATGCTATCGGAAGGGTATCAGTATTGGATTTGGAAGAAGTTGGATATCCCATCTCATGCTATAGGAAGGGTCTAAGGTTGGAATGGGAAGGAGTTGGATATCACATTTCATGTTATAGGAAGGGTCTCAGGATTGGAATGGGAAGGACTTGGATATCATATCTCATGCTATAGGACAGGTCTCAGGTTTGTTATTAGAATCATTGAGATATCATATTGCATGCTGTAGGAAGGGTCTAAGGATTGGAACGGGAAGGACTTGGATATCACATCTCATGCTATAGATAGGCTCTTAGGTTTGGAAAGGGAAGGAGTTGGATATCACATTTCATGTTAGAGGAAGGATCTCAGGTTTGGTATTAGAAGCATTGAGATATCACATCTCATGCTATAGGAAGGGTCTCAGGATTGGAATGGGAAGTAGTTGGATATCACATCTCATGCTATAGGAAGGGTCTCAGGTTTGGTATAAGCATTGAGATATCACATCTCATGCTATAGGACGGGTCTCAGGATTGGAATGGAAGGAGTTGGATATCACATCTCATGTTATAGGAAGGATCTCAGGTTTGGTATTAGAAGCATTGAGACATCACATCTCATGCTATAGGAAGGGTCTCAGGGTTGGAATGGGAAGGAGTTGGATATCACATCTCATCCAATAGGAAGGGTCTCAGGTTTGGAATGGGAAGGAATTGGATATCACATCTCATGTTATAGGAAGGATCTCAGGTTTGGTATTAGAAGCATTGAGATATCACATCTCATGCTATAGGAAGGGTCTCAGGATTGGAATGTGAAGGATTTGGATATCACATCTCATGCTAAAGGAAGGGTCTCAGGATTGGTAGAAGCATTGAGATATCACGTCTCTGCTATCGGAGGGGTCTCAGGATTGGATTGGGAAGGAGTTGGATATCCCTTCTCATGCTATAGGAAGGGTCTCAGGATTTGAATGGCAAGGAGTTGGATATCACATCTCATGCCATAGGAAGGGTCTCAGGTTTGGTATAAGCATTGAGATATCACATCTCTGCTATCGGAAGGGTCTCAGGATTGGAATGGGAAGGAGTTGGATATTCCCATCTCATGTTATAGGAAGGGTCTCATTTTGGTATTAGAAGCATTGAGATATCACATCTCATGCTATAGGAAGGGTCTCAGGATTGGAATGGGAAGGACTTGGATATCACATCTCATGCTATAGGCAGGGTCTCAAGTTTGATATTAGAAGCTTTGAGATATCACATCTCATGATATCGGAAGGGTCTCAGGATTGGAATGGGAAGGAGTTGGATATCACATCTCATGATAAAGGAAGGGTCTAAGGTTTGGAAGAGGAAGGATTTGGATATCACATCTCATGTTATATTACGGGTCTCAGGTTTGGTATTAGAAGCATTGAGATATCAAGTCTCAGAGTATAGGAAGGGTCTCAGAATTGGAATGGGAAGGAGTTGGATATCACATCTCAAGCTATAGGAAGGGTCTCAGGATTGGAATGGGAAGGACTTGGATATCACATCTCATGCTATAGGAAGGCTCTCAGGTTTGGAAGGGGAAAGAGTTGGATATCACATTTCATGTTAGAGGTAGGATCTCAGGTTTGGTATTAGAGGCATTGAGATATCACATCTCATGCTATCAGAAGGGTCTCAGGAATGGAATGGGAAGGAGTTGGATATCACATCTCATGCTAAAGGGAGGGTCTCAGGTTTGGAAGGGGAAGGATTTGGATATCACATCTCATGTTATAGGAAGGATCTCAGGTTTGGTATTAGAACCATAGAGATATCACATCTCATGCTATCGGAAGGATCTCAGGTTTGGTATTAGAAGCATTGAGATATCACATCTCATGCTATCAGAAAGGTCTCAGGATTGGAATGGGAAGGAGTTGGATATCACATCTCATGCTAAAGGGAGGGTCTCAGGTTTGGAAGGGGAAGGATTTGGATATCACATCTCATGTTATCGGAAGGATCTCACGTTTGGTATTAGAAGTATTGAGATATCATATCTCATGCTATAGGAAGGGTCTCAGGATTGGAATGGGAAGGACTTAGATATCACATATCATGCTATAGGGAGGGTCTCAGTTTTGATATTAGAAGCATTGAGATATCACATCTCATGCTATCGGAAGTGTCTCAGGATTGGAATCGGAAGGAGCTGGATATCACATCTCATGCTAAAGGAAGGGTCTCAGGTTTGGAACGGGAAGGATTTGGATATCACATCTCATGTTATAGGAAGGGTCTCAGGTTTGGTATAAGCATTGAGATATCACATCTCTGCTATCGGAAGTGTCTCAGGATTGGAATGGGAAGGAGTTGGATATCCCATCTCATGTTATAGGACGGGTCTCAGGTTTGTTATTAGAATCATTGAGATATCATATTGCATGCTGTAGGAAGGGTCTAAGGGTTGGAATGGGAAGGACTTGGATATCACATCTCATGCTATAGATAGGCTCTTAGGTTTGGAAAGGGAAGGAGTTGGATATCACATTTCATGTTAGAGGAAGGATCTCAGGTTTGGTATTAGAAGCATTGAGATATCACATCTCATGCTATAGGAAGGGTCTCAGGATTGGAATGGGAAGGAGTTGGATATCACATCTCATGCTAAAGGGAGGGTCTCAGGTTTGGAAGGGGAAGGATTTGGATATCACATCTCATGTTATAGGAAGGATCTCAGGTTTGGTATTAGAACCATTGAGATATCACATCTCATGCTATCGGAAGGATCTCAGGTTTGGTATTAGAAGCATTGAGATATCACATCTCATGCTATCAGAAGGGTCTCAGGATTGGAATGGGAAGGAGTTGGATATCACATCTCATGCTAAAGGGAGGGTCTCAGGTTTGGAAGGGGAAGGATTTGGATATCACATCTCATGTTATCGGAAGGATCTCACGTTTGGTATTAGAAGTATTGAGATATCATATCTCATGCTATAGGAAGGGTCTCAGGATTGGAATGGGAAGGACTTAGATATCACATATCATGCTATAGGGAGGGTCTCAGTTTTGATATTAGAAGCATTGAGATATCACATCTCATGCTATCGGAAGTGTCTCAGGATTGGAATGGGAAGGAGCTGGATATCACATCTCATGCTAAAGGAAGGGTCTCAGGTTTGGAACGGGAAGGATTTGGATATCACATCTCATGTTATAGGAAGGGTCTCAGGTTTGGTATAAGCATTGAGATATCACATCTCTGCTATCGGAAGTGTCTCAGGATTGGAATGGGAAGGAGTTGGATATCCCATCTCATGTTATAGGACGGGTCTCAGGTTTGTTATTAGAATCATTGAGATATCATATTGCATGCTGTAGGAAGGGTCTAAGGGTTGGAATGGGAAGGACTTGGATATCACATCTCATGCTATAGATAGGCTCTTAGGTTTGGAAAGGGAAGGAGTTGGATATCACATTTCATGTTAGAGGAAGGATCTCAGGTTTGGTATTAGAAGCATTGAGACATCACATCTCATGCTATAGGAAGGGTCTCAGGATTGGAATGGGAAGTAGTTGGATATCACATCTCATGCTATAGGAAGTGTCTCAGGTTTGGTATAAGCATTGAGATATCACATCTCATGCTATAGGACGGGTCTCAGGATTGGAATGGAAGGAGTTGGATATCACATCTCATGTTATAGGAAGGATCTCAGGTTTGCTATTAGAAGCATTGAGACATCACATCTCATGCTATAGGAAGGGTCTCAGGGTTGGAATGGGAAGGAGTTGGATATCACATCTCATCCAATAGGAAGGGTCTCAGGTTTGGAATGGGAAGGAATTGGATATCACATCTCATGTTATAGGAAGGATCTCAGGTTTGGTATTAGAAGCATTGAGATATCACATCTCATGCTATAGGAAGGGTCTCAGGATTGGAATGTGAAGGATTTGGATATCACATCTCATGCTAAAGGAAGGGTCTCAGGTTTGGTAGAAGCATTGAGATATCATGTCTCTGCTATCGGAAGGGTCTCAGGATTGGATTGGGAAGGAGTTGGATATCCCTTCTCATGCTATAGGAAGGGTCTCAGGATTTGAATGGCAAGGAGTTGGATATCACATCTCATGCCATAGGAAGGGTCTCAGGTTTGGTATAAGCATTGAGATATCACATCTCTGCTATCGGAAGGGTCTCAGGATTGGATTGGGAAGGAGTTGGATATCCCTTCTCATGCTGTAGGAAGTGTCTCAGGTTGGAATGGGAAGGAGTTGGACATCACATCTCATGTTATAGGAAGGGTCTCAGGATTGGAATGGGAAGGATTTGGATATCACATCTCTTGCTATAGGAAGGGTCTCAGGATTGGAATGGGTAGGAGTTGGATATTACTTTCTTGCTATAGGAAGGGTCTCATGTTTGGAATGGGAATGAGTTGGATATCACATATGCTATAGTTAGTGTCTCAGGTTTGGAACGGGAAGGAGTTGGATATCACATCTCATGTTATAGGAAGGGTCTCAGGTTTGTTATAAGCATTGAGATATCACATCTCTGCTATCGGAAGCGGCTCAGGATTGGAATGGGAAGGAGTTGGATATCCCATCTCATGTTATAGTAAGAGTCTCTGGTTTGGTATTAGAATCATTGAGATATCACATCGCATGCTGTAGGAAGGGTCTAAGGATTGGAATGGGATGGACTTGGATATCACATCTCATGCTATAGGTAGGCTCTCAGGTTTGATATAAGCATTGAGATATCACATCTCATGCTATAGGAAGGGTCTCAGGATTGGAATGGGAAGGATTTGGATATCACATCTCATGCTATAGGAAGGGTCTCAGATTTGGTATAAGCATTGAGATATCACATCTCATGCTAAAGGAAGGGGCTCAGGATTGGAATGGGAAGGAGTTGTATATGACATCTCAGGCCATAGGAAGGGTCTCATGTTTGGTATAAGCATTGAGATATCACATCTCTGCTATCGGAAGGGTCTCAGGATTGGAATGGGAAGGAGTTGGATATCCCATCTCATGTTATAGGAAGGGTCTCAGGTTTGGTATTAGAAGCATAGAGATATCACATCTCATGCTATAGGAAGGGTCTCAGGATTGGAATGGGAAGGACTTGGATGTCACATCTCATGTTATAGGAAGGGTCTCAGGATTGGAATGGGAAGGACTTGGATATCATATCTCATGCTATAGGACAGGTCTCAGGTTTGTTATTAGAATCATTGAGATATCATATTGCATGCTGTAGGAAGGGTCTAAGGATTGGAACGGGAAGGACTTGGATATCACATCTCATGCTATAGATAGGCTCTTAGGTTTGGAAAGGGAAGGAGTTGGATATCACATTTCATGTTAGAGGAAGGATCTCAGGTTTGGTATTAGAAGCATTGAGATATCACATCTCATGCTATAGGAAGGGTCTCAGGATTGGAATGGGAAGTAGTTGGATATCACATCTCATGCTATAGGAAGGGTCTCAGGTTTGGTATAAGCATTGAGATATCACATCTCATGCTATAGGACGGGTCTCAGGATTGGAATGGAAGGAGTTGGATATCACATCTCATGTTATAGGAAGGATCTCAGGTTTGGTATTAGAAGCATTGAGACATCACATCTCATGCTATAGGAAGGGTCTCAGGGTTGGAATGGGAAGGAGTTGGATATCACATCTCATCCAATAGGAAGGGTCTCAGGTTTGGAATGGGAAGGAATTGGATATCACATCTCATGTTATAGGAAGGATCTCAGGTTTGGTATTAGAAGCATTGAGATATCACATCTCATGCTATAGGAAGGGTCTCAGGATTGGAATGTGAAGGATTTGGATATCACATCTCATGCTAAAGGAAGGGTCTCAGGATTGGTAGAAGCATTGAGATATCACGTCTCTGCTATCGGAGGGGTCTCAGGATTGGATTGGGA
Source organism: Ambystoma mexicanum (assembly GCF_040938575.1). Lineage (NCBI taxonomy): Eukaryota > Metazoa > Chordata > Amphibia > Caudata > Ambystomatidae > Ambystoma > Ambystoma mexicanum. The sequence goes on along the minus strand of NC_090922.1, from coordinate 7,585,900 downwards.
AGGAGTTGGATATCCCTTCTCATGCTATAGGAAGGGTCTCAGGATTTGAATGGCAAGGAGTTGGATATCACATCTCATGCCATAGGAAGGGTCTCAGGTTTGGTATAAGCATTGAGATATCACATCTCTGCTATCGGAAGGGTCTCAGGATTGGAATGGGAAGGAGTTGGATATTCCCATCTCATGTTATAGGAAGGGTCTCATTTTGGTATTAGAAGCATTGAGATATCACATCTCATGCTATAGGAAGGGTCTCAGGATTGGAATGGGAAGGACTTGGATATCACATCTCATGCTATAGGGAGGGTCACAAGTTTGATATTAGAAGCTTTGAGATATCACATCTCATGATATCGGAAGGGTCTCAGGATTGGAATGGGAAGGAGTTGGATATCACATCTCATGATAAAGGAAGGGTCTAAGGTTTGGAAGGGGAAGGATTTGGATATCACATCTCATGTTATATTACTGGTCTCAGGTTTGGTATTAGAAGCATTGAGATATCAAGTCTCAGAGTATAGGAAGGGTCTCAGAATTGGAATGGGAAGGAGTTGGATATCACATCTCAAGCTATAGGAAGGGTCTCAGGATTGGAATGGGAAGGACTTGGATATCACATCTCATGCTATAGGAAGGCTCTCAGGTTTGGAAGGGGAAAGAGTTGGATATCACATTTCATGTTAGAGGTAGGATCTCAGGTTTGGTATTAGAGGCATTGAGATATCACATCTCATGCTATCAGAAGGGTCTCAGGAATGGAATGGGAAGGAGTTGGATATCACATCTCATGCTAAAGGGAGGGTCTCAGGTTTGGAAGGGGAAGGATTTGGATATCACATCTCATGTTATAGGAAGGATCTCAGGTTTGGTATTAGAACCATTGAGATATCACATCTCATGCTATCGGAAGGATCTCAGGTTTGGTATTAGAAGCATTGAGATATCACATCTCATGCTATCAGAAGGGTCTCAGGATTGGAATGGGAAGGAGTTGGATATCACATCTCATGCTAAAGGGAGGGTCTCAGGTTTGGAAGGGGAAGGATTTGGATATCACATCTCATGTTATCGGAAGGATCTCACGTTTGGTATTAGAAGTATTGAGATATCATATCTCATGCTATAGGAAGGGTCTCAGGATTGGAATGGGAAGGACTTAGATATCACATATCATGCTATAGGGAGGGTCTCAGTTTTGATATTAGAAGCATTGAGATATCACATCTCATGCTATCGGAAGTGTCTCAGGATTGGAATGGGAAGGAGCTGGATATCACATCTCATGCTAAAGGAAGGGTCTCAGGTTTGGAACGGGAAGGATTTCGATATCACATCTCATGTTATAGGAAGGGTCTCAGGTTTGGTATAAGCATTGAGATATCACATCTCTGCTAACGGAAGTGTCTCAGGATTGGAATGGGAAGGAGTTGGATATCCCATCTCATGTTATAGGACGGGTCTCAGGTTTGTTATTAGAATCATTGAGATATCATATTGCATGCTGTAGGAAGGGTCTAAGGGTTGGAATGGGAAGGACTTGGATATCACATCTCATGCTATAGATAGGCTCTTAGGTTTGGAAAGGGAAGGAGTTGGATATCACATTTCATGTTAGAGGAAGGATCTCAGGTTTGGTATTAGAAGCATTGAGATATCACATCTCATGCTATAGGAAGGGTCTCAGGATTGGAATGGGAAGGAGTTGGATATCACATCTCATGCTAAAGGGAGGGTCTCAGGTTTGGAAGGGGAAGGATTTGGATATCACATCTCATGTTATAGGAAGGATCTCAGGTTTGGTATTAGAACCATTGAGATATCACATCTCATGCTATCGGAAGGATCTCAGGTTTGGTATTAGAAGCATTGAGATATCACATCTCATGCTATCAGAAGGGTCTCAGGATTGGAATGGGAAGGAGTTGGATATCACATCTCATGCTAAAGGGAGGGTCTCAGGTTTGGAAGGGGAAGGATTTGGATATCACATCTCATGTTATCGGAAGGATCTCACGTTTGGTATTAGAAGTATTGAGATATCATATCTCATGCTATAGGAAGGGTCTCAGGATTGGAATGGGAAGGACTTAGATATCACATATCATGCTATAGGGAGGGTCTCAGTTTTGATATTAGAAGCATTGAGATATCACATCTCATGCTATCGGAAGTGTCTCAGGATTGGAATGGGAAGGAGCTGGATATCACATCTCATGCTAAAGGAAGGGTCTCAGGTTTGGAACGGGAAGGATTTGGATATCACATCTCATGTTATAGGAAGGGTCTCAGGTTTGGTATAAGCATTGAGATATCACATCTCTGCTATCGGAAGTGTCTCAGGATTGGAATGGGAAGGAGTTGGATATCCCATCTCATGTTATAGGTCGGGTCTCAGGTTTGTTATTAGAATCATTGAGATATCATATTGCATGCTGTAGGAAGGGTCTAAGGGTTGGAATGGGAAGGACTTGGATATCACATCTCATGCTATAGATAGGCTCTTAGGTTTGGAAAGGGAAGGAGTTGGATATCACATTTCATGTTAGAGGAAGGATCTCAGGTTTGGTATTAGAAGCATTGAGACATCACATCTCATGCTATAGGAAGGGTCTCAGGATTGGAATGGGAAGTAGTTGGATATCACATCTCATGCTATAGGAAGTGTCTCAGGTTTGGTATAAGCATTGAGATATCACATCTCATGCTATAGGACGGGTCTCAGGATTGGAATGGAAGGAGTTGGATATCACATCTCATGTTATAGGAAGGATCTCAGGTTTGCTATTAGAAGCATTGAGACATCACATCTCATGCTATAGGAAGGGTCTCAGGGTTGGAATGGGAAGGAGTTGGATATCACATCTCATCCAATAGGAAGGGTCTCAGGTTTGGAATGGGAAGGAATTGGATATCACATCTCATGTTATAGGAAGGATCTCAGGTTTGGTATTAGAAGCATTGAGATATCACATCTCATGCTATAGGAAGGGTCTCAGGATTGGAATGTGAAGGATTTGGATATCACATCTCATGCTAAAGGAAGGGTCTCAGGTTTGGTAGAAGCATTGAGATATCATGTCTCTGCTATCGGAAGGGTCTCAGGATTGGATTGGGAAGGAGTTGGATATCCCTTCTCATGCTATAGGAAGGGTCTCAGGATTTGAATGGCAAGGAGTTGGATATCACATCTCATGCCATAGGAAGGGTCTCAGGTTTGGTATAAGCATTGAGATATCACATCTCTGCTATCGGAAGGGTCTCAGGATTGGATTGGGAAGGAGTTGGATATCCCTTCTCATGCTGTAGGAAGTGTCTCAGGTTGGAATGGGAAGGAGTTGGATATCACATCTCATGTTATAGGAAGGGTCTCAGGATTGGAATGGGAAGGATTTGGATATCACATCTCTTGCTATAGGAAGGGTCTCAGGATTGGAATGGGTAGGAGTTGGATATTACTTTCTTGCTATAGGAAGGGTCTCATGTTTGGAATGGGAATGAGTTGGATATCACATATGCTATAGTTAGTGTCTCAGGTTTGGAACGGGAAGGAGTTGGATATCACATCTCATGTTATAGGAAGGGTCTCAGGTTTGTTATAAGCATTGAGATATCACATCTCTGCTATCGGAAGCGGCTCAGGATTGGAATGGGAAGGAGTTGGATATCCCATCTCATGTTATAGTAAGAGTCTCTGGTTTGGTATTAGAATCATTGAGATATCACATCGCATGCTGTAGGAAGGGTCTAAGGATTGGAATGGGATGGACTTGGATATCACATCTCATGCTATAGGTAGGCTCTCAGGTTTGATATAAGCATTGAGATATCACATCTCATGCTATAGGAAGGGTCTCAGGATTGGAATGGGAAGGATTTGGATATCACATCTCATGCTATAGGAAGGGTCTCAGATTTGGTATAAGCATTGAGATATCACATCTCATGCTAAAGGAAGGGTCTCAGGATTGGAATGGGAAGGAGTTGTATATGACATCTCAGGCCATAGGAAGGGTCTCATGTTTGGTATAAGCATTGAGATATCACATCTCTGCTATCGGAAGGGTCTCAGGGTTGGAATGGGAAGGAGTTGGATATCCCATCTCATGTTATAGGAAGGGTCTCAGGTTTGGTATTAGAATCATAGAGATATCACATCTCATGCTATAGGAAGGGTCTCAGGATTGGAATGGGAAGGACTTGGATGTCACATCTCATGCTATAGGGAGGGTCTCAAGTTTGATATTAGAAGCATTGAGATAACAAATCTCATGATATCGGAAGGGTCTCAGGATTGGAATGGGAAGGACTTGGATACCACATCTCATGATAAAGGAAGGGTCTAAGGTTTGGAAGGGGAAGGATTTGGATATCACATCTCATGTTATAGGACGGGTCTCAGGTTTGGTATTAGAAGCATTGAGATATCAAGTCTCATGGTATAAGAAGGGTCTCAGAATTGGAATGGGAAGGAGTTGGATATCACACCTCAAGCTATAGGAAGGGTCTCAGGATTGGAATGGGAAGGAGTTTGATATCACATCTCATGCCATAGTATGGGTCTCAGGTTTGGTAGAAGCATTGGGATATCACATCTCATGCTATCGGAAGGGTATCAGTATTTATATTTGGAAGAAGTTGGATATCCCATCTCATGCTATAGGAAGGGTCTCAGGTTGGAATGGGAAGGAGTTGGATATCACATTTCATGTTATAGGAAGGGTCTCAGGATTGGAATGGGAAGGACTTGGATATCATATCTCATGCTATAGGACAGGTCTCAGGTTTGTTATTAGAATCATTGAGATATCATATTGCATGCTGTAGGAAGGGTCTAAGGATTGGAACGGGAAGGACTTGGATATCACATCTCATGCTATAGATAGGCTCTTAGGTTTGGAAAGGGAAGGAGTTGGATATCACATTTCATGTTAGAGGAAGGATCTCAGGTTTGGTATTAGAAGCATTGAGATATCACATCTCATGCTATAGGAAGGGTCTCAGGATTGGAATGGGAAGTAGTTGGATATCACATCTCATGCTATAGGAAGGGTCTCAGGTTTGGTATAAGCATTGAGATATCACATCTCATGCTATAGGACGGGTCTCAGGATTGGAATGGAAGGAGTTGGATATCACATCTCATGTTATAGGAAAGATCTCAGGTTTGGTATTAGAAGCATTGAGACATCACATCTCATGCTATAGGAAGGGTCTCAGGGTTGGAATGGGAAGGAGTTGGATATCACATCTCATCCAATAGGAAGGGTCTCAGGTTTGGAATGGGAAGGAATTGGATATCACATCTCATGTTATAGGAAGGATCTCAGGTTTGGTATTAGAAGCATTGAGATATCACATCTCATGCTATAGGAAGGGTCTCAGGATTGGAATGTGAAGGATTTGGATATCACATCTCATGCTAAAGGAAGGGTCTCAGGATTGGTAGAAGCATTGAGATATCAAGTCTCTGCTATCGGAGGGGTCTCAGGATTGGATTGGGAAGGAGTTGGATATCCCTTCTCATGCTATAGGAAGGGTCTCAGGATTTGAATGGCAAGGAGTTGGATATCACATCTCATGCCATAGGAAGGGTCTCAGGTTTGGTATAAGCATTGAGATATCACATCTCTGCTATCGGAAGGGTCTCAGGATTGGAATGGGAAGGAGTTGGATATTCCCATCTCATGTTATAGGAAGGGTCTCAGGTTTGGTATTAGAAGCATTGAGATATCACATCTCATGCTATAGGAAGGGTCTCAGGATTGGAATGGGAAGGATTTGGATATCACATCTCATGCTATAGGGAGGGTCTCAAGTTTGATATTAGAAGCTTTGAGATATCACATCTCATGATATCGGAAGGGTCTCAGGATTGGAATGGGAAGGAGTTGGATATCACATCTCATGATAAAGGAAGGGTCTAAGGTTTGGAAGGGGAAGGATTTGGATATCACATCTCATGTTATATTATGGGTCTCAGGTTTGGTATTAGAAGCATTGAGATATCAAGTCTCAGAGTATAGGAAGGGTCTCAGAATTGGAATGGGAAGGAGTTGGATATCACATCTCAAGCTATAGGAAGGGTCTCAGGATTGGAATGGGAAGGACTTGGATATCACATCTCATGCTATAGGAAGGCTCTCAGGTTTGGAAGGGGAAAGAGTTGGATATCACATTTCATGTTAGAGGTAGGATCTCAGGTTTGGTATTAGAGGCATTGAGATATCACATCTCATGCTATCAGAAGGGTCTCAGGAATGGAATGGGAAGGAGTTGGATATCACATCTCATGCTAAAGGGAGGGTCTCAGGTTTGGAAGGGGAAGGATTTGGATATCACATCTCATGTTATAGGAAGGATCTCAGGTTTGGTATTAGAACCATTGAGATATCGCATCTCATGCTATCGGAAGGATCTCAGGTTTGGTATTAGAAGCATTGAGATATCACATCTCATGCTATCAGAAGGGTCTCAGGATTGGAATGGGAAGGAGTTGGATATCACATCTCATGCTAAAGGGAGGGTCTCAGGTTTGGAAGGGGAAGGATTTGGATATCACATCTCATGTTATAGGAAGGGTCTCAGGATTGGAATGGAAAGGAGTTGGATATCACATATCATGCTATAGGGAGGGTCTCAGTTTTGATATTAGAAGCATTGAGATATCACATCTCATACTATCGGAAGTGTCTCAGGATTGGAATGGGAAGGAGCTGGATATCACATCTCATGCTAAAGGAAGGGTCTCAGGTTTGGAACGGGAAGGATTTGGATATCACATCTCATGTTATAGGAAGGGTCTCAGGTTTGGTATAAGCATTGAGATATCACATCTCTGCTATCGGAAGTGTCTCAGGATTGGAATGGGACGGAGTTGGATATCCCATCTCATGTTATAGGACGGGTCTCAGGTTTGTTATTAGAATCATTGAGATATCATATTGCATGCTGTAGGAAGGGTCTAAGGGTTGGAATGGGAAGGACTTGGATATCACATCTCATGCTATAGATAGGCTCTTAGGTTTGGAAAGGGAAGGAGTTGGATATCACATTTCATGTTAGAGGAAGGATCTCAGGTTTGGTATTAGAAGCATTGAGATATCACATCTCATGCTATAGGAAGGGTCTCAGGATTGGAATGGGAAGGAGTTGGATATCACATCTCATGCTAAAGGGAGGGTCTCAGGTTTGGAAGGGGAAGGATTTGGATATCACATCTCATGTTATAGGAAGGAGCTCAGGTTTGGAATTAGAACCATTGAGATATCACATCTCATGCTATCGGAAGGATCTCAGGTTTGGTATTAGAAGCATTGAGATATCACATCTCATGCTATCAGAAGGGTCTCAGGATTGGAATGGGAAGGAGTTGGATATCACATCTCATGCTAAAGGGAGGGTCTAAGGTTTGGAAGGGGAAGGATTTGGATATCACATCTCATGTTATCGGAAGGATCTCACGTTTGGTATTAGAAGTATTGAGATATCATATCTCATGCTATAGGAAGGGTCTCAGGATTGGAATGGGAAGGACTTAGATATCACATATCATGCTATAGAGAGGGTCTCAGTTTTGATATTAGAAGCATTGAGATATCACATCTCATGCTATCGGAAGTGTCTCAGGATTGGAATGGGAAGGAGCTGGATATCACATCTCATGCTAAAGGAAGGGTCTCAGGTTTGGAACGGGAAGGATTTGGATATCACATCTCATGTTATAGGAAGGGTCTCAGGTTTGGTATAAGCATTGAGATATCACATCTCTGCTATCGGAAGTGTCTCAGGATTGGAATGGGAAGGAGTTGGATATCCCATCTCATGTTATAGGACGGGTCTCAGGTTTGTTATTAGAATCATTGAGATATCATATTGCATGCTGTAGGAAGGGTCTAAGGGTTGGAATGGGAAGGACTTGGATATCACATCTCATGCTATAGATAGGCTCTTAGGTTTGGAAAGGGAAGGAGTTGGATATCACATTTCATGTTAGAGGAAGGATCTCAGGTTTGGTATTAGAAGCATTGAGATATCACATCTCATGCTATAGGAAGGGTCTCAGGATTGGAATGGGAAGTAGTTGGATATCACATCTCATGCTATATGAAGTGTCTCAGGTTTGGTATAAGCATTGAGATATCACATCTCATGCTATAGGACGGGTCTCAGGATTGGAATGGGAAGGACTTGGATATCACATCTCATGCTATAGGAAGGCTCTCAGGTTTGCAAGGGGAAAGAGTTGGATATCACATTTCATGTTAGAGGTAGGATCTCAGGTTTGGTATTAGAAGTATTGAGATATCACATCTCATGTTATCGGAAGGATCTCAGGTTTGGTATTAGAAGTATTGAGATATCACATCTCATGCTATAGGAAGGGTCTCAGGATTGGAATGGGAAGGAGTTGGATATCACATCTCATGCTAAAGGAAGGGTCTCAGGTTTGGTAGAAGCATTGAGGTATCACATCTCATGCTATAGGATGGCTCTCAGGATTGGAATGGGAAGGACTTAGATATCACATATCATGCTATAGGGAGGGTCTCGGTTTTGATATTAGAAGCATTGAGATATCACATCTCATGCTATCGGAAGTGTCTCAGGATTGGAATGGGAAGGAGCTGGATATAACATCTCATGCTAAAGGAAGGGTCTCAGGTTTGGAACGGGAAGGAGTTGGATATCACATCTCATGTTATAGGAAGGGTCTCAGTTTTGGTATAAACATTGAGATATCACATCTCTGCTATCGGAAGTGTCTCAGGATTGGAATGGGAAGTAGTTGAATATCCCATCTCATGTTATAGGACGGGTCTCAGGTTTTTTATTAGAATCATTGAGATATCATATTGCATGATGTAGGAAGGGTCTAAGGATTGGAATGGGAAGGACTTAGATCTCACATCTCATGCTATAGATAGGCTCTCAGGTTTGGAAAGTGAAGGAGTTGAATATCACATTTCATGTTAGAGGAAGGATCTCAGGTTTGGTATTAGGGGCATTGAGATATCACATCTCAGGCTATAGGAAGGGTCTCAGGATTGGAATGGGAAGGAGTTGGATATCACATCTCATGCAATAGGAAGGGTCTCAGGTTTGGTAGAACCATTGAGATATCACATCTCATGCTATAGGAAGGGTCTCAGGATTGGAATGGAAGGAGTTGGATATCACATCTCATGTTATAGGAAGGATATCAGGTTTGGAGTAAACATTGAGATATCACATCTCTGCTATCAAAAGGGTCTCAGGATTGGAATGGGAAGGAGTTGGATTCCCCATCTCATGTTATAGGAAGGGTCTCAGGTTTGGTATAAGCAGTGAGATATCACATCTCATGCTATAGGAAGTGTCTCAGGACATCTCATGTTATAGGAAGGATCTCAGGTTTGGTATAAGCATTGAGATATCACATCTCTGCTATCGGAAGGGTCTCAGGATTGGAATGGGAAGGAGTTGGATATTCCCATCTCATGTTATAGGAAGGGTCTCAGGTTTGGTATTAGAAGCATTGAGATATCACATCTCATGCTATAGGAAGGGTCTCAGGATTGGAATGGGAAGGACTTGGATATCACATCTCACGCTATAGGGAGGGTCTCAAGTTTGATATTAGAAGCTTTGAGATATCACATCTCATGATATCGGAAGGGTCTCAGGATTGGAATGGGAAGGAGTTGGATATCACATCTCATGCTAAAGGGAGGGTCTCAGGTTTGGAAGGGGAAGGATTTGGATATCACATCTCATGTTATAGGAAGGATCTCAGGTTTGGTATTAGAAGCATTGAGATATCACATCTCATGCTATCGGAAGGATCTCAGGTTTGGTATTAGAAGCATTGAGATATCACATCTCATGCTATCAGAAGAGTCTCAGGATTGGAATAGGAAGGAGTTGGATATCACATCTCATGCTAAAGGGAGGGTCTCAGGTTTGGAAGGGGAAGGATTTGGATATCACATCTCATGTTATCGGAAGGATCTCACGTTTGGTATTAGAAGTATTGAGATATCATATCTCATGCTATAGGAAGGGTCTCAGGATTGGAATGGGAAGGAGTTGGATATCACATCTCATGCTATAGGGAGGGTCTCAGGATTGGAATGGGAAGGACTTAGATATCACATATCATGCTATAGGGAGGGTCTCAGTTTTGATATTAGAAGCATTGAGATATCACATCTCATGCTATCGGAAGTGTCTCAGGATTGGAATGGGAAGGAGCTGGATATCACATCTCATGCTAAAGGAAGGGTCTCGGGTTTGGAACGGGAAGGATTTGGATATCACATCTCATGTTATAGGAAGGGTCTCAGGTTTGGTATAAGCATTGAGATATCACATCTCTGCTATCGGAAGTGTCTCAGGATTGGAATGGGAAGGAGTTGGATATCCCATCTCATGTTATAGGACGGGTCTCAGGTTTGTTATTAGAATCATTGAGATATCATATTGCATGCTGTAGGAAGGGTCTAAGGGTTGGAATGTGAAGGACTTGGATATCACATCTCATGCTATAGATAGGCTCTTAGGTTTGGAAAGGGAAGGAATTGGATATCACATTTCATGTTAGAGGAAGGATCTCAGGTTTGGTATTAGAAGCATTGAGATATCACATCTCATGCTATAGGAAGGGTCTCAGGATTGGAATGGGAAGCAGTTGGATATCACATCTCATGCTATAGGAAGGGTCTCAGGTTTGGTATAAGCATTGAGATATCACATCTCATGCTATAGGACGGGTCTCAGGATTGGAATGGAAGGAGTTGGATATCACATCTCATGTTATAAGGAAGGATCTCAGGTTTGGTATTAGAAGCATTGAGACATCACATCTCATGCTATAGGAAGGGTCTCAGGGTTGGAATGGGAAGGAGTTGGATATCACATCTCATCCAATAAGAAGGGTCTCAGGTTTGGAATGGGAAGGAATTGGATATCACATCTCATGTTATAGGAAGGATCTCAGGTTTGGTATTAGAAGCATTGAGATATCACATCTCATGCTATAGGAAGGGTCTCAGGATTGGAATGTGAAGGACTTGGATATCACATCTCATGCTAAAGGAAGGGTCTCATTTTTGGTAGAAGCATTGAGATATCACGTCTCTGCTATCGGAAGGGTCTCAGGATTGGATTGGGAAGGAGTTGGATATCCCTTCTCATGCTATAGGAAGAGTCTCAGGATTTGAATGGCAAGGAGTTGGATATCACATCTCATGCCATAGGAAGGGTCTCAGGTTTGTTATAAGTATTGAGATATCACATCTCTGCTATCGGAAGGGTCTCAGGATTGGATTGGGAAGGAGTTGGATATCCCTTCTCATGCTATAGGAAGTGTCTCAGGTTGGAATGGGAAGGAGTTGGATATCACATCTCATGTTATAGGAAGGGTCTCAGGATTGGAATGGGAAGGATTTGGATATCACATCCCTTGCTATAGGAAGGGTCTCAGGATTGGAATGGGTAGGAGTTGGATATTACTTTCTTGCTATTGGAAGGGTCTCATGTTTGGAATGGGAAGGAGTTGGATATCACATATGCTATAGTTAGTGTCTCAGGTTTGGAACGGGAAGGAGTTGGATATCACATCTCATGTTATAGGAAGGGTCTCAGGTTTGGTATAAGCATTGAGATATCACATCTCTGCTATCGGAAGCGGCTCAGGATTGGAATGGGAAGGAGTTGGATATCCCATCTAATGTTATAGGAAGAGTCTCTGGTTTGGTATTAGAATCATTGAGATATCACATCGCATGCTGTAGGAAGGGTCTAAGGATTGGAATGGGATGGACTTGGATCTCATGCTATAGGTAGGCTCTCAGGTTTGGTATAAGCATTGAGATATCACATCTCATGCTATAGGAAGGGTCTCAGGATTGGAATGGGAAGGAATTGGATATCACATCATGCTATAGGAAGGGTCTCAGATTTGGTATAAGCATTGAGATATCACATCTCATGCTAAAGGAAGGGTCTCAGGATTGGAATGGGAAGGAGTTGTATATGACATCTCAGGCCATAGGAAGGTTCTCAGGTTTGGTATAAGCATTGAGATATCACATCTCTGCTATCGGAAGTGTCTCAGGATTGGAATGGGAAGGAGTTGGATATCCCATCTCATGTTATAGGACGGGTCTCAGGTTTGTTATTAGAATCATTGAGATATCATATTGCATGCTGTTGGAAGGGTCTAAGGGTTGGAATGGGAAGGACTTGGATATCACATCTCATGCTATAGATAGGCTCTTAGGTTTGGAAAGGGAAGGAGTTGGATATCACATTTCATGTTAGAGGAAGGATCTCAGGTTTGGTATTAGAAGCATTGAGATATCACATCTCATGCTATAGGAAGGGTCTCAGGATTGGAATGGGAAGCAATTGGATATCACATCTCATGCTATAGGAAGGGTCTCAGGTTTGGTATAAGCATTGAGATATCACATCTCATGCTATAGGACGGGTCTCAGGATTGGAATGGAAGGAGTTGGATATCACATCTCATGTTATAGGAAGGATCTCAGGTTTGGTATTAGAAGCATTGAGATATCACATCTCATGCTATAGGAAGGGTCTCAGGATTGGAATGTGAAGGATTTGGATATCACATCTCATGCTAAAGGAAGGGTCTCAGGTTTGGTAGAAGCATTGAGATATCACGCCTCTGCTATCGGAAGGGTCTCAGGATTGGATTGGGAAGGAGTTGGATATCACATCTCATGCCATAGGAAGGGTCTCAGGTTTGGTATAAGCATTGAGATATCACATCTCTGCTATCGGAAGGGTCTCAGGTTTGGATTGGGAAGGAGTTGGATATCCCTTCTCATGCTATAGGAAGTGTCTCAGGTTTGAATGGGAAGGAGTTGGATATCACATCTCATTCATGTTATAGGAAGGGTCTCAGGATTGGAATGGGAAGGATTTGGATATCACATCTCTTGCTATAGGAAGGGTCTCAGGATTGGAATGGGTAGGAGTTGGATATTACTTTCTTGCTATAGGAGGGGTCTCATGTTTGGAATGGGAAGGAGTTGGATATCACATATGATATAGTTAGTGTCTCAGGTTTGCAACGGGAAGGAGTTGGATATCACATCTCATGTTATAGGAAGGGTCTCAGGTTTGGTATAAGCATTGAGATATCACATCTCATGTTATAGGAAGGGTCTCAGGATTGGAATGGGAAGGATTTGGATATTACTTTCTTGCTATAGGAAGGGTCTCATGTTTGGAATGGGAAGGAGTTGGATATCACATATGCTATAGTTAGTGTCTCAGGTTTGGAACGGGAAGGAGTTGGATATCACATCTCATGTTATAGGAAGGGTCTCATGTTTGGTATAAGCATTGAGATATCACATCTCTGCTATCGGAAGCGGCTCAGGATTGGAATGGGAAGGAGTTGGATATCCCATCTCATGTTATAGTAAGAGTCTCTGGTTTGGTATTAGAATCATTGAGATATCACATCGCATGCTGTAGGAAGGGTCTAAGGATTGGAATGGGATGGACTTGGATATCACATCTCATGCTATAGGTAGGCTCTCAGGTGGTTTGGTATAAGCATTGAGATATCACATCTCATGCTATAGGAAGGGTCTCAGGATTGGAATGGGAAGGAATTGGATATCACATCTCATGCTATAGGAAGGGTCTCAGATTTGGTATAAGCATTGAGATATCACATCTCATGCTAAAGGAAGGGTCTCAGGATTGGAATGGGAAGGAGTTGTATATGACATCTCAGGCCATAGGAAGGTTCTCAGGTTTGGTATAAGCATTGAGATATCACATCTCTGCTATCGGAAGGGTCTCAGGATTGGAATGGGAAGGAGTTGGATATCCCATCTCATGTTATAGGAAGGGTCTCAGGTTTGGTATTAGAAGCATAGAGATATCACATCTCATGCTATAGGAAGGGTCTCAGGATTTGAATGGCAAGGAGTTGGATATCACATCTCATGCCATAGGAAGGGTCTCAGGTTTGGTATAAGCATTGAGATATCACATCTCTGCTATCGGAAGGGTCTCAGGATTGGATTGGGAAGGAGTTGGATATCCCTTCTCATGCTATAGGAAGTGTCTCAGGTTGGAATGGGAAGGAGTTGGATATCACATCTCATGTTATAGGAAGGGTCTCAGGATTGGAATGGGAAGGATTTGGATATCACATCTCTTGCTATAGGAAGGGTCTCAGGATTGGAATGGGTAGGAGTTGGATATTACTTTCTTGCTATAGGAAGGGTCTCATGTTTGGAATGGGAAGGAGTTGGATATCACATATGCTATAGTCAGTGTCTCAGGTTTGGAACGGGAAGGAGTTGGATATCACATCTCATGTTATAGGAAGGGTCTCAGGTTTGGTATAAGCATTGAGATATCATATCTCTGCTATCAGAAGCGGCTCAGGATTGGAATGGGAAGGAGTTGGATATCCCATCTTATGTTATAGGAAGAGTCTCTGGTTTGGTATTAGAATCATTGAGATATCACATCGCATGCTGTAGGAAGGGTCTAAGGATTGGAATGGGATGGACTTGGATATCACATCTCATGCTATAGGTAGGCTCTCAGGTTTGGTATAAGCATTGAGATATCACATCTCATGCTATAGGAAGGGTCTCAGGATTGGAATGGGAAGGAATTGGATATCACATCTCATGCTATAGGAAGGGTCTCAGATTTGGTATAAGCATTGAGATATCACATCTCATGCTAAAGGAAGGGTCTCAGGATTGGAATGGGAAGGAGTTGTATATGACATCTCAGGCCATAGGAAGGTTCTCAGGTTTGGTATAAGCATTGAGATATCACATCTCTGCTATCGGAAGGGTCTCAGGATTGGAATGGGAAGGAGTTGGATATCCCATCTCATGTTATAGGAAGGGTCTCAGGTTTGGTATTAGAAGCATAGAGATATCACATCTCATGCTATAGGAAGGGTCTCAGGATTTGAATGGCAAGGAGTTGGATATCACATCTCATGCCATAGGAAGGGTCTCAGGTTTGGTATAAGCATTGAGATATCACATCTCTGCTATCGGAAGGGTCTCAGGATTGGATTGGGAAGGAGTTGGATATCCCTTCTCATGCTATAGGAAGTGTCTCAGGTTGGAATGGGAAGGAGTTGGATATCACATCTCATGTTATAGGAAGGGTCTCAGGATTGGAATGGGAAGGATTTGGATATCACATCTCTTGCTATAGGAAGGGTCTCAGGATTGGAATGGGTAGGAGTTGGATATTACTTTCTTGCTATAGGAAGGGTCTCATGTTTGGAATGGGAAGGAGTTGGATATCACATATGCTATAGTTAGTGTCTCAGGTTTGGAATGGGATGGACTTGGATATCACATCTCATGCTATAGGAAGGGTCTCAGATTTGGTATAAGCATTGAGATATCACATCTCATGCTAAAGGAAGGGTCTCATGATTGGAATGGGAAGGAGTTGTATATGACATCTCAGGCCATAGGAAGGTTCTCAGGTTTGGTATAAGCATTGAGATATCACATCTCTGCTATCGGAAGGGTCTCAGGATCGGAATGGGAAGGAGTTGGATATCCCATCTCATGTTATAGGAAGGGTCTCAGGTTTGGTATTAGAAGCATTGAGATATCACATCTCATGCTATAGGAAGGGTCTCAGGATTGGAATGTGAAGGATTTGGATATTACATCTCATGCTAAAGGAAGGGTCTCAGGTTTGGTAGAAGCATTGAGATATCACGTCTCTGCTATCGGAAGGGTCTCAGGATTGGATTGGGAAGGAGTTGGATATCCCTTCTCATGCTATAGGAAGGGTCTCAGGATTTGAATGGCAAGGAGTTGGATATCACATCTCATGCCATAGGAAGGGTCTCAGGTTTGGTATAAGCATTGAGATATCACATCTCTGCTATCGGAAGGGTCTCAGGATTGGATTGGGAAGGAGTTGGATATCCCTTCTCATGCTATAGGAAGTGTCTCAGGTTGGAATGGGAAGGAGTTGGATATCACATCTCATGTTATAGGAAGGGTCTCAGGATTGGAATGGGAAGGATTTGGATATCACATCTCTTGCTATAGGAAGGGTCTCAGGATTGGAATGGGTAGGAGTTGGATATTACTTTCTTGCTATAGGAAGGGTCTCATGTTTGGAATGGGAAGGATTTGGATATCACATATGCTATAGTTAGTGTCTCAGGTTTGGAACGGGAAGGAGTTGGATATCACATCTCATGTTATAGGAAGGGTCTCAGGTTTGGTATAAGCATTGAGATATCACATCTCTGCTATCGGAAGCGGCTCAGGATTGGAATGGGAAGGAGTTGGATATCCCATCTCATGTTATAGTAAGAGTCTCTGGTTTGGTATTAGAATCATTGAGATATCACATCGCATGCTGAAGGAAGGGTCTAAGGATTGGAATGGGATGGACTTGGATATCACATCTCATGCTATAGGAAGGGTCTCAGATTTGGTTTAAGCATTGAGATATCACATCTCATGCTAAAGGAAGGGTCTCAGGATTGTAGGCTCTCAGGTTTGGTATAAGCATTGAGATATCACATCTCATGCTATAGGAAGGGTCTCAGGATTGGAATGGGAAGGATTTGGATATCACATCTCATGCTATAGGAAGGGTCTCAGATTTGGTATAAGCATTGAGATATCACATCTCATGCTAAAGGAAGGGTCTCAGGATTGGAATGGGAAGGAGTTGTATATGACATCTCAGGCCATAGGAAGGGTCTCAGATTTGGTATAAGCATTGAGATATCACATCTCTGCTATCGGAAGGGTCTCAGGATTGGAATGGGAAGGAGTTGGATATCCCATCTCATGTTATAGGAAGGGTCTCAGGTTTGGTATTAGAAGTATAGAGATATCACATCTCATGCTATAGGAAGGGTCTCAGGATTGGAATGGGAAGGACTTGGATGTCACATCTCATGCTATAGGGAGGGTCTCAAGTTTGATATTAGAAGCATTGAGATAACAAATCTCATGATATCGGAAGGGTCTCAGGATTGGAATG
Organism: Ambystoma mexicanum; assembly: GCF_040938575.1. Lineage (NCBI taxonomy): Eukaryota > Metazoa > Chordata > Amphibia > Caudata > Ambystomatidae > Ambystoma > Ambystoma mexicanum. The sequence goes on along the minus strand of NC_090922.1, from coordinate 7,568,875 downwards.
GGAAGGAGTTGGATACCACATCTCATGATAAAGGAAGGGTCTAAGGTTTGGAAGGGGAAGGATTTGGATATCACATCTCATGTTATAGTATGGGTCTCAGGTTTGGTAGAAGCATTGGGACATCACATCTCATGCTATCGGAAGGGTATCAGTATTGGATTTGGAAGAAGTTGGATATCCCATCTCATGCTATAGGAAGGGTCTCAGGTTGGAATGGGAAGGAGTTGGATATCACATTTCATGTTATAGGAAGGGTCTCAGGATTGGAATGGGAAGGACTTGGATATCATATCTCATGCTATAGGACGGGTCTCAGGTTTGTTATTAGAATCATTGAGATATCATATTGCATGCTGTAGGAAGGGTCTAAGGTTTGGAAAGGGAAGGAGTTGGATATCACATTTCATGTTAGAGGAAGGATCTCAGGTTTGGTATTAGAAGCATTGAGATATCACATCTCATGCTATAGGAAGGGTCTCAGGATTGGAATGGGAAGTAGTTGGATATCACATCTCATGCTATAGGAAGGGTCTCAGGTTTGGTATAAGCATTGAGATATCACATCTCATGCTATAGGACGGGTCTCAGGATTGGAATGGAAGGAGTTGGATATCACATCTCATGTTATAGGAAGGATCTCAGGTTTGGTATTAGAAGCATTGAGACATCACATCTCATGCTATAGGAAGGGTCTCAGGGTTGGAATGGGAAGGAGTTGGATATCGCATCTCATCCAATAGGAAGGGTCTCAGGTTTGGAATGGGAAGGAATTGGATATCACATCTCATGTTATAGGAAGGATCTCAGGTTTGGTATTAGAAGCATTGAGATATCACATCTCATGCTATAGGAAGGGTCTCAGGATTGGAATGTGAAGGATTTGGATATCACATCTCATGCTAAAGGAAGGGTCTCAGGTTTGGTAGAAGCATTGAGATATCAGATCTCTGCTATCGGAAGGGTCTCAGGATTGGATTGGGAAGGAGTTGGATATCCCTTCTCATGCTATAGGAAGGGTCTCAGGATTTGAATGGGAAGGAGTTGGATATCACATCTCATGTTATAGGAAGGGTCTCAGGATTGGAATGGGAAGGATTTGGATATTACTTTCTTGCTATAGGAAGGGTCTCATGTTTGGAATGGGAAGTAGTTGGATATCACATATGCTATAGTTAGTGTCTCAGGTTTGGAACGGGAAGGAGTTGGATATCACATCTCATGTTATAGGAAGGGTCTCATGTTTGGTATAAGCATTGAGATATCACATCTCTGCTATCGGAAGCGGCTCAGGATTGGAATGGGAAGGAGTTGGATATCCCATCTCATGTTATAGTAAGAGTCTCTGGTTTGGTATTAGAATCATTGAGATATCACATCGCATGCTGTAGGAAGGGTCTAAGGATTGGAATGGGATGGACTTGGATATCACATCTCATGCTATAGGTAGGCTCTCAGGTTTGATATAAGCATTGAGATATCACATCTCATGCTATAGGAAGGGTCTCAGGATTGGAATGGGAAGGATTTGGATATCACATCTCATGCTATAGGAAGGGTCTCAGATTTGGTATAAGCATTGAGATATCACATCTCATGCTAAAGGAAGGGTCTCAGGATTGGAATGGGAAGGAGTTGTATATGACATCTCAGGCCATAGGAAGGGTCTCATGTTTGGTATAAGCATTGAGATATCACATCTCTGCTATCGGAAGGGTCTCAGGATTGGAATGGGAAGGAGTTGGATATCCCATCTCATGTTATAGGAAGGGTCTCAGGTTTGGTATTAGAAGCATAGAGATATCACATCTCATGCTATAGGAAGGGTCTCAGGATTGGAATGGGAAGGACTTGGATGTCACATCTCATGCTATAGGGAGGGTCTCAAGTTTGATATTAGAAGCATTGAGATAACAAATCTCATGATATCGGAAGGGTCTCAGGATTGGAATGGGAAGGTGTTGGATACCACATCTCATGATAAAGGAAGGGTCTAAGGTTTGGAAGGGGAAGGATTTGGATATCACATCTCATGTTATAGGACGGGTCTCAGGTTTGGTATTAGAAGCATTGAGATATCAAGTCTCATGGTATAAGAAGGGTCTCAGAATTGGAATGGGAAGGAGTTGGATATCACACCTCAAGCTATAGGAAGGGTCTCAGGATTGGAATGGGAAGGAGTTTGATATCACATCTCATGCCATAGTATGGGTCTCAGGTTTGGTAGAAGCATTGGGATATCACATCTCATGCTATCGGAAGGGTATCAGTATTGGATTTGGAAGAAGTTGGATATCCCATCTCATGCTATAGGAAGGGTCTAAGGTTGGAATGGGAAGGAGTTGGATATCACATTTCATGTTATAGGAAGGGTCTCAGGATTGGAATGGGAAGGACTTGGATATCATATCTCATGCTATAGGACAGGTCTCAGGTTTGTTATTAGAATCATTGAGATATCATATTGCATGCTGTAGGAAGGGTCTAAGGATTGGAACGGGAAGGACTTGGATATCACATCTCATGCTATAGATAGGCTCTTAGGTTTGGAAAGGGAAGGAGTTGGATATCACATTTCATGTTAGAGGAAGGATCTCAGGTTTGGTATTAGAAGCATTGAGATATCACATCTCATGCTATAGGAAGGGTCTCAGGATTGGAATGGGAAGTAGTTGGATATCACATCTCATGCTATAGGAAGGGTCTCAGGTTTGGTATAAGCATTGAGATATCACATCTCATGCTATAGGACGGGTCTCAGGACTGGAATGGAAGGAGTTGGATATCACATCTCATGTTATAGGAAGGATCTCAGGTTTGGTATTAGAAGCATTGAGACATCACATCTCATGCTATAGGAAGGGTCTCAGGGTTGGAATGGGAAGGAGTTGGATATCACATCTCATCCAATAGGAAGGGTCTCAGGTTTGGAATGGGAAGGAATTGGATATCACATCTCATGTTATAGGAAGGATCTCAGGTTTGGTATTAGAAGCATTGAGATATCACATCTCATGCTATAGGAAGGGTCTCAGGATTGGAATGTGAAGGATTTGGATATCACATCTCATGCTAAAGGAAGGGTCTCAGGATTGGTAGAAGCATTGAGATATCACGTCTCTGCTATCAGAGGGGTCTCAGGATTGGATTGGGAAGGAGTTGGATATCCCTTCTCATGCTATAGGAAGGGTCTCAGGATTTGAATGGCAAGGAGTTGGATATCACATCTCATGCCATAGGAAGGGTCTCAGGTTTGGTATAAGCATTGAGATATCACATCTCTGCTATCGGAAGGGTCTCAGGATTGGAATGGGAAGGAGTTGGATATTCCCATCTCATGTTATAGGAAGGGTCTCATTTTGGTATTAGAAGCATTGAGATATCACATCTCATGCTATAGGAAGGGTCTCAGGATTGGAATGGGAAGGACTTGGATATCACATCTCATGCTATAGGGAGGGTCTCAAGTTTGATATTAGAAGCTTTGAGATATCACATCTCATGATATCGGAAGGGTCTCAGGATTGGAATGGGAAGGAGTTGGATATCACATCTCATGATAAAGGAAGGGTCTAAGGTTTGGAAGGGGAAGGATTTGGATATCACATCTCATGTTATATTACGGGTCTCAGGTTTGGTATTAGAAGCATTGAGATATCAAGTCTCAGAGTATAGGAAGGGTCTCAGAATTGGAATGGGAAGGAGTTGGATATCACATCTCAAGCTATAGGAAGGGTCTCAGGATTGGAATGGGAAGGACTTGGATATCACATCTCATGCTATAGGAAGGCTCTCAGGTTTGGAAGGGGAAAGAGTTGGATATCACATTTCATGTTAGAGGTAGGATCTCAGGTTTGGTATTAGAGGCATTGAGATATCACATCTCATGCTATCAGAAGGGTCTCAGGAATGGAATGGGAAGGAGTTGGATATCACATCTCATGCTAAAGGGAGGGTCTCAGGTTTGGAAGGGGAAGGATTTGGATATCACATCTCATGTTATAGGAAGGATCTCAGGTTTGGTATTAGAACCATTGAGATATCACATCTCATGCTATCGGAAGGATCTCAGGTTTGGTATTAGAAGCATTGAGATATCACATCTCATGCTATCAGAAAGGTCTCAGGATTGGAATGGGAAGGAGTTGGATATCACATCTCATGCTAAAGGGAGGGTCTCAGGTTTGGAAGGGGAAGGATTTGGATATCACATCTCATGTTATCGGAAGGATCTCACGTTTGGTATTAGAAGTATTGAGATATCATATCTCATGCTATAGGAAGGGTCTCAGGATTGGAATGGGAAGGACTTAGATATCACATATCATGCTATAGGGAGGGTCTCAGTTTTGATATTGGAAGCATTGAGATATCACATCTCATGCTATCGGAAGTGTCTCAGGATTGGAATGGGAAGGAGCTGGATATCACATCTCATGCTAAAGGAAGGGTCTCAGGTTTGGAACGGGAAGGATTTGGATATCACATCTCATGTTATAGGAAGGGTCTCAGGTTTGGTATAAGCATTGAGATATCACATCTCTGCTATCGGAAGTGTCTCAGGATTGGAATGGGAAGGAGTTGGATATCCCATCTCATGTTATAGGACGGGTCTCAGGTTTGTTATTAGAATCATTGAGATATCATATTGCATGCTGTAGGAAGGGTCTAAGGGTTGGAATGGGAAGGACTTGGATATCACATCTCATGCTATAGATAGGCTCTTAGGTTTGGAAAGGGAAGGAGTTGGATATCACATTTCATGTTAGAGGAAGGATCTCAGGTTTGGTATTAGAAGCATTGAGATATCACATCTCATGCTATAGGAAGGGTCTCAGGATTGGAATGGGAAGGAGTTGGATATCACATCTCATGCTAAAGGGAGGGTCTCAGGTTTGGAAGGGGAAGGATTTGGATATCACATCTCATGTTATAGGAAGGATCTCAGGTTTGGTATTAGAACCATTGAGATATCACATCTCATGCTATCGGAAGGATCTCAGGTTTGGTATTAGAAGCATTGAGATATCACATCTCATGCTATCAGAAGGGTCTCAGGATTGGAATGGGAAGGAGTTGGATATCACATCTCATGCTAAAGGGAGGGTCTCAGGTTTGGAAGGGGAAGGATTTGGATATCACATCTCATGTTATCGGAAGGATCTCACGTTTGGTATTAGAAGTATTGAGATATCATATCTCATGCTATAGGAAGGGTCTCAGGATTGGAATGGGAAGGACTTAGATATCACATATCATGCTATAGGGAGGGTCTCAGTTTTGATATTAGAAGCATTGAGATATCACATCTCATGCTATCGGAAGTGTCTCAGGATTGGAATGGGAAGGAGCTGGATATCACATCTCATGCTAAAGGAAGGGTCTCAGGTTTGGAACGGGAAGGATTTGGATATCACATCTCATGTTATAGGAAGGGTCTCAGGTTTGGTATAAGCATTGAGATATCACATCTCTGCTATCGGAAGTGTCTCAGGATTGGAATGGGAAGGAGTTGGATATCCCATCTCATGTTATAGGACGGGTCTCAGGTTTGTTATTAGAATCATTGAGATATCATATTGCATGCTGTAGGAAGGGTCTAAGGGTTGGAATGGGAAGGACTTGGATATCACATCTCATGCTATAGATAGGCTCTTAGGTTTGGAAAGGGAAGGAGTTGGATATCACATTTCATGTTAGAGGAAGGATCTCAGGTTTGGTATTAGAAGCATTGAGACATCACATCTCATGCTATAGGAAGGGTCTCAGGATTGGAATGGGAAGTAGTTGGATATCACATCTCATGCTATAGGAAGTGTCTCAGGTTTGGTATAAGCATTGAGATATCACATCTCATGCTATAGGACGGGTCTCAGGATTGGAATGGAAGGAGTTGGATATCACATCTCATGTTATAGGAAGGATCTCAGGTTTGCTATTAGAAGCATTGAGACATCACATCTCATGCTATAGGAAGGGTCTCAGGGTTGGAATGGGAAGGAGTTGGATATCACATCTCATCCAATAGGAAGGGTCTCAGGTTTGGAATGGGAAGGAATTGGATATCACATCTCATGTTATAGGAAGGATCTCAGGTTTGGTATTAGAAGCATTGAGATATCACATCTCATGCTATAGGAAGGGTCTCAGGATTGGAATGTGAAGGATTTGGATATCACATCTCATGCTAAAGGAAGGGTCTCAGGTTTGGTAGAAGCATTGAGATATCATGTCTCTGCTATCGGAAGGGTCTCAGGATTGGATTGGGAAGGAGTTGGATATCCCTTCTCATGCTATAGGAAGGGTCTCAGGATTTGAATGGCAAGGAGTTGGATATCACATCTCATGCCATAGGAAGGGTCTCAGGTTTGGTATAAGCATTGAGATATCACATCTCTGCTATCGGAAGGGTCTCAGGATTGGATTGGGAAGGAGTTGGATATCCCTTCTCATGCTGTAGGAAGTGTCTCAGGTTGGAATGGGAAGGAGTTGGATATCACATCTCATGTTATAGGAAGGGTCTCAGGATTGGAATGGGAAGGATTTGGATATCACATCTCTTGCTATAGGAAGGGTCTCAGGATTGGAATGGGTAGGAGTTGGATATTACTTTCTTGCTATAGGAAGGGTCTCATGTTTGGAATGGGAATGAGTTGGATATCACATATGCTATAGTTAGTGTCTCAGGTTTGGAACGGGAAGGAGTTGGATATCACATCTCATGTTATAGGAAGGGTCTCAGGTTTGTTATAAGCATTGAGATATCACATCTCTGCTATCGGAAGCGGCTCAGGATTGGAATGGGAAGGAGTTGGATATCCCATCTCATGTTATAGTAAGAGTCTCTGGTTTGGTATTAGAATCATTGAGATATCACATCGCATGCTTCAGGAAGGGTCTAAGGATTGGAATGGGATGGACTTGGATATCACATCTCATGCTATAGGTAGGCTCTCAGGTTTGATATAAGCATTGAGATATCACATCTCATGCTATAGGAAGGGTCTCAGGATTGGAATGGGAAGGATTTGGATATCACATCTCATGCTATAGGAAGGGTCTCAGATTTGGTATAAGCATTGAGATATCACATCTCATGCTAAAGGAAGGGGCTCAGGATTGGAATGGGAAGGAGTTGTATATGACATCTCAGGCCATAGGAAGGGTCTCATGTTTGGTATAAGCATTGAGATATCACATCTCTGCTATCGGAAGGGTCTCAGGATTGGAATGGGAAGGAGTTGGATATCCCATCTCATGTTATAGGAAGGGTCTCAGGTTTGGTATTAGAAGCATAGAGATATCACATCTCATGCTATAGGAAGGGTCTCAGGATTGGAATGGGAAGGACTTGGATGTCACATCTCATGTTATAGGAAGGGTCTCAGGATTGGAATGGGAAGGACTTGGATATCATATCTCATGCTATAGGACAGGTCTCAGGTTTGTTATTAGAATCATTGAGATATCATATTGCATGCTGTAGGAAGGGTCTAAGGATTGGAACGGGAAGGACTTGGATATCACATCTCATGCTATAGATAGGCTCTTAGGTTTGGAAAGGGAAGGAGTTGGATATCACATTTCATGTTAGAGGAAGGATCTCAGGTTTGGTATTAGAAGCATTGAGATATCACATCTCATGCTATAGGAAGGGTCTCAGGATTGGAATGGGAAGTAGTTGGATATCACATCTCATGCTATAGGAAGGGTCTCAGGTTTGGTATAAGCATTGAGATATCACATCTCATGCTATAGGACGGGTCTCAGGATTGGAATGGAAGGAGTTGGATATCACATCTCATGTTATAGGAAGGATCTCAGGTTTGGTATTAGAAGCATTGAGACATCACATCTCATGCTATAGGAAGGGTCTCAGGGTTGGAATGGGAAGGAGTTGGATATCACATCTCATCCAATAGGAAGGGTCTCAGGTTTGGAATGGGAAGGAATTGGATATCACATCTCATGTTATAGGAAGGATCTCAGGTTTGGTATTAGAAGCATTGAGATATCACATCTCATGCTATAGGAAGGGTCTCAGGATTGGAATGTGAAGGATTTGGATATCACATCTCATGCTAAAGGAAGGGTCTCAGGATTGGTAGAAGCATTGAGATATCACGTCTCTGCTATCGGAGGGGTCTCAGGATTGGATTGGGAAGGAGTTGGATATCCCTTCTCATGCTATAGGAAGGGTCTCAGGATTTGAATGGCAAGGAGTTGGATATCACATCTCATGCCATAGGAAGGGTCTCAGGTTTGGTATAAGCATTGAGATATCACATCTCTGCTATCGGAAGGGTCTCAGGATTGGAATGGGAAGGAGTTGGATATTCCCATCTCATGTTATAGGAAGGGTCTCATTTTGGTATTAGAAGCATTGAGATATCACATCTCATGCTATAGGAAGGGTCTCAGGATTGGAATGGGAAGGACTTGGATATCACATCTCATGCTATAGGGAGGGTCTCAAGTTTGATATTAGAAGCTTTGAGATATCACATCTCATGATATCGGAAGGGTCTCAGGATTGGAATGGGAAGGAGTTGGATATCACATCTCATGATAAAGGAAGGGTCTCAGGATTGGAATGGGAAGGACTTGGATATCACATCTCATGCTATAGGAAGGCTCTCAGGTTTGGAAGGGGAAAGAGTTGGATATCACATTTCATGTTAGAGGTAGGATCTCAGGTTTGGTATTAGAGGCATTGAGATATCACATCTCATGCTATCAGAAGGGTCTCAGGAATGGAATGGGAAGGAGTTGGATATCACATCTCATGCTAAAGGGAGGGTCTCAGGTTTGGAAGGGGAAGGATTTGGATATCACATCTCATGTTATAGGAAGGATCTCAGGTTTGGTATTAGAACCATTGAGATATCACATCTCATGCTATCGGAAGGATCTCAGGTTTGGTATTAGAAGCATTGAGATATCACATCTCATGCTATCAGAAGGGTCTCAGGATTGGAATGGGAAGGAGTTGGATATCACATCTCATGCTAAAGGGAGGGTCTCAGGTTTGGAAGGGGAAGGATTTGGATATCACATCTCATGTTATCGGAAGGATCTCACGTTTGGTATTAGAAGTATTGAGATATCATATCTCATGCTATAGGAAGGGTCTCAGGATTGGAATGGGAAGGACTTAGATATCACATATCATGCTATAGGGAGGGTCTCAGTTTTGATATTAGAAGCATTGAGATATCACATCTCATGCTATCGGAAGTGTCTCAGGATTGGAATGGGAAGGAGCTGGATATCACATCTCATGCTAAAGGAAGGGTCTCAGGTTTGGAACGGGAAGGATTTGAATATCACATCTCATGTTATAGGAAGGGTCTCAGGTTTGGTATAAGCATTGAGATATCACATCTCTGCTATCGGAAGTGTCTCAGGATTGGAATGGGAAGGAGTTGGATATCCCATCTCATGTTATAGGACGGGTCTCAGGTTTGTTATTAGAATCATTGAGATATCATATTGCATGCTGTAGGAAGGGTCTAAGGGTTGGAATGGGAAGGACTTGGATATCACATCTCATGCTATAGATAGGCTCTTAGGTTTGGAAAGGGAAGGAGTTGGATATCACATTTCATGTTAGAGGAAGGATCTCAGGTTTGGTATTAGAAGCATTGAGATATCACATCTCATGCTATAGGAAGGGTCTCAGGATTGGAATGGGAAGGAGTTGGATATCACATCTCATGCTAAAGGGAGGGTCTCAGGTTTGGAAGGGGAAGGATTTGGATATCACATCTCATGTTATAGGAAGGATCTCAGGTTTGGTATTAGAACCATTGAGATATCACATCTCATGCTATCGGAAGGATCTCAGGTTTGGTATTAGAAGCATTGAGATATCACATCTCATGCTATCAGAAGGGTCTCAGGATTGGAATGGGAAGGAGTTGGATATCACATCTCATGCTAAAGGGAGGGTCTCAGGTTTGGAAGGGGAAGGATTTGGATATCACATCTCATGTTATCGGAAGGATCTCACGTTTGGTATTAGAAGTATTGAGATATCATATCTCATGCTATAGGAAGGGTCTCAGGATTGGAATGGGAAGGACTTAGATATCACATATCATGCTATAGGGAGGGTCTCAGTTTTGATATTAGAAGCATTGAGATATCACATCTCATGCTATCGGAAGTGTCTCAGGATTGGAATGGGAAGGAGCTGGATATCACATCTCATGCTAAAGGAAGGGTCTCAGGTTTGGAACGGGAAGGATTTGGATATCACATCTCATGTTATAGGAAGGGTCTCAGGTTTGGTATAAGCATTGAGATATCACATCTCTGCTATCGGAAGTGTCTCAGGATTGGAATGGGAAGGAGTTGGATATCCCATCTCATGTTATAGGACGGGTCTCAGGTTTGTTATTAGAATCATTGAGATATCATATTGCATGCTGTAGGAAGGGTCTAAGGGTTGGAATGGGAAGGACTTGGATATCACATCTCATGCTATAGATAGGCTCTTAGGTTTGGAAAGGGAAGGAGTTGGATATCACATTTCATGTTAGAGGAAGGATCTCAGGTTTGGTATTAGAAGCATTGAGACATCACATCTCATGCTATAGGAAGGGTCTCAGGATTGGAATGGGAAGTAGTTGGATATCACATCTCATGCTATAGGAAGTGTCTCAGGTTTGGTATAAGCATTGAGATATCACATCTCATGCTATAGGACGGGTCTCAGGATTGGAATGGAAGGAGTTGGATATCACATCTCATGTTATAGGAAGGATCTCAGGTTTGCTATTAGAAGCATTGAGACATCACATCTCATGCTATAGGAAGGGTCTCAGGGTTGGAATGGGAAGGAGTTGGATATCACATCTCATCCAATAGGAAGGGTCTCAGGTTTGGAATGGGAAGGAATTGGATATCACATCTCATGTTATAGGAAGGATCTCAGGTTTGGTATTAGAAGCATTGAGATATCACATCTCATGCTATAGGAAGGGTCTCAGGATTGGAATGTGAAGGATTTGGATATCACATCTCATGCTAAAGGAAGGGTCTCAGGTTTGGTAGAAGCATTGAGATATCATGTCTCTGCTATCGGAAGGGTCTCAGGATTGGATTGGGAAGGAGTTGGATATCCCTTCTCATGCTATAGGAAGGGTCTCAGGATTTGAATGGCAAGGAGTTGGATATCACATCTCATGCCATAGGAAGGGTCTCAGGTTTGGTATAAGCATTGAGATATCACATCTCTGCTATCGGAAGGGTCTCAGGATTGGATTGGGAAGGAGTTGGATATCCCTTCTCATGCTGTAGGAAGTGTCTCAGGTTGGAATGGGAAGGAGTTGGATATCACATCTCATGTTATAGGAAGGGTCTCAGGATTGGAATGGGAAGGATTTGGATATCACATCTCTTGCTATAGGAAGGGTCTCAGGATTGGAATGGGTAGGAGTTGGATATTACTTTCTTGCTATAGGAAGGGTCTCATGTTTGGAATGGGAATGAGTTGGATATCACATATGCTATAGTTAGTGTCTCAGGTTTGGAACGGGAAGGAGTTGGATATCACATCTCATGTTATAGGAAGGGTCTCAGGTTTGTTATAAGCATTGAGATATCACATCTCTGCTATCGGAAGCGGCTCAGGATTGGAATGGGAAGGAGTTGGATATCCCATCTCATGTTATAGTAAGAGTCTCTGGTTTGGTATTAGAATCATTGAGATATCACATCGCATGCTGTAGGAAGGGTCTAAGGATTGGAATGGGATGGACTTGGATATCACATCTCATGCTATAGGTAGGCTCTCAGGTTTGATATAAGCATTGAGATATCACATCTCATGCTATAGGAAGGGTCTCAGGATTGGAATGGGAAGGATTTGGATATCACATCTCATGCTATAGGAAGGGTCTCAGATTTGGTATAAGCATTGAGATATCACATCTCATGCTAAAGGAAGGGTCTCAGGATTGGAATGGGAAGGAGTTGTATATGACATCTCAGGCCATAGGAAGGGTCTCATGTTTGGTATAAGCATTGAGATATCACATCTCTGCTATCGGAAGGGTCTCAGGATTGGAATGGGAAGGAGTTGGATATCCCATCTCATGTTATAGGAAGGGTCTCAGGTTTGGTATTAGAAGCATAGAGATATCACATCTCATGCTATAGGAAGGGTCTCAGGATTGGAATGGGAAGGACTTGGATGTCACATCTCATGCTATAGGGAGGGTCTCAAGTTTGATATTAGAAGCATTGAGATAACAAATCTCATGATATCGGAAGGGTCTCAGGATTGGAATGGGAAGGAGTTGGATACCACATCTCATGATAAAGGAAGGGTCTAAGGTTTGGAAGGGGAAGGATTTGGATATCACATCTCATGTTATAGGACGGGTCTCAGGTTTGGTATTAGAAGCATTGAGATATCAAGTCTCATGGTATAAGAAGGGTCTCAGAATTGGAATGGGAAGGAGTTGGATATCACACCTCAAGCTATAGGAAGGGTCTCAGGATTGGAATGGGAAGGAGTTTGATATCACATCTCATGCCATAGTATGGGTCTCAGGTTTGGTAGAAGCATTGGGATATCACATCTCATGCTATCGGAAGGGTATCAGTATTTATATTTGGAAGAAGTTGGATATCCCATCTCATGCTATAGGAAGGGTCTCAGGTTGGAATGGGAAGGAGTTGGATATCACATTTCATGTTATAGGAAGGGTCTCAGGATTGGAATGGGAAGGACTTGGATATCATATCTCATGCTATAGGACAGGTCTCAGGTTTGTTATTAGAATCATTGAGATATCATATTGCATGCTGTAGGAAGGGTCTAAGGATTGGAACGGGAAGGACTTGGATATCACATCTCATGCTATAGATAGGCTCTTAGGTTTGGAAAGGGAAGGAGTTGGATATCACATTTCATGTTAGAGGAAGGATCTCAGGTTTGGTATTAGAAGCATTGAGATATCACATCTCATGCTATAGGAAGGGTCTCAGGATTGGAATGGGAAGTAGTTGGATATCACATCTCATGCTATAGGAAGGGTCTCAGGTTTGGTATAAGCATTGAGATATCACATCTCATGCTATAGGACGGGTCTCAGGATTGGAATGGAAGGAGTTGGATATCACATCTCATGTTATAGGAAGGATCTCAGGTTTGGTATTAGAAGCATTGAGACATCACATCTCATGCTATAGGAAGGGTCTCAGGGTTGGAATGGGAAGGAGTTGGATATCACATCTCATCCAATAGGAAGGGTCTCAGGTTTGGAATGGGAAGGAATTGGATATCACATCTCATGTTATAGGAAGGATCTCAGGTTTGGTATTAGAAGCATTGAGATATCACATCTCATGCTATAGGAAGGGTCTCAGGATTGGAATGTGAAGGATTTGGATATCACATCTCATGCTAAAGGAAGGGTCTCAGGATTGGTAGAAGCATTGAGATATCAAGTCTCTGCTATCGGAGGGGTCTCAGGATTGGATTGGGAAGGAGTTGGATATCCCTTCTCATGCTATAGGAAGGGTCTCAGGATTTGAATGGCAAGGAGTTGGATATCACATCTCATGCCATAGGAAGGGTCTCAGGTTTGGTATAAGCATTGAGATATCACATCTCTGCTATCGGAAGGGTCTCAGGATTGGAATGGGAAGGAGTTGGATATTCCCATCTCATGTTATAGGAAGGGTCTCAGGTTTGGTATTAGAAGCATTGAGATATCACATCTCATGCTATAGGAAGGGTCTCAGGATTGGAATGGGAAGGACTTGGATATCACATCTCATGCTATAGGGAGGGTCTCAAGTTTGATATTAGAAGCTTTGAGATATCACATCTCATGATATCGGAAGGGTCTCAGGATTGGAATGGGAAGGAGTTGGATATCACATCTCATGATAAAGGAAGGGTCTAAGGTTTGGAAGGGGAAGGATTTGGATATCACATCTCATGTTATATTACGGGTCTCAGGTTTGGTATTAGAAGCATTGAGATATCAAGTCTCAGAGTATAGGAAGGGTCTCAGAATTGGAATGGGAAGGAGTTGGATATCACATCTCAAGCTATAGGAAGGGTCTCAGGATTGGAATGGGAAGGACTTGGATATCACATCTCATGCTATAGGAAGGCTCTCAGGTTTGGAAGGGGAAAGAGTTGGATATCACATTTCATGTTAGAGGTAGGATCTCAGGTTTGGTATTAGAGGCATTGAGATATCACATCTCATGCTATCAGAAGGGTCTCAGGAATGGAATGGGAAGGAGTTGGATATCACATCTCATGCTAAAGGGAGGGTCTCAGGTTTGGAAGGGGAAGGATTTGGATATCACATCTCATGTTATAGGAAGGATCTCAGGTTTGGTATTAGAACCATTGAGATATCACATCTCATGCTATCGGAAGGATCTCAGGTTTGGTATTAGAAGCATTGAGATATCACATCTCATGCTATCAGAAGGGTCTCAGGATTGGAATGGGAAGGAGTTGGATATCACATCTCATGCTAAAGGGAGGGTCTCAGGTTTGGAAGGGGAAGGATTTGGATATCACATCTCATGTTATCGGAAGGATCTCACGTTTGGTATTAGAAGTATTGAGATATCATATCTCATGCTATAGGAAGGGTCTCAGGATTGGAATGGGAAGGACTTAGATATCACATATCATGCTATAGGGAGGGTCTCAGTTTTGATATTAGAAGCATTGAGATATCACATCTCATGCTATCGGAAGTGTCTCAGGATTGGAATGGGAAGGAGCTGGATATCACATCTCATGCTAAAGGAAGGGTCTCAGGTTTGGAACGGGAAGGATTTGGATATCACATCTCATGTTATAGGAAGGGTCTCAGGTTTGGTATAAGCATTGAGATATCACATCTCTGCTATCGGAAGTGTCTCAGGATTGGAATGGGAAGGAGTTGGATATCCCATCTCATGTTATAGGACGGGTCTCAGGTTTGTTATTAGAATCATTGAGATATCATATTGCATGCTGTAGGAAGGGTCTAAGGGTTGGAATGGGAAGGACTTGGATATCACATCTCATGCTATAGATAGGCTCTTAGGTTTGGAAAGGGAAGGAGTTGGATATCACATTTCATGTTAGAGGAAGGATCTCAGGTTTGGTATTAGAAGCATTGAGATATCACATCTCATGCTATAGGAAGGGTCTCAGGATTGGAATGGGAAGGAGTTGGATATCACATCTCATGCTAAAGGGAGGGTCTCAGGTTTGGAAGGGGAAGGATTTGGATATCACATCTCATGTTATAGGAAGGATCTCAGGTTTGGTATTAGAACCATTGAGATATCACATCTCATGCTATCGGAAGGATCTCAGGTTTGGTATTAGAAGCATTGAGATATCACATCTCATGCTATCAGAAGGGTCTCAGGATTGGAATGGGAAGGAGTTGGATATCACATCTCATGCTAAAGGGAGGGTCTCAGGTTTGGAAGGGGAAGGATTTGGATATCACATCTCATGTTATCGGAAGGATCTCACGTTTGGTATTAGAAGTATTGAGATATCATATCTCATGCTATAGGAAGGGTCTCAGGATTGGAATGGGAAGGACTTAGATATCACATATCATGCTATAGGGAGGGTCTCAGTTTTGATATTAGAAGCATTGAGATATCACATCTCATGCTATCGGAAGTGTCTCAGGATTGGAATGGGAAGGAGCTGGATATCACATCTCATGCTAAAGGAAGGGTCTCAGGTTTGGAACGGGAAGGATTTGGATATCACATCTCATGTTATAGGAAGGGTCTCAGGTTTGGTATAAGCATTGAGATATCACATCTCTGCTATCGGAAGTGTCTCAGGATTGGAATGGGAAGGAGTTGGATATCCCATCTCATGTTATAGGACGGGTCTCAGGTTTGTTATTAGAATCATTGAGATATCATATTGCATGCTGTAGGAAGGGTCTAAGGGTTGGAATGGGAAGGACTTGGATATCACATCTCATGCTATAGATAGGCTCTTAGGTTTGGAAAGGGAAGGAGTTGGATATCACATTTCATGTTAGAGGAAGGATCTCAGGTTTGGTATTAGAAGCATTGAGACATCACATCTCATGCTATAGGAAGGGTCTCAGGATTGGAATGGGAAGTAGTTGGATATCACATCTCATGCTATAGGAAGTGTCTCAGGTTTGGTATAAGCATTGAGATATCACATCTCATGCTATAGGACGGGTCTCAGGATTGGAATGGAAGGAGTTGGATATCACATCTCATGTTATAGGAAGGATCTCAGGTTTGCTATTAGAAGCATTGAGACATCACATCTCATGCTATAGGAAGGGTCTCAGGGTTGGAATGGGAAGGAGTTGGATATCACATCTCATCCAATAGGAAGGGTCTCAGGTTTGGAATGGGAAGGAATTGGATATCACATCTCATGTTATAGGAAGGATCTCAGGTTTGGTATTAGAAGCATTGAGATATCACATCTCATGCTATAGGAAGGGTCTCAGGATTGGAATGTGAAGGATTTGGATATCACATCTCATGCTAAAGGAAGGGTCTCAGGTTTGGTAGAAGCATTGAGATATCATGTCTCTGCTATCGGAAGGGTCTCAGGATTGGATTGGGAAGGAGTTGGATATCCCTTCTCATGCTATAGGAAGGGTCTCAGGATTTGAATGGCAAGGAGTTGGATATCACATCTCATGCCATAGGAAGGGTCTCAGGTTTGGTATAAGCATTGAGATATCACATCTCTGCTATCGGAAGGGTCTCAGGATTGGATTGGGAAGGAGTTGGATATCCCTTCTCATGCTGTAGGAAGTGTCTCAGGTTGGAATGGGAAGGAGTTGGATATCACATCTCATGTTATAGGAAGGGTCTCAGGATTGGAATGGGAAGGATTTGGATATCACATCTCTTGCTATAGGAAGGGTCTCAGGATTGGAATGGGTAGGAGTTGGATATTACTTTCTTGCTATAGGAAGGGTCTCATGTTTGGAATGGGAATGAGTTGGATATCACATATGCTATAGTTAGTGTCTCAGGTTTGGAACGGGAAGGAGTTGGATATCACATCTCATGTTATAGGAAGGGTCTCAGGTTTGTTATAAGCATTGAGATATCACATCTCTGCTATCGGAAGCGGCTCAGGATTGGAATGGGAAGGAGTTGGATATCCCATCTCATGTTATAGTAAGAGTCTCTGGTTTGGTATTAGAATCATTGAGATATCACATCGCATGCTGTAGGAAGGGTCTAAGGATTGGAATGGGATGGACTTGGATATCACATCTCATGCTATAGGTAGGCTCTCAGGTTTGATATAAGCATTGAGATATCACATCTCATGCTATAGGAAGGGTCTCAGGATTGGAATGGGAAGGATTTGGATATCACATCTCATGCTATAGGAAGGGTCTCAGATTTGGTATAAGCATTGAGATATCACATCTCATGCTAAAGGAAGGGTCTCAGGATTGGAATGGGAAGGAGTTGTATATGACATCTCAGGCCATAGGAAGGGTCTCATGTTTGGTATAAGCATTGAGATATCACATCTCTGCTATCGGAAGGGTCTCAGGATTGGAATGGGAAGGAGTTGGATATCCCATCTCATGTTATAGGAAGGGTCTCAGGTTTGGTATTAGAAGCATAGAGATATCACATCTCATGCTATAGGAAGGGTCTCAGGATTGGAATGGGAAGGACTTGGATGTCACATCTCATGCTATAGGGAGGGTCTCAAGTTTGATATTAGAAGCATTGAGATAACAAATCTCATGATATCGGAAGGGTCTCAGGATTGGAATGGGAAGGAGTTGGATACCACATCTCATGATAAAGGAAGGGTCTAAGGTTTGGAAGGGGAAGGATTTGGATATCACATCTCATGTTATAGGACGGGTCTCAGGTTTGGTATTAGAAGCATTGAGATATCAAGTCTCATGGTATAAGAAGGGTCTCAGAATTGGAATGGGAAGGAGTTGGATATCACACCTCAAGCTATAGGAAGGGTCTCAGGATTGGAATGGGAAGGAGTTTGATATCACATCTCATGCCATAGTATGGGTCTCAGGTTTGGTAGAAGCATTGGGATATCACATCTCATGCTATCGGAAGGGTATCAGTATTTATATTTGGAAGAAGTTGGATATCCCATCTCATGCTATAGGAAGGGTCTCAGGTTGGAATGGGAAGGAGTTGGATATCACATTTCATGTTATAGGAAGGGTCTCAGGATTGGAATGGGAAGGACTTGGATATCATATCTCATGCTATAGGACAGGTCTCAGGTTTGTTATTAGAATCATTGAGATATCATATTGCATGCTGTAGGAAGGGTCTAAGGATTGGAACGGGAAGGACTTGGATATCACATCTCATGCTATAGATAGGCTCTTAGGTTTGGAAAGGGAAGGAGTTGGATATCACATTTCATGTTAGAGGAAGGATCTCAGGTTTGGTATTAGAAGCATTGAGATATCACATCTCATGCTATAGGAAGGGTCTCAGGATTGGAATGGGAAGTAGTTGGATATCACATCTCATGCTATAGGAAGGGTCTCAGGTTTGGTATAAGCATTGAGATATCACATCGCATGCTATAGGACGGGCCTCAGGATTGGAATGGAAGGAGTTGGATATCACATCTCATGTTATAGGAAGGATCTCAGGTTTGGTATTAGAAGCATTGAGACATCACATCTCATGCTATAGGAAGGGTCTCAGGGTTGGAATGGGAAGGAGTTGGATATCACATCTCATCCAATAGGAAGGGTCTCAGGTTTGGAATGGGAAGGAATTGGATATCACATCTCATGTTATAGGAAGGATCTCAGGTTTGGTATTAGAAGCATTGAGATATCACATCTCATGCTATAGGAAGGGTCTCAGGATTGGAATGTGAAGGATTTGGATATCACATCTCATGCTAAAGGAAGGGTCTCAGGATTGGTAGAAGCATTGAGATATCAAGTCTCTGCTATCGGAGGGGTCTCAGGATTGGATTGGGAAGGAGTTGGATATCCCTTCTCATGCTATAGGAAGGGTCTCAGGATTTGAATGGCAAGGAGTTGGATATCACATCTCATGCCATAGGAAGGGTCTCAGGTTTGGTATAAGCATTGAGATATCACATCTCTGCTATCGGAAGGGTCTCAGGATTGGAATGGGAAGGAGTTGGATATTCCCATCTCATGTTATAGGAAGGGTCTCAGGTTTGGTATTAGAAGCATTGAGATATCACATCTCATGCTATAGGAAGGGTCTCAGGATTGGAATGGGAAGGACTTGGATATCACATCTCATGCTATAGGGAGGGTCTCAAGTTTGATATTAGAAGCTTTGAGATATCACATCTCATGATATCGGAAGGGTCTCAGGATTGGAATGGGAAGGAGTTGGATATCACATCTCATGATAAAGGAAGGGTCTAAGGTTTGGAAGGGGAAGGATTTGGATATCACATCTCATGTTATATTACGGGTCTCAGGTTTGGTATTAGAAGCATTGAGATATCAAGTCTCAGAGTATAGGAAGGGTCTCAGAATTGGAATGGGAAGGAGTTGGATATCACATCTCAAGCTATAGGAAGGGTCTCAGGATTGGAATGGGAAGGACTTGGATATCACATCTCATGCTATAGGAAGGCTCTCAGGTTTGGAAGGGGAAAGAGTTGGATATCACATTTCATGTTAGAGGTAGGATCTCAGGTTTGGTATTAGAGGCATTGAGATATCACATCTCATGCTATCAGAAGGGTCTCAGGAATGGAATGGGAAGGAGTTGGATATCACATCTCATGCTAAAGGGAGGGTCTCAGGTTTGGAAGGGGAAGGATTTGGATATCACATCTCATGTTATAGGAAGGATCTCAGGTTTGGTATTAGAACCATTGAGATATCGCATCTCATGCTATCGGAAGGATCTCAGGTTTGGTATTAGAAGCATTGAGATATCACATCTCATGCTATCAGAAGGGTCTCAGGATTGGAATGGGAAGGAGTTGGATATCACATCTCATGCTAAAGGGAGGGTCTCAGGTTTGGAAGGGGAAGGATTTGGATATCACATCTCATGTTATAGGAAGGGTCTCAGGATTGGAATGGAAAGGAGTTGGATATCACATATCATGCTATAGGGAGGGTCTCAGTTTTGATATTAGAAGCATTGAGATATCACATCTCATGCTATCGGAAGTGTCTCAGGATTGGAATGGGAAGGAGCTGGATATCACATCTCATGCTAAAGGAAGGGTCTCAGGTTTGGAACGGGAAGGATTTGGATATCACATCTCATGTTATAGGAAGGGTCTCAGGTTTGGTATAAGCATTGAGATATCACATCTCTGCTATCGGAAGTGTCTCAGGATTGGAATGGGACGGAGTTGGATATCCCATCTCATGTTATAGGACGGGTCTCAGGTTTGTTATTAGAATCATTGAGATATCATATTGCATGCTGTAGGAAGGGTCTAAGGGTTGGAATGGGAAGGACTTGGATATCACATCTCATGCTATAGATAGGCTCTTAGGTTTGGAAAGGGAAGGAGTTGGATATCACATTTCATGTTAGAGGAAGGATCTCAGGTTTGGTATTAGAAGCATTGAGATATCACATCTCATGCTATAGGAAGGGTCTCAGGATTGGAATGGGAAGGAGTTGGATATCACATCTCATGCTAAAGGGAGGGTCTCAGGTTTGGAAGGGGAAGGATTTGGATATCACATCTCATGTTATAGGAAGGAGCTCAGGTTTGGTATTAGAACCATTGAGATATCACATCTCATGCTATCGGAAGGATCTCAGGTTTGGTATTAGAAGCATTGAGATATCACATCTCATGCTATCAGAAGGGTCTCAGGATTGGAATGGGAAGGAGTTGGATATCACATCTCATGCTAAAGGGAGGGTCTAAGGTTTGGAAGGGGAAGGATTTGGATATCACATCTCATGTTATCGGAAGGATCTCACGTTTGGTATTAGAAGTATTGAGATATCATATCTCATGCTATAGGAAGGGTCTCAGGATTGGAATGGGAAGGACTTAGATATCACATATCATGCTATAGAGAGGGTCTCAGTTTTGATATTAGAAGCATTGAGATATCACATCTCATGCTATCGGAAGTGTCTCAGGATTGGAATGGGAAGGAGCTGGATATCACATCTCATGCTAAAGGAAGGGTCTCAGGTTTGGAACGGGAAGGATTTGGATATCACATCTCATGTTATAGGAAGGGTCTCAGGTTTGGTATAAGCATTGAGATATCACATCTCTGCTATCGGAAGTGTCTCAGGATTGGAATGGGAAGGAGTTGGATATCCCATCTCATGTTATAGGACGGGTCTCAGGTTTGTTATTAGAATCATTGAGATATCATATTGCATGCTGTAGGAAGGGTCTAAGGGTTGGAATGGGAAGGACTTGGATATCACATCTCATGCTATAGATAGGCTCTTAGGTTTGGAAAGGGAAGGAGTTGGATATCACATTTCATGTTAGAGGAAGGATCTCAGGTTTGGTATTAGAAGCATTGAGATATCACATCTCATGCTATAGGAAGGGTCTCAGGATTGGAATGGGAAGTAGTTGGATATCACATCTCATGCTATAGGAAGTGTCTCAGGTTTGGTATAAGCATTGAGATATCACATCTCATGCTATAGGACGGGTCTCAGGATTGGAATGGAAGGAGTTGGATATCACATCTCATGTTATAGGAAGGATCTCAGGTTTGCTATTAGAAGCATTGAGACATCACATCTCATGCTATAGGAAGGGTCTCAGGGTTGGAATGGGAAGGAGTTGGATATCACATCTCATCCAATAGGAAGGGTCTCAGGTTTGGAATGGGAAGGAATTGGATATCACATCTCATCTTATAGGAAGGATCTCAGGTTTGGTATTAGAAGCATTGAGATATCACATCTCATGCTATAGGAAGGGTCTCAGGATTGGAATGTGAAGGATTTGGATATCACATCTCATGCTAAAGGAAGGGTCTCCGGTTTGGTAGAAGCATTGAGATATCACGTCTCTGCTATCGGAAGGGTCTCAGGATTGGATTGGGAAGGAGTTGGATATCCCTTCTCATGCTATAGGAAGGGTCTCAGGATTTGAATGGCAAGGAGTTGGATATCACATCTCATGCCATAGGAAGGGTCTCAGGTTTGGTATAAGCATTGAGATATCACATCTCTGCTATCGGAAGGGTCTCAGGATTGGATTGGGAAGGAGTTGGATATCCCTTCTCATGCCATAGGAAGGGTCTCAGGTTGGAATGGGAAGGAGTTGGATATCACATCTCATGTTATAGGAAGGGTCTCAGGATTGGAATGGGAAGGATTTGGATATCACAACTCTTGCTATAGGAAGGGTCTCAGTATTGGAATGGGTAGGAGTTGGATATTACTTTCTTGCTATAGGAAGGGTCTCATGTTTGGAATGGGAATGAGTTGGATATCACATATGCTATAGTTAGTGTCTCAGGTTTGGAACGGGAAGGAGTTGGATATCACAACTCATGTTATAGGAAGGGTCTCAGGTTTGTTATAAGCATTGAGATATCACATCTCTGCTATCGGAAGCGGCTCAGGATTGGAATGGGAAGGAGTTGGATATCCCATCTCATGTTATAGTAAGAGTCTCTGGTTTGGTATTTGAATCATTGAGATATCACATCGCATGCTGTAGGAAGGGTCTAAGGATTGGAATGGGATGGACTTGGATATCACATCTCATGCTATAGGTAGGCTCTCAGGTTTGGTATAAGCATTGAGATATCACATCTCATGCTATAGGAAGGGTCTCAGATTTGGTATAAGCATTGAGATATCACATCTCATGCTAAAGGAAGGGTCTCAGGATTTGAATGGGAAGGAGTTGTATATGACATCTCAGGCCATAGGAAGGGTCTCAGGTTTGGTATAAGCATTGAGATATCACATCTCTGCTATCGGAAGGGTCTCAGGATTGGAATGGGAAGGAGTTGGATATCCCATCTCATGTTATAGGAAGGGTCTCAGGTTTGGTATTAGAAGCATAGAGATATCACATCTCATGCTATAGGAAGGGTCTCAGGATTGGAATGGGAAGGACTTGGATGTCACATCTCATGCTATAGGGAGGGTCTCAAGTTTGATATTAGAAGCATTGAGATAACAAATCTCATGATATCGGAAGGGTCTCAGGATTGGAATGGGAAGGAGTTGGATACCACATCTCATGATAAAGGAAGGGTCTAAGGTTTGGAAGGGGAAGGATTTGGATATCACATCTCATGTTATAGGACGGGTCTCAGGTTTGGTATTAGAAGCATTGAGATATCAAGTCTCATGGTATAAGAAGGGTCTCAGAATTGGAATGGGAAGGAGTTGGATATCACACCTCAAGCTATAGGAAGGGTCTCAGGATTGGAATGGGAAGGACTTGGATATCACATCTCATGCTATAGGAAGGCTCTCAGGTTTGGTATTAGAAGCATTGAGATATCACATCTCATGCTATAGGAAGGGTCTCAGGATTGGAATGGGAAGTAGTTGGATATCACATCTCATGCTATAGGAAGTGTCTCAGGTTTGGTATAAGCATTGAGATATCACATCTCATGCTATAGGACGGGTCTCAGGATTGGAATGGAAGGAGTTGGATATCACATCTCATGTTATAGGAAGGATCTCAGGTTTTCTATTAGAAGCATTGAGACATCACATCTCATGCTATAGGAAGGGTCTCAGGGTTGGAATGGGAAGGAGTTGGATATCACATCTCATCCAATAGGAAGGGTCTCAGGTTTGGAATGGGAAGGAATTGGATATCACATCTCATGTTATAGGAAGGATCTCAGGTTTGGTATTAGAAGCATTGAGATATCACATCTCATGCTATAGGAAGGGTCTCAGGATTGGAATGTGAAGGATTTGGATATCACATCTCATGCTAAAGGAAGGGTCTCAGGTTTGGTAGAAGCATTGAGATATCACGTCTCTGCTATCGGAAGGGTCTCAGGATTGGATTGGGAAGGAGTTGGATATCCCTTCTCATGCTATAGGAAGGGTCTCAGGATTTGAATGGCAAGGAGTTGGATATCACATCTCATGCCATAGGAAGGGTCTCAGGTTTGGTATAAGCATTGAGATATCACATCTCTGCTATCGGAAGGGTCTCAGGATTGGATTGGGAAGGAGTTGGATATCCCTTCTCATGCTATAGGAAGTGTCTCAGGTTGGAATGGGAAGGAGTTGGATATCACATCTCATGTTATAGGAAGGGTCTCAGGATTGGAATGGGAAGGATTTGGATATCACATCTCTTGCTACAGGAAGGGTCTCAGGATTGGAATGGGAAGGAGTTGGATATCACATATGCTATAGTTAGTGTCTCAGGTTTGGAACGGGAAGGAGTTGGATATCACATCTCATGTTATAGGAAGGGTCTCAGGTTTGTTATAAGCATTGAGATATCACATCTCTGCTATCGGAAGCGGCTCAGGATTGGAATGGGAAGGAGTTGGATATCCCATCTCATGTTATAGTAAGAGTCTCTGGTTTGGTATTAGAATCATTGAGATATCACATCGCATGCTGTAGGAAGGGTCTAAGGATTGGAATGGAATGGACTTGGATATCACATCTCATGCTATAGGTAGGCTCTCAGGTTTGATATAAGCATTGAGATATCACATCTCATGCTATAGGAAGGGTCTCAGGATTGGAATGGGAGGGATTTGGATATCCCATCTCATGCTATAGGAAGGCTCTCAGGTTTGGAAGGGGAAGGAGTTGGATATCACATTTTATGTTAGAGGACGGATCTCAGGTTTGGTATTAGAGGCCTTGAGATATCACATCTCATGCTATAGGAAGGGTCTCAGGATTGGAATGGGAAGGAGTTGGATATCACATCTCAAGCTTTAGGAAGGGTCTCAGGTTTGGTATAAGCATTGAGATAGCACATCTCATTCTATAGGAAGGGTCTCAGGATTGGAATGGGAAGGAGTTGGATATCACATCTCATGTTATAGGAAAGATCTCAGGTTTGGTATTAGAAGCATTGAGACATCACATCTCATGTTATAGGAAGGGTCTCAGGATTGGAATGGGAAGAAGTTGGATATCACAGCTCATGCTATAGGAAGGGTCTCAGGTTTGGAAGGGGAAGGAGTTGGATATCCAATCTCATGTTATAGGACTGGTCTCAGGTTTGGTATTAGAAGCATTGAGATATCACATCGCATGCTGTAGGAAGGTTCTCAGGTTTGGTATTAGAAGCATTGAGACATCACATCTCATGCTATAGGAAGGGTCTCAGGATTGGAATGGGAAGGAGTTGGATATGACATCTCATGTTATAGGAAGGATCTCAGGTTTGGTATTAGAAGCATTGAGACATCACATCTCATGCTATAGGAAGGGTCTCAGGATTGGATTGGGAAGGAGTTGGATATCACATCTCATGCTATAGGAAGGGTCTCAGATTTGGTATAAGCATTGAGATATCACATCTCATGCTATAGGAAGGGTCTCAGGATTGGATTGGGAAGGAGTTGTATATGACATCTCAGGCCATAGGAAGGGTCTCAGGATTGGTATAAGCATTGAGATATCACATCTCATGCTATAGGAAGGGTCTCAGGATTGGAATGGGAAGGAGTTGGATATGACATCTCATGTTATAGGAAGGATCTCAGGTTTGGTATTAGAAGCATTGAGACATCACATCTCATGCTATAGGAAGGGTCTCAGGATTGGAATGGGAAGGAGTTGGATATCCCATCTCATGTTAAAGGAAGGGTCTCAGGTTTGGTATTAGAAGCATTGAGATATCACATCTCATGCTATAGGAAGGGTCTCAGGATTGGAATGGGGAGGACTTGGATGTCACATCTCATGCTATAGTGAGGGTCTCAAGTTTGATATTAGAAGCGCATCTCATGTTATAGGAAGGATCTCAGGTTTGGTATTAGAAGCATTGCGATATCACATCTCATGCTATCGGAAGGATCTCAGGTTTGGTATTAGAAGTATTGAGATATCACATCTCATGCTATAGGAAGGGTCTCAGGATTGGAATGGGAAGGAGTTGGATATCACATCTCATGCTAAAGGAAGGGTCTCAGGTTTGGTAGAAGCATTGAGATATCACATCTCATGCTATAGGAAGGGTCTCAGGATTGGAATGGGAAGGACTTAGATATCACATATCATGCTATAAGGAGGGTCTCAGTTTTGATATTAGAAGCATTGAGATATCACATCTCATGCTATCGGAAGTGTCTCAGGATTGGAATGGGAAGGAGCTGGATATCACATCTCATGCTAAAGGAAGGGTCTCAGGTTTGGAACGGGAAGGAGTTGGATATCACATCTCATGTTATAGGAAGGGTCTCAGGTTTGGTATAAACATTGAGATATCACATCTCTGCTAAACCAGAGACTCTTACTATAACATGAGATGGGATATCCAACTCCTTCCCATTCCAATCCTGAGCCGCTTCCGATAGCAGAGATGTGATATCTCAATGCTTATACCAAACCTGAGACCCTTCCTATAACATGAGATGTGATATCCAACTCCTTCCCGTTCCAAACCTGAGACACTAACTATAGCATATGTGATATCCAACTCCTTCCCATTCCAAACATGAGACCCTTCCTATAGCAAGAAAGTAATATCCAACTCCTACCCATTCCAATCCTGAGACCCTTCCTATAGCAAGAGATGTGATATCCAAATCCTTCCCATTCCAATCCTGAGACCCTTCCTATAACATGATATGTGATATCCAACTCCTTCCCATCCAACCTGAGACACTTCCTATAGCATGAGAAGGGATATCCAACTCCTTCCCAATCCAATCCTGAGACCCTTCCGATAGCAGAGATGTGATATCTCAATGCTTATACCAAACCTGAGACCCTTCCTATGGCATGAGATGTGATATCCAACTCCTTGCCATTCAAATCCTGAGACCCTTCCTATAGCATGAGAAGGGATATCCAACTCCTGCCCAATCCAATCCTGAGACCCTTCCGATAGCAGAGACGTGATATCTCAATGCTTCTACCAAACCTGAGACCCTTCCTTTAGCATGAGATGTGATATCCAAATCCTTCACATTCCAATCCTGAGACCCTTCCTATAGCATGAGATGTGATATCTCAATGCTTCTAATACCAAACCTGAGATCCGTCCTATAACATAAGATGTGATATCCAATCCCTTCCCATTCCAAACCTGAGACCCTTCCTATTGGATGAGAGGTGATATCCAACTCCTTCCCATTCCAACCCTGAGACCCTTCCTATAGCATGAGATGTGATGTCTCAATGCTTCTAATACCAAACCTGAGATCCTTCCTATAACATGAGATGTGATATCCAACTCCTTCCATTCCAATCCTGAGACCCGTCCTATAGCATTAGATGTGATATCTCAATGCTTATACCAAACCTGAGACCCTTCCTATAGCATGAGATGTGATATCCAACTACTTCCCATTCCAATCCTGAGACCCTTCCTATAGCATGAGATGTGATATCTCAATGCTTCTAATACCAAACCTGAGATCCTTCCTCTAACATGAAATGTGATATCCAACTCCTTCCCTTTCCAAACCTAAGAGCATATCTATAGCATGAGATGTGATATCCAAGTCCTTCCCATTCCAACCCTTAGACCCTTCCTACAGCATGCAATATGATATCTCAATGATTCTAATAACAAACCTGAGACCCGTCCTATAACATGAGATGGGATATCCAACTCCTTCCCATTCCAATCCTGAGACACTTCCGATAGCAGAGATGTGATATCTCAATGCTTATACCAAACCTGAGACCCTTCCTATAACATGAGATGTGATATCCAAATCCTTCCCGTTCCAAACCTGAGACCCTTCCTTTAGCATGAGATGTGATATCCAGCTCCTTCCCATTCCAATCCTGAGACACTTCCGATAGCATGAGATGTGATATCTCAATGCTTCTAATATCAAAACTGAGACCCTCCCTATAGCATGATATGTGATATCTAAGTCCTTCCCATTCCAATCCTGGACACTCCCTATAGCATGAGATGTGATATCCAACTCTTTCCCATTCCAATCCTGAGACCCTTCCTATAGCATGAGATATGATATCTCAATACTTCTAATACCAAACGTGAGATCCTTCCGATAACATGAGATGTGATATCCAAATCCTTCCCCTTCCAAACCTAAGACCCTCCCTTTAGCATGAGATGTGATATCCAACTCCTTCCCATTCCAATCCTGAGACCCTTCTGATAGCATGAGATGTGATATCTCAATGCTTCTAATACCAAACCTGAGATCCTTCCGATAGCATGAGATGTGATATCTCAATGCTTCTAATACCAAACCTGAGATCCTTCCTATAACATGAGATGTGATATCCAAATCCTTCCCCTTCCAAACCTGAGACCCTCCCTTTAGCATGAGATGTGATATCCAACTCCTTCCCATTCCATTCCTGAGACCCTTCTGATAGCATGAGATGTGATATCTCAATGCCTCTAATACCAAACCTGAGCTCCTACCTCTAACATGAAATGTGATATCCAAATCTTTCCCCTTCCAAACCTGAGAGCCTTCCTATAGCATGAGATGTGATATCCAAGTCCTTCCCATTCCAATCCTGAGACCCTTCCTATAGCTTGAGATGTGATATCCAACTCCTTCCCATTCCAATTCTGAGACCCTTCCTATACTCTGAGACTTGATATCTCAATGCTTCTAATACCAAACCTGAGACCCGTAATATAACATGAGATGTGATATCCAAATCCTTCCCCTTCCAAACCTTAGACCCTTCCTTTATCATGAGATGTGATATCCAACTCCTTCCCATTCCAATCCTGAGACCCTTCCGATATCATGAGATGTGATATCTCAAAGCTTCTAATATCAAACTTGAGACCCTCCCTATAGCATGAGATGTGATATCCAAGTCCTTCCCATTCCAATCCTGAGACCCTTCCTATAGCATGAGATGTGATATCTGAATGCTTCTAATACCAAACCTGAGACCCTTCCTATAACATGAGATGGGAATATCCAACTCCTTCCCATTCCAATCCTGAGACCCTTCCGATAGCAGAGATGTGATATCTCAATGCTTATACCAAACCTGAGACCCTTCCTATGGCATGAGATGTGATATCCAACACCTTGCCATTCAAATCCTGAGACCCTTCCTATAGCATGAGAAGGGATATCCAACTCCTTCCCAATCCAATCCTGAGACCCTTCCGATAGCAGAGACGTGATATCTCAATGCTTCTACCAAACCTGAGACCCTTCCTTTAGCATGAGATGTGATATCCAAATCCTTCACATTCCAATCCTGAGACCCTTCCTATAGCATGAGATCTGATATCTCAATGCTTCTAATACCAAACCTGAGATCCTTCCTATAACATGAGATGTGATATCCAATTCCTTCCCATTCCAAACCTGAGACCCTTCCTATTGGATGAGATGTGATATCCAACTCCTTCCCATTCCAACCCTGAGACCCTTCCTATAGCATGAGATGTGATGTCTCAATGCTTCTAATACCAAACCTGAGATCCTTCCTATAACATGAGATGTGATATCCAACTCCTTCCATTCCAATCCTGAGACCCGTCCTATAGCATGAGATGTGATATCTCAATGCTTATACCAAACCTGAGACCCTTCCTATAGCATGAGATGTGATATCCAACTACTTCCCATTCCAATCCTGAGACCCTTCCTATAGCATGAGATGTGATATCCAAGTCCTTCCCATTCCAACCCTGAGACCCTTCCTATAGCATGAGATGTGATGTCTCAATGCTTCTAATACCAAACCTGAGATCCTTCCTATAACATGAGATGTGATATCCAACTCCTTCCATTCCAATCCTGAGACCCGTCCTATAGCATTAGATGTGATATCTCAATGCTTATACCAAACCTGAGACCCTTCCTATAGCATGAGATGTGATATCCAACTACTTCCCATTCCAATCCTGAGACCCTTCCTATAGCATGAGATGTGATATCTCAATGCTTCTAATACCAAATCTGAGATCCTTCCTCTAACATGAAATGTGATATCCAACTCCTTTCCTTTCCAAACCTAAGAGCCTATCTATAGCATGAGATGTGATATCCAAGTCCTTCCCATTCCAACCCTTAGACCCTTCCTACAGCATGCAATATGATATCTCAATGATTCTAATAACAAACCTGAGACCCGTCCTATAACATGAGATGGGATATCCAACTCCTTCCCATTCCAATCCTGAGACACTTCCGATAGCAGAGATGTGATATCTCAATGCTTATACCAAACCTGAGACCCTTCCTATAACATGAGATGTGATATCCAAATCCTTCCCGTTCCAAACCTGAGACCCTTCCTTTAGCATGAGATGTGATATCCAGCTCCTTCCCATTCCAATCCTGAGACACTTCCGATAGCATGAGATGTGATATCTCAATGCTTCTAATATCAAAACTGAGACCCCCCCTATAGCATGATATGTGATATCTAAGTCCTTCCCATTCCAATCCTGAGACACTCCCTATAGCATGAGATGTGATATCCAACTCTTTCCCATTCCAATCCTGAGACCCTTCCTATAGCATGAGATATGATATCTCAATACTTCTAATACCAAACGTGAGATCCTTCCGATAACATGAGATGTGATATCCAAATCCTTCCCCTTCCAAACCTGAGACCCTCCCTTTAGCATGAGATGTGATATCCAACTCCTTCCCATTCCAATCCTGAAACCCTTCTGATAGCATGAGATGTGATATCTCAATGCTTCTAATACCAAACCTGAGATCCTTCCGATAGCATGAGATGTGATATCTCAATGCTTCTAATACCAAACCTGAGATCCTTCCTATAACATGAGATGTGATATCCAAATCCTTCCCCTTCCAAACCTGAGACCCTCCCTTTAGCATGAGATGTGATATCCAACTCCTTCCCATTCCATTCCTGAGACCCTTCTGATAGCATGAGATGTGATATCTCAATGCCTCTAATACCAAACCTGAGACCTCTAACATGAAATGTGATATCCAACTCTTTCCCCTTCCAAACCTGAGACCCGTCCTATAGCATGAGATATGATATCCAAGTCCTTCCCATTCCAATCCTGAGACCCTTCCTATAACATGAAATGTGATATCCAACTCCTTCCCATTCCAACCTGAGACCCTTCCTATAGCATGAGATGGGATATCCAACTTCTTCCAAATCCAATACTGATACCCTTCCGATA
This sequence comes from Ambystoma mexicanum, assembly GCF_040938575.1. Taxonomy (NCBI): domain Eukaryota; kingdom Metazoa; phylum Chordata; class Amphibia; order Caudata; family Ambystomatidae; genus Ambystoma; species Ambystoma mexicanum. Next base: position 7,537,599 of record NC_090922.1, on the reverse strand, counting down.
GCATGAGATGTGATATCCCAATGCTTCTACCAAACCTGAGACCCATACTATGGCATGAGATGTGATATCAAACTCCTTTCCATTCCAATCCTGAGACCCTTCCTATAGCTTGAGGTGTGATATCCAACTCCTTCCCATTCCAATTCTGAGACCCTTCTTATACCATGAGACTTGATATCTCAATGCTTCTAATACCAAACCTGAGACCCGTCCTATAACATGAGATGTGATATCCAAATCCTTCCCCTTCCAAACCTTAGACCCTTCCTTTATCATGAGATGTGGTATCCAACTCTTTCCCATTCCAATCCTGAGACCCTTCTGATAGCATGAGATGTGATATCTCAATGCTTCTAATACCAAACCTGAGATCCTTCCGATAGCATGAGATGTGATATCTCAATGCTTCTAATACCAAACCTGAGATCCTTCCTATAACATGAGATGTGATATCCAAATCCTTCCCCTTCCAAACCTGAGACCCTCCCTTTAGCATGAGATGTGATATCCAACTCCTTCCCATTCCATTCCTGAGACCCTTCTGATAGCATGAGATGTGATATCTCAATGCCTCTAACACCAAACCTGAGATCCTACCTCTAACATGAAATGTGATATCCAACTCTTTCCCCTTCCAAACCTGAGAGCCTTCCTATAGCATGAGATGTGATATCCAGGTCCTTCCCATTCCAATCCAGAGACCCTTCCTATAGCTTGAGATGTGATATCCAACTCCTTCCCATTCCAATTCTGAGACCCTTCCTATACTCTGAGACTTGATATCTCAATGCTTCTAATACCAAACCTGAGACCCGTAATATAACATGAGATGTGATATCCAAATCCTTCCCCTTCCAAACCTTAGACCCTTCCTTTATCATGAGATGTGATATCCAACTCCTTCCCATTCCAATCCTGAGACCCTTCCGATATCATGAGATGTGATATCTCAAAGCTTCTAATATCAAACTTGAGACCCTCCCTATAGCATGAGATGTGATATCCAAGTCCTTCCCATTCCAATCCTGAGACCCTTCCTATAGCATGAGATGTGATATCTCAATGCTTCTAATACCAAACCTGAGACCCTTCCTATAACATGAGATGGGAATATCCAACTCCTTCCCATTCCAATCCTGAGACCCTTCCGATAGCAGAGATGTGATATCTCAATGCTTATACCAAACCTGAGACCCTTCCTATGGCATGAGATGTGATATCCAACTCCTTGCCATTCAAATCCTGAGACCCTTCCTATAGCATGAGAAGGGATATCCAACTCCTTCCCAATCCAATCCTGAGACCCTTCCGATAGCAGAGACGTGATATCTCAATGCTTCTACCAAACCTGAGACCCTTCCTTTAGCATGAGATGTGATATCCAAATCCTTCACATTCCAATCCTGAGACCCTTCCTATAGCATGAGATGTGATATCTCAATGCTTCTAATACCAAACCTGAGATCCTTCCTATAACATGAGATGTGATATCCAATTCCTTCCCATTCCAAACCTGAGACCCTTCCTATTGGATGAGATGTGATATCCAACTCCTTCCCATTCCAACCCTGAGACCCTTCCTATAGCATGAGATGTGATGTCTCAATGCTTCTAATACCAAACCTGAGATCCTTCCTATAACATGAGATGTGATATCCAACTCCTTCCATTCCAATCCTGAGACCCGTCCTATAGCATGAGATGTGATATCTCAATGCTTATACCAAACCTGAGACCCTTCCTATAGCATGAGATGTGATATCCAACTACTTCCCATTCCAATCCTGAGACCCTTCCTATAGCATGAGATGTGATATCTCAATGCTTCTAATACCAAACCTGAGATCCTTCCTCTAACATGAAATGTGATATCCAACTCCTTCCCTTTCCAAACCTAAGAGCCTATCTATAGCATGAGATGTGATATCCAAGTCCTTCCCATTCCAATCCTTAGACCCTTCCTACAGCATGCAATATGATATCTCAATGATTCTAATAACAAACCTGAGACCCGTCCTATAGCATGAGATATGATATCCAAGTCCTTCCCATTCCAATCCTGAGACCCTTCCTATAACATGAAATGTGATATCCAACTCCTTCCCATTCCAACCTGAGACCCTTCCTATAGCATGAGATGGGATATCCAACTTCTTCCAAATCCAATACTGATACCCTTCCGATAGCATGAGATGTGATATCCCAATGCTTCTACCAAACCTGAGACCTATACTATGGCATGAGATGTGATATCAAACTCCTTTCCATTCCAATCCTGAGACCCTTCCTATAGCTTGAGGTGTGATATCCAACTCCTTCCCATTCCAATTCTGAGACCCTTCTTATACCATGAGACTTGATATCTCAATGCTTCTAATACCAAACCTGAGACCCGTCCTATAACATGAGATGTGATATCCAAATCCTTCCCCTTCCAAACCTTAGACCCTTCCTTTATCATGAGATGTGGTATCCAACTCCTTCCCATTCCAATCCTGAGACCCTTCTGATAGCATGAGATGTGATATCTCAATGCTTCTAATACCAAACCTGAGATCCTTCCGATAGCATGAGATGTGATATCTCAATGCTTCTAATACCAAACCTGAGATCCTTCCTATAACATGAGATGTGATATCCAAATCCTTCCCCTTCCAAACCTGAGACCCTCCCTTTAGCATGAGATGTGATATCCAACTCCTTCCCATTCCATTCCTGAGACCCTTCTGATAGCATGAGATGTGATATCTCAATGCCTCTAACACCAAACCTGAGATCCTACCTCTAACATGAAATGTGATATCCAACTCTTTCCCCTTCCAAACCTGAGAGCCTTCCTATAGCATGAGATGTGATATCCAGGTCCTTCCCATTCCAATCCAGAGACCCTTCCTATAGCTTGAGATGTGATATCCAACTCCTTCCCATTCCAATTCTGAGACCCTTCCTATACTCTGAGACTTGATATCTCAATGCTTCTAATACCAAACCTGAGACCCGTAATATAACATGAGATGTGATATCCAAATCCTTCCCCTTCCAAACCTTAGACCCTTCCTTTATCATGAGATGTGATATCCAACTCCTTCCCATTCCAATCCTGAGACCCTTCCGATATCATGAGATGTGATATCTCAAAGCTTCTAATATCAAACTTGAGACCCTCCCTATAGCATGAGATGTGATATCCAAGTCCTTCCCATTCCAATCCTGAGACCCTTCCTATAGCATGAGATGTGATATCTCAATGCTTCTAATACCAAACCTGAGACCCTTCCTATAACATGAGATGGGAATATCCAACTCCTTCCCATTCCAATCCTGAGACCCTTCCGATAGCAGAGATGTGATATCTCAATGCTTATACCAAACCTGAGACCCTTCCTATGGCATGAGATGTGATATCCAACTCCTTGCCATTCAAATCCTGAGACCCTTCCTATAGCATGAGAAGGGATATCCAACTCCTTCCCAATCCAATCCTGAGACCCTTCCGATAGCAGAGACGTGATATCTCAATGCTTCTACCAAACCTGAGACCCTTCCTTTAGCATAAGATGTGATATCCAAATCCTTCACATTCCAATCCTGAGACCCTTTCTATAGCATGAGATGTGATATCTCAATGCTTCTAATACCAAACCTGAGATCCTTCCTATAACATGAGATGTGATATCCAATTCCTTCCCATTCCAAACCTGAGACCCTTCCTATTGGATGAGATGTGATATCCAACTCCTTCCCATTCCAACCCTGAGACCCTTCCTATAGCATGAGATGTGATGTCTCAATGCTTCTAATACCAAACCTGAGATCCTTCCTATAACATGAGATGTGATATCCAACTCCTTCCATTCCAATCCTGAGACCCGTCCTATAGCATGAGATGTGATATCTCAATGCTTATACCAAACCTGAGACCCTTCCTATAGCATGAGATGTGATATCCAACTACTTCCCATTCCAATCCTGAGACCCTTCCTATAGCATGAGATGTGATATCTCAATGCTTCTAATACCAAACCTGAGATCCTTCCTCTAACATGAAATGTGATATCCAACTCCTTCCCTTTCCAAACCTAAGAGCCTATCTATAGCATGAGATGTGATATCCAAGTCCTTCCCATTCCAATCCTTAGACCCTTCCTACAGCATGCAATATGATATCTCAATGATTCTAATAACAAACCTGAGACCCGTCCTATAGCATGAGATATGATATCCAAGTCCTTCCCATTCCAATCCTGAGACCCTTCCTATAACATGAAATGTGATATCCAACTCCTTCCCATTCCAACCTGAGACCCTTCCTATAGCATGAGATGGGATATCCAACTTCTTCCAAATCCAATACTGATACCCTTCCGATAGCATGAGATGTGATATCCCAATGCTTCTACCAAACCTGAGACCCATACTATGGCATGAGATGTGATATCAAACTCCTTTCCATTCCAATCCTGAGACCCTTCCTATAGCTTGAGGTGTGATATCCAACTCCTTCCCATTCCAATTCTGAGACCCTTCTTATACCATGAGACTTGATATCTCAATGCTTCTAATACCAAACCTGAGACCCGTCCTATAACATGAGATGTGATATCCAAATCCTTCCCCTTCCAAACCTTAGACCCTTCCTTTATCATGAGATGTGGTATCCAACTCCTTCCCATTCCAATCCTGAGACCCTTCCGATATCATGAGATTTGTTATCTCAATGCTTCTAATATCAAACTTGAGACCCTCCCTATAGCATGAGATGTGACATCCAAGTCCTTCCCATTCCAATCCTGAGACCCTTCCTATAGCATGAGATGTGATATCTCTATGCTTCTAATACCAAACCTGAGACCCTTCCTATAACATGAGATGGGATATCCAACTCCTTCCCATTCCAATCCTGAGACCCTTCCGATAGCAGAGATGTGATATCTCAATGCTTATACCAAACCTGAGACCCTTCCTATGGCCTGAGATGTCATATACAACTCCTTCCCATTCCAATCCTGAGACCCTTCCTTTAGCATGAGATGTGATATCTCAATGCTTATACCAAATCTGAGACCCTTCCTATAGCATGAGATGTGATATCCAAATCCTTCCCATTCCAATCCTGAGACCCTTCCTATAGCATGAGATGTGATATCTCAATGCTTATACCAAACCTGAGAGCCTACCTATAGCATGAGATGTGATATCCAAGTCCATCCCATTCCAATCCTTAGACCCTTCCTACAGCATGCAATGTGATATCTCAATGATTCTAATACCAAACCAGAGACTCTTACTATAACATGAGATGGGATATCCAACTCCTTCCCATTCCAATCCTGAGCCGCTTCCGATAGCAGAGATGTGATATCTCAATGCTTATACCAAACCTGAGACCCTTCCTATAACATGAGATGTGATATCCAACTCCTTCCCGTTCCAAACCTGAGACACTAACTATAGCATATGTGATATCCAACTCCTTCCCATTCCAAACATGAGACCCTTCCTATAGCAAGAAAGTAATATCCAACTCCTACCCATTCCAATCCTGAGACCCTTCCTATAGCAAGAGATGTGATATCCAAATCCTTCCCATTCCAATCCTGAGACCCTTCCTATAACATGAGATGTGATATCCAACTCCTTCCCATTCCAACCTGAGACACTTCCTATAGCATGAGAAGGGATATCCAACTCCTTCCCAATCCAATCCTGAGACCCTTCCGATAGCAGAGATGTGATATCTCAATGCTTATACCAAACCTGAGACCCTTCCTATGGCATGAGATGTGATATCCAACTCCTTGCCATTCAAATCCTGAGACCCTTCCTATAGCATGAGAAGGGATATCCAACTCCTTCCCAATCCAATCCTGAGACCCTTCTGTTAAGACAGATTTCTGAACTCTGTCCTGGTGGCGCAGAAGTTCAGAAGGCCAACCTAATTACTTGGAACAGGGTAACCTCTGGACAAGCCAGACCAATCAAGGTAGCGATCGCGTCGGTCAAGACTAGGTCTCAAGAGGGGTGAGGGTGACTGAAAGCCCGCAATGAGCACACAAAGCAAGAGCGCTTACAAACTACTCCAAACAGTTGTTATATGAAAAATAGATACACATTTATTTTAAGGCCTTTAAAATAATGACCGTAGCGAGAAAATCACAATATCACAATATTAAACCAACACATACCATATCAACACAATATATATACAAATACACAGTCGCAAGCGTTTAAAGCACGAAATATGTAGTCCCCCTGAAAGGAAAGGAAAACAGGCAGTGCGATAACGCTTTAGACTCAGTTCGCCTTCAGAGGCACCTAACTAGATGGAAGTTCGAGCCCTGCGAAGAGTGGAGCCTTGTGCTCAAAGTACCTGCCACGCCGGTGCCAACGGGCAAAAGGGGAAGCTCTTCGGAGGAAGTCAGGCAGTTCGGGTTAGTGCACAGCAGAAGGAGAACAGGTTCCGCAACTCAAGCGCAGCCTCCACAGCGGGCAGAAGCAGAGCGCGAGTACGGCCAAAAGGGGGCTGTTTTTACACAGTAGGGAAAAGCAATGGGATACTGCAGGAGGGCGACCAGATCCTAGCTAAACTACTCACCGGTCCCCGATGCAAGCAGACCCAGGCTTCTCCACATTAGTTTCAGCAGCTGGCAGGTTCAGAAGAGCAGGGAACGCCTCGTAGTCGTGTAGAGCAAAAAGACGTCCCAATCGACGAAACCAGCACAGTTTTGTTGCCGCAGCAGGACAACGGAGCGGCCGTGTGTATTCAAGCCAAATGTACACTCCTCCCTTCAGACTTGGGAACACCAAGTGTACGAAGCGTGGGAGAGTGACAAGGACTCGAAATACAACACAACCTGGCGGCAGTTACAGAGCAGGACTCCCTTGTAAGCTGGTCAGTCAACTGGATGGCCCAGAGACACTTCCGAAGGCTTACTTGGCAGGAGAGGATGAAGTCGCCGGGAATAGCTGTTCCTGCTATTCCAAAGGTCGAAGCACCAGTACAGGCCTTCTGGTTCGATCCAAGGAGGAAAGGGCTTCACAGGACGACCGCAGTGCAAAGGAGGATTCCTTCAGCGGGTCACCAGCGATTCCTCGGTCCAGCCTCTTGGTTGCAGGATACTTGGCTCCTGTATTCCTTCATTCGTGAGAACTCAGGAGATCGACATGGTAGTGGTGTTTCCAGCTCCCTCTTATCCACGGTTCCCTTCGCGCCAAAACGGAGGGGAGCCAATGGGAGATCCGCTCATCAACACACATACCATACGTGGGCCAATCACGGACCACGGTGGTCCCAGGCATTCACACCACCCTAGACTCTCTGGCACCCAGGATGTGTATTGGGACCAGACATCCCAGCCCACACCCTGGAGGCACACAAACGACATGTAGAAGCCCGCGAAAGCAACCACGTTTCGCGGGAAAGTACATGCCCAAATAAGGAAGGCCCCGGGTCGCCCGACCTGGGGAAGGTGAAGGGAGCAAGACGGTCAGTGGACAAGACAAAGGAGCCTCGTGGTCTGGCCATTTTGGGAGCCAGGCCACCATTTTGGGTTCAGTGCGAAAAACGTGCTCAGAACGCCAAAAGGAGCTCAAAATAAACAAAACGATCGCTGCCACCATTCGAGTCCCTGAATGACTTGCACCGATCAAATACCATCCTAAAAGAGTATCTAGGGTCTGTAGAAGGCTAGAGACCCAAGAGAGCTGTAACTTAGCTTACAGTGCCCTCTTGTGTCATGTTGCACTAAAGCCGCAACACGATAGAAGAAACTACGGGAAACAGCGTTCCCCGGTACTGACTGTCTTAAGGGCATGTCAGTTTCCCCGTAAGAAAAGAGCGAAAGCCCAGAGGAGTGCGGCAGAAGGCTGCACTTCTCTGGCAAAGTCAATAACAAGGTGAAAACAACAGCAAAAAGTTTAGGGGTTGTCACATGGAAGGAAAATTACCTGCAATCATGAAATCTTTCCTAACACTCGCCCCTCCCAGACTATGGACAGGGGGAACTAATCCACCCCTGGATGAGTCTCTTGTTCAGGTCGGTTAAACATTCTGGACAACCCATCAGCATTGCTATGTTGGACACCTGGCCTATGCTCAATAGTGAAGTCGAAGCCTTGTAGACTTATGGACCACCTAAGCAACTTTGGATTCTCCCCCTTCATGTTCATTAGCCACTTTAACGGCTTATGGTCAGTCTGCACAGTGAAGTGGGTCCCATAGAGGTAGGGCCTCAGCTTCCTTAGGGCCCACACAACGGAGAAACATTCTTTCTCTACCGTGGACCATCTGAGCTCTCTGTCCTTAAGCTGGCGACTAATAAAACCAATAGGGTGTTCCTTACCCTTCTCATCTACTTGTGATAGTACAGCTCCTATCCCAGTGTCAGAGGCATCCGTCTGCACGATAAAAGGTCTTTGATAATCAGGGGCCCTAAGCACAGGCGCCTGGCACAAGGAGTCTTTTAAGCCATTGAAGGCCTTCTCACACTCGTCGGTCCAAGTTACCTTCTTGGGTTTCTTCGGAGTTGTGAGGGCAGTCAGAGGAGCAGCTATGGTGATATCCAACTCCTTCCCGTTCCAAACCTGAGACACTAACTATAGCATATGTGATATCCAACTGCTTCCCATTCCAAACATGAGACCCTTCCTATAGCAAGAAAGTAATATCCAACTCCTACCCATTCCAATCCTGAGACCCTTCCTATAGCAAGAGATGTGATATCCAACTCCTTCCCATTCAAATCCTGAGACCCTTCCTATAGCATGAGAAGGGATATCCAACTCCTTCCCAATCCAATCCTGAGACCCTTCCGATAGCAGAGACGTGATATCTCAATGCTTCTACCAAACCTGAGACCCTTCCTTTAGCATGAGATGTGATATCCAAATCCTTCACATTCCAATCCTGAGACCCTTCCTATAGCATGAGATGTGATATCTCAATGCTTCTAATACCAAACCTGAGATCCTTCCTATAACATGAGATGTGATATCCAATTCCTTCCCATTCCAATCCTGAGACCCTTCCTATTGGATGAGATGCGATATCCAACTCCTTCCCATTCCAACCCTGAGACCCTTCCTATAGCATGAGATGTGATGTCTCAATGCTTCTAATACCAAACCTGAGATCCTTCCTATAACATGAGATGTGATATCCAACTCCTTCCATTCCAATCCTGAGACCCGTCCTATAACATGAGATGTGATATCCAACTCCTTCCCATTCCAACCTGAGACACTTCCTATAGCATGAGAAGGGATATCCAACTCCTTCCCAATCCAATCCTGAGACCCTTCCGATAGTAGAGATGTGATATCTCAATGCTTATACCAAACCTGAGACCCTTCCTATGGCATGAGATGTGATATCCAACTCCTTGCCATTCAAATCCTGAGACCCTTCCTATAGCAAGAGATGTGATATCCAAATCCTTCCCATTCCAATCCTGAGACCCTTCCTATAACATGAGATGTGATATCCAACTCCTTCCCATTCCAACCTGAGACACTTCCTATAGCATGAGAAGGGATATCCAACTCCTTCCCAATACAATCCTGAGACCCTTCCGATAGTAGAGATGTGATATCTCAATGCTTATACCAAACCTGAGACCCTTCCTATGGCATGAGATGTGATATCCAACTCCTTGCCATTCAAATCCTGAGACCCTTCCTATAGCATGAGAAGGGATATCCAACTCCTTCCCAATCCAATCCTGAGACCCTTCTGATAGCAGAGACGTGATATTTCAATGCTTCTACCAAACCTGAGACCCTTCCTTTAGCATGAGATGTGATATCCAAATCCTTCACATTCCAATCCTGAGACCCTTCCTATAGCATGAGATGTGATATCTCAATGCTTCTAATACCAAACCTGAGATCCTTCCTATAACATGAAATGTGATATCCAATTCCTTCCCATTCCAAACCTGAGACCCTTCCTATTGGATGAGATGTGATATCCAACTCCTTCCCATTCCAACCCTGAGACCCTTCCTATAGCATGAGATGTGATGTCTCAATGCTTCTAATACCAAACCTGAGATACTTCCTATAACATGAGATGTAATATCCAACTCCTTCCATTCCAATCCTGAGACCCGTCCTATAGCATGAGATGTGATATCTCAATGCTTATACCAAACCTGAGACCCTTCCTATAGCATGAGATGTGATATTCAACTACTTCCCATTCCAATCCTGAGACCCTTCCTATAGCATGAGATGTGATATCTCAATGCTTCTAATACCAAACCTGAGATCCTTCCTCTAACATGAAATGTGATATCCAACTCCTTCCCTTTCCAAACCTAAGAGCCTATCTATAGCATGAGATGTGATATCCAAGTCCTTCCCATTCCAACCCTTAGACCATTCCTACAGCATGCAATATGATATCTCAATGATTCTAATAACAAACCTGAGACCCGTATTATAACATGAGATGGGATATCCAACTCCTTCCCATTCCAATCCTGAGACACTTCCGATAGCAGAGATGTGATATCTCAATGCTTATACCAAACCTGAGACCCTTCCTATAACATAGAGATGTGATATCCAAATCCTTCCCGTTCCAAACCTGAGACCCTTCCTATAACATGAGATGTGATATCCAGCTCCTTCCCATTCCAATCCTGAGACATTTCCGATAGCATGAGATGTGATATCTCAATGCTTCTAATATCAAAACTGAGACCATCCCTATAGCATGATATGTGATATCTAAGTCCTTCCCATTCCAATCCTGAGACACTCCCTATAGCATGAGATGTGATATCCAACTCTTTCCCATTCCAATCCTGAGACCCTTCCTATAGCATGAGATATGATATCTCAATACTTCTAATACCAAACGTGAGATCCTTCCGATAACATGAGATGTGATATCCAAATCTTTCCCCTTCCAAACCTGAGACCCTCCCTTTAGCATGAGATGTGATATCCAACTCCTTCCCATTCCAATCCTGAGACCCTTCTGATAGCATGAGATGTGATATCTCAATGCTTCTAATACCAAACCTGAGATTCTTCCGATAGCATGAGATGAGATATCTCAATGCTTCTAATACCAAACCTGAGATCCTTCCTATAACATGAGATGTGATATCCAAATCCTTCCCCTTCCAAACCTGAGACCCTCCCTTTAGCATGAGATGTGATATCCAACTCCTTCCCATTCCATTCCTGAGACCCTTCTGATAGCATGAGATGTGATATCTCAATGCCTCTAATACCAAACCTGAGATCCTACCTCTAATATGAAATGTGATATCCAACTCTTTCCCCTTCCAAACCTGAGAGCCTTCCTATAGCATGAGATGTGATATCCAAGTCCTTCCCATTCCAATCCTGAGACCCTTCCTATAGCTTGAGTTGTGATATCCAACTCCTTCCCATTCCAATTCTGAGACCCTTCCTATACTCTGAGACTTGATATCTCAATGCTTCTAATACCAAACCTGAGACCCGTAATATAACATGAGATGTGATATCCAAATCCTTCCCCTTCCAAACCTTAGACCCTTCCTTTATCATGAGATGTGATATCCAACTCCTTCCCATTCCAATCCTGAGACCCTTCCGATATCATGAGATGTGATATCTCAAAGCTTCTAATATCAAACTTGAGACCCTCCCTATAGCATGAGATGTGATATCCAAGTCCTTCCCATTCCAATCCTGAGACCCTTCCTATAGCATGAGATGTGATATCTCAATGCTTCTAATACCAAACCTGAGACCCTTCCTATAACATGAGATGGGAATATCCAACTCCTTCCCATTCCAATCCTGAGACCCTTCCGATAGCAGAGATGTGATATCTCAATGCTTATACCAAACCTGAGACCCTTCCTATGGCATGAGATGTGATATCCAACTCCTTGCCATTCAAATCCTGAGACCCTTCCTATAGCATGAGAAGGGATATCCAACTCCTTCCCAATCCAATCCTGAGACCCTTCCGATAGCAGAGACGTGATATCTCAATGCTTCTACCAAACCTGAGACCCTTCCTTTAGCATGAGATGTGATATCCAAATCCTTCACATTCCAATCCTGAGACCCTTCCTATAGCATGAGATGTGATATCTCAATGCTTCTAATACCAAACCTGAGATCCTTCCTATAACATGAGATGTGAAATCCAATTCCTTCCCATTCCAAACCTGAGACCCTTCCTATTGGATGAGATGTGATATCCAACTCCTTCCCATTCCAACCCTGAGACCCTTCCTATAGCATGAGATGTGATGTCTCAATGCTTCTAATACCAAACCTGAGATCCTTCCTATAACATGAGATGTGATATCCAACTCCTTCCATTCCAATCCTGAGACCCGTCCTATAGCATGAGATGTGATATCTCAATGCTTATACCAAACCTGAGACCCTTCCTATAGCATGAGATGTGATATCCAACTACTTCCCATTCCAATCCTGAGACCCTTCCTATAGCATGAGATGTGATATCTCAATGCTTCTAATACCAAACCTGAGATCCTTCCTCTAACATGAAATGTGATATCCAACTCCTTCCCTTTCCAAACCTAAGAGCCTATCTATAGCATGAGATGTGATATCCAAGTCCTTCCCATTCCAATCCTTAGACCCTTCCTACAGCATGCAATATGATATCTCAATGATTCTAATAACAAACCTGAGACCCGTCCTATAGCATGAGATATGATATCCATGTCCTTCCCATTCCAATCCTGAGACCCTTCCTATAACATGAAATGTGATATCCAACTCCTTCCCATTCCAACCTGAGACCCTTCCTATATCATGAGATGGGATATCCAACTTCTTCCAAATCCAATACTGATACCCTTCCGATAGCATGAGATGTGATATCCCAATGCTTCTACCAAACCTGAGACCCATACTATGGCATGAGATGTGATATCAAACTCCTTCCCATTCCAATCCTGAGACCCTTCCTATAGCTTGAGGTGTGATATCCAACTTCTTCCCATTCCAATTCTGAGACCCTTCTTATACCATGAGACTTGATATCTCAATGCTTCTAATACCAAACCTGAGACCCGTCCTATAACATGAGATGTGATATCCAAATCCTTCCCCTTCCAAACCTTAGACCCTTCCTTTATCATGAGATGTGGTATCCAACTCCTTCCCATTCCAATCCTGAGACCCTTCCGATATCATGAGATTTGTTATCTCAATGCTTCTAATATCAAACTTGAGATCCTCCCTATAGCATGAGATTTGACATCCAAGTCCTTCCCATTCCAATCCTGAGACCCTTCCTATAGCATGAGATGTGATATCTCTATGCTTCTAATACCAAACCTGAGACCCTTCCTATAACATGAAATGGGATATCCAACTCCTTCCCATTCCAATCCTGAGACCCTTCCGATAGCAGAGATGGGATATCCAACTCCTTCCCATTCCAATCCTGAGACCCTTCCGATAGCAGAGATGTGATATCTCAATGCTTATACCAAACCTGAGACCCTTCCTATGGCCTGAGATGTCATATACAACTCCTTCCCATTCCAATCCTGAGACCCTTCCTTTAGCATGAGATGTGATATCTCAATGCTTATACCAAATCTGAGACCCTTCCTATAGCATGAGATGTGATATCCAAATCCTTCCCATTCCAATCCTGAGACCCTTCCTATAGCATGAGATGTGATATCTCAATGCTTATACCAAACCTGAGAGCCTACCTATAGCATGAGATGTGATATCCAAATCCATCCCATTCCAATCCTTAGACCCTTCCTACAGCATGCGATGTGATATCTCAATGATTCTAATACCAAACCAGAGACTCTTACTATAACATGAGATGGGATATCCAACTCCTTCCCATTCCAATCCTGAGCCGCTTCCGATAGCAGAGATGTGATATCTCAATGCTTATGCCAAACCTGAGACCCTTCCTATAACATGAGATGTGATATCCAACTCCTTCCCGTTCCAAACCTGAGACACTAACTATAGCATATGTGATATCCAACTCCTTCCCATTCCAAACATGAGACCCTTCCTATAGCAAGAAAGTAATATCCAACTCCTTCCCAATCCAATCCTGAGACCCTTCCGATAGCAGAGATGTGATATCCCAATGCTTATACCAAACCTGAGACCCTTCCTATGGCATGAGATGTGATATCCAACTCCTTGCCATTCAAATCCTGAGACCCTTCCTATAGCATGAGAAGGGATATCCAACTCCTTCCCAATCCAATCCTGAGACCCTTCCGATAGCAGAGACGTGATATCTCAATGCTTCTACCAAACCTGAGACCCTTCCTTTAGCATGAGATGTGATATCCAAATCCTTCACATTCCAATCCTGAGACCCTGCCTATAGCATGAGATGTGATATCTCAATGCTTCTAATACCAAACCTGAGATCCTTCCTATAACATGAGATGTGATATCCAATTCCTTCCCATTCCAAACCTGAGACCCTTCCTATTGGATGAGATGTGATATCCAACTCCTTCCCATTCCAACCCTGAGACCCTTCCTATAGCATGAGATGTGATGTCTCAATGCTTCTAATACCAAACCTGAGATCCTTCCTATAACATGAGATGTGATATCCAACTCCTTCCATTCAAATCCTGAGACCCGTCCTATAGCATGAGATGTGATATCTCAATGCTTATACCAAACCTGAGACCCTTCCTATAGCATGAGATGTGATATCCAACTACTTCCCATTCCAATCCTGAGACCCTTCCTATAGCATGAGATGTGATATCTCAATGCTTCTAATACCAAACCTGAGATCCTTCCTCTAACATGAAATGTGATATCCAACTCCTTCCCTTTCCAAACCTAAGAGCCTATCTATAGCATGAGATGTGATATCCAAGTCCTTCCCATTCCAACCCTTAGACCCTTCTTACAGCATGCAATATGATATCTCAATGATTCTAATAACAAACCTGAGACCCGTCCTATAACATGAGATGGGATATCCAACTCCTTCCCATTCCAATCCTGAGACACTTCCGATAGCAGAGATGTGATATCTCAATGCTTATACCAAACCTGAGATCCTTCCTATAACATGAGATGTGATATCCAATTCCTTCCCATTCCAATCCTGAGACACTTCCTATAGCATTAGATGTGATATCTCACTGCTTATACCAAACCTGAGACCCTTCCCATAGCATGAGATGTGATATCCAACTCCTTCCCATTCCAATCCTCAGACCATTCCTATAGCATGAGATGTGATATCTCAATGCTTCTAATATCAAACTTGAGACCCTACCTATAGCATGAGATGTGATATCCAAGTCCTTCCCATTACAATCCTGAGACACTTCCTATAGCATGAGATGTGATATCCAACTCCTTCCCATTCCAATCCTGAGACCCTTCCTATAGCATGAGATATGATATCTCAATACTTCTAATACCAAACGTGAGATCCTTCCGATAAATTGAGATGTGATATCCAAATCCTTCCCCTTCCAAACCTGAGACCCTCCCTTTAGCATGAGATGTGATATCCAACTCCTTCCCATTCCAATCCTGAGACCCTTCTGATAGCATGAGATGTGATATCTCAATGCTTCTAATACCAAACCTGAGATCCTTCCGATAGCATGAGATGTGATATCTCAATGCTTCTAATACCAAACCTGAGATCCTTCCTATAACATGAGATGTGATATCCAAATCCTTCCCCTTCCAAACCTGAGACCCTCCCTTTAGCATGAGATGTGATATCCAACTCCTTCCCATTCCATTCCCGAGACCCTTCTGATAGCATGAGATGTGATATCTCAATGCCTCTAATACCAAACCTGAGATCCTACCTCTAACATGAAATGTGATATCCAACTCTTTCCCCTTCCAAACCTGAGAGCCTTCCTATAGCATGAGATCTGATATCCAAGTCCTTCCCATTCCAATCCTGATACCCTTCCTATTGCTTGAGATGTGATATCCAACTCCTTCCCATTCCAATTCTGAGACCCTTCCTATACTCTGAGACTTGATATCTCAATGCTTCTAATACCAAACCTGAGACCCGTAATATAACATGAGATGTGATATCCAAATCCTTCCCCTTCCAAACCTTAGACCCTTCCTTTATCATGAGATGTGATATCCAACTCCTTCCCATTCCAATCCTGAGACCCTTCCGATATCATGAGATGTGATATCTCAAAGCTTCTAATATCAAACTTGAGACCCTCCCTATAGCATGAGATGTGATATCCAAGTCCTTCCCATTCCAATCCTGAGACCCTTCCTATAGCATGAGATGTGATATCTCAATGCTTCTAATACCAAACCTGAGACCCTTCCTATTACATGAGATGGGAATATCCAACTCCTTCCCATTCCAATCCTGAGACCCTTCCGATAGCAGAGATGTGATATCTCAATGCTTATACCAAACCTGAGACCCTTCGTATGGCATGAGATGTGATATCCAACTCCTTCCCATTCCAATCCTGAGACCCTTCCGATATCATGAGATGTGATATCTCAAAGCTTCTAATATCAAACTTGAGACCCTCCCTATAGCATGAGATGTGATATCCAAGTCCTTCCCATTCCAATCCTGAGACGCTTCCTATAGCATGAGATGTGATATCTCAATGCTTCTAATACCAAACCTGAGACCCTTCCTATTACATGAGATGGGAATATCCAACTCCTTCCCAATCCAATCCTGAGACCCTTCCGATAGCAGAGACGTGATATCTCAATGCTTCTACCAAACCTGAGACCCTTCCTTTAGCATGAGATGTGATATCCAAATCCTTCACATTCCAATCCTGAGACCCTTCCTATAGCATGAGATGTGATATCTCAATGCTTCTAATACCAAACCTGAGATCCTTCCTATAACATGAGATGTGATATCCAATTCCTTCCCATTCCAAACCTGAGACCCTTCCTATTGGATGAGTTGTGATATCCAACTCCTTCCCATTCCAACCCTGAGACCCTTCCTATAGCATGAGATGTGATGTCTCAATGATTCTAATACCAAACCTGAGATCCTTCCTATAACATGAGATGTGATATCCAACTCCTTCCATTCCAATCCTGAGACCCGTCCTATAGCATGAGATGTGATATCGCAATGCTTATACGAAACCTGAGACCCTTCCTATAGCATGAGATGTGATATCCAACTACTTCCCATTCCAATCCTGAGACCCTTCCTATAGCATGAGATGTGATATCTCAATGCTTCTAATACCAAACCTGAGATCCTTCCTCTAACATGAAATGTGATATCCAACTCCTTCCCTTTCCAAACCTAAGAGCCTATCTATAGCATGAGATGTGATATCCAGGTCCTTCCTATTCCAATCCTTAGACCCTTCCTACAGCATGCAATATGATATCTCAATGATTCTAATAACAAACCTGAGACCCGTCCTATAGCATGAGATATGATATCCAAGTCCTTCCCATTCCAATCCTGAGACCCTTCCTATAACATGAAATGTGATATCCAACTCCTTCCCATTCCAACCTGAGACCCTTCCTATAGCATGAGATGGGATATCCAACTTCTTCAAAATCCAATACTGATACCCTTCCGATAGCATGAGATGTGATATCCCAATGCTTCTACCAAACCTGAGACCCATACTATGGCATGAGATGTGATATCAAACTCCTTCCCATTCCAATCCTGAGACCCTTCCTATAGCTTGAGGTGTGATATCCAACTCCTTCCCATTCCAATTCTGAGACCCTTCTTATACCATGAGACTTGATATCTCAATGCTTCTAATACCAAACCTGAGACCCGTCCTATAACATGAGATGTGATATCCAAATCCTTCCCCTTCCAAACCTTAGACCCTTCCTTTATCATGAGATGTGGTATCCAACTCCTTCCCATTCCAATCCTGAGACCCTTCCGATATCATGAGATTTGTTATCTCAATGCTTCTAATATCAAACTTGAGATCCTCCCTATAGCATGAGATTTGACATCCAAGTCCTTCCCATTCCAATCCTGAGACCCTTCCTATAGCATGAGATGTGATATCTCTATGCTTCTAATACCAAACCTGAGACCCTTCCTATAACATGAAATGGGATATCCAACTCCTTCCCATTCCAATCCTGAGACCCTTCCTATAGCATGAGATGGGATATCCAACTTCTTCAAAATCCAATACTGATACCCTTCCGATAGCATGAGATGTGATATCCCAATGCTTCTACCAAACCTGAGACCCATACTATGGCATGAGATGTGATATCAAACTCCTTCCCATTCCAATCCTGAGACCCTTCCTATAGCTTGAGGTGTGATATCCAACTCCTTCCCATTCCAATTCTGAGACCCTTCTTATACCATGAGACTTGATATCTCAATGCTTCTAATACCAAACCTGAGACCCGTCCTATAACATGAGATGTGATATCCAAATCCTTCCCCTTCCAAACCTTAGACCCTTCCTTTATCATGAGATGTGGTATCCAACTCCTTCCCATTCCAATCCTGAGACCCTTCCGATATCATGAGATTTGTTATCTCAATGCTTCTAATATCAAACTTGAGATCCTCCCTATAGCATGAGATTTGACATCCAAGTCCTTCCCATTCCAATCCTGAGACCCTTCCTATAGCATGAGATGTGATATCTCTATGCTTCTAATACCAAACCTGAGACCCTTCCTATAACATGAAATGGGATATCCAACTCCTTCCCATTCCAATCCTGAGACCCTTCCGATAGCAGAGATGTGATATCTCAATGCTTATACCAAACCTGAGACCCTTCCTATGGCCTGAGATGTCATACACAACTCCTTCCCATTCCAATCCTGAGACCCTTCCTTTAGCATGAGATGTGATATCTCAATGCTTATACCAAATCTGAGACCCTTCCTATAGCATGAGATGTGATATCCAAATCCTTCCCATTCCAATCCTGAGACCCTTCCTATAGCATGAGATGTGATATCTCAATGCTTATACCAAACCTGAGAGCCTACCTATAGCATGAGATGTGATATCCAAGTCCATCCCATTCCAATCCTTAGACCCTTCCTACAGCATGCGATGTGATATCTCAATGATTCTAATACCAAACCTGAGACCCTTCCTATTACATGAGATGGGAATATCCAACTCCTTCCCATTCCAATCCTGAGACCCTTCCGATAGCAGAGATGTGATATCTCAATGCTTATACCAAACCTGAGACCCTTCGTATGGCATGAGATGTGATATCCAACTCCTTCCCATTCCAATCCTGAGACCCTTCCGATATCATGAGATGTGATATCTCAAAGCTTCTAATATCAAACTTGAGACCCTCCCTATAGCATGAGATGTGATATCCAAGTCCTTCCCATTCCAATCCTGAGACCCTTCCTATAGCATGAGATGTGATATCTCAATGCTTCTAATACCAAACCTGAGACCCTTCCTATTACATGAGATGGGAATATCCAACTCCTTCCCAATCCAATCCTGAGACCCTTCCGATAGCAGAGACGTGATATCTCAATGCTTCTACCAAACCTGAGACCCTTCCTTTAGCATGAGATGTGATATCCAAATCCTTCACATTCCAATCCTGAGACCCTTCCTATAGCATGAGATGTGATATCTCAATGCTTCTAATACCAAACCTGAGATCCTTCCTATAACATGAGATGTGATATCCAATTCCTTCCCATTCCAAACCTGAGACCCTTCCTATTGGATGAGTTGTGATATCCAACTCCTTCCCATTCCAACCCTGAGACCCTTCCTATAGCATGAGATGTGATGTCTCAATGATTCTAATACCAAACCTGAGATCCTTCCTATAACATGAGATGTGATATCCAACTCCTTCCATTCCAATCCTGAGACCCTTCCTATAGCATGAGATGTGATATCGCAATGCTTATACGAAACCTGAGACCCTTCCTATAGCATGAGATGTGATATCCAACTACTTCCCATTCCAATCCTGAGACCCTTCCTATAGCATGAGATGTGATATCTCAATGCTTCTAATACCAAACCTGAGATCCTTCCTCTAACATGAAATGTGATATCCAACTCCTTCCCTTTCCAAACCTAAGAGCCTATCTATAGCATGAGATGTGATATCCAGGTCCTTCCTATTCCAATCCTTAGACCCTTCCTACAGCATGCAATATGATATCTCAATGATTCTAATAACAAACCTGAGACCCGTCCTATAGCATGAGATATGATATCCAAGTCCTTCCCATTCCAATCCTGAGACCCTTCCTATAACATGAAATGTGATATCCAACTCCTTCCCATTCCAACCTGAGACCCTTCCTATAGCATGAGATTTGATATCCAACTTCTTCAAAATCCAATACTGATACCCTTCCGATAGCATGAGATGTGATATCCCAATGCTTCTACCAAACCTGAGACCCATACTATGGCATGAGATGTGATATCAAACTCCTTCCCATTCCAATCCTGAGACCCTTCCTATAGCTTGAGGTGTGATATCCAACTCCTTCCCATTCCAATTCTGAGACCCTTCTTATACCATGAGACTTGATATCTCAATGCTTCTAATACCAAACCTGAGACCCGTCCTATAACATGAGATGTGATATCCAAATCCTTCCCCTTCCAAACCTTAGACCCTTCCTTTATCATGAGATGTGGTATCCAACTCCTTCCCATTCCAATCCTGAGACCCTTCCGATATCATGAGATTTGTTATCTCAATGCTTCTAATATCAAACTTGAGATCCTCCCTATAGCATGAGATTTGACATCCAAGTCCTTCCCATTCCAATCCTGAGACCCTTCCTATAGCATGAGATGTGATATCTCTATGCTTCTAATACCAAACCTGAGACCCTTCCTATAACATGAAATGGGATATCCAACTCCTTCCCATTCCAATCCTGAGACCCTTCCGATAGCAGAGATGTGATATCTCAATGCTTATACCAAACCTGAGACCCTTCCTATGGCCTGAGATGTCATACACAACTCCTTCCCATTCCAATCCTGAGACCCTTCCTTTAGCATGAGATGTGATATCTCAATGCTTATACCAAATCTGAGACCCTTCCTATAGCATGAGATGTGATATCCAAATCCTTCCCATTCCAATCCTGAGACCCTTCCTATAGCATGAGATGTGATATCTCAATGCTTATACCAAACCTGAGAGCCTACCTATAGCATGAGATGTGATATCCAAGTCCATCCCATTCCAATCCTTAGACCCTTCCTACAGATTGCGATGTGATATCTCAATGATTCTAATACCAAACCAGAGACTCTTACTATAACATGAGATGTGATATCCAACTCCTTCCCATTCCACTCCTGAGCCGCTTCCGATAGCAGAGATGTGATATCTCAATGCTTATACCAAACCTGAGACCCTTCCTATAACATGAGATGTGATATCCAACTCCTTCCCGTTCCAAACCTGAGACACTAACTATAGCATATGTGATATCCAACTCCTTCCCATTCCAAACATGAGACCCTTCCTATAGCAAGAAAGTAATATCCAACTCCTACCCATTCCAATCCTGAGACCCTTCCTATAGCAAGAGATGTGATATCCAAATCCTTCCCATTCCAATCCTGAGACCCTTCCTATAACATGAGATGTGATATCCAACTCCTTCCCATTCCAACCTGAGACACTTCCTATAGCATGAGAAGGCATATCCAACTCCTTCCCAATCCAATCCTGAGACACTTCCGATAGCAGAGATGTGATATCTCAATGCTTATACCAAACCTGAGACCCTTCCTATGGCATGAGATGTGATATCCAACTCCTTGCCATTCAAATCCTGAGACCCTTCCTATAGCATGAGAAGGGATATCCAACTCCTTCCCAATCCAATCCTGCGACCCTTCCGATAGCAGAGACGTGATATCTCAATGCTTCTACCAAACCTGAGACCCTTCCTTTAGCATGAGATGTGATATCCAAATCCTTCACATTCCAATCCTGAGACCCTTCCTATAGCATGAGATGTGATATCTCAATGCTTCTAATACCAAACCTGAGATCCTTCCTATAACATGAGATGTGATATCCAATTCCTTCCCATTCCAAACCTGAGACCCTTCCTATTGGATGAGATGTGATATCCAACTCCTTCCCATTCCAACCCTGAGACCCTTCCTATAGCATGAGATGTGATGTCTCAATGCTTCTAATACCAAACCTGAGATCCTTCCTATAACATGAGATGTGATATCCAACTCCTTCCATTCCAATCCTGAGACCCGTCCTATAGCATGAGATGTGATATCTCAATGCTTATACTAAATCTGAGACCCTTCCTATAGCATGAGATGTGATATCCAACTACTTCCCATTCCAATCCTGAGACCCTTCCTATAGCATGAGATGTGATATCTCAATGCTTCTAATACCAAACCTGAGATCCTTCCTCTAACATGAAATGTGATATCCAACTCCTTCCCTTTCCAAACCTAAGGGCCTATCTATAGCATGAGATGTGATATCCAAGTCCTTCCCATTCCAACCCTTAGACCCTTCCTACAGCATGCAATATGATATCTCAATGATTCTAATAACAAACCTGAGACCCGTCCTATAACATGAGATGTGATATCCAACTCCTTCCCATTCCAATCCTGAGACACTTCCGATAGCAGAGATGTGATATCTCAATGCTTATACCAAACCTGAGACCCTTCCTATAACATGAGATGTGATATCCAAATCCTTCCCGTTCCAAACCTGAGACCCTTCCTTTAGCATGAGATGTGATATCCAGCTCCTTCCCATTCCAATCCTGAGACACTTCCGATAGCATGAGATGTGATATCTCAATGCTTCTAATACCAAACCTGAGATCCTTCCGATAGCATGAGATGTGATATCTCAATGCTTCTAATACCAAACCTGAGATACTTCCTATAACATGAGATGTGATATCCAAATCATTCCCCTTCCAAACCTGAGACCCTCCCTTTAGCATGAGATGTGATATCCAACTCCTTCCCATTCCATTCCTGAGACCCTTCTGATAGCATGAGATGTGATATCTCAATGCCTCTAATACCAAACCTGAGATCCTACCTCTAACATGAAATGTGATATCCAACTCTTTCCCCTTCCAAACCTGAGAGCCTTCCTATAGCATGAGATGTGATATCCAAGTCCTTCCCATTCCAATCCTGAGACCCTTCCTATAGCTTGAGATGTGATATCCAACTCCTTCCCATTCCAATTCTGAGACCCTTCCTATACTCTGAGACTTGATATCTCAATGCTTCTAATACCAAACCTGAGACCCGTAATATAACATGAGATGTGATATCCAAATCCTTCCCCTTCCAAACCTTAGACCCTTCCTTTATCATGAGATGTGATATCCAACTCCTTCCCATTCCAATCCTGAGACCCTTCCGATATCATGAGATGTGATATCTCAAAGCTTCTAATATCAAACTTGAGACCCTCCCTATAGCAGGGGATGTGATATCCAAGTCCTTCCCATTCCAATCCTGAGACCCTTCCTATAGCATGAGATGTGATATCTCAATGCTTCTAATACCAAACCAATGACCCTTCCTATAACATGAGATGGGAATATCCAACTCCTTCCCATTCCAATCCTGAGACCCTTCCGATAGCAGAGATGTGATATCTCAATGCTTATACCAAACCTGAGACCCTTCCTATGGCATGAGATGTGATATCCAACTCCTTGCCATTCAAATCCTGAGACCCTTCCTATAGCATGAGAAGGGATATCCAACTCCTTCCCAATCCAATCCTGAGACCCTTCCGATAGTAGAGACGTGATATCTCAATGCTTCTACCAAACCTGAGACCCTTCCTTTAGCATGAGATGTGATATCCAAATCCTTCACATTCCAATCCTGAGACCCTTCCTATAGCATGAGATGTGATATCTCAATGCTTCTAATACCAAACCTGAGATCTTTCCTATAACATGAGATGTGATATCCAATTCCTTCCCATTCCAAACCTGAGACCCTTCCTATTGGATGAGATGTGATATCCAACTCCTTCCCATTCCAACCCTGAGACCCTTCCTATAGCATGAGATGTGATGTCTCAATGCTTCCAATACCAAACCTGAGATCCTTCCTATAACATGATATGTGATATCCAACTCCTTCCATTCCAATCCTGAGACATGTCCTATAGCATGAGATGTGATATCTCAATGCTTATACCAAACCTGAGACCCTTCCTATAGCATGAGATGTGATATCCAACTACTTCCCATTCCAATCCTGAGACCCTTCATATAGCATGAGATGTGATATCTCAATGCTTCTAATACCAAACCTGAGATCCTTCCTCTAACATGAAATGTGATATCCAACTCCTTCCCTTTCCAAACCTAAGAGCCTATCTATAGCATGAGATGTGATATCCAAGTCCTTCCCATTCCAATCCTTAGACCCTTCCTACAGCATGCAATATGATATCTCAATGATTCTAATAACAAACCTGAGACCCGTCCTATAGCATGAGATATGATATCCAAGTCCTTCCCATTCCAATCCTGAGACCCTTCCTATATCATGAAATGTGATATACAACTCCTTCCCATTCCAACCTGAGACCCTTCCTATAGCATGAGATGGGATATCCAACTTCTTCCAAATCCAATACTGATACCCTTCCGATAGCATGAGATGTGATATCCCAATGCTTCTACCAAACCTGAGACCCATACTATGGCATGAGATGTGATATCAAACTCCTTCCCATTCCAATCCTGAGACCCTTCCTATAGCTTGAGGTGTGATATCCAACTCCTTCCCATTCCAATTCTGAGACCCTTCTTATACCATGAGACTTGATATCTCAATGCATCTAATACCAAACCTGAGACCCGTCCTATAACATGAGATGTGATATCCAAATCCTTCCCCTTCCAAACCTTAGACCCTTCCTTTATCATGAGATGTGATATCCAACTCCTTCCCATTCCAATTCTGAGACCCTTCTTATATCATGAGATTTGTTATCTCAATGCTTCTAATATCAAACTTGAGACCCTCCCTATAGCATGAGATGTGACATCCAAGTCCTTCCCATTCCAATCCTGAGACCCTTCCTATAACATGAGATGTGATATCCAACTCCTTCCCATTCCAACCTGAGACACTTCCTATAGCATGAGAAGGGATATCTAACTCCTTCCCAATCCAATCCTGAGACCCTTCCGATAGCAGAGATGTGATATCTCAATGCTTATACCAAACCTGAGACCCTTCCTATGGCATGAGATGTGATATCCAACTCCTTGCCATTCAAATCCTGAGATCCTTCCTATAGCATGAGATGTGATATCTCTATGCTTCTAATACCAAACCTGAGACCCTTCCTATAACATGAGATGGGATATCCAACTGCTTCCCATTCCAATCCTGAGACCCTTCCGATAGCAGAGATGTGATATCTCAATGCTTATACCAAACCTGAGAACCTTCCGATGGCCTGAGATGTCATATACAACTCCTTCCCATTCCAATCCTGAGACCCTTCCTTTAGCATGAGATGTGATATCTCAATGCTTATACCAAATCTGAGACCCTTCCTATAGCATGAGATGTGATATCCAATTCCTTCCCATTCCAATCCTGAGACCCTTCCTATAGCATGAGATGTGATATATCAATGCTTATACCAAACCTGAGAGCCTACCTATAGCATGAGATGTGATATCCAAGTCCATCCCATTCCAATCCTTAGACCTTTCCTACAGCATGCGATGTGATATCTCAATGATTCTAATACCAAACCAGAGACTCTTCCTATAACATGAGATGGGATATCCAACTCCTTCCCATTCCAATCCTGAGCCGCTTCCGATAGCAGAGATGTGATATCTCAATGCTTATACCAAACCTGAGACCCTTCCTATAACATGAGATGTGATATCCAACTCCTTCCCGTTACAAACCTGAGACACTAACTATAGCATATGTGATATCCAACTCCTTCCCATTCCAAACATGAGACCCTTCCTATAGCAAGAAAGTAATATCCAACTCCTACCCATTCCAATCCTGAGACCCTTCCTATAGCAAGAGATGTGATAACCAAATCCTTCCCATTCCAATCCTGAGACCCTTCCTATAACATGAGATGTGATATCCAACTCCTTCCCATTCCAACCTGAGACACTTCCTATAGCATGAGAAGGGATATCCAACTCCTTCCCAATCCAATCCTGAGATCCTTCCGATAGCAGAGATGTGATATCTCAATGCTTATACCAAACCTGAGACCCTTCCTATGGCATGAGATGTGATATCCAACTCCTTCCCAATCCAATCCTGAGACTCTTCCGATAGCAGAGACGTGATATCTCAATGCTTCTACCAAACCTGAGACCCTTCCTTTAGCATGAGATGTGATATCCAAATCCTTCACATTCCAATCCTGAGACCCTTCCTATAGCATGAGATGTGATATCTCAATGCTTCTAATACCAAACCTGAGATCCTTCCTATAACATGAGATGTGATATCCAATTCCTTCCCATTCCAAACCTGAGACCCTTCCTATTGGATGAGATGTGATATCCAACTCCTTCCCATTCCAACCCTGAGACCCTTCCTATAGCATGAGATGTGATGTCTCAATGCTTCTAATACCAAACCTGAGATCCTTCCTATAACATGAGATGTGATATCCAACTCCTTCCATTCCAATCCTGAGACCCGTCCTATAGCATGAGATGTGATATCTCAATGCTTATACCAAACCTGAGACCTTTCCTATAGCATGAGATGTGATATCCAACTGCTTCCCATTCCAATCCTGAGACCCTTCCTATAGCATGAGATGTGATATCTCAATGCTTCTAATACCAAACCTGAGATCCTTCCTCTAACATGAAATGTGATATCCAACTCCTTCCCTTTCCAAACCTAAGAGCCTATCTATACCATGAGATGTGATATCCAAGTCCTTCCCATTCCAACCCTTAGACCCTTCCTACAGCATGCAATATGATATCTCAATGATTCTAATAACAAACCTGAGACCCGTCCTATAACATGAGATGGGATATCCAACTCCTTCCCATTCCAATCCTGAGACACTTCCGATAGCAGAGATGTGATATCTCAATGCTTATACCAAACCTGAGACCCTTCCTATAACATGAGATGTGATATCCAAATCCTTCCCGTTCCAAACCTGAGACCCTTCCTTTAGCATGAGATGTGATATCCAGCACCTTCCCATTCCAATCCTGAGACACTTCCTATAGCATGAGATGTGATATCTCAATGCTTCTAATATCAAAACTGAGACCCTCCCTATAGCATGATATGTGATATCTAAGTCCTTCCCATTCCAATCCTGAGACCCTCCCTATAGCATGAGATGTGATATCCAACTCCTTCCCATTCCAATCCTGAGACCCTTCCTATAGCATGAGATATGATATCTCAATACTTCTAATACCAAACGTGAGATCCTTCCGATAACATGAGATGTGATATCCAAATACTTCCCCTTCCAATCCTGAGACCCTCCCTTTAGCATGAGATGTGATATCCAACTCCTTCCTATTCCAATCCTGAGACTCTTCTGATAGCATGAGAAGTGATATCTCAATGCTTCTAATACCAAACCTGAGATCCTTCCGATAGCATGAGATGTGATATCTCAATGCTTCTAATACCAAACCTGAGATCCTTCCTATAACATGAGATGTGATATCCAAATCCTTCCCCTTCCAAACCTGAGACCCTCCCTTTAGCATGAGATGTGATATCCAATTGCTTCCCATTCCAATCCTGAGACCCTTCCTATAGCATGAGATGTGATATCTCAATGTTTCTAATACCAAACCTGAGATCCTTCCTCTAACATGAAATGTGATATCCAACTCCTTCCCTTTCCAAACCTAAGAGCCTATCTATACCATGAGATGTGATATCCAAGTCCTTCCCATTCCAATCCTGAGACCCTTCCGATATCATGAGATTTTTTATCTCAATGCTTCTAATATCAAACTTGAGACCCTCCCTATAGCATGAGATGTGACATCCAAGTCCTTCCCATTCCAATCCTGAGACCCTTCCTATAGCATGAGATGTGATATCTCTATGCTTCTAATACCAAACCTGAGACCCTTCCCATAACATGAGATGGGATATCCAACTCCTTCCCATTCCAATCCTGAGACCCTTCCGATAGCAGAGATGTGATATCTCAATGCTTATACCAAACCTGAGACCCTTCCTATGGCCTGAGATGTCATATACAACTCCTTCCCATTCCAATCCTGAGACCCTTCCTTTAGCATGAGATGTGATATCTCAATGCTTATACCAAATCTGAGACCCTTCCTATAGCATGAGATGTGATATCCAAATCCTTCCCATTCCAATCCTGAGACCCTTCCTATAGCATGAGATGTGATATCTCAATGCTTATACCAAACCTGAGAGCCTACCTATAGCATGAGATGTGATATCCAAATCCATCCCATTCCAATCCTTAGACCCTTCCTACAGCATGCGATGTGATATCTCAATGATTCTAATACCAAACCAGAGACTCTTACTATAACATGAGATGGGATATCCAACTCCTTCCCATTCCAATCCTGAGCCGCTTCCGATAGCAGAGATGTGATATCTCAATGCTTATGCCAAACCTGAGACCCTTCCTATAACATGAGATGTGATATCCAACTCCTTCCCGTTCCAAACCTGAGACACTAACTATAGCATATGTGATATCCAACTCCTTCCCATTCCAAACATGAGACCCTTCCTATAGCAAGAAAGTAATATCCAACTCCTTCCCAATCAAATCCTGAGACCCTTCCGATAGCAGAGATGTGATATCCCAATGCTTATACCAAACCTGAGACCCTTCCTATGGCATGAGATGTGATATCCAACTCCTTGCCATTCAAATCCTGAGACCCTTCCTATAGCATGAGAAGGGATATCCAACTCCTTCCCAATCCAATCCTGAGACCCTTCCGATAGCAGAGACGTGATATCTCAATGCTTCTACCAAACCTGAGACCCTTCCTTTAGCATGAGATGTGATATCCAAATCCTTCACATTCCAATCCTGAGACCCTGCCTATAGCATGAGATGTGATATCTCAATGCTTCTAATACCAAACCTGAGATCCTTCCTATAACATGAGATGTGATATCCAATTCCTTCCCATTCCAAACCTGAGACCCTTCCTATTGGATGAGATGTGATATCCAACTCCTTCCCATTCCAACCCTGAGACCCTTCCTATAGCATGAGATGTGATGTCTCAATGCTTCTAATACCAAACCTGAGATCCTTCCTATAACATGAGATGTGATATCCAACTCCTTCCATTCAAATCCTGAGACCCGTCCTATAGCATGAGATGTGATATCTCAATGCTTATACCAAACCTGAGATCCTTCCTATAACATGAGATGTGATATCCAACTCCTTCCATTCAAATCCTGAGACCCGTCCTATAGCATGAGATGTGATATCTCAATGCTTATACCAAACCTGAGATCCTTCCTATAACATGAGATGTGATATCCAACTCCTTCCCATTCCAATCCTGAGACACTTCCTATAGCATGAGATGTGATATCTCACTGCTTATACCAAACCTGAGACCCTTCCCATAGCATGAGATGTGATATCCAACTCCTTCCCATTCCAATCCTCAGACCATTCCTATAGCATGAGATGTGATATCTCAATGCTTCTAATATCAAACTTGAGACCCTACCTATAGCATGAGATGTGATATCCAAGTCCTTCCCATTACAATCCTGAGACACTTCCTATAGCATGAGATGTGATATCCAACTCCTTCCCATTCCAATCCTGAGACCCTTCCTATAGCATGAGATATGATATCTCAATACTTCTAATACCAAACGTGAGATCCTTCCGATAAATTGAGATGTGATATCCAAATCCTTCCCCTTCCAAACCTGAGACCCTCCCTTTAGCATGAGATGTGATATCCAACTCCTTCCCATTCCAATCCTGAGACCCTTCTGATAGCATGAGATGTGATATCTCAATGCTTCTAATACCAAACCTGAGATCCTTCCGATAGCATGAGATGTGATATCTCAATGCTTCTAATACCAAACCTGAGATCCTTCCTATAACATGAGATGTGATATCCAAATCCTTCCCCTTCCAAACCTGAGACCCTCCCTTTAGCATGAGATGTGATATCCAACTCCTTCCCATTCCATTCCCGAGACCCTTCTGATAGCATGAGATGTGATATCTCAATGCCTCTAATACCAAACCTGAGATCCTACCTCTAACATGAAATGTGATATCCAACTCTTTCCCCTTCCAAACCTGAGAGCCTTCCTATAGCATGAGATCTGATATCCAAGTCCTTCCCATTCCAATCCTGATACCCTTCCTATTGCTTGAGATGTGATATCCAACTCCTTCCCATTCCAATTCTGAGACCCTTCCTATACTCTGAGACTTGATATCTCAATGCTTCTAATACCAAACCTGAGACCCGTAATATAACATGAGATGTGATATCCAAATCCTTCCCCTTCCAAACCTTAGACCCTTCCTTTATCATGAGATGTGATATCCAACTCCTTCCCATTCCAATCCTGAGACCCTTCCGATATCATGAGATGTGATATCTCAAAGCTTCTAATATCAAACTTGAGACCCTCCCTATAGCATGAGATGTGATATCCAAGTCCTTCCCATTCCAATCCTGAGACCCTTCCTATAGCATGAGATGTGATATCTCAATGCTTCTAATACCAAACCTGAGACCCTTCCTATTACATGAGATGGGAATATCCAACTCCTTCCCATTCCAATCCTGAGACCCTTCCGATAGCAGAGATGTGATATCTCAATGCTTATACCAAACCTGAGACCCTTCGTATGGCATGAGATGTGATATCCAACTCCTTCCCATTCCAATCCTGAGACCCTTCCGATATCATGAGATGTGATATCTCAAAGCTTCTAATATCAAACTTGAGACCCTCCCTATAGCATGAGATGTGATATCCAAGTCCTTCCCATTCCAATCCTGAGACCCTTCCTATAGCATGAGATGTGATATCTCAATGCTTCTAATACCAAACCTGAGACCCTTCCTATTACATGAGATGGGAATATCCAACTCCTTCCCAATCCAATCCTGAGACCCTTCCGATAGCAGAGACGTGATATCTCAATGCTTCTACCAAACCTGAGACCCTTCCTTTAGCATGAGATGTGATATCCAAATCCTTCACATTCCAATCCTGAGACCCTTCCTATAGCATGAGATGTGATATCTCAATGCTTCTAATACCAAACCTGAGATCCTTCCTATAACATGAGATGTGATATCCAATTCCTTCCCATTCCAAACCTGAGACCCTTCCTATTGGATGAGTTGTGATATCCAACTCCTTCCCATTCCAACCCTGAGACCCTTCCTATAGCATGAGATGTGATGTCTCAATGATTCTAATACCAAACCTGAGATCCTTCCTATAACATGAGATGTGATATCCAACTCCTTCCATTCCAATCCTGAGACCCGTCCTATAGCATGAGATGTGATATCGCAATGCTTATACGAAACCTGAGACCCTTCCTATAGCATGAGATGTGATATCCAACTACTTCCCATTCCAATCCTGAGACCCTTCCTATAGCATGAGATGTGATATCTCAATACTTCTAATACCAAACCTGAGATCCTTCCTCTAACATGAAATGTGATATCCAACTCCTTCCCTTTCCAAACCTAAGAGCCTATCTATAGCATGAGATGTGATATCCAGGTCCTTCCTATTCCAATCCTTAGACCCTTCCTACAGCATGCAATATGATATCTCAATGATTCTAATAACAAACCTGAGACCCGTCCTATAGCATGAGATATGATATCCAAGTCCTTCCCATTCCAATCCTGAGACCCTTCCTATAACATGAAATGTGATATCCAACTCCTTCCCATTCCAACCTGAGACCCTTCCTATAGCATGAGATGGGATATCCAACTTCTTCAAAATCCAATACTGATACCCTTCCGATAGCATGAGATGTGATATCCCAATGCTTCTACCAAACCTGAGACCCATACTATGGCATGAGATGTGATATCAAACTCCTTCCCATTCCAATCCTGAGACCCTTCCTATAGCTTGAGGTGTGATATCCAACTCCTTCCCATTCCAATTCTGAGACCCTTCTTATACCATGAGACTTGATATCTCAATGCTTCTAATACCAAACCTGAGACCCGTCCTATAACATGAGATGTGATATCCAAATCCTTCCCCTTCCAAACCTTAGACCCTTCCTTTATCATGAGATGTGGTATCCAACTCCTTCCCATTCCAATCCTGAGACCCTTCCGATATCATGAGATTTGTTATCTCAATGCTTCTAATATCAAACTTGAGATCCTCCCTATAGCATGAGATTTGACATCCTAGTCCTTCCCATTCCAATCCTGAGACCCTTCCTATAGCATGAGATGTGATATCTCTATGCTTCTAATACCA
The DNA here is from genome assembly GCF_040938575.1 of Ambystoma mexicanum. Taxonomy (NCBI): domain Eukaryota; kingdom Metazoa; phylum Chordata; class Amphibia; order Caudata; family Ambystomatidae; genus Ambystoma; species Ambystoma mexicanum. Next base: position 7,505,084 of record NC_090922.1, on the reverse strand, counting down.
AACCTGAGACCCTTCCTATAACATGAAATGGGATATCCAACTCCTTCCCATTCCAATCCTGAGACCCTTCCGATAGCAGAGATGTGATATCTCAATGCTTATACCAAACCTGAGACCCTTCCTATGGCCTGAGATGTCATACACAACTCCTTCCCATTCCAATCCTGAGACCCTTCCTTTAGCATGAGATGTGATATCTCAATGCTTATACCAAATCTGAGACCCTTCCTATAGCATGAGATGTGATATCCAAATCCTTCCCATTCCAATCCTGAGACCCTTCCTATAGCATGAGATGTGATATCTCAATGCTTATACCAAACCTGAGAGCCTACCTATAGCATGAGATGTGATATCCAAGTCCATCCCATTCCAATCCTTAGACCCTTCCTACAGCATGCGATGTGATATCTCAATGATTCTAATACCAAACCAGAGACTCTTACTATAACATGAGATGTGATATCCAACTCCTTCCCATTCCAATCCTGAGCCGCTTCCGATAGCAGAGATGTGATATCTCAATGCTTATACCAAACCTGAGACCCTTCCTATAACATGAGATGTGATATCCAACTCCTTCCCGTTCCAAACCTGAGACACTAACTATAGCATATGTGATATCCAACTCCTTCCCATTCCAAACATGAGACCCTTCCTATAGCAAGAAAGTAATATCCAACTCCTACCCATTCCAATCCTGAGACCCTTCCTATAACAAGAGATGTGATATCCAAATCCTTCCCATTCCAATCCTGAGACCCTTCCTATAACATGAGATGTGATATCCAACTCCTTCCCATTCCAACCTGAGACACTTCCTATAGCATGAGAAGGCATATCCAACTCCTTCCCAATCCAATCCTGAGACCCTTCCGATAGCAGAGATGTGATATCTCAATGCTTATACCAAACCTGAGACCCTTCCTATGGCATGAGATGTGATATCCAAATCCTTGCCATTCAAATCCTGAGACCATTCCTATAGCATGAGAAGGGATATCCAACTCCTTCCCGTTCCAAACCTGAGACACTAACTATAGCATATGTGATATCCAACTCCTTCCCATTCCAAACATGAGACCCTTCCTATAGCAAGAAAGTAATATCCAACTCCTACCCATTCCAATCCTGAGACCCTTCCTATAGCAAGAGATGTGATATCCAAATCCTTCCCATTCCAATCCTGAGACCCTTCCTATAACATGAGATGTGATATCCAACTCCTTCCCATTCCAACCTGAGACACTTCCTATAGCATGAGAAGGCATATCCAACTCCTTCCCAATCCAATCCTGAGACCCTTCCTATAGCATGAGATGTGATATCCAAATCCTTCCCATTCCAATCCTGAGACCCTTCCTATAGCATGAGATGTGATATCTCAATGCTTATACCAAACCTGAGAGCCTACCTATAGCATGAGATGTGATATCCAAGTCCATCCCATTCCAATCCTTAGACCCTTCCTACAGCATGCGATGTGATATCTCAATGATTCTAATACCAAACCAGAGACTCTTACTATAACATGAGATGTGATATCCAACTCCTTCCCATTCCAATCCTGAGCCGCTTCCGATAGCAGAGATGTGATATCTCAATGCTTATACCAAACCTGAGACCCTTCCTATAACATGAGATGTGATATCCAACTCCTTCCCGTTCCAAACCTGAGACACTAACTATAGCATATGTGATATCCAACTCCTTCCCATTCCAAACATGAGACCCTTCCTATAGCAAGAAAGTAATATCCAACTCCTACCCATTCCAATCCTGAGACCCTTCCTATAGCAAGAGATGTGATATCCAAATCCTTCCCATTCCAATCCTGAGACCCTTCCTATAACATGAGATGTGATATCCAACTCCTTCCCATTCCAACCTGAGACACTTCCTATAGCATGAGAAGGCATATCCAACTCCTTCCCAATCCAATCCTGAGACCCTTCCGATAGCAGAGATGTGATATCTCAATGCTTATACCAAACCTGAGACCCTTCCTATGGCATGAGATGTGATATCCAACTCCTTGCCATTCAAATCCTGAGACCCTTCCTATAGCATGAGAAGGGATATCCAACTCCTTCCCAATCCAATCCTGCGACCCTTCCGATAGCAGAGACGTGATATCTCAATGCTTCTACCAAACCTGAGACCCTTCCTTTAGCATGAGATGTGATATCCAAATCCTTCACATTCCAATCCTGAGACCCTTCCTATAGCATGAGATGTGATATCTCAATGCTTCTAATACCAAACCTGAGATCCTTCCTATAACATGAGATGTGATATCCAATTCCTTCCCATTCCAAACCTGAGACCCTTCCTATTGGATGAGATGTGATATCCAACTCCTTCCCATTCCAACCCTGAGACCCTTCCTATAGCATGAGATGTGATGTCTCAATGCTTCTAATACCAAACCTGAGATCCTTCCTATAACATGAGATGTGATATCCAACTCCTTCCATTCCAATCCTGAGACCCGTCCTATAGCATGAGATGTGATATCTCAATGCTTATACTAAATCTGAGACCCTTCCTATAGCATGAGATGTGATATCCAACTACTTCCCATTCCAATCCTGAGACCCTTCCTATAGCATGAGATGTGATATCTCAATGCTTATACTAAATCTGAGACCCTTCCTATAGCATGAAATGTGATATCCAACTCCTTCCCTTTCCAAACCTAAGAGCCTATCTATAGCATGAGATGTGATATCCAAGTCCTTCCCATTCCAACCCTTAGACCCTTCCTACAGCATGCAATATGATATCTCAATGATTCTAATAACAAACCTGAGACCCGTCCTATAACATGAGATGTGATATCCAACTCCTTCCCATTCCAATCCTGAGACACTTCCGATAGCAGAGATGTGATATCTCAATGCTTATACCAAACCTGAGACCCTTCCTATAACATGAGATGTGATATCCAAATCCTTCCCGTTCCAAACCTGAGACCCTTCCTTTAGCATGAGATGTGATATCCAGCTCCTTCCCATTCCAATCCTGAGACACTTCCGATAGCATGAGATGTGATATCTCAATGCTTCTAATACCAAACCTGAGATCCTTCCGATAGCATGAGATGTGATATCTCAATGCTTCTAATACCAAACCTGAGATCCTTCCTATAACATGAGATGTGATATCCAAATCATTCCCCTTCCAAACCTGAGACCCTCCCTTTAGCATGAGATGTGATATCCAACTCCTTCCCATTCCATTCCTGAGACCCTTCTGATAGCATGAGATGTGATATCTCAATGCCTCTAATACCAAACCTGAGATCCTACCTCTAACATGAAATGTGATATCCAACTCTTTCCCCTTCCAAACCTGAGAGCCTTCCTATAGCATGAGATGTGATATCCAAGTCCTTCCCATTCCAATCCTGAGACCCTTCCTATAGCTTGAGATGTGATATCCAACTCCTTCCCATTCCAATTCTGAGACCCTTCCTATACTCTGAGACTTGATATCTCAATGCTTCTAATACCAAACCTGAGACCCGTAATATAACATGAGATGTGATATCCAAATCCTTCCCCTTCCAAACCTTAGACCCTTCCTTTATCATGAGATGTGATATCCAACTCCTTCCCATTCCAATCCTGAGACCCTTCCGATATCATGAGATGTGATATCTCAAAGCTTCTAATATCAAACTTGAGACCCTCCCTATAGCAGGGGATGTGATATCCAAGTCCTTCCCATTCCAATCCTGAGACCCTTCCTATAGCATGAGATGTGATATCTCAAAGCTTCTAATACCAAACCAATGACCCTTCCTATAACATGAGATGGGAATATCCAACTCCTTCCCATTCCAATCCTGAGACCCTTCCGATAGCAGAGATGTGATATCTCAATGCTTATACCAAACCTGAGACCCTTCCTATGGCATGAGATGTGATATCCAACTCCTTGCCATTCAAATCCTGAGACCCTTCCTATAGCATGAGAAGGGATATCCAACTCCTTCCCAATCCAATCCTGAGACCCTTCCGATAGCAGAGACGTGATATCTCAATGCTTCTACCAAACCTGAGACCCTTCCTTTAGCATGAGATGTGATATCCAAATCCTTCACATTCCAATCCTGAGACCCTTCCTATAGCATGAGATGTGATATCTCAATGCTTCTAATACCAAACCTGAGATCTTTCCTATAACATGAGATGTGATATCCAATTCCTTCCCATTCCAAACCTGAGACCCTTCCTATTGGATGAAATGTGATATCCAACTCCTTCCCATTCCAACCCTGAGACCCTTCCTATAGCATGAGATGTGATGTCTCAATGCTTCCAATACCAAACCTGAGATCCTTCCTATAACATGATATGTGATATCCAACTCCTTCCATTCCAATCCTGAGACATGTCCTATAGCATGAGATGTGATATCTCAATGCTTATACCAAACCTGAGACCCTTCCTATAGCATGAGATGTGATATCCAACTACTTCCCATTCCAATCCTGAGACCCTTCATATAGCATGAGATGTGATATCTCAATGCTTCTAATACCAAACCTGAGATCCTTCCTCTAACATGAAATGTGATATCCAACTCCTTCCCTTTCCAAACCTAAGAGCCTATCTATAGCATGAGATGTGATATCCAAGTCCTTCCCATTCCAATCCTTAGACCCTTCCTACAGCATGCAATATGATATCTCAATGATTCTAATAACAAACCTGAGACCCGTCCTATAGCATGAGATATGATATCCAAGTCCTTCCCATTCCAATCCTGAGACCCTTCCTATATCATGAAATGTGATATCCAACTCCTTCCCATTCCAACCTGAGACCCTTCCTATAGCATGAGATGGGATATCCAACTTCTTCCAAATCCAATACTGATACCCTTCCGATAGCATGAGATGTGATATCCCAATGCTTCTACCAAACCTGAGACCCATACTATGGCATGAGATGTGATATCAAACTCCTTCCCATTCCAATCCTGAGACCCTTCCTATAGCTTGAGGTGTGATATCCAACTCCTTCCCATTCCAATTCTGAGACCCTTCTTATACCATGAGACTTGATATCTCAATG